>NC_056477.1:6386095-7718487 GCF_008729295.1 Plectropomus leopardus | reverse complement strand
CAGGGTGAACAGACTGTGGCTGGGGTGGCTGCTGTCTTTCAGTATCCTTTGGGCTCTGTGCAGACACCTCACTTCACTGAGGTCACTGATGCTCTGTAAATGGGAACCAGTGATGTTCTGGGCAGTTTTAATCACCCGCTGTAGAGCCTTCCTGTCCTGGGCCGAGCACAAACCATGCCAGTTTGTGATGTTTCCAGTCAGTATGCTTTCTATTGCTCCTCTGTAGAAGTTAACCAGGATCTTGCTCTGGAATTTAGCCTTCCTAAGTTTCCGTAGGAAGTANACTGTTGAGCCCTCCGGAGATGTAGTGGGCTAATCAATGAAACATTGCCCACTTGAGAAGCAGCCGTCTATCACTCCCAATAGCAAGGCCAATGTCACACAGGCACTCACCACCTATTTGCACAAGGCATGTTCTCAACATCGCATACGTGTTTATTTGATTCTGGCCACCATCCTCTTCATAACCAACTCTGTTTATCATCCTGACTTGCATCAGAAATTCAACTGATTCTTCTACTACTCAGCAGGAGCGGGAATCTCCAGGCACTTTACAACTTGTTTCAATTATGGTTCAGAGATGCAATAATTAAACGATTATCAGTGCATTAAAGTTTTTTATTTCTTTACATGATTTATTTTTTCTCTCTGTGCTACTACTATTACTTTTTTAAAACATAGCATGTTTGTTATGGTCCATAATTAAAATAATCAGTAGGCCTGCCCCTTAAAAAGTCAGAGATTCAAATCATCCGACCCCTCAGTCAACTGAACTTGCTTCAAGTTGAGCAGTTGTTTTTCGTTTGTTTTTGCTGGGCAGTTTGCTGGGCAGTGTACTTCAAATTATATTCACATATTTATTTGAAATTTTTAGTTTTACCAGGAGAAGGATATTTGTGAATTTTTAACAGTTGCCTATACTTCACTAAGAGCACAACAAAAAATGTGCTGGGGACATGCCATGAGCATGGGCACATTTGTGGCATGTCAGCATCTCTCTGAGTTGGTTTGCATTGATAGTCTGCTTATTAGTCTGGAACCTCTCGGTTCATTTCCAGTTTCCAGGGGGCATTATCAAAAGCCATAGATCAAAAATGATCATAATGCAACTGGACAGACCTACAGCCAATCAGAGCAACAATACATGTAAAGTTATGCTGAGCTAAGGATGAATGTAAAGAGACTACACTGTGTATAGATGTGATGCTGCATCAGCAATACCTCAATTAATGAGTGTTGCTGTTTTTGCCATCAGAATTTGAAAACAGTATGTAAACAGGAAGTTCCACACTATCTGCTTGCGAAACTGTCTTAACGGTGCTCCTTTTTACTGAACTAGGTTTATGCTTGACATAGTGTCCTCCGAGCAAGGGTGTGCAAAACAAAAATGACATTATGATGTATTTTGTATTAAGTGCAAAAGCTCTTCAAGTTGTCAGTCACTGCATGAAACCCACCTTACATCAGATAAACAGTTGTGACTGGCTTGAAGCAGGTCAGGTTGGGTGAAAATCTGTTTGAATGCTTTTGCCAGAGGAAACACAACTTGAGCCTGGTTCCCAGGCTAGTTGATTAACACATTTTAGAATAAGGAGAGTATCCGTTCTTTGATACAGACAAGTGACTGACATCTTAAACACACCAAAATATGAGTAAAAAATACTGGCTGGTGTGTGCTGCCCTTTAGTCAACCTGTACAGGCAGCGACTGAAAGGTTCCGAGTGTTGTTATGATGCAAGATGTCAAGCTTCACACATTAATGGCTTATTGGACGAATCTCCAATTACTCATCTCCACTATTTAGAGTCTGCTGGGAACAATAGTCACAGCTCTGAATGTCACACCTCTGATTTTGCTCAGAACATGTCTGGACAGCCACATGTGAAAAAATACTTTAGCTGTTCCAGTTGAGCAGGGATTCCCCTGCTCCTCAACCCCATGCTGCTAGAAACACAATGACTTGTTCTTGCTGTTTATCCAAAGTGGGGAGTTTTAGTTTTGGATAGGCATTTAGAGGATTAACCGGGTGCTTCCAAACATTCCTGTGTAATTAGACACCGCCGCTGTCAGTCATGCAGAAGCAAAAGCTGATTGGCTGAGTGTCAAATAAATCGCTGCCTTTGGGAATGTCCCTGGTGGAGTGTCAGTAGTTAGTCTTTGAGCTGCTGAGTTCACTCACCTCGACTGCTTTATTCAAAGTCACTGGAAGAAAAAAGACCCGGGGGTGAATGAGTGTTTGAGTGTGTGAATTTAAAAGAGACGGAGAGAGAGAGTGAGAGATGAGGAAAGCAGACAAGGACAATCAAGGAAAACCCTCCCAAAATAGTTCAGGGACATTGCTGTTGGAAAACAACAGAAATGTTTGCAGGAACCTCTAACTTTGTCTGAGCTAGGTGAAAGTGAGAGTTAAGTGGAAAGGGGAGGCAAAAACAAATGCACATCTTGCAAACAGAGAGGGGGACAGGGCAGATACAGAGATGAGCCAACATAAATGAGAGAGGAAGAAAGTAAAACCGAAAGGCAGACCCAGAGTGAGGGGTTGAGGGAGAGGGGGAGCATGAGGACACAAGGGGAACTAAATGTGGATCGTCTGATCTGGATCATATAGTCAGCGCTGATGAATGATAGATGAGCGGAGCATTACCACCCCTCTGCAAACGATGGCGAGGAGGGGAGGCAGGAAGAAAAACAGAAAAACAACAACAGTCACGCTTCCTCCTGGAACCTTTTGTCCCCCAGTTGACCCAAACATAACTGGGTTGTCTCTCTCTCTCTCTTCATATTTTTGCATCTCTCTTTTTCTGTTTCTGTCTGTCCTTGCAAGAGTGATGTTTTTTTCATTTTTTTCAAATGCCTAAAACAAAGTTATGTGTACCTGATAGGATGTCTTGCAGCCATGTGGGTCAACAAAGTGTGTGACCTCAACACAGGAGAGCCCTGTTTTTCTCCTGTCAGCTAAACGTCTTCCTTTTCATCCTGACTATGATCCAACCACAATCTTTTCTTCACCTAAACCTTGTCATTTTCGCAAAAACAAATGTTAATGATAGCTGTGGGTTTTAAATTACTCATATAATGACATATTGCATATTTTGGTGTTCACTTTGGCGTAGGGGTTTAGTGGGGCAAAAAGTTCAGCCGTACTGCTCAGCAATGTGTATACACACCCTGTATACACATTGCTGAGCAGTACGGCTGAACAATACGGGAAAATTATCTAATTGGTCTCCTGGATGAAAGTCTTGTGTTTGTTTGATCCATCCACCAACCCTCCTGCCCATCCTACCTGGACTCTCCCTCTCTTTATACAACATCTGCCAAGCAGCAACCTTCAGGGCTGAAAAATTAGGCCAACATAGATGTGTGTGAATAGCCACTTGAGGCTGGCTCCAGAAGCATGTTAATATTATAATATTAACATATTAAAATACACAACTTCATAGCAGAAATAAACATGTTTACAGCCTGGTACAAAGAAACAGTTTTTCACAAAAACTCCCTCCATGTGTGGGGATGAATTTTTACATAACTAATTTGTTTACATTTTTCTCAACCAAATGTGGTCTCTTCTGGCTCCAAAACAACCAGGGCTGTACCCAATGCAGAATAATGTAAGTTTAATCAAATTTAGCAGTTTAAAACACATATTTGACTATTCATTCAGTGGGTCATTTAGTATGAAAGTGACATCCATGTAATATAGTGAATAGGCTAATTGCACTATCGACGTATCAGAAAAGTGCAACATTTTTTGTCAGCACTAGATATCAAATAAAAGCCAGAGACTGCATCATATTAAGTTGCTGTGAGCTGTAAATTCACTGCTTCTAAGTAGACAGCAGATGATAACATTATCTCAGAGCCTTATGGTGCAAAGCCTCTCCTTCTGTGTGCCTCGTACGCAGCAGCCTGTACCAAAGAGCAGCATCAATTAGAGGAGTGCTCACTCTGAGGCAAAATCTGAGGACCCAAACATACCCAGAGGTACACTGACTGACAAAAGAAACTGCCCTACTCAAAGCAATCTGAGTTAATTGAGGGGTCTCCAACTGATGATTCGAATATCAGACTTTCAAGTAACAACCCTGCAAAAAAAAGATGTCAACGACTGACATGCCAAACTCAAGGCTTCAGAACAGTGTCCATAAACCAATAGGTGACATCAGAGAAGCTACGTTGATTATTTTTACAGTCTATGCTCTCAGCATCAAATATTGTCACAGCTGGGTTTATAGTAATGAGCCTGATGCAGCTCATAAAGATGCTTAAGGTTGCCTTTTGTTATCACACGCCAAGGGGTGTGAAAAAGCACCGGTAAACAAAGAAGAACGGGCTGGCTGTTTGACTTTTCTATTTTTTGACAAGGTAAACGACATGTTAGGGCACATGAGTCAGAGTATGCATGGCTGCATGTGAATAATGTAAATTAAAAAAATGAATAAAAATGGAATATTCATTTTCATGAGCCATATTAACAGTTTAGCAGAATATTTTCTTCGTCAGATTAAGGGTAAAAATGAAATGGAGAGATGGTACTGTTGAATTTCTTAAATGTCATTTTCCAAAGCTGTGAATACTTCAAACTAAATTCCATTCACTCCACAGTGTTGGGATGGAGGGAAAAATCTGACCTCAAAATCAGATTTTCCTAATATTTTTGATGTTAGCCACTTAGACTACAGTAGATTTACCTGCAGTATCCCAACAACTCTATTTCAGATATTTATACTGTAGTCACATTGAAAGTATGAGTGAGCAGAGAAAGAGAATGAGCAAAACAGTTTGCCTAAGATTCGTCTTCACCTTTACATGGCAAGGTTGCTTTAGACAGACATGCACAAAAACACACACTGTGCTCTCGCGCCAAGGTGGTGAAGGATGAGAGAGGGCAACACAAAGCCCTATTCACTGATAGCTGGCACACAATAACATTCATTTTCCACTTCTTAGCAAAATATTATCAATTCTTAACAAGATTGTGGACCTCCACTTCTCTCTATTAAATGGTCACAAAGGCAAGTATGCATCTCGGGGTGAGGAAAAGATGAAATTCCTGTGGTGACATCAAAGTGCTTTGGAGGCAGCACTTTATAGTAATAAAGCCACATCAACCTATGAAAGGGATAGGTGCCTGCTGTATTTTCAGCTGCCATTGCTGTTGTTTGCAATCCTTTCTGAACACAACTTTCCAACCTTGACGGCCGCGGATGTCGAATAGTTCTTCGTTTAAACAATAACCAAGTCGTCTGTGGCACTTACTAATTTTACAGTGAAGGACATGGCATTATTTTGGGGCATTGTGCCTGTTTGTGAGGCAGTCATGAAGTTACCTGCATCAGCCCAGTCGCCAGAAGAAAATGTTGGCATTGTACATTCCTGCAGTCCACAAATAAATAACATTTGTACATGTCATATATATCATATTAATGTTTCAAAGTGGCATAGTATTTGAGCAGACTTTATCATCAGGTGGAAGAGGTGGTGGTGGAAGGTATTGCACCTGGGTAGGAAGTCTGCAGACCACTGCGATCCATCACTGTTTTTTCAGCAGCTTTTTGGTCAGGAAAAAGACGTTGATTTCCCAGTTGGCTTAAAGGCCCAAAAAGCAGCGTTTTATATCAATATATTGCTGATTTTACTGAGATGTCACAGATTTTCTGGCCAAAATAGTTACCAAAAAAAGGAGTTGTTTGTTGAGGAGACATTTTGTAGTCGGGACAGTGACACAAGACATCACTTCCATCCAGGTAAGATTGTGTCCTAAAACAGGGGCTAAAACATGATCTTTTCCTAACCTTAACCATGTGGTTTTTGTACTTACACCACAAGTTAACCACAGCATTTTTTGAACCTTAAATTTTAATGTATCTGCTAATGTGCAAATGTAACAGTGATTTGCAGAAATGTCCAAATGCCAACATTCTGTCTGGTAATCGGGTTGTTTGGCATACAAAAAAATCAGTGCAACACATTTTTAATATTGTCTTTAAACCCAATGAGTTTTGGTGACATGACTGAGGTTTTAAATATGACCTCTAAAACATTTGCAGTTAAGTAATAGACAACTGAGAAATCAGAAAGTGGACAAAATAAAGTTTACACCATTAAAATATGTAAGTCTTGAGCAGTAAGCACATCCCCGTGGCATAGTTCTATTCTCTCACCCAACAGAAGCTCTTCCAAAAAATAAGAAAAAAAAAATAAATAAATCTTAAAAACTTAAACAGCAACACTTGAAAAGATATTATCTTGCACTTTCCTGTTAATATTTGGGTCAAACTTTTAAAGATGCTGTGATGTCTTTTCACTTATTTTTGTGCCTCTTTGCCAAAACTTTAAATTCCGGCTCAAGTATTTTCTTGGGCCTTGTTTACCTGCATGTTGTCTTCAGAATCTCACTGCCACTCAACCATGATTTATAAAAGCAATTTGACCTTCAACCAAGGTTTACTGCTTCCCTTCCCAAAAGGAAGTACATTTAGTCCTTAATAGCAATTCTGTATGGAACATTAGGTCCGACCTAATCGAGATATTGCTGTTAAAATAATGGGCATTGACCTACAGCACCAAATATAGCTGGATCGCTGCAGATTTGAAGTTGAATAAGCTGAATTCAAGTGATGAATTAATTTTCCACTACTCTTCCCTTCATTCTCCTCTAAACACAGTCTGCTCTGCCTGCGGCAAGTGTCCTGCTCCGCTCGCTCAACTGGAGAAAAGCTTAAACTCCCCCTCAGGTAAGGATGTCTCCAAGGAACCCACACTCTAAACACACACACACACACACACACACACACACATACACACACAGGACTCAACACACCTGCAGAGCAGCAGAAAGGGTTTAAAAGCCTGCCTTATGTTAGCTTAACATTAGCATCTGTTTAGGCTGAGCTAATGAGGAGCTAAATGGTGAAGTGCTGTGAAGTGTGTCGTAAGTGTTGACATTGTGTAGATAACAGCTCAGATAAGACAAGCTAACAGATTAGCAACTGCAGCCTAAACAGACAATTTGCCTACTGTCACAGATATGGAGCAAAACAAACAGCTTATTCTGCCATTCTCACATAACATTTCAGGTTTCTTAATCTTTTTCACTTTGTGTTTTTTTTGCATTTCCAGAATTATCACTAGCTGGGTTTCCACCCAAATGTAGCACACAATTTAACAGCATTTTCAGAAAATATGCAAAAGAAAGTGCTAAATTATGCATGCTTTTTCGTCACTACTATTTTGCGATTATTGGTAGTTGGTTTTTCGAGATAAGCAGTAGATGACATAATTTAAGAACAGTGAAAAACAAAAACAAAAAAGTTTTAAACAACTATATTACAATTCCATGCTCTTGGAAGAGTAATGTGGCAGCTCAGTGTGCATACATGAACATGCTTGGTTTGTCCGTTCTGGGCTACTGTAGAACATCATTGCAGACTCCGTAGAGGATGGTCCGACCTGTACGTAGATCTATTTTATGGTTACGAAAACACAACAATTCTTATTTTCAGGTGATAATACACAAATGAAAATGTTGTATGAATATTATATAGCATTTTTGCCAATAGATGTCCCTAAACCCTACACACTGGACCTTTAAGAGCCATCCTGCGACAATGAAGAGAGCTTGTGGCGGGCAATGCGATGACGGTATGTCATGACTGTATTTCACTTAGTCACATTTACGTTTTAATTTCTTCTTAAACCACTTTTAAGAAAATTGACAATTAATCTACTTGTACCTTGCACCTTGTATAATCACAAAAACTTTTTTTTTTGAGTTTATATCGTTTCCACTCAGGCTTTTTAATGCACAAACTGAAGATGCGCATAAAAAGAGCAAAATGACCTGCACCACATGATGCTTTTTCCTCCCGAAGAATAAAACCAGTGATGGCTAAAAAGTATGCTTCTTCTTTATTTCCGAAATGTTCATCCTAAAATGTTCAGTATTCAGTGAAGTGGATACACTGAAGGTCAACAGCATTTCTTTATTATCAAATATATTATCAAACAATCAATGTAAGACTGGTTCTCCTGGTTCTCCATTTATAAAATCCCTTTTTGAAATATGTGGTACTCGACTCGCAATCTCTATATGGAGTGCATGCCATCCAGACAGCAAAAATGCTGTCTGTGATATATATTACTTTTTTATTCCAGCGGTGCAATAAACAATATAATGCCTCAGCTGAGCAGCCAAGGCAGATATCCTTTTATTATACCTCAAAAGCATGTAACAAAAGCAAGAAGAAAAGAAGCACATTTCAGCATTTTGCGGCAGGTTAAAATGATGCACTTTAATTAATGGAAACAATAATGTGACAGGGTTAGTTCTCAAATCACAAAAAAAAAAAAAAAAAAACATTTACTAGTCAAGGATGTGCTGAGTTTTTTAAAATATATTATCTTATTAAATGTATGCTTTCACCTCAAGACAATGGTGGTACAGCAGCACACCTTGCCAGAAACAATGTTTATTTTTACTAGTTACTCGGGTAAATCCACAGATCTCAGTTGATTAAAAAGTATCTATCGTGCAAAATTGTGACAGTTTTCCTTCATGTCACAACACATTTGTTATCTTATAACAGTTCAATTAAAATGCATTGATGTGATTTTATCTCAGTGATGTAAAAATACTAACAACACAGTAAAAGTAAGTACTGAAATGTACTACAACTGTTGACGTGTTATTGTAACAATAGCTGTGGTCATCGTTCAGAGATCTGGAAGGCCTGCATTAAAACTTTCCACTCTGAGCAACATCCCCAGCTCAATGTGAAAGTATAAATTCAGATAATATGCTCAATCAGAGTTAAAGCACTTTAATTGAAAGAAAATATCCATTATAACTTTACAAAATCTCATGGCCTTTATCACTGCATCCAATCAACAGCCATTACTTTTCAGTGTGACATTTACCGTGAAAGGCAGACACGGACTGAGACTGTCTGTGTTGTCTTCAGCATTACGTGATTAGAAGAGAGAAATACAGTAAATGAATAACGCTAATAAAAAAGAGCTAGAAGAGGTGACAAATCTCCTCATGTGGAAGTCAAACATTAAGATGGTTAACAACAAAAAGGAATTTTTAGGAGTAAAGTTGATTCCACATTTTACATCCACACATGCAAGGAATTTATCATTCAGATCCATTTCTATGAGATCTAAAGGTCATGCTTTCACAAAAAAAAAACACCAGAGGAAAGGATTATCCGAACCTAAAAGCATGACGACGTCATAACAATAAAAATATAATTTTAAGAATCATATATATAACTAGATGGCAAAGTCCACGCCACAGCTCTAACAATAACAGTGAACGACAGCACTGGGATCACTTTCAGAACAATTTAATAAACGCCAGACATACTGACAACCAATCAAAGTCCATCTGAATTAACACAATGTTACTTTTGCTTAAACAACATAATTCTTGGGCTCCAAATCACCCCCCAAAAAAGTTTTTTTTATCAAACATCCTACTGCCTAATGGTCTTCAGCCACTTTAACAATCAGCAGGACACGATCAAATTAACTTTGACACTGTGTGGATAAAATTTGTATATAACTACTCAACAACTATCGTAACATTATGTTGGATCCTCCTAACTTGTAGGAATTTGGCGAACCCTTATCCCCCTGGTTTTCTTTTTCACTGAACAATGTACAGCAATATCAGCTCATCAATATCCATTTCCCTATAGGGTGCCAACACAGCTGGAGAGCACAGAGCATGCTCGGCGCCACTTTTTATAAAACGCATCTTTCATCAGTGAGAATCTCACATTGTTATCTTCATCACCACAGTTGTCGGCACAGTTATCGATTATCGGCCTCAATGTGATGTTGTCATGAAGTTTCATGCATCATTGGGATCTTTTTTAATCTTACAAAGAAATTTTGCATAAAGCAATATCTACTTGCAATTCCTTGTAACAGAGTGTGTGTTTGGGTTCTGAACAGTTTAACCACCGTTTTAGCATCTCAGACACAACTACCAAGACAAACTTCAAGGAAACATAAAGGAAGGATACATCGTCATACTCCAGGTTCATACTACATCCTCTGAAAGTCACTGAGTAGCTTATTGTGGGTTCTACACATAAAGACATAAAAACTAACAGCATTCTGCTACTTCAAGGTCTTTTACTTTCTGCCTGCTGCAGCGTGCCCTCTCTCACCTGGATGTAAGTGGTGGCATTGTGAGGATCATGTTTTCTGATTTCTCCAGTGCCTTCAATACCACTCAACCAGACCTGTTCAGTAGGAAGCTGGTCAGGATGGGTGTCAGTTCGTCCACTGTCTCCTGGATCTCCGACTTCTGTCAGAAAGGCCCCAGTCTGTGCGTCTAGGCAGCTTCCTGTCTGATGTGGTGGCCAGTAACACAGGAGCACCTCAGGGGACTGTTCTGTCTCCATTCCTGTTCACTTTGTATACCTCCGATTTTCAGTACAGTTCTGAATCAGGCCACCTGCAGAAGTTCTTGATGACTCTGCGGTGGTTGGGTGTATCAGAGATGGGCAGCAGTCGGAGTACAGGCAGCTGATGGACAACTTTGTGGAATCATCTGCTCCTGAATGTTACGAAGACCATGTTCAAAACTTTCCTAATCTAATCTAAAACTAATCTATCCTTTCTTTCCAGTCGCACTAACTTTTATAATTCAGGCATAATCATTTAAATTTTACACTGACATTTTGACAAGGACTGCTATGTTAAAAGAGCAAAACTTATAACATTATAAAGCCACAGATTCTTCAACACAGGTCTTGTTTGATGGAGGTTGAAGTATAGTGCATCCACATATGGGCACTGGTCCTTTGTCTGGTAAGTTGTCTGAAAGTTTGTTGGACTACTTGCCTTGGTAGTGCCAAAGGTTTTTCATAAAATCATATCACTGCATGCATGTAAAGACTTGTAAAGGTTTTATGAAACCTTAAAAATAAAAACTAACGTTGAGCAGATTCTAGATTGATTTTCCATTTGAAGATGAATATCTGGTCGACTGCACCTGACATTCTCATCCAGTGTGATAATTACAGTGGAGAGCAATAGACGGGTAGCGAGAGAAAAGATCACTGATTGAATAACACAGGAAAGATGGGGATGAGTCATGAGATGCTGATTATTAGAACAGTGGCTAAGATGTTAGACTTACAAAAGGTCATTAAGATATGGCAGCGCTGAGATATCATAGATGAGAGCAGTAAAATACTCAGAACAGCGTGGAGACGGCAGAAAAGAAAGTGAGTGGTGTTGATAATGGCGTGCGTGCATTTTGTGACTGTCCGTACACCGCTTTGCAGCTTCTCTTTTTCTCCTTTTTTTTCTCAGTTTCTTTTTCCTTTTTCTCTTCCTTTCTTTTATTCTGTCACTCTCGCCCCTAAATCTCCCTATGAAATCTACTCTTGCCACGGGTAATTACAATGAACAACTTCATATGGCTGCTCCGCCTGCTGCCAAGATAAGGCGGGGTAGCACGCGCAAACACACACACACACACACACACACACACATACACACACACACACAAAACCATCCCCTATCTTATCTCCATCGTCACAGAACAACCGCCTTCTGCCCAATTCTGCCCTAATCTTCTGCGTAAACAATACTGATATTTTACCGCCGACCACAATGAAAGGAGGAGGGAGGAAGGGGGGGGGGCAGGAGCACAGAGAGGAGGAAGGGGAAGGAGAAAAGGACTGACGCAGGAAAGATGGAGGAGAAGGGTGCGAGAAAGAAATCACTCCTTAATAAAAACTCCCTTTTAATATGCATAGCATAGTATGAAATTAAGTAGGCTGTTATAAAGGTACATTTTCACTGTTGCAGTTCTTTGTTATCTTTGCTACAATCGCTCCATGTCAGTGGCCTTTTATTAATGTGCTTTAAAATCATAGCATTTCAGACCAAGAATTTAACTCTATAGGTTTGTTGGGTTGACTGCACATTTACTTTACTTTGATGCCGACTGAAAAAGACTTTCACTACATTTTCAAGCTTCCAATCACTGTGACCCAGCATCCTTAAAAACTGCAGTTTAGGTAAAAGCTTAGTTAAAGGGATACGTTGCAGATTTTCAACCATTTTTGTATAAAACAATGTCGGTTATATGTTTGTCCCTCCATTTAACCAGTGTCTAAATATCGTTGAGTGTCGAGACAATTTCCGGATATGCCTCTCACTCTACGCTTTTGCTACATGATTTGGTGGAGGACATGCAGCCCCTACCTGCCAGTTAAGAGGATTGAGGAGTCTCATGTCTATGACAGTATAAAACAGTATATAAAATATACAATTTATATAATATAACAGATTTTTCAACAACTGGGAATCACTGCAACCACAAGAGCTTCTTCAGCATAGACATAAAGGTGTACACAAACTGTTAGGCTGATTAGTCCAGTAGTTTGTGAGATTTACTGCAGACAGACAGGCACACTCACACATGTAACGGAGAAAATAACACCCAAGTTGCACCACATCAGAATTATCCTTTAAGAGTGTGTAGCTAAAGTCAGTAAAAATCTGTAGCCTACAGGCAGGTAGAAATTACAAATATAATAGAAAAATGGAATGTAAATGCACTGACTGAACAAAACCTAGCATACACCTACATCAGCTTTGATTGACATCCCGCCCAACAAGCTTCAACAGAGGCTCCTGTTGTGAAAACACTACTGTTTGCTTTTAGTGACCTCAGTCTATACCTCAGTGTAAAATAGCCTGGATCCTCCAAAGTGTCTTGGCATTTAAATAGTTTTAGCTGACCTGAAAGTCCGTGGGACTGAAGCGATCTGAATGCTGAGGCTTTTAAGAGGATGCCCAGCTCCAGTGCGGAGCGGCACAAACTGACAACAGACCAAGGTTTATGTATATATTTAGATTTATAATTCAGCTCCTACACTCAGCCAGCTTTCTTCCCTGAAGCCACAACCAAAGGAACACAGACATGAGCTGCGTGACCTTTCAGCAGAAGATTGCGAGAGAAAAACAAGAGCAATGTCAAGGAAATTAAAGAAAATCTCCGTTATGACTAAAAGCCCCCCATCGCGCATTGTGTGCGATACTTTGCATGTATATCTTGTTATTTCAGCCTCAATTAAACTACAGAAGCAGCTTCCAGTCTAAGCAGTTGAATCTCTCACTCCCTCTGTCATCCTGTCTCCCCCTCTCCCCCCGTATCCTCCTCCCTCGGCAGTGATGGTGCAGGATAACCTCGAGGGTCTGAGGAGAATTAGAAATGAAAGTTGATTTAATCAGTCGCTCGCTCACATACACCTCAGTCCAGGTTAGAGGGGGACAAGGTTGTGTGTGTGTGTGTGTGTGTGTGTGTGTGTGTGTGTGTGTGTGTGTGTGTGTGTGTGTGTGTGTGTGTCATCAAAACACGGCAGCTCACTCCAAAGTCCCTAAATCAGCCAGGACATTTCTATTGTCAACACAACACTAACAGCAGTGCTGAGGCCAACTGTTTTTCATGGGAAACTGTCCAACAAGCAGCTTTAGAACCAGTTCATTCACATAAACATGTTGTTACTTCTACTGTACATTAACATGAGAATCAGATCACAATAAATTCGCCTTGTAAAAAAAATATTTATTGCTGCATTTTGTTTCTCCCGAATAACATTTTTGTATTTCAAGTATTAGCTAGGCTTGTGACAAAGTTGAATGTGTAATCTAATTAATATTCTTTACTGAGCTGATAAGCCCCCTCCTGATGTCAACAATGAACCTGGTATAGTTGTAGCATAATCCAAATTTTCTGATCAAGATGACGTCTGTTCAATGTAATATGAGGTTGGAGGATGTCATATAACAGAAAGGTGGCAAAATTGTAGAAATACTGAATTCATGAGACGAATTAAAACCAACACAACCTTTAATCCTTCTCAGGGAAATCTGAGCAGTCACCAAATAAGAGTAAAATTGTCTAAATATCTGAGAAACATTTTCATACATGGTCTAATGCAAACACACCAATATCTCAGAAAAAACAACACTTATTTTTGTCATTATCCCTGCTGGAGACTTGAATGCCGAGGCTCGTGCACACCTTCAAAATTAGTCCATAGCTATAGAGAAAATTCCTGCACACTGTCCATCTACCTGCAAAAAACTTCATTATTAAGACCTTCATCAGGTTTTCCTGCTGAAAATAAAACACCAAGGGATCACTGCAAAACACCCATGTTTGGGGCCTTAAAAAGCCCTGAAAAAACACAGACAGGTTGCTACAGATGCACGTTTGAAGCCCAAAATGCTGATGGAAAACACAAACAGGTCGCTAAAAATTGGTGTTGTTTGTTACTCTCAAACAGCTGTCTGTAGCTTCAGCTGTGGTGCTTATGCCACCCACCACTCCTTCCACCTTTGATGAAGTATTCTCATATATGTAATCAGAACTATGTCACAAAATTATACGTATAAAACATAAAAAAATTAATGTATCTGTGGTTTGCAGAAACTTAAAATGGCAACATTTTCCTCTGGCAACAGGGCCAAAATACAACGCCTTCTCCACACTGCGAGGAATAACATTTTTGAATGAAAAAAAAAAACATCACTGAGTGAGTTTCAGTCATTGTGGAATATAAGCTCTTCAACGGGTCTCTAAAAAAGAAAAGGGCTCCTAAAAAAATTTAAAATTTCCACTTCCTCAGTGGTTTCTACGGTTCTGATCATTAAATATAATATAATAATAAATAATCTAATAATAATATTAAAATAATATTATAACAATATACAAATTAATATTGAAAGAACGGAGAAAACTCCATTCTTAAGGCAACAGAAGCAGGCCACTTTTATTAATGTGTCTGTTTAATCTCATATCAGTGCATTCATTAGGAAAATTCAGATCGTGTAGTTTCTCAATAACTCGTTTTTTTTTTAAACGGTCAAAAACAAATCTTGATTATATGACTAACATAATAATATCTGGTTATTACTTGGATATAGAAAACCATAACAAGCTCAAGAGAGCAGCTTATTTGCGATTCCCTCGAGGGATGAACACTTGTTTTTCGCAGCCTGTCACACAGTAAACAGTGTGAAAGTAAACACCAGACAGTATGTTTTAAACGTGTCATAACGACAGATAACGGCGGCTGATACTCAGAGGGGAGGTTTTGTGACCCCTGGTCTTTGACAAAGTTAACAGATACAGGAGGCGTCTCTTGCTGACAGATTTTCAGTGGTTGATACCATGAGAGCCCATTTCAACACGGTCGGGGGTGGATTTCACTGTGTGCTGTGGAAGCCTATTTGTTGTGGAAAGGATTACGGTGACCGATCTAGTCGCAAACAAGATTAGTGGCCGCGGATCATGTTTGATTGGGAAGCTCCAAAACATCCCTCACAACTGAGACAAGTTGCTGCCCTGCTTGTAGGCAGAAGGCAGGAAATCACAAAATACACATGCAAATAAATCAGGACAAGAGGACAATCTGTACTCTTTACTTCGCTCTCTCTGACCAACACATGTCTGCGTGTCTCACTGTGCAGGTCTGTCTGGCTGACTCTGAAAAACAAGAGACTACAAAGTGCAATCTGAAGTAATTTTGCCTTTGATTTCCAGATTCTGAGCTGCAGATTTGTGTCTTTTTATAGAGCTGGCCACAAGATGCACACACACACCCACTCACACAACCACGGTCACACACACTCAGGAGTATCTGTAATCCCTAGTTGAGACAGGCAGACACCCCCGGTGCATCACTCTCCCGTTCATTTCATAGATCTGTCATCGTCCCCGGACAAAAGCACCTCGCCAGGATGACTAATCTGCGCTCGGCTCGCTGTCCTGGCTGACTCAGGCTGCCATGTCGATTCTATTTCAGACGTGACTCAGCGATCGCTGAAGCGAGCTATGATTGGAATGGAGACAAGTCACACAAAGGGGAGACAGAGACAAAGATGGACAGAGAGCAAGAGAGAGGGGGAGAGAGGGGAATTCTATTTATTCTCAACTCATTAAAACTTATTCAAAAGCTGAGAGATGACTGGAGGCATCACAGTGCTTAGATCACTGTGTGTGTGTGTGTGTGTGTGTGTGTGTGTGTGTGTGTGTGTGTGTGTGTGTGTGTGTGTGAGTAAGTAAAAGAGAGAAAGAGACAGACAGAGAGAGAGTAAGTGTCTCAGTCCTCCCTTGTCTCCCCTCCAGCAGAGACAGTGAAGGCTCCAGGGCTGACACAGGGGACAGCCCACCTCAGCCTGGCCCAGAATCCCTCACCTTGTCTGGGCCACTAAGCACACTGCGGCCCCTCAGTCACCAGGCGTACCCATCCAGACAGTGATGCTGCCTAGCTGGGGAGGCTGGGACAGGAGTGGTTTTGGGAGTTGGGGTGCAGGCTGACAGGCTGTCATAATAACGGCGCGAGCACACACACACACACACACAGCATAAAATATCAAGACGACGATATGTGAGAGAAACCACATCACTGTTTCTCCCCTCACGACGTCTTTCCCCCGACCCCACCCATCGCCGAAACCACCAACCTACAGTGTCCAGGCAGATCATCCTCAACGACCCAAATTGGTGAGGTAAGCAGAGTCTGACATGCATGTACACCGGCACGTACACATACAGACATCGTACACTGTGCCAAGACACACAAACACTCCCTTAGACACATACAGACACGCAGCACCTCGCACAAAGAAGCACATGTATGAACTTCAAGACTACACTGCGTACAACACAGGTGAACATTCACCTGTCACCGACAAACACACACACTGTGTCCCTCTCTGTCTGCAATTATGGAAGACACAAATTTTGTAGCTACAAAACATTTATGACAGCCTGGGACATGTCCAAATCATGATAAGTCATTTTAGTGCCTTCAGATTTAGGGATATGGGCAGAAATGGAACATAATTTAATAAGTATGTATCCTTTGGTGTATAATGGCCTGAAAATAACAACTGTTGTGTTTTTGTTATCACAGCCGTTTACATCTACATAGGAAGCGGGTCCTCGTCCACAGAGATCACCGTGTTTCACCGCCATATTTCTACAGATTTCCGGAAAGATCAAACCAAACAGCAGCTCTGGAAAAGGCCATTCGTGTTTTTGCTTCGGCCACCAGTTAGAAGCCCTTTTGCAGCAAGAGATTTGGAAAAACACTCATTTGTTTAAACACAAAACAACATTTTCAGTGGTTTTATTGGTTTAAATTACTGTGTCCATTTGTTTTAAAGAGGAAGAGACCTCTGCAGATAATTCGGCTCCTGGTAAAAACCTCGTGAACGTCTGAATCTTAAGTCACAGAGAGAAAAGGTGAGCATAAGACAGGTGCTCGGCTCGGGGCTCATGCTGAACAGCTTTGCAGAAAAACTGATTTGTAACATGAAACTGCTTTATTCAGTGTTTTCACGGGTTTAAATCATTGGGTCTATTTGTTTTGAAGAGGAAGAAAGCTCTGTACATAATTTGGTTAATAGTAAACACCTACTGAACGTCTGGATAAGAAACACTCAAACATAAACTCCTAAAATGATTTGATCAGTCAGATTGGGACATAAGGTCTTGGAGGTTTTGGACGAGCAGAGGCTGCTGTCTGATGTCGGGGACCCTCTATTTTGGCCTCTCTCTCTCTCTCTCCGTTTCTTTTCCACAGATACATTGCAGATCGGTGGGCCTGCTGTCTTTGCCAGGCAGTGGTACACCATTCCTGCTGAATTATTCACGTCTTGCGGAGAAGAGGAGCAGGAAGAGACAGACCGTATAAAGCCAAGCTAATTAAAGTGGTGGTATTAAAAGTGTGCCGTGTCTCTTCCGAGAAGAGAGGAAAGAGAGATCAGCGGTGATACCTTTCCTCTCTTCGCGTCTCTATCACTCGTCCCCCCGCCTCCCTCCTTCTCTCGCTTCACTTATCCCCCTCTTCCCTCGGCTTTCTCAGGAAAATTACAACCTGACTGCTCACTTTAATATTTCAGCATCTAAGTGAGTGTGACAGGCTCTCCTTTGTGTCGTTCTACCCCCCTCCTCCTCCCCACCTCCACCCCCTTCATGTGTCTCTACCTCCCTCCATCCACCCACCCCTCTCTCTCTCCCTCTTTCTCTGCCCCAACCTCCGCGTGTCGTTTGCTTATCGTTCCCCCGATGGCTCAACTTTTTACCATGTGACAGGAGAGAGAGAGAGAGAAAAAACAAAAACAAATCAGGCTCAAAGCGAGGCCTCTCTGCCAGGCTATCAGGCTGTCTCTCTGTGAATTTCATGACACGTACACGACCATGAACCTACAATGAGGAGAGGTATCGCTTCGCCCTGATGTACGCCACTCACACTCAGGCTTCGACGCACACAGGCGGTGTTTCGGAGTGACAGAGAGGGTAGTGATCTCATCCACAGAGACAGACATGGACTCAGAATAGAGGTGTGTGTGTGTGTGTGTGTGTGTCTTTGTGTGTATATTAGAAGCCACCTCCTATGCTTGAGCCTTGAGCTCCTTTGAAAAGACGTTGCTGCAAACAGGAATGGCCTTTTGTGTGTGTGTGCGCTCACATGTATCATCGCAACTGAATATGCATGTGTGTCTGGACACGTATTATACACAAATGTATTATACATGTTGGAGTGTGAGAGGTGTACTTGTTGGTGCGGTGATAAGAGCGTGTTATTGGAGGTGAATAGTCAAGAAGATGGCTCGGTGTGTTGTGTGTTCATAGGCACTATGATACACATCAATAATTTAGCTAGCCTCCCCTGCTCCCCATTCATTCTATTTTCATCTCTGCCATTTGATATCCCTGTCTGCTTCCACTCTCAAAACACAGCGTATTATGTCCAGAAAGCGAGCGAGAAATATACAAAGAGCCCGAGGAAACAAGCTCTTTATTGCAAGAGGTAGGAAAGTAAATGCTGCAACAACGGCACGCTGACAATATATGCACAAAAGCATTCAGGAATTACATATCCGCACCTACACATGCACTGGTATGTCTGCACACAAACAGCGTTCCACGCACACAAAGGGGATCGCACACACAAACTCTCAATGCAGTGAGCAGGTAGCGACATTGTACACAACATTGATCATATAATTTACTCCTCTCTATCAAGCTACAAGGCTATTGATCAAATAATTCCATATGCGGGCCTCGGCCACTGCCAAATTGCTAAAATGGGGCTGCTCTACTCAAAGCGTGTCCCATAATGGTTTTGGCATTGATCGCGGCTCTCCCTCACTCACTCCCAATGCAAACAAACTGCATTTAACTGCAGAACTTGAGAGCGAGAGAGGGTATACGGGCGAAGCGATCACACAAATCACACAAGCGCAGAGAGCTGAGCGACAACACTGACACTTCAACATGCTTACACCGAACGTACACACACAGGCTTTCAGCGTACGTCGGGGTGTATATTTGTGTGTTCATCAGATGTTGAAATGAACTATTTGCTGTCGGTTTCGGAGTAGAGCTGCATCGTGAAGCGGCAGGCGGGTTTAGGAATGATTGGAAGATTAAGGCCAGTTGAAAGGCCAATTTGACCCCATTTTCACTCTGATGGCTCAGCTGGCTGATTTCCTGCCGCTGCGTCGCCCGGAGGCTGGAGTCACACACACACACACACACACATACAGTTGGTGTGTTAATTCATGTGTGCAGCATTTCATGCATATACGTACAAAACCTGTGAGTGTGCAGCACATGCATGTACACATGGATACACATCCACAGATGCCAGTCGCTGTTTGTGACAGAGAGTGTGTGGCAAAAAAGTGAAAGGAAAAGAAATGAAAAAGACACAATAGGATGAGTGATGCACAGACAGACAGAGGAAGTGACAATGGCGACAAGGTCTAGGTCATGAAATCTCATGGAGGGCCCTCCCTTCAGACTCAAAGTGTTGTTTGGCGACGTATGTGTGTTTTTCAACTCTTTATGTCAGGAAGAAATATTGTGAGGTTCCAAAAAAGCTTATGAAAGTCACTCTGTCAGGCTGTCAACACAGGAACGCAATCTGCCACTTTTTTCAGCTGCCCATCATGCACGTCTGACGAAACAGATATGTTTCGACTTTAATCAGTACGGCCCTTGTAATTGCTTGTGTTTGACCTGTGTTTTTCATACTTAACCATGATCTGATAAACTGTTTTAGGCTTTGTTTTACAATCCAGATGCCAGAATAAAATGTTGGTATTGTACATTTCTGCACACCACAGGTTTGTGACATTTGTTTCATTGACATTTGTTCACATTTCATAAATATCATATCAACATGCCTAAAATGACATAATTCAGATTAAAGGTACATCAGCTGTGTTTCTTATCAGGAGGAGGACGGGATGGCAGATGGCTTGATGTCTAGGCAAGAAGGCTGCCAAGCACCTGATAGAAGCAGACCAGGACCAACAAACAACAAACAAACAACAAAAATGAGCGCTTTTTAACAACATGTCAGGGCACTTCAGGCCATGTTTGTAGCAACCAAACCTAACCACACTTTAACCACAGCAGTTCCAGTTTCAAAAGCTGCCAGTAGCAATGTGGTATAAGTAATTGGAAAGTCCCTTGGGGGGGGGGGGGGGTCCAACAAATCCTGGACTATCACCAAGGAGGCTGCTGTCTGCTTCCCATATGACTTTTGAGCTAAACCATGATGATTTTTTTCTAAACCTAACCACATGCTAGTGTTACACAACAAAATGAATGTAACTATGCAGAGTTTTCCTGACGTAGTATGTTTATTTTGAAATAGATTGTATGCACCTAAGGAGCAGAAACTTACATTTTCAAGACAAAAAACAAAACAACAAACAAACAAAAAAAAGTGCACTTTGAGAAGACACAGTGCATTTTAACAGGCATAAATCGACACACCTTCCCAGTACGTCCCATGTAGATGAACGACCACTGACCAAACACTAGTATTTGACGAGCTGGGATGAGAATGTGTTAGTAGTAAAAGGAAGATGACCACAGATAAGTGTTTTGGCTGATTGTATCCTGTAGACAGTGATGGAGGACTGAAGCTGCTGCTGAACTGCTGACGTGCTGCTTTCATCGAGCAGCCTCCCTAAACATGGTGTAAACACACATGAAGCTGCAAAAAATGCATCTTTTTCTCTCTGTTTCTGCCCTCTGTCCACACTGAGCTGGCATTTAACTCACCTTAAAACTTTTTATTTTTCAAAAATGGGGAAATTGGAGATTTTGTAAAACAATAACACACTATCCTACTACTTGCCAGATGTTTGCTGTGCTAACCACTAGCAAGTGGGAGAGAAAAGGGATTTAAGTTTAATTGTTTTTTAAAAAAACAACCTAAAAACACCCCTTGTTTCCAATCATAAACAGTGTTTTAAAATGAGCTGACTTAGTATGGATGTAGTCTCAGAGAGAGATGCAGGATCATGAGAGATCCGTAGAGGGAAAGAGCTGAGAAGTGCGACAGTGGAAACACAGGAAGGGAGGAGAGACGCAGTGGACAGGGAAGGATGGGAGAGCGATAGAGTGTGACAGAAAAGGAGAGAGAAGGAGAGTCCAGCTGGTGGCAGAAACAGAGAGAGATGTAAGGATATGACACCTCCTGTCTCCACACCAGCCCTCGCTGGCCTTTGCTGGGACATACATGACAGCCCTGTCACACTCACTTAGACTCTCTCTTTATCAAGAGAGATATATGTTGTGAGGAGGAGAGTCATACACAGTGGGCAGGAGAAGAAAAAAAGGAGAGAAGAGTAAGGAGAAAGAGAAGAAAGACAGAACCAAAGAACGAACAAACGAAAGAAAGAAAGGTTAAAAGCTGTAGTGACACTGAATCAACTCACTTTCATATTTCTTCCACACTGGTGCCTCTCAGCCTGCCATGCTATTAATGTCCTTGACATATCACCAGCCTGTGTGTGTGTGTGTGTGTGTGTGTGTGTGTGTGTGTGTGTGTGTGTGTGTGTGTGTGTGTGTGTGTGTGCGCGCGCGTGCTCGCGTGTGTGTGTGTGTGTGTGTGTGTGTGTGTGTGTGTGTGTGTGTGTGTATGTGTGTGTGTGTGTGTGTGCGCGCGCGTGCTCGCGCTATTAATGTCCTTGACATATCACCAGCCTGTGTGTGTGTGTGTGTGTGTGTGTGTGTGTGTGTGTGTGTGTGTGTGTGTGTGTGTGTGTGTGTGTGTGTCATCTAATCGTTAGAAACTTTCTAAAGCTTGTTCACATCCACTGAAAGTTCACAAGCATCTCTCTCAAATTAGTTTTTAACCTTCGACAAAAGTTTTAATTAACAAATGAGCAGCTGCTCCCACACTCAGAAACATTTTCTTTCACTGTCATTTCACTGTAACTGTGCACATCCCTCTGTTCTGTCAGAGGTTTTTTTGGAAGGTAGATGTGTGCTTCCAAAGCACTCATATTAGGAAGATGTGGGAAAAAGCACTGTGAGTGTGCACTGTGCTGGTCAGGATGTGTTGCTTTAGGTACCGACATGACCCAGAGCCACGAGTTTGAAGTATTCAACCTAAGTCCAAAACTGGCACCGGCTTATTTCATGTATTTCCAGATGATATTGCACAGTGGAGCAGCAGAGGTTAAGCCAAGTTAAACATAATTTTTAAGAGTCCTCTATGTTGGTGACCCCAACTTCATCAACACAGAGCGCTCTCATTAAAGTAAATGAGCAGGCTACGTTTTAGTACTCAATACTTCAGTTACTCTGAATACAGCATTGAGGAGGTTTGGCACTAATGTTGAGCAATACGGCTTTTTCTCTTTAAAATTACAACAGAAATACAGCAACATCACAATCGCCACAAAAAATGTAGGCATTCCTGCAAACCACATTTTGTTTGTATGTCATTATGTGGCAGATAAATTGCAACTTCACTGGTTTTTTTACATTTCAACAATGCTGTGATTAATGTGTGCTTAGGTTTGGGGACAAAAACCACCTAAAAGATCATGTTTTGGCATAAAATACCCAGTGTAAGCTGTTGCGATAACTGCACTATTGTCATACCAAGCTATTGGCTCGCAAGCAACCGATGCAACTGTTTCCTTTTTTTATGGGAGCGCCGTGTCCTTGCTCTAAAAATCAAACGCCAGCAGCATGAGGAGGAACTGAGCAACTATTCTGCACTAAGAGCTGCATGTTTGCAATTTTTGTCCTGGTCCCAGAGAGTGGAAAAATATTCAACTTTGGGTAAACTGCTGCAGCCACTCATCACTGCTGCATTTTACCCTAACAATCAGATTCAAGGAGCAAGACAAATACCCAACCACACAGACCGACCATCACAGTGCTGACCAACAACAACAACAACAACAACAACAGACAAATGAATACTGAATCCACACAAAGCTCTAGGTCTGTCCTCTCTCCCTGCATGCTTCAGCTTTCCTCTCATCAAGAGCAAGTACGCTACCTTGTGCCGACACTTGTCGGGATATTCTATATCATAGCAACCAAAGTGTCTCAGCTGAAAAAACACTGCGCAATTTACTGCAACTCATCGCCCTTCTTAGTTCTGCATTTAACAATAAACGACTATTTATTTGGCTTAAAACTGTCTGTTTTGTCATTTAAAGAGCGATAACATACCTAATAATAGTCCAACTGAGCTTATTTACAAAGCAATAAAGGTTAAATAAGCAATCTGCAAAAACAATGAAAACTGCAGTAATACTACATATTGTGCTATTGTGTCCACCTTCATCACTATTGGTGGGATTCGTACAGGTGGTACAATCCCGGCTGGAAAGGCAGCAATGTATCTGTAGAAAATCAAATCCTCTTGGTGGCACTAACCCAGCTAGAAACGCGGCAATGTCTTTATTTTTTGAAAAAAAGAAAAAATTTTCATGGCACTCTTTTTCCTTGAGGTCACTGAAAAACACCCACACTTGTTGGCTAAAAATTCACTAGAAATGCTGCAATGACTCACTCACCACACCAAACTCAGAAATCCTGTTTTTTTTTTACACCTCGCTGTGTGAACTTGCCATTATCAAACCACTTGCACAACGCTGAAGGCATGATATTGTCAAGAATATCATTATGCTGTTGCGTAAAGATTTTTCTTTATTAGAACTAAGAACCAAACCATGAAGCCCAAAACAAAAGCACACAAAAGTGGCAAAATATAGAACGTATATCCATGTTCGCCCCCTCCTTCCCTTTCCAATGTTACTTTGCACCCACCATCCATATTCATGCCTGTGGAAACAGGAGAGAAAACATCTCTGGGCGTCCCATGATTTGCATGTGATAAATAAATGAGGTGAACCAATCAAGGGAGCTCTATCTGTGTATGTCTGTGGCGCTCAGCTGGTTAAAATTGCATGACAGGAGGAGGGGAGGAGGGGAAAAAATGATCGGTCCAGCACGGTAGTTAGTTTATGTAAAGAAAGAGAGACACTGAGTGAGAGAGAGAGGGGAATGGCAAATGCAGAGCCTTGGAGGGCCCTGTCGCACCGCTCGACACAATAATGAATTTCAAATAAGTTATTCACTTCAGGAGTAAGTGGCTGGCACCCACTCCTTACAGCTGGTTTGTTGAGATAATTGATTTTCAAATAGTTTTGAGGACGAGGAACAGGGACGGGGGCTGGCGGAGGGAGAGGAGGGGGACGTCAGCGAGCGAACAGGGGATGACAACTACAACAGGGGTGGTGTGCGTGCGTGTGTGTGTGTGTGTGTGTGTGTGTGTGTGCAGCTGCTACTTTTGAGTGTGTGCATGTCAATTATGTGTGCGAGCGAAGTTACAGGGATGTTTTAATTCGCGTAGGAAAGAGGCCGTGTCGGAATGGAGGCTAGCTGTAATTAAACTGATACAGCTCTGCAGGCGCGCACACACACTCATGTAGGAGAGATTAATTTTTCATGTCTCGCACGTCTACTTCATCTCCACCGTCTCTCCTCTCTCGTCCTGGCTCAGGGCGTGTTGGCTAGCTAAACTTTGCGCCGCTTTTCGCAGCGCTGTTAACATGGCAGCCCTCCTCTGCTGGCTGCACTGACACAGATAACTGAGCATCCGGGATGACAGCGACACAAACTCAATGAGATGCATTAGTGGCAGGATTTGAATTGACAATGTAATTTACCACATCTCCCTCTCTCCTCTGCCAACTCTCTCCCTCTCTATCTGTCTGTACCACCCTCTTCTCGCTATCTCTCTGTTTAATTCATAGTAAGAGGAAGAAAGTGAGGTGAGGAAACTCAAGCAGCCGCCGGGGTTTCCATCATGAATATGTTTCACACGTTAAACATCATACAGGAGAGAGGAAGAGATAGAACAACAAACGCTGTCCAGCCATTGCTCTCCTGCATCAGATCACTTAAAAAGGATCTCCTTAACCTTGATAATACATTTTAAAATGGTAATTCAAAATAAACCAGAGTTGGAGAGAATACTAGAATAGATTAGTAAAAGTACTGTTACTTTGAGATTTTTGTAACTGCTTGCCCCCCATTTTGAGCTGCAGGGTCGCCAAAACAAATGAGTATTTGTTCTGGGTTTGCTCTGCTTTTTTTGTTGTTGAAGCATTAGGATAAGAGGAGTGAGGTGCAGGGTTAGGTTAGGGGGCGATACAGGCTGAAAATTATATTGCGGTATATTTAAGCTACATCTGGATACACAATAGATAGGCTGGCTAATGTATCATCATGATATGACTCTAGATATCGTCTTAGATTTCAGATATTGCAATAGTGCACGTGTTGTGTTTTCCTAAACTCACCAGACTGTTCAAGCTGCTCTGTTATTTGCAAACATACACATTACTGATGATTATTTATATTTATAACGGGGTATTTGTTCAAAAATATTGTGATGTTTTTTTCCATATTGTCCAACTCTAGTATACACATCAAACCACAGAGCCCTTATATCCACATCAAAAATACATTTCATTTTTATAGACAGCACTTTGCCGCCTCTGCTCACAAATGACTGACCTTTACAACCACTTTTGTCAGTCCACAGACAGTAAATAACCCACAATGAGGTCTAATCACAAAAGGACACCATGGGGATGCAATAATCAATATCAAGAAACCGAAAATAAACTTCTAATTTCTTATAGAATTAACGGCAGAATAAAACATCACTAAAGCAGACACGACACAGAAATGTATCAACAACAAACTCTGGAGGCTGCAGCCCCAAACACACATTCAGAGAGCTGCAGTTCAGCGCAAAGTGTAACGCACACAACCCGCGAGCACGCACAGCACGCACAGCACGCTAAACTGACGTTTTGCTGCACTCACCTGTCTGAGCGTCATCCTGCGGGTCTCCTGCACCACCAAGTCCTCCTCAATCTGCTCCAGTTTCAGCTTCTCTGGGCCCAAAACCAGTCCTCTCTGGCTCTCTGTCCCAGTATAACCAGTCCTCTCAGGCTCTCTGTCCCAGTATAACCAGTCCTCTCAGGCTCTCTGTCCCAGTATAACCAGTCCTCTCAGGCTCTCTGTCCCAGTATAACCAGTCCTCTCAGGCTCGCTGTCCCAAACAGCCAGTCCACTCGGCTTCGTGCTGCACTCCTCGAAGTTTCCAAATATTTAGAGCTAAATGCGACTCTGCAATCACAACATTGCAGGTATCATCGGTGGGAAACAGCAGGAAGGCCTCCCGCACCTCACAGATGGCAAAACTTCGCTGGTGAGCCACCAAGTTATGCATGTTGACATTTAGCATGTTAGCCAGCTGCCGCACAAACGCCATAGGTGTGTTTGATTTGAGTCACGTGACACGCTCATGGGGCGGGGCATTCAATCTGCTACTTTAAAGGAGACTTTACCTGTGCATGTGACTTGTGACTTGTGATTTTGCGCAGTTGGCTACAATACTTATAAAAGACTTATGATTTTAAAAATACAAAAAATGACTTAAGTGTTAAGAGCAGGCTAAATGTAATTAATTTCTTCCATCCTTGGAATAGACTACAAACGTACAACGAAAAAGTGTATAGATGCAGTCTATTAGGGAATTTGTTTTCTCATGTTTTCATCATGAAATAAATGCTTTTAAGAGGAATTGTCATTGTCTTTTGTTGGTTGCACCTGTTCAGTTTATAATACTTTTACCATCTTAATTGAGTATTAATAATAACTTTATTTGTATAGCACTTTTCAAAATCAAGTTACAAAGTGTTTTACAAAGAAATAAAAACAAGTTTCAAGTTTCAAATCAAGCCTACCAGATAAAGAATAATTAAAAGTAGAATTGATGCAAGAATGATAACAAGCAGACTATAAATTACTAACAAAAGAAAAAAAAAACCATAAAGACATGTTAAAAAAAAAAAAAAAAAGATTAGAAATGAAAGTACAAACTCATCCACCATCAGCATGCCATCCATATAACTAAATAATAATCATGGCCTAATAACAATAATAATAATTACTTTATTTACATAGACCTTTTCAAAAACAAGTTACAAAGTATGTAAATACATGTAGAGATATAACAGTAAAGATATAAATACATGAAAACAGGAGAAATAAGCAGGAAAAAATAAATAAAAGTAGAACTGATACAATAACAATGACAAGTGAGGTTTGAATTACTAAAACACACTTTAAAAAAAAATAAAAGTGAAATCAGAAGATTAACCAATTCCAGGGAGAGCAATTCTGGAAAACCATATTTTTAAGAGAGAAAAAAAAACAGAGCAGTCGTTACAGCATCATGGGGCCCTAACTCCAAAGGCTCAGTGTACTCTGTTGTTTACCCTTGATGAGGTAAATAGCTAATATATTTTAGTTTTCAGAAAGTTGAAGCAATGCCACAAAAGTGATCCCTTGTAATCTGTGTCATCTCTGCTCTATATTAAATGTGCAGAAAGTTATGGATTACGCCTTTAAACTAGAAATCCAGATGTCTGACTACCAGTGTTGAAAAAGTAACACATTTAATTGGTGCAAAAAATATTTCAGTGATTAAAACATGACTTCTGCATTATGTTCACTTGATTTAGGTGTTATATTACACACCATAACCCCCCCCCCCCCCCCCACACACACACACACACACACTATAATAATGCAGCAGAAATTTATGTTAAGCAACATTCTGGATCAGTCATGAAAGTAGTGTAACAACAAGTCAGCGATCTTTTCAAAACCTTAAGTGGTGCTTTAGTTGTCACAAATCCAAAAAAACGTTGTCATTGAACCTAATCCTGGGTTTACAGAATCATCCACCATCAGCGCCGTTTGATGGACGGTTTGAGAACGCACCTCCCCTCTCCTTCCATGACTTGAATTCTCAGGCAACAAGACGGTTTGACAGCTTTGGCCTTGGGCCTAGATACTCATTTAGACCATAATTGAGCTATAAGCTAAAAGGGTAATCAGGATAGCCTCTATTTAGCACCTGACTGACTGTCTCTGTGTGTGTGTGTGAGTGTGTGAGTGTGTGTGCATTTGAAACTCAAACCTTGTCATTGTGCAAGAGGAGGAACGAGGATCTGGCTCTGTGCAGACATGTACATAATCTCTGGAGCCAAATTCTCACACAGGACAGAGGTTTGCGGGGCTAAAATCAGACACATACATGCACATGTATACACACACACACACACACATAGGGGCTAATTGTACACACTTGAGAACACACTCGGAATACAATAGTTTTTTGTGTTTGTGTGCATGTGTACATGTGCGTGTGTGTTCTTTCTGATTCAGATTGACAGGATGCTTAGGAGGCTGTGTGCTCACTATAATTACACACACTTGAGAAATGTCGGCTCTCGGTGTTGGAGAGGAGGGTGTAATCAACGCTCGCTCTGTCATACACACACAGACACACACACACACACCTGACATTCTTGCAAAGATTAGCAACACACCTCTTTGCTCTGGAATCCAATCTGAGGATGAAGAAAATAAGTCAGGTACACACACACTCACACACACACACACAAAGGAAGCATCACTGCCATCGCAGTCATCATCAGTGACAGCTGTTGTCTTATCATCAAATCTGTCATCATCATCACTATCATCATCACCGTCATCGTTGCATGTTGTTGGCAGCAATCTTTGTTTATTACTTTCGTCAAGAGTTTGTAAAACATAAACCCATTTGCGTGTGCATGCTCACACACACCCACAAAAATAACACTTTGGGTGCTTGTTTTGGATATTTGTAAACTGCCGAACCATATTCAAGTTCACGTTGAGGTAAGATATTTCGAAAACAGAATGAGCAAACAGGAAATGGAATAAAAAAGAGATTAAGCCTAAACATATTTTTATTTGTATATGGACACAAAGAGACAACAAAGTGTAGATAATGCAAATCATTCGAAGTACACACACCTTCATGGCTAAACGTTTAAATATATATAATATAATATAAATGTCGGCATTATATGTTTCTGCAAACCACAAATATGTTACATTTGCTCAATTCATACATTTCAATATTACAAAAGTGACTGTATATAAGCTGACTCTGACATCTGAAAATAGAGATGCCTTTCAACTTTAGTTTTAGATGGCATGACACAATGTTCGAGACAACAAACAAAAGCGGTTGTTTTTTACAATTCATTGCTGTGTTTTGTAGCAATCCATCACTGTTTTTCTAGCGTTGATAGTCCATGAAAAGTGATTGTTTTTTACCAAGACATTGCTGTGCTTCTTGCCAGAATTGTGCTGCCAAACCCAGGTATTTCAGGTTTCCTAACCATAATCAAGTGGCTTTTGTGCCTAAACCTAACAACACTTTAACATCATCACTGTTTAAAGTTTTAACATATGTGCTACATAACGTGCAAATGTAGCGCATCCAAGGTTTGCGGTAAGGTACAATGCAGACATTAATTCGAGCGATTGGGCTGACACATTATTTCTAAAAGTGGATTATGCACGATTTCCTATCTGCCATCCCTCTGCTTAGGTATAACTAAAGCAGCCTGGTTCATGGTCACAAGAAAAAAACACTTTCAGAAATTGTTCTGCGCACCGTGGTCTTCAATGTCACATCAACACTGAGCCATTTGTGCATTTCCTAAAAAGATTATTCACACGGCGGAAACAGGTTTTTCTGTACATAAACACGTGATTTGTGAAAAGAATAAACTGTTGGGGAGAGAAACACTTCAATAAAATGTTTAAAAACAATGAATTATGGCTTCTGTCTTTGCCGTATGAATTCCCAAAAGAAGACGTAAATCTGGCTTCATCTCGATCAAACATTCAGCCAGCATTTTTCTTCTGGAACTGAAAACTTACTTCTTAAAGCAACTTTCTAAAAGCTAAGCTGACTAAAAGTGTTTTTCTCTCCGTTCCTCCTGGGCATCTTAATTACCTCGGGCACCATTTACCAGAGGTTATTAAGGAACAGCTGTCCCCTCCCTATGTTTATGTATGTATGTTTCTGCCCTCCCATCTCAGCCCTTAGGCTACAGTGCTGCCTTTTAGCATAACAAGCGTGCACTCCGCAGTCCAGGTTCCACGGTCATTATTCTGCACCCTGTGGTCCCTGCATTCCCAAGTACTCCCGCAGGTCCCAGGCCTCCCACAGGGCAGTGTTGAGGGAACACTGTTTTCATTAAGACGGTCATTTTCTGCACACTGTGATTTGCGTGCGTTCTTTTAAATAGTTTTTAAAAAGCCAGGGCCCCTTGCATTAAATACCGCCGCAGTAGAACTATTAAGTGGAGAGAAGCAGCCGGACAAACTGTCGCTGTTATGGCATTTCAATTCCATCACAATGGGATGGCGTTAAGACACACACATGCACAAACACACACACACACACACACACACACACACACACACACACACACAGACCCACGCACCACCTTAGCCCCTGTTGCGGACAGACGGCACGTAGTTAAACATCTAAACATTGCTTCAAGCCTCTTTTTTCCATCATTATTACTTTTGCACAGCTTTCATTATTACTAAGATGCTGAGAGACACTACAGCTCAGACACACACACACACACACACACACACACACACACACAACCGTCCACTGTCTTCTCTCTACCAGCAGCCATTAGTCCCGTTTGCCAAACTTCAAGACAGGCAAATTAATTACGGCCTTCTTGATCTAGAAACAATTATGATTGCTGCGCGGCCTCCTCGGCGGAGCCTCAAAGTGTCATGGCTGCCACTCCCAGCATCTTTGAAGCGCTGTGCTAGTGGATGGCACTATTAGTGTGGCACTGCATCTTATCACCGTGGCCCCATCACCCTCCTAAGAACTCTGAGGCAGTGTACCCTCTAATAATTAATAATTACCAAATCTGACTGCAGATATGCTTTTTCTCATTAAGACCGAAGAGAGATACTTGATCATTTCTGTGTGTGTGCGTGTGTGTGTGTGTGTGTGTGTGTGTGTCTACAGTCATGTGTGTAAATGCATGCTTTGCTGTGTGTGTCTTTGCATAGCAGTCTCTTACAAATACATCCATACAAAAGTTTTGTCAGACTCTTTCAGAGGAAACCTTAACCAGGTGCTTCGAGTTGCCTAAACATAACCATAGTTGCCTCAGCTGCCGGGGGCCAGTTTCACCAAATTTGCAAGGTGCAAGCTGAGATTTGCATTGCATTGAACTGGTTTGCACTCAAGTTCTAATTTGCAGAAGATTACCAATTACTAATGTATCAACTGCTTCCTTCCTGAAGGCTCAATGATCAACACAACTAATAGAGAATAGAGTCAAGTTCATTTAAGTTACAAATTATCACTGTCTTAGAAGTAGGGCACACAAAGCAATTAAGTTATTAAGTTTACAACAAATATACTATCTAATGCAAAACAAAAACATGAAATGTTTTTAAGAGTATTTTCTTTAAACTTGGTGAATTCACTTCAGATTGGTGTTCTTACATGTTTGGTGTTTCAGGTTAAAACGAAATGCAGAAAGAAGCAGCATAAGAAGAACATGAGAAATATCCACAGACATGAATACATTTGTTTGTCCTGAGCTGGAGGTTTAGGCAAGCAGAAATTTTGTCAGCCTTTCATAGCTGAGACACGCACTCAGTCATGTTCACGTCAACTCACTGAAGTTAGCACAGCAAAGTCTGAAGGGCTCACATTCCCACATGCCCACATGCGCGTGCGTGCACGTGCGCGCGCTCACACACACACACACACACACACACAGAGTTTGTTTGTGTATCAGATCTGTTTAAGTGTGGAGGTGACACACAGATGTGTATGTACATGAATGTGTGGATGTATTCTGTGCAGAAGGATTTTACCAGCAGAAAATCCGCAGGCCTGATTCCTCATGAACGTCTTCTGAGACAAACCTTCATCCTTCATCTTTTTTTGTTTCTTGTTCTTTGACAAGCTGTAACACATTTTACTGAAAAGCATTTTTTGGGCTGCTGCTTGTTAGCTTGTTAGTTTGCTATTAAAAATGTGGCAACAAAAAAACCCCAAAAAACTGTGAACACAATTACCTCTCTTACAAAATAAAGTTATGAAGTTACTCAAAGGGACAGTTCACCCCTAAACAAAAATGCACATTTTTGCTCTTACCTGTAGTGCTATATATACATCTAGATTGTTCTGCTTTTAGTTGCTGAGTGTTGGAGATATCAGCTGTAGATATTTCTGCCTTCTCTCTAATATAATGGGACTAGGTGGAACTTGTGGTGCTCAAGGCACCAAAAAAGACCTTATTGTGAACAGTATCTTACAGGAACTATTTTTTTGTTCTGAACTACACCAGTCACATATGCACTGCACAGCATAAGGAAGCGTGCAGCAACACATGGATGAGAGGCTCATGCTCGGGACAGCACAAGATGTGCGTCCTCCTCGGCTGAGCTGTTAGCTAGCTCAATGACACCTCTGGACCATGAGTAGATGAATGCTTTCTTCTGAGTGGAAACTCAGTTGGCAAGTGTAGTTTAATGAAAGAAAATAGTTTCTCTATGAAACACTTCACAAAAAGGTCTGTGGATTATTTTGAGTAACCGGATCATGATTCAGGAAAGAGACATTGCTGTTGAAGTTTTTTTGGTTGTTGGTTGTTTTTTTAAATCAATTTTATTCTTTTTTTTTCTATTTCTTTCCCATTTTTTTAAAAAATTCCATTTTTTTTTCTTTGTTTCTTTTTCTTTTTTGTGTGCTTCGAGGACCACAAGCTGAGTGCCATCTAGTGCCATTATATTTGAGAGATGGTAAATATTTCTGCAACACACAACAATTCAAAACAAAACAATCTACAATGATAAGTAGCACTACAAGAAGAAAAAGATGTATTTTTTGACACTGTCCCTTTAAAAGGTAGATTCACTTAATGACAAAATAACATATTTTACTCACCTCTTCTGGTATGCAGCCTTGCAGGAAGATCATATGTTGATTTTTTTTTTTCAGTTGAAAGTCTTTCCAATGAAAACTGCTCACAGGGACGTCTGCGGTTTATCCAGCGTGACATGGACACTGATTCTGGAAAGACAATTTACTGTTTTTGAATATTTAAAATGATAACTTTTCAATGTTGTGCACAACACAAACAAAATTTCACTTACCTTCTTTATACTGTTTTTCTGTTTTCCTGATCCAAACTACATAAAAACATTTTTAAAAAACAAAGCCATGTATTAGTATATTGAGCATTACAAATGGAGATGACTTTTTGGAGCTGTTCATTAGCTTGCATTTCACCAGGATGCTATTTGACTGCCAAAATGTCACTCAGACTACATACTTGTGTCTCAGCTTGTATTCTGAAATGTGCAGGGGAAAAAGAAAAAAAAACAATGGCTTAGCTATACAATTAATTTATCTGAAAAAAAAAATCAATATGAAAGAATTCTTTAAGATAGAGCGCCATGAAAAGGTCAAATCCATCAATCAGTCCCTCTCTCACTCCCCACTTCTGTCACTCATGATTACTTTATTTCCTTGCGTCTCCTTCTGCAGCTTCCCTCCCTCATCTTGTTCCTTCTAACGCTTGTTCTTAACATTTTGCCTGCAGGAAAATAACATTACACCCCGCTACTGAATGGGCTTTTTGCATGTCTCTATGTGTGTGTGTGTGTTAGTGAGTGCATGTGCTCAGATGCCGGCAGGCAAGTGGTGGTTTGGGTGTGAGTGCCTGTACCTGTTTCCATTCAGGTATAGTGTGCTTTCACTTGCCTATCTGAGCATGTGCATGTGTGTGTGTGTGTGTGTGTGTGCACGTGTGAATGGGTCTGGTGGATTGGGTGCGGTAGCCTTGCGGCTGCCCCTGGCCTCCGGACCTCTCCCACAATCAACCTTCCCCTGCCTGCCTTCACCGCACTGACCTGGACTATTGTCCAGCACAAAGCACTTTGGAGAGCAGCACCTCAGCAGGCATTAGCATTTTAATCACAACACACACACACACACACACACACACGTAAACATTGTGGTGTTTTGTGAGTGTAAAGCCCGTCAACAAAAAGCGAATATTTCAGTAAAGAAGTGATTTTATATGAGAAAAATAATCTCCATCACAATGGGAGCAAAAAAACAGAGAACTTCCATCAGAACAGAATAATAATGTTTTTCTCATTTAATAAACCATATGTACTTTCTGCTTTATTTGTCTCACCGACTACTTCTCCAGTTCCTGCTTATCTATCAGCAGTGCTGGAATGTAATGTGACATATTTACTTAAATACTGTACACATCTGTGGTTTTTGTAGTGTACATGAGCATTTCCATTTTATGTTGCTTTCTACATCTACCCCACTGCAATTCAGAGGCAAACTTTACTTGACTACATTTATTTGACAGCTTTAGTTACTAGTTACTTTTCAAATTAAGACATTTGTTTGTTTGTTTTGAGTTCAGCTTCCTGGTTTTGATGTGAGAAACATGGATGTTAAATGTCCCAGTGTACAATGAAAAATACCAGGTTTTGACGCTAAACAAATGTCTGCTAAATGCCCCAACATCTTGTTAAAAATACCTGATTTTGTTTACAGAAAATGACTGCAAAGTGTCCCTCTGTCTTGTTAAAAATACTTGCTTTTTTCTGCTGCTAAATGTGCAGATGTCTAATTAAAAATACTCAGATTTTGTTAAGTACTTTTACTTTTCATGCTTTAAGTACACTTTGCTGATTATACTTGCATACTTTTACTCAAGTAAGGTTTTGAGTGCATGTCTTTAATTGTAACCGAGTATTTTTACAGTGTGGTATTTGGTACTTTTAATTAAGTAAAGGATCCTTCTCCTCTGCCCACAGGTGTTTTAGTAAAATAAAAAGACCCGAAAGAAGACACTCATCCTTCTTAATTGTTACCATTAGATGCACTTCCTGAGCTAACTGCATTTAAAAGCTGTTGCGTAGAAGTGATTAAAGATAAGAAACACCAGCCCTTGTTTTTTTTTTTTCAGAGAAGCCATTTGGAGTTTTTCATTTATGCACAGTATGGAAAACAACTTAAAAAGCTTTGATTTGCTGCCGTCATTGCTTTTGTTATATTGTTATTCTCGCTGTGTGTGAGCGTTTTCATGGCAGCGTGCACTTAACGTGACACTGCCTACTGTCAATCACCTGACACCCACAGGGAGAAATGGGAATCTCTGCCAGGAGTACATGTCACATTAAACACCACCATCACATCCGTGTTTGTCATTTAGCTGGGACATAATTGTAAAGTTACTTACCTTTAGGCAAGACTTGTTTTTTAAAGGGTGATGTTTACTGTGATTGTTGAAGCCTCTAATTAGATGGCAATGTGAGACAATGGGCCTCATGCAGTAACATTTTCTTAAATTTCTCTTTTATTTTCTCTTAATTTTCTTGTAAGACAAAACCTATGAGAAGTCATCTACAGGTGCACCAAACCATACAAACCTGCTCCAACCTACTCCTCCTAGGTGTGTTCAATAAAGAATCCTACGTTAAATCAGTCAGTTATTAGCAAAGGTAACGCCCCTTAAACACTATACAAGAGCAGATTTTGTGCTGTGTGCAAAGACTGTGGCACATGGCCAAGACTGGAGACATGACACTTAGAAAGGTTGTAAAAAGACATTTTGCAGTAGTAAAATTGATGTACTGTTAAAAAACTTAAACAAAGTAAATGTGTTTTCAGGAAAATGTAATAAAAGTAAAAGTATGCATGCGAACGGTTTAAATATATTACATAAATCAAAATAATTAAGATAATCAAAAGGAGAAGCAGCAAGTCCTTATTCATACAGCACATGAGAAGTTTTTGCAGGAAAAATACTTTAACAGTGATTAAAAAAAAATAGTTGCAAGTTAATTTTCAAATTAATGAGCTAATTGTTTCAGCAGCACTTGTATACTTCAAATGCTTTGCGTAGAAAAATCAAAATTTGTAGGAGTTATTTAATAATAGTAATGGAGTCAAAAGTATAATATTTCCCTCTGAAGTGTAGTGGAGTAGAAGTGGAAAGTGGCGTGATCTTAGAAGTAAAAGTCAGTCAGATTTGTACTTTACTGGAGTACTTGAGTAAATGTACTTAGTTACACTCCAGCTCTGGTCAGCAGAGGGACTCACAGTAACTGAAATCACAGTGATTGGGATCTATGGACTAAATATAGTAAGCAAGCAAAGTTTATTTTTATAGCACCTTTCGCAGACACCAGTCACAAAGTGCTTCACAATCAAAATAAAATTAAACTAAAAACAAATAAATCAAAATAAAGTCCAGATAAAATATACAGAGAGAGCAGATAAAAAGAAAGGATTAAAACACTTCATGCTACCCAAAAGCCTGTCTGAACAGGAAGGTTTTTAACTGCTCTTAAACTGACTCTAGTCAGGTGACCTCAAACTGGATGGGAAACTATTCCAAAGTTTGGAGGCTGCAAACTGGAAGGATCGATCTCCCCAGTTCTTGAAGTGCATCTGAGGAACATTTAGAAAACCCTGATAGCTAATCTAGTATTTCTTTACCCCGAAAATTAATAATCCAATCATTATAATTACTCTGAAACATTATCAAAATGTAATAAAATGATATTCATGCAGTTTTTAAAGGTCTTCCAATGTAAAACGTATATTTTAACGTATAACGTATATTATAAGGCAGCAATTGTGAAAATTAGATGTTTTAAAATTTTGTCTTACCTAAGAAAAGAGCAAAAATAAGAAAACATTGGTGAATCCCAAAAGCAGTGGGTGCAAACAAAATGAGCACAAATCCTGGATACGAGCAAAAATAAGAGAAATATTTTTGTATATTGTTTCTTGCATTAGGCCAAATGGGTTTAACTCTAAATTGTACTCGAGAAATACCAGAACATAATACTTTTGCTGTGTAAGAAAGTACTGATCAGCAGTTTAACAGCACTAATTTGACTAAAAACAAACTGCATTTCTATAATCGTTTGGTCATAGTCCATGCAGTTACAAGCTTTGTTTACGCTCCTGCTCGGTGTTTCAGTGTCACAATGAAATCCCTCCTGACAGAAACAGTGACAGTCGGCAACAGGTTAACACTGGTTCCTGCAGGTGAAGTGAAAGAAATCCCCTCAGTTACATGAAAATCACCCACTTATAAAAAGAGGTGTCATGTTCCAGGTGACTCCGGTGCCATAGAGTTAGGCCTCAGCTTAATAATAAAAAAATCATAACCGGGGCTAAAAATATGCAGCCTTCCCTGAATGAAGGCGATGAGGAGGAGGATGTGATATCTTCCCGTCTTTAAAAGCAGTCTTCCTCTTTCACGCCGTCCCACTCTCCGATTGGTATAACAGGTAATTAGTGGTGTGTCATGGCCCCGGGGAGCTGAGGAACGAGGGAAAAGGTGGGTGAGGAAGAGAGGCAGGGAGAGTGAGAGAGAGATTTCTGATTACCTGACAAGTTAGGGCTGGAAAGGCTACACTTAGCCCATTAAAGATTTTTTCTCCAGCATGACATTTGAGAGCAGCTGCGAAGCCGCGCGCCACCTTGCCATTTCCCAGTACACTGGGCATCCATTTAGGGACAGGGATGGAGGGAGAGAGAGAGGCAGAGAGAGGGAGGGGGGAAGAGAGAGAGAGAGGCCACCAGGCCATCACAGCGGCACAAATGGATTTCATTCACCAAGGTGAACTGTAGTACACTGATAAATGCACTTCCTTGAATGTCAGCAAATGTCACCCAAGAAGCCATTTGCCACTGCTTTAATAGCTTCCCCAGACTTACGGAGGGAGTGACAGAAAGTAAGAAGGTATGAGGTGAGATAAGGAAGATGATGAGTCACATGGAGTGAGGGACAGACAAAGCGAGGGGACAAACAAATGCACAAGCGAAGCACACAACACACGAAAACGACGGTGGAGGGATTAAGGCAGAGAGAAAGAGAACAGATGAGAACAAGGTTGGGCTATTGTCACTTCCACATGATTAAGCAATTAGCTATTTGAGACGTCTCCAACAAGGTGGTGCAACGAGACAGAAGTGGCTATTTAAGAATATGATCCCTCTCTCGATTTCTGTCTCTTTCTCTAACCGTTCAGTTTATCTTCACATTGGTGTGTCTGTTTTTGCACCTGCCTATCCGTCAACTTCTGAATGTATTTACAGTATATGAGTGTTTGCCTCCTTTCACTCTCTGTGTGTACATAGATATACTTGCTTACACTCTCATACACACCGTGTCTGTTCAAGCAAGAGTCCACATCATTAGGTGTAATGTGAGAACTTGCAGGTTCAGTTAATGCCTCAGCTTCCTGAGAAGTGTCACGCGAGGACAGGGTTAAAACAAACATGCACAAATATGAACAGATACAGGGCTGCACGTACACCTTTTAACAAGGGCGAAGGTTTCTTTTCAACATTGAGGGGACACGTGAAACAAGGGGGATTCGAGGGCAAACATTAGACACTTATTTTCCTGCATTCGGATTAATTTCCATCATAGATTGTATAAATAATGGACATAGCTACTGTGACGTCACCCACTGGTTTGTGGACTTTCTTTTGTAAAGCCTTTTTAAAGCCATGCGGCGATCTTGGCTTTTTGGAGTCAGAGGTAATTATAATTTGGTGGGAGGATGGAGCTGTGGAGGAGCAAGGGGTGGATTTGACTCATAAGCCACATTTGCACTGTTCATGGCAAGAATATCACGCCGTTATGCCGCCTCGCTATTATGTATATAACATCCAACCGTGGAAAGGGGGGACTGTGTGGTCCCGCCTCTGAGCCAGGACCGGAAGTTGTAAGGGCAACGTAACGAGCTCTGTGGTAAACGCAAAGTCAGAAAGCTGTGACCATGGGCAGCATGGGAACGACGTTTTGATGACGTGTTTATGTGTGCGACCCACTGTGGGAAACTTAAAAAGCAGCTGCTCGCGATTAGTGGCTAATACAAAGAAGAACAGCGGCTGTGAATGTCTGCAAACTGGGAAAACAATGAAATTCAGGAGCTCCTTACCCTCCGAGCAAAGGACGAGATCAGCCAGCATAAAACGGGGACGGTAAATGAGTAGCTAGTATGTCATACATTGACTATATGTAAGTATCTCATACAGCCCCACTTCAAAAATCCTGAACTATCACATTAAGATCCAGATGATCTGGAGGTTTTTACCGGGAGCCGAATTATCCGCAGAGATCTCTTCCTCTTCAAAACAAATGGACCCTGTGATTTAAACCAGTACAAATGCTAAATATAACACTGAAATTATATTGTACTTTATATTACTACAGTGGCCAGCATGAAAATGCAAATTTCCCTATATAGAGCCAGTATTTGGTTTGTCTGTTTTGGGCTACTGTAAAAAAAAAACATGTCAGTGTAACATTGTCATCCGCATAAGGACCCGCTCTCCATGTAGATATAAACTGTTCATTCTAAGGCAACAAAAACACAAACATTTTTATTTTCAGGTGATTAAACACGAAAGAAAACACACCTATTCTACTCTATTCTACTTCTGCCAATATGTCACGGTAAATCCTACACACTGGAACATTAATTGTTTCAGTTAAATATAGACCAGCAGTTATTCTTCAGCTAAAAGTGTTTTCTTAATCTTGCTTCAGCGTACAATATTAAAAGTCCAATGATAAATCCTTTGACCCGTTGCATGAGGTCATTTTTTGTTAGTAAAGAAATAGCAGATAGACTGAAAAATAAAAGCTCTGGTTTCCCCCAATTCCCCCACTTGTTTTTCTGCTTCTCTTTCACTTGTACAATACTTAATCCTGTTGTTTTCCTCACACTTGTTTTACTTCTTTTTAAAAACTTGTATATTATGTGTGAAACCTCCTTTTGTCTCACAACTTTTCCAGCACTTTCATGCCTGCATGTGTGCTCAGTATGCTTGAATTTAACAAATATGGCTCTGTGTGTGTGTGTGTGTGTGCGCGCGCGCGCGCGAGGGTGTGTAGGTCGTTTCGGCTGCACGAGTACAACGCTGGCTGCAGCCAATCCTAATCCCCCATTCATTTCCACAAGCAGTTGCTAAGGTTACAAATTACCTTTGGTGCTGGTAAGTGGTTTCTTTTATGACACTGGACGCCCTAATCCTTTTACTGAATACATATTTCATTTAGGATTAGCACAACAACGGATACAGTTGTTCTTAGAATATTCCAACTCCAGCGCTCTGTTTTTGTTCGTACTCATCAGGCACACCGCTTGCATATCAACGGCCAACTCTCCTTTAAATTAACTAAATAAATTAATAAATCTTATTTTATTTTATTTCAGTTTTTCATTCTTCACTCTATAGTTGCAGAGAAGCCTGAGGGGAAGTGAAACTCTATCAGGCAGGTAGTGTTAGATAGGTAACAACACAGCTATTATCTGGCAAACAATTGATTAGACCACATTATTCTCTTTTTCAGGTGTCTTTTAACAGATGGCAACAAAGGAGACGCTTTCCTTCCTTTAATCTCTGCCAACAGTTGATACACACTTCGTGACGGCTTTTAATGAAAAATAGGAACTTTCATGTTTTTCGGGAACTGAATTTGACTGTTTGAAAATGACAAATGGATTTGAGCTGATGATTGGCACACTGATTGAGTTTTGTGGTGCTTTTAATTCAACGCCGACAGATGTCATACATTCTCCTCTTCCCACTACAACCAGTATTGAAATGGGGTGTTTTTCCTCTAACTCCAACATCTCCATGACCTCAAAACTACATCTGTGTCCCCATCGTGTTATTTAAAACACACACAATGAATTTTTTACCCAGGACAGTCCAAGTCAGGCCTCTGTCTGCTTAAGTGTGAGGGGATTTAACAAGAGTAAACACAACTTTTATAGTTTACTTGATTACTAGAGAAATAAAACAAAGCATTGTCTACTTGATGGCAATGCAAAGAAAATTTATTTTTCAATTATACATTTCATACAAAGACGATTTAAAGTGGCTTACATAACTCATGCAGACGTCAAAGAAGACATACAGTACGTATAGATGTATTATAAGTATAGAAAAAAATTAATTAAATTATGAAAACAAATAAATAGAAGTGAGTTTAGGAAGCACAGGTTGGATAATGATCTGCGATCTTAATATTCAGTAGAAAACATGCTTTTATAGTTTTAAACATCAGAGTCACCTCTAACTCCTGGAAAGTAACACCAGTTTGTGCAGTACAACTAAACACTGCCTGTGAACAATTTACACGCCACAACCTGATGACCTGAGACATGTTGACTGTTGTAAAAATTAACAAAAGATATGTTTTAGTATTTAACCATACAGATATTTCCAGAAAAGCATATGGTATTTTAAACTCTACTTGTTCTTTGTTAGGACCCTATCAGCTGCAGCCTGAGCGGCTTTTTGGGGAGAGACCTGAGGAAAAAAACAGTTTAAGCTCAACCTGCTGGAAATAAAAGGGTGGATAGGTTTTTCTGAGTCTTGCCTGGACTTGAAAGCAATGATTCTCACAGTTTTTAGGATTGTAATAGAGTTTGTTATTGACTTGATGTGGCCAGGAGAATTTGAACTTGAGCCTTTACAGCAGGATTTCTCACTTGATTTTCAAAATAAAAGAGCTAAGAGTTGTTTTGAGGACAATTATGATTCTTTTAAAGGTTCTTCTTCTTTCCCTCTCTCTCCTATTTGATCTAAGTTGCTTTGTCATTGAAGAAGAGTTACAGTGAAGAAGAGAAAGATGTTTAAGGACCAAATTGACCGCAGAATCTAGTATAATAAAAAGGAAACCAGGATGCAATGGTGGAAGAGGTACTAAGGTAAAACACTTAAAAACACTTCAGCATAAACAGCCTCACACACAGACAGGCTGCGTGTATGCTGAAGTGTTTTAACTGGCAAAATTGTGTGTTTGGGAAGTACTGAGCTCAGACCTAGATAAATAAGACCTTTTTTTATACTGCATGAGTTGTATGAGAGTTTGTAAAAAGATGTTTTGATATAGTTTTGCTGATGTTTAACAACTTTTACTTCAGTTAATGAAAAATGTTCTCCTTTTTTGGATTCTTTGTTCGCCATGCAAGAAAAATTATGTTTTCTCGGTGAATTCAATTATAACATGAGCTGAATATTGATATGATCATTTTGGTGGAGAATTATCCTTCAAGTATAAGCACCAGTGCAACAATTCAATAAAACTCACCTACATATAAAAGTTCACTTCTAAAAGCATCAAAGGTACTTTCTCTAATGCGACTGATATTATATTATATATGATATCATTAGATAGTTAATACTGATGCATCGATGTGTAAGCAGCATTTTAGAATTATAGCTGGTTACGTTGGAGCTACATTTAATCACTGGATATTTTCTTTAGCCAAGCAGTTCACAATTTAAGAGGGACATAAGATAAATCTAAGGGGTCATAAGATGAGAAATGGAATAAGAAAGAAGAAAGTTTTTTTTGCTGTTATTTGTAAAATGTTGTTTAATGAAATCTCTCTGGCCCTCAATCAGTTCTTTAATTTACACAGTATGAGCAGTTTCGAAGCGGCTGCAACAGTAGTATGTAGGGAGATATAGTCCAAAACGCTAAGGAACCACTTGTTTTAATTTTGAAAGAGTTGTATTTATAAACTTATCACTTGCTGTTTTAGGTAAAATCTTTATCTAATAATCCCCTTCGAGGGGCTGGTGATGTAGTTTAGCTTTGGCTATATATGCGTTTAGCCTGCATGACCACTGCTTGTGCAACTGTCAATGTGTCAACTCGTCAATTTTCTCTGTACTTGTTCCCTCGCAAACAAACTAATAAAATAAACAGCTGTCATATGAATGTAGTGGAGTAAAAGGTATGATATTTCTTGCTGAAATGTCATATTGTAAAAGTATTGTGTAGCAGAAAATAGAAATACTGAAGTAAAAGTGACAAAAAATGTATCTTAATGAAGTACTAAGTTATTTTCCTTCACCGCTGTCATGATATCATCGGATTTGATAGCTGACTACCTGCTCAACTGGCTGAATAAGTTGCTGTTTTGATAATTAGCCGCTGCTAACTGGCTGGCTGGCTGAATGACTGATGGGCATATTGACTGGCTGCCTGTCTGCCTGCCAAACTGACTGACTGGCTGACTATTGAGGCTTAGTCCTGCTATGTGGTGAGATCATCATCACTGGCAAGCACAACAAAAGACTGATGGGAAGAGGCTGTCAGCTTGTGTGTGTGTCTATGTGTGTGTGTGTGTGTGTGTGTGTGGGTGGGGGGGGGTGGGTGTGTGTGTGGGTGGGGGGTGGTGTGCCTGTGTGTGTGTGTGTGTGTGTGTGTGTGCGCGTGCGTGCGTGTGCGTGTGTGTGTGTGTGTGTGTGTGAGGGGCGGGAGGGATGGGTGGGTGGGTGTATAAGTGTGTGATGGCTTCATTCCTGTATCAACACAGTTCTCTCTGTGGATGAGTCAGTAGGCCAAGCCTGACCATCATCCTCTCTCATCTCTCTCTATCGCACACACACACACACACACACAAACACACACGCACACACACACACGTGCGCGCGCACACGCACGCACGCGCGCACACACACACACACACACACACACACACAGGAAATCAAAAAGCTCTCATCACTCACACACTCACACACATACACACACACACCACACACACACGCACGCACAAAAATGTGGGCTTGGGGGTGAAGTGGTGCTTAGAAGGAGTGAACTTGGGGTCAGGGTGGAGAGAGACAAGAGAGGGACAGATAACACTTGTGTTGGAGACACTATGTTTTATTTTCGGCGTCTGTTTCTGTCGACTAATGCTGCAATTTTAAAACCGCTAAACTATTCATAAACAACGTTTTACAATCATATCATGGTTGTATTTTTCCCAGCTCTCTTCTCTAAAGGCGTGGAATAAAGAGAGCAGCAGAGAGAGAGAAGTGACAGGAAGAGCGGAGCCCTTGTTAGGACGGACACATGGGGGAAGGGATTTAGCGTAACACCCAGCTGTCTACCTGTCTGTCTGATTGAGGGGAAAGTGGGGTTTTCAGTGTAACACAGAGCCAAGCTGTTCTCCTCTGTGGCGGCTGAAAGTGTGTGTGTGTGTGTGTACTCTCGTTGCTTGCTTGGTCTCAGGGGCGCCATGGTGAGGAGGAGATAGGCAGACAACCAAAATCTCTCTCCCCTCTCTCTCCTGTCTCCAGTATAGATGTCTCTATACGGACACAAAGAGAAAGGGAGAGGATGAGAGACACCGAGAGAGATGGAAACAGAGGGAAGGCGGCAACAAAACAGGCCCTCTCCATGCCAATGCAAAGCCCCGCTGCACCCATGTTACTTTCTGTTTTTGTCTTGTTTCTGTCCGCTGAATCTCAACCGCCCGCTTTGAGGATATAAGACCTCTCCATTCTTTCTCTTCCTTCACTCTCTCCTATCTTTTGACTGTGCTGTCCATCCTGTTTCCTTCCTGACTTTCTCCTTCAGTGAAAGGACAGACTGAGCAGCGAGTTTGTCTGAGCTGCTTCATTCATACTCGATGTTATTGTCCTCTGAGCAGGGGCGTAGCACCAAATTATGGTAAGCAGTCTCTGTGGCCCCCTCGCCCTCCCTGTCTTCAGCCACATCGCTCTCACACACCTTAACATTATTTTTTAAAAAGTCAGTATGCTTTCTTTCCCTCACCTTTTTGTCTTTTTTTTTTGGGAACCCCAATTACCCGTTCTTGGGAAAAGACATAACAGTATAACAGAAAAAGACGTTGCTCTCTCAGTTCCAGCTGCGTTTGAATCCTACATTATAGCAAGATTTTTTGGTAAACCAGTGCAGCTGTAGTTGCCAGCATCCTACTGTTATTTTACAGCGTCACTTCTGGAAATTACTTCAACAGTATATTACTGTTAAATTTATTAAAGTAATCTACAGCAGAATGTGAGGTCTACAGTGTAATATCAGCTCCAAAAAACATCAAGATTTACCATATTTTGGAAAAAAGATAAATTACTGTTAGGCTGTATTTTTACAGCAAGTTACAGTGTAGTTAGGGGGCGGGGCTTTACCATTTGGTGTGTTTAAGGGGTATGAGGGGCCTCGGAGAGCTTCCAAAGTTTTTTGATTTAAAGTTCGATCTTTATATACTCTCTATATAGAAATATCGCAGTAGTTTTGGGGCACCATGATGATATTTGTTTATGATATATGAGCTATTTAGATTTTAAATATATAATAAGTCATGGCCTGCGCAAGAACTACAACTCAGTAATGAGATATATTTCATTTCATATCTCCGTAAAAGATCTTTGTTTTCGGTTTGATTAGTTAAAGCTAGGTCCTGTGTAGTGTTGTGTTTTGTATGTTATCGTTGTTGATGTCGTTGTTGTGGTGGTAATGGGATGTGGTTTTTTTGGTTTGGGTTTTTTTTTGTGAGTATGTAATGTCATGTATCGAATGTGGTGTTTGGTGTGGACCCCAGGAAGAATAGCTGTTGCTTTGGCTATGGCTAATGGGGATCCCAATGAAAAATAAGTAAAAACAGAAACAGACAAATTGAAATTACTGTTGGCACAGAATTTGAAAAAATAATTTGAAAAAACTGGAAAAGTGGGCCTGGGTAATCAGGCCCACATTTTGCATGACCCTAAAATTGCTTTATCATTCAGTTGCAGTTGTTTTTTAATTCTAATGATATGAGCAAAGCTGGTACATAAGTTTATAAGGAGGAAAGCTGCTACTATTGGACTTAATATGATGAAATCTAAAAATATATCGGTCATATACTCAAATACTACTTTTTAATTAAGGCTATATGTATTTGTTTCATACCAGCTTTCAGTTACATATGATCCTAGTTTTTCCAATTATGCATCAGTTTGTGAATAAGTTTTATTTTTTGATTTTAAAAAATCTCTAATAGGATTATGTAACTGCAGTAGAATCAAGTCTCTCAAGTTAATTCTTAAACATTTTTCCTCTCATCTACAGAATAATAAATTTCTATTTAAACTTAAACTCCCTGTGGTAATATGGGAGTGTGCAAAAACAAGCTAATTACATACCTACTTTAAAAAGAATTCAATAGCTAATACAAGTTTTTTTTAACATATAAGAATCTCATCCTTTAATGACTAATTTCTTAAAGGAATAATCTACATAACATGTAATTTCCATAATGCAGTCATTCTCATTACATTAGAGCAAAAGCCAGTAAAACGGTTAAAGGCCTGAACAATGATGCAGTGGCAATTAAAATGCTGGATAACCCACCTGACCTGCAGGCAGTTATCCCTAATGAGATAATAATAATCTCCTCTTAAAAAAAGAACATTTAAGTCTATTTCCTTTCAATAACTTACATCATTGTCATGCTGCTTAAATATGGTTAGTGCTGTGGATTCATCAGTGGTTTGATGCAAAGCGACATAAGTGGCAGTTTTTTAATCATTGGTTAATCATTCAAGTTCATGGACTTAAAAAACATTTATGATCATACATAAAACACTAAATTAAATTATAGGTGCAAAAAAAGTGAAAAGGTTGACCATGGTAGTTTATGATTATGAATTTGGATTAATTTAATGACTGATTTTTTTTAAAGCATGTTTTATTTTATGTATTTGCTTTTGCTTTGCAATAAAAATGTGCAAAATGCTTGGGCATAAAATCTTGGAAAGTAAAAAATCAAGCTAAACTGCAGCAGCCTTGAACATGTGAGGATATAAATAGACACCAGACTCCACAAGTCCAAACACAAAAGATTTCTCAGGCAGCCGAGGAGGGATGCAAAGTGCTAAACTCACCAGCACCCAGTGACGTGGTGATATTGGTCGCTTTCCTGCCGGGGGAAGATTTAATAAACGCTGAAAAACAAACACGGTCTGCGCGGTGACGGGGTTGCAGCGGGGTGAGGACGGTGGCACACACTGGACACATCCTCCTGTAGGAAGGAAGCAGAGTTGTGGAGGGGGAAAAAAGCAAACAGGAGCCACGGACGGGTCTCTTTAACCCCGCCGTGAACCCGTGACCTTACCTTCCGACTACTTCCCATTACCTCTGCACGACATTTAGCCCACATACCGCAGAGCGCACACGCACACGTAGCATTGTGTGGGGCTGTTTGGGAGGGGTGCAGGGGAGCAGCGAGGGCGGCGGCGTGCTGTTCATGGAGGGGTCAAAAGAATGAAAACCACCGTGTTCACAGGGCAATTACAAAAAGGCATGGGCGCTGATGGTCTGTGCAGCCACAGTCAACTGGGAGAGAAAATATTATGGTGCAGCACAGAGGCTACAAAAAACAGCCAGGTTGCCAAAATATTACAGTTCCGTTTTTCACCTTTTTTTCATTTTATCTCTTTTTAATTGACGGATTAAAGGGGTTCACAGCGAGAGAAAAAAATAGGGACAATATAATACAAATAGCCAATCACAGAAATGTCCCCATTTTTATATCGTTATCGTTGTTGTATTACAAGGAAAATATCAAAAGACAAAATTCAGTATTGTTGAAATTTAAAAAAAAAAAAAGAACATTGGATGCTATTTTGGTAATTATCCTATGATATAGCCACTAAAAGGGACGTATAGCTGACTAAATACACATTGTTTGCATTGGTTTTTCGTTTGGTCAACAACTAAAAATCACACGAAAACTCGGTAATAATTAGATATTTCTATGATGTCTTCAACAGCAATTAAGCCTCCAAGAAATTGTTGTTTGACATTATATAGCACATTTTTAGACACCATCCCTATTATTTTCCTGGTTTGTGTCAGGAAACTAAAAACTATGAAAGTATTTCATATCCTACAATAAAGCTACTATAAAAGTACATAAAGCTGAGTAAATCTGCAATGGAGTTTTGTTTGTTTAATAACTAAAACTCACATTAAAACTCTGTAATAATTAGATTTTTTATTATAATGTTTTCAAAAACAATCCTGCCACCTGAAATCACAATATAAAGCACATTTTGTGCTTGCTTTAATTTTTTAATTTTTAAATTATGATGCCTTCAGCAGCAACCAAGCCTCCAAGAAATTGTCATGTGACATTATATAGCTCATTTTTTAGGTACCATTCCTGTTATATTCCTGGTTTGTGTCACGGAAACTATATTATAAACTATCAAAGTAGCCAATAGTATCCTAGATAAAGCTGCTATAAAATGACTTATAGTTGTGAAAATGTACATTGTTTGCATACGAATTGAGTTTTCATTTGTTTAATAACTAAAAGTCACATTAAAACTTATTATATTTAAATTAGAATGCTTTCAAATGCAATCCTGCTACTTAAAATTGTTTTGTGACAATATAAAGCACATTTTAGCTACTATTATTATTCCTGGTTTATTTGGGTTTTATTGTGATAAAATGTTGTTTATGAGAACTACATACCGACTTCCAGTTGTATTTAATTCCCTGCGTTAATGCAGTTATATTTATATTGTTTAACGGGCTGTTATAGGCTACCAGATCTATGTTTTGCGGTCTGTGCCATAAAGAGTGGGGGGTTTCTTTTTATTTCCTGTGATATACGTGGTGCTTTTAGATTATTTTCCCTTTTGAAGTGGCTAAGCTGTCTCTCAAATGTTAAGAGATAGCAGGTTAACTGGGTGTAAAGGTCGCGGTTGCTTAAGAAGAGAAATGAAGCGGCCACAGGAGACACGATGCAGGGCAGCAGATCCACAACTACAGCTGCCACACATGAATGTTTGATAAGCGGGCGGGATAATGGCTCCTTAAATCAGTCAAACATAAACATCTCCATCGCGCTCTGACATCTGCCACCCAAAGCTAATAAATTAGAGCTGAATAATGAATGAACATTTACAATAATAAATGTGGAATATCTCGATGTGTCATTTAGCAAGAAATATATAGGTCAAGTCTATATATGCCTGACTGTTTTTATTATGACAGCACTTATGACTTTCACTGTTTGGTCTGAGCATTACTTTAAAAAATGTTTTCTTTGTTGTGTTTTGTATCTGCGTGTGGACACGGCAGGTTACACGCAGGCTTCATTGGTTTCAGCAGTGTGTGTTTGAGCCCCACGCGTAGGAAAACATTATGGTTTCAGTAGCAGGGAGTGGGTGTGCGTAGTGAGCGTATCTAACTTGATACAAACTACTGATACTGTAAGCCAATCAGCGCCGGACTGAGGCAAAATACACCACAACAAGCAGTGAGAAAATAATATTTCAGCTACGGGAAGAGATTAAATCGTTGAAATGCGCATTTCTCTTCGAAAATGACAAACAAAAATTTGAACATTTAATCGAACGTTTTTCCCCTTTAGTCTATGATGTGAATCAAATTTAAATTTCAGCTTTAATTGTAGTAAGTTGTATTTTTTTCTTGAGTAAAATGCTTGACAAATGTCAGTCGCATGGCCCTCTGGCTACTCTTTTTAAGTCTTAGAAATCACTTATTTCCACATACTGATTTAATAAGTACCTGCAGCAATTAAAGGAAGCTGTGGATAGAAAATCTTGGAAGATGCGGAATCTAAATCCGGTTGTTTGAGGGCTTTATTACTATCACTAATTGAGATATAGGCCTAAAGACTGCAATGGCAGTGATATGCTGACAATAATGCATGTTTACCTTTTTATTATTTTTGCAACACTGTTAGAAACAAAAACAAAACTATAAGCTCATAAGAATCAATAATAGCATTAATAGTCTGGTTCATACTTGCGGTTGTTGTATTGTTTTTTTTTTGTATTATTCGAAACCTCTGCGATACACAGCGCACTACGAACAGAAAACTAATACCGAGCACTGTTTGTTTTGGAGTCAAACTGCTGTTGACTCGTTACAACTTTCCTTTCCTTTTTCCTTTCCTTTCCTCTCACCTGTGCAGCAGCTCGGCTCACCGTCACCCCTCCCTCCTGCTCCCCCAGACGTCCGCTATTGATCTGGCGAGCCAAACGGAAGCGCGTGACATAAATCAGATTGGACGGCCGCTGCTCATCCGTGAGTAACCGGCTCCTCAGCCGCCGTTATTATCCTGTAAGCTAATATCCAGTTATAGGACGGTTAGTTCCGGTCCTCACCTCTGATTGGCTGCTGAGTGGAAGCCGCTGTGATGTAATCTATAAAAAACACACCTGCACCGCCACAGCACCTGCATCAATCTGTTGCCAAGCAACCACTTCACACGGATGTTTTTGTTAATGAAAAGAAAAAAAAAAGCCAAATCCTTAATCAAGTATCAAAATGTATATATAAATAAACAATTCTATTTATATTTATTTTTAATTTTATTTTAATATTTGTCATTTTACAGATTTGGGTTTTCTCAGTGACAGATTATTTGAATTTTTAAAATATTGAAAGTGTTAAAAGTAAGGTTGATAACAGTTCTAGACTGATGTTCTGGGATTTTTCAGGTTTAAGGGTTCTCGTGGTCATTTAAATTAACTTTCACAGACACCCGGGAGTGTCAGGAGAACAGTGTTTTTGAAGCCTATTAAGGTGGATATATCCCATTAATATTAATATCCTTGAAGTGATGTCCAGGTGGGAGAGTGAGTTAGATTAATTTGACAAAATCTCCTCCAAGTCCAGCAAAGTAGGTGTTACTGGAGGGCAAATAGATTTAATGAAAGACAGCAGAAGAGGATCCAATACATCTATGGGAGCAAAAACAAGCAGTCTACATATTTCAACAGTAACTATCAGCCTTTTCTCAACTACAGTACATAATAAACTGCCACTGCTGTAATGAAAAACTATGCAAATTGTCCAACCAGCCTCTGTTTGCAACTGTTCTTCCAGTTTTCTGATATGCTGCCTTCCTGCCTGCCTCTGTGCAGGAATTGTTCTCCTGAACAATGATCACAGCCGTGCAGGCCAACAATCCCATGCACACTGAGCGGATATGACATGGCCCACCTCTTTTACACTTCTTGCCTGTCTCAAACTTGACTTGGGGGTAAACGGGCAATCGAGTGGAGTAATGTCAAAAGCTGCAGTCAAGGAGGGAGGGAGAGGGGGAGACTGGGAGGGGGTGGGGGGCTGTGACGTCGGTTTGGTTCATTGCGTGCCATGCAAACACCGCAACAAACAAAATGTGAGACAATGACAGGATCGTGGGTGACACGGTGACTGCAACCTTCACTCAGACGCACAAAAGAGGGAGAGAGGGGGCGCACTTACTCGATATGGATCTATGGATCACTCACATTAGTCGATTACAAAATAAAGCTTTAATGAAAGCATTATTCGCTGAGAGAGAGAGAGAGAGGTTGCTACGCAGAATACTTATACTGCAGCCTGTCTATACTTACTGATTCTTATGAATCAAAACTTGACGTCGGCTATTGTGTAAAGAGGCCACTTTCAGAGTGTTAAATCATTATATATATATACAAGATTATTGTAACATTGTTATCGGCGTTTTGGTGTTCAGGGCTTCATGACTGTAAATGTGGCTATAAAGACCCTCACTATGATAATGACAATACGATATTGCGATTAGTTTGCCAAATTGTTAGTTCCCAAAACCTCCAAGCCGGTGATAGAATTAACACTGGACTCAGTCATTTCTATGTAGGCCTACTGTTTTTGTTTGTTTGTTTGTTTTGGTTGATTGTTTTTAGCTGGTCAAAGTGGGACCATTTATGGCTACTTTATTTGCTTGGGGCAAAATTACTTTTTTTGTGTTGTTTTTTGTTCAACGTTTTACAGTTTAATCGGAACCTGTTAAGTAACTAATAACTAAATCATCAAATTTAAATATAGTGGAGTTAAAAATGCAACATTTCCCTCTGATATGTCATGGAAATGAAGTCTAAGGTGGCATAAAATGGACATTAAAAAGTACCACTTCCTCAGAACTGTAGACCTGGGAAATGTAAGCAACATACTTTAGAACAATTTATCTCAATGTTTTTTTTAATAACATTTAAATATAGTAAGCTTAGACACTTGGCTCTAGTAAATGATATTCCTTTACAGGTAAAACTGTAACACTGAAAGTCAGGCCTACTTAAATTAGGTACAAAAGTATTATCTGCAAAACTTCTTTGACGTATAAAAAGTAAAAATACTAAATATGCAGAATAGCCCTCTTTGGTGTGTTTTGTTATATAATTACAAAGTATTGCTTAAATATTAACTGTAGTGTATTAACATGTAAATAGGCTATGTCAGATATGGGTGAAATACTAATCTGGAAAAAGTCATAACCGTAGCTGGCAAATAAATGTAGTAGAGTATAAGTACAAGTATTTTTAAGTACAGTACTTGAGTAAATGTACTTAGTTACTTTCCACCATTGCCTTACTGTTATGTCTTCTGTCTGTGTATCGCAGCTGTTTTCACACCGCCTCATAATCTCCTCCGCCCTATCACTGTCTTATAAATAAGCGGCTGTTTCCCCGCTGAAATGTTAAAATGGAAAAGGTCAGCAGTGGAGCACGTGGCCGGCCCAGCAGCATGTGAACCCGGCCGCGTGGCCAAAGAGTTGAGCGGCCTCGACTGTATGCATGCTGTCTGAGGCATCCACATCTCCCACATTAGCGAGCTTTGAGAGCGATATGTCAGCCAGAGTAATTACGGCCTGTCAGCTCCTGTGACACCGGGCTTAAGGGCCATCTCCACAGCTCCTATCTGCATCTAAGAGCCGGCCCGCTTAATCAGCCCTGACAGTCAAGTCCAAAACAGTCATATTTTCCTGGAGAAATTCTGTCAACATTTGTGCTGATGTAACTCTGGCCAGCTCTCCAGAGTCCAGAGTGCACTTTTAGGGCCCACACATGCAGATGAGTGACTGATACTCACAGAGTCTTTAAGAGTTGGATGTTTGACTAAACTGAAGCTGAGAAAGTGGAGGTTTTACTATTCAACAAAGTCACTGGGGAGTTGAAGGTGAGCATCATATGTAAAGCTCGGGGCAACGCATCTGATATGCACCCATTATATTTATTTCTCTGTCTCCAAATCAACCCATCTACCTGGAAGAATGAACACTGCGCGGCCTCCTCCAGCGCTGCTGCTCCGTGTCACACTGCTGCCGCTCTTTAACACGGGGGGGACCAGGCGGCTGTGCGCCTTAACTGATGGGGAGAGAGACGACATGAGAAAATGCGTATTTGATATAGAAGAAACGGCATGAGCAAAGAGGCTGTATGAGTGCAAACGTGATTTTTTTTAGAAACAGTTGTCAAATATATCAAAGATCCCAAACTGTTTTTCTGTCACTATCAGCAGGCGAGAAAGTGCCAATGACCTAAATATACACTGTAAAATCTGACAGGTTGCTTTTACTGAAACAATCTAGGACAATGACTGTCTTTGAAATTCTAAGTAAATGTAATTATTAGTCTTAATTGATGTTTACCTTATATCTCATTGCTAAGTTTACTTAAAATTTAGTTATATGTACTCAATTTTGTGAAGTTGTTACAACTGAAGTTTAATTGTCATGTCAAGTTTAATTAAATCAGTCTTTATAAGTTTTAGCAACTTCAGTAAACTTTATCATATTTAAGTTATATCAGTAACTTGATTTACTGAAATTGCAAACACTTAGAAATAACGAGGTAACTGCAGTTGACATTTTTAAGTTGCAACAACTCCACAAAACTAAGTATTTACAGCTAAATTTTAAGTGAAACAACTAGATATAAAGTAAACACAGTTGAAGATTTGTAGTTATATTTACTTTACTTTTTCAAGGCAATCTTGATAATCTTGATTCCAAGATTATTTTGAGTAAGACTAACCTGATTTTACAGTCTGGCCACTTTGTCACCTTTTGGCGGATATTTTACAAGCAATGGCAGATCTCATTTTTGAGTGCAAACCTATTATGTAACAATAAAAAAATAAGCATCTTAAGTCTTCAATTCAAGGAGAGCAAAATACTCATAATTTCACTTAGCTTACATCACCATAAACAAGCCAAATAGAAAAGAAAAAAGCAAGTATCCTCTTTGACCTGAAGACTTGAGATGTGCTACCTATTTTCACTTCTTTGAAATAAGCTCACTGGGTTTTAGGTTTGGCACTTCACTGAGATTGTTGAACCTCTTTTTCTACATATTGTGTAACAGTTTGTCAGTTCAATGGACGATTAAACTGCCTATTTAAAAGAATTAGGATGGCGTCTCATTTGCCAAAAACAGCTTGATAAGAGAAAATATTGTCAAATGTGTCGCTTTTATTTTAAAGCACACAACTGGCTACTAAAAATATGTAAATGACCTCTTAAAGGGGGAGAGAAAGTTGTATGACTCCAAAGAGAGCATATACTCACACCCACATTAAAGTGTAATAATAGAATACATAGAAGTTGGACTTTTAAATTCATCCCAAAATTTGGTGGAAGCCACCTGTTTCGGAAATGATGACCGTGGCGCGGAGGGAGAGAGACCAGACGAGCCTAATTGATTTTTAAGTGGTGTCTCTGTGGGTTAGGAGAGTAAGAGGGGAGTCCACTTCAGGGATCCGCCAAACTCCTCCAGTTTGTACCTGAATTGAGGGGCAGTGATGTGTTGCTGATGCGGCTCAACAAGCCACACTGGGGGCCAGACGAGGGGTGGACGGAGGGGCCAGAGCCTGAACTGCTGCTCGGTGCTCCGGTGGGGGTGGGGGGTGGAGGGTGATTATAAGTGAACTTACTTCTGCAGAGGCAATAAGCTGACATGTCAAGCCTCATTCAACAAACAATAGAAGACATATCAGGTTTGTGATAGGGCCACGCAAACACCCTCGTGCTCTCTCTGCCCTGTCTGTGATCACACATCCTTAAAAACTCAATTTCAACACATTTATAGTCTTAAATGTGTTATTATTAGATACAAGTGGGTTGCCAACGTCGCATTCTTATAAAAAGGAGGTAACACACGCGCGCGCGCGCGCGCGCACACACACACACACGCATGCATGCATCACGGAGCCCCGGACCTGCAGAGAAAAAGCAACTCTCCCTGAGTGAGCGGAAGAAAAGGGGGAGAGAGGGAGGCCGGTTCGCAGCTCCACTCTTCCAGGGTCTCACACACAAGATCCGGGCGCGCGGCTCCATTGAGTACGAGGAGGCTTTTGCATGGAGGTTCATTAGAAGTAACGAGTTGACACAAGGTAAATCTTAATGTTGAGGCGCCTTTCTCTACCGGCCCGGGGAGGAGCCCTCATTAACTGTCGCTAACAACCCGTGTAAATACACTGATTGGACAGCTCCGATACAAGCTCCCAGCCCTGCCAGGAAGTCCCCCTAATGAGACCACACAATAAAAACAATAAAAGAAAGGAGAGAGAGAGGGAGGGACAGGGAGAGAGAGAGAGGTGTTAAAACTTTTGTACAAGCTTTTGCTATTAAAGTTGGCGCCACATTTACAGATCATTATGACAACACTGTCAAAAATTGTATTCCATCGTCGCATTTTTTAATTTCTTTTATTTCAAGTTAAGGCGCTGCCGTGTCTAGTGCATGCTCCTGGAGACGTGCACGGAGTTGTGACCTATTGCACCTGTGATTACAAGTGCTAAGTTGACAACTGTTTACAGTTTTAAAGTACAGTAACCGACTTAATTGTTTTGGCGCTTTGGGTCATTTAATTAAGTACATCATAAGCACGAAGTCCTGCGTAATTTTAGCCTTTAAACGGTCTTAAAAGGAAAAATAAAATAACATTGCACAGCAGCATGACATAAGTTTTATCTGAGAGAAGAAGAGAATGCACTGCAAAAAATATCAAAAATACTTCAATCCTAATTTTATCATGCTTTCCCCCAAACGCGGTTAAATTTTGCAATTGGCATTAAGAATGTTTCCGCATTACATAATTTTCGCACAAAAACGTGTTAGATTTTTAAAACAAAACGCACCATATCCCGTTATGAATAAAAAAAACACTGACTTACAATATTTATGAAACTAAGCTGTGATACAAACAAGTGATATCAGCATAGCTCATTGTCAGGAATTTCGCACTTTTTCAGGAAGAAACATATTTTCGAAACTCAGCGGTTCAGTAAATGACTTGTTTAGATCGATACTTTTTACAGTGTGGACTCTGTGCAGAGTCTCCGCATCCTGGCATGGCCAGCATGGGACGGAGGGGATTGTGCGCCCCGTCCCGACAGCATTACACATCTGCTCCGCAAAGGCACAGACCTCCCCGGTGCTCGGTTAATAAAAATGGCAAATATAGCAAATTAAAAACGTTTTTTGTGATCTAACAGAATACATCTAGGGGAGGGGGGGGGGGGGGGGGGGGGCGGGGGGGGGGGGGGGGGGGGGGGGCTAATTAACTCTAAACTAAACAAATCTAAACTAAAAAGGGATGATAAGCTTATCGATATAATTTTATAAATATTTTTAAAATGTCAGAGAAATACAAAAATAGCCGTCGAACATTATTGGTAGCATCATAGACTGAAACTTACAGGAGCAGCGGTTGCTTTTCCATCCAGCTCTTGAACAAATTGACCAGTGAAACAGCAGTGGACCAGTGTCACGTCCAGTCCCAAGCTCGAGTGGTGACAGTCCGTGGACTGGACTCTGTTCAGCTCTGCAGGGGAGGAAGAAGAAAAGAAGAAAAAAAAACGAGCAAAAAGAATAAAAAGGAAATTCCTAAAATTTTTGGTTAAAAAACCACCAGCACTGCATTTCTACATTACTAAAAACTGTCAACGATAATTAGAAGTTCTCACGTTAAAAAAAATAAATGCATGCTTGCACGCGTACATGCATATAACATTATAAAGATGCAATGAGTCTAAAGGATTAACAAAAATGAGAAATGTGATTTCTGGGGGTACATACCCGTCGTTGCTCCAAAGTGTCGTCCTGTGTATTGTTGAGATGAATCCAGGATGGAGCAGCAGGCACACGAGTCTCTCCTGTGTTTGCCAGGGAGGGGTGTGCTGCTTTTTCTGGCCAGCCTCTGCCAAACCGGGGTCAACGAGGGAGCAAAAAATAAAACAAGACCCTTTTCTTTCGTGCTGTCTTTCTCTTTCCCTCTTACCTTTTACAGTCAACACCTTTTTCTTTCTTTCTCTCAGCCGGTCCCCTTCTCTCTCTCTCTCGCTCCCGTACATGACGTAACATCAGCTTTGTTTATTTGCTGCCCTTATTGGAACAGACTGATAAAGAAAAATAACTAATTGGCAATTATGGAAACTAACATTTTAGATTCATTAAGTGCTGCAAGAATTGAATCTCTTTTACTTTATATACATAAAAGTTTTCCAAGCAAAGTTTGGCAAAGTGATTTTAAATCAATTAACAGAAATAATGTCACACGTGAAGAAACATGTCTGTGCAAAGCAGATGACAGGCGCCTCTGTCTGCTTGACCAACACATTAACAGTGTTTCAGCGTGCAAAACGTGTTTGTGTTGTCGTGTCTGGAGGTTTAGGCTGTAAGTAAACGGAGAAGACGCTAAATGCTCGATGTGCATTCAGAGCTCTCGTCCCCCGCTGCTCGGAACATTCAGCAAGCCCTCGGATAAACACACAATTACGGCAGGTGAATAAACTTGTTTGGGGGGTGTTAATTACATGCTTAACGTAAACAAAAGCCATGTAAAAGAATGTGAATTACCACTGGCTTTCCTCAATCCCCCATTCAGGTTTTACATTTCACCTCTAGTCTTTTTCGAGAAGTGATTTCCGAATTGCCTGCGAGGGCTACTCCCAAACAAGGCTCCTCCAAAACATAATGCTGGATAATACCTGCAGCCTCGACTTGAATGGTGATCACCTAAATTGGTGCACCAGGAACCCAGTAAGGTAGGAGGCTTTGCATATTCGGAGTAGTGCTCCTAAGCTGCACTCTCAACTTAATTTTGGGGTCGTGCGTGTGTATATGTGTGTGTGAGAGAGAGGGAGAGCGACAGAAGGAGAGAGAGAGAGAGAGAGAGAGAGAGAGAGAGAGAGAGGGAGGGAGGTGGAGGGCGTGGGGGGGTATAGGCTAGGAGGTTAGTTTTAACACCAGCATGAAAATACCAGCCTTTACTTCCAGTCCACGGAGCTTTCCAACGGGACCAATTCAAGTGCCACTTGGAATTAGTTTGTATAGCAGTGCAGTGGACAGGTTTGATCCCATATACTACCCCCCACCCCCACCCCTTCACACGCGCGCGCACGCACAAACCAAACGCATGACCCTGCAGCAGGATCATCACAGCCCCTGCTCTGTATCACATACACCTACAGACAAACACGCGTGAATACATGCGGGAATTATCCTCTTTTGCCCAAAACACCCGTGCGTAAAAGTGCGCGTAAATGCACCTGCAGTTGATAAAGTATGTCACTTAAGGTGCGCATAAACAGGTAGCACTGACTGTACATGCACGGTCTACTCACTGTCAGTCCAAGCTTGAAGTCGGTGGTCTATCTGGACAGCCCCGGAGAATGTGCAAATCTGAGAGAGAGGGAAGGAAAAGTTTTGAATTCCTGAATGATTTTGTAGAAAGGCGGCTTAGGATCATTATGTCAGCTTTATTGAGGGCGGATTAAGCGGAGTCTAGATGCTACGCCTTGTACACGGCCCTTTCACAATGTGAGCACTGTTCGTGTTAGAGTGAACTCACACTATTTTAACACCCTATAAGCCCTGTCTAAATATGAAGCCGTTTTAGCCATAAACATGAAAATCACACCGCCGTGGCTACTGCTATAAGCCGAATCCTGTGACTGGATGTGGACATTGATCATGTCCTTACCACTAGATCAAATACATGAAAACTGCTTTTATGTCCCCAAGAAGCTTTCATGTTGCCATTTGATTGTAATTCAAATACTAATGGTATTAATTAGGAGACTGGACTATCAAAAACACCGTGATAAACTGGTGGCATTAAAAGGGTGATGCCATTGGCAAATTAGTTTTCGAGCTCAAACGCCATGATCTTTGTTTAATCAACACAACGTTGCGCATCGATATTCATTTGGAACAATAAATTGTGTTGGTTGGAGAGGAGGCAGCGGGCAGGGGGCCAGGGCTGCGCCCAGCGTCCCGGAGGCAAGGCCGGGGACAGCAGGAGGGGGAGCCGCGTCACACTGCAGCCTCCACCCGGACCAGCACCCACCAAACACACCAGCGAGCCCGAGTAAAGTCATGCCATGTCTTTCAAAATCACCGGTGGATCCAGGGCAAACGCCAAAAGATTATAAGATTGTGTCAATTTGATCTTTTAGAGAACAAGAAAATGGAAAGTGATAACATATATGAAAATGAAAGACGTAGAACATGACGCCTTCTTTTCTCTCCCATAAAAAATGAATGGACTGATAAAAAGATAAAAAAAAAAGTAGCTACTACGGGAAAAATGTACGAAAATAATGTGCAAATTGACTCGCTTCAATTCAAAACGTGTATTCCGGAGTTGCAGTCATTGGTTGTCCATTTGTCACCCTTTTAAAGCTCCCTCTGCCTCCCTCCCTCCCTTCCCGTCTCTGCTAAGCATCTCAAGTCTACATATCTTCTTTAGCTTTAACGAGCCTCGTTAAGATCGCAATAATATTCCACCCTCTAATTGCTCATTCCATTCAGCAGATAGGCGAGCATTGGCTTGTGCCTGATGCGCGCGGTGCGGTGGGAGGGTTGCTGTGGAGATCGGAGACTCTGATAACCCCCCGTGCGTGCTGCACAAGTGGTGAAAGCCTCGCGCTACGTACTGGCTAATGATTGGCACGCTTGACAGTGATTGGCAGGGCTGCCATGACAACGCTACAACGACACCAAGAAGACCAATAGAAAAGGGAAACAAAATGTTTCAATGCTACACTCAACGGCGGATTTAGGGGGGAGATATTATGAGGCTGGTGTCATTAGGCGATAGCCATTGAATCATTCAATCTTTTTTACTTGCCGTATTTTTTCGGTTTTTCCTTTTTCTCGATAATTTTCTTTCTCTCTCAGGTCATTTCCATGGTTTTCAGATCCCCTTTAGAGCTTTATCCCTCCCATTTCTTCCTACCAAACTTCGCTGATCGCCCTGTGCTCCTGGCGAACAGCGCTCCCACCACCAGGTCTCCAGAAGACTTGTCCATGTTTCAGCTACCGACCCTCAACTTCTCCCCGGAGCAGGTGGCGAGCGTCTGCGAGACGCTGGAAGAGACCGGAGACATCGAGCGGCTGGGCCGCTTCCTCTGGTCCCTGCCTGTGGCTCCGGGAGCATGCGAGGCGATCAACAAGCACGAGTCCATCCTGCGCGCCCGGGCGGTGGTGGCTTTCCACACGGGGAATTTCAGAGACCTCTACCACATCCTGGAGAACCACAAGTTCACCAAGGACTCGCACGGCAAACTGCAGGCCATGTGGCTGGAAGCACACTACCAGGAGGCCGAGAAGCTCCGCGGTCGTCCCCTCGGACCGGTCGATAAGTACCGGGTGCGGAAGAAGTTTCCGCTGCCTCGGACCATCTGGGACGGCGAGCAGAAGACGCACTGTTTCAAAGAGCGGACACGGAGCCTGCTGAGGGAGTGGTACCTTCAGGACCCATATCCAAACCCCAGCAAGAAAAGGGAACTGGCTCAAGCCACTGGACTCACTCCTACACAGGTCGGAAACTGGTTTAAAAATCGGAGGCAACGAGACAGAGCCGCGGCGGCCAAAAACAGGTTGGTGATTTTTTTTTGTCCTCGCTGACAAAACACAACAATGCAAGAAAGTTTGTCTAAAAGGTATAAAAATGACAAGAAAAAGAGGATATATTTTTTTATGAAACATGTAGTTGTGTTTACGGACAGACTGTCTGGTGAGAGGACGAGTCTGTCTGGCAGGGGGAGGGAGCAGGCTGCGGCGACATTTTTGTTATGAAGTGAAATCAGCTTGAACACCGAAAACACTATTTCTGTTGTTTGAAATATCTAAAACTACATTTTGAAAGTACAAGATGTTATTTTTTTTATTGCGAGGACCTTATTTTCGGCAGATATAAAATTTAACTTTGCGGATATTTTTAACACAATGTGGATTTATCAGAGAAAAATAAACTATTAATGTTAAAACTCAAGTTTGGCGTTCAAATAACTCCTAATAATAATAAAATCACAAACGGGTTCGCTGTTAAACTGAAAAGACGATTATAGCCGAGTGTTTTTACATAGAAACAGCTTGTTTACGTTTTCCGTGAGAGTGAAAGTGCTGTAATAACTCACAGAGTGATCAAATTAAATATAGAAACATTACTGTATTTCACTTATTTATAGTTTAGCCACTATTTAGATGTTAGCAGTGCAAACATCCCTGTGAAATATTTTTAATCAGTTAAAAGCAAAAAGTATAAAATAAACAGGACGGGATACTTCTTTATATGTATTTGGACAAATATTAAATTGTTTTATCTTCACCTTTAAATACATTTCAAATTGTTTTATTTTGCAAATAATTTTAAATATTATTGTGTTTGCTACCAAGGCTATGTAACTATTTATTTAAGCTACACAGCGTAGCGTAGCCACATTTATCATTCTAACATGTAACTTAGCACTGTTGAAAAAAGATTATCTCAAAGGATAACAGAGATATTATTGATATTACTTGACAAAAATGAGCACGCGTATTAAAAGAAGACATAGGCTGTATTCATAACATTAAGTGTGGTATCATTCCATTGAAATGCTATAATTGATTAGAAAATACCTCGGAGAGCACTAAGCCATATGAACACTATTCTAATCTTTTTTGCTAAATGAAGAGATATATTTCCAGCCTGACATTATCCCGCCGTGATGGAGTTATTATCATGAGTGGATTGGAGATAAACATTTAGGATGATTGGAGTAACCTGGACCTCGACGTCACTCATTCATACATCAGACTGAAATACATCTGTGGTCAAAGCCTCACGATATTTTGGTTCAAGGCCTATATTTTATTTCAACAAATAATAACAATTTGGTTATGAAACAGCAGAGTCTTTTGGATTTGTAGGATAAATAAAACCGTGCAGCACTGAATAAAAATAATGATCAACGTAATGGTAAATGATGGCGACAATAAAAGCAGAATGAAATAGCTGTTTTTGTAGAAAAGTACCTTTTATAAAAGTTTTACTTTTCCTACAGTGATATGACTCGTAATTTAAACGCCAGATTGCTGACTTGCGCGTTGCCTACTTTTGCAGAAGAAAAACAAAACAAAACAAAACAAAAAACCCCAATTTCTTCTAACATTTGGTAGTCTAAATAGTGCTGTGTTTTGTCCCCTGAAAGCTGGCTATTTGATAAAAGCATGCATGCATGGCTGGGGCCGGCAGGGGGAAAGAAAGGCGAGTTTGAACCCCTATTTTGCAGGAGGAGGAGGGGAAAGGGGGACATTCTCAGGTCTAATTGCCATTTCTCTCATTTTTTTTCTCCCCTTCTTTTTACCCTCCCCTCCTCGCTTCTTTTCTTCTCGCAGGCTCCAGCACCAAGCAATAGGACCGAGCGGTATGAGGTCCCTGTCAGAGGCCGGCCTCACCCCTCACAGCTCGGCGGAGTCGCCTTCAACCGCGGCCAGTCCGACCACCAGCGTTTCCAGTATGACAGAGAGAGTTGATACTGGGACGTCCATCCTGTCCGTCACATCCAGCGACTCGGAGTGCGATGTATGATACGGAGAGGAGAAAAAAAGAAACACACAAAAACAAACAAAAAGAGAAATATTTACAGGGAAAATGGACCTGAGAGGAAGAAAAAAAGACTTATGAAATATCGCGGATGAAAAAAGGACCGATTGATATAAATATTAAAATAAAAAGAGATAAAAGCACGTCGTTTTTTTTTTTATTATTAAAAGCGCTTTCAAAGGACCCACGCCTCCCCCTCCTCTTCATACCCCCACACCACCACCACTACAACTAGACTACTTGCATGTCTCTCTTTTTTTAAATTTTGTAATCAGGGAGAATAACCTGAATGCAAGATTTTCCATCAGGAACATCGATCAGAGGGAATAAAAACAGATCGTCTTGGTGTCTTCGTCGCTTTTGTTTTTTTCTCTCTTCCTCATCTCCGTTTTTTTGTTGTTTTTTTTTTTTTTTAGTCCAAGTGCTGATGATGATGGTGATGATGATGACGGCGAAGCAGCCGCCATGCAGACAAGATGCAATCCTGTTTTTACTTTGTGTTCATCAGACAATCATTTTAAGTCGTAAGCACCTTTTTTAAATACACTTCTGTCACTGCCTGTGTGGGGTACATGGTTTTAAAAAAATGTCGAACGGAATCGTTTATGACTGTATCAGATTTTTATTTTTATTTTCAAAATTTTATATTGAATTATGTATATCTCAAATAATGCGATCATTCTCCCGGTCTGTAATATACGTGTAGAAATATGCTTGTACATAATTATTGCTCTCCCCCCCGTCTCATCCTCTTTTCTATCCCTTCCTCACTTTTCTTGACTTGGTGTTCCTACATAAAATATTTGTCAAAACTTAGAAGTGCTCTAGGCGTTTTTGTTGTTTTTGGGGGGTTGATAACGACATGTTGACAGTCACATTTATGCAAAAAAAAAGAAAAAAAAGAAAAAGAAAAGAAAAGTGGAATTGCTTGTTATTACATTTATTCAAGACTACAGGCTGCCCCCCCCCCCCCCCCACTCTCCTCTCTGCCGCCCCAAGGTCGCCCAAAGCGCTTATTTACATTAGCCTATTCAATGTTTCTTTCTTGCGTGGTTATTATGTTAATGTACCATACATTTCTAAATCAAATACAGTATTCAATTTGCTATACCTCTTTGCATGATGTCTGTCTCTCCATCCGATTACGGATAAGGACATTGATAAGTGGCTAAACACATGTTCATATTGGGTCATTATTGGATTGTGGGAGCATTAATGCTCATCATGGCTTACGCGTTTTGCACTCAGATGGGTGAATTTACCTCAAATTATTTCCGGAGCAAAGTTGACTCGGTTTATTTTAAGATCACATTGCGCTTTTGCGGGGACAAAACGCAAACTAATGTTGCAGCTAAAATGTGATACTTTATTGATTTTCTATTCCAGATGTCATATTTCCTATCTTTGCCATGTGATGTAGGTAAACTCGCCCTATATGTCTGCCTCTGTATACTAATTCTGGCAAACGTCAACGTCATGCAGCACTTAAAAATGTGAGTGCTATTTCCTCTTTTGTTTACCGTTGCTAGTGAATACAGAAATTAAGTAAACGCGCCATTAAATGGGCTAATCACGATGGGACTCCTCCCCTGTCCCAATCTCCCATTGTGGCCCGCTGAAAAGAGCTTTTCTTCCTCGGACGAGAACCATTTCCCCCTCCAAAAAAAGGCTTTCTCTCCTGCAGTCCCTTTCCATCTAAATCCCCAACCAATTATGCTACAGACTGGGGCAGATTTGCTATAGGACACTGTTGCAGAAAGTATAGTTTTGGTGGAAACACTTGCGCAAAAGATTTTTTTGCTTTGCTAAAGCTGCGCTGAGGATTTCCTCTCATGTTAATACGGCGCTGTATTAACTGCGGGCAACTCGAGTGTCTGTGAGTGTTGCAGTCATCTTTAGCAGCAGAAAGTAGGACAGGGGCTGCTGTTTGGCTCAGGGAGACCGCAGGACTTTTAGAAAGTGGCAGAAAAAGCTACCGCGGCGACATCAATAGGGTAAAAAGCTGCAGATTTCTCCCTGATTTTTCTAAGACAGCTGAAACTTTCCAACAAGCTCATGTGGGCCTACTGTGTGTCAGGGATGAACAGGATGTTTGGATATTTTTGCAGGATGTTTGGCAATTTTGTGCAAAGTCTGAAAGCTTGAATATAAAATACTTTGGGGCGGTGTCAGTGTGAATAAATGCGCACGCAAAAGAGGCTAGAAGGGGGTGTTTAACATTTAGAATAGAGACCAGTTCTGGTACAAAAGCGAGCCTAATTAGACTCGTTTCATTTGTTAATCTGATGGATACAAGTTATTAACAAAGCAGGCTATGGGCACAGGGGTGTAAAAACATTAAACAACCTTAAAGTCATAAAAATTACTGCTGTAAAGTGAAATCTTCTCCGCTAAGTCTGCTTTAATTTAACAAAAGTTAAAATTGTGTTAGCTTGTGTTAAAGTAAAAAGCGGTGTTAGATACTTTCGACCTGACTTATGGATAATGTTTTTTTTAATCAGTCTTCTCTGGATGAAATGTGCGCATAAACTATCTGCACGCACACTCCAATCAAAACACAAAAAAGTGTGTCAGAAGCTTCAGCCATACGATTCAATAGGCCCGTGATCTTAAAATAACCGAGGCCATAACGCACACAAACGCACAGCTCAGCTCCCCTTGTTTCTGGCTGAAACAAACCACCTCCCGCCGCACTCATTGGCAGCCGATTGCAGATGAAGTAAATCATATTTTAAACCCATTCCGGGTCTTAAATCGGCCTGCCAGAGACAGATAGGCCCTATCAAGAGCACCGAGGGGCCATGGCACCGCCGCACCACCAGACCCTTATCACACACACAAACCCCCACCTCTCTCCATTTTACGCACTCCACAAGTTTTATTGGCAGCGACAAGTCCCGGCTATGATTGAGATTAAATTAATCGTAAACTGAAGAGCATTTTTATCGGCAAAGGAGGACACGAGGATTAGGGCTCTATCTGAGAGATGGAGCCACAGATAGGGACTCATGAATACAAAACAAGCGATGAATGGGGCTTCATTTGCGCAACGTTACGTTCATTATCCCAAGGCTGTGGAAACGCAGTGTAAATATGCAGATATAAACTTAACTTAAGCGAGGGGAAAAATAATAAAAGCGACGTGTTTGTTTGAAATTATGCTTTTAAAAAAGTCAGCAAAACATGCAAACTTCCACTCCTTTATGGGAGCGCTCCTACTTCATGAACACAAATAGTGTATTTATAATATATTGCCACAAATGTCTGTGTTAAGAATATTATACGATACCAAAGACACACCAAAAGTCAATGTTAATGAAATATCATAGTGATTTTCCATTAGAGCATGTAAATGAGACGCATGTAAACAGGTCTACATGATTGTCCTCGCTGCTAACATATGTAGGCCAGAGTGGCAGCAGTAAAAAAGAAAAAAAAGTGCTGGAAGTGTGAGTCTATCTGTTGCTGGCTGGGGTCATTAACAGTGGGGGAGCTCTTGTTCGTGATCTGTCAACTCAAATATGGATCACAAGACAAAGGAACTTAGCGAGGAGTAATCTCTGTGTGTGATACTTACATGAGAGTAAACGAGAATGTGAGACAAGTGCGGCAACAATGGAGAGACTCGCATGTTTTTCTCTTTTCGCTGCCTGGAAGTTGTTTTGCATTTGTGCATCTGTCAAACAAGATTTGCATGAACGTCAACAACATAAAGACGATTAGGGTTTTTTATGACTTCCAGATTTTAAGTCAGAGTGATTTAAAGTGTCTTAAAGTGCGAGTGAATGCTCTTCTGAAAAATAGATTTCTCTCTGACTTGTTTGCGTCGTGATGATCCGCTTAGAGGTCGTAGTTTACCTTCCCCTTTCATTCCAAACCGCAACATCTTGTATACCGAAGTTAATGCAGGCACTGTGAGTCCAACTATAGGGAACAAGAGGAAGGAGGGGGGACTATTAAGCCAGAGTCTGGCGGTGAGAAATACTTGCCCTGCCCTGTTTTTTCTCGGATTTCACCGGTTAACTGAACACAACTTTCCTATTGGTGTGTATTCATGCAGCACCCAAAGAGCACCACTTTTCCTATAGCCTCAGCAGCGCGGCTGTCAGTGTAGGAATGAGCGGGGCCCTTTGCACTAAACTTTCTGCTCTCACTCTCTGCTTTTCTTTAATAGGTAAGACGCGGGGCTGCAGCATTCATCCTGACTGTAATTTATACTAAGTTACATGACCATGACCTGTCATTGTGGATTTTAGACGGCAGCTACTGTTCTCCTTTCCTGGTTGGGCATCACTGAAAAGGCCAAAACAACCGAATATTCATTAATCAAACATTATCATTACCTATATTTTCACCTTAGCATCACTCTTAAAACATAGTGAAAAACATTTAAGAGGAATTACAGCAGCATTTTTCATGATTTTACGCACACTAAATGGATTATTAGATATTTTTTAACAAGTGCCATAAAACTCAATTAACTCAACTGTCCTGATATTGAAAAACAGGCTATATGCTAACAGTGGTGTGTGGATGTGGGGTCGGGTCAACAGCTTTATAATTCGGCGCCTTTGTAAGCAGGTAAGCGTCCTGTGATATTTTGATTTTGTGCGTCCATGAGGTGCGTAAATTGTGCGCGTTTTTGCCAGGCAGGCGCCATGCACCTGCTGCTTGTTGTCAACTGATCATCCCCCCCAGCCCCATCACACACACAGTCTGTCAGTCACCCATTTATCACATGCACACACACACACACACACACTCTCCAAGACAAGAGCAGCGTTTGAAAAATGTTCTATTAAATTGCAATTTGGAGGTCACACAAGGCAGGAGGCGATGATACAGGATCAGCGGTGTGTAAGCTTCCATTATATGTGGGCTACCGTCTATAGATCATACTCTGTCTCTCTTTCATACTCAAGTCGGGAGGTGTGTGTGTGTGTGTGTGTGTGTGATAAATGGGTGACTGACAGACTGTGTGTGTGATGGGGCTGGGGGGGGGGATCAGTTGACAACAAGCAGCAGGTGCATGGCGCCTGCCTGGCAAAAACGCGCACAATTTACGCACCTCATGGACGCACAAAATCAAAATATCACAGGACGCTTACCTGCTTACAAAGGCGCCGAATCACGCGCACACGCGCACACGTATAGCCTTACACGGACAGCACATATGGAGGTTGTGTGTGTGTGTGTGTGTGTGTGTGTGTGTGTGTGTGTGTGTGTGTGTGTGTGTGTGTGTGTGTGTGTGTGTTGGGGTGGGGGGCGCTTGGTGCAGGCTGTGATCTCTCGCCTTGTGCACACCGAGTGGACAGAGGGCTGAGCAGCTTAAATAGAGCCCCAGCACCTGTGTTTTCTACCGCCGTTCTCAGGCCTTCTTAGCATGGCACGGCACAGCACAGCACTGATGGATATATGTATGCAATGAGAACCGCGGCGCGAACACGCAGACGTTACCCACACCATGTGCCAGGAATAAAAGGCAAGGATGTTTATCTTCAGAATAAAGCTACAATGAATAATTAAACTGGAGTCCCCCATATTGTGGATTTACATGCTGCACCCCCCTTTCTCAAATCTTGTTCTGGTTAAAGGTTATTTGTCCATTAACCAGCTTTTACCCCATTGTGCCTAATCAAAGTCAATCGATTTGACTAGATTTTACAATAAAAAAAAACAGAAATTGACACCACAGGAGGTCATTTAAAAGTGGATATAAAGAAAAAAGAAAGAAAAAGCGGCCAATTCGAAGCAATATTCGCCTTTTCTCCATTTGCACTCCAACACATCTGCTCTCACTCATTTTATAAATATTCTCAAACGTCTCCTCAAATACGTGACGCCACTGAATATCTATTTATGAGCAAGTAAACCCATTAAAACTGACTCCATCCTACTCTCGGACTTGGTGCGTTTTGGTGACACGTCCCCCCGTTTTACTCCCCCTTTCCTTCCATGAATTGGCGATTGTTCCCCGCTCTGGTGCTGAAGGCTATTGTCTGTCAGCTGGAGCTCCTGCCTGCTCTGGTACTGAAAGCACCGGATGAACCTGGACACGGACACCCGGTCCCGCTGCGCCCACACACACCTCATACACCAAATATTTTGTGTAACTATAAAGATTTGGGACAATGACGCATGACTCTGGACGGAAAAAAAGGCTGGAGGTAAACAACGTCATGGGCATAATGACATTCAAGGCCTTTGCAGTAAAGATTGTGCATCTTTATGAATGAATGGAGTGAACATCTGTCGAAATCAAGTCAAAACAAATCTTTAATTGTCTTACATCCAAATCAAGACTGAAGAAAGGCTAATTTAAGGTAAAACTACAATTTCATTGTTAGAAAACGGCTGTTAAAGTTAAAGTTTTTACATGAAAAATGGCCCACCTCAAACTGGTGTGTTATTTGTGAGTTCTGATTGAAAAATCATCACATGTTGAAGTTATCATAGTTTGATTAAAGCAGTTCATTTGTTGTATATGTGCAAAAATATATTAAATTGTCTGCCAATTATAGATGATCTGATTGCAAGACACATCGTGTCCTCTAAATGTTTGTTGTTGTAACAAAACCAGCTCACAAAGGCTCATGTGTACTGGTGCCATAATTCTAAAATATGCATTGCACCATATCGGTTTAGCATATATCACAGTGACAGGCCTAATATGTGGAACGCCATGAAAAGCTACGGCTTCAGTAAAGCCTGCCCAATGACACGCCTCCTTTTTGTGCACTTAACAAAAGGTCGCGGATTGGGGTGTCCTTATCAATTTAACCTCCATTTACTAAGATATAGGATGGATTACCCGTGATGCCAAGCTGCACCAACAGCCCGACCAGAGGAGAGAGCACACTGAGAGGGGACAGCGGCGGGGCAGGCAGGTGCAGAGCCGGACACAGTGAAAGCTGAGCGCAGCAGAGAGCCAAACGCGTTCCTGGACTGCCATCTAGAGGAATATTTTGGTAGAAACATGACTCCAAAGCGTGTCTTTCTAAACTGTTTCTTTCGTGTAAAGTGCTTTTGCAATGGGAAGCAAAGAGGACCAAAACTGACACTTTTAGTCAAGTTTTCTGAAGTTCCATTTTCATTATTGTTTAAGGCTGAAAGCATTCTAGATGTCTCACTTTAAACAGGATTCCCCAAATGTCAGCCTGACACCTCTGGTGTCTTTAAAGACGTCTGTGTTTGAATGATGACTATTCAACATGAGCTTGTCCTAATGGAGGCACCAAACATTCCAGCAGTGTTTAGTAAGTGGTTTCATTCCACCACTGACAGCACTGTTTGAATTCTTACCTCTATATACCTCTGTACTGCTACATTCAGATGCCTTTTATGAGTATAGACATTTTTTAACCCTAAGCTTGTTGGTTTGCTTAAAAAAAAAGGAGGCAATGAGCAACTTGGCAGAAAATGTCCCACACATTGCAAGAAATTGATAAATTTAGAGTAAAAAAAAAAAAAGAAAGAAAAAAAAATAAGAAAAAATGTCCACAGAGTTATCATTATCATTATCATCATCATCATCATCATCATCATCATCATCATCATTATTATTATTATTATTATTATTATTATTATTTTTATTATTATGCCTTTTGGGTAATTTTCCTGTTTTTATGTATGCATGTATTCATTTTTTAACATTCCTGTTTTTTTGTTTAATATTTTGTCTGTTTTGTTTTTTTGTGCTAAGTTCAAGTTCATTTTCTTGTACTTTTTACTAATTGTTTGCAAAGTTCTGAGTAAATCCTTCTGACTTTGTTCATGTCCTTCTTCCAATATTTATTTTGAAAGAAATGAAGCCAATTCGTTTGGTTTTCAAATGGTTAAATCCTCCTTGTGCTCCAGTTAATGTCAGTGCAAGCACGAACATACATCTCCAGGCTTGCACTACAGGGACAACTGCAGGGCCAGAGAAGTCATACTGCCCACGCACACACTGTACACACACTGTACACACACTGTACACACACTGTACACACACTGTACAGGGTGAAATCATTAAAGTTTCATTGCATGAAAGTCAAATGATGTTGGAACACTGAACCGGCCTCTCCATTTAGTGCTAGATCAAAGATTCAGACGCCAGAGAGTGAAACGGAGCCCTCGATCCCTGGTTAATTTTTCAAAACTGATACCCAGAGTTTTACTGAGGCCGCCAAGGAGCCAAGTGACTGACTGGTGTGTGTGTGTGTGTGTAAGATGCTGGGGCTGCTGGTGGTGGTGAGGAGGCATAATGGTGTCCGCTGGAGCGCGGCCTTTTAGAGTTTAACTCCCCTATTATGGCGAGCTGGGGAAGGGGGAGGAAGAGGACAGGGAGCAGGCAACAGAGAAGGTTTCACTGTAAATGGACAATGAAATGCTTGCGGCAAACTAGGCTTGAATCCACCATTAAATCAATGAAGGAGGAGAAGAGTATGCAGGCATGTTACACGCCATAAGCAATATCTTTTTCATTTCCCCACTTTGGAGCCACTCACATGTTCTAACACGGTTTCAGCCCCATTTCAGGTTCACATGAGTGTATAAGCAACCTTTATGTGGGGTCACTAGAGTCGGTTTACAGTTGTAGCAGCTCAGTGGTTAGATGGAGATACATCCAACTTTCATAGACTCATTAGCTGATAGAGCCTGGAGGTAAAAAAATGCACTTTAGGAGAAAATGATTGGATCTTTGGACTCCTTTTATGAGCTGCTACAATGCACACATCAAAGGGCCCATAGGACATGAATTGCAAGATGAATACATGAATGGAATACAGACAAACACAAGCAAACAGACATATTTAAAGCTCATACCTGAATAGAGTTTGAGAAACCATATTATAGTCTCCCCCTTCTGAATTTTCCACTGTCCACGTCCCTCCTCACATATTCAGCCCTCATCATCCAACTGAAAGGTTTTGCTTGTCATAGCTGCTCTTGGATGGAGATTAACCATCTGGAAAAAAAATGGAGAATGTTTAATGACATTCCTGTTTCATATTCACCCTTCGCAATTCATTGTCTATGAGAGCATCTACTTAAGAGGTGCATGGAAGATGTACCTTGCTAGTTAATAACCGGCTCTGGGCTCTGGAGCCCCTCAGCTGAAGCGTGCTGTTTTGTCCGACCACTTTTTCTATTTTTAATAGGTTCCTGTACATGAGTCGGTCGTGGAGTATCTTTAAAGCGCCTCTTTAAAAACGGCCTCTGTCCCGAGGTGGCCTCCAGAACACATGCATTATTGAAGCATGCACCGGCCTTGTCCTCCGCTCTCCCTCCACTCAGTCCAGTTCAGCAAGCAGCAGCAGCTGCACAGCTCCCACAAGAGCCAGGCGAGGAGAACGAAAACACTGCCCTGAGTTGTTCAGAGCTTGGAGACCTGATGTATGACTGTGGAGAAGGATGAAAAAGGAGCGGTTACAGGTCAAAACATCAAATATCCTTCACAAGTTCACATTACAACTGAAGTTCAGATGCTTATGTTCACCCTAAGAATGTTGGGAAGCTCAACAGTCAGGTTTTTCACCCTGGTAAAGTAAATATGATGACACAGAAACATCTTAGGCTATATCACATTGCTCATAAGGAGTCGACACATCTCAAAGACTTAAAACAATAGCAGAAAAAGTTAAAATTATATCAAAATTATTCTTTATGAGCCATATTTTTGAACATCATAAAGCACTGAATATTAACCCTTTGACACCTGAGCAAATTAGCTTGATTTCTTTTAAAACATGGGAGGAGGGCAATAATAAAGAGAAATCATTCAAAAATTGAGAAAAAAGTACAAGAAAACTAAACATATAATTAGTATAATTAAAAACAGTTTTTTGGGGGTGTTTTTCCATAGCTTTTAAAAAAAAATACCAACTCAATAAATTTTTTGCAGTTTGCTCGTTGCCTTTTTCCCATAGTTTCTGAAACTAATTAGCTCAGAGTTCAAATGCTTAAGGGATCTGCTTTAAAAAACATATTTTTAGGGATATACTGTATAATTTCATCATTGCTAAAACAACATGCAGCTGTTTTAATCCAACATCAAATCTTTGGCTTTGTGTCAGTATCTTCACTCTGCACTCTCTCACACGCACACACGCACGCACACACACACACACACACACACACACACACACACATACACACACACTATCAAAACCAAATGTGAGCAGTTGGAGAGAATTGAGAGAGGGCAAAGGGAGAGGTTGAGAGCTGTGTAAATGGTCAATTGGCTTAACTCAGTGGTGTCTGTTCTTGGTGTGACGATGTCAGTGGGCAATGTGCAAATGTGCACTCTTTTGATTTCCCTGATGTAATCCTCTGCAGCATACTGGTAGCTGTAAAGCCCCGGGGAGGAGAGATGAGTGAGACGCTGGATAGTGTTTGTTCTAGGATTAAGATATCAACTCCTCACGTTCAGTCATTCAAATGTCACACGCACGCATGCAGAGTGCAAACACTGTATGTGTGTGTATGAACACACAGGAGCATATTCTCGCACACACACATCTTCTGCTCCTGTATTCACACTATATATCTGAGTCTGTGCTCACAGAGTGTGCAGCTGTCTCATTATGTTACACTGCCATCTAGTGATCTGTAATAACTGGCATTTAACTGGAAAACCTGATTTTAACCAGATTGCAAACTTTATCCACACACTCTTACATTACTTTAAACTTGACTGGAGATAGCTTTAACTCTTTTAAAATATTTTTCCCTTGTCAGCATGCAAACATCTGTACAAGTTCTGCAGCACTCAGGATGTAACTGCTCAGCTATCAGCTTGCTGTTGTGGCATTCGGAAGGAGAAGCACATTGTTTCCTAAAATGTTTGAAGTATTGGATATAATAATGTAACATGAATTTGACTAGTTTTTAGTTGCAGTACAGGTTCAAAATTTAAATTCTATGTCAAAATGAAATGTCATGAAAACAACTTATTACTGAGTCTAATTATAAGTATGGTTATGAATGTTTTAGTAGGTTTGTTATTCAACAATCACATTTTTTTTTATCTCAGCAGGATTTCCAATGTCAACTTCAGAATCCATCACACCTTAAAGGAGCAGCGTGTAGGATTTAGTGGCAGCTAGCATTGAGGATTGCAGATTGTCAAGCATGAACTCCTGATTATGATTCCTTTGGTGTCTATTGTACAGGAGGTTTCAAACTGCTGAATTATCCACAGAGGTCTCTTCCTCTTCAAAACAAGCAGTCCAGTTGATTAAAACTGGTAAAAAAAAAAAAAAAAAAAAAAAAAACACTGAATAAAGTTAAGTTGACAAAGACCCGCTCCCTATATAAACCGCTCATTCTAGGGTTACGAAAACTCAACACATTTAATTTTCAGGTGATTACACAGCACTATAGAAAATGTATTTAATAGAATATATTTCATTTCTACCAATTTATCCCCCTAAAATACACACTGGACCTTAAAACTCAAAGACTGCGACAGTCTTTGACATTATTAGCTGGTATTGTGCGATCATAGATTAATATGATATCATATGATCACACCTTTTCTTATTCCTGACATTAAATGCAACCTCAGCTGTATCATAGATTGTCTTTAACATCACATGTAGACAGGTAGTACAATCGTCTTCATCTCCTCTCACAAATACTTAGCCAAAAAAAAAACCCCCACATGATTCATCTATTAAGAGATTATTAAAATTCAAGCAGGAAATGGGCAATAAGTTAGCAAACACTTGACAAATTGAGATACATAACCTAAATGTATAATCAAATGATGATGGAATAAATCCTACACAAAGTTCTTTGTAATTTCAAACATAAGTGAATACACAAAAATTAATTACTGCTCTACATTTTTTGACAATTACAGAAGCCTGGAATTATCATCACTGACACCTTGATATACAAACACGAGTCAAGCAATAATCAAAAGAAATGTTTAACTTTAACCACAAGGGGTCATCACGAGCTCAAGGTTCAACATTTGACTTAATTCATGAAATGATAGGATGCAGCACAACTGAAGGACAAACCCAACAGCCAGAGACAGCATCTGGCACGATTTCAATCTTAATACATTACATGCAAAACTATTCACTCCTCAACTCTAAAGAGCACACGGCCTTTCCTGTTGTCAGCACCAGCTGCTAATGCCATTCATGGCTTCCAGATCCATTCCAGTAGTTACATGTGTGTGTGTCAAGTCAAGTGTACAATAAATTACAAATGGTGTATGCAGAAGCTTTAAGGTCACTGACACATATCCCCCCCTCTATGCCTACCTCTCATTGTGTGGTGAAATTATACCCGTGGCATGTTTTCTGCATTTCTCACTACAAAATTGCTTTGGCTGAAACCCAGGAGCGTTTGAAGTGCAGTGGAGAAGCTAATCAAGCAGTAAGTGAACGGCAACAAAGCAAAAGAGACTTCAAGCAGCTGCCACTGCTGTGGGTGAGAAAAAAAAACAACAACAAGAGGAGTCCACAGCTTGGAAACCAGTCTAGTGTAAGTTATCATGAAGTAGACAGGAGAGAGGAGGAGGGATGGGAAACAGAGGGAAGGAAGCAGAGAGCTATAGCTATTTTTCTCATTTTTCATGCTGACTTAACTCGAGTATGAAAACACAAAACAAGAAAGTGCATTTGAAAGACATTTATGAGTATTGTACTGACATTATATCCAGCAGTAATACTGGATCTGCTATCACGTGACAGCATCCCTCTCCATCACCTTGTCTTTTTGTCACAGAGCTTGTAAATTTTGAGTTAGTACAATATAATCTGTCTGCTCCGGGAAGCAGCAACATACCAGATGCATGAGATGAGTATTTGTGCAAGTGAGCCTTTCTCAGCTTTCTCTAATACTAAACATTTAAAGTAGATGAAAGAACTGCATGTCAGCATTTGATGAAACAAGCCTTAAACACTAGAGACAATAATAAGCACTTTTTAAACTCACAAATGAGTAGACCTTGACAAAATAAGCTTTGTTTGGCAATGAATACTTTGTTTACATAGCAACTCTTATCTTGTAGGCCGACAATATGCTCAAGGGCGTAGGTTTCGTTTCAACACTGGAGGGGACACACATGATTTGGGGGGTCTGCCAGATGATTTTAAGCATCAAACACCAAATTTTCTGGACATTTTTGAATGCACCAAGTTGTTACTTTTCTGCATCAATTCATGGTGTAAAATAACGTCTCTAATTCTGTAAAAAAAAAAAAAAAAAACTCTGCTACTTCTATAATTTTATTGAGGGAACAAATGCACATTTGAAATATCAGAGAGGACTTGGCCATTGCACCCCACCCCAAAGTCTACACCTATGAACATTAGGGGTGTAAATCACTGGTATCTTCCCAGTACTATATTATGTCGATACTTTGGACAACAATACAATATTTGCCGATATTTCAAAGTCAACATGATATAATTTTGATTTGATTCAATTTAGGAGCCTGCGACTGTTATGAGCCGATATTATCTGCACATTTACCATAGTCAGTGACAGCAGAAGCTGCCACCCCTTTCTTTGCTGTCGGCCAGAAAAGATAAAAACAACATATCCAAAATAATTAAAACTGGTTAATTCTGTTTGAAAACGCTTACTGAAATAATGTTTTCATTTATAATTCAAACCATGATCTATAACTCCTAAAACTTCAGGGCTGTCTGACTTGAAGACAAACTTCCAACATCCTCAAAACGTGGATTAAAAAGATGTTTTCACTAAAGTATAAAACTAAATAATAACTGTCAAGGATCAAAGACAAAACAACCGTCTTTTGTAGGTCACATTCCCCCACATATACAACATGCTAATGTTATTAGCATAAGCCTATAGCATTGAACAGTGCAAAAATTAACTTAGCAGCGAGCGGACTTTTCCTCGACTCATAACTGAACCAGCTTCCTATAATTTATGCTTTGACTTACTCACCGCTGGTTTGAGTCTCTGCATCTCCCGACAGAACAAAACAGATGACTTTCAGTCTGCATGCACGTTTTTCTCAGTCAACATTGTCGAAACCGCAGCGTAACGTTAGCAACGTTAGCACCGTTAGCAAGAACAGGTACGCAGGTACGTCATGTTTCCTCAGTACCGCTTTTGTTCAAATATAACGTGCGCTGTCTGTTGACTCGAAGTTTCTCCGAAAACAAAACATTTCCACACTGACGATTTGTTCCCGAGTAAATAATCGTAATATATCCTCATCGTCTTTCTCTCGGCTGCCCGCCATCATCTGCCGGACGCTGTGTGGCGTCACGTGACACAGACTTTCAAAATAAGGGCGCGCCTGAAATGTTTCTTATGTTTTCACTTTGCATCCATGCTATGTGATCGTCGCTCATTTAGCCGATACATCGATGCAGACCGATGGATCGTTACACCCCTATATAAACATATTTATTGCTGTTTTAAAGTATTTTTCAAATCATAAAATTATTTTTTCATTTATTTAAAAGGGAGTTAAAACATAAATGTTATCATTTGATGCACCAGATTATAGTTTATAGTTTATTCGCATCTGCAGTCCAAATATGATAATAGTTCTCAGTCTTGGGAACGTTACTAATGTAATGGGTTACAGATTACCAGTTACCCTGTTTAAAATGTAATAGTAATGTAACTATTTTAATTACTAAATAAAAGTAATATAACTTATTGCATTTGATTATTTTGCTAGAAATGGTTGTAAACTGGGCAATAAAACAGAAAAATGTAAGTATAAAGGCTTTGAAGGCATTCCTGCATGGCGAAGAAGTGCAAAGCAACAGAATAAATGTTTTATTCTACATCTACACTTATTACAGAAAAATAATGTATTCTATTGAAAACCACTTTGTAAACACCAACATTTTGATTAGTAACTGTAATCTGATTTTTTTTTCTCACTAACTGTAACAGAGTAAAATTGCATTTATTTTGTGATTTAATAACATGCAACTAGTTACTCCCCAACACAGTTTATCCTTTCAGTTGCTGTTGCCTATTAGTTAATATTAGTCTTATTAAAAACATATTGATTTGTAAACGTTTTAATTTTATTGTGTGTACATAGCACTGTGTGTGGATGTAAAAAGTAGCAAAAAGAACTCTAATCAGATCACCATGTATAAATAAAGGTTTGGATGAATGAATAAACAAATTTACTTGTCTATAGCTCCACTTATCTCTCTCTGTGTAGGTGTGTTCTTGAAGTCAATATAATCCTTTATTATCATTTTTAGAAGCTGATTTTACTCATTTATGTGCTCACCTGCCCTCTTCTCAGTGCACCTGATGCAGAGCCAAGCTGTGCCACTTTGTGTGTGTTCATCACTGTGGTCAGGGGCCTCACACACGTGCAGTTACACTCTCTGGTCACTAGGCGGGAGCAGCGTTAAGCTCAAACAGGTCCTTCAGCACTTCCCTGCTCAGAACTCAGCTGCTTTCCCCCTAAATTATGGAGAAAACCAAATGGTTACCTTTCATCACGTCTGTTCTGAGGTTTCATTACTCTTTAAACAAATCTACACAGGAGTAAGTGGAGTGAGCACAGTGTGACAGTGTGTGTCTGCGCAGTGTGTGAGTGGAGGAGTGAGGTTTCATGGACATCTCAATCTCAGGTCGCTGTGTGTTTGTTGGTGTCAGAGGATCATATGAAGGAGTTTGTGTTTATCAAGCAGACGCCTTCATTTATACTCACCTCGTCTTCCTTTTCTCCTCCATTTACAGATTGGTTTTTATGGTTACAGCCGTCCCACCTCAGGTGCAAGGTCTACATGCTAGAGGCCACACTCCACAAACTTGGACATACTTTTGACAGCTGATAAGGGCATGAAAAACAAATTATTATTGATGGTATACACAGTTTGCACCTGACTTATTGCTCACTGAACTGTGGAGGTTATTAAAATAGCAATCCACTGCTGCACCAGTTACTGCAGCCAACAACATACCTTGCATGCAAAGTTTAACTTGAGTAGTTTTTGAAAACATTATTTAATTTTTCTGCACAGTGCCAACACTGAAGAGTGTGCACACACACACGCACTATGTGCTGAGTCAACGGTCGGGCTGGTTGAACCCGTTAATGTGTTTAGCTGGAAACAGATGAACCTGAACTGTACACACTCAGAGAGACAGGTCAAGTGTGTACAATCAACAGTACTGATTGATCAAAATGAAAGGGAAGTTCCCTTTTGTCTGCAGACAACCCCAGAGCAGGATGTGAATGAGCTGCATAACCTTTAAGCACTTAAAGCAACAAGTTGTGTAACAGTGTGTATTTTATTTCCATCATTGTTTTATTAGTCACTGCCGTCTGTAAAGCATTTAGAAAACATTTAGATCAGGAGGACATCATTAAATGTAGTTCATGTGGGGTAATGTAAATAATGCAATTCCAACATAAAAACAAAGACTGAGAAGAATATACAGACTAACAGAGAACTAAATGGGATAGGACATTGCCAATTTGTGTTTTAACCCCTTAGACTCATTAGTTTTGTTCTCCTGTGTTAAGATGCCTTTCAAAAGCTCTGCAATCTGAAAATTGGATGAAAACATAGTAAAAAAGCAATGAGCAACTTGGCAAGAAATGTCCAGAAAACTCAGGTCATTTCAAAATGACCTGAAAATTACCTGTAGGGAGATTATTGAATATTATAGAAAAAACAGGGAAACCATCTGGAAAACTTTAGTTTTTAACACTTATAATTAAATATTTAAAATTATTTTGTTTTTTAACACTTTTTAATGGTCATTCTGTTTATTTTTTTGTTTTGTTTTTATTTTTATTTTTTTCTTTTATCAGGTATTTTTCTTGTAACTTTTAAATAATTTCTTGCTATGTTTCTAGGCCATTTCTTGTGAAGTTGCTCATTGTCTTCTTCTTCTTCTTATGCTTTTTGAACAAAATCAAGCCAATTTGCTCAGGTTTCAAAGGATTTACAGAAATACACACAAGATGTTTTCATTTTTAAAAGAGTGAATTGTTAAAATAAAATAATGAGGTGCATATAGCTGGAGTGAAATATTTTCCTGAGAAAAAATGAACATATTTTAGCCCGAATTGCTTCTGGTACCATTTCACGGATCCTATTATTGACGTTAAGGAAGTATCCTGAATTCATATTAATAGCACATGGAACTTGTCATCTAATGATGACTAAGCTTTTCTCAGGTCCTGAACAAGGAAGTGAACAAAAAGAAATATCAACTTCTAATGAGTGACAGAGGAATGTGCTGCACTGCTGAACATAGTCAGTCAGAAATTAGTTGCAGGCTGTAAAGAAAAACTGTACATTATGTAACAATGTGTCTGAAATATATAGTCACAATAACATAGCATCTAAGGTTAAGGAAGGTTAAAAACAACTAATAAAAAATCAAAAAAGTCACAAACAGTTTGCCAAATTGTGCATCCTTGTTTTTACATGTTACTGTGATATCATATGACGTCTACTAACAATAATGAAAAGGGGGACTGAGCTGATGAATGGCCTGGTTTTAACAGCAATTTATCTGAGTGACATTCTGTGCTGCTAGTTGATATAACATCAAGTAAAAGGCTAGATAGGCCGAACATAAAATACAGCGCGCTATGAAAATCTTGTGCATGATTTAACCTGCCCCTTTGGTGTTCAGAGTGAACACCCAGCGAAATCATAAAGAATGGAGTAGTTAATCTTCACGCTGGACAGATTTAATGGAACGGTGTCAAGTGACAATAGCTGGAAAAGCCATCTGAGTGAACCTAATGCGATCAGAATAGCCCGTGTCTGTCTCCCATCTAGGAATTTACAGTGGGGGGGGGGGGGTGAGCCTTTTCTTAACCCACAGTACACACACACACACACACACACACACACAACCAAGTGTAGTGTACAAACACACAAAAATACTACTGTCCTCTCTACTTTACCTACACACGCTGAAACAAAGGAACACACTAATAATTCTACATAGTTTATACGCTTTACTTTAACTCCCTCTATTTGGCATTCATAAGCAGTCTACAACATATCAATAAATTGTTATAAGACACTACAATGTGGTTGTTTTAGGTATTATTTAATGCATATGTGAAAAACTAAACCTACTAAGGCTGGCGTGTGAACAAGCAAATACAGTGATTAAATATGTATTTATAGGATAATTAATCATCCCTGACAAATACTGCACATTAAAACGCTAAAAAATGTCCTTACATCTCTGTGCGATGACATTATAATGTGTTAAACACCATTTATTAATGTTTATATACTGCTTATAAATAGTAAATAGGGGACTTAATGTACCTTTGTGTGTTTAGGCTACAGAAGTTAAATGTTTGACTCCAGCTGAACCCTTTATATATATATTTTTTATATGTCTTTGTCTCAGGAGTGGGCTGCAGCACTGGACTTGGTCTGCCAGGTGACCTTTCACTCGAGCAAAGGGCACCCGCAGTGTGCTTATGTATTTGTGAGAGTGTGTGTTTTGTAACAGTACGCGTCCAACACACAGGGAGTGCATTAATGCTTGTACTCCCCTGGCCATCTCTGTCTCTCTTTTTTTTTGACCGTAACATGTTTTCGTGTTTCTGTCAACCCCAAACGCCCGCCACCGCCTCACCCCCCAAACCCCCCTACTGTTTTATCCTGTTCTATGGGACACACCTGATACACCAAAAATGCACAATGGCTGAGGAGAGGCTGAAATCATTGTGCTCATCAATACACACACCACAGAGTTTGACCTCAAAGTGTTTATGAAATTCAAATAGAGAACAAAAACAGAGGCCTTAAATGTGTTCTGAAAGTAAAATGTCTTGCAAGTAGTTCTAATGACATCATTTCGTCAATAGTTGCTTTTTATTGATTTGTCATTACTTTGATTAATCGGGCCAAATGTGTAATACTGAGCTATACAAATTACAATATTTTCAGTAACTGAATGATTTAAAGCATTTTGTTTATTTCAGCTGGTCACAATTGGATATTTGGACTGCTTTGTTTACAAATTGTTGATGTAAAGCAACCAATAACAGCATCAGAAAACACTAATATTTAGTATAGTATAGTTTTGGCAGAGGTGTGTAATTAAGTACATTTACTAAAGTACTGTACTTAAATCAAAATTTTAGTTACTTTTACTTTACTTAAGTACTTTAATCATGTTCCACTTCCTACTCCACTGCACATCAGAGGGAATTATTTTACTTTTTACTCCGCCCAAATGCCCAAATGCTGCAAAAATTAAACAGATGTAGCTAAAAGGATTTGTCGATTGATTAGAAAATTGATTGGCAACTAGCTTGATAATCATTTCAGTTGTTTTTCATGCAAAAACATTTCATAGCTCCAGCTCCTCAAACTTAAGACTCGGTACTTTCCCCTTGTAGGTATTTTAATTTCTTTTTGTTATTCATAAATTGATTTGATTTTGTTTCTAAATTGAGTACTTTTACTTTTAATTCTTCAATGCAATTTCGTAACATTTTTGATGTGGGACTTTTTACTAGTAACAGAGTATTTTTATGGTATAAGTACTTGTATTGAAGGAATGGATCTGAATACTGAGTGTTGTTTAATGCATTACTGTAAAAAAAAAAAAAAAAACCTGCCAGTCAAGTCTGGAGTGATAACAGGTTCCCAAACTGTATTTTAAATGTTCAACTCTTGTTAGTGTTCAGATTGCCTTTAATGTTTATGTTTTGGTCAGCTTGTGTCTGAGCTCTTCCCCAAACAGGAGGTGGATTTTGGGTTTGGCACTAACAACAACAATACAAACCATCATGAACTTGTATGGGTGCATAAGCACAATTGTATCTCTTCACATGAAAACAATGACCCTGCACTGCGGCTCAGCGTTACTGCATCCCACCGCCTGTGTACCATTTTCATTCATATCTGGATGCATGTTATATTTAGGCAAAGCCCTAAAATCCTTCAGCTCAGCAGGCATTTTCTATCATGTGTGCATTGCAGATTTATTTCTTACAGTATCACTATGAAGCTCTCTAAAATCAGTTGATAAGCAATGTAAAGATTCTATGATATTAATACATATATGAATTTCTGCACAATGTAAAAACACAAAAATATTAAATGTAAAAATACTGTGCATGCATTATGTTTGAAACTAAAAGAATCACAACTTTTTTTGTTAAAATGATTGAAGTTGCAAAGTATTTTGGTATTATAACCCATACAGCAACATGTTTACTTCCCAGCTTCTCCTTCTCTTGGCAGTGCCACTGCACCTCATATATTACCCACTTATGTTTTTTAAGATTATCAAAGAGGAAACTCAGTATTAAACATGTTATTCTCATTTCACAGTAGTTTAATCTGTGTTAGTGAGCGGTATGTTGTTACCTATAACGAGAAGAGAGGGAAGAGTTTCTTTCTTCACTAACTATTAACTGAAGTTGAAGTGCAGCTCAGTCCAGATTCAGTAAAATATGATATATGAGACATAAGAATTCAGGCATGACTGCAAGTATTTCTCTACATAAACGTCCAGGCGTTCACCTAAAACTAAAACATGTGAAGGTTCAAATCAGTACACATCGTGTTGCTCCAGAAGCCCGCAGTGAAAAGTGAGCATTTAATGACAGTGACAGTGCAACCATGTTGATATTCCTCTCTGCCGTCTGACTCAAACACTTTCCACTCTGCAGTAGCAGTATATCAGTAATGTAAATCCCAGCTGTCTCGCTCCCTTGTTAGTACAACCACTAGCTTCTCCAGGCAACAAGTGTCAAGAATATTAACTGTTTACACTCAGTGACATTGCTGGTTTCAGATATATTTGTTGTGTACTATACTATTATCCTCAAAACCACTCAACATTTAATTTATGGCAATTAAGTGGGATCATATATGGAATCAGAGCTCGGTCACTTGCTGCACATTTTGTCATTAAATTTATTTGGGTTGTCTTAAGATCAGTGGATCTTTAAAGTGACCCAGTGGATTTGACAAACCACCCAGAGAACCTGACTTTATGCCTCTCTGTCCTGCTGAAGTTTTCTTGAGCAAAACAGTGAGTCCATTCCTGCTCTGCCACTGCTGCTATAAAAGTTTGACCTCTGACCTCCCTAAAGGGGGTCTAAGTGCAAAGAGAATTTTCCCACTGGGACCAATAATGTGTCACATTATAACTATCATCACTGTACTGGACATTTCTACAGAGTGTATTATCATCACTTAACAAAAGGTTAAATTCTCATCATGTTGTGCTGTTGACAGAAAACCTTGTATCTCCAGTTTTGGTGATTTTGTGCATTAAAGAAACTGAAAGATAGTTTGTTCTTCTGTTTTTCTAAATCAGAACACCTCTTCAAATAATTTGGAAAAATGCAAGAAGTGCATTGTTTCTTTTGTTTGATAATGTTGTTAATTTCTTCGCATTTGGGAGACATAAGGTTTTTACATGGCAGTAATGCATGATTTGTAACTTGTCACTGTGATCAGTTTTGATCCACTGCTTTTTTTCCACTGCTGACTATGTTTACAATAACTGCTTCATCAGTTTTCCCTGCAGTTTGTTAATTAATGCAGCTAATGTCTTCTGAGAAAGTGAAGCATCATTATCACACGTTTGTCGATAGAGTTATCTTGCATAAAATCTTACTTGATTAAAATTAAAATATTAATTAAAAAATAATCAATTAGAGTCCTAAATGACGCCAGTAAAAGTGCATTTTGTGAACTCTTGTTCAAATAAAGGAACATCCATATAGTACAGTTACAGGAAACGCTCTCTTAAAAAGCCGACAGCATCATACAAATTTATACTTAGAAATTATTTTCTGTTAATGCATGTTCGTGTTAATTACTTGAAAAATCCCGACGAAATAAATCAATGTATTATGTCGGTATAAAATCAACTTTATGTCTTAATGTTTTGTCCTATTAATGAGCAAACAACACTTTAATCCAGACCTGACAACTGCAAATAATCGCCGCAAAAAAATATAATAAAGGAATAAAACGCAGAAAAAAAGGGGAGAACAGGGCCGCGATTTAAATTACTTTAACTAAATAAGATTAAAAAACAAACAAACAACTTATTTACAACATTTTTAAAATTAAACTAACGCCAAAATCAGTATTTTGCTGCTATTATATGCGCAAAATAATAATATTGAAAACTATATTTTAAAAAAGTTTTTCATTTGGTTATAAAACGATAATAAAACAGTTTAGTGAACCAACTGAATATGGATATATTCGTAAAACAACAAAAGCTGATATAATCTGCAGCAGCCACGCGACTGTATGTAGTGTCGTCGTTGAATATATAATCCTCTGCATTATTTCATGTTTTTAAATAGATACGGAAATTAAATGATAATCAAAACTCAAATATTCACGAAAACAGGGCAAAAAACCCCGCATTTTTATGGTTTGACTGTGTAATTAAGATGGCAATAATTACACACTAATTTGCTCAGTCATGGAACACAAACAGATCTCAGGTCAGAACAAATCCTACAAACCTTAATATGCAATAAAAGTGAATGGATGTAATTTTTACAAGGCCAGGACTCCACATTCTCAGCTGATTATTTCATCGCGTTGTTTCCTGAGGCAAAGTGGCATTAACCTCTTTTCTACACGATTGTTTGCTCGAAGTTGTTCAACACTTGAAGTTTTCTCCGCAACATCCTAAACCCTCGGTGCGTGATTAAAAAGCTTGTAGACGCGACTAGTTCACACCTGTCCTGCTGTTTATGCTGATTCCTCTGCAGATTTTAGGGAGGGGGGCATTATTCCTATAAGCCAGCTTGGCTGAATCACACCAGCGTTTATAACCAGTGCGCCTTGTTAGGACTTTTCTTCAATGCTGGCGGATTTTCCTAACATCTCGTGCCCAAAAAACCTTTAATAGCCTCCCCTCCCCTCCTCGGGCGCACATGGCGCGCTCACAATGCCAGTTCAAGTTCACATTTCAAACCTTATGGGAAACAAGAGAAAGTACGAGGAGACGAAAATCACAACTCTGTGGGGTTACAGAGTTGGTTTGGTGAGAGACCAACTATTCCGTGTTATGTCTCCTCACAAGCCGCTATTATAGGCTTGTTTTGAGTAGACCCATATGCACTCAAGTCCTCGTTAATTAGAAAGCGTGGGCTTTGGGCTGCATGTGTAATTGACCTTCATGAGCCAGGAGCTGTACCCAACAAGGTGCGACTGATCCTTCGCCTCTACAGACGCGGTCGAGACAGTTCACACACTCTTTGTGTACACTTTTCATATTTACACTCCCATTAGAGCCGCCAGGGCCGACAGGATAAATTATTACTGAACCATAAATGTCTTTTGCTGTTGTTTTAAGCATTAAAACAAAATAGTTCTCCACCCATGCGCGTGTCAACCCAACAGCCAATCAACATGTAGTAAATTATGAGCTATGCTGACATATATAGACAATCTTTGAAGTCATAATTGGTGTGAATTATATCTTATAATGATGCATAATTGCTATTTTAACCCAAAACAGTAAGATTAAAATCGCACGTCAAAAGTGAGAGGAATGATGCTATGATAAATTACACAAAGAAATGCCATTATACTGTTATCATTGTGATAATAAACCACAAAGTGCATCAGCATATAAGAGAGAAAGTCCTGAAATAAAAGTATAAAAGGCAGAAAAGTTGTTGTTTTAGGTTTATTCTCGGGCAGCAGACTTTTTGGGGGTGGGGGGTGAAGGTGTTGCACGGCTGAAGCTGTTCAAACAAAGTGTCTTCTTTCAACGCCCGTTTCCAGTTCTGTGTTTTCTTTTTCTTTTTTTCTCCCTCTCCGCCAAACACTACGGCACTTTTGTTCTCCTCAGCCGAGCGCGGAAAGATAAGGTGTCATCACTTGAACATCAAGGTTCCCAGTTGGGAAATGCGCGTATAAATTTCGCCCAGCTTTGCCCATAATGGCCACATGCCACACATGTCTCTTGGCTGGTGTTGTTTTTACAAAGCACTAGATTAAGTCTCACTCTCGTTTTGTCATTTTAACATCGGCAGTGATGACTTAGGTGAACTTTGACCTAACGTCGGCGATCGTCACTTAACATAAAAGCCCATTTCTGCAAGCAGAGTAACATTCAGAAACGCAATCTTCTCATTCAACAAATAGATTTAGGGTATGTTCCCTAAATCTAAAAAAACCCCCAAAAACATATCAAATATGCCCTATGCATATTTTCACATATTTCCCAACTTTTGTTTTCCCAGTTCTTACATTTTCATTTTAACTGCAAAAGCCAAGGACACAAGCCTGGAAATAACTTGCAGGGAACGAGCAGAAACGACTTCCCCTGCAGCATTTATGATTAGATGGTAGATAATCCCGGGATATCGACTCGTGCACGCCGGCAGTCTGCCCACACGTAAAGGACAATATCCCCTTTCTTAGAGCAGTCATATGTGTCAAAGGCTAAGAGCTCTTGATTTTTAGGTAATGCTATCTGATTATACATTTCCCTAAAGTTATTAAGGAACTGAAGGTTCAGCGCACATTCAGGAGGCCGGAGGAAATGGTGAAGCATGGATCTGATCCAGATTTACCACTGCAGCCCACTAGACACAAAGTTATAATTTGCGTCAATAATGAATGTACATTTCTACAGTCAAAGCAAGATTTGTTTTAAAAAAATGCACACATAAATTCCAGCAAACAAAGCCTATTCGATCGTGAAAAGAGTGATATTTGCCTGCAGCTGTTCTAGTGTGGGAATATTTTTTGTTTAAATACTCTTAAAATGTCACCCAGCTTGAATGGTTTGAAGAGGTGACCAGTATAAGACAAACTTTATAAACAGACAGGCTTTCTGCAACAAAATGATAATGATGATGATAATGATAATAATAATAATAAAAATGGATAATTATTATTTTTTTAAATGTCAAGAATCATTCACAATCAAAGAAATCCTCCATTTTAAGCCATGTATTTCTTTTTCTTTTATTGTAAAGGGTATATGAAACTATAGGTGAATCGTTTTATGTTTCATTATTTATCGCAAAGTTTACATGCAGTCTCTTTCCAAATGCAAATGATAATAATAATATCAAGAGATTAAGATATTTCATCTTATCACGGCTCTTATAAGACACTTGAGAATATCATACCCCATCATAACCCCCCTCAAAAAAAAAAAAAAAAAAAAAAACTTCTTATGGCTCTCTTGGAAAACCCTATGTAAACAAAAAGGCGATGGGGTACCTGTAACTCGGTGCCTAAAGAGTCTGTTGATATATCTAAACCCCTAAAGTAACAACGGTAATAGTAACAAGAATTAAGACATTTTATTGTTATTGTTTTCAACAATATAACATGTTACGTTATTACATTCCGGTAAAATACTTTTTCTTTTTTTTTCTTTTTTTCTAGAACGACCTAGTTCCGCCTCACTTTTTGTCTGCACCAGCACTGCAAAAATGATCCGTTTTCAACAAGTCATAAAATCTCCATTAATCTTTCGAATTATATTTCCCTTTAGCGAATTAAAGAGAAATTGTGCCAATAAATGGCTCCTGTTTTAAGCGTAACTCCAAAATTTCTTAAGTGCTCTGCCACTTGTTTCTAGAAAGTCCCCGAAACAAGCAGAAGTTTAATTTTGGGATTTTTTTTATCCCCACGTGTTTAAAAAAAGACTTTAAAGGTTGAATATGAGACTAAATGATTTGGTACGGTGGCTATTTTCGCAGTGTTCCAGGTTTGCACCTTGCCGCTTGAAGCTTGCCTCACGCCACCTCGTAATTACTTTTCCAAAAAAAAAAAAAAAAAAAAAAAAAAGACGGTGCTCTCTGTCCCCACTTCTGTGCTGTTTTTTAAGAGCCGAGGTCCACTAGATTAGAAGACATAGGGTTCAGTATGGTGTCGTGGTGCAATGAGTGGTGATGGTGCACCGAGTCTACGCCGCTGGGTACCGGGATGGCGCTGGGTCCCGGCGGGGGCGCGAGGCTGTGCAGGGACTGTAAACCGGCGTTAGAGCCGAGGAGCAGAGCCGGGCTCGGAGACGTGTGATCCGGCGTCCCAGAAGGTGTTTTATCGTCGTCCGAGCTACCCAAAAGAGATTTATTTCCATTCATGGAAGAAGTCAATGGGTTGTGACTATTGCTGTTGGAGTTCTCGTTGTTTTCTCTGCCAACAGAAAAACAAAATCAAAATCAGCATGGTGCAAATAATAATAATAGTAATAATAATTAAAAAAAACCTCCTGCAACATATTAGCGCATCAGAAAAAAATACGCAAAAACTGTGAACTGTTAAACTAGCTACATTACACATAATATAAACTAGAAATATGCAAATTAAATAATTCTAAATAACTTTTTAACACTGTGATAAACACAAAAATCATCCACACACACACTAAGCAAAACTAGTCCGTGCTACCATGTGTAGTTAAATATTAATTAGGCGATATTTACAGTAGACACAATAAGCATCATTAATACCAATAAATGATCAAATGCTTAGTCTAATAATTTATTAATGCACCAATCAGCAACGCTTTTATATGCACGTGTACCAAGATGCAGACAATAAGTAAGTCACTGAAATAATTAGAGACTATGGCTCACTTCACCAGCAGTGCACAGAGTTAAATGGCTGCAGACAATAAATCTATGTGACTATTGAACCTGCATTAAGTGTCTGTGTTTACGGCAAATTAATTTAACCGGAGTGACCTGTATGGGTAAACACGCCTATCAAAGTGGGCAAGCTCACGGCCTTCGCTAAGTCTGAGTAAATGACAGCTCTAATTATTGCTAAACGTGTGCATGTCGCATATGGTGGAGTTCATATGTTTGCAGTGGTGAGTAAGGCTTTTTTCAGTGGGAAGACATGATTTACGCGGAGCTTTCAGTCCGAATTAGTGGCCAGAGGGTGAAAGAAGACACCAACCCCGGCGAACACCTGACTACAACACGTCTCCCCAAACCCTCTCAGCACGCCTGCCTGTGTGATTTCCAACATTTGGAAAGTACAAACGACTCCTAATGAAATGTCAACCTGGCTGATATGGGGGCTGCGAAACCCGCCACATCAATTACACCGCAAAACAACTTTTAAACGTGTTCTGAGATGTTTTCTTATGTGTTCACCCCAGTGTCTGAAGGGTTAAAAGCTTGTTTTCTTTCACCTCTCTGATCCTAATATGGAAGTCAGATTTTATCTCATAATAAGTGTGCTTAAAACATAAAAGTGGGTTAAATGCAACTTTTATAACCTTGTAATTTAAATGGAAACAAGCCTTTAATTTTACGCCTTTTAACTTTTTACGCACGGCCTGCACAATTTTCACAAACATAAAACAGTATGGACGAGAGTTTACAACGCAACAGTATAAAAAAGTGGCTGCGTCTATTACAACTTTTGACAAACGTGTTTGAAAAGAACTGGAATAATTTGATAAAACTGAAAAGATATATTAATTTTGGGTCAGTTTAATAAATATGCAGATGTAGGTCACCAAATCATTTGCTCACAGAAGAAACACTGACTGCCTGTTTCAAATATGATTTCTGTCTATTTTTGCTTAATGACACAATGCTAAATTACTGGAAGATTCCCCTATAATATGAAAAATATTTGAAATGTCTATATTTTCCTACCTCTCCTTTGCCTCCGCTGCTCGGTCTCGCTGCCGTCGGTTTTTGAACCAGTTGCTGACCTGCGTGGTGGTGAGTCCCGTGGCCTCGGCCAGCTCTCGTTTCTCCCGCGGGGACGGATAAGGATTGTGGGTGTACCACTCCCGCAGGACGCTCCTGCTCTTCTCCTTGAAGCAGTAGCTCGTCTCTTCCCCATCCCAGATGGAGCGGGGCAGGGGGAACTTTCTCCGGACGCGGTACTTCCCCACTGCGCCGAGCGGGCGGCCTCTCAGCTTCTCCGCCTCGATGTAGTGCGCTTTGAGCCACAGCTGCTGCAGCTTCGGGTGGTTGTGCGGCGAGAACTGGTGGCTCTCCAGGATTTTGTAGAGCTCTCGGAAGTTCCCTCGGTGGAAAGCGACCACGGCTTTCGCTTTAAGGACGCTCTCATTTTTGTGGAGGTGTTCGCACGCCGGGAGGGACCAAAGGAAGCGCCCTAGCCGCTCGATGTTCCCCCCTTGTTGGAGCACTTCGCAAACACACGCAACTTGTTCCTGCGTAAAACCAAACGTCGGAAGCATGGACATGGCGACAACGTAAATCAATACAGATTATATTGTGCCTTACTTCCACGTCTCCTCTCTCAGTCTCACATTAAATCAAAACGCACTAAGTCCATAAGCGCAAAAAAAGGTCCCCAAAAGAGCAGCCTAAAACTTAAAACAGCCCAAGGTAAGGTAGTATCCAACTGCGTGTTGTGGAGTAAACTCAAGTCCATTCAGCCATGCAAACCCCAGGCGACAAATCCTCATAAAGTTGGTGAGAAAGAGAGAAAGTTGCTACTCCTTCAACCGTCCTCCTCCACCTTTTCTATGCCGTTTCAACATAACCTACTCCCGCAGACCGGGCTCGCTGGCTCGTTTTAATAATATTATTCTAAGCTGGCAAGACAAGCGATTATATGAACTCTGATTGGTCGGTTATCTGACCCGGGGATGGTGAGGATAAGACAATAGCCTTAGTCAAATTATTTGCCATGGTTACGCTGTCACTCAAAGTAACCTGATATGCTTTGAGGTGGCTCCCTGGCAAAGTCAACCCGATTGTTCCCTTCACGACCAGCCCGCCTACCAATAGAAATATTGCTCTGATTTTTCTTCTAAAACACTTTTTTCCCTTTCCCCTCACTTTGACAGACACCTCGGGCAGCCAAAGAGCGCAGAGCAGGGGGTGTGCGAGGCGAAGGAGAGCCGCGCTGGTCCCACAGCTGGGGGAAGGATGGCGCCAGAGCGCGCGCAGCCTGCTGCAGTACGTCTTCATGCCTCCAGCGGCTCTCACAAATCAATCAGGACTCCCACAACGCCCGGAACTTTAAAGTTAGTCACTCCAGCATTTCATACCAGTGACATGACTGTCAACTGCCGAAAGCACGTAATGTAGCGTTTAAAGAAAAGCTCGCAAAAATACCTGACCGGCTTGACAAGTTAAAGAAAAATGTATACAAAGAAAAATAAATCATGTCAGAGAAGGCCATGATTTTCAAATATAAATTTAGATACACTTGATTTAACTTCAATTGAAGTTGTAAAAATGGTATTTGTAAATTGGAATTTTGCTAACGTGGTTACAGGTGTTTGGAAATAACCTGAAGTCAGATATAAATGAAAACAGACTGCATGTTCAAACATGTGACCATGGAAGTGCGTCATATAGATATGTAATAAATTATAGTAAGACAAGAAAAAATAAGACTTGAGTCTTTTGAAAAAGTTCAAAAAGTAAATTCTAGATAGCAATTTATCAAACACATTGTATGCATAAACACTGTACGCCATAATATCCCCAAAGGAGCTCAAATCTGTTATGGATAATTTAAGGGACTTTTAAAATTTGGTATAAATATGACATTTCTATATTTCTGATTCTTGTAAGAATATTATATTTCTGCAGGAACAATAAGATATGTAGCCATAATTTATTATAATATTACCGTGATACACTTTATTATTTAATACATATGATAACAAAGATAATACTGAATCTGTATCTAAATATGGAGTGAGCCAGTGACGGCAAGAGCGCACAGACAGAGTGGCAAACAATGTTAAGGTGTGCAGCCGGTCTCGTGGTGACATGAAGTGCTCGCGTGTGCGCTGAGGAGTCTGCTGGACGGAGGGAGAGCAGAGAGGGGCGAGAGGGGAGAGTCTGTCGGGCAACAGCGGAGAGGAAGAAAAACGACATCAAGCAGCAGCACCGGTGAGCCAAAAAATTCCGTTTGTATTTAAGTCATCTGGCTGACACGGTTTAGTGCAACAGCGCAGGAAGATGGGAGTCAGAGATGATCAAAATCACGAGCTGGATTAGAAGATAAGATTGGAAGAGTTGCCCTGAGTAATCAACTCAAACGATGATTAAGATAAAATGATGCGGAAAAACAAAGTGAGGGGAAAGGAAACAGTGAGAGAATGGATTTTTAGATGCAAAATGAGGAGGTTTTATGAATCATGATACTTGTTGATGAAAATGATGAGTGTCCTCCCGATGGAAGACCTCTGCTGCTCCCCAGACTGAGAGAAAGTGGCAGCAGCAGCAGCATGATGAAAAACACTGTCATATGGTTTGTTGTGGTGTTGTCAGGTATGTGGTGGTGACGTGTGTCACGCGGACGGCCATGTGTTTCTGTTATTGACTGTTGGACCAAAGATTGACCAGTTGGTAGATTTCTATCGCCTCACCATGGGACCTCTTCATTAGAGATACGATTGTCAGCTACACCCACACTCAGTATCACATCACTCGACCCTGCTGCTGCTTCTAACCACACACACACACACACACACACACACACACACACACACACACACACACACACACACACACACACACACACACACACACACACACACACACACACGGACTCCACTTTGCTGCTGACTAAATGAAAGGTGTGCATAACATTAAATTATGTTTCAAATGAATGATAATGATAATAAAATTAATTAATAATTTCTTAAGTGTAATTATGTGCAGAACTAATTTTTATACTAAACAATAAGATGTAAATATATAAAATATATATGGAGGTCCCATCAATAATCATATCATCTCAAGGGTGCAAAAATAAATTTTAGTCATTTGGGGATCAAATTTTTCCTCCCAGATAAAGACCAATTTGTCATAATTTTCCCTCCTATTATTGCGGCGAGCTATTTCATCCAAGTAGTGACTGTTTAAAAAGGGAGTTATTAGTGTAATTATGAAGTTAGTTTATCACCACACGAGGAGTTCTGTAAGAGGAGCCTGATCCCTGTTTCCGCGTTGTGTTCTGCCTTTGTTTAATAAATTGACTTGGGTTTCGCCTGAAGCGCAGTTCAGAGAGTATTACGGCATTAAGCTGACTGATGGTAATCGTCAGGGGACCGGGGGCTCGCCTGAAATGGATAGTGAGGAAAACAAGGAAGCGATTTATGCATATACATGTACAGCTCCCATAGAGAAAATCCCATAACTTCAATAAGAATGAATGAATTATTCCCTCATAACATAAAAAAATAAGTAAAAAGGACATACTAGTATGTATATTTAAAATAATGACAAAGCCATTTAGCATAATATAGTATAACAAATATAGAAATAAATAACTGTCTGAATGGCTATTTATTTGTTGACTTTGATTCAGACAGTTCACTCATCGGGGAGAGCTCGAGCGCAGAGAGCGAGACCGACGAGTGAAAATATGAGCGCGCCTGTAAACACTTTGACAGACGTGACATTTTAAACAGATTTCAGATAAAACTTATCACCCCCATCCATCTAACATACACACGCCTAAATGCCTCGTAAGTGAGCCCAAAACACACAGGAGGCTCTCCCGCTGCTGAAAGAGGTGCTGCAATTACACTCACAGTGGTCACACTATATTCCACTGGGGTTATGCATCCAGACATTTTCATATCAAAGGCCGCTCAGATGTGCGCTGTGAAGCGCAATAATTTATCAGAGCTGAAAAGTACTCTTTACCAGGCCGTAATTGATAAACAAATATGAATACATGCTACTTTTTGTGCACTTCAGATTTAACTTTGGGCAACAGCCATGTGTCCCCTCTGTCATCAGTGGTCACATGAAGGCCCACTTCATCCCTAACTGACTCTGTCCTTAGTCATTTGGATTATTTTTGGGCATGATGAGCGCAGATGTAACAAAAATAGGGTCTGGAGTCTTATAGGAGCTTGAGGTTGGGGGCCATCAGGGGTCTCATAGATGTTATTTTGATGAGATAATGCACTATATGAGCATGAATATTTGGATTATTGTCCCACCCGGCTTTATGGTATCCCATTTTATTTATCACTGCAAATAATAACATCAACACGTATGAAGTTCTATGGAATAAAATCTTGGGGATCTCATTTGGCATATTAGTGTGAAAAAATAATTCCTGCCTAAAATTGTGCTGGCTGTTATGAAGAATATAAAATATAAATATTTGTAAACAAAAACCTTAATACAGACATTGTGACAATACTGGTTGACTATTGGTGCTTTCACAAGATATTGACACAGTGAGATTGTTAGTGACTAATCATCAGTAATGTAGAAGAGGCAAATAATAAAACAGCTAGAACAGTCTGGTAAATTCAGAAAATTACATCACTTTACTGTAATGCAGCCTTAAAACAGTAAAAGACAACACTTATAACATTAGGATATCCAAAATCTAAGATGAAATTTAGTCTAATATCCCAATAAGAGTTGCAGCGATATACTGGTTTTTACCCTGATATGAAAGTTGACTGTTATCATAGCATGTACATTCACATATCTAAGATAGTTTGGGGAAAAATGCAACCATGAATGTCACCTTTGTTTAAGTTATTTTCCAAAGGGACACTTTTTAATCATACTTCGAGCAAAAATGGTTTCAAGTTTAAATTATCGTAATAAAACATTTGTTCAACCAATAACCCTTTTAACTATGAACTCACAAGTGGTCTGCCCTGGTAAAATGCACTACAATGCACACATTTTGCTTTTTTCTGTTTTGTGTTTTGTTTGGTGACCTGTCTGTTTCCCTGTTTCCTTACATGTCTCTTTATGTTTATGTTCATTTTTGTACACTGATATTATATTTTATGTTAATTTCTTGTCTAATTAACTGAAAAATCTCTACAAATAAAGTGCTAAAAATATAAAAATAACAAAAAAAACCCTCTTCTGTTTTCATTCCTTTAAGGAATTCCCTTTTTATCCTACCACTGCGACCGTAATCCCGATATCGATATAATATCTATATATCGCCCAGCCCCTGTCATAAGGAACACCTGCTAAGCTGGTCACATTCAAATCAAAAACTGGAAAACATTTGATTAGAGAGCAACGGGCCAATTCCACAGAGAGGATAAATCAGAGTAAATACAAGAGAGGAGCAAGCAATTAAAATGTGAAATACAAAGCGTCTCCGTTATTCATGGTCAGGGCCGCTGTATGCGTGCACCAGCAGTGACAGGGCACCCCGGGGTCCCATGGCTGGCCCGTGACAGTGTTTGTAAACCACTTGTTTCCACGGATCAGTTTGATCAGAGGGCTTCGGCTCTGAAACGGTAATTATTACGGCCGCTGATGAATGGAGATCGCGTTTCCTCTAATAGCCAACCCCCTATTTTCACAACCTCCCACCGCTCACCTCGGCCGCTCTCCACCACGACCTGCACTAATTGAGCTGATTACTGCAAGATGTGTGTTTTGGTGTGTATGTGTTTGGGGTTGGGGGGCGCATAGAGGCTTATATTCTGTAAGACTGACCTGAGACAAGCGCAACAAGGGGTTGATGAGTAACATTCTTGTGCACAGACATCCAAATGTTAGGCAGAGAGAGAGGAATTATTAAAGCCAGAACCTGTGTGTCTATACCGGTTAAAGGGATATGAATGAGGGCCTATCCAATAATTGGTTGTTTACATCTATCTTGTTACCCCAGAGGCCGAAGCGATCCTATAGAGCGAGCAGGAGGATTTCAATAAACCGCACAGGCAAGCAGCAGGGAGGGGTGAGGGTGGAGGAGTGCGTGTAAATGTGTGTGTGCGCGCGCGTATGTGTGTGTGTCTCGTCTTCATTTCCAGAAGGCTCTGACCGGTCGACAGGTTCATCAGATTGGACGGTTTACATTTCAGGCCAACTCCAGAATATATAGGCCTGCACAACACGCAGCGATTTCACAGGCAGTTAAAAGGTGAGTCAAGCATCACCTTTAGATAACGATCATCGCAGGGCAAACACCAGCATGAACAAAATCATGCAGAAAAGAAAAAAAAAAAAAAAAAAAAAAAGGTAATTAATGAGAAAGTAAGAGATACGTAGGTGAGATTCTCCATCCACTTGCATTTTCCTTTGAATATATAGATAAGCAAACGCACAAGGTATGATAACATCCCTACTTCAGCATGGAAGTCATCTTGGAAATGTTTTTACTCAAATGTTTGAATTATAACTAAACACATTATAATCATTTAAATTCAAGATTTCTGCCAACATGGGATGCTGGATACAGATACTTTACATACAAACTCAATGTCTAATTTCCATTATCTATAACTTTAAATGGTAATCAAAACATCCAGTGTTCATTCAGTAAATACGTTTACTCTTGTTTAAGGTGGAAAAACGTTCTGAGAGAACACTCTGACTACAAGATAAATAAAGAAATGTGTCACTGATTAAACTGCAGTGCAATTCCATTGTGGTTTTATAGTTTTTTTGTGCAGTCTGACCCATATAAGTTTAAGTTCAACACTGGGGTGAATATAAATACAAAACAGTGGGTTTGGATCCTCCCTCAGGAAATTTTGAGCATCAAAAACTTAATTTTCTGCATTCTGGTGATTTTTTTTGTGCACCAATTGTGCTTTTTCTGCATCAATTTAACTTGGAAATTTCAATTCAATTTAACAAAAAAGAAAAAAACCTCTGCTACTTTCATGTTTTCATCACATTTAAGTCACATCTAAATAATGAGAGAACTAGTCAGAAATAAATAAATAAATATCTGCATGAATGCTTGGATTAAGTATTATTGAATAATGTCACATACTTCATGTAAGACCTGAACCTAAAACTAGCAGGTGAGCTGTTTTCACCATTTTCTACAGTAAAGAGGACAAATTAAAAGCCCTGCAGTTAGGCACAGCCTGTTCAGTCATGCAGCTACATGTATTACTAACTGGCAAAAAAACAAAAGCCTTAACACACCAATACCCCACTGCCCACCCACCACACACCAACACACTACTGTGGAACTAATTTACACCCAAATTACAGCTGGCCTGAGCACTGGAGCAAACAGCAACAAGTGTCTGTTTTTCTACAAGGCTGGTCATTGGAGCTGATGAGTAGCAGTTTGTGTGTGTGTGTGTGTGTGTGTGTGTGTGTGTGTGTGTGTGTGTGTGTAAAACAGAAAGGGAGTGAGAGAGGCTCTTGCTGCTGAGGTTAATTTATTCGATCAATCACTCCATTTGATTCCTGTTTATTTTCAGGAGTCGCATGGTCATTTCAGCCGCACACTGAGCCCTTTATGCGCTGCCAAGGCGTTTCCCCTTAACCACTAAGACCGTATTGCATGCATTCGGCTGTAATTTGGAGAGGAGAAGGGCTCCAGCACTTCTCAGATATTTCACGGTTCCTAACCTTTATGGTGAAATCCCCTCAGACCTGTCTCTCGTCAAACCCGCAGTGTGCAGACACGCAGGTATATGAGTTTCACACATACACTGATTTATGTCAACGCTGTGGGCTTGTTTTAAATGACTGCAAACACACTCCAGTGTGGAATTATGTATTATTATCATCTACAATTTGGCAAATGGTGCACAGGGAAGAGTGTGCAGCCTCTCCTTGCATACGTTTTCTTTCGTACAAGCTAGACTGTATGATTTTACTGTAATTTTTTCTTTGCCTGAACCAGTTAGACCTGCATAAAACAGCATCTTACTCTCTTCTTTGTTTTTAATTTGCAATACATTCACTAACTAGCTTCAAACTAAAAGTTTGTATGGATTTTTATGTGCAGTTGATGCAGTTTATAATGCTGCATATTGAAAATGAATTGCAAACCTAACTAGCACTTAACCCGCTCCTTTCGAGTATTTTGATACAGCAAGCGACTAAGAAAGCACCATGGGACCAATATGTGCGATCAGATAAACATCAGCCTGCTCTACATCAAAGGAGACAGAAGGCTGGGACGTATAATAGGATCTTGAAAACTTATTGCTTCTGCTCTTGTAACATTTGAAATCGCAAATAAATGCCTCCTTTGGCTAGTAACACGAGGGAAGAGTTTGCCCCCACCCCAAAAACAAATAAAAAGAGGACTCCACTGTGATGTTATGTCAGTGTAAATAAGGCCAGAGCTGGGATCACAACTTATTTTGGAAACTGGTGTTACTAAAACAATGAAGGAAGCATAGAGACACTGAACAACAACAAGTCAAATTACCCACGACAGCTGTGCAGTTAAAGTTCAGCTTTTACAGTATATCCGCTGAAGTTACTTGCAGAAAACATTTCTCGAATGGCCACGTTTCTATTTTTGTTCCAGAAAATGTGTGAATTCTTAAATTGAGTATTCTCCTTAAATCAAATACTCCATATCCTGTGTGAATCTTATAGATCTTACAGTGTAGTTTTCCTTTACATACAACCCGAGCTCTCTACTTATAGCAAAAGTCTGCAGCATCGCTTAATGTTTTTCCCTCATGCAACATTCTTCCTTTTTACAGTGCTGGAACTCGTATGTCAGGAAAGAATTTATTAAAAGCGACCCACAGTAATTAGCAATGTGCTAATGCTTGAATTTGTATCCATTCCTGTATGCCGGGTTTTTACAACGCTTCGTGGTTTCACTTGAAACAAAGGCTTGACCCCGTGTCATTGGCCATATGGGCAGTAAATAGTTCCATGATAGAGTCAGGGGTTGTAGTGATACTGTACCGCAGAGAGCCGTCTTATTATATATCATACTACATGGTGTTTTTATGGCATGAAGATGATTGTCAATGAAGCTTTGACAATGTATTGGTGCTTTATTTTTTTACTGTGTCCAGATACATCAGTTTGTGGGTTTTACTTTTTGTTATTAGTATCTATGGGGATTCAAAATATGCTGCACAATTTGCTCTGTCTTTAAAGATTTGTGTTATGTCAATAAACTTAGCCACTTTGATGTTATTATGACATGGCAGTAATTGTTTAACATCATATAAAATATTGCAATTGATATTGAGAGTCTGAATTTTGACAATATAATTTGCATTGCACGAGCATGAATGATTTAACTGAAGATTAAATGGACGCCCTACCCTACATCCCCCCTACAAGATCTACCCCGTCTCACGTCAAATTGTATAATACCAATGTTTGTTCACAAAGCAAATCGTTGCAATCAAAAAGTGTAAGGAGTTCACAGTTCACAAAACCATAAATATCTACCACATGTGGCACAAAAGGAAAAGTCAGGGAATCACCAAAGTCATTGGGATAAATCATTTTGGACCCACGAATGTCTGTACAAAAGTTGGTGCCAACCCATTCAACAGATGCTGAGATATTTCACAAGATAAGTGAAAACTTTAAGCTGCTTGTGGTGCTAGTAGACAAGTTAAAAGAACCACCAGTGTCATTAGGATTCATCTTCTGGGCACCACGAATGCACCAAGATTCATGGCAATCCATCTGATAAATGCTTTAAAGACTTTTTTTTCTCTAAAAAGACAAAAAGGTATTTTCACTAAAAACTACAAATGTCAACCACGTGATGATGCTAAAGGCAAGGTCAGGGTATTACCAATGTCATTAGGGTTCATCCTCTCGGCAACATAACTGTGCCAAGATTTATTCAATCCATCCAATATGTGTTAAGACTTTTTTTCTCTGAAAACAAACAAAAAACTAAAACATCTCAACCCACCATTGGTGCTTGAGAAAAAGTCAGGTAATCACCTAATTAAGTAAGATGTTTCCCCTGTGCACCATCAACATCTGCACAACATTTCAGTCCAAACCATGAAACAGTTGTTGAGATATTTCAGCCTTAATCAAAGTGGGGGGCTGACTGACAGACCAACATTATTGCTAGAGCTATGCTGCAAGAATGGTTAACATTAAAACATATATATATATATATATACATATATATACATATATATATGTGTGTGTGTATGTGTATATATGTACATGCCATATGTATAACCAATGCTTTCATCACAGTATAGACTAGACTAGATTAGATACATACATTTAATGCATCAGTCATTTAAGCTCTGCAAACCCCGTATTCACTCTAAGGCCTCCAAGAAATCCCATTAATAATGTTTCTTTTATCGTCTAAATGACTTCTCTCTCATTAAACCAAACCATCCATCAAACTTTCTGCTGTATTCTGCTCACTATAGGGCATATTATGAGATATCGTGAAGATGAAGGCGAGTGTTTGCTTTGTAAATAGAAGTGTGGCACAGTGTATCGCTCATTTGTTTTTATATGGAAGAATTGGATTTCATGATTGCTTTTTAATTCTGCCTGCAGGGTATATTAAACGCCTGCAAACCTCTGAACACTTTGTCCAGGAAACTAACAATTATAGTCAATCTGAGCATATGGAGACCACAGCTATTTGAGAGAAAAGATGGGGCTTATGTGGAGGAACTGCCTCATGCATCATTACACTTTACTAAGGTTTAGTTTCTCAACACAGTGTTGCTGTTTATGCCAGTGATTCAACCTATACCCTTTTAAACTTTTCTCTACAAGCCAGTGTGGATCGTAACGTAACACCATCTATTACAGCAAATTATATTTGAACATAAGAGTATAATAGAAAAGAATAATACAAAAATGTCATGTTTCTAAGTGTATATTTGTAAACTAATTGCTTCTGCACTTGAGCTGGAGTTCAGTAAACGTGAACGTTTTTAGTATTTGTAAAAAATGAAATTACTTTTAAATATATTTGATAGAACTTGAGATCCAGAGCAGCTTGTTTACATTAAAGTAAGCATAAACTTACATCTTCCCTGCCCAGACTGATTCTGCTGGTCCCCGAATCAAACCCTCTTTAACTTCTTTACCTTTTTCAACATTTTTAAACATTTTTAAAGCTCTCATAGCCTGTGATTAATTTCCCATTTTGGGAAAAACCCAATCTAACATTACTATACAATGTTCATGTTCTGTCCCAAACCAATATTTTCAATGTAACTTTTTCATCCATTTATGATCTTGTCACTTAAAACAAATTAGAATCACGATGGCCATAGGGTAAGCAGAGCAGCCCAGAAAACAACAGGTCTTACCTACAACTGCCCACAACTAGTTCTCTTAAAAATGATGCTCAGGTACAAATAGCTTTCAAAGGCAAATACATTTAAAAACAATGTTTCTGGGATCAGGCCTTTTATCAACATACCAGTTCCCACAAAATTTTATGGACAAAATTTCAAAACGTTACATGACAATAACTCATAATTAAAATGTACACTGAGAACATGAATCCATCTAAAAAATGCAGTGCAGTTTAAAAGTAATAAAGTAGAAGTGGGGCATAGTATAGGAAATTGTCGATTCACGACCCCATAAAATCACATTATTTTTCTCTTGTTCTAATATATCAGATTCAAATTCTAATCAAACATAATCCCAGTAAGAAGGCAGACAGGGAGGAGAGACAGAGCGCAGGGAGAAATTGAAGGAACGTACGTGATGGTAAACAAAAAGTTGTCAGGCACTGATTTACATTGGAGCTACATTATGTCAACAGCAACAGAAAATAAGTACACCGTTATGTTTCATTGCATAGAAGGTTATCCACAAAAGATTACTTTAACATTTAATTTCATCCATGATTTTTCCCAAACTTTCAAGGATTTTTACTAATTCCTCTTTTCCAGTTTTTCCACAACTGTGAGAACCCTGACATAATGAAAAAATATTTATGTGGAGCGCACCTACAAAACATTCATTGTCAACATTTTTCATTTGCTCTGCCTACAATATCCTTTCACGTCTATCCTCCTCAAAATACTTGGATACAATTAGGAACAGATTATGACCTTGGCTAAATACAAAAAAAAAGTTGAGACCAACTTGAAGCATGAGACAGTATGCAGTGACTTTAATATAAAAGTGTTTTAGTTGCCTAAACCAAACTCAGTGCAGTGCGAACCTGTCTCTGACAAAAGCAAAATCCTGTTTTTTGAAGGCCGAAATATCCACCCTGACCTCCTCCCCTCGGCTTCTGTACAGTGGCTACAACACATCAAACTTCCTGGATTGAGAAAGACATTGCCAGTAAACATAATTCAACCAGCAGAGCAGCAGTGTAACCCTTGAAACTGAGCCCAACGGCCACACAGATACAACATACTTCAGCTTCTTTAATATCTGGTTCTCTATGTGATTTCTCAAAGCTGATGACCTCAGGTGAGAGGCAAAATAAGGACTGAGCTCTGAATTTAGAGTTTGTTTTGTGAGTCAGCTTTCTTCACCACCCCATATCACTACAATTTGGTGGGAGTTATGACTAAAGCGCATGCATCAGTATTTCCTCTGTCATAAAAAAAGTCAAATGGCCCGCCGTATAGTTGCAGTCTGCATCTGCAAGGATTCATTTGTGCTTAGTTTCCGTGAGAGTGCAGCGGTTTACTCCGAGATGCCTTTCCAGACCACCAAGACAAAATGAGACGAGCTGATAATGATATACAGTATGAGCTACGACAGACCCAAAGCTTTTCGTACGAGCTCTGGAGGTCATCTCTAGTGAAGACGTGCCTGTCGGCGTGCAGGGGGATGATGAGCTTTCACACAAGCAGAAAGAGGGGGATTACTGTCAATTGCTCCCAAATTTGCAATAATACCCGCTGCCGGGCCACCCACACATGTGCTGAGAGTCAAGTGATAAATTGCTGCATATGTCCATTCCACAGTGGCAACTCCACCAGCACGCTGCCCACAACGATCTCCATTCTCTTATGCCGTGTGACATGTGGAAACAAGTGCAACAGCTTTAACTGTAAGAGGCATTGAAAATCCAAAATGTTTACTTGGTTATGGAGGTTCAAAATGGAGAGCTGTTTTACCAGCTTAGTATTCGCTATCAGGCTAAATATTTTTGTACATCTATTTCTGAGTCAGCAGAAAAACAACCATTATGGTTTAAATCTTTGAAATTTTATCTGATCATCATATTTTTTATCTTTTTACAGTCTGTCGTATTTCCTTTTAGTATAGTTGTTTCTGATGTGAAAATGCAGGAATATGGAAAATCTGCATGCAACTTTAACAACTACACACACAAGTTCAGTGCGATTTATCTGTGTTGCCCTGTTCCATGTTCTGCAAATTTTATGAAAGCGGCCCAACGAGATGCCACTTCACACAACAAACCATACAAGACAGAGAAAGTCACCAGAACAACACTTTGGACGAGCGTGTTAAGTTCGAGTTAAGTTCGAGTAAATGCCAACGTGAAACTGACTTTTGACCTTTTACTGGATCCTGGCGGGTCTGCAGCTGCTGGCTGAATGCAGCAGGTTGACTAAGCTGCATTGTTGGGCTTGAGTGGACCAGTGCCAGATTGCGTGTTTTTTTCTTTTTATGGTCCTGACCAAAAACGACCGGGCCACGAGGTAACTATGTCTCATTGCAGCAGTGTCTAAGAAGCTATCATGAACTGCACAATAAATTAACTAATTGGACCCCAAATGTGATGCTAACAATAGCTGTTGTGGCTAGCCCAGTTCTTCTTTTTATGATTTTTTTTGGCTTTTGCCTTTTTATTATGTATAGGACGGCTTAAACGTGAAAGGGGGAGAGAAAGGGGATGACATGCAGCAAAGGGCTGCAGGTTGGAGTCAAACCTGCCGCCGGTGTGGTGAGGACACCGCTTCTGTACATGGAGTATCCACTCTATCATGTGAACTACCAGGTGCCCCTAGTTAGCCCAGTTCTGTGACCAGCATATAATATTAGCAGCTGCTGGTCAATCTAAAGCTACATGTTGTCCTTTAATTAGTTGTTGGGGTCATTACGGTGTTTGTTGTACAATATTGGGTCTTGAGTAACCAAACTGACGTCCCTCATTCTGGCAGCAAGCTAACCGTGATCTGGAGGTATGACAACAGTTGCAACAAAGGAATTCATTGATCAAGCATATATTTCCACAACCAGTAATCCATCGAAACTGAGGTCCACCCAAATATTTTTCCTTTCCCAATAATGTTCTGCAAGAATGTACGAACAAGCATTGACAATAAGCTACAAAATCAATTTTTGTGCAACATTTTCATAGAAAAATCTGAGAAACAGCTTTTAATTTGAAATTTATCATAGTACTTCTACCTTATAGTTGCTAAATGTTAAATCAAAATGACTATGAAAATATTACATCTTTATCAACATCACGTGCCCTTTTATACTGAACAGCAATGCAGTGAAGAATTCCACCACGCAAGAAAATTTTTTAGCCGCTCAAAATGAATACGGCATATCATATATTGAAACTAAACCCTTCAGTGTGTTGTCATGTAGGAATATACGGTAATTAGTTCTGATCATATCATTCCTCTGCGAAAGAGCCAAGCAGATGGCTAATCCGGTCCCAGTATCTAATCAGAGCAGTCATTCTAATGACAGTATAATTTCATAAGAGGCCTTTTGTCTCAGAATATTCAGGAGCAGCATGGGGGGGAAATCGGAGATATTCATCATCAGCACAGATTGGAAACAGGCCCTAATAAATGACACATTTGCTTCCTGCCTGTCTGCTTTAGAGGAATGGCAGAATGCAGTGAATGTGGTACAGTGTGTGTGGGGAGGGAAAGACATGGTTGGAGTGTGTGGGTGGACAGCAGCTGCAACTTCATGCACTTTTCTGACTATGCATGTGTTCGTATGCCCTTGTGTGTGTGGAGGGTGAGGTGTGTGTGTGTGTTGTATGTTTAGTAGTGAGAGTATTAGAGTTCAGTCAAGTTAATAGACGGGGCATTAATGTAGAATTTACACCTTCAGGTCAGGGCACCAAAAATCTAATCAGTGCTTAAGATGCAGCTGGTCGCTCAAAAGAGCGTGTGTGTATAGTTTTACAGTTGTATTAGGCCGCACAGAACTCTATTGCTCTGATCTGCGTCTTTGTTGCCATGCAGTTATGATAATGAATATGAAAAAAATGTGTTTCTAATACAGCCAAAAAATGAAGAATGAAATAGAAACGACATCCATAAAATCAGATGTGGCTGTAAAATCCAGCCATGTTTCTGTGTGTGTGTGCACCGCGTAGAGACACCGGCCCACGAAGAGACGTATTATTTACAGCACTGCGGGAAGTCGCAGCCCAGCAAAGACAGACGAAAAATATATAGACGCACGAGGGCAGGATCTTCTTTTAGCCAACTTAAAGCTCCGAGCCATATATCACGTTGGATCTCGGCTCGCTGTTTCCTGCAAACTGCATGCAGCCTGACGCTGTGCTTCTACCTTGGGAAGGAGTATCTTGGGGTCAGGAAGTGAATATGAAAACACACACACACACACACACACACATGTATAAGAGAGCAAGTGGGGGGGAGAGGAAGTGAATATGAAAAAACACACACACACACACACACACACATACACATACACACACACACACACACACACACACACACACACACACACACACACACACACACAGTGAATCTTTCCCTGACCCCCCCACTTGCTCTCGTATACACACAGGTACAGACTAAATTCATTCACCTACACACACAGACACACACACATACACATACACACAGACACACAGACACACACACACACACACACACACACACACACACACACACACACACACACACACACACAGAGGCATGGAGGGGGCAGGCGGGGTTGTAGCAGCCAGAGTCATATTTACATCAGCCAGTGTAATATTATCAATAAAAGCCAAGAGGACAGCAGCTCGCCATAACTCACGACAGGCAGGGAGCACCACAGCTGTTCAGAGTTCGTCTTCCTCTGAAGCAGTGGGGGGAGACCAAGAGAGATGTTAGAGCAGAGAAAATGAAAGAGAGACAATGGAGAAGGAAAAAAAGTCATGAAGACAAGAGGATAAATAAAGACACAAAGAGGGAGGCCGAGACCTATTATGCTTTTCCTTATTTTCTGTCATAATGTTACAATGTCCTTTGTTCATATCAAAACATGGCCAGAGTTTCAAATAATGAAGTAAACATATGTGAAAATAATCCCTGCGAGCAAAAACCTCAGGCTTCTGAATACTTTGCTGCCAATGTTTTTTCCTGCTTCAGCTTTAAGCTGAAATCAGCTCGTGACGGATTTCTTTATATGGTCATCTGCTCCAGGCACCCTGCTGCAAGTGTTTACATTACACTGCTACGCGTTGTGAAGATTTTGGTTTAGAAACTTTTATTGGTGATTTTTTTGTGGAAGAAAGTGCTGCTATACTCTGTTACGGTCATTCTCTGGCCAGAAATATAGTGCTACATGTATGTACAGGCTAATGTGAGGGGAAAATGTAACCTTGGTTGTTGATGTCGATAATTTCCAACAGAATTCGCATCATAGTCCAACTGACACATGGCAGGATACAGAGATTTTAGTTCACAAGCTTTTTTGGGGAACTTCTGACAGTAAAAAGCACGCTCTATTCAGATACAGTCATTCTCTTGCTGCAAATATACTGCTACATGTAGCTACATGTGAACATCAGGTAAATCTTGCAGATGCTGTTAATTTCTCTCCAGTTTCGGGTCAGATTTCTGCTGGAACATGTCCACTTTTGAAGATCTTGGTTTAGGACCTTTTACCTGTAATTTTTGCACGATAGAGAGTGTCGCTATATTCAGTTACAGTCATCCTGTGGCTGCAGTCACGGTGCAGAGACACTGAGATATAAAAGACCCCAAAACACTGACCAATCAGAGCAGACTGAGACGGGCACCAAAATGGAGAGTTTCAGACAGCAGGTGAATTCAGGTGCTCTGGCACAGACAGTATGAGGAAAATAAAGTGTTTATGAGTATTAAAACATGAAAACATGTTCTTGTAGGAACCTAAACACAAATATGAATCAGAAATTAAGCATAATAAGTCCCCCGTAAAGACATATATCCAAAATAAAGCCATTTTACCAGGCTGGGAAATATTGACCATATTATTAGGGCTGCAAAAAACACAAATTTTCAGCCTGTAACTAATTTGATTATAATTTATTAATAGTCTTTAGAATATCAGTAAAAATGTTAGGGTAGTTGCCTTCACAATTTCTAGAGCCCAAGACGATGTCTTTAAATGCCTTGTTATGTCCAAATTTTAACTTATATTAAACTGAGACAGCAAAACCTAACAAAGGAGAAGCCAGATCCTGAAGTGTGGCATTTTTGCTTTTAGATGACTAAAAAAATCAACTAATTATTTCAAAGAAGTTGCTGATTAATTTTATGACAAATCAATTTAACCGCCTAATTGTTTCGGCTCTCATTTTCATAAATCAATATTTGGTGGCATTGTATTATGACAATATAATCATATCGTATAAACATTAAACAAAATTCTGTTGTCCGAATTAATGATTTTCATGATTATTAAGGATTTTTGGACACCATTACCGTGCCATATGGCTTAACCATGGAACACCAGTTGCTGCAGTGAACTTTACTTTATGTGATTTTTAGATACATTTACATGTTATTATGTGCTGAATATCAAGATTAAAAATACTTAAATCATACTATTGATTTCAGCTTTATTGCTCAACTTTTTATCCAATTTAACAGTTTTTCTTTATACTTCAAATATACCTTTACAGTCTAATTGTAAAAACAGGATGATTTGTAAGTCACGGACTGTAGTCAGTTGATGAATTCAATCTGAATCAATAAGAGTTCTACTTTCATGCATGCCAGTAATCACGTTTTTTCTTTTTTGGGTGAAATTAGGTGTCACGTCTCATTTTGGAGCGATGCTCTTCAAATACTTCATCACCGGCCCCTCTCAGTTTCACTGCAGACGCTGGCTGACCTCATCGAGTGACCTCACCAATCACAGATCAAAGTCTTTGGGTTTCTGGCTGGTCAGGTTAATCAGAGGACCACCCTGAAGAACCAATCAGGTAACATCTTACTCGACTTAAAGGAATTAGGCCGCTTTTGACGAGCAACTATGTACGTTTCCTCTTGTGATGCACTGAAGTGCACGTTTGAGGTTCTTCTGTTTTCCCTGAGCATGTCACCGAGTCTGTTTGGGGGACTTTGATTTCAATTACATCAGTCATTAGTCATTTGGATTTGTTTAATTTGGGCTTCGAATGCATGCAAAACAATAGTGAGTGAGTCAACTGTAAGGGAAAGGAAATAATTAGAGGCTTATACATAAGGTATAAACCTTATATTGAAACTCCATACTGTTCTACTTTATTTTTCTTATTTAGTAATATTTAAAAACAAAACTGGTGTTTAAAAATTAATGTTTGAGAACAAATAACCCAGTCAAATCAGGGCCTATTTAGTGTGCAGGGACTATGCATGTGTGTCCATACATATGAGTGTGTATGCAGGTGTGTGTGTGTGTGTGTGTGTGTGTTGCTAAGAAAGGAGTGCTTGTATCACTTGCCCCTTTTTGAGGGGAAGTGACATGAGATACTTAAAGACCAAAATTGCCTCACTTAGCCAAACAAACTAGCTCCCCTGACATACACACACACACAGACACTCACTTATACACACATAAACACACACTTATACTTGCGCGCATGCACATACACACACACACACACACACACACACACACGTATACACACGCGCATGTCTAGAGCTCTCTAATGGCCAATAAACTCAGGATGTTCATTCCTCCTCTCAGGCTCACAAAAACCGAACAGCGAAATTATTGAGAGTAAACGGATTCCACTGTAGCTCTGCCTAATGACCACACACACGCACACACACGCACACACACACAGTTTGAGGGTCAGCGAAGGCTGAAGCAGATAGGATGTACATAATAACCCTAACATGGCTTTTATAAGCCTTCAGCTCTTTTGAAACGACAACGGCTGGGAGAGAACCCAGGCCTGCATATAAAAATACTGAGCTTTCGCCAGCGAGACTTTGAAGTTTTTTTCCTGCTCGATCTCAACTGAAGAGACACCCAGGGACACTAAGTGTCCATGCAAACAGAAAGACATCTTACTAGTGAATAAGAAAAAGCATGTGGGTTGCACTTTTTAGGCGAGATTAGTGTGAAAAGGTCAAGCATGTAAAGAGATGAAAAACAAATTGCAGATTATTGCAACAGTCCCTATGCTGCATCAGTGTATTAACAAGTGCGTTGAAGAATTTAGAAACTATATTATCTGATTGAATGAGAAAGATTTGTGTTCTGTAACAGCGGCTCTTGACAGGAATCCTGATCTCCAAGATAATACATCCTATTTCACTCTGCACATAAATAACCATACAAGCTTCACAGAAGTAGTACAAAATACAGCTGGGCTTTTTGATGCAGAGAAACAGACATTGCTCCCACAAATTTACAGAGCATTTCCTTCCTTGTCTTGATACTCCCATCTGACCCGTTTGCAAATTATTGTCCCATCTCAGCTGGTAAATTCACTTTCCCTCCAAAGGACAATTTTTGCTGTAATCCCCCTACAAATTTCAAGAATTCTGTCATTTTATAGGGATGGCTAACAGGGGGAATGGGCCAGTACAGTGCAAGTGTGTGTATATGTGTGTGTACGTGTGTGTGTGAGAGAGAGAGTTAGACGAGAGAATTCAACCCCCCAATACTTCTAATGGTTTCTTTCGGGACCATATGTCCTTTGCGTCAGCACAGCAGCAGTACGGCCTCTACAGTTACAGTCGGGTTCGGTGTGAAAGACAGACATGTTGTATAATAGAAGGTGGGAGGTGGAAGGTGGAGGGCATTAAGCTGTGTGTGTGTGTGTGTGTGTGTGTGTGTGTGTGTGTGTGCGTGTGTGTTGCATGGGGAGAGCTGCAGAGCGTTTCTGAAGAAGCAGATCTCTCCGTATTTCCTTACCGTCAATAAATCTAGGAACTCGCTATAGTGCTGACATAAATTAGCCTGCACCCCCGACACACCTACCTATCTTAAACCTCACTACCACTCAAACTTTTCTTGAACACACACACGCACGCACACACACACACACACACACACACAAACAGTTGATACACCCCCCTCCTCAACTCAAGTCTTCAATCCCTGGTTCGAACTTTACATCAATAGGTGTCAGACTCTTTGCACACACACGCAAAAGTGCACTTACAAGCAAACTTCCATACACGCTTTGCACGCACACACACAGCAGCAGCACAGACACCCACATAGTTTTGGGTAATTAGTTGTCTCTCTCGGTGGTGAGTGCGTTTCCTCCTCAGGGTCACTGATAGCAAAACGCCTGTTAAACTTTATATTCCCTGATGGGGCGGAAAAGAGAGTGAAACAGAAGGAGAGTACACTCTCATTAACACAGCGCTCTGTGTTTGTGTGTGTGTGTGTGTGTGTGTGTGTGTGTACGGCTGGAGTTTAACATATGTGTTTACGTGTGTGTGTGTGTGTGGCTGTCTGGGTGGTGTTTCCATGCTCAGGCCAAGTCTTGTAAAGGTGAAAAGATACTCTTTAACCTCAATTTAGGCCAAGCCTTAAAAGTCTGCAGGAGAAGAGAGACAATTTGTGTGTTTACACTCCGTATTGTCTCACAAATGGGTCCTTTTTTTAAATAGTCAATTACAAAATTCTCTGAAGGTGTGTGTCAATAAAAAGAAAAATATATCTTTTATGCAAAATTTAATGTGATGAGAAAAAAATGATTAATTTGATAGTGAAAAGAAAAGAGAACTTATTGCATATTATGACACAACATACAGGAAGATGAATTTATAAAATAGAAAAAAATACTTAACAGATGAAATGACTGAAAACAAATTTGTGTCAAAAGATTAATCGATGAATTGATTGATCACTAAGTAGAAATCAGTTTCCTGCAAAAACGCCAGTGTCTTGCTTCAGCTTTTCACATGTGAGTATTTTGCTGTTATTATTTATCTTATCTTATAGTTAAGCATATGTATTTGGATAGACAAAACGATTTTAAGATGTCACCTTGGAATTTATAATTTATAACTGTAAAAAACCTAATATTTTCTGACATTTTATGCACCAAACAAGTAATCAGTGATTTGAAATAATTGGCAGATTAACTGATTATGAGGATAATCCTTTGTTGTAGCTCTAAAACAATGTCTCTGTATGTTTGTGCTGAGGAGTCATAAAAATGGTGTAAAATTATTCTGCACTTCTTCTCAACAATACTAAAGCAGTAATTTGACATGTATTTAGCATGTAATTAAGAGCAGAATCTGTTTACTGTGTGCTGCAATGATATAGAAGTTATTTAAATTTTAAAAAACTACAACATGTTTGCCTTCAATGTGTTATATTTTAAAGAACAACTAGAATAAAACTGACAAAAACTGTAAGAAGTAAAAAAACAAAAAAAAAAAAAAAAAAAAAAAAAACTACTACATTAAAATATAAGCCAATAATTCCTCCAGTACTCACATCTATGCCGACACAGTTTACTCTTAAAAAAAAAAAATTCCCTGTTGACAAAAAGAAGGATGTGGGAGATTTTAATGGACTCAGCAGAAAAAGCTTCTCTGAGGCACTTTGACGTTTTCAAACACACACACTTTTGGTGAATTAAAGAGATTCTGTAGATAGCTGTGAAAGCTTATCCTGTGCACCTCAGCAGATTCTAAAGCCCTTTTTCTTATGTGATCATTTTAGGTAATTGAATAAATTCCCAGAGCTCGGCGTGGAATTAGAAGAAGCTAGTCTTTGGTCAGAGGAGAGCTTTTAAGAAACCGAGGGAACGCACATCAGAGGCCCAGCAGTCGATGGTAATGTAATGAACGTTTACATTTACCTGCCTCTCACCTTTCCTGTTGGTATATATCCTCAATCTAAACTGCACTCGTCAAAGCTCCTGTCCAGTTTGCTTTCATAAATATACTGTATCTTTTTTTTTTCCTCCCTCCTTTGCTAAGCGTCCCTGCCTTGGAAATGAAATGTTTGGTGTTGCAGTGAGGGGGGGTTGGGGTGTGTGTGTGTGTGTGTGTGTGTGTGTGTGTGTGTGTGTGTGTGTGTGTGTGTGAAGGGGGGCAGAGGGCTGGTTACGCTGCCAGAACTAGCACTTCTGGTTGGAAAAAAGGGGTCTGAGTTTTCGTCAGACGTGCAGTGCGGACAGACAGGGCGAAGGAAAAGGCTTTTTGAAAGTGCAGTCCAAGAGCAACAGAAAACACTCCCTCTTGACCGTGTGGTCAAAAATGGGTGTAGAGGGAGAGGCGGCATCTGGCACGCCGCCTGGAGAGAAGGGGGAGCAAAGATCCCCGCCTCGGCCTGCTGTGTCCCCCCTCTGCTGCCAGCTGCAGCCTGTGGGTATGTGGTAGGAAAAGAGGATGGAGGGAAACAGGTAGAGCAGAGAGGGAGAGACAGGCAGACAGATAGAAAAGAAGAGCATCAGTGAGGAAGACAGGCAGACGGAGGTTCACGTACAAAAGCGCCAGGCAGGAGGATACTGAGAAGCATGGAGGCATATCATGAACAAGGTCAGAAAGACACTGCTAGGAAGAACAGGAAATGATACAGGATATATCCTCTCATTCTCTCTCTCTTTCTCTCTGTCTGCACTCTCCGAGGCCTGCGCTGTAAGTGACAGCGCTGCAGAGGGAAGTTGACATTGCTGAAGTATGAATTTCACCCGTTTGTGTTTTGCGGAAAACACGGAATCGAGGCTGTCTGTCTGGATCAGGGGCTGGGCCCTTGACCCCTGAATGTCCCCTCCAAAGCAGACGGCAGGGTTTTATTGGCCAGTCAGACTCAATTTATTAAACACTGTGCAACTCTATTCTCGGCTTTTGAGTTAGTCTTTCCAAATGTGGCTGTGATATGTGTTTGGACGTGGATATGAGAGGTATTTCTGTGGCCAATGATGGCCTATTACTTGAGAAACATGCTGTTTTTTCATAAAAACTAGCATGTAGGATAACCCATAATACAAAACCTTGAAAAAGCAACGTTTCTTCAGCATATTTAGATACATTTTAACTCCCTGTGATACTTTTCAGCTCAGACTGAAACCAACATTTTGCGAGAAGAAGAAATTCACTCAGTGCAGATGTACAAATTCCTTGCAACAGGAGATGTTTGCCTAAAAAAAGGGCTGCTTAATTAAACAAAATATTATCGAAATCACCCTGTGGCTAAGTGCCATATTGAAATTGCAAGAGCAGCATGTTTTTAATGAAGGTTAAATGTTTGTCACAACATGCCATCATAAATGAAGCATTGTGGTGCTACAGGGATGCCCCAACCCACAAATCATAGTCCAGATGTAAAGGAACGTGCTTGTTTGGTACAAGGGGCAACCTCCGGGGCTGAAAAATGGAGGCAACTTACAAGTGCCAAAAACTGCAGTTCCTCTAATGGCCACTTGAAGCGACGCTTTCATAATTAGTTAGTTAGCCCTCCAAGCTAATGATGCTGACTACGCAACTGACAGATAAGAAATAGTTAGAAAATAAGTTATAGATAGAGAATAACTTCTTGCTGACACCAGATATCATATATAACTGTATCATATAAAGTTGCTCTGAGCTCTTAATTCACTTCTAAGCAGAAAGAAGAAGATGACTTTATCTCAGAGCCCTAATGGGCAAAGCACAAGAGTGCTTGGCTTGAAGGGTCTGAGTCGACTGAGGGGTCTCCGACTGATGTTACGAAACTTTGACTTACATTGGGGCCTAGTGCAGACCCTCAAATCAACGCACCATCAACATTTTATGTTAAAAATTATTATTCCAGCCAAAATCGCTACTCATATTGCAATTGCACTATCTGTCAAAACAATCACAGTATGATTTTTTGCATATCGTGCAGCCCTCGTCTCAAACATGACAAACAGCTGCATTAAAACATGATACACCCTTTAACACTGCAAGGTACAGACCTCCCAAATGGTACAATGTGAAAGGAAATATACAACTCATGCAGCTTGACTTGGGCAAGACTAGACCTCAACCTGAAACACAAACAATACGCATGCAGTATGCAAGTTTACTGCATGCTCATGTACTGTATATTTACACACAGATACACACAAGCACTCACAGGACAGTGGGTAATACGATATGCGCATCTATGGAGTGGTGGAGTAAAGTGAGACCTTCCTGTAATCAAAAGAAACAGCGTGCTACAATAAAGGCTGTTTTGAAACGGTCTGTGGCCTGAGGGATGGATCCCTCTGTTGGAATGAGGAAGAGAAAACGGACACTAAGCTGTGTGTCACAGAAAGAATAGAGCAGAATAAAGTAGAACAGAGCAGCAGAGAAGTGGCTGGCTGTGCAATCTTAACAACATTGTGTTGTGTTGAGCTGAGACCTATTTTCTATTCTGCCTTTGTCTTCTTTTCCTTTCTCCTCTCTTCTTTTGTCCCCTCTTCCCTCCTGACTTTGCAGGTTGCAGTGTGTTTGTGAGTCTCTTGGGCGACATCCATCAGTTAAATGGATAGGGGCTATGCAACAGCAGTGCTACAGTGAAAAGGAGGGCAGGGCGTATTCCCTTTCCTAAATCCAACCAGTCTGGAATCAATCTGCTATCACACTACCGGCCCTAAAACACACACAAACACACACATTTTAATCTTTAACCCTGGTGAGGCTGGCCCGTGCTATTTTTCATCCCTGTACGTTTATGCACTGTAGTGTTGTATCAGGTCTGGGATATGGTTCTCCACTACATCTCTGACTTCACCTGCTGCTGAAGCTCTTTACCAGAGCGCTGGGAGTTAACGGCTGCCATAAATAGTCATAGGAGTGTGTGCAGCGATCTGCAGGGCAGCGCAGGGCAAAGATATATCTGACAGGAAAGGAGCAAATCTCCTCTCCATGCTACCTGCTGTAAAAAGTTAAACCTTCAGATCAGAGACAGGTTGATTTTTGAAAAAGGATACAGAAATAAATAAAGTCTGTGAGGTGTCTACAGCACACTCAATTTGATTTGCCGGCCACTGTCTCAAAAACAGCTTGCACATGGACAGAGCATTCACAATATAAAACAAATCAAGTCAATTCAGAGTGAAAGTCTCAAAATTCTGGGTATAGGTATATCAACCGAACCAGAACAGCAACAAATATGTTTTTGTATGCAATATATTCTAAGCAGTATATTAAGGACATGGTTGCTGCAGAAGTGGAGATATAAACTGAATATAAACAGATGACTGGCTGAGATTTTGTCATAATTTTTTTTTACAGTCATTTGCAATAATATTCAGTCCTCCTTGATAAACACTGTATCCTAAACAAACGTGCCACGCTTGTTTCATTTCCCTTCTCTAATTGGGCCAAAAGTGAAGATATTTTCACAGTTTTTTGTTTGTTTGTTTTTTCATCATGCTGTAAATTTGGTGTTGACACAGAGTGGTAAATCTTTTTATGCGGAAATCTACTCTTTTTGTTGAGTTTTTTAATAAATAATTCTCATGATTACTCAAATGACAAAACCGAGGAGTAAAGAAGCTTTTGGTGTCAGTAATATATGCAAAGCAGAAATGGACCGACAACACCTTATGCATGGGCGCTATTGAAAACAAAAAGGTTTGATTGCAGAACTGTGGCTTAAAAAAGACATCTGCGTTTATTTCACGGACATGTGGTAGAAAATAACTCAAAGTTATGCAGGAATTGTAGGTTACTGTTTGTAAACAGAATTTTCAGCAAAAGTGAAGGCCCATCCTAGATTCACTCTTGTTTTGGAACGAGCTTTGTCCACTTGATATTTTACCTTGACATGTGCATTTTTAAGGTGCTGTGTTGGCAATTTTCATAGTTTCCTCTTGGATGTGTGCTGCTTATGGTCTGGCATCTGTTTGCTCTTAGAGTGGCACAATAGGAAGAGATATGGGTGTCATGTCAAGACTAAAATGAACCTTCCTTTTCAGCACTCTGCGGAGCGCTGAAAAGGAAATGTTCAAAAGAGTTCATCCTCTGATGAGTACTTAGATTTGTATGACATTTGATAAAAATCAGCCTGATGTTAGGACCTTATATTTATTATGTGTGAGCTGAAATTGCGTTAAGAGTGACCTTAAATATGAGGACTTACCGACAAATACTCAAAACAAATTTAATTGAAATTTGACAAGTGGCCCAGTGCTGGATGTGCGACGTACAGCAGCAAATACCTTCATAATTAACAATGCACTACCTGAAGAAACAAATGTTATTTTTAGGACGTGAAAAATCACATTGCATTGTTCTATGACATATGATTTATAAAGAGCCACTAAAGGCGTCTGTGGTGTGTTTATCACTGAGCAAAATTAAATGTATTTACCAGAAAAGAAACAGGAATGATTTGATTTTAATTTACATATCATTACTGATGCTGATGACTATGAGTGTCAGACCAAAGCGGACAGTGATCACAGGTCAAAGATGTGTCTATAAAGCTCATAAAAAAGAACTATTCTTTAATTTTTAAAATGCTCTGAATCAGTCCAACCACACTTATCTATCAACCAACCACGGTGAGACTCCAGGGCAATAAGACTCCAGTAAATGAACAGACAGCCTATTGTTCCTCTGTGGCTCTTTGCTGCCTCACCTCTGCCTCTGCCTGCTTAATTAAAGGTTAATTGCGTAGAATAAGTATGCACCTCCCGCAAATGCTCCACATTTCTCTTTCCATCCACTCAGAGCAGAGTTTGTGTGTTGGCTTGGTTGGATATCTGGAATTTATCAACTTGTTCAGGAAATGAGAACCAAGCTGTACCTAACTCAATGTGTGAGCAGGTACAAAACCAACATATGGGAGTGTGTGCTGTGTGTGTTCAAACAGAAGCATATGCACACACACACACACACACACACACACACACACACACACAGGCAGAAGAATTCAGCACTCCCTCCGTCATTTTTAATCAAGAATATGATCCCTCATCCCATCTGGGTTTTCTGACTTGGTGGGCTGCAGCGTGCACAACACAACACATCCATTTATGAAGGAGTGAAGACACACACACACACACACACACACACACACACACACACACACACCAATACGCACACATACATTATGCAAACATGGATAGACAATCTGTGTGGTTGATGAAGCTGAGACCACCAACTGTATGCAGGGAGTTTGGCCTTAGAAATCGCAAAGAGCAGATGGTACCACTCTTGTAATTGACAGGGATAGCCATTGAAGCAGCCGCTCTGACACAAACATACGCAGACAAACACACACACATTTACAGGAACGATTTTGTTTTCCAAAGACAATTATTCTCAAAAATGTAGCACAAAAGCGATGCAGCTGGCACGCAGAGGGGGAATAAAAAAAAAAAAAAGAGCACTGGTATAATTTTAGTACACTATTAGCCTAAAACCTGCGTGTGTGTGTGTTGTGCTTTGTCCCCCTTCAGGTTGATTTATTCAAGTAAATCCTTGTTCTACTGTCAGAGGCCTTCTTATCACTTCACGATCCCCTCTGCTCACTTACTGGCTTGTCTGTGTGTGTATGCATGTGTATGTGTGTAGGAGGACAGAGGTCAATGAGATAACATTTGGTGGACCACCTGCCGGGAAGCTCAGTTTGCTAAATACAAAGTCTCATCTAACCCACTACTGTGTGTGTGTGTGTGTGTGTGTTGGTTTGCTGTTTACCTGAACAACTGAGGTACAAAAGTATTTGATTACTGATAATGTTATGGGACAAGAACCATGTGAGGAGGAATACGGGCAAAACATGCAAGCCGTTTGTCTTCATCAGTGTAAGCTGATCAAACACACGTGTAAACAATATACACCAACTTCCTACCGAAAGGTCCTCTCATCTCAAATAATTCACCCCCAAAATTACCATTTTTATATCAATTATTCACTGCGTGTTAGATGAAGAAAATATTTTTTCTTGCATGCTTCCACAGTGAACAAAGAATTTAAGAAATCTTTATGAATTGGAGTAAAAAGGGTCTGCGTTTAACAACAGTAAAACTACATCAAAACATCCGTTTATAACTCTCACACAACTCACTCACTATAATCCAAGTCTTATTTATCCAATCAAAGCCAGACTTCAGTGACAAAAACGATAGTCGGTAGTTAGTTTGTATTATTGTGTGACTTTGGGGGATCCAACTGAACCTTTTCAGAACACAAAAGTATAGAGATAGTATAGAGACATAAGTATAGAGAATTTTCTCTATTTTTGGACTGCACATTCACCGTGTGGGGTTGCAAAAATAATGATTTCATCATAAATTCAACGTAACACAGGGTGAGAAACTGATATACAAATGGTCATCTGTGAGGTGAAGTATTTGTTTAAGAGTTTCGTTAGACTGCCATAAATCCTAACTATCTTCAACTTAAAAAACAGTGGCAACAGAAGTGAAACAATTTCCAAAAGCCACCTCCTTCTTAACAAGTGTGTATTCTTAAAACTCTCCCTAAATGGGCTTTATGACAGGAGCACACAGCCACATGTCACCTTGGCTTATCATTAGTCCAGTGCCAGAGGGAAAGTGTTACCATTGGACTATTGGAGTGGACATTAACAAGTTCTGCTACCAGCTCAGTGCCTCATAACCTGGAGGAGTGGGGTGTCTACATCATTAGCTTTAACTAGCTACACTGATAGCAACTCACAGGGAGGTTCACACACAGAAACACAGAGGGCAGTAGAGATGAAGAAAGAGAAGAGTTAATCTAAAAAGTTCTCATTATTTAAGAATACAAACAAACTTTAAATCGTACGATAGTTTAATTTCTTATTCACCAGAGATTATAGATGGATGGAAAATTTTACTGTGTGTGTGCGTTCAGCCGTGCACAAGGGTGTGCATATACTTGTAATGTGTAGATGGATGTGCACGTGCCTCACAACCAGAGGAATTTTAATTGTCTGAGACAAAGGATTTAATTTTTTCCCAGTACATCTATCTTTCACTCCTTCACTCTCTCTGCTCCTTTTTTTTTCACCGTCCTTTCTTCCATGAAACAATAAAATCGTCTGGCCTCTAAGTTATGGAGAGCGTTTGAAGTGGCTGGAGGAGCCAGTAAATTTAGTGGGCACCTTTGGGAGCCGGTTCAGTGGTGCAGTGGCTGCACCTATATTTCATGTGTGCATGTGCACGTGCCTGTGTGGAGTATGTGTGTGTTTGCATGTGTGCTCACAAGAGTCCTGGCTGTGCCTGTGTGTGTGTGACAGAAATGTGCTTAGATTTGGTGTGTGTGCACGTGTGTGTAAATGTTCATGTGGCTCTCTATTTCATAGTCATGCTGATTTGTGACCGTCTACATCAGGTTTCCCAGGACGCAGTAAATCCAGTAAGCTGGACAAACGCAAGCACGTGTTTGTGTATGGGCGTGTGAATGAACTTGCATGAGGCATATTTTACAGTTGTGGGTTGACCATCTTTGGCCAACTATTGCCCATCATTTTGTGCAATATATCTGGTGCTACTGGTGGTAGTTTGCCTTTACTGGATGCTGCTCGACAATGTGAATCTGTTGCAGAGGCAGTTGATGAAACGTATCTGTTTATTCAGTCTAACAAATCTGGGATTTCACTCATCTAATTCTCTCACCTATTTCCAGTATATAGTATTTTCACTTGAGTTAAGTTCTCTTCTTTTCAAAAAGACAAAAAAAAAGAAAAAAGAAAACCCAAAACAAACACGTCCTGTGCAAAGCTATGCATGTTTAAAGTTCCAGTTGCAAGTTTTTACCTCAATTTGCATTGCAAGCATATTATAAGACAGATTAAATAAGTGTAAAATGATTAGTGGCAGAATGTATGTGTATGTCAAACGTACGCTGGCTGTCACCTGGAGGCATTGTGGTGCTTTTACATGCAAATTCATAACCTCTCCTTTTTTGTCAACGCTACTTTTTTGAGGCCAGCTTGGTGACTTGGGGGCCCCGACCCATTTTAGACCGGTGACTTGATCCTTTCTATAAACACCCCACCATAACCCTACATGGACAAGTCATACAGGAGTTATAGCACAACCAAAACATTCTGCCTCACTTTTAGACAGTAATACTGTAACTCTATATAGCTCTAAACACCAACGCCCACAATATTCTCAGTTTTGAGATAAACAAACACTTGCTAAACTGTTAAGTGACACATGAAAGCTAAGCCACCAGTTCTTGGATTGTATGTCAATGTATGACAGGTTTAAATTGTGATCTCAATTCTAAGAAAAGAAATTCAGAAGAGGTTTGCATTTAATCCCCAATCATGCAGCCTTATGTGAAGAACACATTATTGTTTCCTGTCATCAAGGAAGATATTTCAAAGGTCCAGTATGTGGGATTTTGTGGCATCTAGCAGTGAGATTGGATGATGTTGGCCAACACGAAAATGCAAATGGCCCAGAGCCAGTGTTTGGTTTGTCCATTCTGGGCTACTGTAAAAACAACATGGCAGACTCTATTGAAGAGGACGTGCTTTGTATGTAGATGGGACGCCCTCAGAAATAAGATGGTTCATCTCAAGGGGTTTATCCTCATGAATAAACTTGTACAACAATATAAACCACTTATTCTAAGGTAACAAACACAGGATTCTTATTTTCAGGTGATTATAAACTTATTGGAACAGTTACAAATATCATGTTCCATTTATGCCTATAGATTACCCCTAAATCCTACACACTAACCATACACAAAGTAGCTAACGTTTAGCAAACTACTATGGAGCTCAATGTCGATTTCAGCAAGGACAAATGGTTGCTGTCGTCGACTGACCCTTTGACCTTCGAGAGTCTTGTAAGAGCTCTTCCAAACTGCCATTTAAACTCAGTAATCTCCATTAACCAGATCCACATGATTCACCTGCTGCACAGCACAACCTAAACCAAAGTCCCCACTCATCCTCCACAACTTCAACCATCCAAGTCCTCTTTTATAATTGTTTTCCTCCTTTTATCCACAGTATTTTATGCTGATTTGGGAGGTCTGTGCTTTCGTAATTGCACCACTTAAAACTCTTTTAAACTACTTGTCACATTTACACACACAGACACACACACAAACACAAAGAGTTACGCACTGGTGGGCACGGCTACCATACAAGGTGCCACCAGCTACTCTGTTCACATCATCCACATGCACAGCGACCGCGCTATCCGGAGAAATTTGGGGTTCAGTATTTTGCCCTTCAACATGCAGCCTGGAGGAGCTAGAGAATGAACTTACGGTCTTGCCATAAGTGGACAACCCGCTCTTCCTCCTGAGCCACAGTAGCACCTAATTTACTTGCATAACTATTGAAAATACTTCTTTAAACAAAGTTGTTGCTGTGTTTTACCCATATTTCCATCTCTTTGCCGTTGCCTCACTCATCTGTTGCATCCCAGTCTAGTGATAATGCCATCACAATGCATTTGTAACAAATTTATCATTTGAAGTCAGTAATTTAAGAGGTAGAAATGTGAAAACAGTAAAGACGGAAAGATGTAGACACAAAGAGAGATTTGCATCAGAAGGAAATTAGTAGCTGTATATATATATATTATATATATATATATATATATATATATATATATATATATATATATATAATATATATATGCTCTCTGTCTCTTAAGCTCCTGTCATTTTCTTCCCCTCCCTCCATCTCTCTCTGTCTTTCTCCTTTCCTCTCTCAGTTTTCCTAGACACCTGTGCAGGTCTAGTGTTTCAGCCGAGTCCCTGAAAAATAAATGCAGAGCTCCAATCTCTTAATCCACTCGGCTCCACGCAGCCACGTCACATGACACCGCCACGGCCGTCCTGATGCCCAGACAACACTGGAGGGAGAGATTATTGTGTGTGTCTGTGTGTGTGTTTGAGGAAGAGAGAGCCAAAGAAAGAGAAAGCAACAAAAAAGTACATATAAGCTACTGTAAATGAGGATCTGTGTTTGTATGTTAATATACACCAGTAGTTGTTCTGTCCAGTGCATTCGGACATCACATTTGTCTGACTGAGTGTCTGCATACTGTATGTTTTTTAGAAGAGGAATTGAAGTTGGGAGAGGGGAGGCAGACTAATCTCTTTTCATTCAAATCAAGGTCCTTGGTCCATGCTTTGTGTGTGTGTGTGTGTGTTTTGGGATGATACCCTATCCACAGCAATCAGTCTGACCTCCACTCTGGAGTGAACTGCTCTCAATGATTAATGGATCTGCCTCCGTGCTTGGTCGCCAAGGCAACCCGAAACCTGATAGCCCTCAGGAATTCGCTAGCTTGCCCTCAAAGTTGGTGTGTGTGTGTGTGTGTGTGTGTGTGTGTGCGTGTTTGTGTGTGTGTGTGTTGCTAGGCTGTGGGTGGGAGACAGAGAGGCTAAATGTGATGCTTTGGAAAGATGGTGTTGGTTGTGGTAAAGGTGGGAGAGGAGGAGGGAGAGACGTCTGATTCAGTCAATAAAACAGGGTAAAGACATTTCCTGTTCGTTATTGTTTTCTTAAATCCATATAATGCATTTCGTCTTCGTCTAGTCATGGGTGTCCACAGCCCTTTCTCTTAAATGGTAAGTATTGTTTTGGGCTATCAGTATCATGGTTTTTGTTTTAGGAGCATGTAAAATCTTGGTATCATTGCGTGCCACCTCCTAAAGTGATTTGGGGTTAAAATCAACACTACTGTTATTTGCAAATGAAAATTCGAAACTGTACATGAAAATGTGCAACTGTTTGCATCATTACTGCATGATTATATCTCCTGTGTGAGACGTTTGCCCATCTTAACCCACTGATGATTAAATCCATGTTAACAAGATGGCAGCTCTTAAGTTGAAGTGCTGCAGCTGCAGTGGACCGTACGCTTGACAGACCAACTTAACACTATGATGTTATTTTTAAAGGGCCACTTAACTCTTTATTGATCTGGAGACCACTGGGGCTCATTAGACAGAGGCTCAAGGTTAGCATGGCTTACATGAAGCACAGTGCTGATGCTTTTGTGCCATTGGATTGACAGTATTATAGATCATTTTTCTTTTTTTTTATCCCTTCAGGTAAGCAAAGAGTCAATTGCTACATTGGACGTAAAACAGTGCACACAAATCTAAGGTAGTTCTTATCACCCTGATGTATGCTCAAGTGTTCCTATTTCTGACAATTTTGTCTTTAATTAGTTATTCATTTCTACATTAAGGGAATTTTACGCCGTGACTGACAGCTGTGTGAGCCAATGCGTGCACTCGCCTTTAATGGCACTGCTCGCGATTGGTTGGATGGGTGTTTGGCCAGAACTCCGCCACCTCAGAGATCACTACTGCACAAAATCTGGCTCCGAGTGACATCACCAACACAAGATGCAATGACCGTGTCCTGGATATTTTGGCTTCACTTAAGCATAGCGAGGATATATGGGGATGCGTCGTCCATCTTTATATACAGTTGGCGGTATTTGACGAGTTAAGGATTGAGAATGGGCTGGATGGGATTAAGAGTCACAGTACTCAGTCTTTTAAGTCTAAAAGTGTTCTGAGATTTGAACAGGTAAATAATGTTTTCAAGGAAAGCTGTCTTCCATCTTAGTATGTTAAACCGTCCATCTCTCAAATTAGTGGTTAAGAAACTGTAGTATTACAGCGCTCATACAAGTTGTGTGTGGCTAACGGCTGAATGTGTGTGTGTGTATGTGTAAGTATCTTGTATCAGAGCCATTGTGATAGCTGAAGGATGAATCTCTAGCAGGAAACCACACAGACTGCACGCTCAAACGCTCTGCACTGTCCCAGCCGTGGCATGAAATACCATCCTTGAGTGTGTGTGTGTGTGTGTGATTAAGTGAGAGAGAGAGAATGACAGAGAGAAGGTACTTAACAAATCTGCATCTTTGTGTCGTTGTATGGAAATACTGTAACCAGTGCTCTCAGCTTCAGATAATCACATCTGTGGTTTCTCTGAGTTTTGTGCCACCATGATGAAATACTTCCATTACCGGTCTGCAAATACAACTTGACTTTCTGATTTCCCTCTTCTTTGGAAAACTCAAAACTGTGGACTGCACTTTACTAACCAGAACTTGTAATGAAACACAAAATATGTGCAACCAATTTGCCTATGGAATTAGCATTTGGCTAAAGGAAAGAATCAAATTCACAAAAACAAAGAAATTAAGTAATTTACATGGTAATGCGTCAGCTGAAACAAACTTCTCTTGTTTGTACACAAGTCACATCTCTATGGTTATTAATTTCGGGGGATTATACAGTATGCAGACTTCCTAAAGAGATTACAATTTTCTCATAAAAAGCAGCAAACTAACTAAAGCCGCATGGTTATTTGATTAGTTCAAGAACAAAAACTCAAGAGTCCAGAATGTGTTTCTGATTATCTGATTAATGTTATTGTGTTTTTACTGCCAGATACCGATCCGACAGTGCTGGTGTTCATGTTTAGGTGTACATGTGTGCATGTGTGTGTGTGTGTTTGTATGTCACTGTCTGGGTCTATGTGTGCATGTGCTGAGTGACGGACGCAGTGGGGGTATCTGTGACAGTGTGTCAGGCATGTAAACCCAGCCTGACCTGGTCTGCTATGGTCCTCCAGGTCCCTCAACACACACACACACACACACACACACACACACACACACACACACACACACACACACACACACACACACACACACACACACACACACACACACACACACACACACTGCTCTTGTTTCTCTGTTTTCTGGTGCTTCCTGCGTTCTCACACTAGTTGAGACTATTTGACAGGCAGACCTTTGCTGCTTCGCCAGTAGGATGCTGCTGTCAGTGTAAGTCGTGGTGATGCTTTTCTAATGAGATGCGCTATCAGCACAGAAACACAGATTGTATTTTCTCACATGAATATGATGCTAAAACACTGACTGAGGCTGTTACTTTCAGGTATGCAGATACTTTTAAAAGGACAACATCTACTAGATGACTTGCTGTCTGACAGGGCTGACATGTAGTCGGTTATTTTTGTATATTTATGTTCATTTTAATCTGGCAGGTAGAGGCTATTTATATTTATCACAACCTGAAAGGAAAAAAGCAGGATTTTGTGGCACATCAGCTTGTTGACCGGATGGAAAATGTTATCAAATGTTTGAGCTTGAGCACACTGATTAACAGATTAACGTTTCAACACCACCGTGGTTTCACCAGAGATAAAAACCAAAAGCATTTATTTTCTGGAGGGTCTGATGGATCAAATTATTGTTTATACTTATAAACTGAGCCTCATACAAGGTTCCTACAGCTTAAGGCGAGCTAGCCTTTATTTCCACTCCTATGAACTTTGAGACCAATTTTGCAATTAGCAAAGTTGAATAATAAGGACAATTTTGCCAAAATGTTTATTGTTACATAAAACATGCCAGTCCAGTGGAAAAAGTTAGATTTGGGAATTACCTCATCATCACCTAAATCAAAATCCAATCCTCAAATCAAAATTGTTTTCTTGATGATTTTGGTTTGTTCTCAGTTTGCATGTGGGATTCCACTGCCTTAAATCTCACCATGACCTGTTTAAGAGGAGGGACTTGGTGAAGGTAAGTGTTCCAATTCAATTATTTTGTATTTAAAGCTCTCGTCTATCGGAAACATTTTTTTCTTTAATGATGACCTCATTATATAAGATCTGAAGTGGAAACAAATGAAAGAAAATGAATGAAAAGACTTCTGAACAATCCTGCTGCTCTGGCCTTCCTTATCACCATAAACTTCCTCTCCATTCAAAAATTATTCTGATAGTTAAAGATGTTTAGATAATTATTCCCAACATCTCCTATATAACTCCAGAACCTCATTTAAACAGAAAATATATTCAAACTGAGTCTCATCCACACTTTACAGACAGGTGCAGAGGGCAAATTAAATCATGCAAAAGAAAACGGTGCCTGCACACTATCTGCTCCAAGTTTACTAGATAATTAATTCAGTGCAGACTCTGTGCAGAAACGTTTTTTTAAATATTAGATATTTTTAAAATGTCTCATTGTGAGTTTTCCTAAAACAGCTCATGGTACTAGAAATATGTAAGTAAGACGTACCATGTCTAACTGTATTGGAGATGATACTTTCAGTGCCTTTATAATATCATACAGTGCTAAGAACTTTATACTTAACTGTATACTTAACTAAGCCTGTAAGATTACACCAGGAAGTCAGAGACCTATAATGGCAACAGAGGCACAGCACACACACAACACAGGTGCACATGGTGTATGATGCCTTTCAGTAGTTTTTATACAGTTTGTCGAATTTGTTTATGTGTAAGAGGATGTTGATTAGCTCTGAGGATATGTCTAACATCTGTAAAAACGTGTGCAACACAAATGTAGAAATGTTATTGATTGAAATGGACTTTTAAATGCATGTAAAATAAATGCTGCCAGTGGTGCTAAATTAAAACGCACAAGTTTAAACATACAAACTAATGAGATTAATGTGTTTCTATTATCTAACAATTACATGCATGAAAGTGTAGTTTCAGGCTGCAGGTAGGTGTAAGGAAACAGCAGAAATTCAACTTGATATATAGTTGCAAATGTGACTGCATGCAAAATAGGCTGTGTGTGTATGCATCTGTAAACAAGCCAGAGTCAGACGCAGTTCAAGTGGACAAACTGTACAGTATTTCCAACCACCCAGGCAAAAGCAGCAGAAATGTTAAATCATTGTGGAATTTCTGACACATCATCTGAAATAAAAACACATCTGTGTCTCTACACAGGAATGAATTCAGTCAGTTAATAAGTACTATTGGAAATTTGACAATCCAACAATTACTTCTGTTTTTACAGTTTGTCTATTATAAATGGTACTATCATCTAAAGTGTTATTTTGGCATTTTTTAGGAATATATGTCTTTCAAAAATTTAACAAAAAAAAGCATCCACAATTTTAAGTTTTCTTTAAAAATAACCAAAACATTTCAGAGAGAAAAAAAGTGCCAAAACATTCTTAAAAAGAAGAAAAAATCACCAAAAACATCTAAAAGAACATAAACATTCCAAACCACATTTCTTAAATAAAATCTTCAAATTTTTTTTAAAACAAAAATTACCACAAAAAATCTATCTATTTTTTAAACATTTCCATGATTTTTCAAAACTTTCAATAATTTTACCAGTTCTGTGACTTTTCCAGGCCTGGAAAATGTGATCGTGAAATGCAATGACTTTTTCAGGATTTCCAGGACTGTGGGAACCCTGTAATAATGTCTGTATGTGTGTGTCAGCAGAGAAAAGCAACAGGAGGTCCAGGAGGAACAGAGAGAATAAACTGTGAACATTTAGTGTGTGTTCATATGCATGTGTTACGGTCGTGTGTGTAAAAATCTGAAGGAAAAGAAAGAAAACATAAAACTCAGATCAGGTTATCTGTCACAATGAGCCTGAGCAAATCAGTGATTGGATCTGTCATTTGTCAATGAAAACCAGAATGTTATTAAGTTCAGTGATATTATGTTTAACCCCGTCTGTCAGCCCGTCTTTCACACTCTGTGCCCTGATGAGCGGCTGAAATTAGTCATAATCATAACACTGACGTGTCTCCAACTCACTTTGTAAATGGATAGAACAACTCTGTCTCCTACAGACATGACACCACAGCGCGGTGTCCTCCCAGTTTAAAGTGCTGTGTATTTATGTCAGTGTAGTTTGTAAAATGTGTGGCCACACAGTACTACATGTCTGTTGCTATAGTGTATTCATGCAGCTGTGCACGCAAACTCTTAAGGGGGCAGGGAAAAAAATGCAGTGACCTTTAAGGATGCTATTCTAGATTTTTCACAACTAATACCAAAAGAAAAGACCACAGCCAACAAAGGATTGATCCCACTAACAAGTATTACGTGGTCATCTAAAGCCTGAAAGAGATGAATCCCCTTCGAGATAGATCTAATGTGTCAAAAAAATTATCCAACACAACAACATAAGGTCCAACATAACTGCTATATAATAACGTACAAATGTTACATACCCGAGATTTACTGAAACATACAATGCCATCAATTATCATGGCAATTAAGTTTTCCTTTATTATGTTCAAACACTGTAGTGTATTTTAGGCAACTCCCATTCACTGTCCTTACATCACACTGCCATAAATATCACTGTAATCACTAGTGCACCAAATCTGAGGCTGAAAAAAATGCATATTTACTTCCTAGTTAGTAAAGTTTACTTGTTGTGCAGCTGTTTAAGGAAATTATTTAGGTTTTTGACAGAGTAACACATCATGTGTTTTGTCTCTTCTTTTTAGATGATTTGTTGATAAAAATACAACAAAATTTAAATAGACTTTGAAGATTGCAGCATCACAAAAGCCAACAAAACAAGCACATGTGCGCTTGTGCCACCAAAGGAGGCATTTGGACCACTTAATGGCCCCAGAGAGATTACAGGAAAAAAAGGCACAGACAGATCCTGACTAAATTAAGAATTTCTAGAATAATCACTTTGGTGATTAGAACAAAAAGGGCAGCGGTATCAGCTCACTCCTTCCTGTGTACATCGCTGTATATGCATCATGAGTAAGTCTTGGATCAATTGTGTTTCCATGTCTACCTTTAACCCTTTGAAACCTGAGCAAACTGGCTTGATTTCTTTCAAAAACATGAGAAAAAGGCAACGGGCAAAAAAATAAATAAATGACCGAAAAAAATTCTAGAAATTGAGTACAAAAAAGTACCTGAAAGTTAGTTAATCGACAGACAGACAGACAGATCGATAGATAAATGACTAGCAAACTTTTCTTTAAGTAAGACAAATTTAAATTTGTAATCCTGATAATTAGCTATAAATATTTTTCTTTTTTTCGCTAGCTTTTTAAATAATTTTCTAAATCTATTAAATTCTCGCATTTTGTGGAACATTTTTTTGCCACGTTGCTAATTTCTTTTTTCCCCATTTTTTTCGCATCAGTTACTCAGCGTTTAGACTGTTGTGAAAGGTGTCTGAAATCAGCACAGGAAAAGTCATGTCGCTCCAGGTTTCAATGCGTTAAAGATATGGAATAGCATGGGTTAATACGTCAACATGCATGCACGCACATGTGTATCCGTGCACGTGTGTGATGAGAAGCCTGACAAAATGAAAGGCAGCGAGTGGAGCAGGGTTCAGTACAGGCTAGACCTCTAGCCCTAATCAGGTTACATGATTAATGAGGGGGGGAAATGGGCTCATGTTGTATTAAGAAAATGTGTGTTTGAACCCAAAGCGGCGGGTATCAGCAGCCTAATGCATCAGCCATCGACTGGACACCTGAGATCCACGGTCTGCTGCGCTGTTAGCTCGGTCCCAGCGGAGAGACGCTGCATCGATTCTCCTAAAACTCCCTCTCATTCACTCACTTTCTTCCTGTTTCTCTTTTATTCCTCCTTTTTTTGTTTCTCGTTTTATCATTTATGTCCTTTAATGCTCCCCTTTCACACCTCCTTTGTTTCATTTAATTACCCCTCTCTTGCCTCTTCATTCTGCACCCTTAATCCGTCTTCCTTCTTCTTTTCTTACCTCCTTTTTGCACTGCCCAACAGGCTCGCTGGGTTTGCACACACTGTACAATAGCATCAGTGTTTTCTGTGTCTGTTTTTTGCCTCTCTGTGATTTAGGTTCATTTCTGGCGTTGGAGCGATGGCCAACACTCAGCCCTCACAACCCAAACATTGAACAGTCTGAACAGTCATTTAATCTCTGCGACTCGTGGCACCACAGACTTGTCTGATATATTAGCTAGCGCTGCCTCATCCAATAAAGATGACCGAGGTTGTGTGCGAAACATACTGTAGAGGCGAGAACAGTACTTTCTGGACTGCTTTCCATGGCAAGACAAAGGTTTATTCATTATTCATGTCTCGAGGTTTCCACTAAAAAAAATTCTAAAAAATCATTAGACGGTTTTTGTATCAAAACATTTACTTTGTAAGCAACGCAACGGTTTTACCGCAGCAAATAACACAGTGACAGTTACATTTTGACTCGGCTCTTTGCCCCGCTGAGTGAAAGTAGCTGTTGTGTTATTGCTGGGAACCAATTAGACAGCCTCTGTGGTTCTTTGAAGCTGACTGTATCTTGACACTCTCGGGGGAGGTGAGTTGTTATGCAGTAGCTGTAGCACATATGCACGAGCTGATGAGTGATTAGTCTGGATTCAAACACAAACACAGCTAAACCAGAGCCTTGCTCATTTTACCCTAAGACAATATTCAGTTTTCTATCTTATCAACAGCAGGGATTGTGGTGCACTAAATTGTAGTGTTACATTAACATGTTTGGGGTTGAGTCCTGGCTCTGCTGTGTTATTATGAGGGATAGTGACTGCAAAGGCCAAAGGGTCACAGGGTGCACAGTAGCAAAAAATGGCCTTTTAGCAGCATCAGGTGTGTTTTGTCAAAGTGAAAAGTAATGGTGTTTAACAGTATAAACAGTGAAGAAATACAGACTGAAATCAGGATACAAAGATCTTGTGACACAGATAAAGTTGAATTTTTCCTCCTTGTGGTGTCATTTCCTCTGGGTTTACTCCCTCGGTCATGTCAATATGCCAGATTTATGAATAATCAGAGCGCAGTCTGTGTTTGCTCTCCTCAACTGAACCATCATCTCCAATGAGATAGTTTACTCTGAAAAGTTCAGTGACTGACTCTAACAAAGGAGAAGTATAAGGCGTTCATTAAAACAAAATAACCCCGGGCTCAGAGAATCAAAGCAATAAAGCAGACTGGATAAATAAATAAATGAATGAAATGAAGATCGTGGAATCAAGTCAGAGAAAAGGGTGAGGAGACCACAAGAAACCCTTCAGATATGGAAACAAACCTGCAATATATAGACAAACGATTAGCGTACCATGTCATCAGTAAAGATGATTCACTGTTGTAGCGTTGCGCCCCGATGTACACACACATGCACGTGCACTGTAGATGTAAACACGCATACAAACACGAGCACACACAGAGAGAGACTCCCACTATGAATTCTGCAAAGACAGCAAGGAAAATATCTGTGTTTTGAAAGTATTACCAGTCATATTTTCATATTTCTTTCCCCCCGCTGTTATAATTTTCTCCCCTGTCAAACAAATCAAAACGCCAAGACCAAACGGAGGCTGAGGGAGCGGCTCAGATTTTCCACTGTCAGGTTCACAAATGCTGCTCTTACAAACAGGCACTGTGCAAGAAGACATGACCTGATCTGTGCACTGTGACCGTGCATAATGTGTGTGTGTGTGTGTGTGTATTGATTTTCAGGTCAGGGAGAACAGTATAGCTCATTATGTTTGATCTGTTCTTCCTCTTATGTATGCAAATATACAGTTATTACTAATATTCCTTAAAGTGTAATGTACCCTCCATTTTTAAGGTGGTGTATCTTACAAAGATCCTTACTTCATAATCCTCAAAATTATTAGCGCTTTTTATTACCAGCATTAGCTTTAATATTATAAAATGACTTTTTGTACTTAGGTACAGTAAATACTTCAAGACTTTTACTAAAGTAATATCTTAAAACGTGACATTAAATTCTACCAAAGTCAATTTTCTAGTAGGAAATCTTTACTTTCACTCAAGTATAACTTTCAGGTATTTTATATTGTTTTGTAGCAACCTGCAATTTTACTATTTTAATCCTAATCTTGAAATTAATGTAATTACATACTTGTATTATAAATTAATCAACATAAAGCCAATGATGAAATGAAGAGGTTAATTCTATAGGTTGACATTACTGACTTTTTTAAAATCATGATTGATGCTCAGTATAATGCAGTGTGAGTGTTTGTATGATGTGGTAGAAATGTAGTTTAGATTTCATGACAAGTGATTGTGTCTGGGCCACAGATGTTTAACCGCTTCAATACTTAGGTTTCTATTCTAAGCAGACTTTTTCAACCTGTCCAGTTACTGCAAAAAGGGATAACTCATTCACTACAGTGACGAGGTGATTAATGTTTTTTTTTTTTAAATTCATATAAAATGAAAAAAAAAAGACTAATTTAATAACTCATTTGGGTTTTTAAATGGCTAGAGATTGTAATTCATGTTTAACAGGCAAAATTAAACCCTCCACACTGTATTGATGCTTTGCACCACAAGCCATCTGCCACACTACACTCAAACTAAATATATCATCACAAAAAAACTGGGATGATGAAGCAAGAGTCCATTTCATCTCCCAAACAGGAAGACCAGGCGATCCGCTGCCTTCTGGTTACATTTCCCCTCAGAGCGCCATCCGTCATCAAAGGGTCAGGGGTCGGGAGATTCATCAAAACAGTTTGTGCAGCGTGAGGTACACAAAGCGGCCTCTCAGGATTAGAGATGGCCTGCTGTGTTTATGGCTGTCTACATTAAGACCTATCCCATCATCACCCGGGCCTGCTTGGTGTGAACTCATCAACCATTCCAATGGGCTGACATGGCGAACCGTCACATACACAGCTCTCTCACAGCACTCCCTCTCCCTGCAGCTTCACACAAATAGTAATCAGGTCGTACGTTAGTTACACTTGTGAGTACTGCTACTTTTCTGAGTACTTTTTACCTTCTGCATGTTGTTTGCCTTTTTAGGTATTAACACCTAGTGAAGGCTTACGAGAGAGAGGCTGGGCTATGGTTGAAAAGATTCATGAGATTTGTTACAGTGTATGAGAGTAACACAGGATGTCATCAATTAATTGTACAGTCACAATTTTTGGAATTAACTACAAAAGAAAAAAAATTTATTGAGCTACTGTGAAACTTCCACATATTTTCCAGACTTTTTCTTGGTTTATAAGAATTCAAAACTCTTTACTCTTTACTTGTCCTTTAAAAAAACAATCTGTGTGATTAAAATCCCACTTATCATCAGTGCTTTTTTGCAGAGTACTTCCTGTGCTATTGTCAGAGTTAATGCAGTAGTGATGCTCTTGTTTTATAGTTGGGCCAGGATATCTAGTCACATGGTACTCATCCACAGACTATACTTGATGCCTATTGTGTTTGACATGCGTTGATTGCTAGACAGCCGGTGTGGAAGAGGAACTTGCCCCCAAGCGTCCGATTGGCCTATTTAGCAGATTATTTTGGTTTCCATATTTTCTCTAATACGATGTCTGTCTGGGCTTGTGCAACCGAATGTAAAGTAAGAGTTACCAAAAATGCCTCCATGATGAATTTGTGACAAACTAAAGTTTGGTTCACATGTCGCTCAGCAGTGAAAAATCTTGCAGGAGTCCATATATCTGTGTGTCTCTTTCTCTCTGTGTTCTTGCCTAACGATCGTGCCGGCTCCATTAGCTGATGTTTGGACACCTGTAGGCGCTCGGGGCTGGACGAGGAGGGCTGTCAACGAGGGGCTTTGGCAAATCGAGAGATTATCCAAACAGTGGGACACTGGCTAATAAAAACAAGCCCCCCGTTCACTGCATTAGCGCTGCATTAGCGCAGAGGGTACGGAGAATGGGGACCCGGGGGTCTGAGTGATGCACTGTACAAAGCTGTTTAAGGGATCTTCTGTAAATTATTAGTGATTTTCTCCAGGCTGTATTTACTAGATAAGTTACTGGAGTGTTTCCTTGTTTGAGGGAGGTGAGAGGGGGGTGTAGTTCTGTGTAGACATTTGCAGGACTGGAAACTCCAATAATCAAAATGCAATGAAAAAAATATCCTATACTGTACTGGAGATAAAATTCATATTTCCAGGAAAGGCTTAATGGAATTGCTTATTAGCTGTATAATGAGTGTACAGAGAATAACATGGTTATGTGTGATAAAAATACTTGTTAATGTTTGTTAAAATTAAGGAACGTAACATTTAACATGACAGCTGAATTCATGTAATTGTGACACTTCCACTTGTGCAAGAGAAAAAATATTTATCTATATTGTACTGATGCAAAATGTATTTTAAATCCTTCTTACCCACGCAGTCATATCTCATTACAAATGCAGGGTAAAAAAAATCAACAGCAGTAAATGACAAAGTAATAATTAGGAAGAAAGTTGTTCAACAGTCGGCTGAGTTTGCAGTGAGTGTACGCTGATCCTGTGCAGGGTCAGAGAATACAGTAAGCACAGTATATTCTCTGCCGCTGTACAGCAGCCGCACTCAGGGTGTGTACGCCGGTCATGGGCATAAACTTCAATTTCTGGCCATGACATTTATTAACTCCTACAAATACGACAGCTGCTGTTTTTTTTTTCTTTTCTTTTTTTCCTCAAGGCACGGAAAATGAAATCATCTAATTTCCTTCACATAATGTTGGGTTTTTTGTGAAGTTTCTCAGGGTGAATTAAGGGAATGGTTTCAATGCATTAAATCATTTATTTACACAGTGAAATGCCTCCTTTTCCACCAGTGACCAACACGGCGTAGGTGCCGTAACACACTGTAATCCATTTATACAGTTGGTTAATATATGGGCACGGGGTTAAGGGTTTAATTTAAAGCAAATGAGATTGGCTAAAATAAATCTGCTTCATGTTTCGGACTGCAGAGTTCTCACTGTCCTCGACTTTTACGCATTTCCAGAGTTTGTGTGTGATAAAAATTGTCTCCAAAGTAAATACATTACATACATTTATTCATTCATAAAGATTTGCAAATAATAACTTTACATATGAGCAGTTTTAATGGCAATAACTGTTAGCGAGACAGCGTAATGCCATTAGGGTATAATTGCTGGTCTCTGAGGTGGGAAGGACACTGCTGGCAATAACACTTGGAGAGAGGGAATTTGCCTTTTATTAAAAACTGCTTTGGTGACTGGGAGTAAATTCATTATCTGACTCTATTAGCTCAGCAGAGTGGGAATAAACTACAGAGGAGGTACCACAAAATGCCTCAGGCCAATGTGTTTGTGCGCTCTGTGTTTTCTTTTTATTTTATCACGGCTCATAAACAACAGAGAGTCTTTTTAGATTGACTGCTATCAGTTACGTGGCTTTCACTCCAATGTGAAATCAGATTGAGACTTTTTTTTTTACATAACCAGAGATGATGACTTCAAGATCCTTTCAGGCAGATTTATGATGATAGAATTGAGGGGAAGAAAAGCATCTTTTGTTTAATATATAAATAAATAACATTCTTTTAGCGCTAATCCTAACAAAGAAGTTTCAAAACAAAAACTTGTTTTTCTGGTTTTGCACAAACAGTGATACTAAAATATGTGTGTATTTTGTCTTTTGTGTTGTCTACAGTTACACGTCCCATATGTTCAGGCACTCAAACACTTCCATACAGTGCGGCCCTTAGCGATCATTTATCATAAATACATATACAGTCACTTATATCAGGGGAAACAGGCAATCCTCAGCTCATCTCCTCCATCCTCCCATCCTGCTTGGATTTACACCGCAGAGCCCATTTCAGCCACGACGTACATCCACTCAGCTCCCACCACTTTACCCACCTCTCTGCCTCTACCAGCCTGTTTCTCCTTATAGCCCATAATAATCCCCCAAAAAGCCTCTCAGGGTCTGCGTTTCCCAACTCTGAGAGCAGCAACACAATGGCAGCTCAGCGAGAAGCACAGGCAGGCAGAGATTGGTCAGTTTGATGAATGCATGCACATCTGTGGGAGATTTCCTCTGCAGATAAAATGAACACTTACTGGTTTTTAGTTTTTTTTTCCTCCCCGTCTCTTTTTTCCCAACGCTACGAGTTAAATATGTATCTGCAAGACTTTTGAGAGGGTATTGAGCTGTATTGTTTGAGAATGGATAGTGCTCAGCTTCATGAATATTAACAAAGAAACTCAATAGATATTGATGTTTTAAGTACAGGCCAGGGTTTCCACACACTGTCATGGACAAAAGTTTTAAAACTTTTCCATGATTTTTCAAGGACCTTGATCTTTTTCTCTTTTGCCACTTGCCCGACCATTTTTCAAATATATAAATTTAAAGCTGTAATCAAACATAATATCAGCACCCCACCTGATGTGTTCATGGACCCTCAAAATGTTTAACAAACAACAACAATAATTTCTGTTTTCACAGTATCTGTTACAAATGGTGTTATCTGTGCATTTTTTTATAGAAAACATGCCTTTCAAAAGTAAAATAAAATACTTTAAGTTTTCTATCAAAAACTGCCAAAAACTAAAACTTGCCAATAAATAACATGCTTTCTTTAAGAAACTGGCAGTACAATTAATACAAAATACAGCAATTTTAGGTTGTATGCCCCTCCCCTAAAGCCAAAAGTGGTTAAAAAATAGTTTGACATGCTTAGATCAACCAAAACTTTGTCACACATCGACACATTTTAAAGCTACGTTGCGTCGTGAGCTACAGAAAATTCACCATAATGTCACATTAATGTCATTTAATGTATCACACACAACCGATTTCCATGACTTTTCCCAAAACTTTCCATGACTTTTCCAGGCCGGGGAAATGTAATTTTGAAATTCCATGATTTTTCCATGACAGTGGGAACCCTGTCAGGCTACTCACATATTCAATTCAGTCTTTCGTCACATAATTTCTCTGATGCGGAAAGTGTGCTAAGGGTGCTGACACTTACGCTCATAAACTGTGACTTGTGCTGAACTTGCATACTGTCGTTACAGTCGAGCTCCAAGTAAATGCTAACAGTCTACAGTACATGTCAGCTAAAAGCTACGCTTTTTAAAGAACGCCCGTCAGGCTGAGTTTGTTTTGTCACGCCGTCCAGCAGCACATAAGAATCACGGTTAATAACACAGACAGCACAGTGCAATTCTTATCTCTACATCTGATGCCAGCTGCAGCCCTGATACAGGAATTATCATGCTTAATTTAATCCCTTCAACATGTCTTCACTTTGACACTTTTCTCTTCCTTCACTGTGACTGTGCTGCGGTGCGGAGACTGGAGGTGAATAATTTGTTGGTGTGGCTGTGACAGTGGAGGTAGGAGCCTACAGGGGTTTAGAGACCAGACTGTGTGGGCCGATCAGGTTGCAGTATTGACCCGAGGTCTGGCTTGAGTTGTAAGAGAGAGCTCAGAAAGAGAAGCAAATCCATGAAATAAAGAAAAATCAGTCTGTGTGTATGAGAAGGAGAGAGGACACAAGGAGCAGAGGGAGAGAGAGAATAATGTGAAAATATCTATTCTTTAAATCTGAATGATTAAATCATGAGTTAAACATATTGATATCTAAAACAAAAAAGGAACAATATGATTATTTACTGTGATAAAACAATGGAGCAAGAGACTTATTGAAAAAACAGTGGAGTAACATGAGCGTGAGTAACATGAGCCGGTTAAACATCAGCAGCACTTTATGGTAGTGACTCTGTGGCCAAAGCAGAAAACTCTCCTAAGATTATGGTTTTTTATTACCAGCTACGAATTACCAAACCATCAAAAATACTTCTGCAATATGAAACTGAGCTCTTTGTTTGTCTTTTAATTTGTTAAAGGTCCCTCTTATAACGGGAAGCTGGAGACGAATGAGACAGTTGAACATAAATATTCAGCAGGTAACCTGAGAAGCTATTGGTTCATTTCAAAAGATTATTATTGGATAATTATTTTGAATTTGAAATACAATTTTACTTATATGCCTACAATGACACATGACTGACATAAAAGTCCTGGATCATAAAAAGCTGCTCAGAATGTAAGTGGAGTTTGATGTAAAAATACTCATTTAACATTTGCTTTGAGTGAATTATATTCTCTGTGTAAGCTGAGGAGAGGTCTGAAAATACTCTTTAAGACAGAATTATTAATTTTTTATTATTTGGCTGCAAACAGCACTTTGATTTGGACTCAATATTCTGACAACTTCACACTGTCACTCAGATTATCTTATGTATGTTCTCTCTAATTATTTCAAGTGACTGTAGCTATATTTCTGGATTAATTCATTGATTTTAATTAGGCTACTAAAAAAACAAAAAATCATTTTAAAAAAAGGTACCCGGCGATTGGATCACACCTCATTTATCCTGTCATTTAATAAAGAAATGATCATGTGAAATTTTATTTATCTATTTTTTTGTTCAAATGCCAAACTCAATAACTAATATTCTGGCTGCAGATACTTTCTGTAACATCAGCAAGATGCACGCTGCACGGTCACATCTGAGAGGACTATTTATCTCTCCCTATACCCTACATTTGGTGACACTTCAGTTGCATCTCTGCTGCAGACGCAGCAGGCAGATACTTTTTCTGATGGCTCAGAGACCTGTTGCCCCAGATTTAAAACTTGCTGCACAGCACAGCAGTCCTCCCCGCTGTGCTGTGCAGCTCATTTGACCCCAAGCCATTGTTGAGTATCTCTGCTCTGATGTTTTACATAAAGCTCTAAGACTTAAAACTGTCTCAAAAGAGAAAAAATACTGATTTCTACTTTATGTTCAATTCTTTTTTTAATGTTCAGGGGGGACAGGACTTTGTGAGATGACTGCCTTCCACGTCGGAGGCCGATCAGGACCAGATGGACGGGGTGATGACCCCCCCGGCAGGCGAGAGCAGCGGTGCAACTGCCACTCAAAATCCCAGCGTGTTGATATGTGTGAGCGTAGATTTGTGTGTCGGAGGACGATGGGGGGTTGTGTTATGGCTCTGAGGGTGCTACGGCAAACAGGGTCCCCATGATACGAGTGACTGACACTCCTTCAACATCTGTTCCACAGAAAACTCTCACTTCTCCACTAACAATCTCCCTGCCTCGCTCTCTGTCGCCTCCCTCTCTGTCTCTTCCACACACACACACACACACACACACACACACACACACACACACATCAATCTTTTCATTTTACAGTAAAGCCGAGAGGAATGGAGAAATTAGATTTGGGCAGAATAAGATACTCCATTTGTGATGTGGCTCTTTGCAGGGTTCTCTGCATGGTTGACAGAGGAGGCTGCAGACGGCACTGATGCCTTTACCCTTCTCTTCTCCTTCCTCCCTCGTTCTGTCCCCCCCACCACCACCCCCACTCCTTGCTCCACGATCAGGTTTCTCGCTGTCCATCAGTGGAGAGGGAAAGGAGAAGAAGGGGAGGAGGAGGGTTGTTCTGATCAATGGCAGGAAACCAGACGATGGGAAGGGAAGACGTGAAACAGATAGGCCCCATAACCTACCTACCAACCAGGATACCGCAATCACTTCTCTTTCTCTCTCCATCTATTTCTTGCACACTTCTGTGTTCCTGTCTGTAATTCAAACACACGCGCACACACACACGCGACCTGCTCGGTTGAAAAACAAAGACCAAACACCACACATGCAAATACGCATCTGACCACAAACATGCTGCAAAAAGCACACAGCAGCACCTAACTTCCAACTCTGATATGCCAACACACAAACACATACTCAACACCGCAGACTGCACAGAGAATGTATAGCTTCCCCTTTAGGCTAAATGCATACCTGCTCCTAATGGGACAACGGCTAATAATACACAAAATTAGAATTTATATTTCTCCCAGCCTTATGCAAATCTCAAACATATTGCTTTCTGTCTCCAGGGGGCCACATTCCCACACATGAATACACTCAGAGGTGCATGTGAGAGGCACACAAACAAATGCACACGCCTCATCCAAGATATGTGTAATTAGGCCAGACAGAGAGAATAGCTGTCTCGTTTGAGTTTATTAATTTGTGGTATTTTTATTACCGGTATTTTATGGGGGACAACACCATCGCTTATTCCTCGAGGCACATATTAGCAGAACGGGTAGTTGCCGGTTATTTAACTCTATTCCTCAGGATCAAATTATGCAGGATTCGATCCTGGCAGAGTTATAAGCCTAGCTGACAACACAACGGAAAAAGGTGGGGACTTAATTATATTAAAGACAGTGCTGAACATGATTGCAAGGCTTCATTTATTTGAAAATATATATTTGTACTCACAGTGCAAGTGTGATGCATCAATTGCATAGCTGTGTGTGTGTGTGTGTGTGTGTGTGTAGATGCATATATAAGTGTGTGTTTCTGATCTATACAGTGCAGCACTGCTGAGCTTTCTTGCCACCCCAGCTAACTCTTAACTCCTGTCAAAACATGGAGCTTGAAATTGAATTAAGACTCCATGCTGCAGTCCCTGCTGAGCCCCCCAACCAACGCCTTTAACACCCTACACTGCTCTGGAACACACACACACACACACACACACACACACACACACACACACACACACACACACACACACAGTGCATTCCCAGTTCCGAGACTGTGTATGCCCAAGTACATATATAGAAGAGATGCACATATCAACAAAAACATCAATTTCAAAATTTGCACACACAACTTAATTAATGACAACCAATGAAACTAAGAATGGTTTTTAAAATCAGCTACAACATGGTGCACACACACACACACACACACACACACACACACACACACACACACACAGAGAGAGAGAGAGAGAGAAAGAACTACGAGAAAGTATTTTAGGTAGGATGAGGCCAGCTCAGCCTTGAAACTCTGTCGCTGTTAATACGCTGCAGCTGAAACGGAGACAAAGATACCTTTTCAGTGTCTTAAATGCTGACACTAGTTTTTGCCAACTACAGTCTGAGGATTTTCACTGCCATGTTTCAAGAGCGTTGAAATTATGCTTGGGTATTTGTTGAACTGAGATGTGTTGACAGTGCGAGGGCCAGGTGGACCTGATACGTCACAGAAAAAAAGAGCATGTTTTTTTTTTTTTAATTCATATTTCTTGGCTTGTGTAATGGGCTCAACGTACTATTTTTTTTTTTTTGCGTAATTTTGTGTAACGTTAGTATTGATATTTGCAACTGCTTTTGTATGGAAAAGTATCTCCAAAAATTATGTATTTGGGGATAAAAGCAAAAGTCTCATTGTCAAACTGAGGTCAGGGTGCATATTATTTTAATTGCAGAATATTCTCTGTAAGTGCAGGTTACAGAAAGCCAAAAAGACCAGTGGTTATATTCAATTACAAACAGTAAATGAAAAAAATGTGAGTCCCACTGAGATATTAGCCAATAATTCGGCACACACTCAGCTGCTTTGTCTGTGTCTGTGATTTGTCCGCTGCAGTTTAGTTTGTGTTGCCTGTGTCGATGTTCTGCGTTTTATCCAAAGATTGCTCTCCAATGTGTTCTCTGTGTTGTTGGCAGTTCAAGTTGGTCTATTAGAAATCATGTTAAAACAATATTGTCTGAGTGAGAGGGTCATTAATCATCAGGCTGACAAGAGCTCTGGACATTGTTGACGAGTAATGAGCGTGTTCCTAACCTTTAATACATTTGGGCTGCTGTTAGTCAGGTGGATAATTAGTACGGTGATGATGATACAAAAATATTCTGTATGCCGTCAATTCTGGTGATTATATGACATTACTCAACTGAGAAGTGCTTACAAAGGCAGGAGTTTTGTTTCATTTTTACTGTTTGAAAATGTGACAGCTCCCACATGTTCTGAGATTCAGAGCTTTAAAGCAGCAGACAGACAAATATTACAACATTTCTTGATATTTGGGTTCAATTATGTCCTGAATTTTGAACTCTGAACATTCACATTTTAATAAATAAACATTTCTTTTCTAAGTACATATTCAAAAAATTAAAATAAAATTAAAACAATTTGTATTGAAGACATTTTTGTCTAAAAGAAAAACAAAACCCTGCAAAAAATTCACTGCTAAATACAGCTGTTTTCTACACATATTTTTTGCTTAGGGTCACACTTGATACGACACATTATTTATGAAGGGCTGCATCGGCTGCATAAATTTATGAATGAGCTGTTCAAGTCTGGCTCCTGCAAATGAGAGTTAAGTGGTGTGTGGGACATAACCTTTGCTTTGGGACTGAGCAAAAGGTTACTGCAGTGCATGTGTGTGTGTGTGTGTGTGTGTGTGTGTGTGTGTGTGTGTGTGCATGGTGAGTATTGAGCAAAGGCCACTTCAATGCAACCCAACACCAGCTCTTTGTCTGAGCGGCAGCTCACCACAGACTGCTAACCAGAGAGCCTCACTCTTTTCCAAATGCAATCGTTTTATGGTGTAAATAAATGTCCTGTCAACTGGTCATTACTAGCTAAAATCATATGAGCTTACATTACTTATAATAATAAAAATAAATAAATGGAAATCATGCATTATCTCATAATATTCTGTTTTGTCATTTTTTAGTACAATTTTTATTTCTTTTTGAGCCAAGCCCCTCCAAAAGTTTTTTTTTTTTCAATTTCAGTAATTATAATAAATCTTGTTTAGAGTAAATTCTGTTAATGTAAAGCAGAGCTTGTGATGTTAAATGTATTTCATCACTAACAATAAAATTCACAGGTTTAATGAGCTATGCAGAGTTCACAGGTTTTCCCCAGAGACAAAGAAACAACAGGATATAAGGGTTAACACCAGAAAACCTCTCACCTGTTTTTTATGGCTTTGACATTTAGCTTTTTTTTCCCCTTTTACACAATTTATCAACAACCTGTTGTATGTGGGGGAAAATAACAAAGATCTAAGATTCATAATTATACACAGTTTTAATGGGGTGAAATTTTGATACTAGAAAAAGTGAAACACTGATAGTATGACTTTTAATTTTCCCACGCTAGTCAGGCGTGTGTTACACTATCTATCACATAATGTCTCTGCATGAGGATGCTAGTGAGTGTGTGTGTGTGTGCGCATGTGTTTCCCATCCCTCCAGAGACGTGACAATTGTTTGTTGTGATATTGTAATGAAGCCCTCAGGCCCTCTTAAACTAATCAGACTCTCTCTCACTGTGTGCAGATAGATCAGTTATCAGGGCCGTGGGCAAGACAGGACGGTGCAGCGAAGCACGGCGTCTGCCTTTTGGCCTTCGCTTTGTGTGACACACACTCCCTGCCGTTCCTGCCTAACACGTTAGCATGCAGCCTGCCCATCAATCAGCTGCTCAACTCTCCCGTTTTAAGCTCCAGCTGTTGTTTCTTGTCGGGGTGATGATATAAGAGCATCATTTTAAGGTAATACAGCTCAGTAATGTTCAAGCAATTAAGCTAATGGTGTTTGAAGGGTTTTATACAAATGTTACATGTCAGAAAAGGTCGCTACTTAAAATGTATCACTTATCAATCCAAATGAGTTTTGTGATGCTACTCTGAAAAGCTATAAAATATTATTTAATCTTTTGTTGTTGTTTTCAATGATCACCATTCTTTGCAAGAAAAATATGTTAGTTTTTATTTTTTAATTCATAATTATTTTGTCACTGCTGCCATATCAAACAACATTGCCTCTCATGAATACCTGACTGTCCTCTGTACTTTTGTGTAAAAACAAAACAAAACAAAACATGAGTCGTGGTCAATGCAGATTTATATACTACATCTTCTTGATCTAAATGCAAAGGCTTTTATGTAGTTTACAATTTTAAGAACATTATTTATTTTTCTTTTAGAATGGCTGGGGTTTGATATTAATGCACTGCGTGCCATTATAATAATATTAAAAAAGTATTTTTAAGATATTTAAAGTTATAAAAATACAATCTATGTACATGTGTGAATTAGTTTACTTTTCTGTAAATTAGGAAGTCTGTGGTCAAAAGCCTGAACTTAAGCAGTCGCATATAAGATAACAAAGAAGAAAAAAGTCAGTTTTTCTGAGTAAGATATGTTACACACACACACACACACACACACACACACACACACATGCATACAGACACTGTCCGTACGGAATCAGCTCCCTAGGACGCTGCAGGCATCTTTGGCGTGTTTTACATTTTTACTGCATTTGTGTGTGTGCACAAGACCTTGTGTGGTACATAATGGACACATTAAGTTTCACACTCGTGCCATGGGCCATGTGCCTGATCTTACACACATACAAATGCAAAGTGACGTGCAAAAACAAAAAGACGTAAACACACAAACATGAAGGCAAAGATGCAAAAGCCAAAACCCTGCCCCATGCCCCCCAAAAAATTAAAATAAAATAAATAAATATTTTCCTGTGGAAAATTATATGCCAGTAATAAAATCAACAAATGTGCCATTGTACTTCCTGGCAAGGATCAATATTCTGATACAAAGTAAATTGTTGAGGACAGGTCAGGGCTGTATGGATTTGGCCGGCGGCTTACGGAGCTTACAAAACAGATTACCCTCAAGAGAACGAAGTGAAAGTTAAACAAAAATAATACTGGTGTAAATTAACTCTCTTTGAGGATCTGGGTCTGTGGCATGTACACTGTGCACGTGTGTGTGTGTGTGTGTGTGTGTAGTGTTCTCTTGTATGATGATGATGACCATGATGATGGTGATGATGATTGGTTAATTGCAGGCAGCTTGCAAGTGTAGTGTAGAGCTTATTCTGTGTGTGTGTGTGTGTGTGTGTGTGTGTGTGTGTGTGTGCGCGCGCACGCGCGTGCGTGTGCATGCACGCATGTGTGTGTGCATGTCTGTTGTTCACAGGTTGGAGTGCAAAGGGAGTGGCCTGCGGTGGCTGTGAGAGGCATGTAATATGTTTAAATAGGGCAAAGTAGTGTTTGGAGAATTGGTAATTACTTACATCCCTCTCTGGCCATAGGGACACTGTCCAGATCTCACCTCCCCACCACACACATACACTTATACACACATACACAAAACATGATATGGGACCCAGTCAAACACTCAAATACACAAATACACAGTCAGAGTCACTCTGACAATCAACAATCACCAACAGGAGCCGGTGTAAGAAGGAGACAGAGGACACAGGCTGGTAAAGACAGTTTCAATGCAAAATTCCATCTATTTATATTATATGCCTGAAATGGAAAAGGCCACTTTTCTGTGGTCGTCACTGCCAGGCTAAAGTTTACCAAAAATGGTCCCCGGTTCCCTCCACTGGTTGGCTGCAGCACAACCTTGAGCTCCTCCCACTGCAATAATAACCACTGCACCACTTTAAAGGGGGGATATATCATCCATAATTATGATTTGCAACGACTTATGGTCTAAATATCTATCTTTTCTCAACTGTGTTAAATCGTACTGAATAATTGGTAAAAGTTAACATACATTTCAAAGTGTTGAAGATAGAACATGTGCATAACACTGTTCTTGGCTAACAGCATCATGACTGCAAGTAGGGTGTTTTTGCTCAACCATAAACTGTGACATCTTGTAATATTGTATGATTATTGATCCTTTTCCTCATCAATGGCAAGCAAAATAAAAAAAACTAGAGATGTGCAAAGACTGTGGTTTCTTCTTTTTATGTAACAGTTAACATGAAGTGAATCTAATTGGCCACCCCAGGTGCCACCCCATTATGAGTGGGAATCTGCACAGTCAATTTGAACTTTTTGGCATCAAAAACAAATTTTCGTTTAAAGGTGAAACTCAGTTTCAAATTAAACTATAAACAAGAACATAAGACACAGCAATGTTAGTAATGTTAAGTATGTATAGATAGTGGAGACAAAAATCATAATTTAAAGCACCTCATAACACCCCTACATAAGTCAGTGCCCAACTTGGGCCACTCCAGTGAAAAAGGTCTGGACACACCACTGCCTACATCAAATACAATTTTAACACAAGTAAACAGTGTGCAACAATAATGCCAGTAAGGCAGTGTGTGTGTGCTGAGCTGAGTATCACTGATCCACTATTGCGTCTAGACTGCAAAGACTATTCTCTATCTGGTCTCAGAAAGAAACACAGCAAAGTTCATCCACGTCCTTACAAAATAGGTCATGTTTGGTGACGTGATATCACTTGAAGGAAAAGCTAAACTACTGTAGCTTGAGAGCTAGTCTATCTAGTCTCTTTTTTTATAAAGCCAAGTATCACAAATCACAATCTGCCTCAGAGGGCTTTACAACATACAATATCCCTCTCTATCCTTGGACACTCATGGCAGATAAGAAAAAACTCCCCCCAAAAAATCCCTAAGCAGGAGGGATCCCTCCTTCAGGACGGGCAGACATGCAATAGATAACAATAATGTTACAGTAATACCTTGGAAAGAGAGAAAGAGAAGCAGAGGGAGAGATGCCCAGCTACAATAATAATAAAATAACATATAACAACAGTAAAATAAATATAAATAGTAATACATGTAACTTACAAAAGTATGTATGTTACATGCATAAATGGCAGTTTTTGTACATGACAATAATAGTCATATGTGTTAAGTAAGAGCCAGCTTACAGGACAATATGTTGATGCAGTTTATTCAATACATGTATGGATCAAAGACTCCGTCTCATTACTGTTGCAGTGGAGGACTGTTAAATTGAAGTAGATGGTGTAATAAAGATAAAAGCTGTCTCTGTATATGTGCACTTGATGCAGGTTGCCATTGTATAATAAAAATGAGACTGAAGGTGTTTTTTAACCACTTTCCAGCATTTTCAAAATCTTTACTCAACAGTTGAGACAAATCAAAACATAAATAGAGGTCCAACATTCTGTTGGATTTAAATATTGTTTCATGGACTGTAAAATGCAATCAAATGATAAATCAATATCATTCATTAATACGTAACCAGTAATGATTAATCCAATCATTTTGCTAAATTAAAAAAGGCCTCTAATTAAACTGTTCCTTGTCTCTTGTTACGATAAAACTGAAAAAAGTCTTGTGTTAACTCTGTGGTATGCTGAAGAGTTTAAGCTTCAAATATAATGTCTCTTTGACGATGTTTCAGCTTAATTTTTCCACTGTACTCAGATCAACTAAGAGCGAAAGAATGTCTTTAATTCAGCAAAATGTGTGTGTGTGCGTGGGCATGAATGTCTATGTGTGTGTTTGTGTGTGTGTTTTGGGTGAGAAGGTCACAGGAGGCGCCAAACTCGATTCCGGATTGAGTGTTTAACTTGACTTTCCACTGTCTCCCTTTAAACCAGCTCTGGCACTCACTACAAGTGAGACATCGAGTCGTGACCACAATACCACATTCTGCGTAAGAGGACCTTTTTCTCACTCATAATATTGACTGTGATAATGTTTTCATCACTACGTGGCAACACCAGATCAGATGAACGGCATTCTGCGCAGACCAAATACACGGCAGCTTCTGCGTGAGTGAAGGACAGAACGACTTATGTTGCTCTTACCTTTTTACCTCTGAATCAATAAAAGACGCTCTTTCAGGTTTCCCTGAGTTGAGACGCATGTGTGTGCTGTTCGCTCATCAAGACACGTGCACTTGCTCTGCTCTTAGAGGCCTATCGTTCTGAGTGTTTTTGAGAAAATGGACGTGAAAATATACAGAATTGGCTGTAATTATATGTGAAGGTTTATTTAAGTTTGAGGGTAACGTGGAGGGAAAAAAAGACAGACGGACAGAAATCCAGATGAGGGGCTTGTATGTGTGTGTGTGTGTGTGTGTGTGTGTGTGTGTGTGTGTGTGTGTGTGTGTGTATTTCACATTGTGGCTTGATGATGTTGTCTGGGCCAATCTGCCAGAGTGAATGGTTTGAATTTACTAGCCCACGACAGTCAAATTGTCCTAATCACTAAGTAAATAGATACTTCCCCAAGCTATCAGGGCACACACGCCGACAAAACTGCCTACAAGGAGGTAGGAGGTGAAAAAAAAAGAGAAAACTTTCACTGTTAATTGTTGTTTTCCTTTTTATTCCAACCTAAAAAACACCCAGTGTAATTATTCATAAGTGCCACTTTGATTTGGGCAAATTTGTTTGAAAGAGGCTTAAGGTGTTTCGCTTGAGTTATTCCCTTACAGAGTTTGGGTTGTGCACGGAGGGTCTTTTGCTTGCAGCGTTTTCACTTAAATTGAAGCTGAGAGCCGGGGGTTGGATAGAATTACACACCTTGTGCCCCTTTCTGAATGACTTGCCTCTAATCTAACCCAATCTGGCTTTCTGCAAACCTTATGGTGCTATATTTCTTTACATGCGTCGGGTCTTAAGATAGGATAACAACTGATGAAGATAATCCACTCAAATGAATTAGATTTGTTAAAAAAAAACGCTTTTAGCCGAAGTGAATCCAGCACCTCTTGTAAACATTTAATCAAAGTTTACAGCGGATTACGTCCTGAAATTTCAGTCTATCTTGATTTAAAAGCACAAACAAATGCGCGCTCTCATAACACAGGAAATTTGCTGGGATAAGCATGTGCAACAAGGCATTTATATCACATTATGTTGCTGCCCAAATACATAACAAGTATAATTCAACAGTCAATCAATCTTTCAGAAGCTGTGTTTTTGGAGTTTTCATATGGTGCATGTTTTGAAATTGAATTACGGAAAAACGCTACACTGCTGTGCCACATTTAAACATGAAACATTGTCAAGTTATTTCCACATCCACACTTCAAACACCATCAGTTTCTCCTGATGACTGGCTAACTTTAAGATGCGTGGCCTGTGTGTTAGTACATACCGACAGATTGTTAATCAAAACTGCATCTTTTAACATTTTATTAAGCTCTACATGATGACTTTTGTATTTTATGCTTACTGTCTTTTGCTGTTTATTCTTACTATTGCTGCTCTGCATGTTTGCATGTAATGCTCAGCTACGTGATGCTGTTTGTCGTTGCTGTGTTATGGTTTTGTACTGATTTTCTGCTGTTTTTTTGTTGCTTTGCATGGCCTGTGTTCTGTCTTGAAAATTCCTGTTTGTTATTGGTACAGATGTTTATATGGTGTCCTGCTGTTGTTGTTATGTGAATTGGAACATTTTACAGGTTTCAAAACCAGAGGACTACAGTTGAAAATAATCCATCTGGCTAACACTGGCACATTTGCAGAAATATTGATTAATGTGTGTTGTCCTTTAAATAAAATAAATTAAATGACTGAAAATATGCAAAAACTAGAAAAAAAGAAGAAATGCTATATGTGTTGTTGGAAATCAAGGCCCAGTCAAGTTAGCGCATGGTTCACCAGTGATTTGAACATTAGAGTGTAGCTCAGGCCAAGTCAGCAACCCAACACCGGGGTATAAAGTGTCCGTCATGCCTGGTTTACACTGGACCCATGTCTGGAACAGGAGAAGTGAGGATACTGTGACATACCGAGGACTGAAACTCTCAAGTAGAGCACGTCTCAAACAGTGTCGGAGAGGGAAATTATACAAAATGCCACCAAATACATTTGACACATCTGATTTATGGTCATTTTCCACTTTGAAATTCTTAATGGAAAATTAATGAGCTTTGGTTATGAGGCAGTGTATGCTGTATACTTCATGTGTGAACAAAATGTCATTACTGGGGGGGATATGAGCTGCAAGACAGTTATGTAAATCAATTTTTAACTTTTACTGTACTGATGGTTGATATATTGCTGTAAAATTAAGCTGCGACTTGGCTAAATAGCTCATCAGCAGAATTTAAACTTTTTTAAAAAAATTGTCACATATAATAAATTTACATTTTTATTGTGACTTGTGACCATGTGTTTTGCTTCCCATACTGTACTTGATGGCTGTTATTTGATGATTCTCAAAGAAAAAAAAAGAATCAGTACAAGATCGTCTAGACACATACGTATCAGATGTCCACATAACGTGGCTTATAGGAGCTCCCAGTCTTCTTAACGTACCTAAACAGCAGCCGTAAGCTTTACAGTCTCACATTAACGACAACACCAAATACCACAGCCTGTGTTTAAGCAGTAAACTGTAAATGAGGCAGCTCACAGTGTGTGTGTGTGTGTGTGTGTGTGTGTGTGTGTGTGTGTGTGTGTGTGTGTTTGTGTGTGCGCAACAGTAAGAACTATACTAATAGCTTTGTAGCAGTTTGTAATAGAGACACAGTTTTTACTGCATGTGTACAAAAGTGCGTCTACGATTCTTTGAGTGTGTGTGTGTATTTATGGGCTAATTAGGATTTGAGTTACACCATAATTAGTTTTGTGGCATTCCCACAGCACAGCGTATCATGTTACGGCTCATATGCATAATTAGGGAAAATAAACATTCACGGCTTTAGTTGGCTGTTATGAATCTTTCAACGCTTTCCTTGTTCCCCTCCTCTTTCTCTGCTCCCTCCTCTCTCCGCTCGCTTCTCTTGTTTTGCCTATCTCACAAACCAACACATTATCTACGCTTACTTCCAGCTTTCCAGTGATAAAAAGGTAAGAGGCCCGTTTTGATCATATCTACAGCAAAACCTGGCTTGAACAAAAGTACATGCACACATGGACACACACTTTGATTTTTTAGGGGCATCTATAAACGTGAAGACAGAAAGCAGAGCGTTCATAAAGAATCATCAATATAGATGTAGGAGCCCGAGACAATAAAATGTCTTTTATAGCATTAGACCCTCTCACAGACACACACCCTCTGTCTCTCCTTCCATTCATAGTTACAGTTTTAAGGTAATTTGTAAGGTTAAGTATTTTGGCTCTAAATTTAATGTTCACGTCTGGTTTTGGAGAGAGTGGTAATATGACGACACCTGAACTTCTCTGGATTGCCTCCTGTGGCAGCGGATGACTAACACAGTCAAAGTAAGTAACAACACTAATGCTATGACCACACTACGAGTGACAGAGCAACAGGCTAATAGTCATTTCAACAAAAGCTGGTGACATGAAGCAAGAAACTAATACTTGTCGCTGTGAGACGTGCAACAAATCAAAGGTGAGCTGGCCTTTTTTCAGCGCTCTAATGAGGCGTTGAAGCGTCTCATAGGTTTTTGTTTCTTGCTGCTGTACTGCGATAGACAGTATAAATAATGGACAATATCACAGATTAGTTTGTGAACTGCCGTTTTAAAGCCTCAAGTTTAGCATTTTGACCGTCTCCACTGTTTTTTTTTTGGAGCCAGAAATGACCATATTTGGAGGAGTGAGGGATGGATCTGACTGTGACGGCGATGATGCTTCATAGATAGCCTGTAACTCAAGTGGTCCTGTTCTGAAATATACGTAACTTTAAGCCTTAATGAAAATGTAAACGGGTAAAAAATAAAAAAAACAAATCACCCTCCATACAGTTGTCATGAATGTTGAAAGTAGCTAAAGAGAACAAAACCTTTGTACCTAGCTGTAAACTTGTTTATTTCAGCTATTTAATTGGGCATTTCAACATGATGGTCTATGGGATTTACTGCTTGGAAACTATCCTCAAGTGGCCATTCAAGTAACTGCAGCTTCTGACATTTCCCCATCGGCTTCATTGTTCAGCGTCAGTCGTTGCCGCTTGGATACGGTGTTGTTGCTAAGGTAGCTGACATTATGCTATCTTTCTTTGTACACACGGATGCAATGGGTCAACAAAATGTGATGGCAAAATGAGGCTCAGACATTGATCAAAAGTTTAGATTTTTTTTTTTGACTAAACAGAAACTATACATCAGGCGTGTCGAACATATGACCCGTGGGCCAGAACGGGCCCACCAAAGGGTTCAGTCAGGCCCTCTGGGTGACTCTGCAAAGCGTGAAATTTCAAAGTCGTTTATACTGGAGCCCGAATGATTTTATCATTGGGGTGCTGGAAATAAAATTAAATAGATCATTCCTGATATCGACTGGTACATATCAGTTGAGGGCATCTGTAACTATGTACAGAAACACAAATCAAGAAATAAATTAAGAATAACTTAATTTCTGACAATAACTGAAACATTTGAATTCAGGACATCTCAAACTCCACCCATACTGTAAATCACGCATTTTTACTGTATCAAAGTTTGTTTAACTGTAAAATATCTGATGGTTTTATTGGTCCTGCCCACATCACATTGGACTATATGTGGCCTTCAAACCAAAATGAGTTTGACACCCCTGCTTTACATGATGTTCAGTCAAGGTGCTTTGTTGCAAGTAGCAGACACGCAGGCCCAGGTTGACGAGTGCGCCAACGAGCACTTAAGCAGCAACTCAACAGTGTAATTGCTGTGGTAGCTTTATCACTGGTGGTGTGAACACAACATAACAGCTTATCACACATTTGTGACCGTACAAAATAGAAATGTATAAATCATATTTCAATTATTGTTCGTGTGAGAGCGTTTGTTACGTCTCGCAGTTAAAAATGAAAAATAAACCTTTTCCTTCTCTGCCGCTCTGTTTCTCTCAGCTCCTCCTGAGTGAACACAGTATTTTAATATTGGCGCTCCACAGCAGACACATGATGTCAATCCCACTATTTATTATGTTTATTTTGCTCTCTCTCGTCATAACATACTGGAAATGTCAGCCTCAGTTTCAGGCTATGTGTCTCTTGGCTGGACATTAAAACAAATGACAGCAAGGAGTCTATTTTTCCTCTGTGTGCGTATGTGTGTTTGTGTGTGTGTGCACGTTGCTGACAGATTCTTCTTTACACTTCACGCTGACATTGACATTAGCCATTTAGATGTGTGTATTTGTGTTTCTCCAGAATCATGGGCCATGCTCACTTTGCAGCAGCTGACGTGTGTATTTGTTTGTGTATGTGCAAGTGTGAGTGTGCGTCTGCCGCCGTATTTACAAATCTCCCTAATGAGAAATTATTGAGGTGCGGCACTAAATTTTCTGTGCCACAGTCAATTTATTTTTCCAGGTAATATGTTCATATTTTAAAACCGCCTATTGCTCGACAGATGAAATGAGATTTCGGAGCGAGTGAAAAGTTATCCTCCTCCACCCCATCCGTCCACTCCTTAGAGTTGTGTTTACAAGGTTGATTTTAAAATGGTTGTAACCTGCGGGTGTTTATAAGGCGAGTTTAGCTCGTGAACATCTAAGAAGTCACTGAAACAGACTTGCTACAGGGGGAGAAATTAGTTCCAGAGAAAAGACTGAAGGAGAGGGAGGAAGGGAAAGGGTGAGGAGAGGGGAGGACAATGGAAAGATGAGCAGGAAAGGAGGAGCAGGACTTCATCATGTCTGTCTGTGTTTGTGTAATCATAGCTGATTCAAATATGGATCTGTGGTCAAGCGGCAAGACAATATTTCCTTTGATTTTGGTGTTATTTAGCGCTCACAAAACCCCATACAAAATCTGATATAACCTGAAATTAAAATGCATAAGGATATGCAGGCCTATAATGTCTGCACATGCGTGTGTGTGCTGGGGGTGCTTGTGGCGTGCAGACTTGCGGATTTCTGGCTGGACAGAGAGCAGATGTCTAGAACGTGCTAAATGACTGACTTGTTGATAATCAGCCTGCCATTAAAAGTGTCAGGGTTTACATGCGTGTGCAAAAACCATGAACATGCTGGCAGCCAAGTCTGAGCAGAAAGGGTTTCTTCTTTTCTAGTGCAATCCCTCTTATCCATTTATGTTTCACAGAATGTCTCTAAATGTGCTGATGAAGTAAAATTTTGGAAGAAAACGTATGCTGGTAGTGCGTATTGTTTTTGTGCCTGACTGATCAATGGTAACCACAGTTTTTGACATTGGTCCAGTATTGAGAGAGACCCCGAAACAGGCTGGAATCACTTGGGCATATTCACACCGTCAAATAATGTCTACTAAAAGTGCTTGTTTTTGCCTCTGATAAGCTCAGCTTATTATTTGAAGTCTGACAACATTATGAAAAAGATCCCTACAGAGATAGACCTCGTGAAGGAGTAAGATCCTTTTTGTTTAACCAGAAACTGCCCTGAAATCACCATTGGCAATTCCACCAGACTCTGAAGAAATAAACAGTAATTTTGTCGTCTTAAAAACATGCATCATTCAGAGTTGACAGAAACAAAATTAAATTCACAAGAACTGTCCTTATCCTCCTTTGACTGTTACAACAATCACCAATTCTTGTTTGGTTAAAATAAACCCTTAATTGATTCAGCTAGATGTGAAAATATGCTGGCTCTATACACACTAAAATTACTGTTTATTTAAATACCATCTGGTGGAATTGGTGATACTAATTCTGGGCTGTTTCTGTTTTTTTCTAAACAAAAAGATCTTTCTCTGGAGGGATTCATTCCATGAATTTTAAGACACTTATAATAACAATCTGAGCCTTATAGTGGCAAAAACAAGTACTTTTACTGGACGTAGATTGAAGTATGAACATGCCCTGAGTGGTTAAATGGCAGCCCGTTTTGCTGTTGCCTTACGCAGCGGTCTCACTCAATACTGGACCAATTTCAAAATCTGTTGTTACTGTTAGGCAGTTAGATACAAAGACGTGAGAAATAAATTATTGAATACAGTTCTCATAGACCCTTCCATTTTTAAAAGTCTATATTAAATATATTATGAATGCTTAACTACATGCTTATGCTTATATACTTAAAACAAACCAGTTAATCTCAATACATCTCAGTTTAAATAAATCACTGAAATGAAATTAATGAAATGCGTAATATTATCACATTATCTTGTGAAGATTGTCAACATGCTCTCAAAACTCACTCTTTTATACTCTGTTGGATTTTTATCTTTCTCTACTATAAGATGTTGGGGTGTATACATATATGTTTTCACAGCAGGATTAGTCCATCACAGAGAATGAATTGGACGGACCTGAAGTAGTTAATTTGAGCCAAGTTCACGTAAACACTGCCTGATAGAATGGATTTGATTTCCATCAAATTCACCAGGGACAGATATACTTAACTCCACCTACACACACACACACACACACACACACACACACACACACACAACACACACACACACACACACACACACACACACACACACACAACCAACCACTCACACACTTCACAAACACAGAAGCACCTGTAAAAGCTGAGCATTAAAGTGTGGTGATTATTTCCACTGAGAGTTGTGAAGGGTAAAGAAAGAAAGACAGGAAGAGAAAACTCCAACGAACATACTGTAGACACACACACACACACACACACACACACACACACACACACACACACACACACGCCTCTCCTGTAGACACACACACACACACACACACACACACACACACACACACATATACTGCCATTGCTGAGCCTGTTTCATTCAACAGCTGCACTTCCTCATGGCTCCGATTCAGCACATTTCCATCAACCACCTCTGCCAGACCACAACACACTCCAACAACAGCCCACTTCAGAGCGCGCACACACACACACACACACACACACACACACACACAGATCCGAGTGCATTAGCTGTGTAGATTAATGAAAATGTCTTGCTGAACAAGGGAGAGAATACCTTGCAGTGTGAAATTGCTTGCAGACCATTGTGTGTGTGGGTGTGTGTGTGTCTGTCTGTCTGTAGGAAGCGAGAACAGCATGTTTCATCTCAAACCTTGTTTCTCACTGCTACCACTACCACCACTCACTCTCTCTTTTTCCTCGTCTCTCCCTCCTTCACACCCCCTCACCAGCTATTCATTTACACTTGTCAAGAGGTAGCCATTAAGCCCAAAAGCCTGCGCCGAAATTTTATTTCAAAACCATTTGTATTCCTGAAAGAAAAATAAATCCAGCGTTCCCTCCGACTGCATTAGGGCCGCGGTTTGGTGATTTGTTTAGGTTGATAACACTCACGGCCCAGCAGCCACCTTCTTTCGGTCTTCCTTGCTTGCTTTCTTTCTGTCTTTGGGGCCATACAAGGGCCCTTGTCTCAATGTTAACCAGCTGGCTGTAACATAAAGTCATACTTTATTTGACTTCTATTAGGAGAACAAGACATCTAATGAAGGGGGCTGCTTATGCACTGTGGGTCTATATGTCTGTGAAAAAAAGGGAGGTGGGGAGCTAGTCTCAATAAAGCAGTTGGATTTGCTCAGAGCTCTCGTAAAAGCAAGTGGGCCCAATCAAAACGACCATGAGGGAGAGGGCTAACAGGGCAGATTATGTCCCAAAAGTGTCCCACTGAGTCTTTTTGCTTTTGTGATAATATGTGTAGATTTTTCTTGTGTGTGTTGCAGTTGTATGCAAGTCTGAGTGCGCTCTCATGCATGTGCATCTATCGTCCTGGAAGGAGAAATTCACCAGAGTGTTTCTCCATTCAGCGTTTCACCCCAGAGCTACAAATTCTTCCCCCCTCTGTTCAAAAACTTGAGCCTGATTTCCAGACTATTTGTCTGGCTGTTTTCATGGTCGCGGTGATTTCATGACAGTATCCATACGCAGGCGCGGGCGGATTGGGGTTTTATCTTCCTGACATAGTAGCAATTGTACAATGTGATGGCCTTGGAAAAGTAATGGCTATTCACACGGAGCTGCCAAAATGAAACCCAACTCTAGATGACTGGGAGAATGTTCCCACATCTCTTGTTAAATTGTCTCTGTCTGCTCATTCATTTTGTGCAATTGTTTCTCTTTTTCTCCTTTTCTTCCTTCTTTCTTTCGCTCTTGGCTCCCTCTCTCTCTCCATTGGGCTTTGTTTGAAGTCTGCTTTAGGCCAGTAAAAGGACCCCCCCCCTCCCATGGCAGTTTAAATGACAGCTAGTGAAACATGATACACTGGCCCACCATTAAAAAAAAAAAAAAAATAGCCATGATAGCCATGCTGCTCGCTCTGTTAATCAAATTCGCCGTAATTGTCATCTGAAGATTTTAAAAGACGCAGAGGGGGAAACCAAAAGACTAACCTCTGGACCTGTAGCCCTGGGGTCGGCGTTTGTGTGTGCGCGAGTGTCCTCAGGGATCGTCTGAGAGTTTGTATATGGTCACGCTGAGTTAAGGAGCTGTGTCTGAGTTCTGGATGGAGAGTCTCCTAAGGGAGCCCATCGTCCACCCACTCTTTGTCTCTCAGTCTGGTTGTCTGTTTCCATGTCTCCCTGTGTTAAATCCTCCCACCCATTCTGTCTGTTTTCACTTTTTCTCTCTCTCTCTCTCTCATCCTTTGACCAGCTCCGTCAGTGGCCTTACTTTCAACTGTGGTCTAAACGCAAAATCTACCACAACAGTTAAAAGAACGCTCTAATGTTTTGAGCTGTTTTTAGACCAAAACGTGACACAATAAAATAAGATACTCTTCTGTGTAATGGCTACTGATTTTAACTAAAAGAAAAGATGAGGAGAAGGTGTTTTATTCACGTTTCACATCTACAGGAAAGAAGTACATAAAAGCTGTAACAACTTATGAAGATTAGACAAATGTATTATTATTTGTTAATTATCTCTGCCAGGGAAAAGCTTTGAGGGAATCATGCTGGTGGTTGTGTGTGTTTGTGTGAATCTGTCTGTTCGCAGCTAATCTAACAAACTACTAGAACAAACAGCCTAATATTTCATCAGCACATTTATGAATTTAAAGAGCCACGTTTATCGACAGTTTTAGACCATCATTGACTCCTCACTCAATGAGGCCACAAGTTTTTCAAACATCGGCTATGCTAAAAACACCAGGCCTTACCACCTGTTGCAGGCCACATTTGGGCCTTTGTTGTGGCTCAAAAACTAACACTGATAAAAAAAAGTTTGATCGTATTTTGAACCGAAACATCTGCAAATTCATTCCATTCTCAATATGTTATGACCCACTAAGGTTAGGCACATTACAAGAAAATAAGTCGACTTTTTTTGTTATCTTCACTGCTATCTTGACTGCAAGGGAGCCAGGAGGGACAATTTAACCAGGTACAGCTGGTCCATATTCTGGCTGCCACACTGTAAAATCTGACAAGTTGATCTTACTTAAAATAATGGAAGCCAATTGCCTTGATAAAGAAAGTAAATATAACTATTAATTGTAATTTAGGTTTATTTGATATCTAATTGTTAAGGTTACTTAAAATTTAGATGCATTCATTTAATTTTGTGAAGTTGAAAATGACTACTGAAACTACCTTGTTCTTTCCAACTGTAAGCAGTTTTTGTAAACTAAGTTAGTCTGACTTAACTTTTTTCACGCCAGAGAGGATTTTGAAGTTTGAAGTCAGGCTATCTGCAAATTCTGGTTTGTTAATATGTTATAGATTATGCAAATATGACTGACTATTTTGTAACCAGTAGAAAACAGATATATAGCTCAGTAAACAAGGTTTTCTGAAATAGCTAAAACTTAAAAAGATTGATTTGATTAAACTTGTAATTTTGAAGTTACGACAACTTCACAAAATTAAGTAAATATAACTACATTTTAAGTAAACTTAATGACTAGAAATAAAGTAAACCTAAATTAAGTCTACTGTCAGATTTCACAGTGCATGGCTGGAGCGGGGAGTTATTCTGTCATACCACACTGGGATCGTTTTAAAAGCGGAGTGCTTTGCCTCCCCAGTCTTGTGCAGATTTTGTTGATGTGGTAATTTCTTTCTTGATATTTGTACTTCTGCCCACAGTAAGCAGGCTAGGCAGTTAAGTGAATTCTTTTTTCATCTGTTTCAATTGTGTCTATTGTTATTTCCTTCTTTGTTTTGCTGAAATATACTACGCCATTAAAAGTCCAGTTATGAATAACATGGATCAAAGATTTGTCGCTTTTTTAGTGATTAAAAATACATGAATCCTCATAATAATACTATATCCATATCTCATGCACAGTGCCTGTTAACAGGAGAACTCAATCTGTTCTGTGCAACACACTGCAGCTCCATCAAAAATAGAGAAGATGCGTATTTTTCTGGGACACTTCCAAAACGCGCTTTGTCTTGTCTGCTGGAATTGTCTAGAGTCCATGATCAGTTTGGACGGCCGCCTGGCAGAGATGTGCACTCTAATGAATGCACTTTTCTATTTTTTCTATATTATTTCAGTCATAAAATCTACAACATAAAAATTGTACGATGTAAATAACATGTAAAGTATTTCCTCGTCAACCTATTTTGTCAGCAAGTGTTAGGATCACAAATTTCAGTCTTTAGGTATCTCATTTAAGAATGAAACTCCAGATTTTTGACACCATGCCACTGCACACTTTTGACCATTTCTCATTTCCCAGCTCAACCACGATCCCAAACCAACATGTGGGTCTTCGATCATCTGTGGTCTGACTGGTTTTGTAGTGGAGTGGGAGTTAGTAAATGATCTGTTTTGAATGGCTCTAAATAGCAACAACTAATGCATTACCACACGTCCAATGTGTGAATCCTGTTGTTTAACCCTCTGATAATGCGTCAGCAGTAATTAACCAGGTCAAACATGTTTTACACCTGCTCCATCAAAGGCATGTCTGATGCTGTGTGATGAGTAATGATGATCTGTGAGTGTTTTGACACTGAAAACACTGCCAAACTGTCCCCTGTGAGTCTAACTGGAAATGTGAGCACACATTAGTCTGCTGTTTTTATACCACACAATGGAGGGTTAAGGGAAGAATTAAACAAAGAGGATGACAACCAATCAAGGATATGAAACACATGACGGCGCCAGTAAATGACATGTGGTTTCGTTCTTTTTGTGCCACCAGGAATCCACCCAGCAACTGAAGTCGAAAGAGCAGACTCCCATTGGACAACCGGCACGACTTCACATCACTCAGCGAGCGTTTCACAGTGTAACAGACCGTATTACAGCACCGGGCAAATATGCACTTTATCGCCTACTCAAGTCTTTGATTTCTCTTTCTGCTCCATTTGGATTGACATAAATTGTGCAATATGGTAGCCTTGATTTCAGCTCCAGGCAGACAGGCAGCTGGCTGGAGGGGGATGAGAGACGAAGAGAGGAGTGTGGGGTCACTTAACTTCAGAAACTTAATTCTGTCCGTCCCAACTGAAGCATCTGAATCGTGACTGCGTTTATGTGTGTGTAGGTGCATGCCGATTCGCACCCGTGAGCCACTGACCACACATTTAACAAGGCGCTCCAGTGATCCTGCAGGCACAAGTGTTTACCCAAAGTCCTGACCTTCTTGCACTGATACTTTCACTGCTGATATAAATACCACACACACAAACAGGCGCGCACACAGCAGCAACGATACAGGTAACTTAATCCTCATTGTCCTCCATTCTCTCCATTGGCTAACACCTGTCATGTGTTCATGCTCTCCACCAATCAAATCCCACAGCCTTAATGATACACAAGATATTTTTATACTGAGCACTTGTTGTTGAGAGGCCTTCTGTAAAAATTGTGTTAGGGCGGGAGCGGGATCATATTGGGTTGCAGCATATGCATGTGTGTGTATGCATGTGTGTGTGGTTTGAAACTGGATAGGTCAGAGAAGCCTGTGCTAATATGTCCTAAAGAATGCTTATGACGAGGTGCTAACTCGCAGTGATTGCAACTGCTGGTGGCAGAGAGAGAGAGAGGAGAGAGAGAGAGAGAGAGAGAAAACGTTCCAGTTTTATTTGGGTTACTGTGGAAAGGTCCCATCATGCTTTATGTTGACAGGACATTTGTCAAATTGGAGTGATGCAACTGCCCTGAATCTTCTCTGTCACGTTGCATGGCTCCAGTTACTCTGATATATTTCTTGTTGGAAAACTTGGGTCAAACTAGGGCTGTCAAATGATTTACTTTTTGAAACAAACAAACAAAAACAAAAAAAACGCAATTAATCGCAGAATTTCAATAGTTAATTACAATTAATCACATGTTTTTTAATCACACGATTTCAATTCAACTATTTGGCATTACAAACAATTATTTTCCATCACCAAACTTTTGCCAAACTTTGGAGCATTATTTAGTCTTCTTCTTAAGAAGCTAGCATGACATGTTCGAATTTCTTAGGTTCTCTTGTTTAATATGGTACCAAAATCATTGCTCTAGCGTTAAAACACAGCACAGCACAGTCTTTTACGGATGGTAATGTCAGCAGGTGGTTAATGGGACTAAAGATAAAAAAATAAAAAACATTTAAAAACGTGTCATGTACGGACCTTAATGACATTGCTGTGTTTGTAGCATATTTTACAATGGATTTTACAATGGATTTGAACCCAGTTCAGCCAATCTTGGTCGAGGACTGGAACTGTCCATTCTCTAATTTAACATATATGTTGACCCAGGTCAGTCTACTGAACAACACACACTGGCATTCTGTATGTGTGCAGCATGAAATGAGGATATTCCCCAAAAATATATATGCCTGGTGTTGGATAGGTACTTTATAGCTGTAAAATTAATTTAAAACTTCCCAACTCATCGACCAGTGTGTGCTGGGAACGTATCCACTCTCACTAATCTCACTGATGGGTTAACACACTCTGAAAGGCTCCTTACAGTGCTGGTAATTGAGGAAAAACCTTCATAGCGAACTGCCACCGCTGTGTTAACCGCATGGAAACATATGTGTGTACAGTACGTCTGTGTGCATTTGCATGTGTCTGTGTGTGAACGGCCAGTCGGCATTCAGACCGACCTTGTGTATTAAGAGTGGAATTTATGTAAAAGTTCTCATATTCGGCAGTCATTTCCTTTTGATGTTCAAGCTCACTGTTTCCAGGCAGGAATTTTTGAACTCTGGAGAGAGAAATGGAGGGGGTAATGGAGTGGCGGAGAAAAAGAAAAACACAAATTGGTTATTTCTTCATCATAACCACACCCTTTGTCCTCATGTTCTCTCTCCTAACCACTCATGTTTTAATAATATTTTCCTCTCTCTCTCTCTCTCTTAATTGTCAAACACTATCATGCACTGTCAGGGTTAGTTGTGTTTGTGTGTTTAAGCATATCCCTGCACTTTTGGCAAACTTAACTTAGTTGGGATAAATGGCTACACACACAAAGACACACAATATTCATTATGGTCCTGGTGTGCGTTCTTTGCATTCTCATTCACATTTATTGACAGAGCTAATGGAATCATGTCTGTGCACATTTGCTTGTTTTACATTTTCAACATGTCTGTTAAGTGTCTGCGGCTCGCTGTACGCACGTTTGTATTTATGTGTGTAAGAACAAGTCTGTCCACGTCTGCATTTCACGGTGTGTGCACACATGCATTCAGCCGTGCGTCTGTGTTTATCGATATAGCTAATGGATTTTCTGCTGGCCCAAAGTTTGTTTGTTCAGTAACCCAATATGGCAGTCGGTTTATAAGGCAAGCCTTCAGAATAGAAGCGTGACTCATGACTCTGTCTGACACAACTGTCGATGACCTGACACCCATATCAGATAGCACGAGAGAGAGCGAGATATGAGGAGGTCATGAGAGGAAGAGTTGTGATGATCGATAGACCATCAAGGCAGGATGACATTTTAACCTGAAGAGTGGCAAATAATATGTCTGAATGTCTTAATGGAGTAATGATAGGCAGGAAAACAAAGATACACCTCGAGAAAGAAGAGGGATGTTTACTAGTGATATATTTTTCTTAATCTTAGACCAGAGGTACCAATAACCACAGATTCTTTTTAGCAAAGACTGAAATGTCTGAAGGACGTCTGTCATTTTGACAGATTAGAACACTTAAGGTCTACGTTATCTTAAAGTAATTCACATCCCTGTCCAGCTGTTGTGGTGTGCATATCAATTAGCTAAAGTTTTGTCTTGATCTCACATGCACAGCCTTATTGTCTAGTGGGCTTTAGCCAAACAGGATAACTCTTTGATTTAGCCATCGCATTACTGTACCGCAAAATACCATTGCAAATTATCACAGCAGCTGAGTGTCTGAAATTTCTTTAAAAAGACCGATAAAAATTATGCTGTTGATAATCAAGGTGAAAAAAGTAGAGCTGCCTCAGTTCAAAGTCTGCCTGGTTAGCACTAACATAGCAGGAGGGTCTAACATCCAACACCGAGACACTAAACTGTTCCAGCAAACTCACACTGACACCAAAAAGGCTTTGAAAAGACATTGAAATGTTAGCCATGTTTTGCTAACATTAAACCCTTTCACCCTGTGTTTGCGGGAAGACTCTCACAGAGCGAAAGCGAGACAAGGACAGGCCAAGAGGAGTCTATACACTTTGCTTTGTCATTAGATACCAACTTTAAATAATAAAAGAATTAAAGAAGTCTGCAACACATCCATGACCAAAGTGTCAAACATTCATTGTTAATTACAAATGTTACCATCGCTTCAGAGCCCAAAAAGTAGAAAAAAGAGGGACTGATGCAGCGGACGACGAAGGACAAGCAGGTAATACTGACACCGATTGTCAGCCAAAATAGTAGATTATAATGGGATTCTTACACCCTTGTCCGTTACAATAATGTGCAATGAGTAAGTTTAACACAGGCGCTGCCCTGGATCTTAAAAATTTGATGACATTACACATGAGGAAGGTCCCATCTGGCTACAACTGCCCTTGACAAACACGCACACATGAACATAGCTTTTCATTAAATTACTCTTTGATTTAATATGATCAACAGACACACAGAAGGCTGCAGACAGTGTGACACAAGCCAGATAGACCGTCCTACAGAGAACAGAGCGTCTCCGTCTCTTCCTCTGTACCAGCTGACTTAACATCTCTCCGTCTACCTTAAAGTCCTTCTCTTCTTCTCATTCTCTACCCCTGACACATGAAAGGAGACTGTAGGGTATTTCTACTCTTGAAAGGGATTTGAGTTGAGCCCCCAATAAAATTCTGCATGTCCGATGGTGACTTAGAGTTTGAAAAGAGCTCTTGTGTGAGTGACTGAGATGAAATCATGACTGCTGAACAGCATCTGGATATATATGCAGGGAAATGACTATAAAGTGAGATTACACTGAGCTTTACATGGACAGACATGCAGATATCCAAGCAATGACCTCTCATGCAAGCACAGATGTAAACGAAGACAGACTTTTAAGCTCTCGGACACATCTCTGATTTTTCTGTAACGGCATGTTGAAAAAGAGCAACAGCACGAATAGTACTAAGTCACTGTGTTAAGGCAAACGTAGCACTATCTTGGGTAACAACTTTGGCTGCAGTTACTGTAGCATACACTTCCCCAAATCCAATAAAGAGCAGAACAGGAGTGCAATCATCACTATCACTTTAACATATTAGTAACCAGGACTGAGTTAGTTAGTATAGCATGCTAACATTTCAATGCAATCGCAAAATAAATACCAGCATTTTACATTTCTGTGGACCACAGACACATTACATTTCTGAGTTATATAGCAGATGTACTGGAACTTTCTTTCAACAATGCTGTAATGAGTGTGGTTATGGTTAGGCAGAAAAAACACTTGGTTATTGTTAGAAAAAGATTATGTTTTAGCCTCAAATACCCAAAATGGGAATGCATTATCTGAAAGCATAACCCACTTGTGAGAACATCTATTGGCAAAAGAATATTTGATATTTTGGAGTAAAAGGGAGAAATGTAAACAGAGGAGAGATAGACATCGGCTGGCAGGGGATGAAAACAAAGAAATAAAGTGGATTAAGAAAGAACTGTGGGTTGATCAAAATGATTACAGGGAACAAAAAAAAGAAATAACAGCAGATTAAAAACAGGAAGAAAGAATAAAACCGGAAAAAAAGGAACAAGAAATTGATGGTGGAATAAGTGAGGAATAGACTAAAAGCAAAGAAGCAGTTTTGGAAAAGAGGACTTGTAGTAAACCTACAGTCTATGTGGTCGGGTCTGAACCATGACACCGTGATTAGTTTTAACATTTCACACTTTGGTTCACCTCGTATTTGTCTCTCTCTGTCCTCCCTTCTCCTGCTACAGCTCCAACTGTCCCCCAGCATTGTTCTCAGGAAAAAAAATAGAGGATGGATCGTCTTACCTTTTCAGGAAGGCAGAAAAAAACAGGCAGAACCTAAAACTCCCTAAAAACACAGGGGAGAAAAGGGGGAAGTGATGGTCGTGGCATGAGGAGGGAGGAGGGAGATGGGTGAAGAGTCGGAGGACTGGAAGGTTTGATAAAGGGAGGTTGGAGGAGGAAAGCAGCAAATACGGCATTTTGGATATTGACTAACTTTTGAACCCTGCACAAACACGTCTTTCACAACTAGAATAAAACGTGGCGCTTGGCTAGACAGAGCTTTAATAAAACAGCTCAGACTCACAATAATGCGACCAGAAATATATTTTTTTCATATACAAAACACTTATCTGTTAGACAATTGCACACACACTGACATGTTGCTTCATGCCAACCTCATTCTGTTGCACCATGACAGCAGCATGATTCATGACATCAATAATGATAGCTGATACTAAATACTATTAATGACTTCTCAAATTGCACTCCTTATGTCAGTCACTCACACTGGAGTATCATGACCTTTGTGTACACCACAAGTACTGAACACATTTAGATTACTTAATGTTCTCTGTAAACGTTGTCAAACTGCTTTGAAGTGACTTCACAGGTACACTAGTGAGTGCTACACCTATAACAAACAAGGGCAAAAATGCTCACAAAACAATCTTAAAGTCTCTCCTCAAACATTTGATCTGCCTGATGGAAATGTTATCTATCTATCTTTGGGCTTAAAGTATGATTGCCCTGGTCAGCACTTTAATTTGTGACTACATTTTTTTTTTCCACTATCATGTGATTTAGTATTTTTAATGTTACAGGATTTTTTCAAGAAAAGCACAAAATGAATTTAATCTGGATTTTTTAAAATGAGGAATCGCCGCATGCTCTTTTAATGTCTAGAGTTCTTCATTGTCCACTGTACAATGTTTGTGGTGAGAAATGCCAAAATAAGAGTTCAGTCCTCGTCTTGCCCTGCCTGTGAGCCATGAGCTATATCAGGGGGACTTTACAGAAAGTTGAGACTTCTCACAAACACAGACACACACACACACACACATAGAGTGGATGTTATCGGCATGATCAGGTATGTATGAGAAAAACGACACACAGACTCACTTGCCCTCTAGATAAGGAGGTACAAGTTTCCAGCTTTCTACTGCAGCCATATCCTGTTACTAATACTCTGCCCTGGGCATGAACGCCTACACACTCACACACACTGCCCTAGGGCACAGGAACATCAACTTCCACCATGGGCCTCCGTTTCTCACCCTTTTTGCTGTCTTTCACCTCTCTATCACCTCTCAGCTCACACTATGACCTTTTCACACCTGTTCACATACTATAATAGCTCGACAAAGACAGAAACAGACGGGTGTGAGAATGAACTGCTCATAAAAAGTGTTTACCACACATTATTGCTTCTAAAGACATTATTTTTTTTGCACCATGAATACACACGGAGAGAAGAACAGAAGAATACAGAAGTAAAAACTGTGAACAAAACAAAACACTTTTCTGTGTGGTTGTACCCACACATGCTATCTACCCTGTTATTAAATATTTAATTACTGCAGCAAACTGTAGGGTAGGAGCTATTCTAAACAAGTTAATATGAGGTTAGTCAAGGATTGAGAAGTTTCCTTTCCCACACACCTTCCTGAAGGCTGCATTTGCCCTTTTGACTCCAATAAATCATAATAAACATATGACTGATTTATAGCCAACACATAAAGGTGCAACAGGATTAGCAGCTTTGCAACATGACGCTAAATTGTGGGCACATGTCTCTTGTAAAGTATCACTCTGGTTTTTCTGTCTCTGTGTTAGTTTAACAGTGTTGCACTGTGTAATGTATGACGCTGATTTGCATGAGGCGATAGACGAACCGGGAGGCAGACAGATGTATTCAGGTACCAGCAGCTGTAGGATGCAACTTAAAGTGACATTGAAGAGAATGCAGGTGAGGAGGTCAGGAGATTAAGGGCACTTCTTTACTCTGGAGCAGGTGCGACTCGCTTCCTCAAGGCCAGGTTCAAAGGTCGTAAACTGGAATGCAATGTCACGACAGCGATGTGTGAATTTGACTCTGAAACCTGATATTTCCTTACTTCTCTCATCTGCATCCTTCTAACTGTCACTGTTGTGTTCAGCTTACAGAAAGTATAAATGAACCTATTGTTTTATCAAGTTCCTGTATTGGTTTGTTGCATTGCAGAGCTACTTCCTGGTTATTTACCTGCTTACAACGCATATAAACATGTGCAAACTATAGCAAGCAAGCAACCCGCGACCCCTAGCAGTATGAGCTGTTGTGGATAACAAATGAATGAATGCACCTATTCATTAATAACAGACCACAAGTGCCAGAATTGACCAATTAGACTCAAGTACTTCACACAGCCATGTAATAAACACATTTAGATATTCATGAGTGAATTTATATTCAGGTAAATGAAACACAGATAAACAAGACCCACTACCAGTTAAAATAATAATCTGAACATTCATTCTTTGCAGCAGCAAGTTTTGCTGTTTTTATTTTGTGTAGAAATGAACCACATGTAGGTTTGTCGCCAAGCTGAAGTTAAACCAAGAAGCAGCTCTGCAATACAACTGACTAAGTCATTTAATTTAAGTAGAAACTATATAAATAACTTCATTTTCACTTTCTTTTATGCTTTCAAATAAATGTTTTAGATAACTGGGTTAAATTTTACATGCTCAAAACCTGTCAAGCCACATCTTGTCATTTTGAATCTGTTTGTAAATGTCTGTCTAGTAGAATTGATGCATTTGAAATATTTGGACTGACGCTGGTGAGTCAAATGTTTTCAGAACTTAAAAGGGCAATGGGGCCAAACTACAAGAAAATGAAAGTTGAAAGAAAAAAAACCCTTGTGTTGACAGGTTCTTGTCAATCAAACAACATAAGTAACTCAGATAAACTGACTAGATAACTTCAAACTAACATCGGAATATGCAATCTGAAAGCACTTGCTGACATCTTAAAAACACCAGTTCAAGATTACACCGCAGCAGATTTTCTTATCCTTTTCTCATTTTCACTTTACCCTCAAACCTACCATGTATCTCCTGCTGATGTCAACAATGAGCTTAGCAGAAGAACCTAGATAACAAGACGACCTGTCACTCTGTGCCTAAATCTTCTAACACACATACACACACATATCTACAAGTGAGTAAGGTCTTGACATGTTCACTCAAAGCCTTAAGAGTGAGATTATATGGACCTATCGACAGTTAACACACACACACACACACACACACACACACACACACATACACACACACACACACACACACACACACACACACACACAGAGAGAGAGAGAGAGAGAGAGACACACACAGTGAGTGGTTGGATGGACAGCTCCCACAGCACTAAATGGTAAACAGCAGGTTTTAGGTGACGTGTGGAATGTAGAAAATTCTCTTTCATAATAAGCTGCTCTCTAACACTGCAGGGCAGGTCAGTCTCTCTCTGTTTCTGTGAATGTGTGTGTGTTTGAGTGTGTGTGCTGTTGACCAACCTTTCGGTTTGAGTGAACCTGTCACGGCCAAAAGTGTGTGTGCGTGTGTGTGTGTGTGTGTGTGTGAAAGTGGTGGTCTTAGAATGATGAAGTGGTTTAAGCAGGCAGAGATTAGATGTGTGAACAGCTGAGCACAAAGTGGCAACATGGGAAAGGTGATAAATTTAACATGCACATGCAGGCCCACCTGCTAAATAGTGCACGTCTAGACAACATTTTTACAAACTGATTGCATGTTACATTGTGCAAGATGAGTCTAATAAAGTCTTGGTTGAAAAAAAATCAGTGTCAGAATGTAAGATATCAATATTGAGGCATGTTAGATGGTGTGATAAATGTGCTGCATTTAAAAAAACTGATCGAGGAGAGATGTCATCAACTCGAGTTATCCGTCAGCACCGCTCTCATGTTCTGTCAATGAACCCGGGTGCAGTCAGGGAAAATAGAGCAACATGAAATGCTGATTTGGCAAAATGAGTGTGAGGTAAATATGTTTTTGGCAATGGCGTTATGCTCGCTCAAAAGTGTACCCTGCATCACTACTGAGAACTATTTTCTGCACAGATACTTTGGGGATAATATTCTACATCGTCACACCTTAAAGGGTAACCTCAATGTTTTTCAATCTGGACCCTATTTTCCTGTGCTTTTGTGTCTAAGTGACAAATGTAGACATCATTTTTTTAAATTGGTCCAGTATTGGGCAAAAAAGGCTGCATGTAACTGATCTGGGCATTTGTACACAGTCAATTTATGTCCTTGTTATGGCCACTAACGGGATAAGAATAATATTCTTAGTGTCTGACGACAATTTGGAAAGGATTGCAGAGAACGAGTAAGTAAGTAAGTAGTAAGATCCTTTTTGTTTAACCAGAAATAGCCCCAAATAGCCATCACCAAACCCACCAGACTTCATATAAATATATAGTAATTTTAGCATGTGCAGAACATATTTTCACATCCTAACTGGGTGAATTAAGGGTCTATTTCAAATCAGACCAGAGTTTGATTGATGAAATAGTGGAGAGACAAACCATGTGTTAAGTGTGTTTTATGATGAAAAAATTAATTAATTCATTTATTTAAATGGAGTGTGGTGGGTTTGGTGATAGTTATTTCAGGCATATTTCTTGTTCAATAAAAAGGATCTTACTCTTTAAAAAAAACAGGTCAATGTCTGTAGGGATCCTTTCCATGATTTTAGACACTTAAAACAATCTCAGCCTGTCAGTGGCAAAAACACACATTTTAGTGGATGTGAACTGACAGTGCACAATTGCCCATCACTGTTATTTTGCATCTCACTCAATGCTGGACCCATTTCAAAAATGGTTGTCTCCATTAGTTACTTAGACAAAAAACATGGAGTCCAAGATTAAAAATACCCAAATTACCCTAGAAGTACACAAACACAATGCAAACCTTGTGCATAACCGCACACTTGCACGAACACAAACTCCTTTGTCACTTTAACTGACACTCTGTCTTGTGCAATTCATGTCAGTTAATTACTGCAGATAGACAAACTGGTGTGACTACATCTGTCAAATTCAGCGACCTACAATGATTCCCTCATCTTTACATTCAGACGTAGACATAGACACCTAAATATGTGAAAAAGGAAAAAAAAAACTTGTGCTCTCTAAGAAACACATTGTCCACAAAGACACACTGTCTCACCTTTGCACTTTTCTGTCATCCCACTGCTCTATTTCCTGGTTGTTACCTGTTTTTAACCAGGTGGGACTCGAGTGTGTGTGTGTGTGTCTGTCTGCTACTTGAGCAGTGACATACTCAGCAGAGAGTCACAGAGAGTTCATCCAACAAGAACAGGAAGATGTGCCAGGACTGTCATGTCCCAACAACTTTGCAGGAAAGCTCATACACACACACACACACACACACACACACACACACACACACACACACATTCACTCCCACACATACAAAGGAAACAATGCCCTCTGTATTCCATACTTTATAGATTTGCAATTTGCAGTGGGAGGTAGCCATTGAGCAATAAATGAAAACACCTCAGAGAGTGTATAAATACATCTAGAAACCACAGTTTTCTTTCCTCATTCTATTCCCATCCCCTTCTGCCAACATTTCCTTGATCCGTTCGAAAATTGTGTTTAAACGTGGCCAAGTATTAATCAAAAGAGAGAGGGTACGAGGTCACATATTTGGACAAAACATGAACTTATTTCCCGCATCTTCCACATGTCCCTGGAGTTTTCTGGAAGTCCCCCTGTGAAAGCTGAGATGGGCTGGGTCTCTGACTCTGGTCGGGGCTTCATTCCCCTGGTCCATCCCCATCAAAGGCCTTCTGTTTGGGGGTAAAAGAGTCCAATTTCTGGGCCTCCCAGAACCATACCGTGTGGTGGCACGGACAGAAGGGCCTGGAGCGGGGAGGTGCTAAGTGAGCAGGGGGCTAAGCGAGGGCCTGGGGAGTGAGTGGACAGAGCGGGCCGACTAATGGTTCCCTCGCTGGGGAGAAGAGGAATGTCTGGTGGGGGAGAGGAGGGGAGACAGGACTGATATAAGAGGGATATGTGTGTATGAGTGTTATTTGTAGATGTTAGGAGAGATTAGTGTGTGTGGGTGCTTTATTTACCCACAGCGCCCCCATTAGGGAGACCCTGGAGAGAAATACATTCAGCACTTCATTCATTATACTCAGCTGTCATCTGTGGACTCACACCTACATGCATGCGCACAGACAAGCAAACGCATCCAGTCATTCCTGCATGATTATAACCATGTACGTGCAGCAGACACGCTGTCCTTCACACATTAATATGTAAAGCATGTCACTGATACAGTCAGGGTTACATGATTAATTCCCAGTGGCACTACCGAGGCTAAAACTGTATTCACTCAAAGCACAGTTACCAAACACTTGATGGAGGAAAAAATACTCTACATACAGAGATACAGTAAAGACACTTGGATTTAAACCAGTCCGTATGACCGATAAGCTTCCATTACTGCTCTCTGTGAAATTTTATTTTTTGCACATCCTGCACAAAACTGCACCACAGCTCTCTTATTGTTTAACAGGTATAATGTTTTTAATGTTATGTAGTTTTTTTAAAAGTATCGTCATATTTTTATGTTAAAGTTTATTTTTCATATTCATATTCTTGAGTTTTTAATTTACTTTTATGTTCAATGTAAGCACCAAAAGCCAAATAAAATTCGTACTAAGTGAGAATTGGTAATATTACTTCAGTTGATTCCATTTCTGATACTACCAAACATTTTGTATGTTATCACTCATTAGTGAGAATGACTTTGACATTTCTATGAGGGATCCTGCAGATGATGGTTAAGAAGCATTGAATGCAGTAGTTTCCAAACTTTTAGCTTGTAAACCTTTGATAGGAAGCAGCGTCGAACTGTAACCCTTCACTACAGGAAAACTCCTGGAAAAAAGGGGAAATATTAGCAAGGTCAGAAAACACTGATACAAAATTATGTACCATAACTTTCTTCTTATTTCTTATCCTTGTTTACGCTCTCCTGACCCTAAGAGATTTATGTTGCAACCCCTTGGTGACTCCTTACCCCGACATTTTGAGCCACTGACTAAAAGCATGGCACATGTTACAATGGAGCTACTCTCCGGTGGGTAGCAGCAAACAGTGACATGCATTGTCCGGCTGCTGATGTGGCCAGATGCCAGATGTTTGTGCCAGATGTAAATGCAACCACCCACCACGGATACATGACATTAAAAAAAAAAAAAAGACCAGCAATCCAGGAAAAAAAACTTTTGCTTTCAGGTCTAATACTGTAGGTCAGTCGACTATAAGGCAGTGACAGTGGGATGGGTTAGCGTACTACATGTGATGTGACAATCTTTTTGTCTCCATTTGTCCTGTCAATTTCTACATTTAGCAAAGTTGAAATCTTAACTTTGAAAACTAATATATATATATCTTGTATAAGAAAAAGCAAATAGATCCTAATAAAGTATCTCTTTTCTATTATTATGGACATTACCTAAATAATATTTAAAAAATAACTGTAACTTACCATAATCCATAAACAAAAAGTTTCTTCACTAGACTACATATGACAGAATTACAGAGCTCCTTTGCATTCTTTTTTTTTTTTTAAATGCTAACCTACATGTACAGTACACACGGCATAACTTTTAAACATGCTGTGGATACAGAAACTACATTTGTCTGTGCTACAGAGTGACTACATCCAGACTCTTACAATATGTATGCACACATACGCATGCATTTTTTATGTCTTAATCCTCATCTCACCCCTCTCATCTCTGCAGCTCTACGCCGCAGACAATAAAAGACGGAAGGAGGTGGAAGGATGGAGGGGAGGATGCGACTCTCCTGTGAAAATAAACATGTGAAACAAACACCCAGTGTGCGGGGGTCGGGTTTCTCTGCTGTGACGACAATGAGCGTGAGGAAGAGGGATATCGTAATTGGAGCCCGACTGAAATACTGTAAAGGGATGTCTAGTGATATACACGCAAATGATTCAGGTCAAAGCTTTGATTGAGAGTATTTCTGAGTCCTGTGATGACGTGTGGTGCAGACGACAACTCACTACAGGCTGAGTAAATAATGATATTTGCACACTGGCAATCAGACACATGAGCATAAATGTATGAACGTATAAATGATACATGCAAAAACATAGAATCCGTACAGGCCAGGTTAATTTGATCAAAATTTACTTTGAGATAACCACCCACACGAGCAGGAAAACTGACACTGTCAACACATTTCTGAGAATCCCCGCAGAAAACATCACACCGACACTCAAATGTACACATACATGCACAAGTACCCCTGAACTTCATCGCAAATTTGAAAATGTACATCACCTGCCAGAAAGTGATAAATGTGTTGTTCTTCTACACTCTACACAAAGGATGACAGCGATAGGATATGACTTTAACAATAATAACCGTGAGTACACTTTGCGTCGTATTACTTTGTATACTGACTTCCACCATCACGCCCCAGATATGACCCCCACCCACACCCACAACCACACACACACACACACACACACACACACACACACACACACACACACACACACAAAAAAAACATTCCTGCCAGTGAAAGAGAAATGTCAGACATTACCTAAAGTATACCAAGCATGTTCACATATAGACAGCTGAGGAGGGATGTGAAAATGTGACAGAAATCTAAACATGATAGCGGATGTGATATCGAGTATCAATGCGGTATGTGTGAGAAAGCATTACTCTGTTTCTCTTGCTATTTCCCTCTCGCGCTCGTCCTCTCAGTCTCACCTGAGCTAAAGGTCCTGGGAACAACACGCTTACTCCTGCGGTGAGTGACAGCTCATGGCCCCGAGGCAGCTGGCTCCGCCTCCAGGTGAGGTCTGACCATCTCAAGTTTCCATCTCAACCCCCTCATTCATCTCCTGCCTTTGCTTGCTCTCACTCATTTTCTTGTAACACACCTCAAGGCTCGCCCTGCCACCTGACAACACTGCACGTATACAGATGTACCTGCAAGATTTGCAAGTTTCACAAAGACAAATAAAAAGAAAAAAGCTATGCACTAACTTAGAATGTCATATATACATAAGGCACAGTGTCTCAAACATGTACACCTTTAGTGTGTTAAAATGATGTACACACAGACACACAATAACACGCTCACACACAGACACACATGCTGTTACTCAAAATCCCACACATAGACAGAAATACAGCAACAGAAAAATAAACCCTAAGTACGTTAAGTTAAGAGGGTTTGTGTGTGTGTGTGTGTGTGTGTGTGTGTGTGTGTGTGTGTGTGTGTGTCTGTGTGCACAGCCTGAGGTAGTGGGGTTTCTATTACAGTGAAGCTTCCTTTCCCAGGTGAAAAAGCGAAGTAAAGAGAGGTAGTGTAAAATCCCACAGCCTCAGGGGGTGACAGCAACAGACGTGCCCCCTCATGCCTCCACTAGTATGCCCCCACCTGTCAATAAATACATTTGCATTCACATTAATAAAATCAATCAAAATAGTAGGCCGCACTACAATTATCTGTTGTGTAGAAAACATAAAATACAAGTAAGTGTAGCTCAGTTGAGAGAGTTGAATGAGTTTTCTCAGTCTACCACAAAACTAACTCACATTAACAAGTAGATATTAAACAATAAATGATAAAAGTGGGTTATTGGTGGAAATCTTGAAATATGCAGGGAGCTTTGACAAATCCTCAATAGGTAATAGGTAATCCTTAATTAGCAATTGTGACAGGTGTTTTTAGACTCTTCAACAAACCAGGATAGAATTAACTAATTTTGTTGCGGACAGTGCTTTCCTTTTCACAACACTCCTTTAGGTGGCATTTAGGAGGCTTCCACATAAGGGACCCTGGCCTGGATCCAAGTAAACTTGACCACAGAGTCCAGTTCATTTGGTTAGTGTAAACACCATTTGCAGCACCCCAGTATGCATCGATTCATGCCAGAGTCCACTTGAAAAGGTGGTCTCCAGTACTGTACATGTGGACTAAGGGCAGGTTTACATCAAGTGTAGAAAAACAGCTGCACCAAAACACGGATGTGGATCATTATTTGAGTGAGTAGCTGTCGAGTTGGTAGGATTGCAAATGCATTTTTTAGCGCCACTGATCTCTTCTGCAATCTTCATGTGCGTGCAGCATGTACCAAACTCATCTCCTGAACTGCACAACCATGTGTAATTAAGAAGAAAGGCGGGTGAGGAGGTCGTTCTTGACACTGTCTCCAAAATATAAATAATATAAGGCGTAATGCAAAGACTGACACCTCTTAGGTTCATTTTTTAGGATGATTTGGGGGCTTTTGTCTTTATTATTGTAGGATAGCTGAAGTGTGAAAGGGGGAGAGAGAGAGAGAGAGAGAGGGGATGATATGCAACAAAGGGCTGCAGGTGAGAGTCGAATCTGCTGCAGCTGCAGCGAGGACACAGCCCCTGTACGTGGCGCACCCGCTTTACCAGGTGAGCTACTGCCCCCCCCTTCTCTTAGGATCTTGTGATTGGGGTGCCTAATTACAAAACAAACAACACAAACAAATGTCCCGTAGGTTATGACAGAAGTGGTCTCTGGAACAACACTACTAAAGTGAAAGCTAAGCAGTGGTGAAGCGGCGTCGTACTCAGGCAGGGTACAAATCAACTGTATCCAATATAAAACCACCCTTTGTCTCTGCAGCTGATTTTCAAACATCAAGTTAATCCCTGGAAAAGTTGTCACATTTCTCCTGAACTAGCTTTTGAATGTACCTGTTTCAATAAAAATACACCCACATTTTACAGTCATCATTCATTTTAGCTGCGTAATGCCTAAAATGCATTCCTTAAAGGTCATTGAGTGGTACAGTTTCCAGCTGCCAGGCTGTGTCAAGTCAAAGCAAAGAAATGACTTGCCAGGATGAGTCAGGCTACTATGTGAACCCCTCAGCCCTTGAACTGGTTATTTACATCTGGAAGGGCACAGCAGTGGTTGTTCTGCTGTTTTTATGTGTGAGCGAAAAAGCGAGAGAGATATAGTAACTGGATTAAAGTGGGTACATAAGGTGTATATACTGCATGGACGAGCTGTGGTGGGCCAGAGGTTAAACTGGGTTGGAGGTGTCGTGTTGCTGTAGGTCACTTTCTTTCAGCCAATCAGTGAGTTCTGGCACTCTGGTAAAAGTACGCAGAGTGGAGGCTGGAGGGACGCATAGAATGAGCTATGAGAAAATAAAACAAAAGGAGACAGGGATAATGTTCTCAGCCATTTAAATGAAAGTGCCAAAAAAATGAGGTCTGAAAAATGTGTAAATTGAAACGGCTGTACTTGAAGCCATTCATTTCCTGCGGTATCTGGGTAAATATTATGAACTGTACTCTAGAATACTGAGCACACTATCCATCATGACTCGCACAAGCCAAGTTTGAGCTCAGTTTTACTCCACTACCAACATAATTAGTAGGAGAATTATAATCTATACAATTGTGTGTGTGTGTGTGTGTGTGTGTGTGTGTGTGTGTGAGATGATGCCGTTTTGCCCCTGGCAGTTCTAAGGAAGAGAAACATATTGCCTCAATCCAGGATACTGAGTGCTAAAAACATGAAGGCAGTGAGGCTGCTTTCAAAGCTGCACGTACGCATGCAAGCGCACTCACTCACTCACACACACACACACACACACACACACACACACACAGAGAGAGAGACATTGGATTTGATTCCTTCAACTTGGCTACATTAAATTGACAGAGATGATTCATTTATATATTCAAACCTTTTTTCCTGATGCACCTGTGGGTAAAAGGGTGGTGACAGCTTTGTAACACACCAAGATCATTTCAATTATGTTTATTTTGTAAACATGTTTTGGATGTCTCGCTCATTGAGCACTGATACAGTAATTGCCCATACGACAAATTATTTAAAACAATTTCAGCTTCTTTGCATATTTGCCTATATAACCTTCAATCCGTCCATCTTCAAATCTACCATACATATTAAATCTCCGAAATGAAAAAAGATCTGCCACAGCATATTTGATTCTTATAGATCACATAGTTAATCACAATTTTACACTTGGAAATGCAACAACTTGCATGTCCAAACAAATTATAAAACTTTTGCCTTACTCCCCCTCGCTTTTGCTGCCAGTTTAGTTATCTTATGTCACCACAGACTGAGCGTGTTTGCACATGAAACATTGTGTTACAATCTCTCACAGTGTCTTTTAACAAAGCTCAGCTTCTTACTTCTCTCTCTGTTATATATTCCACTATTCCTTCAATCTGCACTCTGGCAAGTTCAAGACATTCAAGACGTTCAAGTTTTTGACAAATTATTTTTGTCTTTTTGGCTGTCATTTCCTTTGATAAGAATAATTTTGTACTTGCTAAGTCTATTGCTGAGACCTGAAAACTCTTCGCTTAATTGTTCAGAAATCAGACCGCTTGAAACCCAACTTATTTGGAAAAGAAAATGGGGAACTGGAAAAAAATGATTAGCTAAAGATTTTACTGTAAAGATGCATTACAGCATACAGAATGGGGCGCCCAGTAGCTCACCTGCTGGAGCCGGTGTCCCACACACAAAGGCTATGTCCTGGCCGCAGCGGCTGCAGGTTCAATTCCAACCCACAGCCCTTTGCTGCATGTCATCCCTCCCTCTCACCCCCGTCAAATAAAGGGGATGCCATATTTGATTCCAAAGGGAAAACTAACATGGAGGGAATAAAATTTAAAGTTTTTCATGACAACCACAACTTTTCATTTCTTGGTTAGTAGCAGAGAACAGCAGAGAGCGAAGAAATCGCAGCTGGTACAGGTGTATCAACACTGTGGAAAATGAGTACCAAAACTGCTTTAAATATTCAGAATTGATAACAAGTGATGAAGTTTCAACAGCACTACTCCCTGGTTAGACTTCAACTGTGCTGTACTTAACATCGCTGCATGCATGCACAGTTTTCGCCTCAAGATGTAGGCCAAGATTTTTTACCTCCAAATTACATACAAGTGTCATACACTCCAATTGTTACTTCTTACCGCCACCTTCAACTGACTTCAACAGCATGCTACAACATAGTGAGGCATGTTCTCTCCCAAGTAATATTTGCTAAGATCTTGTCTGTCACTAAATAAGGGTGTCAACTGTCATAAATAAGAAAAAATGGTCACTCTCTCAATCTCTCTCTACAGGCCAACACAGATGATAGACGAGGAGAGGTAACTGGATGGATTTCTCTGCTCATTCCAACGCCTCCAACACTACCTGCCAGCTGGCCAGACAGAAGCAGAGACTTCTGGGATAGATTTATGTGTAGTGGTGGGTCTAAATTGGCCCCACATCAGGATGGCCTCTCACTAAAGTATTAATAATGATGGTTCCTGTTTGAGTGTGTGCGCAGGATTCTGGCAGCCCTTACATGTCTGGCTTGCCCTCTCTAAGCTGTTCTCCGTCAGCAATACCACACAAGCACACGCACGCACAAAGAAGCACATTAACAGAAGCACTCGCGAAGACCGACACACATGCATGCATGCACATCGACACACACCACCTCCTCATACCCACTTGGCTCTGGATGAACCGACCGCAACACACAAAGAGGCTCAGGAGATAGAGCGTGATGACTAAAACTGCTTCTCATTCATCACTCTCTTTTCAACCCTCTCTCTCTCTCTCTCGCCTCTTAACTCACCCATCATAAATACCACTGGTGCGAGAAAATCTATTTCCCCCATGTCCTCACACATGCACACTAAAATAGAGTCATTTCAATGCCTGTCCAAACAATCATTTTCATGTCTGAGGCGAGTTGGTTGATACTTTGCTGAAATGTACTCAATGTGCCCTATGAGCCGGTGGCTTCTTAGCTGAAGTGCCAGTATTGAAAATGTACACAAAGAAGTGTTTATCTGGCGGACACTGGATGGTTTGAAGCACACTGACAATGTGCTCCAACTAGCAACAGATTTGTAAGGCTTTTGAAACCACAGCTTACTCAGACAAGTGCAACACTGCAATTTTCACATCTATAAAAGGCAACACATAGTAAATGCCATGGACACTACTTTTTTTATTCCATTGTGGAACAATTCAATTTTGTCTTGAAGAATAAAACATGGATGTTTTTCTACCACAATTGTATGGTGACATTCTGTTGTGTTGTGATTAGTAGGTCTATTTATCTTTTAAAATAAAATCTCAAACAGGAATATAGGATTGGGTGAAATAGAGAATATCCACAATGCTTTTAAAGAAATTCCTTTATATCTGTATCAGAACAATATTGTAGGGTTGATTTTTGGTGCTTTCTTAAGATATTTACACAATAAGAGTTTTGATAAATAATCATCAGTAATGTGGATCTGATGACGTGGCAGGTAAAGGCAAATAATAGACACACACAAATAATAGTGTGTGTGTGTGTGTGTGTGTGTGTGTGCACGTGTGGGTGTGCGTGTGTCTGTGTGAGAGAGAGAATGGGAGCATACACATAAATCACACCACCCCTGTATAAGTCAGTGCCCGTCTTGTGCAACCCAGTCAAAAAAGTCTAAGCCACTGAGCTCATGGAAGTTGAGGTTGAGCTGTAACATGTATGGAAGAAGAAACTGCATTTACATCGTCAGTATGAGTCGAGTAAAGTGATAGATATTTTCTCCCCTTCCACACTTTCTGACCCATTTGCCCTATTTTAGCGCCCTCTCTTGCTGAGTTCCTTTCTTCTGTATCCACCACCCCCTTCACCTCTACACTGGCTGTGTTGTGCGGTTTTTGCTCTTTAAAGAACACCGCAGCCGTCCACAGTGGCAGCCTGAGAACTGTCACTGAGGCCGTTAGAAAACCATTAACAACAGCTCATGCTCCTTCACTGTAATCACAGCCTGTTTGCATTGGAAATGGTGGGTGAAACAACAGTGAGTTGCAACAGGACAGCATGGTCCAAGTCTTGATTAAACAGGCTCTGATGTGAGATTTGGGCACAAAAAGATCTCCAACCAACAACTTGTACATGTAAAACAAACAGGGAGAAAAAAAGGTTATGAGAGAGAGAGCCTGGTGGCCTTGTAATTGTAGGACACTTTTAAAAAAAAATCTGTACAACAGCCAACATGCCCATCAGCAGAGGTTCAAGTGCTGATTTCCATGACTCACATGTTAAGATTTATGCCCTTTAAACATCTGCACGAAAGGAGAGCTCTTATTCAGGTCAATCTGAGGTCAAGCAGAAAATGACATTAGTGCCACTGGCTGATGACCAAAGCTGGATGCAAAACCAGATTCTCCCGACAGTAAGTATGCAGATACTGTCTTATATCTACTATATTACATCTACAGATTTAAAACAAGGGCAACAAAAAAGGGCCAAATATTAATTCTAGTTTTTCTCCTATATTTATTCTGCAGCCAATCGTTGACCTCTTCAGATACACAGACATGGGGATGTAATGTAGATCACTGTCTTGCAATGTATTTAGTATCGTAGGATCGCTGTATCGTGAGGCCATCATTATTGTTGGAATTGTTTCATGGGGTACTTTGGGATACCCAAACCAAATAACTACAGACAACTCTGACTTACGGTGCATCTGCTGTACACAGACAGAAATCCAATGTGATATAGCTTGTGTGCAAACACATACACACATACTACACAAACACAGACACATACACATACATATCATGAACTGTCAAATAACATCAGAGCAATCCTGAAGAATGCATGAGTAGACTGATCTTCACACACACACACACACACACACACACACACACACACACACAGTAACTCTAGTGGTTTTCCAGCGGGGCAGAAATATCATTATACAGTTAACTGTACATTACAAATGGGCTGCCAACTGTCTCTGGAGTACCACATGACCCCCGTTGGCTCCTACGATTGGCTGGCAGGCAGAACGGCAAGAGTATCAGGTTAGCGATTGATTGGGTGACGTGTGGTGGAACAGATGGAACAGAGAGGAAGTGTATTCCCAGGAAACCACACCAAACCATTGGGTTTTTCCACAGGCAGGTGAGGTGGACACACACACACACACACGCACACACACACTCTAACAAGACAATTCCTGAACCTACACCTCTCCCTCTCTCTCGTACTGGCTCGGGCTCTTCCTGGCTCTCCCTCCAGCCCTCACAGGCTATTTGGCTCTGCATAGATCTTCATTATGTTTAATTACCTTCTCAGGTTTCACTGGAATGAATCCACATGTGAGTGAGTTGGGGGGCGTTCTTTTCCTTTCCTGATTCTAAAGCCATTTTTTATCTGCCTAAGAGGTGCAATAAATCAATAAAAGACAAAAAGCAGAATTGACATACTTTTCCATGGCAAGATTTATACTGGAACTAAACTGAAAAATCTGACTGTAAGTCCAACAAGCTTTATGTTGTTATTGGCTGACCAGAGCAAACATGGCTGGCAGTGTCAAAAACCGTGTTTCAATGACCAAGAAATTTGTTCTGGAGAAGCAAAAATGTCACATACAAGTGAACCTAACTTGAATATGTAAAAACAGAGATCAAAATCCATGTAGTTGTATAGAAGCCAACAAAAGCTAATGCTAATATTAATTTTTTAAGACAATAACTACATATTTTATTTATTTATTGTCCACTTCATTCGCACTTTCGTAGTTCAGCAGGTGGCAGAGGCTTTCACAGTCCAACTACAACATTGTTTATGTTCTAAATCTTGTGTTGCCAAAATTTTCATAGTCAAATTGACCTATGGGCAGATGAGGAAGTGACTCATCTAACAATATATTGCCAGCTTCTGGTCATACATATACAGTCATTTTCAGTTTTCACAGAAGTTTACCATTTAACGGAGGTAAATATAAAACTGATTTCAACTGGATTTTATGCCCGGATGTTTCCAAAGGTTCATGATTTGATAGTCATGACAATTCAGTCCTTTACTTTCTCCCTCTCATTTAAAACACTAAATGCAAGAAAAAGTCAAGATGGATTATTATCCAAAAGAATTTGATACTATTGACAGACCTGTACGCTGACAGCTGACTCCATAAAAAACAAGAAGCAACACTGGCAAGAAACTGTGTGTACATTTGAAAGACATTTAGTACCTGGATCAGTTTCAGGGCTGCTACAAATTGCAGCACATCAAAGACAGCTCCCTTCTGTAGTGGAATTAACTTCATATTGTGAATACTCTTATTGTGATAGCCCACCAGCCGATGGAGAAATAAAATACAATGCTTTTTTTTAAGTTTATGTAAAAGTCAGTCACTGTGGGAAAAAAAAGAGAAAAGAAAAACAACTTCAGCTTAGGGATGATATTTTGAAGCTGTTCACTTTGTCAATTAACATAAATATAAATCTAAAAATAGGTTGTGATAACCTATTTTTTTGTTAAAATAAAGGCAATTCAAGAGTAAGAAAATGGAAAATTTAATCTTAAACAAAAAACGTTGTTTACCTCTTCCTATTGTGAACATTAAGTGATTTTGATCCAGTGAAGATATTATAAACAATGCAAGTTCCAAGAACTCAAACTTGGTTTACTATGAAGTTTTGGTGTATTGTGCATCACACACAAGCCAAACGGCTTGACATTATTTGCCCTGTGTACAACTGTATCATATTCTAGGACACGCCTGGTTGGGAAACCCTGTGGGAGGCAGGAGAATTGCTCAAGAAGATGGCAGGCTAGTGGTTTTATTTACCAGCAGCAATCTGAGCCTTGCTTCTGAAAATAGTCTCATCCCATTCCTCCTCAGTGAACTATATAGTATACATTTCAATATTTACTTCAAGAAAAAAAAATCCTTAAAAGAAAATCCATCTGCATAGCTCCCCTCCCTGGGTTCATTCAACAACACTATTTTTCCTCTGAGGGAAAATAAATTGTTCAATATTTCTCCACCATTACACAGGAACCCAAATGGGGAAAAAATAAACAAAAGCAACTGGAAATAGCCTCAGGGGCAAACGACTAAACAAACTCTTTGTGGAATATTCTTTTTGCTGGTGCTACTCTAGTACTCAGTCGGGTAGGAGGTGGGCTCACTCACTCTTTGAAAACAGGTAACTAAACTGTACCTTTTGGAGGAGCCTCTCACTGAGGTAGTATCACACACAAGTTTTAAACAGTATTCTTTCTCGCAAGTTCAAATTTGGATCCCAACCATTTTTCCCTTGTGCACCCCATGTGCAGTGGCTATGTCCTTGCCACAGTTGCAGTGGGTTTGATTCCACCTTTGGCCCTTTGCTGCATGCCATCCCCTCTCTTTACCTTTCAAACTGTCTAATAAAGGCCAAAAATCGTCTTAAAAGAAAAAAAAACTACAATCACTTACATTACAACAGTGTACTTCACTGTATTTTATCTAAATTCATTGCCATATAACCCTTTTTTTCTATAGTGCTTGAAACTTTTCCAAAATACCACCTGCTACAAAGCAGCTTCACCTGGAAGCCATAATGTACCAGCACACAAATGCAACCTTAATACAATACTAGTATAAAAAAGATACTTCATACCTCTCTTGATATCATGGCAAAAAGTCCTTGGTATCCAAAAAAGTTTTTTTATTTGTTATTTTTTTGTTTTACTAAAACCCTGCTCACAGTCCTGGTACTCATATTTATAAATGCTAATGAACCACCCATATCCGAGCACTTTAGGAGAACACTCTGTGTGTGTGTGTGTGTGTGTGTGTGTGTGTGTGTGTGTGTGTGTGTGTGAGAGAGGGAGAGAGAGAGAGAGAGAGAGAATGATGATGAGAAAGGGAAGAAGTGGAAGGTGGGGTATTGTGCAATCTTTCTGTAGGTTATTAATAACTCTGAATAACTCACTATATGCAAAGCAAGTGCTTCACTTCAGTTGATAGCTGTGGATAACTGTCCGAAACGGGGTCGCTGACTGCACTAAGAACACTGGCCTCATTCGTGTTCAACACAAATTTCCTCTATCATTATAGTGCTGAAAACACAAAACAAAAATTGAAGCATTCAAATGCTGACTTGGACGTTGATGACCAACAATTAAAGCTTTGAACCGAGCTTCTGCTGAAGTGGTGATGGTGTTATTTCCACCAACTCTGGGTGGTCCATACAGCCTGCTAACAGCTGTTTTCAACTATTAATTTGTTAGGAATGCAATAAAAATTCAGCTGTATTGAGCCTAGAAAAAAATCTCCAAGCTATTTGTATCATACTGCTAAAATATGTTGCATTTCAAAAAAAAAAATCATAACATGTTAATCTACAACCATACATACTGCATGACTGTACCTTTGATTCAAACTGAACTACAACTGTATATCCTTTAAGAAATACATTTAGTCTTTTGGTGCCAAAACACACCTCTCCTGTACCACTATTTGTGAGTGTGCTGCACGCTGTGTTGAATTCTGCTTTGCTACAGAGACCTGTGGAGGTTTACAAAATGTCCCATGAAATCCAGCTGCTGTGGGCACGCCAAATATCGCTCAACAGATAACAATACGTGTCTGCGCTGTTGGGGCACTTACGGCCGCGCAAGCAAGCGAGTGTTTTGTGTCATGCTGCAATATGCAGGGGATGATTTTTGCAGGTGTCAAACTGTAAACTAGATGAAAACAGCTCATTTTGTGGCACCTGGGCTGGTAAAAGCAGAGAAATCAATGATGGATTGGGAAAATAATCATACAAGAAAATCTAGCCCTATTGTTACTCAGGGCTGCGGCAGTTTGCCTCAGCACCCTCTACAACCCCCTTGAAAATACACGATGATTAGATTTAAAACAGACAAGACAAGGGAAGATTATTTGCAAGATTTCCTGAAGTTTCTCCAACTAGTAAGGTGTTGATGCTGCACTGTACTGCATGTGTGAGAGAGCAGGTTTGACTCGTCCGCAGCTCAGAGGTAATACATTTGGAGCGCAGAACCAGATGGATAGCATGATATTAATCACCAAAGCCAAATTACATGGCTCACATGTCACAATTTGGTACTTGTCAATATTTATTTTTAGTGTTAAACTAACCGGGATGTATATAGCTGCAGTTGTTTTCCTACAAAACTCAAATTTAAAGGAAGCATGCATTAACAGCACTGCAGGCTAAAATAAACTAATTACAGAATGTGTGAAAATGTCATCAATTATTCTTCAGAGCCTTCCTGAAGTGTTTAGTACCTTTAACAGGTGCATTTAAAATACAGCTTCTGGGAGTTTTCAAAACCACTTTCACTGGGTTTATTATCTGTGCTCCCTAAAAGGTGCACCACACCCATAAGATTTTAACTCCAGGTTAAATCCATGTTCAGGAAGCACCACTTGGGTAGCCTAAATCCATGTGTAATCTGTGTCAAGGAAATTGCTCCCATGTGTGTTAATGCTACTGACAGAACTATTAGGCCACAGTATTAATGGCTTGCTGAAACACACAGCTAAACAAACAACTGCCACAGCTAGCTTACCCTGTCTTTGCCCTGAGGGGTCCACACAGGCGAGAGATGTTACTCAGCGCTGCACACAGTAGCAGCTGTGCTAACAGGCACAGCAAGACTCGTGCTAATGCTTATAATATTTCAGCAACAGCATTATCACCAAAATACCACAGCAGTGAACTGCTGTTTTGTGTGCATGTAAACAAAAATAATTCTGGCATTGCATGCATGTTAAAGGGACAGTTCACCTCAAAACCTACCTAAAAACATTTTTATCCTCTTAGCTGTAGAGGTATTTGTCATCTAGATCTAGATGTTTATATATGACAACAATGTAAATATGGTAACATATACTTATAGCGATATGGTTTATATATAGTTATATGTAATTTAAGAAAATACTATTTATTTAAAGCGGAAGCGAGTCAATAATTTTTCAATAACGGATGGAGAAGGGGTGGAATTTAATAAGTTTGCACTTCTTCCCACTCCTTATCATACATGTCTGTAGCCTATGTTTGTGTTTGTTTACAGGTTCATTCTTTCCTTCCTTTTTTTTTAAATGTTCAAAATAAATTTCAATTTCAGATTGTTTTCGTGTGAGTTGCCAAGTGTTGGAGATATTAGCCATAAAGATGTCCGTCTTCTTCCAACTACAGTGGAACAAGACACAACTCAACAGCAATGTCTTTTTTCAGAAATCACGACCCGATGACTCAAGATAATCCACAGATCTTGTTGTGAGCAGTTTTATGTTGTAACTATTCTAACTCTAACTCTCCTGCTGAACACATCAGAGGAGACTACAATGGATGCAGCGCACAATATCATAATATCCTGGGGGACAGACCATCAGTAATTGAAAAGCTGTCCATACAACAGTGAGCTACAAGACATGTCTGTAATGAAAATAATATTTTTTTCATACGCATCTTAAAAAGGGGAAAATCAAAATGTGGTCAAACAGAAGAATATTCCATAACTTAACTGTTCCTTAAGTTTAAGTGAATTTCCCCCCCAAGCGCCCACTTCCTTCCTCCTCCTGACACAAGGTTGCTATGGTCTCAGACTGGGTCCCCTGTGAGATGAACATGAGATGTGTCGATGAGATATGCTCATACACTCTCTGTATGTGTGTCAGCGGGGAGGACGGAGGGGCTGCGTCTGGACATGATGTCTATATGTGTTTGTGTGACTGCGTATGCTTTGACACTGAGTCTGTGTGTGAGAGAGATCACACCAGTGTTCTGCACTGGATGTGTATAAAAGCTCTGCCTATAGTAAATCCCCAGAGGTGGCAGCCTAACCCAAACATTCGTCTGTCAATCACTATAAGCCACCAACTATGGTCATGACCCGGGAACAGGAAGAGGCCTTGTTGTCCCTGAACGGATCTTACTGTGCTACTCTGGAGGGAGCCATGTATATAGAGATGTATCTGTGTGTTTAACTCACTATTCAGTATTATAGGGTGAGTTCAGAGGAAGTGGTGGACTTTTTGCATGGGACTTCTATGACAGCCTTGAATCGACTACTAAAAATGTTAAATGCACTACCTCTCTCTGTAGAGTATGCCATAAACTATCCCACTTAACGTAATATTATTGTTGAAATATTAAACTTACTGAAACAGCATCTGAACCAGCCACGCCTGTCATTTTTAAAAAGCGCAAGATTAAAGAGCAAGAGATTAATATTCCCGTAACCTTTGCCCAGCTGTTAAATAAGCACACTAGGTATCAGTCATGATGTAAGTGCAGTAGCCAACAAAGGCAAATGCTCTAAAACAGCCCAAAAAATTCCATTAGGAGAGACATGTTGTAGCTCCACAAGCGTTGCTAATTCACAAACATGTAGAAAAATCTAAAACAAATACGACAAAAACTTGCCGTTATTGCAGGGGCATGCGGCAAAACGACAAAACAAGCGCAAATATGATGCCAACACGGAAACGATGCAAAGTCAAAAACACACAAAACCCCAAAACAAATGCAACAGACAAATGCTGCATTTACAGTTAAAGATTCTCCAGGCCTCCAGGGGGAGTGCTATGGGGAACAGCTTGATTTTTCAACCCCTGAGAGAGAAAGAGAGACCACCCACGAAAGTGTTCATTTTTGAAGTGAGGACAAGTGGACTAAAGACACAACATACAGTGGCACGTATTCTTTGTATTTGGCCTTTGAATTTTACAATATTATAAAAGAGCTGCTGGACATAGAGTGATGGCTTGTTCAAAAAACAGCCATATTTGGGGTCAAATGCACTACTGGAGATGTAGCAATGGTTTGCCAAGAAAATACCTATGTTTTGTGGCATAAATGCTGTCAGAAACACATTGATGTGTCTCCGAAAAAACATGTTTGGGGGCAGAAACATTGCTGGACACAGAGCTATTAGTCCCAAAAACACCTACGTTTCAGGACATCAATGCAGCAGTCACTAGAAAACAACGTTTGGGGACAGAAATGCTTGTAGAAATGCCTCAGTGTCTCCCTAATGATCCACCGTTGTGTTCTCAAACAGAAGATGACAGCCTATCGACAGTGGTCTGCAGATTGGAAGCCCTCTCACCTAGACGTCAGGCCATACACCATCTCCTCCACCTCCCAATGACAACGTCAGCGCAGGCAGACTGCATGTCACTGCATAACAACACTCACAAATTCAATCTCCAGCAGGTTCACCACTTATCTCCACAAAGTGGGTAATGCTTTAAGACTGTCTGTTTGTTTTAATCAGTATTAAGTCTTCTTGGATGTGGAGTGGAAACGCAGGGACCAGAGGGCGATGTATGTCAAGAGAAGTGTCCCCTTAGCAGTGATTTCTGAGTAGATAAATATTTTCATAGGTGCCAGATTTTTCCCTGCTATCCTCCACACTCTCAAACATGGAATATAGGAAATAATATTTTGATTAACTTTGTTTTTGCATTACTTATAGACTTAAAATCTCAAGACACACACACACACAGAGCAAAGAAAAGCAAGAACAAATAATATATAAATCACAAGAAAAGTGAGACTGCAACAGGAAGAGCAACAAAGATTACTGCAAGTGTTTCAGCTGCCAGCTATGCCAGTATCAACAAGGTGAAGAGTGAGAGAGGGGGCATTTCATTTTTTAGATGCATGATGACCTACTTTTGTGGCATCAGCCAACATCAAGCAATTCATACACACACACACACACACACACTGAAGCTTCACCATATAACCGCTGACTTTGTTCTCCTTGTTTAAATGGATTATGCATATTCGACCCACATTGCCCCAAAAAGTAGGTGTTTTTTTCTTTTCTCATATTTTATCAGCTTTCCTAAGTTAAAATGTTTCATTACATTACACAGAGCCTCCTACTTTCCCCGCAAAGGCTAATGCAATCAGTAATAAAGACAAATTTTCTTCTCTCTCTTGCAGTATTTGTGTGTCAGTGGCTCTAAGTGTCGGCTTCTTTGAGCGTCCTGGTGTGTGATGAAGTATGTGAAAGGTTGACAGAGAGAGTGTGAGAAAAGAAACAGACAGAGAGACAAAAACACATGTACTGTGTGTTTGTCTCCGAGCCAGTGAATGAAATATACTGGCTGAAGTGTGTGTGAGTGTGTGTCCTGGCACGTGTGAGGTGGTGTGTGGGCGTCGAGAGGGAAAGCTCATAAAACCCATGATCACACTGATGAGGTCACGGGGAGTGAAACCGGAGAAAGCCTTTCATTTCCTGTCTCATTCCATCCCTCTCTCTCCTACCTCCATTCATCCATCTCTCCTCCACCTTCCTGCCTATACTTCACTCCTGTTTTCACCACTGATGCCAAAACTCAAAGTCTTTCTCACCCTCTGCCTATCTGGAATTTTTCAGTATGTGTCACCTAATACTGGAAAACAAGAATAGACTTTGTTTTTCAAAAGTGACTAATGTTGCGTTCAAAGGAGACACATTAAATCTTCTCTCTCTTTGCTCTGGTTTTAGTGTATGGGTGATATGAATTTCTGTCAAGTTAAACTCTTGAAATGTCTTTCTTTAACAAAATCTAAAAAAGGCAAGTACACAACCTATAGCAGCAAATAATGATTACTACCATTAATATCCAATCCATCAGTCATTTCCCTGATTATTCAATTGTTGTTTGGTCTGTAAAGTAGCAGAAAATATTGAAGAAATCAAGGTGACATTTTCAAATGTCTCATTTTGTCTGACCCACAGTTAAGTGCCTAAAGATATTCAGCTTCCAATCATGTAAGACAGAAAAGTACATAAGAAATAGATGAAACCACATAATTTGGGAACTAATCACTTAAAACAAACCTATTTCTCAAACCTATTTGTTGTTTTCTCCAAAGGTTATGATCTGTCAGAGTAACCACATGTAATGTATTAATTAACTAAAAAAATCAACACACACACTCAAGCCCCCACAAAGAAAAACATGGGTTTATGTGAAGGTTTGAGAGAGCAGCAATGAAACAGATGTTTCAGATACAAACTCCAAGTTTAGCAAAAACATTTTATTTTAAAAAATGTTAAATATATGTCGATTTAAAACAATTCTGAAATGCACATTATTTATTGAGGGTGATTGGCACAGTCAAACTTAGTGTTAGAAGTATATACACAAGGTTTTTAAGTCAATACAGAGTTGGCTGCAGCTTGCTGTTGTCCAAGGCCACAATTCATGGAAGCTACAGGGAAGAGAGTTTGCTAAACAGTGGGTTTCAGCGAAGTGAAATGGCGATTTGAGTCTATCGCCAGCGGTTGTGAGTCAACATGTGAGTACAATCTTTGGTAATACTGTCAGTATAAATGTGTGTAGACCACAGAGACATTTTTTTCTCACAAAACTTACATCTGTAGCCAAAGGGAGACTGTATTGATGTCAGTGGTCACACCGCTAACCTGCAGTTATTTTCTGTTGGAAGGAGAAACCAGCCCTAACCATTCACAGTGAGGCGATCGTAACCATGGAACAACACAAAAGAAAGTAGACAGGAAAGTGTTCACAGCACAAGTGCCTGAATAATGGAGACTGTAACTAGAAGTGGACAGTAATAGTCCTCTACTTTACTTTTAGATAGCAGGTGCTGTAGAGTTATCACTAAAGGTAAAGTATTCATACATACAGAAACAATTGACATTTTACATCAGACTTATATAACTGTGACTAATGGAAGTCCATTGAAAATGTCCAAACATTTTAAAATACTATAAAGTCTCTGACATTAAAGCCATTTGACAGTATCAATAATCACAGGCACCGACTCCTCCTTAACTTTTTTTTTCTACATCTGCTCCAGTGTTCACATGCCTCCTTAAAAGTGTAAGAGTTTGGCTGCGCCCTGAGACTGTATGAAATAATGGACGTAACAGCCGTGACATCACCCACTGGTTTGTGGACTCCTGTTTTAAAGCCTGGAGTTTGGCATTTTGACCGTCTCCCTCTTGGATTTTTGACTGTTTGGACAAGAGGTTGAAGATAACTAATGCTCGCTGCTAGCTTGATTAGCACACTGCATGTACTGCTATGGTTCACTGGGATAATGCTCATTTTTTGCATAAAACCATTAAAACAGACAACAGAAAAACTAAATATGCAACTCCTTAGAGGGTCTTGTAGCACAACCAAATGCATAAAAAGACTATTTTAATGTGACCAAAATGTCACAATTAATTTTCATGAACTGAAAACACACTGACACGGCTATAGCTATTTCATTTTGTCATTCATATACTCTGGGATCTGTGGGAACAGAACTGCTCTTAAAGCCAACCTCAAGTGGTCATTTGAGGAAGTGCAGTTTTTGGCACCTCCATGCTGGCTTCATCTTTTCGTCTCGGAGGTTGCGTCATGACTGTGGATAATGGAACTAATTCAAATATCTAAAAAATGAATATGATATGATATGAAAAAAGATTACCATTGTTACCTAGGGGACACATCTTTCTTATTTTATTTCCCCCATGGCTTTTCCTTTTACACCAAGCTGAGAGAAAAAAACGTGTTTACTTTTTATATCAGATAGCAAAATAATCAATATGGTGTTTGGCTGGGTGTTTGTAATAAGCACTGCAGCCTTTTGGGATTGTTTGCAGTGCTTTAGACTTCTACTCTTGTTTTTTGGACAGGTGGTCTAAGAAATCAACTGAAATCAACAGAAGCAACTATATTCTCTACTTTATTTTTGCTTAGCAGAATGCATTTACAAGCTGTGAGAACCATCTGCTACTTTGCGAATAAAGTTAACATGATTTTGTATCCACCTGTGTTTCTATGGGTGGGTCTTCAACAAAAGATGAGGAAAGCGATCCCTGCATGAACACTTATGGCATTCTTCTTGTTAACTTGACTTTTAATAGCACAACAAAAAGCTCACCATCAATTTTCTCCACATTTCACCAAAACCTCAAGGCACACCTGAGCTCACTCTACAACACAACAGCTGTGAACCAGTGCAGCTGAGGATAACAGAACTACACAACTACTCCCGCAGTCACTCTTCTTCTTATCACCGGCTCATTACTGGTCAGTGTTTGACAAAACTCCGAGGGGCAGTGGTAGCTGGCTGCCAGATTGACTGTCCCATCTGTGTGCTCACGTTTAGCAGAGGGAGGAAAATTAAAGGCGGGAAAAGCAGGAATGATGCTGAGGGAAACTGTGTCTGCTTGCATGGATACATGTGTTCCCAAAGACAAAAACACTGGAAACACTGAAACGAGAGACCGCACCAAGCCACAGTATATGGGATCAAAACAAACACAAGACAGCAACATGACAAAGGGAATTAACGTCAAATAAAACGAGGCACCTTGATTAGAAAATGGAATCCCTTTTGAAAAATGACTGCACACAGAAAGACTGAAATACAGTATGTGAAAACTAGTCTGCATGGGTGTGTGTAGTTGTCTCAGATCATCACTGAGCGACCTGCCACTTCTGATTAACCCTGATCGAACATCTCTTTGTGTTTGTGTGTCTAGAATATATTCCATTTGTTCCCCAAAGGGGAGATAGTGAAGCAGCGGCACTAACGGTGATTAGGTATTCAGTATAAGGTTTAACACAGGGGACCTCGGGCTTTCTCTGAACCATATTTTATGTATTTTTTTTTATTTATTCCAGTTTCATAAAAACAAACAAATTAGATAATGTGGATGGGGAGTCTGGGATTAATTTTGAAGCAGCTGATTAGTGTGTTTTTGTGTGTGTGTGTGTCCTGGGATAATTGTGTCTGGGACCAAGCCTAAAAAGCCTTCAGGCTTTACTGCAGTCTGGGAGATAGAAACACTCCCTCCTTCTATCCCCTTCTCCGCCCATCCCCCCTCCAGCCCACTCATTCTATCTTTTCATTTTCCTGTTTTCTGGAAGAAAAAGTTGTTTTTAACTTGTGTCTTCTTTCCTCTTTCCATCACTCAACACATCCGCGCTGCCATTTCTCCCACCTTTCTCTTTTCCCTTCTTATCCCTCTTTTCCTTTATCATCCGTGCCCCTCCTCTCCAGTATTAGAGCATCGCTTGCTGAATTCTTTAATTTGAGAAAATATACATCAAGAGCACAAGGTGACATTTTGGATGTCAAAACCTCATCTGCAGATGAAGCCAGTCTTTTTACAATTGTAAATCTGATTAACATTACATGCTGAGCCGAGCCTTCTGTTGGTTTGTTCAAGTGTCCACAAACAGAGTCAACTGTTTGGTTTACAAAGATAAACAAACACATGTTGAGAGATTTGAATTTATTTAAGTATGTAAACAATATTTAAGTAATATTATATTCCAAGAAAAAATTAACAACTGCAGCTCAAGTATGAAGTTATAGTAGGTTCCCTCTCATTAAGTCTAGCCATCCTCTCTTATGACCAGTAGATGGCAGTGTGAGCGGAGAGCTAGTCATAAAATTGATGGTCAAAAATTGAGATTTTTGCCTGAATTAGGCAACTAGGTTTAGATGCAAAGTACCATTCCCAACGACACACAGAAGGCGTAAACAGGCTGAGAGTAAGAACTACCTGAGAAAATGACTTCAGGGGAAAGAGAGTCTCCCCTTAAAAGCATAGTAGCTGTACCCACGCTCCAAAAACTATATCAGGCAGGAGCTGGACAAATACAATAGCAGTCAATGTGCAATCTATTGACACATCCACATTTTTGAGTTCACACTTTTCCTCAAGTGTGAGCCCAAAACATCCTCAAGTCTGAGGAAGAGCTTGAGCTGTCAGTTGTTGAAGCGTCAATAAATTGCACATTTGAGAGCTACAGCATGCAGATTTATTTCACGTTGTAGAAAGAAAGCCTCCCAGCCAGTAACATGGCAGTGAGAAAGTTCGGCGTGATTTCAGTGGACTTGTAACAGCTGTTCTGAGCTGCATTATTTTAAAACTAAGAATCTCTCTTTTAACTTAAACTGTACTTGAAAATTGCAAGCCATTGCAAATAATGCCAACATTTGTTGAATGTGTGTAACTACAATCACAGAGTTAAGGGCAAGTCTTATCAGGTTGCCTGTTGAGCTCTGCTTATAACCGTCAGTTCTCATCTACAATCACTGTAAACATCCTGAAATACATTTTTTGTGTATTTTCCTGTCTTAAATCCAGTTCACTTATAGAATATTATTTAAGGGAATGAAGTAACTCTATTGCAGGACCCTGATCAGGTCCAGCCCGATCCGTCCCCTTTGAAGGTCCACATTCAGGACCCGGACCTCCACCCGTTCCCCAGGTCCCAACGCCAGGCTGCGACGGCGCTGACTGACAGGCAGTTTGTCCAGTGTGATGTTGCTCTTGTGGATGAGGCCCGCACGGCCCACGCCGATATCTACAAAAGCCCCGAACAATGTTGTGTTGTCCACCCGGCCTGTCAGCACCGCACCCACCCGTAGATCACTCATCGACACAATGCCCCGCTTAAAGTCCGCCTGCCCAAAATCTAGAGATGGCAAAAAGAGATCGAGAGATTATCAAAAAAGTGAGGTGACTAGATACAAAAGAGAGAGGGGTACAAAATCAAGTATGGGTGGTGGCAAGCACACATGCTTGGGATAAGAGACGGGGCTCGGGGATGCAGGAAAGCGAGGGGGGCGGGGCAGAAATGACAAACAGATATTACATTTCGAGCAGCAACCCAATACTTGTGTCTGCATACTTCCACATTTCTCAGCATTCTGTTCTACCCCACTTTCCACTTGGCCTGTCCATGAGAGATCTTTTTCCTTTCTGTAGCATTAACACAAACAAGGAAGGCTCGCGCCCCAGGAAATAGTCCGGTCCAATTATCCTCCCCACAGCACTGATTTCATGCGGTAGCCTCGGCCCATCTGTTTACTCAGCTGAGCACTGGCTAGGAGGCCAAGCGTGGTGTGCTGCAACCGAATAGGGCCAACCTGAGAATGAACCTTGTAGCTGCGTTCCTTAATTTTAAAAAGAGTTAAGGCAGCACTGACTGGTTATCCAGCCTTTGCTCTCTGTATGGAACTATATAAAAAAGGAGTGCCTGGTAATAAGGCACTATAGTGTTGTGTATTTAGCTCGGGGGTCTCGAAATTATACAGCAACTATTTAAAAAAATGTTTATAAACCCATGTTAACTAAAGTTTTCCTCCTTGTTTTGTGTGAGGACAATGGACCAAGAAACCCTGCCATTAGTTTATCATACAGAAGAAGACCAACTGACCAATTAATTTGTCAGAAATGGTCATTCCTAAAATTATGTTTCCAAAAGCAGTGGGTCAGGCACAGGTAGACTCACACAATAAAAACTATTCCTTTAGTCAGTAAAATTTCTAGCTTTTGTTTTCATTTCAAATAGCGGTTTCTATCCAAAATATCAGCTCAAAGTGTCTTAGTATTTGTCTGACAGTCCCAAAAGACTATTCATAAACAGAATTATAGCCTTAATCAGAATGCGAAGCAAAGAGACTATTGCTTATATTTCGTCTTTAGCACCGAATAAGTGTGCCAAATCTAACAAACATTATACTTATATTCAATACATTGCTTTCAACTAGCTGCTCTTGTATTTCATACGCCTTTTATCAAAATATAGACAAGAGAAGAACAAAAAAGCGAGATTGAGATGTGACAGACATTCTTGAGAAGAGTAATTGGAGCTGCAAGAAAATGTAAACATTTGTGACTGTTTATGATTTTACTGGTATGTTGTTTTGTGCCTGAGCTCAAGAGCATAAGATTAAGGAGAAAAACAGAGGTCTTTGTATATTTGTGTGTGTGTGTCTGTGTGTGGGTAAAGATATTGTGTCCAACAGCACAGTCTGCTGGACCCATCACACCCTGTCAGAAACATACTACTTGTGTTGTTGGGCTACAGGGAGGAAGCCACAGCACTGTCAGATCCTATCAAGTTACTCTGCCAAGACATGCCTATTATAATGCAGGCAAAAGGAAAAGACAGTGTGTGTTGCACTGTGCAAAGCAGGCAAAGAACAAATACAAGTTCAACTTTCTATCAGTCAGCAGGGACCAATAAAGGACGTTATGAAGGAAAGATGAGAGACATTGAGAAGTTACTGTGACTGCTAGGTTGTAGATGTGTGCAGTCGTTTTATATGATTCAAAACAATGATGGTTTTGTGTTCAGGGACAGACTTTTGCACAAAAATATACGTAGTTAATAGCAGATGTGTGACAGAGGGGAATAACTGTGGTTTTGCATGATTTGGATTCGTATTAACTGAGAATTGTGATCTGTAAAGGGTGTGTTTTTAAATTATTTTAGAAATGTTGATATATGAATGAGTATGTTGATTTTTTCACCTCTTAAATTTTTTTAACTATACTTTTGTATTCTGATTCTTTGTGTTTTTTCCCAATTTGAACCACGCTGTTAATCGAGCGTTTGGCATAATCATACATTTTGGTCCTACTTCGGTGTGAATGTGAGTGGAAGGAGTCTTACTTTGTCTTATGTCAAACCCAGGAGGCTGCGTGAGGCCGTCTATGATGAGTTTAAGGGTCTCGGGTGTGGTGTCCACTGTCCTGGCCAGTTCCTCGACACTGCTGGTCCTAACCTTGCTCTCCACACACTGTTGCAGGCCTGCACTCCCAATCTGGTCTGCACTGCCACCCACAAGAGTCAGAAACCTGGACAAGAGTTAAGAGTAAAATAAAATATGTAAAATAAAGCATGGATTTTAAAACATAAACTTAAAAAAAACATAACAGGGACAGCAAATAAACAAAACAAACAATATTTTTGTATGTTTAGGTATGCACACACAAGTTAATGTAGTCGACAGCAAGAATCAAAAGGTGTTTTCGGACTAAACAGTTTTGGGAATTCCCTGAGAGGAACTGCCCACTGAGGAGCCCCGCAGGAAACTACAAACCTTCAAGGGCATTTTTTTCTGTTCGCATTCACACCAACAATAGGAACGCTGAAGTGATGGACTGTAAGCCTGTCAGCGTTTGATAAAGCAACATCACTTTTGCCTTGACAAATTGTATTTTCACCTCTGAATACGTGCTTAGTAAAGCCTTCATTGCCAGTCCATTTTGTTTACATTTCTTCAGTGTTTTCATTATGAGCTGTTGTTTTTGATCCCTGGTGTGTGTTGTTTACATGCTTAACAGGTTTTTAAAAATGTCAGTTTCCTGTGCTGCACGAGAAATCACCGTACACTTATATCACTCCAGGTTCCTCTATTGCTGGGAGAGTACCTACACTAAAATAAGAGCTAAAAAAGTCCCTCAAAACGGCATTCTCAAAGCTACAATTGTTCAGAGTTCTTAGAGTGCACATACGACAAAAAGTCCAAAAAATGCTTAAAAGTGTTCATAAATTTGTTTTAACAGTGTCCAACTAGAGTCCTCGTTGGGGAAAAGCACATGCACCACCTCCTTCACAGGCGAGACATAGGCCTATGAGGGATGGAGTAATGGAGGAAGGGACGGGAGGAGGGGGGAAAGTGACGACAGACTGGGAAGAATGATTAGGGCAAAAAAGCAAAACTGTCAAAAAGAAGAGAAACAAAAGATGAGAAAAGTGAAAACGTAGGAAGCAGGGAGAGAAAAGCTAAGCTAATGCAGGTAAAGTGAGAGGGAGCTGGGGGAAAGGAGGGAGGGCAGAGAGGTGTGGGAGTAATTACACACAAAGTCATGGGGCTGCCGAGGCAGGGATTTCGGGTCTAAGAGCACACACAAGCACAAATACACATTTATTTTACCCCCTATTAAATCAGGTAAATCCACAGTGGGCTGTAAACGCCCTGACACCTTGTCTCATGAAACTGCCTCCACTTTGCTAAGGTTGGACTGTTTGTCCATCTGTCCACCGCCTGGAAAAGTCTCCCTCTATCACTTTATTCTAGCAGGATGTCCCACCTCCAAAATGTCTAGACGGTCAGTCAGGTTGCACCATTTAAACCTCACAGAGTCTAAGATTTAAATCCAAAGTAATTAGCTAGTCTACATTCAAAAACAGACTTAGTAACAAACTGGGATGAGATCCAGAATAGCAAAAAGTGGTTATGGAAAAATGTGTGATGTGTGTGTCTGTGTGTGTGTGTATATATTATTTACAGTAGGCACTTTCCATGGCTGGTGATAGATGTGAATGTATTTGCCTCTATGCATGTGTTCATGTGTGGACCAGCTGGGTAGCGTCCGTGATGGATGTCGCTCACTGGCAGCCTGACGCCTAACAGACTCCGCAGCTGTCCCTTTGCCCCATGATGGACAGAACAGGTGGACACACACATATCAGAACACACATACATACACACACACACACACACACACACACACAAACTTGATTCATACACAATGTTGTTCAGAAATGCTCATTTGGCAGTAGCAGAGACAGTGCGGATGTAACGGGACACGGCTTGTGTACAAACTATGCATGAGACAGCTGTGAGCGGAGAGGCCCCTGCCAGCTAAGTCACCGTCTGCCGTCCAAAAGCGGGAGACAAGCGGAATCAATCCCTCAACACCAGTGAGCCAGATCGGTACAAAATAGTTGCAGAGTATAGGCCAGAAAGGGCTTAGCGGTGAGGAAACAGCACCTTTGGACCAAAATGGACTTCTGTCTAACACTCGGATCTTGTCTCCTGCGTCTCCCTCAGCTTCTTAACTTTCCAACCATATATCTTTTTACAGGAAAAGGAATACTTGCGCCCTGGTTGCCTAGTGGTCTAAGATGCACACCACATAGCCCCCATGGTTTGAATCCAGCCTGGGACCATCACTTTTTCTCTCACACACAATATGTCCAGTCTTCTCTACTGTGTCAACATTTGTAAAAATACCCCCCAAAACTTTACAGGGATAGAAGTATTAATATTTTTTTCAGTAACGGGGCCAAGTACATCTTGTTGGGTGTTCATTATCTGCAGCACTCACTCAGGGATTATTTCCTGCTGCTAAAGTAAAGCAAAAGTATATTAGAAGTCTTATTTCTCATTGTATGATTCCCTACAGGCATTCATAAAGAAACTTATCTTTTCACTGGAAATTTTGAAAAGTCTGTTAATGCCACTAGGATTTCAACCAACTTAAAATATTGTCCGCTTTTCTGTTCATATGGGCGGAGGTTGAACTGCAGGCTTTTCTCAGTGGATACTCACTGATAGTAGAACATTAAACCCTTCAAACATCAGACTGCTTGACTTATAAACACACGGGTTCAGCAGGGTGCAGACCAAGGCTGGGACAATATGCTTATCTCCTGATTGGATCCTATCACGATACTCGGTTGCTGATTTGATAAGTGTAGCGATTTTTCTTTACCCCAGACCATAGGAAAAATGTCTCATGTCAGTCAGTCTTTCTGACTTTCATTTTAGCAGCATCAAATACTGCATAGAAACATGGTAAATAAACTAATAATAGTTTTTATGGTGTTTTTTTTTACAATTTTATTTCAGTGAAGCACGTCATGATCTTGCTCTGGGGGAAAAATCTTTACTTTCATAATCACTTACTGACTTACTTACTAAAATGTACATGTACAACAAAATGAATAAAAAATGTATACTTTTTGAGGTAAACTTAAAGCTATAGCTATTTATATAATAGCTTTCTATAATAGCTGTCCCTGCACTGTTTTCTATACACTGATTTACTGATGGCGGATGCCATATCAACAGTGTCTGCAAATGAGTGATTTTCTATTTTTTGTTGTTGTAGTTATATTTAAGATAGGTAAAATGTTAAATTGTAGAGCTGTGCTCAGCAAATTGACTGGCTCAGCCCCTTGCCCTGCTCTCATTTAATTTCTCTGATTATCAGACCACAATTGAGCGATAATTAGCTATCTAGCTAGCACTCTCCCCACTGGAGACTATTCATCAGGAGGAGAGTGAGGCAGAAGCTTGGGAGACAGACTCAGCAGGAGCTGTAGTAACTCCAATTCAGCCAGTGAAGATCCCCTGCGCTGGAGTCACAGTGGGGTGAGTCTAATCTGTGTAACGGCGGCAACAGAAAGTTTGCAGATCCTGCAGGGAGTCTGTGCTGAAGTTGCTTTTCAAGCAGCTCAAGGTCCATGTCCTCTGACCGTCCACTATTTTCTGCTTTCTTGCTTCAGCTTTGTTCTTCTTGAAAATCAATTAAGGCATTAAAATAGATTTAAAAAAAAAAAACACAAAAAGAAAAACAGCAATACTTAAATGACCCTCCCACACCCTTAGTGCAGCTTATCAGTTTCCAGATCAAATATGGGAGCATTCCTAAATATTCAAGATGGAATGATAGAGGGAGAGGAGAGAGCTGAGGGAGGAAAAGCAGTGTTGAATTAAGAGCAGCCTCCGTTCTGGCTCTACATCTTACAATGGTTTTGGGGGGTGGCAGTTTCTGTTTTTGGGTGTGTGTGTGTGTGTGTGTGTGTGTGTGTGTGTGTGTGTGTGTGTGTGTGTGTGTGTGTGTGTGTGTGTGTGTGTTGCCCATCTCATTTTTCCAACGGTGTATGTTAGTATTTAAGGGGTACCAGGAGTCCAGAGGCCTCCACCACTGTTGGGTTCATTCTCATATAATTACCACCAACACTGTGTCCGTGTGAATGTGGGGCTGGGTGGGCTAGGATATAGATTTTATCCAGGCCCACAGCAAGAGCCCACTCTGTGTTGTATTATAGAAATATTGGGCCCCGACTGTTACGTATCAGAGAAGAATTCATCAGAGTGGACCCCCTCTGTCTCATATCAGAGGATAGATTTCATGTAACGGAGCCAACGGTTTTACAACAATATGCTTTTTTGATATTTTGATGTGAAATATTCCAGCAGAGTAGATTCTCTGGAGCTGAATATTACACTTTTTTTCTTTCTTTCTTTTTTTTTTAACAGAAAAGTTGCATCAAGATTTGCTATATCTCACTACATCTGAAACAAAGGTGGAGGACTTGTGTGGTGTTGCGTGTGTGTGTTGTATAGGGTTACAAAAAGGGGGTGATGTGTGGGTTGTGAGCAGTAATGGAGGATCCAGTTTCACTAATGTGATGAACATGATATTCCTTATACACCATAAAGGCATACACACACACACACACACACACACACACACACACACACACACACACACACACACACACAGACACAGACACACATACAAACAGCATTCCTCCACAATCCTCCCTCTGTATCTCCTCCTTTCATCAGTTGTAGGTGAGGACGTGAGGAGAGCAGTGAGGCATTTCATGCTCTACACAGTGTGAGATTTTTCATATAGAGGGCTTAAATGTGTCCCATTATGCTAATGAGTAACTGCAAAGAAGAGCATTTTCTTTCTTTTTTTTTTTTTGAAAATTTCACAATATTTAGAAAAACCCACTTATTTAGACTGACTTTTAATTAGTGTAAATCTTCTAATGATCATTTTATGTCAGTTCTCTCATTTTTTCTATTCTTACTAGTCTCTGAAATTTTTTACCCTCCCTTTTATATTTTGTTTATCATCTTGTGTCTACTGATTGTCTTTTCCTGTTGTCTTTCTACTTTTGTGTCACATTTTTATTGTGGAGCACTTTTAGCTATCCTTGTATGAAAAGTGCTTTATAAATGATGTTTCTTGTGATTATGATTAGATTACGATCATGATTATGATTAACAGAATATAAGGCTGAATCTTTTTTTGCTGGCCTGGCATGACACCAAAACTCAAAGTAAGGAAAAGTCTAGTTAACTTAATGTTATTATTTATTTTAATTCTAAATAAAATGACAATTATCTGCGAAGGTCAATAAAATTAATCAAGAAAGCAACATTTTTGAAACAGATTAATCAAAACATACAATTACAACAGTGATGTTTAGGGCTTATATGAGGAGACAGCCAAATCAGGCTCATACACTCATCAAGTACAATGGTCTATTTTGCAGAAGAGTGACGCACGCTTTGATTTGAAGTTTCGGTGGAAGATTGTTTTTTTTCCATTGCATCAGGTCGTCTAAATTCCAAGGAAGAGCAAGTGCTGACATGGCTTTTCCTGCACCGTCATCTGACCTCAACCTCACACACAATCGTAGTAACAAATGAAAAATGTTAAAGAAGGTTGTGACATACTGTAGAACCACAAGACAAGCTTTCTCAAATTCCCTGAGAGTTTGTGAAACTGTGGTCAATGCAAAATACATGTGCAAGCAGGTGAGAAATTAATTTGAATAGAAATGAGTGAAATGCCAGACAAGGATTAGTAGATAATCATAACAAAGGATACAATTTGCTAACATGGTGTTAAGGGCTCTGAACTCGAGAAAAATATTAAATCAGAGAATGATAAATGAATTATAAGAGACAGGAGTAAGATTTAAGAATAAAGAGAAAAAGGATAAGCAGGCAAGAAAGAGAAATACACAGCAGACACTCGTGATTTTTTTTACCACGTATTACCATCTACTTAGCTGCATGCAGGATATCTAATGTAGATATTATTATTATTATTATTTTTGCTTTTCCATTGTGAAAAATTGTTGATGGTGCCAAGAGAACTGTTCCATCCAGTTTGTTCGTCACCCCTATGTTGAGGTACCAAGCACACTGATCCCATATTAAACAGTGGAGCTAGAAACACTGCAGTCTGTTCATTGGTCACAAAGAACTGTACAACAACAGTTGCAACATTTCCAGCCTTTATCATCTTACGTACGCTACTCAGCCAGTCAAATTTTTGGTTTCAATACCCCCCCGTCCCAACAGGTTAAAATATAACAAATATAAGCGTACAAAAGCACAAATACACTCTGCCAGGTGTGAGCGATGATGGCTGACGTTTAAGAGGTCACCATGACAACACTGGTATTTGGGCACCTTAATGAGTCGTTACAACAAACACCAATGACAAAGAAAGACAGATGAAGTGAAACGACAGACAGAGCTGGATGGAGATAGATGGATGAATGGATGAGGATGAGAAAGAGAAAGGTGTCTGTTAAGATGATGTAAATAAATTTAAAGAAACAAAGTGTGGCTTTGTGGAAAAAAACACAGTGTGGAGATATACTGTATGTGTGAGAAATCAAAAGAGAAAAAGGAACAGACTTTTATTACAATAGGAGGTGGATATTTGTCATTTTAAACCTCTGACCATCATCAGCTCTTTGAAATACTGTGCAATGCAATCTCTGCTGACACTGACAAATAAACACACAAACATACAATGTCACTTAGTTGAAGTAGGAAGGAAAAGCAAAAACAGTTTTATACAAGCGGCAAAAATCTATCTTCACACGTGCGCAAAGAGACGCATCCATCCACACACATGCACAGAGGCCATTAAAGGCGCATCAACATGAGGGGAGCGATGCTTAGAGCCACTAGTGTCAGAACTTATGTAGACTAAACACAGTTGAGTGACTACAGCTGTAGGAGAGAGGGTCCTCCCTCTATGTGTGTGTGCGCCTGCCTGTCTCTCTCTCTCTCTCTCTCTCTCTCTCTCTCTCTCTCCCTCTCTCTCTCTCCCTCTCTCTCTCACACACACACACACACCCACACACACACACTCTCACACACACACACACACACACACACACACACACACACACACACACACACACACACACACACGAGAACAGGACATACAAGTCTTGGACAGATTTTCAATGTGCTTTTGATATCAGCATCGGCAGCGCTAACAATCAAATCTCACACAAGGACACACACAGAAACAGTCACACTGACAAACACGTACAAAGCCAACGCCTCCTCTCTTGTATCCCATGTCTGTGTAAATTGAATCACAGTCCTCCACCACTATAACCAGCCCCATATGAGACAGTGTCAAAATCAACTCCATCTTACCCTGAACATGCTTTGGCCAGTGGGGTAGACTGATTTACAAGTGTGTGTGTGTGTGTGTGTGTGTGTGTGTGTGTGTGTGTACCTTTGTGCCACATGGTAGGACTCTGGGTGTATGCAGGTCTGGTCCAGGGGGTTAAATGAGGTTGGTATGTTGATGCCAGTCTTTCCCTTCCCCTTCTTGGCTGCTGGTTTCTCTGGTGCAGGCTGAGGTGAGGCACTGTTTGGACAAGACAGAGGGACATTTACGTTTATGAGGATGTCCAAAAAAACAACATATTTTTTACAATTACATCTAGTTGTATCTGGTCATGGACCACTCAAAGCCTTGAAAGTGCCTTTCTCGAAATACTGCATTTGTTATTCTGGATAATCCACATACATTGTCAAAATTTGCACTATTTCAGTTCAACACTTTATACTGAAACAATGCTTTGACATCTCTACTTCCCTTATCTTCTTTACACCACCATAAAACCACAACCCTTCTCACTAGTGCTGGGTAACATAAAAACTACAATACCCGTGCCAGTTCTACCACCCTTAGAGTGACACCATTACCAACAGAGTACTTTATTTGATACCTGTTTTGTCTACTGCGTTGGATACCCTTCATGTAAATGGAAGCATTCAGATAAAAATGCCACCAGATGCCACAGGTGTGTTGTATAGACACACTTTTGAAAACTTTATAGACTTTTTTCAATGAGAAAAAAACACTTGTGGTGATCAGCTGCGAGCAAAACTATACAAATGGACTTTTTTTCTAGGTCTAGGCAGGGTCCAAAATAAGCACCATTGACTAGCCAAATGTTGGCGAGATTTGCTCCATTCACAAGCCACAAAAACGATAGCTATCTATTGAGTGGCTGGTAAAATTTAAATATATTCACTAGCCATTCAGCAAGTGGACAAAAAACGTTGTTTCTGCACCTTGGATCTGGGAACAAAAGGATCTAATGTATTGTTTGACTGTAGAGGTTCCAATATCACTTGGTACTGTGTAAATTTAGTCGATATGAGTGCCGATACCCAGCCCTACTATACACATGTACGTATGTGCCTTGAATGACATACAAATCATATACACTGCACCACAAATACATTTATTGCATCTGTGATTTGCACTATGCTGGTGTGTCATGTTGTTTGTGCTCATTTGCACGTCACCATATCACTCGACTGCACTGCTAAGTAATTTATTTGTACTACAACTTTACATACATATTGTGCATATACCATGTCTGCATACAGTACTGTTTTTTTATTATTATATTTTAAACTATTTGTCTTTTATTTACCATTTTCATGTGTGCACCATAGACTAAGCTACAACTGCATAACCTGTGAACTCTTGGGAGTGTTCAATGATAATGAAGCTGAACCTTGAGCAAAATGTTGTTGATTTTTTTAAATGTCATTCTTGATACTTTAAGCACACCAAACAAAACTCTATAGAGGAATCTCAGGGATGTACACCTGAAACTTAAACCAAAACCACCTGCTAAGTTAGACACCTTAGGAAATGAAATGAGGAGATACTTTTTTTGGCAATTTGTGTAAACTAATCCTTGAAGCTGAATTAAGTGTGTGTGCCTATGTGTGTATCTGTACATACAGTTTGCATGTGAATGTGTACCTGTGTAGCGTTTGAGGGTTGATTCTTATGAAGCCGGCACACTGCTGGTAGGTCTTGGGCCCCATGCCTTTGACCAGTTTGAGTTGCTCTCTGTTGATGAAGGGGCCATTCTGCTCTCTCCACTCTGCAATACTCCGCGCCCTGCCTGCATTGAGGCCTGCCACATGCCTAGGAGATAAAACAACAAATAAAAAAAGTTAAAATGTCACACAAGATCGTCTCAAACTTTTTTGAGGTCTTTGTGTTTACTTCTGAGGTCTGTGTTCTACACTGGATGATAATGTGAGGAACAGTACAGTAAAAAATAAACTGGGGGGAAATCAAAGTTTCAAAATGAGATGTCTAACCATTACGTTTGGCTGTGGCTGTTTATAGTGCCCATACCACTAATACATCATGTACCAGTAAACCATCATCGTGGTAATCGCCTAGTCGGAAATATGCGTGTGGTATAGACATTTTCTCCGCACATTCTTGTTTCGTAAATACCAGTTTTGAGAAATGGTATATGCATGTTTTTGCTTTTTGCATATGTATCGTTTACACATCTGGCCTATGATTTCTATAATAAACAAACAAACAGAGCAGATTGTGCAAACCGTGACCTGGCATTTAAACAAGAAGGGGAAACACTCACAGACGCACACAAGCCAATATTTAGAGAGTATATTTGTCCAATTTTGGCTGAGCAACGATGAGAGGTGATTTGAAACTCAATTAGGTCTGCTCTGTTAATGCCCACAGTGACTCACTCCTGCTAAAACACACAGCAATGTCAACACTCCCATAATACCTCAGTCATCAACACGTCTGTGTGTTTAATATGTGTGTGTGTAGCATAACTTCAGGAATGGAAAAAGCTCACTTGCAGAGCAGACAGGTAAACAGATGACCTGATGCCTGCTCTGCAGCTAATGCCAGCTCATTTTATACTGTTTGTATCTACTTCAAGTATGTGTGTATATAAAACATTTGCACTTCCTGTACTTTTGAATCATGCAAATGTACTTTACATGCTGTAGTTAACATGTGTATGAGTGCACGGTTACTATCAGAGATATTTGCAACTGCGCATATGTATGCATTTCTATGTGTGAGAGTGATATGAGTGTGTATGCATTGCCTAATCCCCTCTGATGATTCCAACTGGCCCAATAAGTGAGGTCAGAATGTGATGCATGAATAATCCAAACAGAAAGCTGGCAGGCTGGTGTGTGTGTGTGTGTGTGTGTGTGTGTGTGTGTGTGTGTGTGTGTGTGTGTGTGTGTGTGTGTAAGCACTGAATATGCGCCTGTGCAAAGTGTGAATGAAGCTCTGCCATGCTGTGACTGCTGAGGGAAAGTATGTCAGAGGACCTACTTCATCTCCCCTTCACCATTTGCGTGTGTGTGCAAGTGTGTGTGTGCAGGAGAGAGAGCACTTGCTTGTGATCACATGTATGTGTGTTGTTTCATGTGTCATCTACCTCATCAGTGTCTCTGAGCAGATGTTGATGTCCACCCCGACGAAGCTCACACATTCTTGCACCACGCCATCCAACGCTGCCTTCAGAGCGCCGGCTGACACATCATGCTGGAAATACACATTTAGCAAACACACACACACACACACACACACACACACACACACACAGACACAGACACACACAGAGAAGAAATGTCAGGCAGAAAACTAAATTAGCAGAGAAAACAACATTAAATTACTGCTTTCGTTTGTTGCACAGACATTCGAAACAAACACAGACATGTGAGCAGGTGCTCTTTAGGAATTTTACAGGTTTTACACTTTCTACGTATTTTCGAGGTGCGATCACACTAAAAACTGCAGAAACTTTCATGTATAAAACTGTTTCATTCTAAAGCTAACACTGCTGCTTTTTTTGTCGCAATTCTGTATTTTTTTTGTCATATTTTCTTCCACACATGACAACCAAGTATATGTTATTGCAGACTTTTTGATAAACTTTGCATAATCATGTTCTGTTCACATTATCCTCATACTGTTTTTATTCACTATTATATTACAGATTTGCTTTATGCTACTATTTGGTCCTGTGCATGTAGAATTTCCCCAAGGGAATAATAAAAAAAATCATCCTTAAAGGGATACAGAAAGTGTTAGTATAAAATACTGGAAGGTCTGAGGACCAAAACATTGTTTGTGTAATAAACTGCAAGTAATGGGACATATGTGCGTGAATCCGCTTTTCTTCATCAATTTCCAATTTCCTCCTTCGTACCTGTCGGCAAGTTTTTGAAAGTGTGCACGATCCTCTCCATTCCAGCATAAATGACTGACAAACTGAGTGAAAGAGGTTTGATTGACAAGTGGTACAGTAAGAGAGAGGCAGAGAGGGAGCGCAGAGGGGAGAGAGACAGAGAGAATGTTTAGTTTGGCTTGTGAATAATCTTTCTCTCTCCTACTAACATAGTGTTCTCGTTAGTGTAGCTCGCTGTCACTTAAGATCCTCCAAATGAACTCTTCACACTTCTCCACTGGCAGCCAATCATTAATTAATCAGGACATATTTTCCAAAAGGACTAGAATCTTTTTCCTAATAAGGAGCAGGGAGGAAAGCCAACAACTAAGATTAAGACAAGGAGAGTGGAGAGGAGCAGAGTGAAAAAGAAATTAACTCAATCAAAACGAAACACCAAAATAAGATTTAAGTAATTCTACAAGGCCTTAGCAGTCATCCCCAGACAAACAGAAGCCTTGGGCGGAGTTCAGCTGGAGACCGATGCCTCAGCAACTGCTCGAGGATTAACTGACAGTCTAAACTAGACTACTGTTGGGCTATGTGTGTGTGCACAAGTGTTTGTGTGTGCTGTGAGACGCGACTGGGACTAGCATGGGTTGTCCTGTAACATGATAAAGCTCTGAACAAACACTGGCTTGTAAACAGATAACAGCACTGCCAGCTAGCAAACACACCCTTCTCTGTCAGCAGGAACAGGACAGCAGGACAGATGAGGACAGACGGGGAGAGACAGACGGGTGTACGTTCTAGTGAAGGAACACATGGAGTTTTGCTCGGCCATATATGAGACATTCACTAGTTTGAATCAAGTTTCAACTGATTGTATTTTTTCGTACTTTCTGTAAGACATGAGATTAGCATATTGTGTTTTCTTTTAAACAATGGTACTTTTTCAGTAATGTTCCCCCTTTAAAACTTTTTTTAGCCCTGACTAGCATAAGACATTTTTGGTAATAATAAAAAACATTTACAGAGAGGTAAAAGTGTCTGATTTACAAAACAATAACCTTGTAAATTAAAAACACTAAAATGCTACAATTTAAATGTTTGGTGTCCATCAATAAATTCATGGCAGACCAATTTTGTCATCATGCCAAATCAGTAAGATGACATTGCAGTTGCATTAAGCATCAACTTTTTGATAAGATGTACTTAAAATTTAGTGACATGATTATTTCAGGAGTTATGCATGATTGATATTTTTTAAATTAATGTTTTAAACAAATCTCATGTACACTCTACAGTAATCCAGAGTACCCCTAGGGGTACATGTACCCCCATTTGAGAGGCACTGCTTCACCTAACATACATAACATCTCCAGCTGAGGAGAGAAATCCCCACCTCTACTAATTGGACTCAATTCAGTTTTGCAAAACTATGTATTTGTTATGAAATGATTTTACTTTACTTACAGTAGCATGAGGGAATAACATGAACATGAACATAAAGCCAAAGTTACTTAAACTGACCCAGAGGGACATAATATCAGCTTGAAACTGTGCAGGTTTAACTCTTAAGGTGTTCTGCCAAAGCAAACACCTTATGCTGCATTTACCAGCTGTCAACAACAACCATCATTACGGGATTAGCGCACATAGCTGATTGACATACTTGCAAATATTTTGTTCATAGTGCCAAGACGTTGAGGGCACAAAGCGGAAGGACACTGTCATCATTTAATCTTTGAAGGAATGCATTTAATGTAAGATTTGGCATTTTCTAAAAATAATTAAGCACTTCAGGCTTCCGTTTTATACAGTCATTGAACTTTTAATCACAGGGGAACACACTTGCACTTTTATGACACTAACACTGTTGTTACAGGTACTATAGAGCAAATCTTGGCTTCAAAGTTTTGTTTTTTGAGAGGACATAATGAACACATTAATCACTTCTTTCTGCTGTTGTGCAACATACCTCTTTTTGACCTGGTTTCCTATAATATAACAGCTGTAAACAAGTTGTATTACAGCATCAAAAGCACTGAGTGTGCAATCAGATGAGAACCACGCTCGTTTAACACTCCATGACAAATGCAGGAATTAGCTTAGAAGTATGGAACCCCAAAATGTTAAGTATTAAACAAAAAAAAAGATGTTATGAAATAATAAATTATGATGGGAACACAAATAATACAAATGAATAATTTTGATTATTAAATCTAATAATTAAATGTTATTTCATAATTTGTTAGTGAGTTTTAGAGAATAACACTTTTGTATTATTAAAGACATTTGGTGTGAAATCACCAAGAATTGCTTGCCTGTTAGTAGTTGTATTTATAATAAATAAATGATTTTCCTTGTCAACCCTGTTGAGAGTCGGATGACAGGATGTTGTTTTCTCTTGAAATAACATTTCAGTCAATTATTTCTGTATTAAATTAATCTTCTTTGTTGTATTTATTGAGCTCAGGTATCATTTACATTGCGAGAGCTTCCTTTGAAAGATTACTGTAATATCGGCAACAAAAAACAGTTGCCTACCATAAGCAGGATGGTAAACACTGTGATTCAGCAGACAGATAAAGACAGCTAGAGATGAGGTAGTAGCACCCCTGGTGACTCCTCGTGTGACCTGCAGTCTGATTCTTAGTGTGAATGCTGAAGCACTACAGCCAGAGGCATTTTGGAGTCAATAAAAATAACTTTCCAAACGATCAGAAGTTCCCACTGAAAGTTTTATGATTTCCGGTGAGAAGATATAGAAAAAGGAGAGCAAGACGGAGATAGTCAGAGAGGAGAAAGAGGAAATCACCTGTAATGTCACACCTGAGAAGAATGTTTTCACACGAGAAAGGTGAAGATGTGTGAGGCCGTGTGACTTTTAACCTGCAATAAAACCCAGATGAATGTGTTCTCACATTCTTATTGAAACCTTATAGAGGTGGGAGCAGCACAAGAGGATCTAAGGTATTGTAACACGGAGCTGCACGTGCACTACAGCGTATGACCGCGCTCAATAAGGGATGGGAAAACCTGAAGTGAAACTGTAACCTAACTTTAATAAGTATTATTTTATTCTTATAACGTTTCAAAAATTCTCTATGAAACATTTTTTTCAAGCAAAATTTATGCAACACAAATATTTATTCTAAATGACTTGTGCTTTTCATGTTAACCAGGACAACACAAGTTTAAACAGCCAGTTTACTCAATTTTGCATGTACTTATTTATTGTTAGCAGAGCAGGTACTTTATATATGTCTCTATGTACAGTTTGTGTATACAACTGTAACATTATTTGTTTTCTGAGAAGCACACTGTTTTTTTCCACGAAATGTGCTACATTATAAATAAAGTTTTGCTTGTTTCTGATGCTTGCTGATGATTCTATAATGATTTGCTAAAAGGCAAAGTTTGGTACTTCCTTTTGTGGTGCTCCTTCTGCAAAAGCAAAACATACAGTGATGCAAACTGAAGCTTAATCTAACACTAAAAAACTTTATGGTTTAAATATAATCTATTGGGGAGAAAAATATGCACAGAAAAGGCTGGCAGAGCTGATTTCCATGAGCTGGACAAGAACTAAAGTTTCTGCATCCTTTATTTTTCACATGAACGATGGAACCTCAGCTATGTATCATAAAATCACATTGGCACATATGGTGAAAAAAATGGGATTTCATACATCACTTCAAGGACAGCCCTGGAAAAAATAAGACATAACTTCAAATTTACCCTCAGCCATCCATAACCTGAGGGCAAGGCTAGGTTCAAAATTGCTATTGGTGTTCCTGGTCAAAAACAGAATAATGTTAAATTTTACAAAATCCTAAAGCCCTGTGATATGGATTATACCTCTCAGGCCTAAAAGATGTGGCACAACTTAGCAAGTCACTGACTGATCCAAAATGTATTGTCATCAGAGGCGGCTAGTGATGCAATACAAATAAATAGTGCTTTTAAGGAACAAATACTTTTCACTTTCCTTTTTCTTTTACTTGATTTTTTTTTAGCCATAATCTATACTACATTTGCCATCTACTGTCTTTGTTACAACTTGTAATAGAAAATATTCAAATTGAAAGTAATTTGTACTTTAAAACTTTTAGTAGGTTTCTCAAACGGTAATTTTGACTTTTACTTAAGAATGAAATTTCACTCATGCATGCAAATAAATGATAAACACAATCACATGCAGGCGGTGCAAACACACACATAAAAAAGAAAGAAAAAGAAGTGAACGAGTCCTTTTGAAGAGAAAAACCATAAAATTCATATTAAGGATGAAACCAGGACAATCTGCCGAAGCAGCAGGTCTAGATTTAGAGAGTGTGTCTCTGGCACCGGCAGCAGTGATTTAATGTGCCAGGGTTGGAGTGGAAGAGAGCAACTGTTACAGAAAACGTTCTGCTCTATTAAACATACATACACACAATCCCCTATGTGTGTATCTGTGCTGACACATACAGACAGCAGAGGCCCTCATGGTGCTCTGCTCAGTTTACAGTGGCACTGAAAGCACAGATGGAGCATGTCGTCCTGTATCTTTCTATCTACCTTTCAATCCACATATCTCAGCTTCTCCCTCTCTCTACTTTCATTAATCCCACCTAGAAAATAAACCGGCCACTGTACATCGGAAATCACAATTCAGACACATGTGAAATGTATCACCAATTTTTACACTAGTCAAATTTGCCACCCTATGGAAAGACCTTTAAAATTTCTTATTCCACCCAATAGATACATTACCATCCCTTATTAAAAAACACCACCGTTCTCCTATCCCAACGCCCGGACCCCCAAACCTCAAAATCATCCAAAGCCAATGGACTGGATCCCTATGTGTGAAGGTCATGTTTGGATTGGCCGGAAACCAGCTGAAGCCAGCCAACCAACACGCAAGAACAAAGTGCTTCTGTCTGCACCTTCAGTACTTAAATGCTGCTGAGTTACCGCATGTCAATCAGAGAGAGACAGAGAAAAAGAGAGTGGTGAGAAACACAGAGCAGGAGAGAAAGACAGACACCCAAAACAAACTTCATTGTGAGTTATTTCGATGAGAAACTGTAAAACATGAATGGCATTTTTCCGATGTAGAAACACAAATGTGTTGCAACATGAGGCATGCACAAAATGTAAATCCACAAATTGTAAATATAGAGACGCATAAAGCCAGAGAGCCGGAGAGGGAAAAGGGAGACGAAGCAACTGCTGAGAGTTAAGGTGTTGACTGACAATGATGGCGGAGGTCTTCGGACTGTCAGCAGACTGAAATACCGTTTATGAATGATGCCACTAAGAGCTTGGCAACTGGAATCATGCTGGAGCCAGAGTGGCTGCATGTACCAAGAGCCCAAGGGCAGTAAATGATGGAAGGATAACTGTAAGATGATTATAAACTGTGGGATCAGATGGCATTAGGCCTCCCTTCACTGCATTTAGCTCAGCACATGCAAATTAGGCTTATTTTCATATTTCTATTATTTTAATGTGAGGGGCACATACACTTATTTGACCAATCTACTGTATTTTTTAGACTTGTTCCAACTTAATTTCAAAGGCATACTGAACGTTAATATGTTAATTTCTTATTGCCAAGCACTGAACACATAACAGAAAAGCAAATAAAAAACATTTTTTTGCAAGCAGAATATTCAAGTTAATATGTTCAGAAGTTGCCTACAACTTAAGTACTGCTCGCCTTCACTGCAAGAGAAAACGTCTTTTTCTTAAACATTCAAGGCCTTTACACAACAGGAGCACGACGAATCAACAACACAAAAATGCAAAACTGTCACCTAAGAGTATTTTGCATCAAAACTATGCATACCTGCAGTGGAGTGAATCTGCAACAATTGCAATATACAAGGTTTTGATGACAACACATACAGGGTGTCTGCAGTTATCAGACACTTTAATTCAATGCTTTTTAAAGATCTTTCCAAAATAACATTCAACCAAACTTAAGACTGATTTTTTTTAAAATAAATTATCTTTTGCTATTATCAGTTAATCTACATTTTGCCAGGTGTAGGTGCAAGTATAAAACAGAAAGACATTATTAGGTTCAGTGGTAGGTTTTAAGATTTGTGACATCAGAATTGTAGACTTTCACACAGAAGACATTGACTCGTTTTGATAAGAAAATAAACTAAAAGATGTATAAATTAAATAAGATAAAACGTACGTGGCAATTAAAACCTCAAGACTATTTAGGACTACTTTTAAGACCAAAAAATAAAAAAAAATAATTTATCAAAACATTTAGATTTTTTTTATTGACCTACAGACACCCTGCAATAGATTTGCTGGCAGTGATGCAAATTTGTCGCTGTCTGTCACTCTGTCTGCGGTAAATTGTTGTAAAGCCTGATGTACTATAAGTTTTTTTGATTGAGTTCCTTTTAGCAATATTCTCTGACTGACTTTGAGTTCCCTCTAATAAACAGTTATGCAGTGTATATGTTAATGGTTTTTATTGTGAAAGGTACAAATGAAGGGGGGTGGATCTGGTGTGCTTTACCTTTAAAAGATTCAGTCTATGGAACCTGTGTTGTTGTTTGATAATCTTCCAAAAAAGTAAATTTTTCATCACGGGATAATCACATTGTGTGAAATTACTCATAACAAAAAAAAAAAAAAAAAAAACCAATTTGAAAAAATACTGACATGCAAATAAATCAAAAGAAAATAATGCCCCGGGTGTGAGAGGGCCTTAAGGGACCAAAAGAAAAAGCAACATTACAAAATATTGGTACAGGTGACAACTGAGGCTGCAGGGGGGGATTATTCTCAAGTAAAAACAGGTAGAGAGAGGGAGGGGCATCTAAACCCTTATAACCCCTATAACCTTTATGTAGATGTGCAACTTAAAGGAGAGGAAAGACTAGAAGCTGCAGTCGTCCAGAAAAGAGTTTGCTTATGATTGTGACTTCCAAAATGAACAATTAGAGGTCAATAAAGCCAGTATTTGTTGCATAATCTCTGCAAATGTGTGCTTGCTGTGAAACTGCTTCTTCACATCCATCACTCTCAGATAATCAATGACTCCGTACAAACTAACAAGGTGCCTGAGGTTATCTGAAGGTCATGTACTTCCTGACTGACAGCTTGTATAACGCCCTATGAGAACTCACTCTTGAACATACTGCATACTATTCCAGGCGCGCAGGCTTGGCTAAGAGTCTGTGTATGTGCGTGTGCACATGTGAATTTGTGCATAGTTAAATCGTTAAATACAGAGTCGTAAATCAGCAGCTGAAAGTGATATGACAGCAAGGAGATGGTTTTATGTTTTTTTCAACACCTTTAATGAATGTCTAATGGCTATTTCTCAACTTCCTGCAAAACAGTCACACACTCACACATCACCTGAGGGACTGCAAAACAGATCATGAGAAAACTGAAACAGAATACGCCTCAAGACAGGCACAGAGAGCAACTTTCCCAGTAGTATAAGCTCAGATCAGCTGATTTAAGGACATCATTCTTTACACCCAAAACACCTTTTAACTTCCAATCCATCTAACTGATCTTATATTACACTTTAAATTAGTTTCTTGATGTTTGTGTGTTTTGCCATTTAACCACTGGTTTAATTTCCTTTTAACACGTGAAAACCATGGCATTAGATAAAAATAAAGGTTAACTTTCTTAAAAAAATTTACCACCAAAAGACAAACATCCAAGCACTAGAAAAACTAGCATGACATGACAACCGCTATTAAATGTTTTATAAATTGTTGAATAAGTAGAGAATTGGCATGAGTCTGTTTACATCAATTATACAAGCAAAGATACAAGCTTGACTCACTCAGCACACAAACACACAGATGCATGCTGTGACAAACCTAAAGGAAATAATTAAAATAGTAGCAGATTACATTTGGCAGCTTCTGCCACTGATCGAGTCTTTAAGAGCACCAGTTTTATTTTTCCCATGCCTCAAAACACAGAGACAGGAACTATCAATCACTGTCAGCCCTCCATTTCTGGCTTTCCTTCCATCCCTCAGCTCTGTCTGCTCCTGTCTCCCCTGCAGGCACGACCATTCAGGAGTGAAAGATGCTGAAGCGCACACATACACACCTGCAAGGCTGGACACACACACACACATGCACACACACAACGCAATACAGGCACAGTGGCCTTGGTATGAAAAGTGACATTAATTGCACTGGCTGTAGGTGAAATCCTCAAATTCCCTCAACTAATTTTTTAGGTCAATGCAAATGTGGCTGGTTCTACAGAAAAACAACAATGATGACGGGAAACTTACGAGTTGTAATGCAAACATTAAAATTCATTTATTTTATTATTTTGGGGGTATTTTCCCTTTATTTGATAAGATAGATATATTATCAACATGAAAGAAGGAGAGAGGGGATGACATGCAGCACCAAGGGTGGATCTGAGCTGGGGGTCAACAGATTATCAGCCTGGCTGATTAGCGGGACAGATATTTGGCATTTTGCTGATGCTAAGGTTATTTTCTGTAGCTACAAACTACAGATGTCGTCTCAACACCTCACATGCAAACTAGATGTTACAATTTACCAATGTCTCATAAATGTCTCATATGCATCAAGTAGTAGCGATAGATGATTGTTCGGTCCAGCGACTCCACATTACAGCATGTTACAACAACATAAGACTATTGTTTCAAAATCAAAAAATACATTTATTAATCACAGCACACAAAAAAGAACGTGGTCCCAGCATGGCGCTAAATATTTTTAATTTTTGAACAATTCTCTTTCAAAATCAGCAGAGGGAGGCACAGAGACACAGCTGTTGTAGCATGTCGTGTGCAGCGCAGGCACCACCTACGTCACCTAATGATATATCCACGTGGAGTGAACATGCGCAGAAATAATGTATTTATTCCAACCAGAGAGAAAGGATCAGATTAAACACTTTACTGGTTGTTAGGGGGTAATATTTTTTCTGCTAAATGGATGATCAAAAGTTCACAACATCCTTCTCAACCTGATTAGAATTCCTTACAATCTTGCCACTTCCTTCCTATTGAGGTGGTTATTTGAGGCATTTTTATTTTAAATGGGCTATTTCTCTGATCATTAGGGTCCATGGAAACACACCTATTGACTGCTATTGTGACGACAAGTAGCAAAAACCAACTAAAAAAGTTATGTTAATTTCATCTGGTGCCACTTTTTAGTGTATTTTCACAGTTCATGTAGTACCACTTGAGAGCCAGAAAAAAAACATAGTATGAACGTCAGGCAGAGGAAGGGGAGTCATTAGGACAAGAGCAGAAAAATTCAGGCGAAAAAAGACGGAAAAAAGGTGAGAGAAGGAGAACGGTTGAAAGAGGTGAGGAGAAGAGTGACAGTTTCTTTAATATCCGGCTGGCGGGCAATGTTTTCTTACACAGCAGTGTGTGTCTGCGTGTGTACTTTCCAGTAGCAGTTAGTTTCACAGCCCTAGGGATTACCCAGCAGTCAACAGACTACAGCGACATAAAGAGCTGATTGACAGATGGAGGAGCTGTCCAAAGACCACACCCACTAAGTGTCTTATTATAAAGGACACAATACTCTTGAAATGTTTGCCTATTTAAGTGCTCTGAACTACGAATACAATTTACCTCAAATATATCAGAAGCCACTTAAATGTATTATTACTGCAGGTAACCACAAATAAAGAAAAATAATGCCAATAACGCCCCGTTCAAACAGACGCGTATCTGGCAAACTGAGTATCCAGAAAAACCTGTCTGCCAGAGGTGCTGTAGTGAAAACAGTGTTCCCACACCAACAGTTACGTCCAATCTGATTTTAATGGGCCTCACTTTTTTAGCCCTCAGCTCATTTCCTCCTTTCTCTCAGAGCTGTCACTCACTGGGTCAGCAGAGGGAGAGAGAAAGAGGGCGCATGCTGTGCCAGCTGTCTAGAGTTACATCTGCCCTTATGCTTTCTGGGTCTAATGGCAATAAACTTTCTGAAAGCTCAAAATGCCACGAATCGCACAAAAGAACTTGCTAGAAAACTCACACTATGCATGAGTGCACTTTTCTCACACTCACTCTTCCACATATACACACACACACTTATACAATACACACATGCAAGTACATACACACACTTAACCCTTCAACTCTGAATGTAGCTTGTACGTGTGTGTGTGTGTGTGTGTTTGTGATGTCCCGTCTCATATCTGTCAGCACCCAGAGTTTATTTACCCGGTTATATTATCGTTTGTTGACCTAGTCACATGATCTGAGAGCGGGAGGTGCAGAACCCAGGGCACCCCAGAGAGTCCAGTCAGGAGGTGATGAGAGACACGGGCCTGTGACCTAACACACACACACACACACACACACACACACACACACACATACACAAGCACTTGCACAATGTGACCTCCTCCTTTCTCTTTCAGATCTCCATTCCCCCCCTCACCCTCAAATTCACCATCATTCCTTTTCCTTTGACTTTTGTCACCCTCTGCTGTCCTTTTTAACCCCTTTTCCCTCTTCGACTTCTCATTTAAAGTGGTTGTCAATTGGGACTCTTTCTTTGCGAACACTGCCTTGAATGCTCTGTCGGCCAACACCAACAAATGACAATACTTTTCAGGCCCCGAGTATCAAATGTTAGAGGGAAAGTATTAAAAAAAAAAATCAACCAGTGTATCTCTTAGCTACAGTAAATGCTGTACATAATTGGCTTAGTGTACAGGAGCATCCACTCATTTGTGTATCAAACTCCACACCATATTGTGTTGGGTTTTGTAAGAAAACCTTTTTTCTTGCATGCCTCCAGTGAACAAAGAATCCAAAAAGAGAGAAAATTCTTGATGAGCTGAAGTCATAACACTCATGAACTCATTTATCCGGTCGTATGCAGACAGACAGCTCTTTCAAACGGGGAATTGAACTGAAAGTGAAACACATCACACTTTCCAAAGCCAAACAGTAATTTTATCAGTTTATTTAAAGGGTTAGTTCAAATTCATCAAAGTCATATGATAACAAAGAACTAACTGATCAAGGAAAGCTCCTGTTGTTCAGCAAGGTAAAATTACTGTTTTTATCAGTAGTTTATCAGTCTGGCTTTTCAAGAGAGCATAGATAAGTTTTACATTTAGTTCAATAACCCGTTGGAAAGGGCTGTCTGTTTGGGAAGAACTGAGCATGCCAATGGATAAGTGAGACTTGGATTATGCTACATGAGTTGTGTAAGAGTTTGTAAGCAGATGTTTTGATATAGTTTTGCTGTTGATAAACGTGGTTCAATTCATCAAGAATTTCTGGATTCTTCCTTCACCGACATGCCAAAAAATCAGTTTTCTTACCAAATAAAATGTAACATGAGGTAAGTAATTGCTACACAAATGGCCATTTGGGTGATAAACTATTCCTTTAAAGCTACAGTTATAACTTTGCTGAAACTGTCACTGTATTCTGAAAGAAGTACATAACACTAATAATGTCCCTCCTCTTGCTACTGCTTGTAATGGCATTTGCTAGAAACTACCGCAGAGCAGTCATGTCAATAACTGTTCATGTGTGGCCAAACTGTCGATCCAGGCAAATAAGTTAAGATTTTGTAACTGCACTGCCTATTTCTTGCCTCAAATGTATTCAGAAATAGATTTTGGTGCACTGTTTATCTTTAAAATGAGAAACTTTGTGACCAAGCCGCCTTGTTGGAAACATTCAACCAGAGCAACAAGCCCCTCCCACCAGCCAGACCAACATATAGCTGCCAGCCTAATAATTTGATCTTATTCTATTTGCCTTTGTCTTCGTCAGTCCTTTTTGTTCTGTTCCTATTTCCATTCACTCATACCGTTTCCCCCCTACAACCTACCATATATGGAGAACAATACTGCATTAACAGGAAGCCTAAAAAGTAGGCACACTGACCTAATGCTCGTCTTCCCGTTCTCACAGTTACACACACACTTGTAATGAACAAAATCAACACTGAGCTAACTGTTGTTTCATCTGCACACACACACATACTTGGAGCACATATGGACAAGGAGCAGCAATCACCCAAGCAAAAACAAATGTGCAAACATACGTCATCCCTGATCTCCATTAATTAAATTAGCTGTCAACCTTAGCATCATCTGTTGACATAGGCCTCGGCCAAGTTTATCTACTTCCCTGCTTGCCTCTCTTCTCACAGCCCATTTTAAGGTTTACACATTGGTTCTGTCATAGCTTTAAACCCTCACACACATTCCCTTAAAGCCTCAAGCCCAAAGTCCTGCTTTCTTTGTTTTTACCTGATGTACAAAAGTCAAACCTAAACTCTACAAGAGTGAAAACAGTCAAATTAACAAACTAGAGCATAATGTACTGTATATAATGTTTTGCAAGTACTTTTAAAGGTAGAGTGTGTAGGATTTAGGGGATATACTGGCAGAAATGAAATGTAATATTATAAGTATGTTTTCTTTTGTGTAGATTGGCCTGAAAATCAGAACTGTTGTGTTTTCTTTGCCTTAGAATGAGCTGTTATATCTACATAGAGAGCACGTACACAAAGTCGCTATGTTGCATTGCCATGTTTCTACAGTAGCCCAGAATGGAGGAACCAAACGCTGGCTCTAGATACGGACTAAATGTTTTCGTGTTGGCCACCATAGTTAACAGCCCCTTTGCAACAACAGCATCAGCAAAACACTGAATATTAACTTGATGCTGCTTTATTCAGTGTTTTTACCAGTTTTGATTACTGCGTCCTTTTGTTTTGGGGAGAAAAAGAAGTCTGCACATAATTCGGCTCCCAGTAAAAACCTCCTGAACATCTGGATCAGAAATGAGGTGAGCTATCAGAAGAAAAAGATGAACACACATGCTTGTTGCAAACAGGCAGAGAGGAAGAGACCTCTGCAGAAAATTCGTCTCCCCATAAAAACACTAATGGAATCCTAAACAGGAGCTCATGCTCGGCACAAAAGAGACGTTTCAGCTGGTTGAAATCTGCAAACCTCACTACTAAATCCTAAACACTGCTCCTTTAAATGCTTTTAGACAAACCAATATTTTAGAGATTGAAATATGCTAGTGCAATTGTTGCAATGTGATGCTTAGTTTTACTTTTTGCTGAGAAATATTGTGGCAAAATGTGTATAAATGGCTTTTATATTCTCCTTTTCTTTCTCTTATTCCTTCTGTGAATGTTGGTTCATGTAACATAATGATACAGCCATTTTGGTCAAGACTCTTGTTAAAGAGAGCATACTGGTTAAAAACAGGAGAGAACAAAGAGAAAAAAATAAAAACACACATCATGCCCCATCTTTGCAAGTTTAGTATTTGACCGCAAATAAGTAACGACAGCAGACGGTGCTATAACAACACGCATGTGTGTACAATCATGGTTTATTGTTAATGTGCTTTCTGCTCGGCCCTTTGCTTCAGTCTAACTCACAGCAGATGTTCCACTGCCCCCGAGGCGAGAAGCTCTCACCCAAAAAGAGCATCACAACAGAAAAAACACACTTACCTGGTACGTTCCAATGCCTATGTGTTTGGGATCAATCTTCACGAGCTCAGCCAGGGGATCTTGGACACGTCTTCCAATGGAAACTGTCCACACACACACACACACACACACACACACACACACACACACACACACACACACGGGAAACAAACATGAAATTCTGTGTCTCTTGAGAATCTGTGTTTTTCATGAACTTGCTATCTAGAATCACAGTTATTGAATATGCAAATCCATATTATTTTTAATTACTGAATATGTAAATTGTCTGCATATTACAGTGCAGGCCTGAGGGCAGGCCAAAACCTAATTGTCTTCCCTCTACCACCCCCTTAATAATAATTAAAGCTGGCTTTCAAATGAAGTCTTTGCACCTGTCATTTAGCTTCCTGATAGATGCTGAAGCCATGAACCTTTAAAACCTCTAATTTAACCAGACCCGCGCACATTGCCGCACACAGCCAAATGTAGAACACAAATAAACACACACAGTCCACATAAACCAAAGGGGGGTTGCTTTTAACGATGGAGTCTGTAAGGCCTCAGCACACTGCTGCACATGAGGCCAAATGTCTTTTCCATGAATACACTGGCAGGGCCAGTGACAAGGAGAAAAATTACAAACAACTTTACTCACATACAGACCATAATACATGACATCACCCTCCAACACACACACACAGGCTCAGAGAGAGGGAGAGAATAACAGGACCAATAACACATTCATGACCCTGTGAAACACAAAGGACATGCCAGCTGTGGGTGTTTCTTTGTCATTTTTTAAAAATAATTTCATATTTAAGAAAACCCCAAAAGCTTTTCCAAAACAGTTAGGTTTGTTTTTTTTATTTTGAGGTATCTAATTCTCTTAATGGCTGGAGTTCTATCAAGGAAAAGAGATTGAGCAAAATGTTACACACATCAGCTTTAGGCTAAAACCATAGACTAATTAAAATAATGGATGTAGCCACCGTGACGTCACCCATTGGTATGTGGACTCCCACTTTGGCAGAAGTAAAACAACAGCTTTTCGTGGTACTACCCCCAGGCCCCCATCGCTAAAAAACACCTCTGTTTGGTGGCCAAAAAGCTGCTGAAAATACAGGAAAAAGAAGAAGAAAAAGAAAAAAACTTTTGTTGTTTGTTGGCCTCAAATTGTGGTCTACAGCAGGGTTTCCCACACATTCATTTATTTGTGGCAGCCCGCCATGATTAAAACATCTGTCGCAACAATAAATTTTCTATTTTTGGAACTGGACCATTCATTACGAGCACTATTGGAATATATAATCAGTTCAGTTATTTATAACTCCACACTGTTGGAGTGCAGAGTGAAATTTTTAAGATTAATCCTTTAAATTAATGTTAACTGCAAAAATAAGAAAAGAAAATTGAATGCACTGCAGTTACATAAAGTAGTCAGTGTTAAATAATAAAGTTGACTACACTACTGTTATAATAACATTTAAAAACATATATCACCTATCCCTAATATGAAACTATACTATATTTCTGGTTTTCAAAAACATACCATGCCAACATTTTCCTTTGGCGACTGGGCTGAGGTGAATTAAATAAAAACTCACCTGCTGGACAGATATCATAAACTGAGAATTAGATAGAGAGGCCAAGGCTGTAAACGTGTTTAATTCTGCTGTGACGTTGGGTGTTTTAACATGGGTGTTTATGGGGACTGACTCACTTTTGGAGCCAGCCTCAAGTGGCCATTCTAGTAGTTGCAATTTTTGGCACTTCCTCATTGGCTTCATTTTTCAGCCCTGAAAGTTGCCGTTTGGCTAAAACACAATGTAGTAGTTTATGTAGTAATAACATGAAGTAGTTTGTGTCCTTCCCTGTCCTCCCCGTGCTGCTGCTCGTCAGTGTCTTGTATGTGTGCATTATGCGTATGTTTGAATTTCCGTGGCCAGCTGCATGAGGCACGTCGGACTTAGATCTTTGAGGCGGAACAAACAGACAAAGAGAAAGAGTGGGATGGGATGTAAAAGAGGGAGTATGTCTGGAATCAATGGCTCTCCTCTCCGCTCTCTCCTCTGGCTGCGGTATGAGGCTGCTGCCTGAGATAATATTTAGACAGGGATGGAGTTTCAACCCTGGCCTTGCTCAGTGCACCACCAAAACTCTCCAAACCCCTTTCCATCTATTCTGTCTCTGACTCTCTCTCCCTCTCTCTCTGTGAGACGAACCGATTTGTAAATGGAGTCCAGCATAACTCTCCAGCACTTATTGAAAGTTTATGAGCCAAATGCAGGGCTACGAAAAAATGGAAAGCAATGAAGAAAGAAGAGAGAGGAAGGCCCAGATCAGACACAGACACATCGCTCAGGAGAACTGGAAGAATGTGAAGTGCAGCGAGGGAAAAGTTGTGATTTGGCGTCTCTGCTTTCTCTGTCAAATCACAACAGTTTTGAGGACTACAACAGTCAAATGAGTGACAGTGATCCAGGAAAACTGATCTGTACTCTTAACTCTTTTTCCTTTGCGGTCAGTCTTGACTAATCTCTCGCTCTGTCTCTGTCAGAGAGGAGCACAGAAATAAACTGAACGTAAAATCATTTGTCCTATAAGATGGTTGAAGTGTTGCCGATCACCACAAGGTGTCCCTAGATCTCCCAACAACAGAGAGGACAGATGGAAGGTGCCTGAAACTCCCTGCACACTATGTCACATGGCCAGATGAAGAAACTCACCTACCCCCGAAGGTAAAAAAGACAGACACAAACACTCTGTCACCACATCCGACTCAGTAACAGCAGTGTCTCGCCTCAGCACCTCCTCTTTCTATAGTCAAACGCTGTAGATTTCTCATGGCTTTCATTAGGGGTATAAATATGACTCTCCGTGGCTCTCAGTGCTGCTGACCACAGGAAACTCGCGAGGAATAATCCAGCCTCGCTTGATTTATAGCTTTTATAGAGGAAGTCTGCTGAAAACATTCGTTCTCCAAAAAACTCTGTTCAATTCTTTTTTATTCTGCTGTGTTTTCAGTGATGTAGTATGTGGAGTGAGTCAGGGAGAGGTGGTAAGTGAGAGCAAGAGGGACAAAAGCAAAAAAAGGATATGAGAGCCTTATAGCAATGGCTGAAATTCAAAGATAACAGGACATACTGCAATATTTGTTGCTGTGTTTTCTGACAGAAACTTAGGTGACTCCTCATATTATATATTAAATTGTGATTTGTTATTGTGTGAAAAACAGCTAGTTGGTACTTTTCAACTTTTGCGCATTGTTATCACCAGTATCATCATCACATTTTGTTACTTAGATCAAACACCCACAGTCGAGTAGTTTAAAAACAGTTCATATTATGTGGACTCTATACTCTACCGTTTCTTTATGGGACCCTGACAGTATTTGAGCTCACATGTGAAGTAGGGGCCACAATCTCCAAAATTAGAAAATTATTCTAAAGATTTATGCCTACTGTAGCACACAAGCAATTCTCAATTACAGATCAAATAATTACTCGATCAAGTACTTTTTTTTTTTTAGATTGACCAGATTTCTCTTCTTATTATAAAATATTTATCTCAGGGTTACTACTGTTAAATTTATTTTATTTTTCTTTTGTTTAGTTTTGCAGTCATTAAATGTCAAAATGTCAAAAATGGGCATTTTTCACTATTTTCTGACATTTAATTAACAAAAAAATTTTAAAAATTAGCAACAGCATAATCGAAAATGCAAATAGCAGTTAGTTGGAGCCCTATACACAGTGTCTTCTACAAAACCAATAATTTTACCATCAATAAGGGCCCAATAAAAACACAGTTGTTTGACAAAACATAATCATTATCAGACGAAGACAATCCAGCCTGGATGCTTAGATAGCGTACCTGCACTCCTAAGGTTGGGGTCCATGTCTGGCATCTCTTTGACCGCCTCAGGACTCACACTGTAGATGGATGCTCCGGCTTCATTGGTTATACTGGGCAAAGAAAGGGAAGTCAAAGAGTGAGGGAATAAGAAAAAGAGGGAGAGGGAGAGATGATAAAAGAGATATGTAGTATATATAGAAAGAATAAAAGGCAGGTTCGCAGGGGGGCATATAGTGAGGAGTTCTTACTGCTTGAAAGAAATAATGGCGTGGCTATTTAGGCAAATCACCACTGCCTGCACCCTAAATAATGCAGCTGACAACTTCTCAAACTCATTCTTCATTTGACCCTTTGTAGTCAAAGCTTGACCATCATTACTGACATTACGGCTGAAATAACGTCAGCACTAGCAGTCCTGCCTTAACATTAACAGCACAATTATGATCTTTCAAATGTACTTCCTCTGACAATTCAACGGACAGCAGGTGTAAAGAACCACATACGTCCTGACTGCATGTTTGAGCCACTTGCTTAGAATGTAACTATACAAATATGAACAAAAAATTCAGAATAGGTCCATTAGTGAGTCTAATCACTTAATGAGGTAATTTTGCCCACTTAAAAGTATTGCACTCACTTCAGGTAAGTATAGATCTGGATTCACCTTTTTTTTCTGTGAATGTTGCTTTGAGTATGACCACCTTTGCACATTTTAACGACTGACACATCGATAACAGGCAGTATGAGGCGTTCGTTAAAGTCGAGGGCACTAAGTCAGTGGGTCTCTGCAGGGCAGTCGCAATTTATGTGACACTACTGCCATCCAGAGGTCACTGGGGTGTACTGCTATTCATTCATATCCAAAAATGAATTTCTGTCAATAGTGAGATTGGGAAAGGCCAGCCACAAGCCTTGACTTCCTCAGGTTACACAGAAATCAAGATGAGCTTCTGTGTATTTGGTACACACAAAAAAAAGGTCACAGTTGCAACAATTTGTTTATGTTTTTGTTTATGCTGTCACTGAGGTCCCACATTTCATGAAGTGTGAAATAGGTTTTGCCAGATAGACACATAGGCCTGTCACAATGGTTACTTTAATTGGATAATATTTTGTCACAGAAAAAAAATTCTAAACAATATTATTATCATTGTCAATTGTTTTACCAACCCGAGTGGTTCAGATGGTTAACTGCACCTGCCAACATAGAGCTCTTAAGCCTATTGGTGTGCATTATGTATTAATATAGGTGTGGTTTCATCTTCTATAACATTTGACCTGACAAAGATCCAAGCAGGATCGAAAAGTTGTCTTTAATAAACTTGTGTGGTATGAAGTGTGCAGGTGTTACCTTTTTCCTCATAAACTGGAATAATGATAATATAATAGAATTGTAATGAAAGTACATCCTTTCAAGAAGCATTAACTTTACAACAAAATGTGTCTCAACATAGTTTTTCTTTGTTCATTTGGGAAAACCCTCCTGTAAATCAGGGCCCTTTCTTCTGTCAACAAACACTCATGTAAACACAAGGGCAATATTGTACAATATATGGACATGACCCCATCATTTTGACCATTTTGACTTTGATAAGATCATGTAATTATTGTGATAGACCCAGTGACATTACTTAGTTTCATTTGCATTTAGTGCCATATAATTTGTCAATTTAGATATCATATTAGAAACAATATTTAAATTAATAGTATGAGTAGATATTCATGTGAAAAAAATCATGAAAAATTCATCATGAAAAAAATCATCAAAGTAAATTACCTCTTTAAAAAGAAACAGATATGGCATTATTATTACTAGCTGTAAAGGAGTTATTGTCCAGGATTTTAAGACAACTGAACACAGACATCCTTATTCTTATTTTAAATACCTACTCAATAGATAATTTGGCAAAGATTAATTTATATTAAAACAGGTTGCTGATATGCAAATTTCTGTTTCACTGATGTTTTTAATATATATGTCTTGACGATGAAAATTATGCTACATGGTAACAGAGGGTTTACATGGAAGCAAATTCTATCATTTCCCATGGTAATATATTCACTCTAAAGTAGGCCGCTTATCATCCATCACCACGCAGACAACAAAGCCACTGATACCCGCGTTAAAGCTACTGACTGATACAACTGAAGCTGTCATGTTGTTTAGTCCTTCTATTCTCTCGGCTGGATGGAGAGAGGGGGATGACTGGAGGAGGAGGAGAGGGGGGCTTTTTCCTCAGGGCTGGCCAATATGAGGAAGGGTCAACACCTCCCCAATGTCCACAGCCCAGAATGAGGCCTTCTGTGGTACACACTCTCACCACACACACACACATACACACTATCCCAGAGGCCTGGACCTTGTTGCAACAACCTTGCCAATTATAAGTATCTTGTTAATGAGGAGTGGCAGAGGCCTTCTGATGGGAATCACATTTAAATGAACTTGTCCTCCCTCCCTCTCTTTCCCATCCTCTCTGTCTGTCCCTTCCTCCGCCTCACTGTTCTTTTTGTCAGCTCCTTATCCATCGTGCTGACAGCTGACATATCGCCATGGTGACACTGCTAACGAGCACTGGCACATGACCTTCAAGGAGGTCAGAGCAGAACTGGTCATTAACCCGGAAACACTCTCGTTCACGCACATAAATTCACACAGACACAAAAACACACACATAGTAATTTATGTTGAATGAGACGAAGGGGATGAAATATGTATAATTCAAAAATATCTTCTTTACTGAAAGCAACTGCAGCTCTCTCTTTAAATGTACACCATTCAAAATGGTCAATAATGGTTTTTAAAACACTTTCATTTGTCAGCACCTTGTCACTGCTTACGCTACCGCTTTATATAGTCCTGACCTCACCTGAGCGCTGTGAGAGGACATGCCCACAGCACAGAAAATATTTTTTAAAATAGGAAAATAGTAATACAGGCAGAGGGCAGGATCTCTGCAGAAAAAATACACCACCATAAGGGGTGGGAACCACCAGAGTCCCCACAATAATATATTACCGAAATACTGAAATAGCAATACAATATTTTTTTGTTTTAAAACATTTTGCAATATACTGAGTATTGCCATAAGATATATTCCGTTATGTTGCCTTTTATTACCTTTTTTCAACTGCAAAACATGCCTTCACAGGAAAACTTAACTGCGGCAAAATGTATCTAGTGCACCTGAAAAACAGTTGACTCTTATTCTGATTTATTCTTTATTTTGTATTTGTAATATAAATAGATATAATGAAAAAATCTGACAATTGGCATTGATGTTACAATGCAATATTGTCACACAAACATTTTGCTGTTATTATGTTGCAATGACCGTCCCCCTCTCTGTCCTCATTCAAAGACAGTGAAATTATGAAGGTTAAGTAAAAAGAGAGGCAGCTGTTTGTTTAAGAGAGACAGAATGACAAAAAGAACAGGAAACATGGGGCAGACAAAAGTGGAAAAAAGTGAAAAAATATAATTAAGAGAAAAATAGAACACAAGAGGATACAGAGAGAGAAGAAAGGGAGGCCACCAGCCCCTATCATGTCCAACTTAATTAAGGCTGCTGCTGGGGCAGCTGGGTAACAGCACTGTCATGGATACAGCTCTGAGCCCTGATCGCCATAGCGTCCATGGCTGTCGCCATAGTGAGGGCATCATCCTGGCAGCAAGCAGAAGGTTGTCTGCTCCCCAGATCTCTGGCCTAAGTGGATGGATGGTCGAAGGATGGAGACACACACACACACACACACACACACACACACACACACACACACACACACACACACACACACACACACACACACTCCTGGGCTACACAAAGTCAAAGATCGCCTCTTGGTGCAAAGCGATGACTTGGTGGCCCTGTGGGGTTATCATTTATTCCCACTCGCTTTTGCTTCTGTATACACACACACACATAAATACGGGCCTGCCTTTAGCCTTGTCCTGTCCTGGGGCAAAGTCACCAACTGGCTCCCCTACTGGTCGTCTTTGAGACACACCCTCAGGCTTAACACACACACACACAAACACACACGCACACCATGAGTGGCCCCCTGCTGCTCCCTCGAGAAACCGAACATTGGAAGAGATGGATACACACTTTGATACCTCATTACAGCCTTCTGGCTCACACAGCCCTAATGTAAATTAAAAACAGCTCATCAGATCAGTCAGAGAAGGAGACAGGCAATAATATCATCAACTAATTTGATACACAGGGGGAAAAAAGTTGAAGGGGGGGGGGGGGGAAAAGCACTGCAGGGCGAAAAAGAATGCAAGATTGATGTCTTGTTGGAAGAAATTGGTGTATTTTGAAGTATTTTAGGCACATGGACAAAGACAACATGCGAATACGAGGCCCGAAAAGATTCTTCAAGGTCCAAAACCTTAAACTTGTCATCTGATTCTAAAGAAGTGGCTGACTTTGAAGATGTTAAAAATGTTTGGTTCATTTAATCATGTTGATTCAGGTGCAATTTTTTAAAAAGTCAAGGATAGTATAAGATGTAACATAAAAGGAGTGCATATTTTCATAGTTCATTTCACTGTTAATGGTAGATTTTTTTCCCTCTGTAGATCATTAATCCCCAACTACAGCTTCAGGTCATAGTTTGCATAAAAGTTGCTTATACTCAAAATGAGGTACACGTGACGTGTTGCAGACAAGTTTTGTTTTACGATAAAAAATATATTTGTGTTATTTCTACGCATACAGTACAGAAAGTGATGTAACCTTCTCTGATAAATCTGATAATGGAGTGCTGCATGAGTGAGTACTAAAATATACAAATTTGTTGTTATTTTCCATCTCTAACACTTCTGGTTCCCTCATCTCAAAGCCATGGAGTTTTTTCTGGTTAGATGCCTAAATTAAGGTCTGTGGTTAACAAACGCTTAGAGATTTTTGTTCTATTACACACAATAAGTCAGTAAATACTATTCTCGGGTCCTTAAAAAGTGGACAATGACACTACAGAACATCACACACACACACCACACACCAAATCACACCACATTGATCACAACTTTACAGCCTTGTTGTGGTGGTGATGTTGTCATGTGACCGTGGTGTAAGTACACTTACAGTTTAGTGTTAGTTTTTTTTACTTCTGGCGATTGCATTTGTGCTTCAAAAGTAAAAAATGAAAAGATAAATATTACGTTCATTTGTGAATATTATCTTGCTGAATAAAACATGTAAGCATCACAAACCTTTGTTTGCCACCGAGCTAATTTTCTACAATTCTACAATTTCATTTAGCAAGACGCTTTTATCCAAAGCGACGTACAACACAAGCAAGCAATCCAAGGGAAAAATCCCATTGGATGTTTGTTGGGGAATTCAGGGCAATGGTAACTTACTACTCAACCTACAAAAACCGTCCCTGCACCACTCTTCACATATGACATCTAAAGACAAATTAAATACAAGTGCATATGTATCTATGCATTAAATATGGCTATTTTATGATGTATATGGTGGGTTTCTTTTATTAAAAAAAACGTGTGAGTACTCTAACTAAGCCATACCAAACGTAAAGTCACAGTTACCTGAACAATCAAATCAAACTTGGTGAAAAATGTTACCTTTAAATAACCTGCAGTACCATGAAGGCATCGAGGAGCCCAGTGAAAACTGATGGCACTACTAGTTTCAACTTTCAAGACAGACACTTGAGAGAATTGTGGATTGCATACACACTCACACTCACTCACACACACACACACACACCTATTTCAGCTCAAGATGCTTGGACTGGCCTCATTTTACTGCCTTAAAAGGAGCTATGATGTCACATAAATACACATAAAGTTTGTCTGTCCCGGCTGCTCAAACAGCTTGGGTCCATTGTTCAGTCAGCTGCAAAGCTTGACCTCAGGGAGACAAATTGAGGGACGCACCATTTCTCTCTCTCTTTCTCTCTCTCACACACACATACACACAGACACACACACGTCGGGTCTGAAGACGATGACATTTTTCACAGAGAAAAGCGTCCAAATGGCAGGTGTCAGGGGCCGTCAGTCTCTAGTGAGGCGCTAGAAGGCAGGCAGGCACACGCACACACAAATAAACTCCAACTGCCAGTGTGAGGCACGTCTGAAAAGAGCAAAGCCTCACAGACACTCATGTCAATCTGGTAACAGGAAAGGCCTGCACTTGTGTCACGCACAAACGCATACACACACACATCCGAAATCACAGACGCACACATGGCATGTCACACAGACTCATCACACATGTTTGTCACACGCAGGACCATTGCTGGGAACACTGGAACCCTAGGGGAGGATGGCATGGAGGGCGGGTGGAAGGAGGGACAGAGGCTGACCACCAGTGAGGCATGGTGGGAGGAGAGAGGGGGCTGTGGGTGATATGGATGAGGCTGGCAGATATTCACTGTCCACCACCTGCGAATGCCAAAGGTCCCTACTCATGATGAGCGAGACACAAAAGCACAAATAAATACAAGGAACACAATTCACAGTTTCCCGTGAGCAACAACTCGAAGCACAAGCACATCTCACCACTTTCTACCTTTTTTTTTTCTACTTGACTTTCCCATCATCATGTGTAATGTTTAATTTAAAAAAAAATCAATTAAATTTTAGTTCTGTTCCAATATCAATACTACTATACTATTTGGTATGCCAAAAGAATTAATGAATACATAAAATCTCAAATGCAATATGCCAAAAAATACTAGAGTGTCCTACTGCGGGGGCAGAACGTTGGGCGCCGTAAAAGTTAAACTTAACAGTTAATTCTGCTGGTTCTAAAACTAGCATCTGCAAACAGCTCCTCTAATCCACTGATTTGATCTGATCAGCTGTGAAGGGATCTGCAGATCAACTGTCCACCCCAAATTTTTACTATAATTTGCCTTTACAATTGCCCTTTTTTTTCCACTTAAATCTTTATTAACACAAATATTTGTGACAGACGTGTCAGTTACGACAGAATAACAAACCCATATATACATATACATTTTTACGTCCTTGAAGATTAGTGTATCTATTGATTATTGTTACATTCCAGTGTCATCTTTTTGAGTCTTGTATTTTTGACATTTTTTGCTATTTTCTCTCTAGTTGTGCTTCTTGTAGTCTCAATATTTGTGTCAGTTTTTCCACTGAAAATATTTCTTCCGCGATTATTAGTCATTGATCGTTCGTTCGTGTTTCCTTGCCCCAGTTCCTAGTGATAGCTTCTTTGCTTGCTACTAGCAGTATTTTGATCAAATATCTATCTTTGGCAATAATGTTTTCTTCAGAGAATTTACATAGATAAAGCATCAAACAACTGGATCTCATATCCTATTATTTGCTTTAGCTCCTTGAATACCATTTCCCAAAATACAATTATTTTCTGACATTTCCAAAAAATCAAAAGAATGGTCTACATCAAAAGAACCAGACTCTCGCCAACATTTCTTCCGACGGCAGCTGCAAACTTTTGAGTTTTGGTGTAATAAAGAAACAAAACAGATTCTTAAATGAGAATTTCCTCCAGGTTCAAGAATTATTGGATGAACGATGTATCTTCCACATATTATGACAATCTTCATTTACTTCTTTGTCCCATCTTACCTTTACAACTGTCTTTCACTAAATGTCTGTATGTGTTAAACAACCTCTCATGTACCCATGGGTTCATATTCCTCCCCTTAAATGAAGACACACCCCACAGCCAAGCTGAGGCCTTTCCATGCCTCTAAATCCATCTGTCCCCCTGCTCCTCCTCCTATCCAACCATCAAACCGTCACTGAGGCCTAAATGTGCCTCGATCTCACCCAGTCACCACTGGTCCTGCCACTGTATGTTCATCACTCACTCAGCCCGGCCCTCGGAGCATGCCTGGACACAGGACATGACAGGGGATACACACACACAGTCATAAATACAGTCTACACCACTGTCCTCCAGGTCCATCAGCTCGCCAGTAATAATGATCTCATCCCGCCAGGAGTGAGCTGGAGGGCCAGACGGTCAAGGTCTTGCCCTCCAGATCATTAAGCATGTCTGTGTGTCAGTGCAAGCGTACACTGTTGGCTATTTGAGTATGTTTCCAGCTGCGACTGCTTGTATTGCTCGTGGACAACTTTTAAGTGTGAGCCCGTCAAGGAGAGAACAATCACTACTTCTAGAAAGAGAGATGGCCAACTTCTCATGAGCTACAAGAGCACGACATCAGGCAAAGACAGAGCTACTGGTGGAAACAAGTCTAAATAAACAGTACAGCAGATTAACCCTTTGAGACCTGAGCAAATAGGCTTGATTTCTTTCAAAAACACGAGAAGAAGGCAATGAGCACAAAAAGAAATTACCACAAAATTAGCAAGAAATTTGTAAGAAAATTACCCAAAAAATAGTACGAAAAAAACACAAATAAGAAAGAAAAACGGCATAAAAACAAGGAAATGACCTGGAAAAAGTGCTTATGTATTATAATTCTGTAACATTATAAATATAATTTTCCCCTCGCTTTTTTCTTGCTCCCTGTATATTTTTTCATAGCTTTTTGAAAACAGTTTTCTTAATCTACTAATTTCTTGCAATTTGTGGCATTTTTTTTTCACCAAGTTTCTCATTGCCTTTTTTTAAAACCACATTTTTTAAAGAAATTACACCAATTTGCACAGAGTTCACAACTTTAAAACCATGTCACTACAGGTTTCAAAGGGTCATTTAAATGTGATTAATTTCATATTACAATATATGCTTTAATTCTTCAATAAATGAATTCAAGGCAAACAGGGACACTGATTTGAGGACCCTCAAGGATGTGTTTCTTTGTTTGTGAAAAGGGGTAACAGGGTCGGTCATCGCACTGCCTTCAGGAGTGACAGAGCAAGTGGTCAAGAAATTGGATGTCATTTGTTTGCCTTTAGCTGTGTTTTATGTATGTGTGTGTTTTTCGTGTGTGTGTATCATCACCATTGCCCAAAGATCTTCCTAACCTTACCCCACATATTCTTGCCCTCTGATATCATTAACATCTGCTTGTTGCAGTCAAACACTGTCGACAAGTCGTTCTTCATGCAAACAGCCCCAAACGCAAGCCCCAAAACATTTGTGATAATTGGCTGTTTGAACAAATTTAAAATGATCAAATGGTGTGCTAAATTCTACAGTATACAAGTATACAGTGATAGATTAAATACTAATCCAAACTTAAAAAATAAAAATTTCATTCATCTTTCCTCACAGAAATAAATGAAACGCTGTGAAAGGGCAAATTTATATTTTAAAAAAAGTTGTCTTACACTCCTTAAAATCAAGAAGGCCTCACAACCCTCTTTGAAGCTTTGGCAGCCCTGGGGTGAGGACCCCACCACCAGGTTGGGAACCAGTCAATGAGACCACACTGTCAGGTCTTTATTACTGGCTACACATAAGTAGTTACCCCTAAAAAATAATAATAATTAAATAATCTTGAGAAATATCCCTGCAAAAAATATTTAGTGTTTCTCAGTAAGTAAGGCAAGCCTTTTTAAACATTCATGTTGCATCTTTAGAGCTCTAACATGGACATGCAGACACTTGACAAGAGCAAGTTTTCTTAGTAAAGTTGAGTTAAGAAAAGCTGTCAACAGCTTAAAACACACTTTTCACTCATTTAAAAAGGGTTTGTCAAACGCAAATTAACGTGAGCCCAACCTATGTTAGGGATGCTGACTGTAGATTAGTGAAGACGGCGGTAAAGAAATGGGAGTTGATGACATGTTGATCTCTGTTTACTACAATATTTAAGATCTTCTCGAAAGTGCAGAAGTTACAACTTTAGTGTTGATAGATCAGGACTCACAGTGGTATGTTTGTGTGCTGTGTGCGTGTGCGTGTGCGTGTGTGTGTGTGCCACCCTTCTGAATTTTATTTTGCCCTAATGTTTATTGTAGCATAAAACATGATGCTTTTTGTGCAGTGAAGAAGTTAGATTATTTATGAAAAATGTTGAAAACTAATGATAATTTGAGTATCCATTGGGTTTACCAACAGAGGTGGGAAACATCTTGGAAACTTTGGTTATGGTTTTATTGGAAATTTTGAGTTTCTCACTCTGCGTGTGAGATTCCATTGCTTGGATTCCTATCTATGACGAGTTTAAGAAAAGGAATGTATTAAATCATTTCATGAAATGATAGATGTTACCAATTTTTTGAGATTTTGCAATGTAGCATCAGAGAAAATGATTCATAAAATCCTACTTTCCATGTCTGAGCATTTTAAGCCATTTTAATACAAATTAAGGCCTTAATTTAAGATTGCTGAATTCACTGCCTTTTAAGGATCCGCAGGAACCCTGGTGCCATCCCTGCCAATCGGCTCCTCTCAAAAATCCAGAAACACCAGCTGATGAGGGTGACAGAGACCACTGCGCATCACCATACAAAACACAGCTAACCACACACTCTCAACAGACGTCTGGCCCCAGTCTACTAGACAGTGCTAAAGCACAATGACAGACAAGGTCATGCTGTGCTGTCAAGGAGCCAAAAAGAAACAAACACACACACACACACACACACACACACACACACACACACACACACAAGTGGGCAGTGTGCTAGACATCAGCAGGCATTAACTACAATAAGCAGGTACACAACAGACACATATTTGCTCATACTTACACACATACATATACATACAGGTTTAATGGGAAAATAATCATGTCAGAAATGTTGTTTTCTAAACTAGCATGTCACAAACTGACATCCAGCAGGAGGTCTTTAAATTATTGAGACGCAGCTGTATGGCAAATAACCTGATGTGTGTTCAGTGGGGGCCATTACAGGCACAGACAAACCTTGTCAGCTAAATAATACCTCATGCTGTATAATGTCCTGTAGGAGGCTGGTCATTCACAGAGGCATTGTTCAAGCTTAATCATCTAAGGTGACTGTTGTGCCTCTAATAGGAGCATAAAGAGTCAACTCTGGTCTTTTATTTATTCCTCAATTAGCAAAGACAACAGTATAGGAGATAAAGGACTATTACATCTGAACCAATCTAAAAAAATGATGTTATATGTCACTATGTCAAATGTACGGTGTAAACTTTTTGGTACTTTATTTACAAAACATGGCATATTCAATTATTGGCCAGTAAAGCTGAGCCTAAACCTGAGCCTGTGATGAAATGATCAACATATTAAAAACCAAGACACTCATCAACATCCTGGGAAATTTTTACAGTGGATCATTTAATTAAAAAAGGCACTCTAACTCCACAATGATGGTGTTAACCTCTTAAAATATTCATAAGGTCATATGCTTGTTGTTGTAAATACAAAAACTCTAAAGTAAGCTATCACTGTAGTGTAAGATAACACCTAGATTGGACTGATAAGCATGCTTATCAGAGTATGATTAAAGTAGAAACAGTCAGCTTTTCTCCCCTGTAGCATTTCCAAGTGGTATTATTTTTGGCACTTTTGTTGCAAAGACACCCAGATTGATTTCGATTTGATTTGGATAAATGTACACACACTGGTCAGCCTTTCATACACATTCACAACACACAACACAACATGTTCCCTTGTTTGTCTGTCTTTAAAAAGGGACACAGTCCTCACAAATTATGGAAGAGGTGAGTCAGTGAGTATGATGAGTCTACTCAAACAGGACTAAGGCACTGAAACTGCATACACACAAACACATACACACACACACACACAAAAACACAAGTAAGCATGTCCCGCAGGCTGCCATTTCTGGCTGTCATTCCAGCTGAGCACTGAGGCAGAAGGACAGAGAGCGAGAGAGAGACAGGCGGGTGGAGGAGAAAGGGTGGAGAAGGGTGGGGGTGGCGCGACAATGAAGGCTCACAAGGGGACAGGAAGCAGATGGTCCAAATGAGGCTGAGGTCTTTAATGAACTACTGAGGAGAGGAGAGGAGAGGAGAGGAGAGGACTTGTACCTATATTAAGTACAGCCATATCATACTTCTTCCTAAAAAAAGCTTTCAACACTGACATGGTCACATTTTAAACGCCCAGATGTGATGTTTAACATTGCATTTGCGTATGCATCTGGCTGCGTCATAAGCGTTTTTGTATATCCTCTAGAGAGCAAACACAAGAGCTCAGGCCATATACAACTACCGTGCACGAGGGATGTAAACAACAGACATGGCGTCACTCAAGGATGTTACTACCATGTTAATACTGAGATCAAGACAGAACAGGCAACAGCAACGACAATGTAGGTGGCACGTAAGGCCTCTAAATCAAGCCTGTTGTAATCCCCGCTGCTGTGTTTACTCTGTCACCTCCACTCTTCACCTTTAATGGCCGGTCCCAGCTAACAAGGTAATGATGTTAAAAATCCCAATAAAACCCAAACTGATCTCCAGTCTGGCCAAATAACACAATGAAGACAAAATATAATCACTCTCTATTTCACACATTTTTGCTTCTGAGCCAGAATACATCTTTCCAAGTGCACAGCTGCTTTCAGGAGCTGAGGACGACAAAGAGGGAGCAGAAAAAAAAAAAAAAAAAAGGAAAGCCAAAGAAATGTGGATGAGAAGGTAGAGATGGAAAGTCTGGGCCTGTAAATACTCTGAAACAGACAGGACAGTATTCAGCTCAGGAAAGGTTTTGCTGTATGTGCTGGTGGTTTTTCCAACAGCATGACCGAGCCAGCTTCCTACTCATGGACTGCCTCAAACACTTTCTACACCTGTCGATCAAAGTCTGAAGTTCATCGGTTATAAGGTCAGCTGCTCAAACACATAGAAACATACAAAACCATAAAGTATAGCAGAAACTGGGTCAATTAATTGTAATGGAGACCTTCGCAGCAAGCACTAAGACCCCTTGCTGTCTCTGATGCTACATGACTATTCTCCGTCATTGCCATCATCCTTGTTGCCGTGGTAATGAGGTTTCCCTAATGGCAGGTCGGGGTCAGCTGTGGGTCAGTCAGCAGGGGAGTGAGCCTCTCATAGTTAACGGTCACTTACCCTGCCCTACTATCATCATCTATCAGGAGATGTTCTGGTCAAAACTGGAATTGATTACATAGCACTGTTCACTCATATCATTAATGAGTCTTATATAATAAACACATTAATAATTTTTATCAACATAGCAGACAAATACAGAACAATTTGCACCTCCAAAGCTGGTTTTGTATACAAGACAAAGATAATGTCTGGATCAACTGTCATTTGCGGTATTTATGTTCAATCTATGATTGATCAATCACTGTTCTAAAATTTGAGCAATAAAGTATATATTAATCAATATGCAGGGTGTCAATTTTTACTTGCCTGAGATATCTGGTCCATCAACCAATATGTTACAAAAATTAATGTTAATGTTTTTTGGATCATGTCAAGATATTTTCTTAACCAACATGCATAATAATATAAAATATGTATATAAATTATAAATATACAATTTTGCTTTATTTAGTTATTTTTAGTTATGTAGTTATTGACTCCAAAAAATGAGTTGAGAGGGGGGGGGGGTTACGCTTGGGCTCAGTACTTTCTGTGATGATGTCGGATGGGCCAGTTTCATGCTTAAACTCACACCAGTCAGTTTAGGTTGTAATTTATGCGACACTTTGAGATCTTGAGAACTTCTGAATAAAATAAATAAAATAAATGAAGCTGTTTTCCTCAGACCTGATGCCTTTAATCTGAGGTCTGACACCTGACTCTGAGAGTCTGAGGATGTCCTAATATGGACACCGTACTGGACACCCTAATGTGTCATACAGACACTACAGGGTGCCCTAAAGGATGTCAACGCATATGACAGACACAGATGCACACTGCCTAAGCAACATGTTTTGACACCCTGAGTAACACCACGTTCAATTGCAAAAATGCTGTAAGTGTTCACCTCTAAATGTCAAATTAGTATGTTCTTTTTACCATGCACTGACAAAAAGAAAACTATGTTTGTATTTAAGCTCCTTTAATGACTATTTTAGATCCTAATTAGGGGATAAGGATACTGATTGGATTTAATTTGTGAAAATTTTGAAAAGTTCTATGGCCTTACAACGGAGCTGAGGTTTTATTTTTGCTGAGAACTTTGAGGTTAATCCCACCCAGGTATCACATATATCCCACAGTGTGCGTTATACTGAATACAGCAAAGTGGGACCGTACCCCAGAGTCTTATATTTCAAAGACATATGTCAGGGAGAACCCCACCTCAGAGGTATGGCTGGGAGTATTTATTGAAATACCAGCATTTGGACTTTTGAGTGCATTTCAAAAGCACATTTATTAGATCAAGCGTTTAAGAAGGGAAATGTCTGAAGAGAACAGATGATGGAAATGATCCAGTGGTGAAGACAAGGGGAAAGAACCGAGAATGGAAGTGAAGATAGGAATAAAGAAAATGAGACAGATAAAGAAGAGAAATGTACAAGCACACACATATATTCTACTTTAACATCTATGTTTCTACATCAGTCCAAAGAAACCAAAGTGAGGCACAAGACCAGATGACTGCGGAGCGATATCATCTGGATAACAACAACCACACTCATGGCGAATGTCAAAATAACATCTCTCTGCTCTTCCAAAGTTCATGCACTTGCAAAAGCCTTTATTCCACAAACCCTACTGAGGCAGAGGCAGACCATTAACACATGTGTTATGTGCTGCAAAAATATAGTTAATCATATCAGGTGATATGGGACATTCAGCCAGCACCACATCAAACAGAAGACCGACATTCTTACGTGTTGTGAAAAGCACGAATGCCATTAACTGCAGTAAAAGAATGAACAAGAGAGACATTATATCAAGATGTGAAATTGTGCTGCTCTGGGAGGTGCTCAGGTCTGCTCAATAGAAAAAAACATGTCTGTCATGAAAATAATCAAGGAGAAGTTAACTTAATAAACGCCCCACTTTGACCGTTTCTCTTCTTGCAAATAGACAGAAAATGGAACTTCAGAGGAAAAATGTGGGCTATTACACCAAAAGTATGATCCCTGAAGTGAGCGTGTGTGTACAAACTCAAAGATACTGACAAAACGCTGACATGCAGACACACGCACATTCACACGCACATCCACATGCACATTCACACGCACAGCTCAGAATCATTTTAGGCTGCGGTCCCAATGCTAACCTCAAGTCAACAAACACACATGGAATTTAGCAGAGAGAGAAAGAGACGGAGCAAGGAGAGGCCAGTGGTTATTTTGCTTGGACCGGGGTTCTGTGCTGTTTTCTGAAGTGTGGACTGGGCCTGGTTACCGACACAACGTGGACCGCAAAACGTCTCTTTAATTGGACCAAAGTGAAACGAAGTCCAGATGGCTTTAATAGACAGTATTCGCTTGAGGGACACATTCCAATTTGTCTTTTTCTCCATCTGTGTCCAGCTCTCTCGCTCCCACACATTTTCCTCCTCCATCCTTTACTCTTTCACATCCTTCGAGTCAGCCGCCCTTTCCACACACTTCACTTTCTCCATCCATGACCATTATTTCTTAATCATCATCATCATTCAGCGCTAAGTTCTATTTACCTCTGAGTTCAGAGGTTGGAGCTAGGAATGACGTCACACCCAAGTTAACCACATTCCAGTACAACAAGACGGAAAACCAAGATGTTCCAGCCAATTCTAACTAGCCATTGTTAGCAACACCAGTTGATATGGAAAGATAAGATCTCTGCGAATTAGAGTTGCAATGGTGTGAGATTTTTTCTGTGCGAATAATCGTCTCAAAAAGTAACACTGTTTCACGGTATCAATGTATTAAAGAATTGTTATTATCCATCAGAATGCCCCTCAAAGGAATGAAAACAGCAGGGTTATTTTTGGTTTTATCACTATGATGGAAACTTAAAACTGTTTTTTTAATGGAAGTATGTGTAAAAAGCCTCAGGTTTGAAAATAACTCAAGTAAAGATTTGATTCTCTAATAAAAAAAAAGAAATGATATTGTTGACAGGCAAATACACACTGTATTATAATCCTAAAGTACACTTTAAAAACCAGTATACCACTGCAACCCGACTGAGAACTCTGAAACTCCAACTTCCCAATGCAACAAAAGATGTCATTGACACCCCTCTTCATCCCACTGACTTCCACATCCTTACACACCTTTCTCACTTTCCTCTTAAACGACAGGTTGAAATTTTGGAATTTAATCTTTACAAATGACACATGCATATTTCCATGCACATTTACTCTAAAAGGTTTGGAATATTTGAAAGTCTTGAAAAGTGCTTGAGGACTTTTTAAACTGTTGGAAATATGGGAGAAAGTTTGCATTGCTGAAATATGCAAAATGTACTATGGGATACTGATTTATATTATTACATAATACATAACGTGTGAATCAAGTGGACTCTATGCCATGCACGTCAGCCCTCTGGACAGTCTGGTTCATCCATCATCCATTTTCCACACCCACTTTTTTCCAATCATAGTCACAGCTAACTTGTGCCTGTTGTAGCATGCACTGGGTGAAAAACCTTACCAGTAGGAGACGTCCAGGGGGTGAAAACGGCGCCTAGAGATGAGGTCAGCAAAGACAGACTCAGTCTCACGACACGCCGTCCCGTTGCCAATGACAACCCTGACACAGCTGGAATGGACAAGAGAAAGAGGAAAAAGTGGATTGAGAAAGCAACCATAAAAAAGGTGTCTAAAGATATAAAATACTTAAGTGTAATGCTAAAAACCTTTTCAAGATCATCTTTAACTAAATTCGAGACAGATTTTTGGATGAATTATTTTTTCCTATTCAAGCATTGCAGGTAAGTATGAAGGTAAGTCAAATAAGTGGTCTCATGCAGAAGTAGATGTAGAAAACATATGATTATTAGAGTAAGTTACTGTAAGTTAATGTACATTTTGCCTGAGATAACTGCAAGTATAGAGTAAAAGCAGTGTTACTCATGATATGTTTTCTGACACTCAACTGAAACCATATAGTACACTAAGTGACAGGAGTAATACCTGTACTTGATCATAAGGTGGCACAGTTTTTCTGCTTCTTTTTGCTGGTTTGCATTATGCAGGTACACAACGTCAGTATGGAGAATCTGACCTGAGAGAAGCGAGATGAAGACAAACAGAGGAAAAGAGAAATTCAGTGTTGCTCATTAAGAATTATGAAGACAACAGGGGGCTCACTGTACTAAGCTAAACACCATTAGCTAATGTCTCTCCACGGTGTGCTGTCTTACGAAGAAGCAATGGCCTAAATAAATCAAATAGCTTATGAACTACACATCTTTACTGTCTGAGCCTCCACAGGAAGTCCAGCACCTTCCAGTTAGCTGCTTCCTCAGACGAGGAGTGTAACTCTGAATGGACAGCTCTGACCAGAAGTCATGTGAGCTAGGAACCACCAAACCTGTGACCATATATATGTATATATATATATATATATAGACACCTGCGTGTGTCTGTTGCAAGTGTGTCACTTGTGGCCACACAATCAGTCACCCAGAGGGTGGGACCTACCCTTGCACAGTGTGAAGCCACACCCACTGAGAAACATGCTGTGACATACAGTGCAGCAGAAACACACATAATCCACTCACCAGGGCCATGCCAACTGGCATTTATTTAGGTCTGCATGTATATGTCTCAGAGTATAGGCCATTATCCGTGAAGATGTAGTGACACTTTAGTTTTCATAGTGTGATAGAGTAGGTAATCCTTTAGTATGTAGCTAAAATTACAGAAAAATACAGCTAGTGAAATGCAAGAGCTGTGTTCTTAAAACAAACCATTTGTGTTTATGCTTACTGAATATATCAGCAACCACTAATATGCATGAATGGAAGGGAGCAGCACACAACACAACAACAAGTTTTACTTTATATTACTCTTTTTGAATCAATGCAGTGGCACGGCATAAACCTGTGTTTGCTGTAAACCTCACTGGATCAACATGCATCATTGAACCTGATGCTGCAGCCTCTCAGACACGACTGTTATCCATGGACTTTATGCACTATGATGTCTAGAGCTGTCAAAAAGTGTAATGAATATAACACAACATTGTTAATGGTCTTACAAGAATTATAGCTCAAACTGTTTTGTATGCAAAAGCAGGTGGTATACACATGCGTTCAGTGCATTATGTGGCTACTCACTCGTGGGGGAGAGAATTGCCAGTTTACAGCCATGTCTGAAGCCAGGGTCCACCCCCATGATGACACAGCCTCTGACGGGACACACCAGCAGTCGCTGACGGAGATTCCGCACAAACATGGCGATCGACTCCTTCTCTGCTGCACTTGTTAGCTTAGTCCTGAAAAGAGGGGAAGAATGAGAGAAACAGATAAAGAGTAAAGAAGAGAGGGAGAGGACAGGCAGAAGAGAGGGTGAAGATATAAAACGAGAGAAGTGAGGGATTGGGAAAAGCATAAAAGGGAATAGGGACACAGTGTAAATGGATAAGTGGTTATCAAATGAAAGAAAGCCCTGAGAGCATGCACACACTTATTAACAGTCACACTAAAAATACCTGTAACTCCTGGTGAGAAAAGGCAGAATAAGCCTTTTATAAGAGTCCTCTACTGCATTCTTGATGATTGCACGAAGCTCTTCTTTTGCAAACGTCTTCGGCCTCCACCTGCAATAAACAGTGGGACAAAGGGTGTTTGTTGCTTTAATAGAATGGTGAAAGAATGAGTGCTAAAACCCAGAAATGATTAAGCACTTTTGGACTTCTGGTTCCCTCATCTTTAAGTCGATGTTTGTTTGTTTTTTTAATTTTGTTAGATGCCTGAAATAAGGTCTGTGGTTAACACACGTTTAAGACATTTTCACATGCTGTTGTACAACATAAAATATGTTAGTAAATACCGTATTTGTGAAATTTTAAGCATTTACATGTCGTTACAAAAGGGGGTTTCTAGTAAGTGGCTAAATGAGACTACTGACTGTCATCAGGCCAAACACAGCTTTACAGCCCTGTTGTGTCGGGGGGGCTGTCTGTCGTGGTGTGTGTGTGTGTGTGTGTGTGTGTGTGTGTTTTTTGTTGTGTTTCTGACCTGTTGTTGATGCACCACCTTGTGAAGTCACTCCTCACCCTGTCGGGAATGTTCACCTTCACTGTCAAAATCTTCAGACTCTCCCCTCGGTTAATAGCCAATGTCTGCGCGCACACACACACACACACACACACACACACACACACACACACACACACACACACACACACACACACACACACACACACAAATAAATACACACAAAACATACACACATTTCCCCTGATTAATACAATACAATAAACTATAAGCAGTGCAGACAGGTACACACTGAGAGGAAAGACCTACTTCCTTCCCCTCCCAAGAACTTATAACCTTTACAGCTGCCATTTTAAACGCAGACATTTTAAAAATCAACAGTCCAGATCCACACAATGGATAACTCTGTCGCTATTTATATTGTCTTTTTACATTTGTAGTCTTGAAAAGTCTGTTTACGCAACTGTAAAACAGATATAGATGCTATTTCTTTGCAGAAAAATAATGCAGTCCTGTCACTTAAATTTATGCAAAATCCAAAGCTTTTCACACAGCCACAAGGATAAAAATCTAAAGGTGGTGATCTTCATTTTCAGAATGTCTTTTTGTTTTCAGTTGGAAGCATTAATGGAGGGAAAGGGAAGCAAATGTAGTGCTTATTTTGGGGTTAGAGCACAAAAATAAAATCCTTTAACTCTCTGCACACGTACACGTGTAGAAGTGACGAGCCTAGCAGTATATCCTGTGGCCAGGCCTGTTGTGCTGTGTGCCGGTCCCCCCTCAGAGGAACTGTTACATGCTGTTAAGCAAACTGTAGTAAGTGTCTGACCTTTTCAGTGGGGAACCTTTAGCCCGCCACAGAACAGGGCCAAGAAACAAGACGTCAATCTGGAAACCAAGCGGAAGAAGCAAGCTGACAAATGCCACCACTACGCCACCATCAGCGCTGAGACCGCAAGGCCTACCCCCACCCGCACCCGCACATGTGGTGCCACAACCATTACCACTCAGCAGCACCCTCGGATGTGCTGCACCCATATGCAACACACACACAAAAATAAAAATATAAAACACAGCTAATGGCATGGCAGAGGCTAGAATTAATGCAGCAAGCTGCTTGAATTATGATGAAAGTTAGATTTCTCTTCTGTTGGCATGTTTCTGCCCTGGGCTGCCGCACTGACGGTGATGAGATATCTCAAACAATCTTCATCAAAGTACTGAAGTTTAACGTGCTGCTGAAGGAAGGAAGCAAAGCAATTTTTCTAAATTCTCTGAACATCTTGGAAAGCCCATAAGTAAAAAATCAAAGAAGCAAAACTGCCTTGCTTATTCTTTGTTCTCAGGGTTTGATGTTTGATCTTTATAAGATCATTTGGTGTCATGAAGAATGGCATGCAGTCTTTACATGATGCCATACATTAAAGGCAGATTTCTACAATTTCTACAGAAGCCACACAGAAAAATGTGACCTGTCTATTCACAATGGTATGATGCATGCATAAAAGAAAATCTACATTATCTCTACAGGTGGGTCATACTAGTATTATTACCATAGTTGTTTTTCATTTATTTGCTGTCTTTTCTCTTTAGATACTGTTCTTTTCTACTCAATTTAAATATGATTTGTCCTGATGTTTTCCTTTTGTGTAAAACTTCTATAAATAAGTGATGCAGATACTGACCAAAGATCATCCTTTAATCTGTTGCTTGTGTGATATTGTGTGACATATACTTTAAAGCAATAAAGAAAAGCATTGCAAATCCACTTATCCAAATGTATGCTTCTTAGCAATCCTGTAATCTAACTACCAAAAAATGAATCCTCTCTATGCTCTGCTACCAAACCCTAACTGTGGTAAATGCAAGTATGCTCCACCAAAATTAAAAAAAAAAAAAAAAAAAAAAGCTTTCTCTAACAGTTGTGCAATCTCTGCCCTTTCTGTTCTCTGTGGTAGCTGGCCACTGTCCTCGCTGATGATAAACAACCTTGTGTCTGTCTGTGCGTCTCTCAGTTTCTGCCTGGGTTGGGTCAGTGGTGGGAGACGGAGGGTGATCTGAGAGGAAGGGTGATGTGAGACAGAGTGAGAAGCGTGTGTTTGTGCGTTAGATGGCCCAGGAGTGACATGTGGCCAAGTACTGGCCAAATCCTGACGAGACCAGACAGAATGTCTTTCCTGGACGCCCCTTCATCCTTCCGCCGGCCCCCGAGGGAGGGCAGTCAGCCAGCGACCGTCCTCTCTCTATCCGTTTCCTTCTCTCTCTCACCCTTTCTTTAGAGGAATACTATCATCAACACATCCAGCTATCCGACATATCACGGAGAAACAAACAGATACACATACCGACACAGATTCAGAGTAGACCTGCACACTTTTTGACCCTGCTGACACGCATGGGACACACTGCATAATAACAGTTGAACAAAGCTGTCAGCAGATCATCTTATATTCCTAAAATACTGTTAATACCTAGCCATACTAAAGCAAAAAGTATTTTTTTAAAGCAAAACTGAGTGTATAATGTTCCCGATAAACACTGAAATAATAACCAGTGAAGCATATTGGAATGTAAGCTTCATTTAGTGCATATTATTCTTTAGACAGTACAATTTCAGATGAATGTTGATTCTCTAAATATCAATGAGGATAAGTCACCACTAGGGATCATGGCGCAGCATGACGCACTGGTCTTTTACACAAACATACTGGCTGCTCAGGGAGAACTCTGCACTCCTGTCCCGTTTACACTCTCTAATTCTATCCAATAACAAACACGACACAGCATGAAGTCCGACTGACGTTCATGGAACAACAAACTTCAGATCAGAATGAGAAAGGAGAGAGAGGAAACTGATCTTTATTAGCACTTACTGCGCTTTAAAGTTCAAAAATGTGGCTTTACTGTATGTTTTGTAATATAATTATTTCAGCTTTAAATATCTAATATGATTAACAGTAGAAAAAAAGAAGGCAGAAGGGTATTAAACTGATCAGAAAGTACAAACTTTTTTTTTTTTTTTTCATTTTTATCCCTTTTAACTCCAAACTCACATAATCTTAGTACTCGGTCACAGAATAGCTTGTTGCTCCATATTCCCCAAATCAGAACTAAACTAGGAAAAATGTTATTCTCTTACAATGCACCTTTACCATGGAGTAATCTGCAAAGGAATCTTGTTTTTAATTGAGTGTAAATGTTTTTAATTATACTTCTACACCATACATTTTTTGTTTTTTTCTGTATTTTTTGAGCTATTTACATTGAAATTATTGTTTGTTGTTTTGTATAATTTTATTTCTATTTTAACTGTTATTTTTTTTTTATTGTTGATTGCTTTTAATGTCTTTGTTCATTCTCAGCATCAACGAAAATGTGGGTTTCTCTCAATTGATTTCCGGAGTCTTAAATAAAGGTTTGAATGAATGAATAAATATATATACAGTATACAAATTTCATATGATGGGTAAAAAATATAACTAGAAGTAACTAGTGATTCATGATATATGTGCGCAACCAACATGTGTAGAATTCTGCACTTTTCACATAGTCAAGGCACTTTGCACCATGCACTTTTTACCATACAGTTTACATAGCTACTGTTAATGTACTTTTGTCCTCTGAAAGAACGGTTGTATTGTTTCATTTTCTCCTTTCTTTCTTTTGTCTGTTACCTGCCAAAGGACTACGGATGTAAATTAGGAAGTAAAGATGTAAACTCATGCATATTTACTTTTGTATTTAATACAAATGTTTATTAATATGTTATGTCCCTTTTGAATAAATATTAAATCAATCAATCAATAGATAATCTTTCAAAGCATTAGGAGCAATACACACACAAAAACCAAGTGTTTGTCTGTGTGTGTGACACTGAAAACAAACTTCTTTTTCTCCACCTGTCCATCAAAGAGAGTGTTTAATTTATCAAACAGTTGCATTTTACCCAAGCTCCTCTGCAGGCGAACCCTACACTGCAGCGCTAAACTACCGTTTGATCACAACACAAAACGCATTAAAAATAGCCCATTGCACATTCAACAAATCGGCCCTGGCATGCTCAAGAGCGCACCAGCTGCTAATAGCTATAAGGTAAATGCGTACCCTTCGAAGAAGACTTCAAATCAAATGTGACGGAATTAAATCTGAGCTAAGCATCTCAACTAGATATGTCAAATGGCTTTAAGACATACTGAATACCAGAGCTCAGTATAAACTAGCCTTGCATGAATTCATAAAACAGTTACACAGTTTTATAGAGGCATACATCAGTGGAGGCTTTTTAGGTTTTTTTTTGTTTTTTTTTAAATTGATTAACCATTTTAGCCATTTTAAGCAAAAATGCCAAACCCTCTTAGATACCAGCCTCTAAAATGTGAAAATTTGCAGCTTTTCTTTGTCTGATGTGAATGTGAAATTAATGTCGTTGATTAGCTGGTCAGAATCATGAAGTAATTTGATGACATCACCTTCAGCATTTATTTAACCAAATAATTAATCAATTAAAAGACAAATTAATTTAAAAATTCTTAATAATTGAAAATGAACATTAGTTGCAGCCCAGTACATTTTAATTCCAAAGTGCACCATGAAGCAGAAAAAGTGCACTAAATATTCATATTTCATCCTGCTTTAGTCTTACTACAGGCTTTTTGCAACACATTTGTCTTTGTATGTTCTTGTCTAATCAATTCAAACTTGTCCAAATGGATGGGGCAATATAAAGTTTTATCAATGATCGGGATTAAAAGCACTCTCAATAAGTTAATATCCATAATCAGGACAATTATAATAACTGTCTCGCAGCATCTGTAGTACCGAAAGAAACTCCTGGGCAACAAACAGTTAAAGAGACTCTGCAAAAACAATGTGCATTTCAAAAAACACAAAATATCTTCAACAATAATCAAAAAATATTAAGCTATTGCAAATAGTTTAAAAACGTGTCTTTTTAGGATTGATTGTTTGTGCTATCTGTGATGCAACTAAAATACTTGTTTCTTTACAAAATTTAAGGTGAAGTGATTCCAGTATGTTTAAATTCCATTTTAAGTGTTTTAAGCATATTTTGATTATTATCGGAATAATATTTTGAATCGCAGTTATTTTGGCAGGATAGTCATGACATGAAATCTTCATATCCTCCCATGCCCTCTTGCCAGTACATCAATTAAGTTTTTATCTCTGGTATCATTAAGAGATGTATCCCTTTTTATACTTGAATATTAAGGATGTCATTTCTTGAGTACCTAATTTTGTCTTCCACCACGGGGTATTAGTTCCCATCTGTGAGTGAACTTGCATGTTCACTGGAGCAACTCTAACTCCATCCATCCCTCTCTTTATAAAATGCCCTGTCTTTTCCCTTTAACAAACCACCAGAGCTGGGGCTTAATAAAATGTGCTAAAGCAAACGGGCAAGTGTGTGCTCACACACATGCCTCCTGTCAAAACACATCTCCCACCTGCTCCCCCTTCCTGACAACTTGACGGCTAGAAAAGGTTCATTTTAGCCGGAATCCGACAGCTAGCAGGGTCACAGCAGCCTGTGGATTAACGCTCCATGACAAAGGCGAGTCATCGAATTAAAGGCCTCTCATACGCAGGAGAGGAGAGGGGAAAAGGGGAGGTGTGTGGACTGGATTGGAGGGCTGATGTTTAGTCAGAAAAAGAAGGAGGGAGGCAGATCAGGGCAGAGCAGGAGAGATAAGTGACGGACGCACCTCAGCGTCGCTCATCTGTTCGTTCTCTCCCTCCCCTCACCGACCCCCCCTCCCTCTCCCCATCCTTCCGTCCGCCTGTGGGCCCAGCAGCAGTAGCTGTCACTACAGGAGAGCGCCTGTCAATCAAAGCCTCCTAATCCAATGGCATGTCGGCAGGGGACATGTCACATATGTTAAGAGGAGAGAATGAGGGGACTTGCAGGGTGTGCTTGTGTGTGAGCAAGTGTGTGCGCACGCATGTATGTTTATGTGATTGTATGACTGTAGGGCAGAGCACGGTTGCCAGAGAGTGTGGTGTGGCAGAGAGGCAGCGGGTGATGGAAGCTGTGGTGACACATGAGGCCCGGGACCAACTCTGAGTAACCCACTAGTCACTAGAGGGACAGAGGGGGAGCAGAGGAGGCAGAGCAGGGCGCAGGAGGGGTAAACATGGAGGCACAGACAAGGCTAACTGCGACTGACATGGCTAGCATTCAGAGGAGGCACACATGAAGCAGACAGAAATGGCACACGTACACAAACACATGGTGTGCATTTGTTTGTGTGCAAGGTACAGTCACGGCAAAACACAAGATACAGGGGTGAGTGACCTTTAGGATTTTCATTCATTCATAGTTTTTCATATTTATTCATCTTAAATGTGTCTTCTGAAAGCATTCCCCTTAGTTATACCATCAAGGTAACAGCTTTTATTTTGAAGGAGTTATGGCAGTTGATGTTTGATTTTTAATTTTCCATAAATGTAGGAATAGCCAAGGGGTAAGGAGAAATATTTATGACAATAACACAGGGTTAGACCCAGGGTTCCGACAGATTAAGGCAAATTATATTTAAGACTTTTAATGCCACTTGTACTGAAGGGTTCAGAGATATTTAGCCTCATTTTTTTTTATTGTAACCTGAAATATCATTTTTCTGGTGCCATTAATGCAAGGGTTATTTAGTACATTATGAATATAAAAAAGGGGGGAAAAAAGATGTTATCAAATATTTTGAGATTTTACAATTAAATGTTAGAAAAAAAGATTCATAAAATCCTACTTCATTTAATACCAATTAGGGTATTAAGCTTCTATACTGCACTATTCCAGGAAGAAAGGAAGGAAGAAACGGAAGGAGGGATGTGTTGTGAAATGAATAAAGTTGCTACCTGATGGGGCTGGATGCGGTGGATGTTGCAGGTGAAGTCAACGTAGAGGTGAAACTTGTCAATGTCCTTGTTTTTGTTTTGTTGGGCGCCTGGTTTTTTGTGACCTTGTTCAGACTTCTGCTCTTTTTCCTTAAGTGCCGACTTGGACACAGAGGACTGGATGGTCACAAAGCTGTTCTCACACCTGACACAGTACGAAAGAAATACAGAGGGAAAGAATGTATGAATGAATCAGTTAAAAGACACTCTACTATCAATATCAATGCAACACAGACGACTGTGGAAATTACAATTAATCATCACAAATCATTAGAAATGTTGTTTGCATGTGAATACGCACAATGTTTTCACGTAGGTCAGTGTCTCAGGGTCTTTGGCTATCATATCAGCCAAGATATGCTCCACACCTGTAGCCACTTCCTCCACCGATGACAGACCTAACATACACACAAAAACACATGCATAGCATACTTAGAAACAGTGCTGTTTTGGACCTTTAATGAGCTCTATAAATCTTAAAAAGCAAATATAATTTCAAAAAGTTGCTATTTTTTTCACTATTTAAATTTGACTGCATATGTTTGTTGATAAATATGCACATGACTGAATCTGTACATTTTAACCATTTAAACAAAGCTAAAATTTGCCTAACCCAATCAGCTCAAAATCTGTCCAAAATAAATAATGAGAGTCAGTAATTTCTCCACACATGATCTATTAGGTAAAACAAATTTCTCTTCATGAGTGTGACACAAGAAAAGGCCAACAGATCTGAGTGGTTCTTCTTTTTAAAGCATAAAAGCTAACCTTCAGTGCTACGTTTATTTCGATGTCTAAAAAACATGTGTGTGTGTGTGTGTGTGTGTGTGTGTGTGTGTGTTTATGTCTTACCCTCAGTGCCAGGTTTTACCCACTGCCTTAAATCCAAAGTGTGCGGTGTGTCCAAGAGTGCAGAGGCGGCGGCCTCAAGGCCGAGCGCTTTGGCCCTGCGAGCCTTCGTCAGCTTACTGCCTTTCTTATAGGGAGAGTACTGCAGATTAAAAAAAAGAAATGTAAGAGCCACAGTCAGGTGTGCATTAATTATTGCACCCAAGAATTAGACCTTCAAATTTAGATGATAATCATTAACTCAGTGTAAAAATTTGACTCTGACCACATGATCCAGTTCATCAGCTGATCGGCAGCTTCTTAGGTCTTGTTCCAGTTCAGCTGTCAAAACACCGTCCTTCTTTAGAGTCTGGATCACAGACTGGGTCTTCTTGGCTAGAGAGCTGAAGGAACACGTTAACAAATAAATACAAAGAAAAAGAAAAGCAGATTATATGTGCAGTGCAAAATCATAGCACACAGACAAAATAAAGTGATACACATATAAAACAATCACACTATTTCTGAGACTGTCTAAGGCCTCAAAGCTTGATCACTAGCACCATCTAGTGGCCAATGTCAAATATACAGTCAGGGAATGAACACAGTTACAGCTGTATATATATATAACTATACATTTAAAAGTGTCCCTGCATCCATTTAAAGGTGTATTAGCTTTTTTATTTATTTTTTGTTTGTTTAATCTAAGCGTTTTATTTGCTTACCATATCTCTTCATACACCAGTTGGACGTCTCGGACAGCATCAGCGTCCATGTGGTTAATCATCTCTTTGCGGTAGCGCACCATGAACGGCACGGTGTTCTCCTCACGAAGCAGTCCGATGATGTTTGCACACACCCATTTCTCTACACATGTCAGGGTGGACAGAAGCTATGGGGAAATATACAGGCACGTATTTCAAACAGTATATCTATATACAGAAATAGGTAACCACCAATTACTAACTTTTCAACAGACAAAAAAAGAATGTTTGTCCATTGTTAATATATTAGACACAGTAACATTTTTCCACACATAAAACACACAAAGAAACCCTACGATACCTCCATTAAGTCCCAATTCATATTGAGTTCATTCCTCATAGCTTCTGATGATTTTAAGGCAGTTGATTGTCCAAAGCAGGCACCACTGGTCTTCTGTTTCTTTAGGCAGGGCTCATCAAACGTATAATCCTCCTCCACTTCCTCTTTCTTTGCTCGAACCCCAGCTAGTGACGTCCCTTCACCTGTCCACGTGTCTGCCCGATGAGCTTCTGACACGATAAATGACACCCTCTACAAAAAAAGAAAAACAAAACACATAAAAACATAAAGACACAAGAGAAAAAAATCAAAAGGATTGAAAAAAATAGTGATTAGCGATGGCTTATATGCTGTTATGACTGACAACTCAATGAAAATAACTGGACTTATTCAATTGATTGTTTTGCATGCAGCACTTTTGGTGTGCACAGTTCAGTCACACACAGATATTCAGATATTCTCTATTTCATCCTCTTCGTGTGTGTGTGTGTGTGTGTGTGTGTGTGTGTGTGTGTGTGTGTGTGCGTGTGTGTACTCAAACTTTTACCTCCTCCTTCATTCCGATACTTGGCCCATGATCTGCCTTTTCTCCCACTGGACCGTCTGTTTGTTCTTCTCCTTCATCTTCTCCTGCCTTATCATCATTTTTGCCTTCATCAATGTTTTTCCTCTTTGCTCCAGCCAACCCAGATGCACCACGATCCTTTGCAACTTTTAGGGCCTGTGTTTTTCGCTCTGCTGCTGGTTTTCGTGGTGCCCTTGGTTTAGGAACTTTGGGAGCTTTTGGTTGTTTGGGTGCTTTTGGCTCCTTTGGTTTAGCAGCTTTCTTGGCGGCTGCTTTCTTCTCCCCGTCTGCAGGGGCTTTTGCAGTCTTGCTGGAGGCTTTTGGCTTTGGCTCTGGAGGCTTCCACTCCTCATTGTCCTCATCGCTACTCGCTGTCTGGGAAAAGGACCTGATGGCAGAGTGGGAAAAGGGAATCACCGGAGGCCCCATGATATATAATTTTTCCAGGACATTTGAGTCATAATACAATATTATTTTTTATTTTAAACACGTAGCAATGTGCTGAGTATAGCAGTCACAAACTTTGTTGCCATCTGTTTTATCTTGTAAGATAAAGTATTCAGTCTGTTTATCTCACTTTAAAAAAAAATTGTGCAGCAAAACATACCTAGTGGACTGAAAAAGGATTATCTTATTATTCTAGTAAGTTACCAAAAGTTTAATTTGTATTTGTAATATTTGTAATATTAAATTCTAAGATGAATAAATAAATTATCGCAAAACTGTGCTGTATCGATTTTTCCACCACCAATGGAAAAAAAGTGGAAAATCAGCTAATTCTAATACTACTATTTATCTTTTTCTGCTCAATGTTTCTTTGATTTGAACTGCTTTCCTCCGAAATCATAAAGACAGTTTGTCTCTAACGGATTGCATATTTATATTGGGATAGTCTAATTATGTAGTTATGGTTATCTGACATCATCATCCCTGAAAAAAAAAATTAAATATAGACCCCCAACGTGCACTCTTGACACTAGATATGCTATTATTGCAGAGAATGAATTAATAAAAAAAAAAACAAAACTTACAAGTCAGAGTCCATATCTCTCTTCTCCACAACTTTGGCAGTTGTTGATCGGGGTCTTCGCATCATCTGTTAGCAAAAAAATAGTTAGGGACTGTATTTTATTTATCTTGAGCAAAATGGGGTTTGAGGTTTTAATGCCACTCAAAGTTAAGTTTAATACCATTTTTCTCATAACCAAAATTGATGGACAATTTTAGTTTGCCCTAATGTTTATTGTGACATATTACAAGACTTTTATCAGTGATAAAGTTAGACTACCAACCTAGGTTAGTAAAAACAACCCTTTTTAGCGCTGATCACATGGAAGATATGAACAAATTTTATTATCATAAAATATCTATTTGGTTTTCTAACAGAATTGGGAAATATCTGGCCTGTTTTATGGATGATTTTGTGTTTCTCAATCTGCAAGTGAGATTCCACCACTTGAGATTCCCAACATGACAAGTTTAAGAGAAGGAATTTATTATATTATTGTACATCAAAATAGATGTTACCAATTGTTTAAAATAATGTATAATGTTTTTGTCTGAGATTTATTGTTTTTGTGGAATTTCATAGTTGTGTCTCAGTTCTGCTGCTCTGTCCCAAATTGATAAAGCAAGGTAAAGGTAATTAAAAGGAAAATATATATGCAAAACACATCATTTGTAATTAAAGCACGAATTATAAACCACACACTCCAAATAAAATACACCAAATCAAAATAATCTGCCGTGTGACACATGCTAAAAATATTTTAGGTGCCTTGCCCATTTTACACTCTCTCCCTTGTCGTAAATAACGAACAGTCCCCTAGCTAGCGTTACATCGAAAAAACTGTTAAATTACTCGACGTTAACTCATTGACCTGGTAATATTAAAAATAACGTTAACAACTGCAGTCAGCGTTAAATTATCGACAGTTAAGCTAGCTAACGCGTATTATCGTCACCGAGAAATGACAGTTCAACAGAAAGCAGAAACATTTAATTTGTGCTCACTTCAGCAGAAGTATTTCATTTACCGAAGCAGACATGAATTGCAAAAGTTTGCTGCCTGGAAAAAAATTAGGCTAACTGTTTTTTCAAATTTGGCGCTGCGCGTTGACGCTAGCAAACATAGCTGGCTAAAGTGTCACAGCAGCGAGCCGTATAAATGTATGACACTTTGTCCCCGCACGGCAGAAAGCGTAATAAACAAGTTGTACCTTTGTTTCGTTGAAAATGCTCAACTTATTCCTCGGTATTCAGTTGGAAATAGACGCTTGTGTTGCAGAAACCACTGCTTCCTGTAACGGTGTGAGCTCAGCCAATGACAACATCCAAATATAGAGCACGTGACTGTTTCTTCTTCCTCTTCGGTTTGCAAAATTCATAAACCTTTACCGCCCCCTGGTGTGTACTGCAGTAACCTGGCGACACTCAAAGTGTAAAAGCACAGGTGATATAACATTAACAGTGGCTCAGTTCCATTAAGTGTCCCAGTAAGCTTTTCCACTAAGCCAGCATTGGCAATACCAGAGCCTCCACTAAGTGGAATGCAGCCATCATTAATGTTATTAAATACACCTGTGCTTTTGTATGACACCCCCAAATATCAGCTGAGAAAAGGTCTATCATGATTCAGTGATTCAAGAAGTTCTGGGTTGTTGTTGTTTTTTTTTTTTAATCCTTAAGGTCTGCTTTAATATTGAACACACTCGTATCGCTCTGTGCACAAAATGTGCTTTTTAAAATCGAGCTTTACAATATATTAAATTCACATTATTTTCTACTTTCACTAAGTTTATTTTTTAACCAGCATCATTCCTAATCATAACTATTAAATATACATCCATTTTATGAATTTTAAACCTTTAAACGCCAGGTTTTCACATGATGCCACTATGTTTTTAGACAAAAAAAAAAATAATTTCAATTTACTACATGTCTAAGATATGTCAATGATTAGCAGCAACACTGTTTTTTTCATCATTACATCATTATTTTTTTGCAGTCTCAAATCACTCATACCGCTTTGCACACAAAATCAAGCTTTAAAAAGTATTACATTAATATCATTTTCTAGTTTTACTGGGTTTATTTTTTAACTAACATTAGTCTTTATCTTAAATATCAATTATTCTTTTTGGGGAATTTTAACCCTTTAAATGCCAGTTATTTCATGGTGCCTGATTGTTTTTGACTTACAGTAAATGTCCAACTTTCTCGTTATATTCCCGTCTCCCCCCACTGTGCTCTCACTTCCTTTAATTGGCCAATACTTCTCGAAGGTCAGACTGTGGTTGTATCTCAATTTTCTTCTTTTTTTTTTTTAGTCAAACAAAAGTGAAAATCAAACAAAAGTTTTTTTTAAAAAAGTAGTTACTTGTCTTAGCTCAGTATTTACGTGATACTTTGTTGTGTTTGTTGGACAGTATCCATCAGATTCCTTGAACCAGTCGAGATGTTTGAGAAATAACATAATTGTGTTCAGCTGCCACTGCCAAAGCTTTATTTGCTTTTTCATTTATTGTAGATAGTTAGATTAATTCAGTAGACCTATGGGCACATCATTTTCACACACACACACACACACACACACACACACACACACACACACACACACACATATATATATATATTAGAATGGATATAGATATGTGGAGTGGTAAAACAACATAATCACAACAGTTATGTAAGCAGAATGTGCTGATATATATCTAAAATTTGTGTAACAAATATCAATGAAGTCTATTATTATTTCTCTGATAATATAACGTGACAACATGATTACATGAGGATGATTACATGAGGATTGTGGGACCCAAATTTGGGTCAGGGCCTATGATCAAAGGCAAACAAAAATCAATAAACAGTAGTACTAATACGGAAACGTTATTATTTAGAATTTATTCTATTAAATCCATTAGCAATAAATAATACAATTATCCAGTATAGTCATTTACCAAAAAAACAATTGATTAATACAATATATATATTTTCTCAAAAAATAACAATAATAAACATTTCTTTACCATCATTATCTATTAACAAATATTTAATTAAGTAAACCATACAAAGATATATGTAGGGATCATAAACCTGTTTCTTAATTGATAGCTTACTATACCCTCTTCCTGGTGACAGATGATGTGTCATCAGGAGTAGCCAATCAGAAATTCAGTTAGACTACACTTTGGTTGTTCAGGTTGAGATGTGAGTGTTGGTTTTCCCCCGCCTGCTGCTTTCAGTTCCTCCTGTCTCTCCTCAACCTTAAAGGTAAAAACACTCAGTGAATCCTTTCATTGATATCTGTGACACAACTTGCTCCTCGACCTGAAATAAGGTATAGTTTCTGTGTTTGTGCTTATTGTAATTGTGTGTGTTTTGTGTCAGAAGCATCTCGTTCTTCGTGTTCAAACACTTGTGTGTGTGTGTTTACAGGTTTGTGTGAAGATGGACCCTGAGACTCAAAACGAGCCTCTCCTGGCAGCTCAAAGACAGCAGGCAGCTGCCAACGCACAGGGGTAAGGAACTGTCCGTGTACTTGTTTTTCTATCTATGGGGTCCAAGTACCAGGACCACAAGTGGGGCCCCTAAAAGTTAACCATTTACTGTATATTAGTTATTAAGACTTATTTGATGTGAGTTTTGCATTATGGGAAATTTTCACAAAGACAGAACAAAAAGCTTATGTCCGTGTGAGAGAAAAAATGTTTCCTGTAAAATGTAATATCGCTGTAACCATGTCGAAAGTTAAATTGGACTAAAGTTTGCATTAGGACTAAACAAAAGCAGTGATCTTTTGAATGTTTTAACCCATTTAATACCAACTTACTGCACTTTAATTTATAACATTTGTAAATCACAGTGTTGTTCTCCAGATTAATTCATAATTAATTTTAATCTACCAATCAGCCATTGATTTCTATTCATCTCAAACACTTGAATCTTTGTTGATTTGTGTAATAACAAACATGTAAACAAACATTTCTGCATCACCAAACAAAAGTACTTGAACAAATGTGACAAAAGTAAAAGAGCTCCAATTTATATAAAGCTTCGAGATTCTGCTAATTTATTTTTATATTATACAAAAATTAATGGAAAATAGTGGCATTATAAAAAAGCAAGGAAATAAAAACTCTTACAAACCAATATAAAAAAAATCAGTAATTTAAAGTTTACATTAACTATGAAGAAGGAAATAAAATTCACAAAGGTATAGCCCTTTAAATCAGTTTTAATTATACCAACATTTTAAGGATGGTGTTTCAGGAGGTGTTTTTGTTTTTGATTAAATCCCATTTAATTGAAAAAAAATGTTTATTAACACATTAAAAAAACAAGACTGTATTTAATGATTTTGGCATCAATTCATTCCAGAGTGGACACCGCGGTTAGCTGAGATTGGAAGTCAGAAAGGCACTGATATTTAAAGTGATAAGAATTACCAAAAGGAGGCCTCATTGTGAGCCAGAAAGGGGAAAAGACAGATATGCAAAATTCCCAAACTTTCGCTTAAGGATCTGCTCGGCAACAGCTGATTTAACCTCTCAGTCGGCGGTGACGCACTGCGTATAAATACCACGGCTGAGGTTCCTGTTTCATCGAATGATTCTCAGTAATGTTCCTCATACTTTGAATACTCCTCTGCTGCTCCCTCGCTTTCTATGTTTTCTCTGTCTCTCATTATATCTCATCGAAGTATTTAGACTGTATGACCTCTTTGTCTGTGAAAAATATCAATTATTGATTAGGACCATGAAAAAACTGTTTTTCATAATATTATGGCTTTATTTTTTGAGAATAAAGTCATAATATTATGAGAATAAAGTGGTAACTTTGAGAATTAAGTTGTAATATCATGAGGAAAAAGTAATATTTTGAGAATAAACTCATATTATTCAGAGAATAAACTTGTAATATTATGTGAATAAAGTTGTTATTTTATGAAAATAAAGTCACATTTTTACAAGCAAAAATATAAAACAGCAAACTATAAAACAAGCAAGAGCACAGGCAGTCTCCTTAGCAACCGTGGACAATGGTTGCCAAGCAAGCTGCCTGCGTAACACAATATCTCCTTTTATTCTTGTAGTATTATGACTTTATTCTCATAGTATTATGACTTTATTCTCATAAAATTACGACTTTTTTTCTTGTAAAACTAGTACTTAATTCTCATAATATTACAAGTTTTTTCTCATAATATCATGACTTTATTCTGGAAGTCTCCTTGTTGTTTCTGCATCTGACTCCATTTTAGCATGTAAATGTCCAACATTTCCTCCAAATGAAACATGTCTCTCGTCTCCCTCTCTACCTCAACTTACCTGATCCCATCATTTCTTGCCCTCTAGTGGTCGCTCCCCTTCCCGGGCCTATAAGGTGGCAGGTATAACCCTGTTGGCCTGTATCCTGATTGTGGGCCAGGCGACCATCGCCTACTTCCTCCTCAGCCAGAGAGACGACATCAAGTCTCTGAAGGAGCAGAACAACAACCTGCAGTCAGAGCTGACGAATGGCAGATCTGGTGAGGAGGCTGGATTAATAATCTTTTCACTGTTTGCATTTAGCAGAATATCACATATCCTCAAAAGACAGACAGAATAAAAGGTTGAGCTGCATTGTAATGGTTGTCTTTGGTTTAAAATTCAAACTAGACTGGATCCAGGTTTCTAATGTCTCTGTTGGGGTCGAGCTCTCATTTCCTCTGTCAGTGTTATTTTTCTCTCACACTGTTTCTCTTTCTGTCTGTAGTTTCTGTGCCTATGCGCATGCAAATGCCAATGAAGGCCCTGTCTGCGCTGATGGATGTCGCTGTGGATGAGGTAAAAACAAAAGTTCAATACCAGACTTTTGAGACTGATGTTAATATCAATACTTGAGTTTCAGTAATCCTATTATATATTGTGGGGGTTTTTTTGTTGTTTTTTTTTTTTACCAAAAATGTATAGGGATCACTAGTTTGTTGTGTAAAACAGGACAAACGAAATTGACTTTTCAGTGCACTCAGATGGATAAGCTGTTTCTCTATTTTTTTATTGCAAAAAAGACCTATACTGATAAGATAATATCCCAAATAGAGGCCAGTTATTTTATCAGTTATGCTCTAGTTACAGTGAAGGTTCGGGTTTATTTTTTTTATTTTAATGTGATTTAAAATAATAATAATAATAATAACAATAATAATAATAATAATAATAATAATAAAAGTCCAGTTTTTATACAGTAACACTAATGTTGCTGTCGTGTTCCTCTTGTGGAATGAATCCTGTCACATTCTTGTAAAATCAAGTTTAAGATATGGTTTTAATCTTTTTCTCTGTTTTTGCTTCACTGATTGTGTTGCAGGACAAATCCACCAGAGCCCCAGAGAAAACCCGTATGTTTTGTATATATTTACTATATTACCACATGTGTATACTGTACATGTACAATATATGAATTCATAATTGAATTTTTGATTATAATTACATTTCATTCCTCCTCCAGTTCCTCTGCATGCCACTGACTGCCAGCTGGAGGAAGCTGGTATGAAGCCAGAGAAGGTCCCAGGTTTCCGCCCCGTCTGTGATGAGCACGGCCAGTACCGGGCCAAGCAGTGCTATATGGACGAGTGCTGGTGTGTGAACCAAGCCAACGGGCAAATGATCCCTGGATCCATGGGACAGGCCAACTGCAATGCACGTGCTGGTAAAACAAGATAACTAATGATGTCAGATTGAGATGAGATTTTGATGACCACAACACTTATTATTATTAGAATTATTTTAACATTATTTGTAGTTTTAAAGCTGTGTTTTATTATGTTGTTTCTTTATTATAGTGTGTAGTATTTTAAATAAAAAGCCATCATTTGTTGTCCAATCAGTAAATCATTATAAGACCTTTTTTTTTTTTAAGGAAAATACCCTGAAATGGATTTTACCGCAGCAAAAAAATAAAAACTTATTTTCCCAATTGTCACACACACTTGGTTACAGTTTTGCTTGCTATATTTTACATTATAGATTTCATGTTAATGTTTTGTGTTATTATGTCTGCTATAGGGGTTAATATTTCAGCCCTTCTTGTTTTTTTGTTTTCTTGTTTTTTCTTTTTCCGTGCCGATCCAATATTTTTTGTTAAATTAGTTGTTATTGATATTTCATTCTACATTCAATTGTATGAAAAAATCATCTGGTGTACTCAAAGTCCATCATCGCTAATTGCTCTTTGTACAGTGAGGCAGTTCTGGATCCAAATGCAGATTTTAAAAATTGTGAAACATTTATAGCATTACAGCAATGATCATTTCTGAATCATGTTTTAAGACACATTGTTGACTCAAGTTTTTGTCTTTGTAGTCGGCAACAAAGGCTGGTTGACTCTGCACAATGTTGACGCCTGATACTGTGGTGAGTACATACATGTTGTTCCTCCGATTCTGTTTATACAGTAAATATCTGTGAGCAGTAGTGCTCGTTGGATGTGGTTATATTTACTGTGCTTTCAATTGAGTTTAATAAAATCAAATTAAAAAGACGGAGCACTTAGAATATTTAAATCATTTTGGACGAGGATATTTTTAAAGAGAGATTGCTTTCTGTTGCTGCTAATACTTAGAATAAATTGTATTTTTTCATGATCTGTTTTCTGTTTCTGGGTAACTGAAGCTGATGAAATCTCCTCCAGAGACCAGCAAGAACTCAACTCCAAATCCTGACATGTTATGTTTTTATCAACTTCTAATTGCCATCATATTTGTAGTACTTGATAAGCTAATGGGGTTTCACATACTGGTGATAAATTGCCAAATTATAACCATTTATCTGCTTGCTATAATCTTATCAGTTTATTGCAGCGTGACTTTTGCTATTGATTAGAATAGAATCTTTTACTTTTTTAAATGGCAGGTAAAAGTTAAGGAATAGTTTGTTATTGTTTTTAAGACTTTAATGTTTTATTTAGAGTCTATCTCATCAATTTGATTTTAAAAAAAAGTTGTAAAAGAGGCGAATTGAAAAATAACAGTATGAACCAAGGGGGGCAGATGGTAAAAATGAATTAATATATTTTCTGAGAAATTGAGCTGGCAAACCTGTCCACTGCCTCTTTACATTTATTAAATTTTCAATCCTAAATAAATCTTGAATGGTTGGCTAAAGTTTGGGGGGATGAAGCTGCGATTATAAATATTTACAAACATCTGAACACAATCAGGAACCAGAAATACTTCAGTTTTGAAACAATTGGAAACTGTATTTTCCCCATTTATTTGAACAACCCAAATAAAACTGAGACAGATTCTGTGTTGTTGTTTTTTTCAGAAGAAATTCTAACCCATAATGAAAAGACAGTTGGTGAAATAAAGCTCTATCGATTAATCCATCATGTTGAATATTCCACAACATATCAAGAGTTTAAAGAAATGTTATGTAAAAAGTAAGAGTAAACGTGCAAAAACAAAACGCAAAATAAAGAAAGCGACAGCATGCAATACAAATACATGAACAAAATGATTGTCAATAGGCACAAGTTGTTTCTGTGTTCCAGTTACCAAACATACACTTTATGTAGTTTCCCAATACACTTCCCAGTTATAGTAAAAATCAAAAATGGGCACAACTTCAAGTTAACTAAAATATGGCTTTTTGTGTCTTATACCTGTTCCAGGTCTGACTGTGTACACAGAAGCATTGTGCGTTTATTTCAACAGCATTAACACAGTACCCGGGGTCATGTGAACACCATCTTTGCATGATCAAATCTGCTACTGTTAAGGTGTTTTTCTGTGCATCAGGTTTTCAGACTACCGTCCTGCAGCAACAGCATTGTTTATGGACAATGTATTGACATTATCTCTTCCTCAAAAAGAAAAAAAAAACACCTTTACATAAATACGACTCATTAACGATGATGCAGACACCACATTTCAAATAAGTAAACATGTAACTGATCTTCTGTAACAGCTTTTGATATTTCTTGAACGACAAACAAATTGACTGTGGAGAAACTGAGCAACAGCTTTAAATCCCTAAACATCATATAAGTGCAAAGATCTCCTAGTTTCCAGCATATGAAATAGGCAGCCCAACCCCAACAGGAAAGGCTATTGCACACATGGCATGAGATGATAATATCAACTCCAGACCAGAGTAGGCACTCTTTATCTATATTTTACATACAATACTTAAACACACATTTTCCTGTTTTTGTTTAAAAAAAAAAACAAAACAAGTGCAACTAAAACTTTTTCATTTGATAGCCCGAATGACTGTTTTAAGCAGGAAGTGGTAGAATACATGGAGAAATATACAGCGATATGAACTGTTATTTCAAAATGAAATGTTTTACCCGGTGAAAAATTGACCTATAGTCACGTGGAGAGGCGTGTCACATCACACCACATCACAGACTTTGCTCTGACACCTGCAAAAATGAAGTGTTTTGACAGGTTTTACAGAGAGGAGCACCATCAGATATGAGGTGAGCGCATTTTTACATGTTTTATCACCCCCTGAGCAAAAAAGTGAAATTACTGAAGGCTGCTAAAATTGATTTCTGACCACCAGATAGCAGAATACAACAAAAAAGATAACACACCTCTGAAACTCGCCTGCTGTTCTATGGACAGAGTGTTCCTCTTTTAGAAACTCAAGACTCTCTATCTGAACAGCAAAAGAGATGCAGTGTGTTTCTCTCTTGTGATCCTCCTTAAGAAAAGAGGTGAAATTGGCCTGCACATGTGGATACTGGTCGGTCTCATTAAGTATCAATAAATCACAAACATGCACATATCCTGGTGTCAGGATGGATGGGGTTGAGGTCAGAAATAAATTATATCAGCCCTGATTATTTTATTATATGTAGGAGTTTGTCTAAATTTTAATCATTGGCCATAGAATTAATATATATAAAAATATATTATTACTATCATTATTGAATCAACTCTATTGTCGTATATTTTTTTATTCATCTGATATTTTCTCGTTTTCATGTCGTAAAGAACTTGTTTTTAACAAGTGCTATATCAATAAAGTCATTAATAAAGTTACGACTATTTTAGTAAGAAATATGGGCTCTCGTGTTTAAAATTGACTAAATTGTTATCCCTTCCGCATGCTGCTTATATGATCAATTTCTTACAGAATGTATGTCAGTCACCTATTTTCGATACTCATGTAGCAAGAGTTCAGATGATCAACTGAATCGGAAGAAATACTATAAGAATCACTGTTTCACCTTACTCCACCAGTTGGCTTGCTATTTTAGAGTTTTCCTATTTGCTCATTAATGTGGAAGGTGACGATAATAACAACTGAAGCGTTTTAAGTTTTGAAATACATATCTGTTCCCGTATGCAGCTGTGGTGGCACCCTCTGCTTGTTGTCTCTCGTCCTCCTGTCCTCTCATTTGCGTCCTCCTTTCAGGTTGCGCATGTAGTCTTTGATAGTGTTTTCAATGTTGGGAACGGCATAATTTTGTGCTGCATAGATTCCAGTACACGTTCCTATAGCAACACCCATCAACGCTGAAGAGCGCAGCTTTGCAACAATGTACCCGGCGAGAAAACCCTTCAGGAACGGAGATGCCAGCAGACTGCCTCCCTTCAGGAGCAAAAGAGATGAGATATTAGACCTGGTGCTTGACAGTCAGATCAGTGGTTTTATATCAACATCTGCTCTTTAACGGTTTATACTCTTATAACTGTCTGGCCTGTGGGCAAAATTCAAGACAGTGTAACCTGCGTGTGTACTCATTTGTGCCTGTGTGAGCCTTACAGGAGGAACCCCAGCCTGTATCTCATCCTCCATCCGTCTCTGAATGTCTTCCAACTGGTCCTTCAGCTCCACCAGGTCCTTGAGCTGACCCAGAGGACCCTGCACACATATAAAGACAAACAAAAAACAGTTTAGAGTAGGTGACAATGGTTAACTGAAAGCAGAGCACATCTAATTTTAAATACTTTTAATTTACGCATTTCCTGTTTTCATGTACTCATGGACTAACAATAACAAAACTCAGTTTTAGAGCATCTTGTTCATATTCTTCCAAGAACTGGTTATTAATTAATTAAATACATTAAAGTATTTCTAACACAATCAGCAAGGCTAAACTTCCAGCCTCCCTAACTGCATTTATGTTGAGAAGAGTAATATGTTATTTTACATTTTAAGGCTGTCTAATTAAATTAAGCAATACAGGTCATATTTTCCTCATCTGAAAACTGGTTGTCTCAATTCAAAGTAAACAAACTTTACAGTTTTCTGGTTCTCGTGTGCTTTTACTGTGCACACGAGAACCAGAACCAGACCTTGAAACCTGATCAGATTGATTTCTTTAAAACATTAGAGGAAGGCAGTTGGCAACTTAACAAAACATGCCACTAACAGTAGCGAAAAACTAGTAAAAAGTTACGAAAAAATATCTGAAAATAAACAACAAAAAAGAAAAGTAAAAACAAAGAAGAAAACCAAATTTAATTGTAAAAGTGTCATATATATATTATTTCTCGTCACATAAAATCAAGCATTTAATTACACTGATCATAAATATATTTTTAAGCAAAACTTTCATAGTTTTTTGATAATTTTGTAATAACTGTCGCCCCCCTTTAAAATCAGATTTTCAGTTATTTTACAGATCATTTTCCTCGTCAGTTTTGACTAATTTCTTGCACCTTGTGGGACATTTCTAGCCGAATTGGTCTCTGCATTTCGCCCCTTATTTTTGAAGGAAATCAAACCAATTTGCTCACGTTTCAAATGATTAAATAGCCTGTGAGCACAAGAAAACTGATGTCCATCCAGGTTTTAAATGGTTAACAAACACTTAAACAAGTTCTTAGTAGGTTAGCGAAGTTAGCTAGCAGCTCAATAATCATTGTCAGCTGTTAATTCGTTCTTAGATACATTTAACAGCTTATTCATGTCCCCTGTTGTCAATATGTTCAAAACATCCGTATTAAAAAATCGCCATTATATCTATATTGCTGGTTAGCTGGTTAAGACTACTAGCTTTAGCCTACTAGCTACTTGACACTTCGGTTAACGTTAACTATGCTAAGCTAACCAACACCAGGTTGCTACGTTACGATAGTCTGAAAACTTAAACGCGAGGTAATGACTGATGAATAAAACCGTAAATTAAGCGGGTTGTTATAATAATATTTTAAGGCCAAATAGCTATAATATAAAGTTAGTGTAGAAGGTTTAAAACTCCGACCTTGTCATCTGCCATAGTTGTATTGATGTGTCTGACTTCTTCTTCGTCGCTCGTTTTTTTCTTCTTCTGTTGAGTTTTTTTTGGCGGTTGGCATCCAAATGCGTCGCATTATCGCCACCTCCTGGGTTTTATCACTACAAACTGCATGATAGTCGTATAGTATTATTATTATTAGTATTATTATTAATATTATTAGACAATAACAAAGGTAGATTTGAGAAAAAATATATTCTCTTAATTTGTTTATTCTACCGTTTACGGCATGTATAATACATTTAAAGTATTTTTTAATGCACTGTGAAAGAAATTTAAGAAGTTTAAGACCAATTTTAGTAGTAGTATTAAGATCTTGATGTAAGTGGGAAATACCTGGCATTTGTTGGCAAGTTTACAGTTTTGGTTTGTTATCACTCCGCATGTGAGATGCCACTGTCTTAATTCCTCTCATGACTCGTTTCAGAAGAGAGAGATTTGGTAAATTATATTAAAAAAATTAGATGTGGCCATTTATTTTCAGATTTTACAATGTCATGTCAGAAAAAAGTAATTATTATAATTATTATTATTATTAATTTAAGTAGTCCTTCTGTACTTAAGTACAATTAACTACAATTCTGAGGTACTTGTATCTTACTTGTAATATTTCCATCATCTGCTACTCTATATTTCTACTAACTACATCTCGGAGGAAAAAAGATTAATACACAGCCTAAAAATGAATATTAAAACATTTGAGTGTTACATTTGAATGTTCCCTAAAACTTGAAATTTCCTATTGCTGTTTGACAAAAAAAGACAATGACATAAAATGTTTTTTTTACCAGCTCATAGCAGCTATTTGAAATTGAAAGAAAAATAATTATGATTTTTAATGTGTAGATTTTTAATTATTAATCTAATTTGAGGGTTTTTTACACATAAGGTGATGGAATTGCAGCCTTTTATTTTTGTCTTCCAAATTGATGGTATAAATATTGTAGTTTAAAAATGTTGCAGCAGTTTTAGATTGTAAAATGTACTTGTTGTTACGTAAATTTGTTCACATCTTCACTGTATTTTTGCAGAATTATTCTGGCAACCACAGCTGCCAGTTTTTTCTCCTGTCCATAAAAACAACAGATTTTTTTTTGCACAGTGTACTGTTTCAGGATTATGATAACTGGATGACCCCTAAAAATTATGGACAGGAGAAAAAACTGGCAGTCAGACCATAAAATCTCCTCTCATATTTACATAGTTATATATGAATTGGCTGATATGAGTTAAATTAGAAAGTGTGTATGTCAAAACAGATTCTGCAGCACTGGTGTTTTTGCCACCCACCCCCACATGCCAGTCTTTCCACCATATTGCAGAAAGTCTCAGATCAAGCATTTATGCCGCTTTTATTGAAGAGGCCATATGCTGCATCAGAATATCAGCGTTCACCTCAGAGGCACTTATTTTCAAACATTAAATTTACAGAAGCCTTTAGTTCATACAAACCTCCAAAGTCTCACTGCAAGCTGCCTGAGACAAATCAATCCAATTAACTTGGACAGAGTGTGCAGTCTGACCTTTTCACCTGCCGGCGCTGGAGAATCTGCAGGAGAGAGCTGATGAGAGGAAAAAAGAGTGAGAGAGTAAATAATTAGAGAGACTGAGGGATTAAGTGTCATGAAAACGATACTCATTAATCAGAGCTGTTAAATTTGCACTGTTTGCTGCAATAACTCACAGCCTAAAGAGAGACTGTGGGGATTAATGATTAAATCAGAGTTTTCTCCCAGAAATGAGATCTGTTCGGTGATTACATGGACACAGTTGCACTCAAAACTTGTGTTTCCTTTTGGGTTAAAATTAACAGAGGGCCTGGATGACAGTCCGCAAGTGTGATTCACAGAGAGACTGTGAAAGTGAGAGCAAATGCCAGAGCTTGGAGTCACAAGAGGGAAGAAAGAGGCCGAGAAAGATGGAGAGAGGGAGTATTTAACAGAGAGAAAGGAAGAGAGAGACAGAAGCTTCAGGAGAAAACTATTATCATTTTGAAAGATTAATCTTGCCAGAACACAAATGATTACATCTTAGCCTCTACTTGCTAGTTTCTTCTGCAGCCGTTTATGACTCTAGAGGGCCTGAAAGCATTTAATCCTCACATTCTGCAGGACAAATAGTCCATTAACCTTTGCTCATTCAGGATTATCACAGGACGGACCGTATATGGACCACACGGCCTGCTCAGGTTGGAATAAAACAGACTTTTGCGTTTGCTTTTGCATGAGATGAAACAGCGCTCACACACAGCAGGAGCTGGAGGCAGCCATGGAGGTAAGGCGTCTCTGATCTTCAAAGCTGTTGATGGTTTAGGGGGAGTTATTGATTTTGGCTGAGGCATATTTGGCTGACTAATCTTTGGATGTCACTGTAAAGGAAAGGTCATTGAAGCTTGTGGTGCAATCATCACAGTGATGTGCTTTAAGGAAATGTGTCTTCATGCACCATAAACATCAGGGGCAGATGTTTCAGCTGCCAGCTTCAGCTGAGAAGAAGAACAACAATCTGTCATAATGTCAGAAGACTCGAGCTGTTTAACCATTTAACACCTGGACCGTCTTCAGTTTTCTTGTGCTGCCGTCAGTTGCGTTTTACAAGCAGTAAAACCTGTGAAACCTGAAAAGAAATATTGGCAAGAGTGTGTGTTTGTTTGTTTGTCTTTAGAAAGAGATAAAATTATTAGAGGTGTATCAAAAAATATTTTCAAAAAATATAATAACAATTTACATGTTTAACATTATGTCACAGACATACATCCAAGTCATTCCTTTTTATTTTATTCTTTTTTTTTTGTAATCTTTTATGTTCTAATTTTCAGGTCATTTTCTTTTTCTTTTTTAAATTCATTTATTTATTTTACAAATTTCATGCTAATTAGAAATAATTTCTTGTGAAGTTGCTCATTGCCTTCACCCAATGTATAAAAAAACTACAGACCCCCCCCCCCCAATTTCCTTTGGTTTTATTCGGTGAACAGCAAAACGATAAATCATTTTTGACTTTTATAACTTTGTGACTGGAGCTTCATCTATTCTTAAATAAGCCCTTTACTCTTACATAATAAAAGAGATTTGTCTTAATTCTCCAAACAGTAATTGTGAGGCTTGTTTGTGCAGATCTAGCTGTTATAATTCAAAGGAAAAGAAAGCACTGTGCACGTCAGTTTCAGGACATAAAGGCAGTGATCTGTCTGTTTTGCAGTTTCAAGGGACAACTCAAAAAATACTTTATAATTAATGCACTGGGAATATTTCACTGTCTTTTAAATATGATTTAATTTACAGGAAGGGAAGGAGGTGTTACAAGACACTCGTCCAACTGAGATTTTACTGAAAAAGAGAGAAGTGAGTGGTTTTAATGAGAAACTTTGAGTTAAATATAAATAAATCCTAATATTTTGGCTTCATCAGCTTTGTCTAGGAGCAAGGTAGACTGCTACTTTAAATGCTTTGTAAGCTACTATAACAGAAATCTGAACTGTCATACCCTCTACACTTTTGTATTCTGTTCTTTGTATTTGCTCTTCAGTTTCATGTAAGCAGCTTTCAGTACTTCATATTCTTTATCTTGTATTTTAATTTGTTTTCTTTCTGCACTACATATTAAGCGTCTCTGAGTACTTAGAAAAGCACTATACAAGTCCTGTCTATTATTATCATTAGTAGTAGTAGTATGACACAAGCTTTCTTAAAAAGTAGTTGGACATAATGTGGATTGCTTCCTAGTTTGAAAATGTAACTGTGATAAAATACAACTGCTAAAAGCATCTAAAGCTTTTTTGTTGTCATCAGTGTATCTTTTGTGATAACATTTGTTTTTAATCTGCGTGACACTGTAATCTGTTATTGCTGTCAGCCTCTGACTAAATGGGTTGCGAGCATGAAAGTCACTCTTTTTACCTTCACTATTTTTACCTCGGTAGGGAAATATCATTTATTATTTTTTTATCAGTGAGCGTATAAGCTAATTGCCCTCCACTGCCCTTTATGTCAAAAACAGTTTATAGTTTCATAATCTGTGCCCTGCCTCAGGAGTGTTGCAGCTACAACAGGATACACTGCATTGTTGTTAGATCAGATAAGATGATCCCTGTGTATAAATTCTGGGGCTTATCGTGTTGCACCACCTTTGTCTACTGTTGTGTTGTAATGAAAGTTTTCAGAGGGAGGTTTTTGGCATTGTTAGCCAGATAACAAAGCTGAAAATCCCTTATTGGCCAAAGTTGTGCATTTTCTGTATTTATCCAGGTGATTTTACTACCAGCAAGAGCAGCTGTATAAAGCAACACATTAAGGACGTATCAACACACGCTGCTTGTATTCATTTGTTCTCTTTAGCGTTCTCAGACCTTGTATGACAGTTGACAGTTTTGTGGTTTCACCTTACGGTTTTATTGCCTTTTTATAAACTTTTGATTTGTTATGTCCTGTTTTATGATATTTATGCTACTTTTGTAAAATCTATTTATTGATATAAAGCACTTTGGTCAACTCTGTTGTTTTTAAATGTGCTTTATAAATAAATCTGGATTGGAAAAACTAACATACCTGTACATTAAAAAAAGGAAAGGGCGCTTCATTATTATTTTTGCTTTTTTTGTTTGTTTTGTTTGTCTTTCCATTTAATAATATACCATAATTGCTCATATCCTTTATATGAAAAAGAAAGACGAAGAAAATGATGTTTCTGTGTTTGTGCTCTATTGTCTTATGGCTTGTTGAACCTGTCAGTGACAATTAGTGGAAATATTACGTTCTGACTCAGTGCAGTGTGATGAAAGTTTCCCATCAGTCAGATACACTCAAAGCCTGTCAGATGATGTGATGCATTTCTCCATGGCTTAAACCTGAAAGCCTTTTAGCGTGGCTCAATGTTTATGTGTGCCGACTTGGCTCGTGTTCAGTTAAGTTCTCTTATTAACCTCAGTGTTTAGTATGCAGCTCGCGTTTCCTCTGATGGCTCCTGATACAGTGTGGTGCGCTCTGCCAGCAGAAAGGCATGTGATTGGACTGAATAAGAGGGACTCTGAAGAAGGAGTGTGATTATTTAAGATGTGAGCTTCCTTGTGACTCAGCATTATGGAGATGGAACAAAACAATGACCTACCACTTGAAAAAAATGAGAGGGAGCACTGCATTAATTAAAAAATGGATTATTTGTCTCACTGAACAGACGAATGAGAAGACAATATTTACCTCTATGTAGACAGAGAGATTTCAACAGAGCTCTGAGATAACTGAAGACAAAGTCAAATTTTATGACTATGCAAAATTGATTTACTCTCTTTTTTTCAGACTGCACGTAAAACTGCAGTCCAGGATCATTTGAATGGGCAGTTCAGGCTCCCTGAATCCTCTAAAATGAGTTTTTATTCATTGTGTCACAATCCCTTTACCGAAGAGTGATGGTCTAAAATGAATAATAAAACTTTTCGTATTCAGCAAGTTTAACTCGGCAGCATCAAGACATGGCTGCAAATAAGCACTTCATGCTCCTGTTTCCTCTCTTTTAAAATATGCAGGCTGCCAATCCTTCCAATACAATATTTCCCGATCACTACACCGTTTAGCAAATCACAAGTTAATCTTAAGTCTTTGCACTCAAGTCCCAATTCAAGTCCCAGGTCAAGACTGACAAGTCTTGAGTCAAGTTCCAAGTCCTAAACTTTGAGATTTGAGTCAATGTATGTGTATGTATATAAATATGCATATGTATACATGTATATGTATATGTAGATTGAGATTTAGATGTATGTACGTGTGTTTTTATCTTATATTTTGGTTTAGTTTGTTTAATTCGGTTCTTGACTGTGGATCCCCTTGTAGCTATATTATCTGAATTTTTGTACAGTCAGTCAGTTATGTTTATATGTTAATATGTGTTAAAATAAATTTAAAAAATAACAAAAAAGGATTTTTAAAATTTTTATTTATGTTAAAATAAGTTGAGAGTTGCTGCATCTGTAATTTTTGATGCAAACATTGTGCATATTCATTGTTTCTTAACCACCATGTAGCATTTGTACATTCACAACACTTCGTAAGATTTCTTCCAAATGACCCTCAGTAAGGTAACATTAGCTCTTCATACTTTGCTCCTGCAACTTGATTGGATTCTGTCAGAACGAATCAAACAAAGTAGATCTGGGGAAGTCACTGTTGACCTTCTGGGTATTAATAGTATTAACATTGGTTAACTCAGGAAATTAAGGGACATGAATATTGATTTTTGGCACACCTTTTAAATTACATACTTTGAAATCTTCTATTTTCAAGTCACAATGCTGAAGTCCAAGTGAAGTCATAAGTCACTGGTGTTCAAGTCAAGTTGCAAGTCTTTTTGTCAATTTGTCAAGTCGAGTCTAAAGTCATCAAATTTGTGTCTCAAGTCTGACTCGGGTCAAAGTCATTTAACTCGAATCCACACCTCTGCATGTCTGATATTTAAGTGTTCCCTGGCTGCGAAAGATGCAGCGCTGTTACCTCGTTCTTTGTCAGGAATAAGTATGAATGTACATTATCACGATAGCAGCAGATAGTAATGATAGCGTGAGACTGAACTCCATTCAGGTCAACACAGATGCTACCAAAATAAGAGCTCATTTTGATAACACCCTGAATCAGTTTAACTGTGTTGTATATCCAAAAGAAAAAAAACACTACACACCCAGATGGCATTATATATTCATTTTATATAATTTTCAATATAATTGGCACATCAATTATTTTTTTATATAATAAGCAGAGTATTGTCTGATGCTGGCTTCAGAGAGTCCAGACATGCAATTATAATGGACTGTTTCCATTTCACAGAAAGTTAAGGTGCACTGGCTGTTTGCCGCTAATGATTTCAACATTTACATGATGGATGCGTGTGTGTGTGTGTGTGTGTGTGTGTGTGTGTGTGTGTGTGTGTGTGTGTGTGCACGAGCGCATGTGCACGTGCGTGCGTGCATGTGCACGTATGTGCGTGTGTGCGCGCAGCGTGTATGGCTTTGCCCACATGCCAGTTATAAGCCAATTAAAGTTTTTAAGCTCTGTTGCTTTTCTGACAAGCCAAGGTAAGGGAAGAGAGGTACTGCAGCCTCACTGCACCACTCTGCTGTGATGTGCCAAGGTATGAGTGTGTGTGTGTGTGTGTGTAGTCAAAGATGCATGTGTGTATCCAGGGATAGCACCCTAAGGAGACAGCAACACACCCGAATAAGGGGGGAAAAAATTAATGTTTGTTTGAAAGTGGTGGAAAGAAAGAGAGACAATGATTGCACATGTTTAGGCATTGAAATGCTGTGAAAGAGGGAGCGAGTTGGGGACAAAAAGAAGGAGTGACAAAAAAGTATCTAGAAGAGAAAGGAGTTGCAGAGCTGCAAAGAGGAATGAGAAAAAGAGTGAGAGGGAGAAAAGAAGATTTGGGGAGAGATATAGGTATGGGTGTGTCCAGTAGCTGTCATCAGGGATGCTGGTTTCACTGGTTTCTGTCCAACACGGGGGGCTTTCTCTCCTCTATGACGCTGCATCAGCATCACCACAACTCTCTCTCTTTATATCTCTTCCTCTATGTTTCTATACCCCTCCCTTCTCCTCTCTCCTCTTCCTCATGCATACGCTACCACACAGGGGATGCCTGAATCAGTGGAAGACCTGATCAGAGTCGTCGGAGTCCCCGTTCTGCTGAGAGCTGAGCCTTACAGGTCTGTGTCCTGCTAAACCCAGCCAGGCTGAGCAAAGATCCCTGCATTACTATGAGAAGATGAAGCTTCTGGAAGCACATTGGAAGAGGATTTTCCTACAGCCTGAGGATGTATGCCAACAGTGATGAAGACAGGGATGCTCCTTTTTTATGAGCACAGGGGTATGATGACAATAAAAGCTTTGTGGTGATGCATCTGAGGAATATAAAGCTGAATGCTTGCAGCAGATTTTTTTCCAGCAGATTGCTCTGGAAAAAAAAAAAACATGTACAAAGGAATTGCAAGGTGTCAAGCTAAATGTCCACGATGCATCCCAAAACGGAAGAGTTTTCTTCAGCTATTAACAGGAGATCAACAAGTTAATTGATTGTTCTACCGAGACTGAGAGACCACCACCCGCCCAACCATCTGGCCTAATGGAGCTACGAGGGAACCGCGGCGCAATGGGTGGTCTGGACGTGAGGGGTCAGGGGTTAGGGTTGGGCATGCCAGCCATCGGGATTCCAGCCAGCTCCATAATAACGGCAGTGCAGCAGCAGGACTACTCATCCAGTGTCTGGCTCCGCAGGAGGGACAAACTAGAACATGTAAGTTCTGAATGCTGGAGCTGAGGTTGGAGAAACAGATGGCAAGAGACTGAAACGAAAATTTGGGAGCTAGAATGTTGGCTCATTCAGTTGAAAAATCTATATTCAAGACATGCTTACTTGTGTTCTACAAAATATTAATTCCTTTGATTAAAGCGCAGAGCAACAGGACCAACTAAAAATAACAACATGATTATATAATGTAGCCAAAACATTTCACATCCAGTACTTATTTGTGAGTATCCACTGAGACATGTTCTTTGACACTGATCATCGGCTTATGAAAAAAATTGTAATATTAACCTTTAGGGACTATGTGGCACATTTTACGTGCTTTCATTCTCCATCTTTGATGATTTTGGCTGTGTTCATGCGTATGGCATAGATTTTGGCATGACGGTGTACTTTTTTTAATCTTGGAATTTACAGCTGAGCTCCTACAATAAGTCTACAATATACTGTGTAAACAAAATGTTTACATTCATACTGTTAAATGCAAAATATGCACCATTGAAACACATTCAAATTGCAATTTCTGATGCCACGGTCATCAAAGCACAAAAACACGCACTATTTTATTTCTGGGTGTCATTCTGGGCTTTTGCATTGGAATTTGTATTTTTTTCACTATTTTTCCACCTGATGACATTTTTTTTTTTTTTTTTTTTTTTTTTAACCATATTTGACATATTGATATCCCAGGCTGTGATAATAATAATAATAATAATAATAATAATAATAATAATAATAATAATAATAATCTACTTAGCATGTAATATATTGAAAATAATTAATTCAATTGTGTGTGGGGGGGGTGTCATCTAAAAACATTGTAGTATAATGACAAAGATCTGGCATTTACACAGTTAAAATTCTGAAAATTAATGAATATTTGATATTTATGATTAAGACTGATTTTGAAAAATGCATTTTGTGCGCAGAGTCATACGAATGTGTGTAATATTAAAGTAGGCCCTAAGGGTTAAAGTTTAAACGTTCTATTTACAATATTGAGAACATTAGTAGAGCAGTAAATAACTACCTTGCTATGCAGTCAAAAGATATAACGTTTATAGCGTCAGCATTTCATAGAGTACTGGCATCCTGAGCAGAGAATGAAGTCATTCTCGTTTGTGTTTATTGAGCTTCTCTGTTCTTGTTTTGGGCCAGCTGAATTTGCATGTTGGTCACATGACGCCATTACTTAATCAATAGAGATAATGTATTAATCAACAATGAAAAGAATTGTTAGTTGGAGACATGCTAATAAGAAAGTTGGCATATCATGGAATGCATTTGTTGTGTCCCGCTCAGGAACTTTAACTGTAAACCGTTGTTTCAAGAAATGAAATGTAAGTCTCTAAATTGTGCACGTTGTGGGAGATCTGCTTTTATTGCTTGGGGATCAAGCTGTTTTTCACTTCTAACTCCGCAGCAGTGCTTTTCTTTTATTGCTTTGTGATACTCAACAATCACTTTTATTTTGTAACAAAGGAGTTATGTGGTCCTTAGGAGACTCCCTGCTTGCAGGTAAACAGTATCAGTATTCGAAACAGAGCTGCTAGGTGTAGACATTTAGCGTCAGGGAAAAAGAATGGAAGAGATGTGTGTTGAATATTTGATGCTGGAGGGGAACAGTGCCATGTCCAGAGAGCTGCTTTCTTAGCCTGTCTGCATAACCAACGATGAATCAGCCAGTCCCCTTTCTGCAGACCTACACACACACACATATACTTTGCACGCGGCCACTTAAACACACACATACAGTAAGTGTGGACGCCAGACCGCACACACAGACAAGCTATTTTTCAAGCTGGCAGCAGTTGCTTATGTAGGCAAGGGATTTTTGCTGTTTAACCCCCAGACACACAGTCTATGCAATATTTAGCATAAATTAGCACTCTACAGTCTCTCCGCAATTTGTTAACAATACCCAAATTCTTCCAAGAAGTGTTGCCATTTATTCTGATTAAGTTCCATTACACTCACATCTAATGCCCGCAGTGTGTTGGCAACAACAAACTGATCAGATTTCTCCTTCTCGTCATTAAAAAACCCCTCATTAATATGTAGGCTAATGGATTTTTATTTAACAGATTCAGTCTGGATGTACATTTAATGTCAGAGCAAGAGTTTGCCTGCTGACAGTGATGATAAATGTGGAGTAAGTTGGTGGAAGGTGAAGGTGAATACAGAGTGCTTCAGGCACATTGAGTGCCGCTGTCACAGCAGCGTGATATAAGTCAGAAGTTCAGCATCAACTTGATAAACTCGGAGTGAGTCATGAATCCTGAACTAAAGTGCCACGAGCACGCCTTTTATACACCAAATTTTTTTAAATGTTTGAACGCTTTCAGTCCTTTTCTTCTTATAGGGCTTTTTAACCATCAAACTTTTGTGAATAGCTGTGATTTTACCCAAAATATTAACAAAATGCATTTATGAGAATAGTCAAGGTGAGAAAGCAATATTTTAGGCGTTTTAGGGAATGCACTGGTGCAGCAACAAGTCTGGCACATTAGTCTTTTTCTGTTTCCTTTGCTCTTTGTTGTCACACAAATACTGGAAACAGCTATCAATGTGTTTAAACACTCTAAGCAATAAAATACATCACATTTGATTTGTAGCATCGAACTTGTTTCCACATTACAATTTAAAAGTTTGTGAACGTGCCAAAGCTGATGGAACAAAAGCGTCTCAACTTGGAAAATGGGACCATCCAATGAGCACGTAAATTCAGTGATAATGCTGAACGTGACGGAAATCTTTGGTTGTTAATTACGTGAGCGTCCTAAAGAAAAGCTGCATCACATTCTGAAAATGAAATACCATAATGTGACTGTTACTACGCCTTATGCTTTACAAACAAACTAATCAGAATATGACAATCTCAATGTTTACAGTGTGAACTTTTGAGATATGATGATATTGATTAGCCACTATTTTCTCTGTTACATGAACCATATGCTGACTGCTTCCCTACAGCTCATGGACAGTGTGATAACTGCGGCTGCTTTTCTTAAACTATAAGTGCATTTAAGTGGGCGTAATACCATTAATAGTCTTGAGTTAATGGCTGTACTTATATACGTATATTTTATGATAGCTCTGTCCTGTACTTTGAAGTCACTGCTGATAGCTTATTTTCCACACGCTTGGTTTCGAATGCACATTGCACTGATGTAAGTAAATTACCACTTTAGGTTTCTGTTGAGGCAATCAGAGCCAGAGTGTGTTCACTGTTTGCTCTTAAGATGGACTGAAAGTAGAAGAGACAGTCTGGATCAAAGGTGGTGAAGTCTCCCAGATGAGTTTTAAGGGTTAGCAGCTCCAAGTAGAGCCGACTCCTCATGCTGATTGCATTTTCAATTTCATGGTGGCTGTGCTGATGTATAGACGCAGGTCTGTGGCAGTATTGGTCCAACCATATGCAGTCAGGCCCTGAGGCTTTCTCTCCTGGAAACAAAGTGCTCTGAGTCGTTTGCTTTATCTCCATCTCGTATTGTGGGAGAATGAGGGTCATGATGATGGAGATTGTTAAGAAGAGGGTTGAGGACATTTGGAAGTTTTTACTTGGCTCTTCACATTGATTAGTTTTATTCATCTTCGTGCTGCAGGTTTACCATTAACACTCAAATAAAACAAGAAGTGGCCAAGATAAAGAGCTACGGCAGGGACTTCCTTTCAACTTCCTTTGCCCGAGGTCCATTTTTGTCATATGTTTTTAACCATTCAACCTTTGATGTGCTCACTCATCTTTGCCAAAACGCAAATCCAGTTGCAGCAGCCCAGTGCACGTCTGGTGTATGCATGGGTGAGTCTAGGATTTGAGGGCATTTGGGGCTCACATACACTTCTATCAGGGGAACCTGTAAGGATCCTCCCCTTGCACCTCTTTTAAAAAATGTACATGAACAGCTCTATTTTTGTCTATGGCACTTTTTTTACATTCAAAGTACAAGAAAAATTAGTAATAGTGCGAATCAACTTATTTTTATTGTGAATTAGAAAATGGTCGGCAGCCACCAGGCACCCTATCACGGGTCAGATTTGGCCCACGGACCTTAGACTGAGTATTACTGATCCATGGCATCTATTTGGGACAAGCACGCAATCACAGATACAAAGAAGAAAGTTTTGATTTGGAGAATAAAGAGTAAACATTAAATTTAAAAACCATACAACAAGGTAGTTCACTCAAGCTACAAAATCTGCACGGTTATACCATATATTAACAGACCATATAAGGATTTATGCAGTTTTATAGAAATTCAATTGAGAAAATAAACATGATTTTTTTTTTCTCATTAATGAGCAAATTAAATACCTGAGAAATCAAATTAGTTATTAAAAAAATGTTGCCATCAAATAATTCCTTAAAACAGTTTTGCCTTTTTATCTGCAGTATCGCCATCAATAAAGTCAAATTGTAAGAAACAGTTGTCTGACGATGCAAAGCATCAAAACTCAGGGTAGCACAAGTCATAAAAAGGCAAGAATAAGATTTATACGTTCTCATCATATAAACTTTTCTTTTTCTTCACTTAGCCTGGATGGAGGTAAATTGGATTTCATTTGTAATACTGATAGAATTTAAATATTACTTTAAAAAAATCCACTGTCACGTCTTTATACAAACTGTATCCTAGTTCTGGATGATGAACACACCATGGAACTAAATTATAGTGAAGAAATAGTCCCTTACATCTAAAGAATCACTATCAGTAATGACAGATTTATAGGCATTAACAGACTCACACAAACACAATGATGAGTTTTTAGGGAGAGTTAAACTCAATTACTCATCTATTCCCTTGATGATCTTAAAGGATTTCCTATCGTCACATTTAATCTCGACAAATCCCTTTGATAACGGGTGGTTAGTGCTCCGTGAAGAAACAAGAGCCGTGTTAATGCTGCTGTCTTCTGCAGGCATTTTTTCCCCAACAAGCTGAACAAAGCTCTGCTGTTCATCCCCATTATCTGGTGGAGACCTTTGTCTTGACTTTTAAAGCAGCACAGAGCTGACTCCTGCAGTTAAAGATGTTTTCAGTCTTGTATCCCTTTTATTTTTAATTGGGGAGTTTTATCTGACAGGAAATGCCCACCATGAGCTCTGTGCTGTAATTGTCTCTCAACACTTTAACTCAGACACGAAGCAGCTGCCTCATAACACTGTTTGATCTGTCACTAAGACGCCCTAGTGTCTTCATTTGCTCTTTGACATAAAACATATACATCATTGTCAGTCTAATTGGTTAATTAAGGGTGTTTTCAAATGCCTATCAAACAGGATAGTCTCTGTGGTCGATGGAAGACAGCCAGTGAAGGGAAGCTGGTAAAATGAAAGAGGACACTCTTCGGCGCCTGCAGGGGCTGATTAAAGTTAGCCGAGTTTTCACATATTAGGAGTTTTTTCTAGCCAAGTTTCACGGGTCCTTTTGCAGAGACAAGAAAAAAAGAGAGTTGTCTTCATGTCTTCATGGTGTGTGTGAATGTCTAGATTTTTTTCTGACTATAAAATCTGATGCAAAGTGATATACGTGCAGTGATCGGTAAAGCTACTATTTAAATTGACGCTGGGCTGTTTGGCGCCCTGTTTGACAGCTTGGCTCCAGTTCAGCTTCATGTCAGTTCAGCAACAATTTAACGTCGTGCCGAGGCTTCTGGCTTTAATTAAAGTTTTTGCTCCCTCCCATCTGTTTGCTGCTAAGAATGTGTTATGCTGCAGCTGTTAGACAAATCAGACTGATGATTCACTCACTGTCATCTTCTGAACCAAATCACCACAATTGATGTCATGGATCAACACTAACCATTCATTCTGCTTTTCATCTTCCAGTTATCTAATTGACAACCACGACTGCTAGTTATCATAAATGAATCACTGTGTTTTAGAACCTCTGGCTGTAATCCTTCTGCAGTGAAGAAGTGTCAATGTGCTATCATTTCTGGTCAGAGATTATGGCACTCTGACATACGATTCTCAGATCTTTTATAGAAGTAAAATGAGCAACACCACAATTAAAAAATACTTCATCACAAGTACAAGTCCTGCTTTATACATTTCACCTAAATAACAGTGGTATCATCACTAACATGCACTTAAAGATCAAAAGTAAATGCAAACGCATCAGGCACAATGGGCCCATTCGTTGTTATGCGGGTATTTATTTATATGATATTTATAAGATTTATAAGATATTTATTTATTCTGTCTGATTATTTTTACTGATAAACAGTATTTTGATGTTTGTTCAAGGTGGAGCCTATGTTAACACTTCAGCTTAACCTTAAATTTTACATTATGTACGCTTTTAATGACACACTATAGTATAATTTTAATGCAGTTATGAGTGCATCATCTGATGTGCATTATTTATCAATAACTGTAACATTTCCACATATCATATGTTAGTAGGGTTAGTTTACATATTACATATATGAGTTTACATTTTTTACAAACTCATCATATGCTTTATTTAAGTCTTAATCTGCAAAGCAATTCCCAACTGCAACATTCAGATAAATATAGTGGAGGAAGAGAAGTACAATATTTGGAATAAATGACTGTAAAATGAAATACTTCCTTAAAGTTGTACTGAAGCACTGTTAACTTTCTCCACCCAAAAGACAGAGATAGGTGAGGGAGTTAATGAATCACTACAGTATTGAGTTAATGAAGTATAGCATGTTGTCCACATGGTGACACTAATGACTAATTATTACCTTCCACAGACACTTTATTAAATATTTGTGGATTTGTGTATATATAGCCATGTATTCTATACTGTAAAGTCATTAGGTTTATGCCATTTAATAAGAAGAATAAAAAGAAAAAATTCAAGTCAGTAAAAATGGGATTTAAGAAGGTATTTTAAAATAAGTCACTGATTCTGCAACCTGATCTCCTCAGTCAGCCTGACAGCAGTTAGACTTACAGCATAACAACAGTAGAGGGAGCTGTTGTCTAATGTGAAAAAAGTTTTTGAGTGTCTGACTGAAAGTGTGTAAGTGTGTGTTATCAGGCCAGCCATTACAAATGGGACAAAGTTTACCAAATAGGGCCTCTCATCCCCGCTCCAGCACTACTGGTGGTGAGTGTTGGGCAGGGGTCATCCGTACCCTCTGACCCCTCCTGATGACGAGCCTGTGTGCTATACATACAGTGCCAGGATAATAAACACTGTCAGTGTCAATAGAAACTAATTAAATATCTCTCCAGGATCCAGGGGCTTGAAGTGTGCTGGCTGTCAGCTTTACCATATGCAAGCTTCAAATCTGCCTGATCTCATTCACTGTAATTGGCTGTTTTCTCTTTGATGGATTTCTTTACTGTGCGGCATCTCCAAACATGTTACCTCTCTCTCTTTCGTTCAGTCTGACACTCTCTTTACAGCACACACTCATATACAAAACCACATGCCGAGAGAGATTAATGGTGAGAACCCACTGGAAGCCGGGCCCAGGCTTTTTCATGAGGTGAGCTAATTAGGCAATTAGCTGAAATTCATTGCAAGACAAGTTATTATAGCTGAAAAAGTGTTGCAAGAGTGTGATCGCGGGATGCTCACTGTGAAATGTCAGAAGGATTCAAACCTGGCACAAACATCTGTGTGGTGTAATCTTTATGTTTCATGAAGACGCTCTCCATTTCTTTAAAGCACTGAGTTCAGAACGGAGGTTAAATAGGAATTTTTCATATTGGCATTTCATAATCCAATTTAATATTCCCTTCAGCCCTCTCGAGTATCTTGATTTGTGGAAATGTGTTGTATTGAATTTCACAGGTGAACAACTCACAGCTTATAGTAATAATATTGGAAGCTTAGTTCGCTCTCACAGAAATTTTTAATAAAGCAGATGACGCAGAGCGCACTATCTATTATCACTTGATGCCTTTATTGCAATTTTTTTTCTTTAACATCTGTGTGGATCTGGTTTCAAATGTGTGTGCCGACTGTGTGATGAATCATGAAAAGATACTCATTGCTTCCGAGCCGTCAGGCCAGGGAGTTCTTCCAGTGCCAGATTACTTCCTGACCACAGGGGGTATAATTTATTTATCACAATATATCGGATGTTTTCATGCCAAGCAAAGTATAATAAATATACAGGAAGGAAGCTGTTTGAGATGTTTTCACTAGACTTACTGATGATAGAGCAGCGCAGTGACCAGAAGGAAATGTTGGCATTGAACGTTTCAGCAAACCAGGATAGCATTTCCCTTAGGTTTACTAGTTTAAAACTTAAATAATTCACCATTAATTTTCGATCCACTGTATTCATCTATAGCTTATTTATTATTTTTTTATTTACTAAGTTAAGTCTTGTAGAGCGAGGAGTATTTCTTCGCATACTTGCCACTGATGCTAGTTTCATATTGTGTGTGTCTAAAAATGTGGATATTTTCGCCTGTTTTTTAGAAGGTTGGGGTCAACATCGCTACATTAATGATTCACTCATTGGCTTTTAGACTATTGGTCTTTGTCAGGTGACGTATTGCTTGCAGAAGCTGCACTGCTCTGTGATACATTTCCGCTGTCTGACTAAAAGTGTGTGTGCATGTGTGTGTGTGTAGGGGTGAAGCCCAGTTTTCATAATGATTCGTATCAACATTTCTAAAGTTTGTGAGGTGATATTGTCATCCGCTACAAAGGCGTCAGCATATGGGACACACACTCTAGCAGGTGAGCTAAAGGTCGACCAAGACATCACTGCATTTCCTGCCATGATTGTGCCATAAAACGCAATTGTTTTTTTAGGGAAACATTGCTGAGTTTCTACCTGGGATAGTGCCATTGAAGTTTTTTAATTAGACATCACGGCATCTACTGCCAGAACAGTGTCACAAAAAGTGGTTGTTTTCTACTGAGACAGCGCTGTGTTCCTTGCCAGGATAGTTTGACAAAAAGTGGTTGTCTTATACTGAGCTCTTGCTGCGTTTTCTGCCAGGATGGTGCCATTAAAAGTTATAATTATTTTACAGAGAACGCTGCCTTTCCAGAGGGCCTCCAAATTTGGGTATTTTAAGTCAAAACATGATCTTTTCCTGGCCATAACCAAGTGCTTTTTGTGCCTAAACTTAACCACACATTAACCACAGCATTGTTGAAAAGTTGCAATGTATCTGCTGCATAATGATGTACTATTGCTTCATATCCATGGTTTGCAGAATCATACAAGGCCAACATTTTTTCTGACAAATGGGTTAGACAGAGGGAGTCAGTGCTCTGAGGATCAAACCTCAAAGAGAACATGACTCTTGTGTATATATTAATCCAAAGAATTAATTTTTATCTACAAAACAGATTGTATAGGAAAAAGAAAACAAAGGGGAAGTATGAAACATTCTTAGGCAACTTTGCAACATGTGCATCTGCCACATCACTCCAATTAGTATTTGTATTTTGGCTTCACACCCCTTAGATCTTGCAGTAAAATGATTTTGAAGCTGCCAGTGCATTTCCTGTAACAAATCACCATCTGGTGCGGATAGTTGCTCTGCTTGCACAAAGAGGCAAAATTGAACAGCTGATGTTGTTTGTTGGTGCAACTCTTTTCCAGGCTGTCACTTCCTGACAGTAAATCCCACAGAAACTGTGTAACTGCTAAACACGTGGCATGACACACACACATACACACACACACACACACACACACACACACACACACACACACACACACACACACACACAGCACCACACTGACCTGGCCACGTCAATTGTGACGGTCAGTTAAACACAACTTAATGATAAGAATAATAAATGGATTATTATGGATTATTGAATGTATTTCTTATTCCTTCTATTTCCTCTTTTTAGTTTAAGCCTAACCTGTAAAGATATACACAGGCCTATAATACATCAAAATAATATTGTAACTCAGTGAGCTAACATGAAACCAAAACCAGTATAGTACTGGTTTAACACCGGCAGTATGACCTCACACATATACTACAAACTAGCTCTTTGGTGTAAATGCCAAAACAATGACTTTACGGCAAAATGAACCCTGAAAATGACCCTCAATCTGTGTATGGCAGAAGCAGCAATGAATTATTAAATGGGCCAACAGGGCAATAAAAACAACGAAAAACATATAAAATGACCTCAAAGACCCACAAATTTAGCAACTAACAAAATTACCATAAAGTGACAAAAAATAATCTAAAAGAGACACAGATACACAACATAACTACAAAGAGACACAAAAAGCCCCCAAATAGACAAAATGACCACAAAGAGACACAACAAGACCAACAATAGACTCAGTGACCACAAAATCCCCAAAAAGCATGGGATAAAGCAATGAGCAAGTGACATGGCTCGAAATTTAGCAAGAAATTACTAAAAAGTAACAAGGAAACTACCTTGTACATATATATATATATATATATATATATATATATATATATATATATATATATATATATAGCAGCATAAGAAAACTGGTGTGAAGGGTTACAGTATCGAAAGATTTGGTGAATTTTGCAAACAAACATCCACACTAAGAACAGCAGGTAGTTTAAAGGTCAAACAAAAACCCATATCAGCATGTTGCCTGGCTTATAACGGTGCTGGCTGACACTAGCAGAGGGAGGAAGAGGCCAGCAGCTCGACCCTTCATAAAGCTCAGCATCTGATGGGTCCCCACAAACTGCCTGAGGACACGGCAAAGGAGAGCTGCAGCTGGTACCTGAAGACTGACTGTGAAATGACCCGAGCCAGTTGTTTTAACACACGCAGATGCACATGCACGCACACACACACAATCTGTCATCAGAAAAAAACAGGACTGAGAGCGAAGTCTCCCTCATTCTGTGTTGTGTGCGCTGCCAAGTCAGCTAGAAAGTTCTGCAGAGTAATAAAATCATAAAACTCTCCAACTTCTACAGATGGACAGCAGAGATGATGACTGCTGATACTGCATCACTGACGCCTGTGACGAATACAAACACCACCCTTGTTTCTGTTTTTTTTTTGGGGGGGGGGTGTGTAGAGAAACTGACACATCCTACACTTGGAAATAGCAGAATATTTAATCCATCACATTACATATTACTCATGTTTCTTTTATTGCAACAGGCCCTATAATGAAAACTCCTGCTTTAAAGTGTGCATGAAGCTTTTCGTGCATCTTAAATCTATTTTATTTGTTGCATCTTTATTTATAGGCAGCTCTCTGCTACTGTGATGACCCAGAATCCTCTCGGGCATGAAAACTCCTCTGATGTGGAGCACAAAGACACAAACAGAGTCATTTCAGAGCTCAGAGGCAGTCACAGCATGAAGAAATTAATCACACAGAGACGTGATCGGCTATTGATCTGACATACAGCTTGATATATGCAGATATATATTATACATTAGACAAGCATGAATGTGATTATCACGTTGGATTGAAATCTTTAGATTAACGATTATGAATCCACCTTCTGGCACTGCAGGATGATTTCAATAAAGTTAGGATAATTTAAGTGTATGATTTCAGTCACTATGTTCTTGTCATTTACCGCTGAAATAAACAAGAAGGATATCCCATAAAACAGATGAGCAGCTCCACTAATGGGTGAGTGCAACCATCCTAAACTTGAGCTAAAGGTCATCCTTGTAGTCTCACAAGAGATTTGTGAAAGTTGGCTGCGTAAAGTGTAACTTACAGTAATAATGTTTGTTTATAGGTTTTTATTGCCTTGTAGTAAAGTTGTACTGAGCCGGAGGGCAGTGAGCTGCAGATGGATGCACCATAAAAGACATAAAAACATTGTCTTTATAAGGGCTTTAACAATGGAAAATAAAACAGTGTTTTCTTTTCGCTACTATCCTCTGCTACATTTTGCATTTAAATTAAAGTTAAAGGTCCAGTGTATGAGATTTAGGGGGCTTTAGTGCCATCTAGGTGTGAGGACTGCAGACTGCAACAGGCGGAAACTTGATCCGGTTAGATTTAATTGTTCAGGAGATTTTAAACAGGAGCTGAACTATACACAAAGGTCTCTTCCTCCCCAAAACTAACACGTCAGGTGATTAAAACAAGGAAAAACACTGAATAAGGCAGTTTTGCATTACAAATCAGTGTTTCTCCAGCACTGTTTGGCATGTTGGAGACAGGCAACTACCCCAGTGTGTGCTCACCTTATTCTGTGATAAGTAAACATCCAGATGTTCAGGAGGTCTCTGCCGTGAGCCTGGTTATCCACAGAGATCTCTTCCTCCCCAAAATCAAACAGAGCAGGTGATTTAAACCTGTAGAAACACAGAATAAAGCAGTCTTATGTTAAAAAATCAATGTTTTTTAATGCTCTCATCTCAGAGGGGCGTCTACATACAGTGACCAACACAAAAAACCTGAATGGACCTATCAAAGGCCAGTGTTTGGTTTGTCCGTTCTGGGCTACAGTAGAAACATAGCGGTGTAACGTGGTGATCTCCATAAACCAGTAGCATGTCCCTGAGGTTACAAAAACACATTCTTATTTTCAGGTGATAATACACAAAAGAAAACATACTTTTAAATGTTCTCCCTTTTCTCCCAATATGATAATAATATATAAAGTCTTACAAATTTACCTTTAAACTGTTTGTACAAATGACGATTGATTGTTTTTAGCCCAAATAAGTTAGACGTCTAACAGTGCTCAGATTATCTCATCATTTAATGTTGCATTTTAATAATAATATGAAGTACAATAAACAACAATAATGCTGTCCTACTCTTCCACTCTCTCCTTAATATCTTCTACACTGAATGGGCTCTGACCTGCAAAGAGTAACAGCACCCTCTGACGGCCGCTCTGCATCAGCACACAGCTGCAGGGCAGATTAAAAGATTTACTATCCCTGCTCTGTGTGTGAACAGGCGCTGCATTTCAATGTGCTAAAAATGTGTCAAGTTAACCTCCAAAATTATGTCATGATATCTGTGCTTGCTCACTGTGAATACCATGAAGCATATTTTTCTGCACCCAGACAGCTTTCTGTCACATTCACAAACAGGTGCAAGAAATAGGATGCATTAGTGTATCTGAGTCTTGAGTTATTGCAATCTTGACTATAGAAAAGTTAAAAAAAATAGTGAATAAGGATGCAGTTATCCAGTGACACAATACTTTGTAACAGTTTATAGCAATGTGAATGTCTACAAGTGTGCTTTCTACCTGTGCCTCTGCATCAATAGGGCATTTTTCTGCACATTTATTGTATTTCTGATTTTAAAATCTGTGTTTAATGTGTGTTTTTAATCACATGGAGTGAGTGCAAAGGCATCGGCAGCTCACTATCATGCACAGCAGGTTGAGAGGAGAGGCGAATGGATGTGTGGCAGTGAATAAAAAAAAGGAGGAGAGCTGGACCATCCATCTATTTATTCACTCTTCCCTCCCTCTTTCAGCCTCTATATGAGAGAACAGGGAAATGTGAGCTTTCTATTAGAGGAGGAGGGAGGGAGAGGGAGAGTTAGAAGGAGCTGGACGAACACACGATACGGAGAGACAAGAGGAGAAGAGGAAAGTGAGACAGGGAGGAGGGAGGACAGGAAACAGAGAGAAGAGGAGTACTGGATGATAGAAAAAGTGTGAGTCGAGGATATACAGATAGATGGATAGACTGAGGCATCATTTTAGGATTAAGGTGTGTCTCTCCATGGTAGAGTTTTCATTCATATAACAGGCAGGAGGAGCAGCACTTTCCCTCTCTGACACACACACACACACACACACACTTGTATCTATACATTTTTGCTGCGGAGAGAGACCGACTCCCTCCCCTGTGACGCCAGGGGGAAGAGGGGGAAGCGACAGATTTTACAGCTCTCTCTCTCTCTCTCTCTCTCTCTCTCTCTCATAAACACACACACACACACACACACAAACACACACATACACACAGTCTTTTAGTTTTTCTCATCTCTCACACACACGCACACGCACACACACACACACACACACACACACACACAGAGAGAGAGAAAAGCACATGTATTTCAGGGTGGACTCGCGACAGAAAGATGCACCATGAAGGTGAGCTCTTCTTACTATACATTTGTTCAGTTTTTATGCGTGAGAATTTGTGTTAATGTTACTGGGCTTTCAGCCCCCCCCCCCAAAAAAATGAATGCATTTATCTTTGTGGCTTGCCGTCACTACTTTGAATATCTACCTACACTTTTCCTCTGTCTATCTATTCATCCATTTATCTATTTTCTTGTCTAATGGTCTTGAACTGAGAATAACGTTGTGCTCTCGACCTGCGTGCTGTAAATGAGAAAGTGATAATGTTTCTCTCTGGAAGTGTCAGGTGTTCTGACTGTTCTTTGGCTTCAAGTGCTTCACACTCAAGTGGCTTTTGTGCGTGTGAGTGTGTGTGTGAAGAGAGAGTCATGAATTTACTGTAAGATCTGAAGACAGTTGTGTTGGTGGTATTCTTGCATATAGTGTCATGGGAAGTGGCTCATCTTGTCGTGTGTGTGTATCTGTGTGTGTGAGTCATATGCGTTGCATACTGAAGTTATTCTAGAAGACAGCTCTGATCTTGACTTGGTCATGTAAATAATTTCAATTATGGCTTAACATAGTTTGCTGTTGTACATTTGATAAACATGCTGATGCCAACATTGTAGCAACACTGTCTCGCGTCACAGCTCCTCTACAGTGAGACTTTTGGGACTTGTGAAGTGCGTCTCTGTTGCTGGGCAGAGCCAGCAAGACTTTGAATGTCCTATGATCTTCTTTTATTTTCCCTTCCATGTACTGCTTTTTGGCAATAGTAAGAAGAAGATTTGATCCCAAACAGATCATTAGTTCATGAAAAATAACAAATGGAGTTTAGCTATTGTAAATAAAATGTAGTAAAGAAACATAATTTAAAGGATATGGGGTTGTGATATTGGGGTACATGTTGACTGATAATTAACAAGAAATTGCAGTACAGAAATGCCAAAATTAGTTTGAGGCAATTAAGAAAAAGTGTTTCATAGTTTGTCCACAAGAGAGCACTGACAACAAGTTCATTTTTCAACTGTAAAATGCCTCGCTCAGGGCTTAATCAGATGGTAATTTGATAACATACTTTATCACAACACAAATCAAGTTAATAAACGCCAGAGAAGGATGAGCAGACTGAGCTCACCCGGGCTCACCTCACTGTGAACTGACCAGGAGCTTTACTGTAATTGTATTTTACTGACATTTCATCTTGGACAACTATAAATCAGACTTTTACAGCGAGGTTTTCCCTAAACCATTACTCCTTCTTTCCTCCCGCCTCCCTCTTTGATTCTTCCTCTTTGTATCTGTCTCTCTGTGTCTCCTGGTACCATCCGTCTTTCAGCCTGGGTGCACAAAGTGCTGCCTTAAAAGTGGAGCTGCTGGGTCAAAATAGTCTGACCCACTACACTCAGACTGTCTATCAGTGGGGAACACGAAGGAGAGGAGAGGAGGTAGTGATGGGATCGGAGCAAGAGAGAGAGAAAGATCAAAAATGGCAGAATAGAAGACTGGGATGGGCAGTGAGATCTGGGAAGAGAAGAGAAGAGAAGAGAAGAGAAGAGAAGAGAAGAGAAGAGAAGAGAAGAGAAGAGAAGAGAAGAGAAGAGAAGAGGAAGAGAAGAGAAGAGAAGAGAAGAGAAGAGAAGAGAAGAGCGCTGAGAGAAGACCACAGAGATAAAAGGTGGCGTGACGGAGAGAGAAGAGTCTTTCGTAATGCTGCTCACAGACAGCATCAATATGCTGGGTACACGCAGGCACACACTCCCACATTAGCGCACATGCACACACACACAAACAGACCCAGAAGCCTGTCAGACCATGGTGCAAAGCACCAGCAGACAGAAGAGCCCAAAACACCTGAAGTGGTATCCATGGCAACCGAACCACTAGCTCCCTGCTTATTTGTCAAAAACAGTGGGACAGATCCAGCGTTGGTGCATTCACCGTGAATGATGTTGCCTCAAAGACACGGTCATCCTGGACGCACCTCGCCTCTTTTTACACTGAAGGACAGAGTGCATGAGTTCAGGGTTACAGCTGACTCAGTGCACGATGTGTGCAGAGACTGTTGTGTTATTATTCCCTCTGCTGTCTCCCACTGTGGCGTTTTATTTGGTACCACTCTTGATGAGAAACAACAAGTGGCAGACTCGACTGGAAAACCTTGACGAATAAAGAACAAGTGATTCGTTCCTGTGGCAGACTGTGCCTCCATGTCTCAATTTACAGTAAAACTTCGAGCCAAGTCCCAATTAGATGCCCAGTCCCTTTTACTAGCTGAATGTGGCGACACATTTTGACAAATAAAGGCCTGTCTCAATTAGAAGCCCAGTCTGGTTGCAATACAGTTCATTTGAATAGAAGTTCTTTGGATGTATAAAGGTAGTTGGCTACCTGCTGAAGATAACCTTAGGTAGCTGCTGAGATCATGCATACAATACAATATATATACAAAAAATGTATTTAATGTATATATGTTTTGTCAGTATGGAAATAAAACTCAGATCTACAATTCAATCATTCAGTTAATTTTGCTGAAACTGTGAGCATCAAAGAAGAAGTATTACCAGCACAGTAAACAAGAGAGACGCAGAAAAAGAGATTAGTAGATGTAGAAGTCTATTTTTTTTTTAAAAAGCAAGCTTGGGAAAAATGTCCTGTGAACTATATTCATATTTATATATTTAAATTATTTTAATTTTGAAGCATTTTTTCAGGCCATTTCTTGATTTCCTTATTTCAGGCATCTAACCAAAAACAAATTCAAAAACTGCAGTGACTTTAAGATGAGGGAACCAGAGGTGCAAAAATGCTAACTCATTACTAGGTTTTAGGACTCATTCCAGGGGTTCTCTTTTATCTTTTACATTTGCTTGCTGGTTTATTTTGATACAGATCCAGCTTTGGTGGCACGTTAATTTGCTTCAAACACTTAATGTTATTTGACAGGATTGTGCAGCTTGTACAGAAGTTTGTGCACTCTGAGTGCTTACTAGTAGTGCTATATTTAAGTGAACATTGCATCTAGTACATACATGGTGTGATTAATGTTATCACTGCACTATGGTGGCATGCGTGTGGAGTTTGCATGCTGCATGTGTGTTTTGTCTGTGAATGTTTGATTATAATGCTCTTTTCAGAATGCAGCGCATGACATCTGCCCTGTGAGCTGATTCTGCGATGTCCTGATCCTGTCACTTAAGGACAGCGCTCAAACGGCTACCTGTGTGCTGAGTGTGTGAAAAACTGTGAAAGAATGCCTCACATTATCACATAAGCTCTGCTGGGAGAAAAAAATGAAAACGCACTCTACAGTCGATGCCTATGGACGGGTGGTTTGCGGCGTCTAGGCTGTCACTCAGGGAGCCTTTTAAAGTTTGATATTCTGTCAGTGACATTTCAGCAGTTTGATGCAGAACAGCAGGATTTACTTGTTATATAGTCAGAGGCAAGATATTGACAAGCTTTGCAATGAAGTGAATGAAATCCTTGGACATTTTTGCACCTCTTTTAAATTCAGACAAATATTTAAACTGATATAAAAATGTGAAGTCCTGATATCTGTTGTATGGTAAAAAATACAAAGTTGCACAATACAGTATAGAGCTTACATTAATCAGTGCAAATGAGCCATGGATATGAGAAATCATACATAATTCCAGGGTCCTTGAACTGACAAAATGAAATAATAACATCCATTTTGCTGCATAATGTTAATGTGAATAATTACTTTTTTTCTGCCATGACAAAAATCTATTATTCCTATTCAAACTACCATTTTGCTGAGAAACTGAGTGTGGTGAGATAAGCAACTAAACCCACTGAAAACACTGAATAATAAAGCCGTCACACAAACAAAGATTGTTGACACGTTGTACACTCATCTGCCACCTCCATAATCAGAACTTTTTGCTTTGCTACAAAAACATCACACTCTGTTATTCCAAACTTCAGTTGCACTTTTGCACTCTCATCTGAAAGCAGACCACATGGACCACTAAGACAAATGTGCTGTTGAGCAGCAAACATGATGTCTCATACACTGCAATAGCTGATGAGACTCATGGGTAATGTAGTATGTAGGAGTCTCTTGCACTAACAGGTCTAAGCTGTGAGTGATAATAGCCCTCGTTTGGATAGTAGCATCAAAATTTCCTAAGAAACAATGAAAGAGTCAGAATTCAGCCAAGTGTTACTGAAGATCTGATACAGATGTTACTAAGGTCTGAAATTTTAAAGCTAAGGGAGCCATTTTTATCTCTGGGTTTCCTCAAGGAGCCTAGGAAACAAGCCTCGCTTTTGCTTTGCATCCCACATCCAAAAACAGAGAAGCTGTAGCAAACATTCCCTCCATCTACTGAATTAATAATGGAAGTCACAACCTGTGTGTGTGTGTGTGTGTGTGTAGGTGTGTGCTGATTTTATGCTGCACACAGCATGAGTCTCTCACCTCCGACTCGTCAAATGCTGAAGCTTGGTCAGTGGCCCGTCATCCTTTAGTGTCAGAATAAGATGACCCGGGTGGTGACCGCTGTTGACTTCCCCAGCAACTACTACAGAATTAAGAGTGAGAAACTCTACACTTTCACCCAGGAAAGTGCTGTTTGTCTCCCATGTGAAACCAAAAGTCAAGTTATTTAATGACAATATAGCGTGTAGCATACCACCACAGTGACGTATGCCATAAGATATATTTGATGTATGTCACGTGATGTTACATCACATTAGTAACAAGCATATTTATTCATATCCAAACTGTGGTGTGTTTTTCTAAACCTAAATATGTTCTCCCCATGACCCTTGCAAGGACAAGTGGTTACGGACAATGAATGAATGAATGAATGAATGAATTAATTAATTAATTAATGATTAAATATGTTCTTTTGTTGACTAAACCTAGAGAAGTAGATCCCCAAAACATTTTATTTTTTTGACCTACTTTTTAAAATTATTTTGAACAAGACTTAATGAAAGATTTAGCGAGCGGAAACTCTTCATTTCCTGTGAAGACTTAAGTTTATTTTATAAAAACACAATGCGGGGAATGAGTATAAATTGACACAACATGCCCAAATGTCCAAAACTGACTCAGGAGGGGCACCTATCATATTTTGATGTGATGGGCCACCGACCAATTTGGTATTTGACAAGTTTTACTTATTTTTCTTGTTCCATTACTCCCTGTGGTATTTCAAACTGATCCACTGTAATTTAAAAAATGCTGAAAATCACAATTTTCTTGTTTTGTAGACACAGTTTTGATAAACATTTTTGATAGCGGCAAGTGCTGAGCTCACTAAAAAAAACGTTGCATTTTGCACATTGCATTTTCTGCACCAGTAGGAAATGTTTGACTTGCATTAGCAGTAACACAATACAGCATTTTTGCAGCAAGTGTCGCTCTAAACACCCTATTCATAATACTGCACATATACACACATACACAAACACACACACAAACCACAATACTGCACTGTGAGCAGACACATTATCCATCATCTTGAGCTAACAAGGGTTTAACCAGGCAAAACAAATGACACCTCTCAGAACATTACAAGATCTTAGCCGAGAACGCACAGCCTGATTTATCAAAGCATTAATTATGGATGGACCTTTATTACATCAGCTGTGTAGGAGGATGGAGGATGTTGACTCTATTGGTCAGCATTCGTCAGGAATTTAATCTCCGTGTTTTCTTTGATCAAACAACTTGATTAATCACTTTTTACAGAGCTTAATATATTGTACACACATTTCAGAAATTTGTGTATTGACCTGTATTAACTTTATTATTTTGAGACAAGATTACATGTCATTGCAGTGATGATACATTGGTATAATTTTACAGTTTCATAGCTGTTGTCAGTGTGACAGATGGCATTGTTGTGAAACCAGTGGTCTACATTTTTTCACAGCTAGATTCTGGGGTGTTTGTCCTTGATGTTGAGCGTGCTTTCAGGCTCCTCAGTCGCATTCATGTCTCTGATGGTTCAGTGTTTTATACGACTTAAGTGTGGGAACTCATCTATTTCATGACAGCTTCACTCTGCATCAATTCTCATTAAGCTGCTGTCTCTGTGCAATTAACAGCTACATTCAAATCACTTCAATTAACTACAGAGGACACAATATGCAGAGAGATTATCAATTTGTCAAAAAAAGATGGCAGCAGGAGTGTTAGCAGTGGCTTTGCAATTAGAAATGTTGTATAAAGTCTGTATTTCAGACCTTTTATGCAAAGCAGACACTCTGACCATTTTTTATGCTTGTTTCACCTCAGCCTTTTTGGTGTACAGGTAATTTCCAACAGACCTTATCTTTGTCTCCCAGGAGCAGAGCAATTTTACACACTGGTATAAAATTAACTCGCACTTTTTACAGGCACATCTGGATGAGAGGCTCAGCAGAACTGCAGCTGATGTGCAGGAAGTAAAGTTTTTGTGTTTTTTTTTTATTATCAGTGCAGAAAAGTCTGGACTCAGTGATTTTAAAGTTCTCTCCCTGTCCTGCAACTTAACTTTTTGAAGTGCCAGCTCATTACTGTGAGCATCAGCATCCCTGGTGCCTGCATGAAGTAAAGAAAGCTGACAGTATGTCAAGGCCAGACATGCAATAAAATCCAGTCATACACTCTGCTCAAGGTAAAAGTTAGCATCAATCAAAAGCAACTGTATTAATGTCAAGTTGTTGTCACGTTGCGTTCATTTCTGAGGATATGCATAACCAATACTCCAACAAGACACAGGATATACAAGGCAACCATCATCCTGAGGGGATAATGAATGTGTGTACACACATACCCACAAATGTCAACCTTGTGGTGGTAGAGGAAAAATCAAAGGATCACCAAAGTCATTAAGTGTCATCCTCTGGGCATCATGGATTTGTACCGAGTTACATGATAATCCACCCACAAGTTGTGGAGATATTTCACTAAAACCCCAGGATATCAATCTTACGTTGGTAAGGGAGAAATCTTCAAGAAAAAATCACCAAGAAAAAAAAAACAATTCAATAGTTATTCAATATTTCAGCCTGAACTAGTTATGATATACCGTCCAACCGAAATTTCCAGCAACGCTGTAAAGGCTTGATACGCTGACAGCATTACGCAGACACCCAGAAATATAAGCCACTCACACCCGGACCAGTAAACACGCACATTGTTTCTGTCAACTGACACATTGTCAAAGAGCTGCTGCAGGGATTCAGTTTGTGTATGAGAGTCACACACTTATTATGTTGCTGTGATCACACCAGCCATAATAAAATGTTGGCATTGTACGTTTCTGCAAACCTTAGTTATATTTGCACATTTCATACGTACCATTCACATCAGGAGAAGAAGGGGATGGTGGATGGCATGACACCTAACAGCAAGCAAGATAGCTTGCAAACAGCGGACAGCAGTAAACCACTGTTCCAAACGAACAGCAAAAGCAGGTATTTTCAACAACACGTTGGGATGTTTCCAGCTGTGTTTGTTGAGACAAAACTAGGTATGTAAAATGACATATTGGAGCATTTTCAGCCATGTTTGTTACAACAAAACCAGGTATTTTAATGACACGTCAAGACATTTCCAGTCAGGTTTGTTGCAACAAAACTGGGTATATTTTTAACAAATCTCAGGACATTTTGGCTGCATTTCTCGTGACAAAACTGGGTATTTTTAATGACACATTTAGACATTTCCAGCTGTGTTTGTTGCAACAAAATGGGAATATTAAGCCCCAACATGATGTTTTCCTGACCCTAACCAAGTTTTTTTGTGCTTGAAACTAACCACAATGCAAAATTGAAAATTAAAAATTGAAATGTTACAAAATGTACAGTTTTAACATATCCACTACATATGAACCGCAGAAATGTATTATATCCGTGGCTTGCAGAAAAATTGTACAGTAGCAACATTGTGCTGGCAATTGGGTTGTATTTTACACACAGAGAAGCACCAGAAGCACAGATGCACAGACAAAAAACTGCTGTACTTCACAAAGTCCTGTATCATGTAGAGTTGTAGGGACTACAAGTCTGTGGGAAAAGGTCACGGTGAAGAGTTGTTGCTCAGCTTTATTTTAGCTGCACTGCAGATATTGGGCAGAAGGCCCTTCTGGAGAACAGTTCATCTTTGTGTCCCCAAGGTGATCGCTTTATTGGGCTTATAAAAAACAGCTCTGACTTTGAGGAAGGGAAAAAGGTAGATGTTTGGACCTGAATTGAGTAACTGAGCTGTGCTAGTTGTTCGTTTTTCATGTGCATTTGGGAAACAGGACATATTGCTTTGATGATTGCTTGTCTGATATCCTGTTTTAGCTGCTGATTTTGTCCTCACTCGGCCATCAAAAATCCAGTGTAATTAAAGAAGAGGAGCCGAGTCCCTATTGTGAATCGATTCATGGCAGTCTCCCTCTCTCTTTCTCTCTCTCTGTCTTTCTTTGTTCCTTGCCATCGTGGTAATTTAGCCAAGGCCTGTGGCTTGTCAAGGGATCAAGCCCAAGCAGCTCTACTGGCAGAGCTTTAATGAAACACTTTTGGCTCACAAAGGATGTGCGTGCTTGAGTGGGTATGATCATGTGTGTGTGTGGGTACTCAGTAAACCATCCTCTTTGTCTATACACCAGCTGAGCCAGTGTAATTGAACATCCTGCTGATTCCACCACAAACACGTGGACGCACACACATACACAACACATGCACAAGCAGTGAGCTGGTAGTGACGTGACCAATGGCAATAGGATACACTCGCTATTATGGATATGCAGTGGCAGGAAACGCCGTCGGAAGCGTGGAGAAAAAATGCAGGGGTCTGCAAAAACATCTACTTTTTAGTAAGACGAGAACGCTGTGAGTACTGGAGTCAACAAAAAGCACGTAGCTCATGTATCGCTACACCAGCAGGAGCATATTGTAAGAGTGATATCACAAACATATTATTGATAGTTTGGAGTATCAGATCTGTTTTGACAGTAAAGAAGTTGTGAAAGAGGAGGGTTGAAGTGCTGCCTCAGATAGTTGCATGTCTGCAGGAGATGTTTTTGTGTGTATGTGGTGGAGAGAATAAGACAGGCAGAGCGGACTCTGCAGAATAGCACTGATGATAATAATAAACTTAATCTGTTTATAACTTTTCTTAACATAGTTACACACTGCTCTCCAAGGAAAGAAAACACAATTTAAAAAAATGGAATTACTGTTTGATTTAGAAAGACAGAATGGCCAAAGATAAAGCCAATTAAACATTTCATATTCATAGTTTCTAATTACAGATGAATATGTATTTGTGTGGTGGAGAAAAAATGGTGAGTACAGTTAACTCTGAAGTAACAGTATAATGGATGTAATTGCATATATAACAATACAAACAAATGAAATTTGCTATTTGACTTCATGATGGCAGCTGAGTGGAGATTGGTCTACAAGTCTTAATAATATTCAGGCAGATTGATTTGAAAACAAAATTTTAAACTCAACACACTGACAGTCAGCACTAACTTTCTTTTTTTTTTTTGAGAAAGCAACATTACGATCAATGACCTCTGTAAACCAAATACATCTCTATACTCAAGTCACAGGCTGCAACAGCCAACCAAAAAGGAATCAAATCACACCAGTACCACCAATAATTAATAAAATATGTACATTAAATAAAACAACCATGCTTCTAAAGAGCCATAGAATACCGTCCAATCCAAATTACAACTAATTTTATTAACTATCAGCATCTTAAGAAAAAAAACTCATTTAGTAGATTAAATATTTCAAATGCACCAATGGAAACAAATCACTTCTTATTTTCACACCTATAATTAATTTTTTTATATAAACAAATTAAATGACTTTAAAACATAGTGACGGGCCTACAAGAATTATCACTCAAATCTGTTGCCCCCTTTGACTTTTCAAAGCTTTAAAGAGAGTTTCAGCTGACTGTTTAGCTGTGCAGTCCACTCTCGCCCCTTTCAGAGTGTCGTTTTCAGTTGCTGTATGGCAACTGTTTTCAGCTAAAAAGCTCCAAAGACTCACTGTAAACTACATGTTAGGCACTAAACAGCAAACAGACACAATAAGAGGCCGGCTAGTAAACACAGAAGAGCAGTTAGCAGCTAAAGAGCCAGAGATTTCCTGCAGGAATTGGTAGAGATTAAAAAAAAGAGCTGAAAGAGAGTGACTATTAGATTTAACATTCACCAGGTGGACACAAATGCAACTCCAAATGCATGCTGATGTTGCTCTGTAATTGCTGGATGCATAATGAAGCAACTGTTTGCTTACAAGTCTAAAATATCAACCCACTCCAAGTGGCCAAAATACAGTTATTGCAGGTTTAAGTGAGTATTAAGCACAGCGTAATGTTAGCAATCAGTCAGGAAAAAGAAACATAACTAAGGTCTGCAAAGAGTGGAATGACTATGCAAATAATGATGATTTATTCCCATCTCTTCAACATGCAGGAAAACAGATTAAACAGAGAGGATGCTATTCGGATGCACTCAAACTGTACTGGGAATAGTTCAGACTCTGAACGGGACAAAAGAAGTGGAGGCGATAAACTCCTGACACATATTTCCTTCTTTCTGATTGTTGAAATGGCCAAAAAGGAAAAAAAAGCCTTTCCACTGTTTTTCAAAGCACTCAGTGCCGTGCATATAACTAAATACTTAGAGTGTCGAGTGTGACAAAGACATTCTTTGGCTTAGACAAAGCATGCAGTGCTGTTGTGCCTGTGTTATGCAACCAGATGCTGCCAGATTAAAAACTGGACAAAGAGGACGGCTTGAACAGGGCTGGAAAGGAGCGATGGAGGGTTGACTGGGCGAGTTAACGGTTGTCTCAGGCCTCATCATGGGTCAGCAGGGCTCTCATGTCATTTTAATGGAACTATAATTGACTTATTGATTTTAAAAGCCCAGCTTGGATCAATGGGAACACCGGCTTTGCAAGAAAAGAGAGAAAGAGAGTGAGGGAAAGTAGATGGGGTGCATGATGCCATTGTAGCTGCTGTGAAAGGAAAAAGCAGTGTATTTTATTAACATGAATACACAACAAGATATTTGGAGATTTCACCGCAGAGTCCAGAAATTGTGCAGAGAAAAAGATTGCAGTAGTGCTATCAGGCAGAGTCGTATCTACTTCTTGTTACAAAAACAGCTATAACAAGCAGTTCACAGACATATTCAAGTCCTTGGTGCACTGAAGTAACATGTGGTTTAACAACGACAAAGATACAAGGACTCCTTGTGAAAGAAGTAACAGCCTTGGTGACATTGAACAACACATTCATGGCAAAGTAAAGGTCACTCACATTCTGTTCTGCCAAAAAAAAGTGTCATGATTGTAGATTTACAGCAATAAAAATGCTACAAAATATAAAAAAAACAGGCCACTAATGAAATCCAATGAAAAAATTCAAACATACATCTGCTGAAATGCCTCCACCGTGACCTCAAATGTCAAACATTACAATGACTAAAAACCCACAGTGCTGTAATTCTCTCCTTTCACTGATTTAAAAAAAATATTAAAAGTTTTGCTTTCACAAGAATAGCAGCATGATATGTGTCCTTAAATTCATCATCCTGTCACTCTTTCATCCTCTCTTCATGAATCACCCTCATGATTTCTCCACCTCTACCTCTCCAACCTCTTGTCTGTCTCCCTGTCTCTCACAAATACTTGCAGCGTTTTAGGAGTGTATGTCAGCATTCACAGGTCAACATCAAGGCCAGCGATGGCGTTTGTCTACAAAGATGGACGCTGACCTTTCTCTGGTAAATCAGTTATTGAAAAGGTCGGAGAAAAGGTCAGCCAAAAGCTACAGAGATGGAGGGACCGGCTGCAGTGCTTCACCTGCCAGGCCTTCAGAAGATGACACACTGGCATACATTAACCCAAGTGCAGGAGTTGTACTTGACTTGAGTATTTCCATTTTATACTACTTATACTTCTTCACCACATCTCAGAGGGAAACATAATTTTACTCAGCTACTATTAATTCATGACAAGTTTCTTTGCAGATTCAGATCATAATTCAAGTAGCATTGTAATTTAAGTCATCTGAGAAAACACAAGACTTCTGCACCTCTTCTTGGCTCTGTTTTAAAATAAATCTAGCTCACGATGGGAGACTTTGACCAATCACAGGTCATTTCAGAGAGAGGGCGTTCCTATTGGCTGTCCTGCACATGCAGATGTGCGTGCACCTCAGTGAAAGACTGATTCGATGGCAGACAGTCCTGCAGAAAAAGTTGCTACTCCAGCATTGTCAGCAACTGCCTACACTGCAAAGCAACCAGAAAAGGAAGATGAACTTATCAAAAAGACTCTGACATAAATTAAACAAAACCTGTGTCAATATGCAGGTTTCCATTAAACCTCAAAATGTGCAAACTGAAACTGCCAATATAAAATAGGCTTAATGGAAGGACGTCAACTTTGAAAAAACTCTTTTCATGTTTTTGAAAGAAATTAAGACAATTTTCCCATGTTTCAAAGTGTTAAATAAATCAGTGTATGGGACACACTGGGTTAATGTATGAAGCATATGCAAATGCCTGTGGTCATCTGGTGGGAGGGGCTTAGAACAGAGACAAAGGTGTATTTCCAAATTCTGCCTACCCCAGCTTTTAGTATATATTGATGCTAATATATGCAAATAATTTTCATTGAGGACCTGTATGTGTAACAAGTATTATTTACACTGTAGTATTGCTACTTTGACCTAACTAAAATATCTGAATATGTCTTCCACCACTGAAGGCTGTCCTGGATATGAATACTGGTAATTGTACTGATGTAGAACATCAGTGTCAGTTATAAGTACGTTAGATGAATACCTGACAAGCATGAAGATGAAGCATCTGTAAACAGATCATCGCTGAAATTCTAAATCACTCATCGGTCCCATTGTGCAACTATTAATCAGCCCTGATTGGCTGGATCACAACTATACACGTCCAAGCAAGGGCAGTAGGTTCATTCCCACTAGTTCACAGAAACCAGTCAGTTCTAGTGTCCTCTATAAGGGAGTTGCATCAGTTTCAGTTTCAGTCCTTGTTGTGGTGCCTTCAGACATAAATTAGTCTCTGGTCTAAACTGACTGTCAGCCTGGATCCATTTTGCAACCTGTGAGAAGCAATTGAAATCATAAATTACTGCTTTCATTGCAACAAAGAGTTTCCCTGCATGTATTCCACACATGAGCTACACAGCTTCTGTATCCGCAGCCTCCCTTGTGAAAACATGACACAGCAGATTAGACTGGATGGAGGATAATTTCAGCAGGACTCTGAACAATCCAATGTGCTAACCTCCAGTGCCAGCAAGACCCAAGTGGGAATCGGTGAATAGATCCGGGGATAAAGGATGCGGATAGAGCAATAGGATGAACAGATTGAGAGCACAGCTCCCAGTTGAGCAAGAATTGATGAGTTTTTTTTAGAGAGTAGGTACGAGGGTGCATGACTGTCAGAGTAAATCTGAAAGAGATTGGAGCTGCTGGGACTGTCGAGCTCCCACCCGCTCGTCCCCAGACTGCCTTGAGAAGTGATGGATGGCTTCGCCTTCAGCTTCTAGCGAGGAACACAGTCTTTCATCAGCACAGATGCAATTCAATTTAGAGCAACTTTATTTATAAGTCTCATCGGTACAGGAACAGGCACAAAGCAGGATCCAGTACCAGAAGTCATTTGTCACATAAATTGAATTAAGGGACAAAAAACAAAAGCAGAATGAAATATAACGGTGTCAACCCCAAGAAATAGAATGAGCGTATGCGTGCCTGTGTAGATGTGTGACCATATTTCGTTTTGTGGATACCTGAGGCACATTAATTAACATGAATACAAACTATACAATATACATAAGAAGTTACAGTACCACACATTAGTGGTGTTAAATTGGCACTGTGTCTGATTAGAAAGTATCCATAATTGCTTTCAATAAAATTTCAGTTATTACCGTAAAGCCGCTGTCGTCAATATTTTATATCAACAATGGATAATAACTATGTGTTATGAGAAAGGCAACACAGCAGCTGTTTCAGTGAGTTTAAGCTCATTGTTTAGCTGTCCGCTCCACAACTTTTCTGTTTTGGTTCACTCTCATCGCTCTTGTAGGGTTGTTATCAGCCGCAGCAGGCTGCTGTTTTCAGCAAAAACGCTTGAAAAACTGATCACACGCAACATGCTCAGCACCAAACAGCACACAGACAGAATAAGAAAACTGTAGCTGCGAACATAGTGGAACATTTAGCAGCTGAAGAGTGAGACATTTTGCCTCAGGAATTGGTGGAGCCCAGAAGAGTGAATATTGGACTTGCATTCTGTAGGAGAAGAGCAGCTGTGTCTACTAACATTTGCAAAATCACTTTTATAAAGCTGAATATATGTTGATGTTGTATTTACCAAAGTGATCTCTTTACTCTCTTATTTGCAGCTTGGGCAGAAGCCCCAGGTGTTATTAAAATGATACTGGGGGCATGCTTTTGAGTTGTTTGTTGATGAAGAAGGAGTTGGTGACTAAGTTTAAGCAAGAAAGCTTCCTCATGATGATTACAAAAAAATTGCAGATGTCACAAAAAACACCAGAATTTTAGTGGCATAAACACAGCAATAAGAAGGGGTTAGGTTTAGGCAACAAAATGGATAGCAAGAGATCATGGTAACCATTAGTCAGGTCAGGTGATTCATGCAAGGGAACAGTGATTGGGTTAGGCAACAAAATCACTTGGTTATGCCTAAAAAAAGACTTCGGAAGTCACCAAAAGACACACAGCTTTTAGTGCCACAAACACAGGAACTAATTATTGTTTCCTGGTCTTGAACATCCCTCTCCTGGGTAACCTGGGTCTGGAATCCAGCGACTGGTAAATATGTCTATTACTTTGAACATGTAATAATGTGGGAAATGGGTTTACCTTGGAATTGGTGAAGAGCCCGGTGCATCTCTAAATGGTGCTAAATGGTGTCCCCGATGTCATTATAGTGGACATCGGGGACACTGCCCAAGCAGCTTATTTGACGCTGTAGGAGTGAGACCAGGCTGTGCTAACAGCTCATGGTGTTGCCTCCAAATGGCCATAAAAATCAGTTACAGGAGGTTTAAAAGTATTTCCATACATTGAACTAGCAGTAGTTTGTTGCTGGAACCATGCCACAAAGTTTTCTCTTTTCTTAAACATTCAAACTTCAAGGACCACATGAAAGCACAGTTTCCCTCTGGCAGAGAATCTATCGTACACACATATGCAGGAGCTCATCTTTGTGGTAAATTCTCACCGAGAGCAGCAGCTGATTGTACAACATTACAGAGGAGAGTGATAAAAGAAAACGAGGTACTGCCGTGGTGTGATTGCATTCACACAGATTTATAACCGCACTTTAATGGGATCATTAGCCTCGTTAAAAGCCACCTTGGAAACAAGAACACTGCATAGGGTATTGCAAGAGTTGATTTGGTCTAAGAATCTGAAAAAGTTGAAATTTTTGTCACATTAAAATGTGTTTTGACTCCTGTCACAATAATACTGCTAATAATACTGCCTGCCTTTAAAGAGTAGTATTCATAGTGTGAGATAGTTTTTGTCTTTTCAGTTGAAGAACTTTGTGGAAAACTTTTTTGCCCCTGTTGGTTTAACTGAATGGTATAAAAGTTTAGTGTCTAACATGTTGGCTCTTCCTGTTCAGTATTTCAGCTCATGCTCTCCTGTGTGTACCTGTCTTAAAGATGGATGGTGTTCCTGCGCTATTGATTCGCTCCAATGATGTTGGGTGGATTCAGACTGAAAAGTGAAAAAGACAGAAGTTGGAATTAAGCCAGACACCTTTTTTGGGTTAGCAAAATAATTTTCATTACACATGGCTGTGTAGAGGCGAGAGACATGAATAATGACTTCAGTCTATTTATCTTTGTATTGGCTATGAGCAGATCCTGAAGGACTATACAGAGGATGTACAATGCCACCGTCAGCCTTTGACCATCAAAGCATGCATAAAAACCTCCAAAGAAAAAGCTATTGTCCATAATAAAATCCCCATAATACATTTTCATGCCTTGTAAGCAAAAGGCCATCTGGACCCTTGGGTGCATGGCAATGTTTTTTAATTACATCTGAGCTACCAAGATTAAAAAGCATCAAAATGCCATGACACAGGGATTGTTTAACATAAAGCAAGGCATAACAGTAATAAATGCACCATGAGGGGAAGTATGACATTTCACAGGGTAAAAATTTGGTTATTTAGTGGAGGAAGAAGAAAGTTGTGAGCAGTTACTTGGTATCATCATGAGGCTGACAAAGACAGCCGAGCCGTTTCTCTTACTTTCTTTCCTTAAATTAATCTAAGTTAATGGTCTCCTGGCTCTGGTTTTATTTTTAATATTTAGCGTACAGACACAAGGTATTGATCTTCTCTCTGTCTGGCTCTCAGATGATTAACAAATAAGTATATCTCCCCCAAAATTACGTTGTTTGGATGGACACATGACTTCAAAGTCAAAACAAGACTGTGTGTCCAATAGCCTGTCAGGGTGAATGAATGAAGTAAAACAAAATGGCAATTTCAGTTCAGAAAATAATTCATATAAACTGTGCTTAGTAAGTAGACCTATCATGATCTGCACCAGTTTTGGCCATTCAGTGACAGCATGCCAGTTTATGCTGTTTATATACACTGTGTCTATGTACAATGTAGCTGAAGTCCTTCGTTTTTAGGTTTATTTCCTTAAGTTTAAGCAACAAAAGTCTATGGTTAAGATTGAAAAAAAAACATGGCTTGGTTTAAAAACATGTAGTTCCTAACATCATATAACATCATGTGAGATATGCCAAGTGACATGTGTCACTACCGCTATAGTAGCACATTATGTGGTCTGTTGTCTGCAAGGACTCTTTGAGGTATTGGTTGATGTTCACACAGGTTTATACTCAGCAACTTTTAGAGAAATTACCTTGCTTAAATAATTGCATGCATTTGCATGTGGCTTCGCGAAATATCCTGTGAAATGTGCAGTGAAGACAAAGGACGAGCGGGCTGAAGTATTATATTGAAAACTCAGGTATCCTGCTATAAGTGTCGCTATTAATTTGGTTTTGTTTAGTTTTAACTTTTTACTGCAATGCTATATGTCACATCTATCATTGCTGCAATTATATATGCATATCTTGAAACTAAATAATGAAAAACTGATCACAATAATCAAAAGGTGCCTCCAGGTGTCGGTATGTAACTAAGATTACTGACAAAGCGGGTATTTGACGAGTTGAGAGTGAGAATAGGCTGAAAAACTTGTAAGGATGCACAGTAGCTTGCACTTCTCTTGTCAACATGAGATAACCTTTCATAGAATTACTCTGACTCATTGTTCTACACAGTATACACAAGTAGATTTTATATTTATAACTTGTTTAAATAAATGAATACTACAAAGGTTTCTAGTAACAGTTTCTGTTCCACAGTCATCAACACAGACACGAGCAGATCTATAAATGCACAAGTTTTGACAGAGCTGTCAAACAGACTGATAATGGAAAATCTTCAAAGATATGTAGGTCTGGGCTCACAGCCATCACAAACCCAGCGCCAAGAATCTGGTCATCCGTTTCTTTCTTTTATTTGACCAGCAGAGTCAAGCTGAGATGATCACTCCTTTTTCAAATTAACCAGAGATGGAAAAAAGGCCTTCAGCCAACCGGCCACTGCACTCTGTAACTCAAAGTCAGCTGGATTTGCTTTGTAGTCGAGAAGTCATTTCTTGCTCACACAAGAGGCCAAAACTCTGGTGAACTTTGCACAGCATGGCCAGCTGCATTTAAAGTTACTAGAAACCCTTTGACCTGGATGACAGAAAGTCTTGATTATCACAGCGCTCTCTCTCAGTGAAGCCTTGTTATAATGAAGTCACATCCTTTTAAAGCTGCTGTGATTGTGCCTGAGTAAGCGCAGATCTGTTTGACTGCTCATCCGGCTGGCAGAGCCCTGTGTTCACTCAGGAGACCCGAGCAGACAGTCGGTGAGATGAACAAAGAGCACACTGTCTCTCTGGAGAGGTGCACTCCATGTCACTCTCCATAAGGTGGGAGCAGGCAGCGGCTCAGAGGTGACAAGCTCTGACAGCACGAACTGAGCAGCTCACTGTCATTTTTTTTAGTTACATTTTCCTGCTCCGCTGTCTTTCTCTACAGTATTGATTTCAAAGTAAAACCAAGTGAAAAATAGAATAATGTACAGCCTGCAACTAATCTTTGTTTAATCTCTAGAAACAGATACATGCTTGCAGAATTTGTAGATAATGGGACAAGATTTTGATATCGGAGATATTCTGTTGTTGTTTTGTAGTCCGAATAATACTGACAAGTCATATTTGAGTGGACTTTGGTAACAGTGGAGAACAAAACAGACATGATGCATTGACCATGCAATCTGGTAACCCATCACCTATTGTCTAATGATAATCTAGCTTTTATTTATTTGCTTTTTTTGTAATTTATCTGCAGTGATATGCAGGTATCTGTTTACAGGGATTAGCCAAAATGTTGTCTGGATCTCTTTCAAGTTGCTATATTGATCTGTAAATAATGACTGATGCACAGAATAGGAAGTCCTGGCCTGGATATCCAATGCCTAAACCAGAATCCCCCGAAATTCTGGCTGTTTCCCCAAGAGGCTTTATCAGTGGCGATACAGTATTGGTTTCTGAGATTGTTCTTTGTTAACGATTAGGTTGTGATGTCCTCATAATGGCAATGTCAGCAAATGGAATCGCATCGGTCTATTTCCCCTGATTATGGGGCATTATTCATGCTAAGTCTCAGTTGAGTCGGGCAACCTGATTCAGCCCGACTTTTTTCCTCCACTGTGCCGAGTTTGGGCCGATGCTGGGCCAGGAAATTTTTGATAAAAGCCCAGTGACTGCAGCCGGAATCAGGCAGTTTATTCTGCCCAATTATGGGGCTTCACTCATCCTGAGTCTCAGCCAAGACTCCACTGGGCCAGGTCATTTTGGCTATCTGGAAGGTATCAGAAAATAAATCCAGCAAGCAACAAATCAAACTGACACAAACTGTCTTTGGTATCAGGCCAGGTGACAGCAGATAAACATCTTGTTCCCTGTAGGCAAGATGCTGCAGTCATGAAGCAGTGATGGATGGAGAAACCTCTTTGAAACTTTCCATGGTACACATGAAAAAGTCACTGAAATACTGTACCAAAGAATTATTCTTGTTTGTACTCACAGGCTCAGAATAAAGTGCCAAATCCCAGTTTGAGCAAAAAATAAACCTAAATTGGCTGTGCAAAACATATTTGAGATAAGATGATACCAAATCCCAAATACACATAAGTGTTTACATGTCACAGTGATAAGCTATAAAATACCCTGTATGCAGCCATTTGCACTGCAATCTGTCTGAACACACAATGCTTTTTAGCCCATAAAGCTCTAATATACATATCCAAGCCTAAACATAAGTTTGCAATATTATCCACTATCCAAACAAATAATTTAGTGTTTACAAGAGTTAATGCTTTATTTGATGTCAACATAAGTCTAATTATACCACTCTACCCTGTGCAAGACATCTCTCGCACAACAGTCAGCAACTCTGATCATATCCTCATATGCTTTTAACTCAATTTATATCAGTTCTGATATCACTCTTGAATGTGAACAAGGCTGTGATGCTGCATGATTGATGCACACTGACATAGGAAAGAAAAGCTGAGACACTCTCCTCATATTGGGTTTCCTCCTTACAACACAAGCTTTCCAAAAACTGTACAGTGAGCTGGCTATAACTCATACACATATTCATACTTTGCACATAAAAAAAAGCAAACTCAGAAATTCACAAATGCACATTCTGTTTTGCACCAGTGTCATTCATTTTAGTTATTAAGTCCACTGCAGCTGCCTCCCTCCTGTCAGACTGTGCTGCTTTATGTGTCAATCAGCTGTGTGCATACTCAGCAAGAGCAGAGTGACCAACATGTTTTATTCTGTTTGTTGACTCAGTCTTTCGTTTTCAAAGTGTGCAAACACTGTGACTATTATGTTCAACAATTTTATGTTCTCTATATATGACCATGTGACTATATGAATGCTTGCTTATTAAAGTGGCCGACTTAATATCTTTCAACATCTCATATTTCATTTCAGCTTTGATGAATGTCCCAGGGACAATCATCTCCCCACAGCCTGGAATGAAATGTCAGTGTCACCTTGATCACAGACAGTAAAAAGGACTTATGACACCTGATGAAGATGGGTCTCTTTTTAACCCATCCTAGTCTTCATCCACACAGCCACCTTAGTATAAAACATCAAATTATCAAGCTCTGAGTCAGGTTTCTAGTTTTCATGCCAAGTTAGCTCAGCTAACTAGCTGCTGGTAGTAGAATATTGTCATGGTTGAATGAAAGCAGGTAACAGGTAAGGACACAAATGTAGACAAAGGCAGTGTCTTAAAGAAGAAGGTGCAAAAACTTACAGTCACAAGGCAGGTGAAGGTTAAAACCAGGAGGAAGTAGTCCAACCAGCCAAATAAATCCAAAGTGGCAGACGCAGAAAAGTCCTAGATGAATCCACACATTACAGACACTAGAAAATCTTTGACAAAAGTGGAACTGACAGCAGAAAAGAGGCTGGTATAGGGCTAAAGAGGGAATGAAATGAGTTGCAGGTGGGAGGGGAGGCTCAGGTGAGGGTGATGAGGTGGGAGTGAATGCAGGAGAAAAGTGTGAGGGCACCTGGTGGACAGGTAAAGAATAACTGAGGTGGCACAGGAAAGTGGATATGTGTCTGAAGAGAGGGACAGAGACAGATCGAGGATGTAACAGCAGCAGACTTTGTAGCAATAATATTTACATACAGATATGAGAGTGGAATCCATATTCAACACAAAGCTAATAAGTCATAAATTGTCAGACATGCATTAATCCACTCCTCCATTAATGTTGTCCAGTCGCCACTGACTAAATAAACTGAACAGGCACCTTATCGTTATTTTTGCTTGCTCTCTTTTTGTTAGTGTTACTGGGATATTGATAAGAATAGAGTGAATACATAGAAAAGATAGAGGAGAAACCGAGACAGAAATAGAAATAAGAGACAGGACACAGACACCGACTCCAGCAGTAAACACAGTATAATGACGAGCATACCTTTATGAAATCTGGCTCGACTCATTACACAGAGCTAAAGAGAGAGGGCAAGCAAGTGAGAGAGAGAGAGAGCAGCCCGACAGTTTATTGGAAATGAACTGCGTTCCCAGCATTTTGCTCCGAGCATCGAGACACACAAACAGACACACACAAAGAAAATTGCCTGTTCAGCATTCGTTTAGACACTGTGACAGCACACTGTCTGATACTGCTCTCTTACTGTCACTCATTCTGCACCTGGGGGAATCAAATGTAGATACACTGCACGCACACACAGACACACACACACGCACACATATGTTACCTGTGTGTGTATATAGACGTAAATATAGGATAGCACTGTGTAATTCTAATTTAGTTTGGTGGTTGCTTTTTTATTGAACATTTAACATTCTGCAAGATGGAAAAAAGATTATTAGAGTCCAGACCAGACTCAGCTCATGTCATTAAGGGACAACTGCTTGATCAATCGGATCAACAGTGAATGCTGTTGTGGCGGCAGTGGCCTTGAACCCAGAGATGTGGGCTCAGCATTAGATGCTGTACAGTTGGTTTTACTGGTGAGGAAGTCTGAAGATAAAGTTTAAAGCTTTATGGTGGTTGGTTTCTCTCTATCTCTATCTCTCTCTCTCTCTCTCTCTCTCTCTCTCTCTGTGTGTGTGTGTGTAGGGGCACTTTGTCATGAGTCTTGTCTCTTGTCTCTTCCAAAGAGAAATAAATTATTTAATTGTAGCTGAACAGTGCACAGACCTCCTTTGTGTCCTGCAGTGAAGTATATTTTTGGCACCTGAATATTTTTTTTTTACCTGAATGCTTACACACTTGCTCCCTCACCTTTACATCTCTAACATCCAAAGTTTTCAGCCCTTACATTTACATATTGATGACAACAAAGCAGTGACAAAAACACAAAACTATTCTCTATACAAAAAAGGAAAAAAGCATTTCAACTTTCAAATGTAATTTTACATTTTTATGATTGAAAAATGCTAGCTAACACTGTAAAAGCTTCAAATTTGGCACATTTATCAACTTTGAGGCTCTGTATATTGTCTTCAGATTCACCTGGTTTAGTCATGTCACATTCATGTAAAATCAGTGTTGATTGATTGTGATAAAATGGTAAATCTTGCAGAAGCCGAGACTGCAGGCAGCTTTGAGGTGCGAATGTGTAGTGTGTGAGAGTGTGTTTCGTCATTCTCTTCCTCTGCAACCTCCAGATCCCTGCTGTGAAGAAGAGACATGTGGAATAGAGTGATGACACCTCCAGATGAATAACCATAAAAGAGCTTTTTTTCTGTGTGGAGCAGACTGTGTACAGCTGGTAAAGATCAGAAGCAGTGTGAACATTAAACATCACCCAAAAGTACATATTATTCTGTAGATACAAAAAACAGTGTATCTAGGGCCTAAGACAGTGTCCAGATGATAATAAGCAAAAGTAGCACTTCACTGAAGGCTTAACGTATGCCTCTATCTCTAAAAACAATTCAGCACATTGAATGTCTGCAGCTGCTCTCCTGTATGATGTAGAGAGCATTTAGAGTTCAGCTTTCCTCTTAAGTATCATTACTTCTTAAATTTGGTATGATGGGGTCGTTGTAATTTTTGATTTTAGTGTAGTGTAATAGTGTGTATCATTATAATAATGATTTCTCCATTTTCAAACACTGCATCAGTGTCTCTATCAGTAAACTTTGTACATCTGCAGCATCCTCCAGAGACTGCACCAAAACAGCAAACACATGCTTGAATTTGCACATTGTGGAAGCTTTATTGACTCAAGTATTCATTTGGCTTAAGTGTAATGGGATTTTACCCTTGGGCTATGTTATAGTTGACCTATTGCACCTCATTAAGATTGTAACAACAGTACACATCGGGTCTACGACAGCCACAGAGATAGTCAAGTCAATTTTAAGTACAAATTTGTCTCAAGGGATTTACAGTCTGAAAGAAATCCCAGCCCTCCTGTAAAAATTTTGAGAAGAAACCTGACATAGGAGGGTTCCCTCTCACAGGATGGACAGATATGCAATAGATGCCATGTAAGCAGAATAGACCAACATAGTAAAATTAGAGTAAAGACACTCAGGGTGACTGTAAATATAGATGCATTGTAAATATACATGAAGAATGGATCTGGGAACTTCTGGAATCGCCAGTTAAAGACATTTTAAAAAAATAAAAATAAAATCAGAATAAAGATACTATGAAATTATTGCCCTGGGTTTTAAAAACATTTAGTCAAAAGCACTTCAGAACAATAATGTTTTTAATTTGAATTTAAAAACAGTTGCAGAGAGACTCAGTAATCTTTCCCTTTTTCAGTCACACCCATCTGTGCCAATTTAACTGTAAACCATCTGTTCATTGTGTCACACTCTTCTGCCCTCTGTTACAATAAAAGTATAAATATTGCACAGAAATAGTCTGTGATCGAGTCAGGACACAATAGAAGTTACCTGGGTTAATTTTCAGCTTTATAAGGACGTGCTCAGCCCACTGTCACTCTGTAGCCTATGTTGCAAAGCAAATGAAAGAATGTAATATGGCCTGCTAGTATATAATACATCTGTCTACTGTTGCTGTGGTGCTATCAACAGGTGAAATCCAACACTGAACTATCAATCAAAAACTACGACGTAGGTATCTGACAGAGTAGACTGACATTAACCCCTGTGCATCAAGTACAAAGCCAAACTGTTTATGGGAATCATCCAAGAACAAAATAGAAAAATCAGGTATAGCACATTTTTGCCTTTATATGACAGCTGACAGTGAAGAGAGAGACAGGAAATGTGGATAGCACACAAGAGTCCCGAGCATAGTCAGATAAAAGATACTGCAGCTCATGGTACACGGTATATGTGCACTGTGGCACTTGACTGAAACCACACCCTTATCAAGATGTCTTGTAGCTTTATTGCATTGAGTTCTGATTAGATTTACTGTTGGTAGAGATGCTTTTTGTAAGATTAACGTCTCCCTGCATGACCATTTAACTCTGCAAGAAATAAAAAAAAGAGAGAGAGCTTGTAAAGAAAACATTGTTCTTTGATACTGATGGGCTGACACCATAATCTGACACCTGCTGCTGATGTTCTGGACAGATGAAAGGTTTTCTCCATCAAAAGATGATTGTAGTTATGCCAGAAATATCTTACTGTGACATCGCATCATCTGCGTTTGTCTCGGTATCCGTAAGATTAGTGCTTCCTTTAAAGTCTTTACTGTCTGTTCACTTCTTGTTCGGCTGCTAATACTGAAAACACACACAAACACACACACAAACACACATGCTCAGCCAAATATAATAAGATTAGTCATCAGTGACACCTCTTCAATGGTCATTTGTAGGAATCAAATGCGACAGAGGAATATTAATTAAACAGTGCACATATTAAACTTGTCAAATTAGGCAACTTTATCTGCCAACGATCATAATCTGATTGTTTTTATTCTTCAGCCCATTTGTAGGATGTAAAATAATCTGCACTAGGGCGTCCTTCTCTGTCGCACATCTATCACCTTCACACCACAAAGCTCATCAACAATTCATGAAGTGTTTCCACACCTATCAGCAAGGTGAGGAAAGGTTTGAGCCCTGCAAATTCTTATCATGGCTGTAATCCCACATGCATCTTTGTGTCTGTGTGCGAGTGTCACCGATACACTTTTAGATGCATCGTTGGCTTGCTGTCACTATTAGCGTGATTAGTTGTCTTCAGGTTTCCAGCAGCTGTGTGAACCATCTGCCTCTCCTTGCAGGATGAGGCAAAAACAGAAAAACATGACTTTAGTTTCACTCAGGGCACTTTGCTCATCACAAATGTGATTAAACCGTATGGATGCAATAAGTAGGTGAAAATGGTGATAGAGAGAGGGAAGAAAAGGAAACAGCAACAGAGGTTTACCAATATACACTCAACATCTCAGGTGTCCAGATAGAAGACAGAATAGTGATCTCCATACAAAGGAGCTGGTGTTCATTTTGATTTTTGGAGTTACACTGACTAATAATATCAACAGTTATAAATAATGTGCTGCAGGACATTCAGCCCTAAACAAACCAGACTTTCAACCAAGAAACGTTACATTTCTTGTTGGGCAGCGACCTCTTTTAGCCGTAGTAACTATGACAGGAGCAAAGGAGGAAGTCTGGTGATGTACATCAAGACAAACAGCAAATTGAAGGACAAACAAATAAGGGGATGTCATCCAGCATGAGAGTTCCTAAATGGTTTAATGAGTAGGACGATGATGTGAATTATATGATATGGCCTTCTCAGTCACCAGATTAGACACCCATGGGAGATTCAGGATGAGATGTTTTTGTCTTATCTTGGTAAGAGCGCTCTCGACCACTCGTAAAACTTTCTAGTGAAGCAAAATTAAGAAAACACTGAAAAATCCCAAAAAATCAAGGAATACTAACAAAATCAGAAGAAATCGTGGATATGAGCAAAAATAAGAAAAAATTTGTTTGTATATTGCTTCTTGTATGGGTCAACCAATATCGGTTTTTCAGGGCGCATATCGATAGAGACTTATAACCAACATTTGGAATTAATATCCATTTACATTTAAAATGAAAATCTTTCTGTCAGTATTTAGAATTTGGAATATAACAAAATCCAACGTGAACCTTGAATGCCTTTCGCAAATGTTTAAGCAAAACTGAACTTTTCAACATCAAACACAGAAAGTTCTCAGCAACTTTTTTTATAAAGTCAAGTGAAAAATTAAACAAAAAAATAATAAATAAAGATATCCCCCTAAGGTCCCCCCTAAAGCTCCTCCCATGCTCACACTTTCTTTGCACTTTTTAATCAATCATTTTTAGCAGCAATCATTAAAATAAAACGCCATTACAAATAATCAGCAAAATGCCAAATATTGGCCCCACTAATCAGTCAGGCCGATAATCTATCAACCCCTACTTTCTTGCATGAGGCCCAGTTTTGTTTATACTAACCCAACCTCCATTCAACACAAAGACAAAGGCTTTAGTAGCCTTCACCCCCCTATTTTGTTCCTCTTACTCTTTCTCTCTTTTCTCCTTTCCATAAACTTGTGTACATGGATGGAAACTGGCTGCATGAGAAACAAGATTGCCTCTTCAAATGCCAGTAAAACTCATCCTGTCACCAGGCTCGTGGTGACATAACATCTGCAGCACCCCGAGCAGCGCTCATAAGACCAATTAAACCAGGATATGTTGCTCATAGTTCTCCTAGACTTCTGTTGTGATGTTGGTGTTAACTTCTCTTTCCCTCTGAGCAGCACGGCTCCTTGTTCTCACCATGTCTTGACAAAGAGGAAATGCTCATAAGAGGATAATTGGGCCCCTGACACTTTTCTCTGGCAGAACTGTGAAGAAACTCATTTTGCCTCTCTGTAGGCGCGCTCAAGATTTCCTTAAATGTGCTTCCAAAGCCGCAGGGGCCATATGACTTCTGCATGGTGCTCACGAACCATCAGCTCAATGCAATGTTTCCTTCTGCTTTGCTTCAGCACGCTATATGGTGACAGAGCAGCACAACAAACTGGGACATAAGAAATATAGAGCATGCTTCAGATGATCACCACACAGTTCATAAACTCTTAAGTTTTCCATCTCACTTGTAATTGAGTAAAAGGTGCCAGTTGTTCAACAGATGGCAAAGGGCATACTTAAAACAACTTAGAGGTTTGGCAGTGAGTCGACCATTGTTTAAAAGTTCTGCCTCTGATCTGAGGATATAAACATCCACCTCCTCTAGCCTGGCCTTAACTTCTGTCTGCGTGAGAGACAGTGAGTGTATACTTGTTTTTCTGTGGCACCGTGCCATCCGCCTCACACAGCCTTTTTTAGATGGACTCTGGAGAGCTTTTTAATACAGCCGGGCGAGCAATCTTACTAAATCATGTTATTTATGACTCCTTTTTTGCAAGTCATTCAAGGCTATATTTGCCACTAGTAGAGGACTGGAATTTCCCAGCACACGCTGCTGTAATTAACTGTAACTGTAAACAGGAAAAATAGTGCCGGCACATAAAAATATACACATGAGTTTGCATATGTTGGCCAAGAAAAAGAGATGATCCGTAATCAGATGTTTAGGGTTATTACTTCAGTAATGGTTCTTTAAACAGATATCTCCATATGAATGCAAAGATTTTGGTATTGGAAATGTTCTTGTTTGCAGAGGCAGAATGCATTGGCCAACATGCAATCTAAGAACCCAATCATCTGACGAAGAGTTAGCTTATTATTCATTCATTTTAAAAACTGCTTATCCTGTTAGGGTTGCAGGGAGCTGAGAGACGGGGTACACCCTTGACATGTCACCTGACTAACACAGGGCTGACACATACAGACAACCAATCATGCTCACATTCACGCCTAAAAAGCTGAATTTCCACAGTAGGAAATGGCCTGAATCTTCCACTGTGGGGCCCATAGAGCAAGTGCAGCCAAGTGGCTAATGGTTGGCCCTCTGCTAGCTTCCTCTAGACTGTCCACATGTTACTGAACCAAATAGATAGATAGATAGATAGACAACTGTGCACCTCTCCTTTTGGAATTGAGCACACTGCCGTTTTTCATAATTTCCAAATAACTGCAGACACTTCAATACAAACATGCAGGTGGCCTTAACTTTCCTCTCTGTGTGACTATTTAAGCAGTCTTTGTAAACAGTAACTGCGAGGCAGACTACTTCCTGTAATTGTAGGTGTATTGATCCCTAGCTGTACTCAGTGTCGGGTAACACCATCCCCAGTGCACACTTTGAGTCTGCCCTCTTTATATCTCTGCCATGATGCACATATCTGACCACATGTGAATGCAAACGCTGGTAAACACTGGAAATATGAGAAGCATGCAGGTAGACCTTCATCTGTACTTTGCCTTTTTTGCAGTATATCCAGTGTACAAAGCAGGGATGAATGACAGATTTGATTTACCCTCCATTTACCCTGTGAGTGTTTGCTGAGTATGCTTTTGTTAGCGCCTCGGGTTCTTTGGTGTTCAGACGCAGAGATTAATTTATTTTTTTCCTTCACCTACATTTTTTCCATCAGGTCTGTTGCCCTCTGATCAGGAGGTCAGTCCTTTAACCTCCGTGCTGTTGTCACTCAGTTATGGAGGACTGAAGGTGAATGAGTTGTTTGATCAGATGCTGGTTGCACATAAAGATTATAATATTCCACCCTGCAGCGCTGCCAAGACACAGAAAATACTATTCCCACGTCAGACATCAGCTCAGACAGATTGTTTTGTGAGGATGAGAGTGTGAAGCTAAATATCCCTGCCAGTGTCCCTTGTGCTCCGTCAGGGACTCTCCATTGACTGGCTGGCAGATTAATTGAATTCCCACGTGGGAAGCTAGAGGCATGAATGTCTTTAGCTACAATAAACACAATAAAATAACCCGAGCTTTGTGTTGGTGCAGCTCTCAGAGGTTGATGGTGTGTATGCGATGTGTCTCCGAGGGTAATGTGTGGAGTCTTGCTGACTGTGCTAATGATCTGTTGTGTTCAAGGATAATTAGTTCTGGCTCTTATGGCAGCTTTCAAAGGGATCAGGGTGCATTTGTTATTATTTTACAAATAGTTGGGGCGTTTCCAATAACTGGGTCAAATCTATTGCACATCGGCATCTCACTATGATGAATGCATGAGTGAGGCTGCTGTAGATACACCTACTGTATGTGTTCTTGAACCTCAGTCCAGTATGTAATGTAATATAAAAAAATAATCATTATATGACAGTGATAGATAATGATACGCTGTTTATATTCCTATAACAATATGAAAGCTTCTATCTTTACACCACTGATGAGTGTAGTATCATAATGACTACAGTATCAAGTAGTAATCAATAAACAGGTCTCAATTCCCAAACACAGAGAAACATACATACATTACATAAACCTCTGCAGACATTTTGACATGTCATAGCAACATTTAATAACAATAATAATGAATGATTTCCATTTGTGTGCCCTGGTATTAATGCATGCTGGCCCACTAACATGGCTTAGAGCCATAATTAGTGTTATTAATTACACCTCTGTCTTTCCTGTTATGACAAGTCAAAATGAACCGTATACTTTGAAAACAATCTTATTTCACAAGACTTTATGTACAACGATTCATTGGCATTTTAGGACCATAATGCTGCCTAAAGTTTGTTTTTGTGAACTGTGAAATGAACTGGTTTTCCCTTTAATCTGCTCATCGCAACTACAGCAGAATTAATATTTTTATGGTTAAGTTTGGGCACTAAAAACAGTTAAAGGGGCAGTTCACACCAAAAATATATATTTGTCATCTTACCTGTAGTGCTGTTTATCAACCTAAATTGTTTTGGTGAGAGATGCTGAGTGTTGGGGTGACTGTACCTTTAAGGTTAGAGAAAATTTTTGGTCTTGATTAAATCATCAAAAGGTCAACACTGACTTGAAGATATGACATTTACTAAATTAACATTTAAATATCAACATCTTCCCCCCAAAAAGGGTCCCAGACCTCTGGTTTGGCAAAATAATATAACATTTTTGGATTACAAGATATTGCCAATGAACATATTTGCTGCCATCAAATAAACTGCCTTCAAAATTTATCAGGCAAAAAAAAGTACTTAAATGAATTTCCAGAAGAAAGTACTCTCACTCTCACTTTTCAAGCTTGCGTAATCATCTCATCACCACCAGAGGACCACAACCTTGTAAATGACCCGAGCTGACGTTGCAGGTCAGACAGTGTCACGCAGAGTCAATGACATGAAGGTGAAACAAGAGCAACCTGCTGAAGTCACATGTGTTACAGTGCTATGTATCATATGCTGTCAAATTAAACACAAATCGTATCTCTATGAAACCAAATATATAAACCAGATATAAAGCAGGAAGCTTTGAGCCAGTAACTACTATATATTATCACAGTTGGCAAATTTTAAACTGTAAATGCAAAAAATAAAATAAAAGGCCAGTTTCATTTATCTTCCGTAGCCTCCAGCTGTAATTTTTAAAATATTTCGTTCAGTGTTTGTTTTCATGAGATAACGCTAGAGACTTTAACACAATTCTTAGCTGTCTTTGCCATCCAGTCCCCTGGGAAATAATCTCAGTAAAAAGCAGAAACACTTTCCCACCTCCTGTCAACAATAATGGATGGTTCCCCTTTTTTTTCTCCAAAGAGTAATTTCTTCCCCAGAAGAACTGTTGACTGACGATTTACAAATATTGTATTTCTTTTCATACTGTATAATTGGTCGTCAATACAAAATAGCTTTTTTTGTGCAGTATTTGTGCCGACTGACATGAGTTTGTGATACTGAATTTGTACATTTCTTAACCCTTTGAACCCTGAGGAAACTGGATTTATTTCTTTCAAAAACGAGATTAGACTTCAGCTGTGAACATAGTTTCAGGTACAGTCTTAGAATTACTTTATATGCTGCGCACCTTGAAATTTTACAAAAATGGTTAGATGAAGAGCCCCCTGATATCACGATGAGGTACATAAAGCTTTTGTCTATATTACCTCTGGAGAGATTATCACATGTGCAAAGAGATACTCTGGAGGTTTTTCTTAGGGGCTGGTCCCCAATAACAGCATACCTGACAGAAGAATGGTTAAGAGTTGTAAGGATGGGCGTAACTAATATAACTGAATAAGTATGTTAAAGACCATCATTTATATATCTCACTGAATGAGATCAGTGCTATTGCTGGTATTTTTTATGTTTTGTTTTGTTTGTTCTATCTATATGTGCCTAAGTCTGTTCTTATGTTGTAGCTTTTATTATGTCTAGTCTTTACTGTAAATTAAAAAAAGAGGGAGAGAAAAAAGTGGGGGGAAAAAGAAATAAGCAAGTTGAAGAAATATTACTGAAACTGCAAGTAATTAGTAGTTTTAGATTTTTTTTTACTGTATTAAAACTGTATTTATAACTAAGAAAATTAAATATCTAAATGTATCTTTCATTTTTTTCAGGTAATTCCTTTGTTTTTTGATTTTCTTCTTCCTTCTTCTTTTTCTAATCTTCAGGCAATTTTCTTGCACTTTTTTATTATTTTTTTAATTTCATTTCATTAATTGCTCTTTTTTGGGGTAATTTCTTCTTTTTTTGCTCATTGTCATCTTCCCATGTTTTTGCTCAGGTTTCAGAGGGTTAAATGAAGCTGCAAGCTACAGAAACTTCTTTGGAGAGTGACCTTTAAAACCTGACAGTTTTTATGAACAACAGCAGAGTTATGGTAGCACTTACCCCCTTTATAATGTGATTAAAATCTCACTTTGAACGAGTTTTTTTATACTGTCCTTTAAACGACCACTGTAAGATGGACAATAAAGAAATATATTAAACAGGCGACAATAAAATATTTTGTGTTACTGGTGGACAGAAATCACTGGTTTATTTTCAATTTTCAGTGAAAAGCTTAGCTTAATATTTCACTCATAATTATAAAACACAAAGGTTTTGCATTTCATTAGCGAAAAACAGTTCTTGTAGGCCTTGTACTCTATAAGCAGATGGACTGAAGCGAGCTGTTGGATGAGTAACAGCTGTGAATTAGTCTCCCCTTCGTCCTCATCGCTCTTATAGATGTTGACAGCTGACCCTTATCTCCTTCTCGACCATATGGGATCATTTGGACTTTATCCAAATCTCTAATGTTAATGTTTGTTTCAATCGATAGCTTTGTTTTCGCTTTCTTCTCTCTCCTTTCTCTGTACTCTTTCTTCCCTCTTTTCCTTTCTTCTCCTCATTTCTGCCTCATGTTCTTCATATGAAACCCTGAACTTGCAAGGTCATATGTAGACCTGACATGTTGTGTTAATTTCCCCTCTATATCATCTTATAACCTGCTGAGCTGTGCATTAAATCAGAAGTTGTGTCAGCCCGGAGCAGCCAGTTAATGGGAGCCAAGGTTGGGGCACTTTGGCCTTGTTTTTACAGTAGTGATGAAGAGTGGAAAACACAGCGTGCAAATCAATGTTGTTCTTGTTCTCTCTCTTGCAGTCTCAGCAGAAGTGCATTGTGATCTTTGCCTTGGTGTGCTGCTTCGCCGTGCTGGTGGCGTTGATTTTCTCAGCGGTGGACATTTGGGGCGAAGACGAAGACGGGATCACGGAGGAGAACTGTAGCAGGAACTGCAGGTGAGAGCTGCAGAACCACAAACACACACGTGTTTGACTTGTATACTCGTCAAATAGGTATGATATACTCGTCATAGGTTACGATCTTAGTGGCCGTTACTGAGACATGAAATTCAAACCAGGAGGCCCAATTTGAGTACACGAGTCTGCCTTTCTGTCAGCTTTTGTTTGTGTTTGGGGGTTCTTTTGTTGGTGTGTACTTGTGACGTCACATACCAGCCCGGAGAACAGGTAAACAGTAGACAGCAGCAGGAACAGAAGTCTTTGAAAGCTTTTCAGTGGTTTCTTCTCTTTCAGTTACTTATTCAGCCTCTTTTGCAAACTCAGTGCAGATGTATTTGGATCACTGTTTTAGCGCTGCTTAGGAGGAGACGGACAGTAATTACACACAGTGCGGCATTGCATCCTGCCAGTTAAGGAACTGAAATTAGCGCATTTACACAGGTGTCGTGTTCCCATCAATGCAGATCGAAGCCAGAGGCGATAAAAACCCGTGTCTACTGCAGAGTCATTAGACCTGGGTGTGAATGCAGATCATATGCATTACCATTGAATTAAAAAGCCAAATGTTAGTGTTTTTTTGTGTAGTGGGAATGAGGCTTTAGGCTGTTTATTCATTCAGCCAGTTACCATTGCCAGAAATTCTGATTTTTTTTTTTTTTAGCTCCAGTTTCAGACCATAAATCAATCCCAGGCTGAGACACATTGCAATCCAGCAGGTTTAAGCCACTGGCAAAGGATAGAAAACTGCAGTGTAGAGGCTGCAGGCCCCACAGCATTACTTGCAGTAATTCAGAGGGAGTACTATATACTGCTCTCTCAAAGTGAAAAAAAATGGTGCAGGCCAAGTAAACCAATACATTAAAAAATCTGATCCTATTGTAGCCTCCCCCGCTGCCATGAAATGATTACCAGGCTCTTCTTAAAGTTTAAACCAGACTTTAATAACTTTCTTTAGTCTGTTTAAGAATATGGATCCCCAGAAAAAAAGCCCGGTAACCACTGCAGTATGACCCGGCGGTCCGGAGTGAAACTAGCTGATCAGCAGTCATTTTCTCTGATACAGCACTCCCTGCTTTCCACTTCCTACATGGTTCCCCTCCATTAGACTCTTATCATCCAATTTACCATTCAGCCTTGAATTACTTCCCTCGCTCTCTCTCTCTTTCTTTATGTGTGTCCATCCAGTTGCTCCCTCCTCTTCCCCAAATCAGCCATTTAACAACCTTTCAGAGAGCACTATCAGACATCCCTCTCTTCCACTTAAGGCTGAACATGTAATCCAAACATGAAAAGCTGAATTGGGCTTCCCTCCTGCTCTGAAGGACGGCTAAAGTTTCGAGAGATGAGAGATGAATATAAAACTGAGGAAGGGATGGGGGGTGAACTAGATGAAGAGAGAGAGGAAGAATTGGATAACAAGATAGATTTGGGGTTAGAATGAGTCAGAGATGAACCTATTCATCAGCTGTTCGTGGCTGTGTGACGGTGTTGTCAGTTCAGAACTTAGCTCAAATTTCAGAAATGCGTGCTGTCATTTTTACAGCCATGCGTTGGTATTTATATCCCATAAGCTTAATGACAAAGTTTTACAGTGTCATGCATCATATGAAAGATCTATAACATGCACAAATGTAACATAATTGATGATTTCATAAAGTGTTTTGCTCAGAGCGAGCTGCAGTACACAATAGGAAAAGTGATGGATTACTGCAAAACTGACACATTTATAATGAGGTGCACTGAGGCTTGCTCACACTCCCCTAAATTTCTAAAGGTGCTTGTAATTAATCAAAGAAAATGCAAGTCTCTTTCAGACAGAATTCACTCTGAAAATTATCCAGAGAATAACTTACAAATGAAATTCATGACTGTTTCTTCTTAATAATCTAAATACAGCAGACTGATCCTTTTATCCTGCCTTGGTTTTCTTTCTGGGCCTTTTAGCAGCCCAAATAATGAGTCAGCAGCTTTTTGTTGTTTGTAATGTTGTAATTCAGATATGTAACACGCAGCTGGTTGTTTTGTTATGTAGATTTCCCTTTAATCTATTTCTGTCTGCATAATGAACAATGCTAATGTCTGGATTCAGGAACAGGAGACCTGAGATGGCTTGCTGCATTTTTGCATCTCCATTAAAAAAAACAACTAATGCAGATACTAGATGACCATAATTTCTTCACTCTTTCTCTGACAGTACAAACTCATAATTTAATTCAATTTGATTTATACTTTCCCTATGAGGATGAAAATTATGAGCTATGATTGCAGTAAAACATGTTGTTTGGGTGTGGGAGCAAAGTGGTATCCTCTTATCTGATAGCATTCAAATGACTGATGTATCCTGGTGTCAGACGGATGATAAGCAGGTTAATATTGATCTATAGTTGCCTCATGGAAGGGCAGAAACAACCAGACTCACATCCACTTATTTTCTGCAGCCACTTAGTGGACACCAACATTATAACCTTAGAATAAGTTTGAACCATAAGCAAAGTAATGAACGGAGCCACCTTGACATGCTAAGTCAACAAAAAACGAGCTTAAAACAGCCGATTCAGTTGGGTATATTTTTACATTTTTAGGCAAAGAAAATGTTACAGTTAACTTTTATGAACTGATAACACACTGTGAGAGAATCGAAGTTCCAAGACGACACAACCTCCCAAAACAAGTTCACAACTATTTAAATATACAAAGTGCCATGGATACACATTGCTCCATCCTGACTGACAGGTCATCCACTTGTCGTTTGCAAGATAGCGATACCCTAAAGTATACCCTGTTTTATCGTCTATTCTACTGTACATGGAGCCATTTTTTACAAAACTGAGAATCACTCTGTGTTACAGAAGACATGAATCTAATTATTAAGACCATAAATTCATTAGCAAAATGTTTACTGAGGCATTAAATCATGAGAGACATAGGGTCATTTTCTCACAGACTTCTATACAATCCGATTCTTTTTGCGACCAGAGTCGCCCCTGCTGGCTTCACGAAAGAATGCATGCTTAAGTCAAGTCAAGTCAAGTCAATGTTATTTATAAAGCCAATTATCACAAAACACAGTTTGCCTCAGAGGGCTTTACAGCATACAACATCCCTCTGGCCTTAGACCCTCACATTGCCTAAGGAAAAAAAAAGGCTATGTCCACTTTTTATACATGGGTTTGAACTTAAAAAAGAGCTGTTTCAACTGGCTCAAATGCATAGAGCATGCACAATTTCGTGCCTCATGAACTCCATTTACAGATCTGTGCTGCAGCCAACACAAAATAAGACCAGCTTGAGAAAAACAACTGAACAACCCACAGAAATACCAAACTGGCCAAGAAAAAAACTATTAAATGAACTGACTGGAGCAAAGCTGGCTTGGCGGCTCCAAGAATAAACAACCAGTTTGTGGAACAACATGGAATACAGCAGCCTATAGTGAGCTTAACAAGTCTCATTAGTCGCAGCAAATTATTGGCTGTGAGTCAAAATGTCAGGAAACACCTGGGAGAACAGTTGTGACAGACAGACAGACCAATGCAATAAACTTGCAGTCTACATTAATTTGCATATAACACAGAAGATCACAGTGAAAGAAACATTTCATTAAGTGGCTCAAGCTCCAGATAATTGATTAAAATTTACATACTAAGTGTGCTTACCATGACAACAGTGTTCTGGTTGAGCCAGATGAAACATTGGACTTGACATTTACCTTTAAAAAGACACAGCATGCAGGGAGCGGTGCAGCAGCAGCTCCTGTGATACCCATATTAATGTCCTCGCTGCTGTACACTGAGGGCAGCACACGAGAGGGTGGATAATTTATATCAGGAGTCAGGGGCTGACACTGGCACATGCTGTTACTCTAAGTGTGCTACAGCTGGCACACAAGCACCTGCATGTTTAATTGGCATACTTAACATGTCATTGTGATGTTTGTAAGATGTTTGCAGTTTGTTAAACATGTGAAGTTGTCTCGGCCCTGACAGCTCTATAATGGAGTGAAATATGCTCTGCTTTCTGGAATAAAACATCAGGAGGGAGAGTTTATCATTCTGATCCAGCTGCGCTTACCTACTGCACGGTGAAGATTCATTATCATTCAGAGAGTGAGGGATTTTATATCCGGATACACTCTCTCTCTTTCTCTGCCTCGCTGTCTCATGTATGCACACACACACTCACATACACACACAGTGAAGTTTACACCACTTAGGTATTGGCTGCTGGGGATGAATCACACCCAGGAGTGTGCAGATGGGTTACAATGGAGGGGGACCAACACTGGACATCAGAGACTGAATAAATCGATGAATCACTTGCAGCCAGAGACGGCTGCCTCCCTGCTTCCTCCACTTTTAATACCAAAGCCTGTTTAAAATACTTAGAACCACCATTCATCACACCTTGCAGCCATTATGGTGAACTGAGAGGATTTCTTTTAAAATAAGATCACCACCCCTCCTCTTCAGTCTGTTTTCCATCAGTCTCCTTCTTCGTCTTTTGTCATTGTGAGGTGTTTACTGTTGCCGTCCTAGTTTTTGCTGTCTATATAGAACAAAGGAGAAGACTCTACGCTGTGTGATATACACGTTAATCTTTTCTATAATTTCATTACAGCTTGCTGGTTTCTTCGTGCCTTGTCACACTTTTTTTTTTCATTTTACTCACTCTGTGTCGAGTCCTCAAGCTCTGTGGCTGACAGATGGAAGAATATCCAAACTCAGCAACATATGAGCCAACTTCACTTGTGATTGGCTCAAACTCTGCCCAAAAATAAAAAATACATATTTTTCCTCTTACCTGTAGCGCTATTAATGAACAAAATTGTTTTGGTGTGAGCTGCAGAGTGTTAGAGATAGAGATGTCTGCCTTCTCTGAAATATAACTGAGCTAGATGGCACACAGCTTATAGTTAATAACAGCAATGTCTCTCTCCAGAAATCCAGCTCGGTCTCAGTCCCAACTCATCAAATATCAACACTTGGCCTGTTGCCCTTGGCATCAGACACTGACGCACTGAGGGGCCCATTAGCTGCAGTATGAGATGCACTACACTGGGACAATTTTTGACTCTCTGGGTAACTTTTTTTTTTTTATTTTTTACAGTTTCCAGAAGCTGCGTTGATTTGGGCATGGTTATCCCCAATCCATATCACGTAATGTGGATAAACCAATCAAAAAATCAAAGTCAGGTGTCAGTCAATGCATTGATTTGGTTGGCAGGAGTGGTTCAGTTAAAAAATGTTTCCAACATGAAGCTGCTCACAACAGGATCTGTGGACTATCTTGAGTAATCGGGCACCTAGATTGATAAATAACACTTAGGTAAGTGGAAAAATATGTGTTTTTTAACTTCGGGGTGAACTGTCCCTTTTACAAATTGATGGTCATTTTCTTGAGGAGAAATCAGCATGTCATTATCACAGAGGGTACGAGTCCTACAGTTTGACCCTTGGCTACTTTCCAAAACCTGACTGGGCTTTACTTTAGCTCAGAATATATTTTCAAGCTGCGGGCTGGCAACTGTCCTCTCACTGTGATGCCAGTACATTATCACCTGCAGCACATGCTCTCACCAGCACGCCCTTGAGTACAGCCACTTGATAGACCCCGAGCTGTCACATTTTAGCCAACCCTGTGCTCTGAGGGGCCTCTATCCTGTGCTCTAAGATCCATTTGGCATTACAAAGCCGTCACTAGGGAGTCGGACAGCACAGACTCCACTGTGTTTTACAAACAGAAATTTGAAATAAAAGAAAAATTTTAAAGTATATCTTTCATAAAATAAAATCACAAGTCAAAAAGAGGGGAAACAGATAATTTACATGAAAATATGATGAAAACATCACCCACTACATTCCAAAAACGTACCAACAAACACTTACCAACACTTGCACTTTTGCTACAGTTTTAAACCTTGTATGCATCTTTACCGAGAATAAATGTTATCAAACAAATGATGAACAAGGAACAAATCAAAACACAACCACATCAAAAACATCCTACACTAATGCACAAGCTAATTTCAAATTTGCACTACTCAAAGGTAAAACAACTTTGAGAAGAGAGGCACTGCTTGTAGTGACAGACCTACAGAGATTTGTCACCCGATTCAATAGCTCTCCTCAGCTTAATGTCGTGTTTTTGTGTTTTTCAGCTTGTTGTTTTGGTTTTTGTAGCGAGTGGAAGTTATGAATCAGCAATGAGCACAGAATAGATTTGTTATACAAGGCACCTATTGAACAGCTAAACTAATCTGCAGTATATTTAATATGGCATTTTATATAAAATCCATCCCCTCACACAGAATTGAGTGCAGAAATGGTTCTACTAGTTTCATGAAAAGTGTTTTATCCAGAAATGTAATCGACCATGCAGGTGCAGCAGAATAAATATCCAAGTTCACCCCCACTGAACAACCTCTTCTCATTTATATTTCTCTTATAACATCTGCCTGGCAGAAATCGAAGTCTAAGCAGGATACAGAGGGAATGTGGTGAGCGCTGGAGCTTGATAATAGCTTGGTTCTGTGTGGCTGCAGATCTAGGGCAGCCACGGCTAATTCAATCTGTTGACTCCAGTGCTAATGCTCCTGTCGCTTTCAGGCAGTCCACTGGGGTAAAATGGGAACTGGAGATACATTAGGGAGAGCTGAGAGTCATGGTTAGCCAGATAACTTGACATTACACCCTGGCAGAAAGCGCAGGGATATTCACGGTGATATATAACATTACAATGCAAAACAATTATCGCTGAGAACATGTTCCACATCATGTAGCGTTCAGCTCAGTTGTACAGCTTTATGACACCCAACTGCACTGAATCTTAAGCAGATAATCTCAAGGATATTTCATGCAATTCACTGAACCTGTCAAACAGTGGATTGATATTGCCTCTGCATATGAATTAATGATGCCTGCTGCAACTCCAGTATATTAGACTACACCAGACTGCTGATGATGACATTACAATGCACCATGTGAACGTGCAGGGAGTAGTGTTTATGAGAAACCAACAAGAATACAGAAAAAAAAATGAGTCACTTTTCCCTGACTAGGTGTAATTGAATCTGCATTGCTGACAAATCTCCACATCAGCCTTCAATTATTCCCCAGCCAGAGGCAACCTGCACCAGATTTAATGATGCTTAATGGAATCTAAAGGCATGTGTGGTGTAGAAAACTTGATAACTCTCATTAAGCCAATGGTCCAGAGGAAAGGTGCTGTTCGCTAATTTGTTAGCAGAGTATAACCTCATATCAGTGGCACCGAGACTCATAATAATTCTGCCGCTAATGCAAACAGATAATTGCTTTGTGAAAGAACATGATTTCCTTAGCTTTTTTTTTTCATTACCATGTCTCTGTGGCTCATCCTAATGATGCTCTTTCTAAATTTCACTGTGTTTGTTCTTTACTCGTTCTTTCTCTGTTTATTTTTCCACAGAGTAGTGCTTGTGGAGAACATCCCGGATGACATCTCCTTCTTAGACAATGGTACTTCACACCTCCCTCTCTCAGTGGGGCTGTACAGCTTACTGGACCGAGCTATCCGGGTCGTGGAGATAGTTTCCCCACTGTGGCTCCTCAACTCGTCTGATTATGAATCCAGCTTCCAGCCTGCTGCCAGACAGGTACAAACCAGCAAGCCTACAGAGATTTGACCCTGAAGAAGTTTGTGCGCTTATTCAAATTTTATGTCTTTTTTTTTACCTCTTTGCTGTCTCCTCCTCGCGGAGGGAGAAGTAGCCTACTTTGAGAAATGTATAAAAGTATCAAATTAAAAGTGTTCGCTCTGCAGAAAAATGGCCCATTTAGTTATTGACATTATGATCATTACATTATAATTTTGTTAATGATACACCAAAGCATATTGGAGCATTTTACTGTTGTAGCTGGTGGATCTGGGGCTGCTAAACTAAACACAGCCAGTACCAAACACTCCCACAGGGTCACAAGATAAGTCTTCGGAGACCTGAGATGATGTCATAGAATAAGTGTAGATGTTGGGGGGGATGCAAGGGACACGCTCCCCTTAATATTTATTATATGCATTTGTCACCTACCTAAACAATACATGAAACTATCTATTTTGACAAGAATGAAGACATTCAAAACATAAACGGATGCAGATAAAAGCAGAAATAAGTGCACATAAATTCACCAGATTGCAAGTTATTTAGTGTTTGATGTGCAAAGTTTTCTGGTGGAAACCCCTCCAAACCTTCCATTTCATTTATGTGTCTCCCATGTTTAAACAAAACCTATGTCTGGTGGCCAAACAACTACCCTAATTTGTGACCATATTTTGGACTTCTCACTAATCTATGTTTATATCATGACATTTTGGATAATTTTACATTTTAACAGTTACTTAAACAAATCCACTGGAGAAGATTTGCTGCAAAATCATTCTTTGGTAGAACTGCAACAACTTTCAAATAAGAGCCCCAAACTTAATACCTCTCCTTTGTAACGCTGCTGGTTTGCTCGTAAGTGAAGTTTTTGTTTGTTAGTTTATTTGTTTGTTTTGTTTTAGTTTATAGGTGTAGTAATTGCCTGACGTGGGCGTGAAGGTGTGACAGAAGAGTTGATTTGCTTTTTTCACATTAGCTGTTCAACATTGTGGCTATTTGATGTTACATCCACGTCCTCAGGTCATTAAGCACATCTGTGCACATCTGCTACATCTGATATTTATCATATCTTGAAAGGACATTAGAGGCGAAATTGTCTCTGCTTCAGCCAAATTAGACAATAAAGTCAAAGTAGACCAAATGACAGTATGATACAAGTGCCTGACGAAAGTGACCAGCAGAGCGGCAAATCTATAACTGTCTCTGTAGAATTGTACTTTCTGGTAAAACACAAGTCCAGACTCTTTTCAGGCTGCTTGAAGTGAACTATTCATTTTGGATTTGAACAGGATGTGGTGTTATTGACAGTTGCATGGAGGGAATTGAATAGAATAGAGTATATCAGGAAGACTAATGAAAGCCTGAGGCTGCTGATTGGAAAATAATAGCTCCTCTCCAAAGCCTCGGGCCAGAGGAGAGCTAATGGCCTTTCAGCCTCCAGCTCTCTGCTAAAAAGCTGCCAAAAAAGAGACACCTCACTGAGAGGGAGGCTGGACTGGAAAATTTAATACACTGTAAAGGCAAAGTTACAAAAAGTGGAGATGGAGATGCTCTTGTAGAAGGCAAGTGCACTGCATGTCTGTTTATTGCAAACTTCAGTTAATTTAAAAACATGTTTTGCTACCACAAACAGGCATAGAAATCACGACAGCTCATCAATAACTCTTGATGGTGCCACAATATTAAAGAAAATCTATGCAATACACAAGAATCTTCTCTGAATACACAATGCATGAATTTTCGGTGACAGCAGGTGTTTTGTGATGTGTTTTTTCCTGCAGGGCAGAGCACTGCTGTCCAGGCTGCAGGGGCTGAAAGCTAAAGGGATCCAGCTGAAGATCTCCAGCGGACCAATCGACTCCACTGAGCTCGGGATGCTCGCCAAACACTGTCAGCTCTCACTGTATTATAAATTCTGTGTGTCTGTGTTCAAACATGCAGCTCAGCTCTCTCTGTTGACTCTTCACTCTGCCTATTTGTCCTGCTCAGCTCTTTCATTCTTTACATCTTTTCCTTCATTTGTTTTTCTGTTTTATTTTCTTGTTGATCCTGTTTTAATCTGTCTTAATCCTTGTCCTTGTTTCACATGTAACTTTCTTAATTTCCATCTCTCCTTGTCTGTCTTTTTGTCTTTTATCTGATCTCTGTGTCTGTTTCTCTCTCTCCATTCCCAGATGCTGAAGTCCACTATGTGAACACAACAGCGCTGACCAAAGGCCACCTCCTCTCATCCTTCTGGGTGGTCGACAGGAGACATATCTACATCGGCAGCGCTAGCATGGACTGGAGATCCCTGGCCACAGTACCACAAGACCCACCACACATCACACACAAACAAATGCATAATCACACAAAAACAGAGGTTGGGGCAGAAAATACAACATTGTAATCTCATCAAGTCTGAAGCTGCATTTTAACACAAATTCTGCAAAGTATAGGTTATTGAAGCCTCATCAGGCTATAATTCTGGGCCCCTGAGCGAAGTGTCAAGGCCCCCTGTCCTTCTTGTGCAAAATGTCTTGCAGATTAACAGGTATCAGCCAGGACAAGACCCCGAAGAGACACAAAAAGTCCATAATGAGATGCAAAGGAACTGCAAAGAGACACAAATAGCTACAAAAAATGTGCAAAACAACCACAAAAAGACACAATATTCCCTAAAAGAGACACAAAACCATAAAAAAGAAGCATAACAGCAACAGAGACGCAAAACTACAACAAAAAGGTCAAAACTACCCCGTCTCTGTGTGCATTGCTCTTATCGGGGAGAGGTGTTTGGACTTTTTGCATATCTGTGCCCCAGGGTCCATTTCCTAATGATCTGCCTGTGATTACAAATCACGTCTGACACCCGCTGTTGTCATTTTGTATCCAGTGGATTTTCATGGGATTTGTATTTATTTACGAGCTGTAATCCCCTAATGTAAAAGGCTTTGATAGTGGTTTGCTGGCTTGGATTCATTTTATTTGAAGTACACAGCCCTCTTATGCAAAAGGGTGTCCCTCCTGAAAATTGCATCATCTGAAATAAAGATAATGTCAGTGTTAATTAAATTGGAAACATCTGCAGACTTTAGATATTTATTACCAATATGCAAGTCCTTTACTTTGAATCACTCAAAATTTTAAAACGAAAAAAGTTTACAGGTGCCGAATGATCACAGTTGTTAGATTGCTGAATTGATTTTTGTTGATATATTTACTTACTGAATTTAAAGCCTGAAACACATTTAAAAAAGTTAGGACAGCTTGTTAACACTCTGTCACCACAGCTTTGTTAAACAACACTCAAAGTGTTTGAGAACTGAGGACACTCAATGTTGAAGTTTAAAGGTTTTTTTTCATGAAGATTCGTGAGTGGGCCCCCAAAATTTTTTCAGATTCAAAGACAGCATGTGTAGAAGAATGAGCCAAAATCACATCTAAACACTATGAGAGATTCATTACTTCATTCAGAAAGTTGGCATTGCAAGCAAAAGCCTTTTTGAACATTAATTTAATGGATTGAAATGTTAAGATTTATTTATCAGTGTGGTTTTATTAAGTTAATACCAATGTCTGGTTTAAATTTCAATTGAATAGCTGCATTAGAAATAAGTGTAATGAAAAAATGCTTAATATTTATTTTCATCACTGTTGAAAAGGATTTGCAAATCATTGCATCAGATCACACCTATCAGATCACATTCATACAGATAGTGAGATTATTTTTTTGCATGAGTTTCATGTCAGTGTCTTCAAAAGTCATGTATTGAAAGGAACAGATTTGTATGGGTGTTTGGTGGGGGCTTACAAGGTGAGGTGGCATCCCAGAATAGAAAGTGGCCATTCTTTCATCTTCACCCTCAAAGCTGAGACTCTTGCACGGTTCATTAAAGTGTGGACCCATTTTTTAGGCTGCTTTATCTATAGAAACCCCAAGATATAAGGGGCACTGTGAGTGTAGGGGTGTTTTGAGGGAGATTGAATAGGATAGGCTGTGTCAATAAGTTTTCAGTGAATACTTTGCTCGTGTAAACACTGCGAAGGAAGAGAAAGAATGTGCAGAGTGACAGAGAGAAAGAGACGGCAATTTAGGAGGTACAAGCTGAGAAGCTGAAATTGAAAAGTGCCTCTTTGAAAGAAACATGCAGCAGAGAGCAAAGAAAAAAATGAGAACAGGGAGAAGCACTGTAGTGTCTTCTCAAACCCTGCTGCCATTGGAGATTTGCTGTGTGTGTGTGTGTGTGTGTGTGTGTGTGTGTGTGTGTGTGTGTGTCTGTGTGTGTTCATGTGTGTAGATGCATGGATGTATAAATATAAAAGTGTTTAAGGAGTAACATCAGACAGGTCAAGATTACTAAAAAAAAAAGGAACTCTGATTTTGATGGAGATTTTTGTTGACGATGACAAAGATGTTGATGTTAGTGCGGGCTCTCTGTGTCCACGCTGATTGTGGTCTAACAGAGACTGTGTTTGCTCTCCAGAGAAAGGAGCTGGGCGTGTTGGTGTACGACTGCAGCTGTCTGGCTCTGGACCTCCACAGAGTGTTCAGCCTCTACTGGGGGCTCCAGTATAAAGACTTCATCCCCTCCTTCTGGTCTAAGCGCCTCTTTGCCCTCTTCAACAGAGACGCACCGCTGGAGCTCACTCTCAACAGCACAAAGGCTCAGGCCTACGTCTCTGTAAGTGACAGCTATGGTGTTAATTGAACTTACTTAAAGGCTCTACACACCCACACAGGTGTGCTGAGTTACTCTAAATGATTCAAGCTCAGCTCAGGTTGAAAATAGGCATCTGGAGAAATATGTGATATTACCAAACATGAATGTGCAAAGATTTAGTATGAAACTGGGACTCAGTTGCAGGGAAAAACAGCAACCACCAGTTTATCAAATACAAATCTTTAGGAGATCAGGCATCATGAATGCAGTCAGCGTAGGCAGAAAAATCAGATCAAGGAAATCACACAAGAAACAAAGTCCATAAATCCAAACAGAGTCAAGCAGGGCTTTAAACACACAAGGGCTGATTACTAACTCTGCTCAGATGAGTGAAACCAGACTCCAAACCAGGGTAAAACACATGAGGCAATGGCGTAAATTAGTAACCATGGGCTCTAGTGCAGGCTATTATGACAGTCCCTTTGGCTCCTTAGTTACCACACACACACACATACACACGCACTTAGATATACACACACACAATTTTGGCGTACATATAAAATACCATCTATGCGTTGGATTTTACAGTGGGAATGTGTTACCTAGAATTTTGTATTTGCAAAGTACAAAGGTCAAAGGGAAAGTTACCACAAGTATGAATAGTGCTGTGAAAAAGTTCTGAAATGTGACAACAAGACCCTAAGAGTAGAGGAGATTAACATTTGACTGTCCTGCTGAAATGACGGCAGACCTTTTCAGGCATTTTTAGTATGATAACCTCATGAGTCACTACAACCACTCTCCTCTTCATATAGACAAGAGATTATAGAAAACAAGAGACAACAGAGCAGCAATACATATCAACAAACAACACCATGTCCCGAAAACTGGCCAGTTACAGCTGCACACACAGTTTACCCACAAAAGTACAAACACACAATGAAACAGAAGCTCAGTGGTGACCTGACTCCGCAATAACGACAACCTTTTAAACAGGGGGCACTGTAGCCCATCAGATACCCCAAATCCCCCTGAAAAAGCAAGTGTACTCACCTATTTGGATGGTTCTGCCTCTGTCTCTGAATGGTTAGGCCTGCAACCGAAAAAATGTAAATATGAGGGTTATCTAATGCTGCATATGTGTGACCTCAGAATATTCAGAATAAAGACTTGCCCACTATTCATATGAACAGCCTCCCATGTCAGAAAAAAAACATCTCAGAAACTCCAAGATAATTGTATGAGGGGATTTGACCACTTGACATCATAAATGTATAAACATAGTGGGCAAAAGTCAACGTTTGGTCACCTTTTTTATTAATTCACATATTAAATATCAATTTTTGATCACATGTAAAGTGTAAAATGTGTTAAAGTTAACTGCTGTCTATGTAGAGTGATGTAGATTAAATCTAGAAATATATAAAAAAATATATATATATATGAAATATACTGAGAATAAAATAATACATATTTATGAATAACATCTAGAAACATGCCTTCTGACTGCTGTTAATATCTACACAAAAAGCTCAAAGCAGAAATTCACAGTTAAACATTCACATGTGTCTGTCAGCAGAATATTAAAACTTCTAGGCTTGGTAAGACATGCACGCACACACACGCACACACACACACACGCACACACACACACACACACACATATATAAAACAATGAAATACAATTAAATCCTAATGGTCATTTAGGTTCTCACTAAAGGTGATGAGAGTTGGTTGTTATGATGATAGCAGTGCTGATAACAATCATTATGGTAAATCTGCATATTAAGATTCCTTTCTGAGTCACTTTGGAAAGAAACAGCTGGTCAGGAAATGCTATAATCATCTTTTATGGGACCATCTTGTTTCATAGAGGAGCACACAGTCAGTGTTTGTGCATCATCACGTAACACCGACACTTCCTAACTGTCTTTCCTCCTCTGACAACAGAGCTCCCCAGATGTTTTCATCCCCAAAGATCGTAGCAGTGATCTTGAAGCCATCTCCAGAGTCATCCAGGAAGCCCGTCATTTCATATATATTTCCATCATCGATTACCTGCCACTCCTCAGCCGCAGCGCTCAAAGGTTAGAACCTCGGTGCTGCTGTTGGAGTTGCTTTCTTTGGAATGATTCGACAGCATTTATCATCAAAAGCTCGGATCTGCTTTGGTTCAAGTGATTAAACTCTGTATGCCCACATTTATCTGTGTATTTGTATCTGTGCCAAGGTACTGGTCTCGTATCGACGGCCTTATCCGGGAGGCTTTGATCCTGAGGAAGGTCCGGGTCCGTCTACTGATAAGTTGCTGGGAAAAGACTCATCCACTTACTTTCAACTTCGTCTGGTCTCTGAGGAGTCTGTGCATGGAGCAGGTCAACTGCTCACTGGAAGCTGTAAGTACAAGGCCAACACGGACTATTTTCAGTGCTACAGATACACTATATCAATGCTCACTATGTGTGTCTGTGTGTGTGTGTGTGTGTGTGTGTGTGTGTTTATGTGTAGAAGTTCTTCAATCCCCGAGTACAGAGGGATGGCAGCCTCCAGGGAATAAACCACAACAGGTTTATGGTGACAGACCAAGCTATTTATTTAGGTGAGCTCATCAACAAGACCTTATGACCGTGTCCCACATGCCTCTGCTCACTTCATGCAGATCTCAACACTCATAGCTCAAACTACTGCTTTTACATTATTTTTTGTAGACATCAATCAAACAATACACAAGGTATTATGAAGTGATCTTTAAGACCCAGACAAACCAATCATAAGTGGGGAGCCAATCCAGTCCTGACAGAATATAAGTACCTCTGTATTGTGCTAGACCACAAACTTAAATGGGACTTCTGGACCGACTGCCCAAACTCTAGAGTACAGCCAACTGTCGGCATGGTGTGCCAGGGTCCTTAGAGATGCTGATATTCATATTTTTGAAGTTTGAACAGCCGGGCCAGCTGTTTCCTATTCTATCCAGTCTTCATGCTCAGCTAAACTAATCACGTCCTGGCTCCAGCTCTGTACTTAACACACAGACATCAAAGTGATATTGATCTTTTCATCATCTTCCCATCATCTGACTCTCAGAAAGGTTATAAAATATTCCCATAATGGTCAAGGTTCTCCAATGAAAATGTATCTTTCCTGGAAATCAAAAACAGGTTAACCGACGATGTTAAAAAATCTTTGTGTTATTTCTATCTTGCTACAAGCCATTCTTGCTTCTTTTTGTCCTGGCAGGTAACCTTGACTGGGTCGGGAATGAGTTCAACTTAAACGCAGGAGTAGGCCTTGTGATCAGTCAGCCTGAGGGTGTCGAGGAGAGGAACTCCACAGTGGTGGAGCAGCTACGGGCTGCATTCGAGAGGGACTGGTTTTCACGTTACACCCGCTCCCTTCAAGCCAATAAGATCCCCGTCTGCAACAAGCACCAGATCAACAGGCTGGTGCAAATCAAAACCAGTCACATAGACAATGGACCAATGCCTATCAGAACAGGCCAGCATGATAACGGACCTGCGCCGATGAGAAGCAGTCACAAAGATGACGGACAGACAGGAGTAAAAACGAGGCACCATGATGACAAACTCAGCAAAATAAGCCACCAAGGCAAGGCCAATGAACTGGTGCCAATTATAGACAGTTACCAAGAAAGGGGACGTGTCAAAATGAGTCACTTTGACAACAGACAGGTACAAGTAAAAGGTGCTCACCGCGACAATCCAATGGAGCCACCCAGTCAGTCAGCTGAGAGCAGCGGCAGCAGAGAGATCCTCAATGGGTCCCTGTAACCACAAAGCATCATGGTTATCTTTTCAGCAAGAGATATTTTGAGAACTGCTCTCCCAGGAACAGTGGATTTAACACACTGGGTCTTTGTAGCATTTTATTGTTGCTATTTTGAAGAAAACTTCGAAGATTTGAGCAACATCTGGTTTGCAGGATTTGATGTTCACAGAAGAACTCAGGAAGGAAAGTTAACGCTGCGCTGCAGTCTGGCACTTTTGATGGATTTTTCTAAGAATGAAACCAAACCAGTGTGGTTTATAAGAAACACTAATTAATACACATAACAACTTATTTAATCTTTTTGTCTCTCCTTGTTGAGATCTCTAAAGCAGAGGAAAACTTATTGATTGCCAAATGATTGTTTGTCACTTTAGCTGTCATAATTTATCACCCTTTAAAAGGGGGAGGGACGCCTGCATGTCTCTGCAGAGATTGACGGTAGTGTAGCACATGTAGCTACACTGGCTACATTTAGCATCAAAGACATACTCCAAAGCAGTGAATGATTTACTACACCGCTTTACATGTTGTGTGTACTCTGTTTTTGGTATGCATACTTTGGCACCATGTAAATAGTTTGTGCATCTTCAGTAGTATTCTAAATAAGTGACTCTGCAATCAAATAATTACAACCGTTGCGTATTTATACCAATGCTAACTTGAGATAAAACAACCTGTAACCATCAGTTTGATAAATTGTTACAATGGGTCAAATGATATTAACAGAAGCAAACAACCATATTATCTGTACATATTAATCGAACCAATCACCTCAATACATGTTGGCATTGTATGCGTCTGCAAACCAAGGATATGTTACATTTGTATGTTATGATGATACATTGAACAGATACATTCAAACTTAACCTCTCTTTATTTTTCAACAACACTGTTTTTAACGTGTGGTTAGGTTTAGATGCAAAAAACATTTGGTCAGTTAGAAAAATTGATGTTTTGGCTTAAAATTTCCAGTTTTGGTGGCACAATTCCAGTAGGAAATACAGAAATGCCTGGCTAGAAAACCACTGTTATCCGTGGCACTATCCCTGGTGTAAAAACAGTGACAGGCTTCTAAAAAATACTCATGTTTGGTGGCTATAAAGGAGCCTGAAAAACAGCAATGGGCTACTTAAAACACCTATGTTTAAGGGCTAAAAAGACGCTTGAAAAACAGTGATGGGTCCTTAAAAAAACACGTTCGGTGTCTAAAAAGGTGCTTGAAAAACAGCAATATGCTGCTGAAAACATCTATGTTTGATGGATAAAAATGTGCCTAAAAAACATGGATGGATTACAAAATAAACACCTAAATATGGTGGCCAAAAAGGTGCTGGAAAAACAATGACAGGCCACAAATAAAACCCATCCAAAATTGGTTGCTAAAACAGTGCTGGGAAAACAGTGATGGGCTGCAAAAAAAAAAAAACACCTATATTGGCGGCTAGAAAGGCGCTGCAAACAGCAATGACTTGCGAAAAACCACCGTTTTTCTGTTTGTTGGTCTCGAACACTGGCGTGCAGCTTGGCAGGCGTCTCACCAATAGGTTCACATGCCAGTGACAAACTGAGCTCATACACTACGTCACTTTAGAAATGCTTATGAAACGTGTCCATGGTTTGCAGAAATGTACAATGCCAACATTTTCTTCTTTTGCCTTGAATGAACTAATAAACATCCCTCTAAAGGGATTTTTAAGTATTTTTGCTGAGGAGTCAAAATTGCAATTTAATTTCCACTTACAAAACACACTGAAATTGACAAACATTCCCATAAGTCCTGTACTGTAAGAATCCTATAACCGGTTTTGAGGGCTGACCCACAGCTGAAGAGTTTGGGGTCTAAAGGGAATAATCAAATCATGTCCATCATGTTTTAATCTCAATACCAGGAGCACTAAGCACTGCACAGAGAGCGGTTACATAATCCAGAACATGATGCGTCATATATCTCTTCACAGCAGGATGGTGCATATCAAAATATTTGATTGTATGGAGGTCATAATTGAATTAGATGATGCACCTTTTCTCCTGTGTTTATTACATAACAGCAAATGTAAAATGGTGTGGTGTTTTCAATCAGTCGCCACCACTAAAAAACTCAAGCCTTCATTAGTTTAAGTGGATGGCAGGTGTTTGTCCCTGGGGGAGGAGGAGCTATTGATCTGAACGTCCCCTTATAGATAATCATTCCAGTCCCCTTATACAAATCCTAGGAACAAAGGAGGAATTGAATGGATATCTATAGTGCTCAATGTTGTGACTTATTGGACAAATACTAAAGGAGCAGTTAGCCAAAGGGGCCAGAGGGTCTCTGCTGTCAGCCAAATCAATACAATGAATTTTTAACAGAGCTCGACAGTTGCAGTTGCCGCAGTTTAACCTCAAGGACATTGTTGATTGTAATGTCATGCCTGTGACTGAATATATATTACCTTTAACATGTGGAGGTAGACCTAAAAATACACAATTCTTAGTAAAGAATTTAGTTTTGACTGAAAGCTTGTAGTGACTTTCATTTGCATTTTTGAATGATTGCATGTTAGTCTAAGTGCACTTTTTGTAGTTGGTGCAACCTTTTTCAAGCTTGTGAGTTTATAGCGCAGAAACTTTTTTTTCACTTCCTAAGCCTTTAATCAAGAAAACAGGATAACCAGAGAGAGCTACATTGTGATGTCTTCATCAAAAGTATGCAGGGTGTTATGGTTTAATGTGAAAGCAGCACAGGTGTGATGGATTTTTTTTGTCTGAATTCACTTAACAGGGTGAAATTTTCACTTTAATTCTGCTGGAAAACTGAGGTTGTTACAATCATAATGCTTAGAAGGTTTACCTGTAACAAGAGAGAACTAGATACAAGCAGTCACTGAGGTAAAATTTGGTTAATGAGTCGTAACATTTTACTCATATGTACAGACAGGACACATGTAGCTGACTCACTGATAGCAGTGAAATCAAACATTGTCAAAAACACACCACCGGACAGATGTAATCTGGTCATGATGGATAACTTCTGCCATCTAGAGGATGTCTTCAGAAAGGCCATTTTATTTGCTGCAAAATATGATGCTTCTTAAAACAATGTATTTTTAAAATACATTGTTCAAACTGCTGTTTATATGCAAATTTTTATCAACTATATGAAAGGCAGCAATATGGGAATGTAAGTAATTTTCCTGCTCAAGTTTCAACTGAAATGATCTTAAAAGCAGCCATTCTTCAAGGTGATCATAAGATCATTTATTCTGTATGGCACATATACTCACGGTACAGTAGTTAATATTTACTGCATTTATAGTATACATCAGTAATGATGTAAAAAAAAAAACCCACAGCTACAAGTTTAATTTTAACATGCTTAAAATTAAAATCCCTTGCTGCTGTGTGCGTGCCCTAACACTTTATCCTTTTCTGTCAGTGACTCAAGCATTAATTCATCCATGAACTGATTCCTAACTCGTGAAGCAAAAACAGCCATCTGTTTCATTTGTAAAACAGTGTCTCCATTGAGACTTCAAAAGCATTTTCTCAATATTAATGTCCAAACATATTTTCTTGTGAAACACTACGCCAACACACTGTATTGCTTGTTGTTTGACTGCTGTTCTGGAGTCAGATTTACTATTTTATGCTGCTATTATTTGTTTCACGGGGGCAGGAAGTCTGTATACAATGCACTGAAATCTTTGATTGTTACAGTGACTATTTTACAGATAGCAGGGACAAGGACTACAATTTTACTGGCATATTATTTAGTGTTGCTCTGGGACACAGACCACAAATGCCAAGGTTTAAAATGAGCAACAGTTTACAATCTGCTAATTGCATATTACAAAATCCAAACAAAAATAAAAATAAAAAAGGATTTTTTTTAATTACTTTTTGTCCAAAATGCCATGCTTGAGACAGAAGCAGTGCTACGGACAAGCTCATTTTAAACGCTCACTGTAAAAGCTTTTTAATGTTGCCTACCTTTATTCTATTGAATTGTTGACTGCTGCTTGCATGCCCTGCCTTTATAAACTGTGCACAGTAGCTACAAGCCTTTCTAGAGTTAATGATAATAATGAAAGCGTATATGCCTTTAAAAAATACAGAAGGAATGTATATTTATTGAATAACCTTGTTTATGCACACTACTGAATTATCTGATGGCTACCTTTTTACTCTTAATAAAAAAAAAAACTTTTTATGTCTCTGTGTGTGTTCTTGTTTAAATATAAGTGACTTGTGTTTCCTTAACACAAAGGCTGTTAATTAAAGCATAGTGGCTTACCTCAGAAGTTAATCCCTAGTACATCGCTGCACTGTGACTGTCAGTCAGGCCTTATATATGTAGCCTGGATGCACAGGCCAGTGGATAAGCAGAGGGGTGTTCAGGCTGCTACAGGAACATACTGGCTAATTGTAAATTTAATGATTTATATATGAAAGCCTATAAAATATGATGCTTTGTAATGAATAAAACTACCCAACATCACATACAACTAGAGCTAAAATGATTAGTTGATTAATCAGTAGGTTGGTTTGGACTATCGGTGAGACAAAACAAGCATTGTGAAGGTTTTGAGTAATTGTGCTTTTTTTCGTACTTTTTACTCCACAAAATTTATTTGATAACTATAGTTAGTTTGGTTACCTGACAGATTCAGAATGATAACACAAAACATAATCAACATAGAAATTATGTGTATAATCACAAGGTAAGATACAACTTTATTGATTCACAAGAAACTAATGGAAATATAGGTTATTAAATTATAAAAATGAGTTACACCTTTCTTAGCTGCAATATTTAAGTGATGAACACATTAACGCATCAAGAATCATTCTAATAATGTGATGAATATTATTCTGAAAGAAGCCATTCTGCATGAGCCTACCTCAATATCTGTTGTGTAGGTTATGTTATATTATATATTTTATATTTTATATTACCATAATATATGATTTTTATACTTTGGTTATTTTACCTAAGCAGAATTGTGTTAGTATTGATATATTATTACGCATATTTGTGTTAACATATCTGACACAGACAGATCTTTGACATATTTAATGCGTCACAATTAACGTGTAAAATTTTCATTTTGTGTTGATATGGACACATCCTTTTTTAAGAGTGTGTGTAGGAATATTTTAAGTAGCCCATATTATTATATTATATTTTAGAGTTTATATCATATTATAAAATATTATATGTTACACTATAGTATATGGTGTTCATATAGTAGAATTGAATGCAGGACTTTTAGGCTACTTATAACAGAGTATTTCTACATTGTGGTATTCTACTTAGATCTGAGTACTTCACCACTGCTTACATGATTTGACACTTGTACGATTCTTAAATGTTGCATAAATAATTAGTAGTTGACGCAATATTGCTTTGTGACTGTATGGAGCTGAAATATAGTAAAAAGAGAGAGAGGAGACAGCAGCAGAAATACCGGTGGCACGTACCTGTCTGCGGCAGCGGAATGACGTAACGGTTCCCTTAGAAACCGATTAGGCGTCACCACTCCAGGCTGCAGATTCATGAGTGTGCTGCGTCTCCTCCCGGAGACCGTCCCGTCCTCCCGTCCCGTCAAGAGGGCGAAAACAGCCGTTGTGACGCTCGATGGGGCCTCCAGTATGAAGGACAATAATCCGGATGTCTTTTCCCATCAGTTTTGGTTGTGTATTTTCGCGCTGTAGTGGAGCTGGACGCGCTGACCTGAGACACATCGCTGCGCTGGTGTTGTTGTTGTTCACCCAGCAGCGGCCAACATGGCTGAGGATGACAGTGAATGGGTCGTAGAGAGCATCGTTGGCTACCTGGGAAGTCCAGAGTGGGTCATTCCTGTGACGGATTTTATGGAAAACAAATGTACAGGTAAATATATGTATACAGCATATTCTGTTTTGGACATTTGGCAACAAAGTAAAGCTGGAGCACCGTTAACGCGGAGGCTAAGCTAAGAGGCTAACTTGTGACTGCGATGTTTTTGTTGAGATGTTTGTTGGCTGTGGTATTTTTAATGTTTTATATCTCTTTCCCAAATTTAATACTCATCCTTTTGTTAAGTTAATCACAGTTTCAGAAATTTCCCCTCGACTTAAAGCCATAGATGATTCGAGTAGCAACTAGCAAATCGTTCAAATTAGCAAGTCATAATAACTCATTAAAGCTAACATTAGGAACAAAGCTTCCAAAACCCAAGGTACTAAAAATGGCATTTATATTAACGCATTGCGGGCAATTAACGCTCAAAATCATGAACAGATAGGTGAATAAAATAGTTAAGGAGGAGCTGTTCATGTTTTATCATGGTTTTTACTGTTTTCATAAGGAAAAACAGCATCAACAGCAACTTAAACCATGACAAATAGCGTTGCATGTACATATGATGACATGACAAGATGGTAAAAGTATATTTAAACAATTATTAATAAAAAAGAAAATTACAAAGTAATAACTTAATGAATAAACAATACACATTCACACAATGCACATACTGTGTGTATAAGACCACTTTACGGCACATTTATCAAAGTGTAAAAAACGTATCAAAAAATAATACGTAAAAATAAAAAAATACACTTATAATGAAAATAAAAAATAGATTTAAAAAAACAAGTTAAATTGAATATTATACAAAGTCATTATTGAACAAAATTAAATTAAAAATAATAATAATAAAAAAAAAACTGAACATATACCACCTGTCTGAACTTCTGGGCTGTGACTGTATGTTTTGGTTCCAAGATATGTCAAGCTAGACACTACTCTGAGTTGGGTTTTCACATGTTTCTTATGGTCAAGGTATAAATGGTGTATGACTAACGTTTCTATGTGATTAATTTGGCCTGTTCTTAGTTTTTGATGATGAAGATGAAAATAAGTTGTCATACACAGAGATCCACCAGCAATATAAGAAATTGGTAAGTACAGTCTTTAGTCCAAAAGGCTTTATTTTCATGCATTGCTTCATCAATGTCTCTAATTAGTGGTTTTATATTGCTGATTCATCAAACTTGACAGATGTAAGCTGCTTTGCTTTTGTAGGTGGAGAATCTGTTGGAGAATTACATGCAGGAGGTTGGCATCAACGAGCAGCAGTTTCTGGATGCATGCACCTCTCCCTTTGCCAAGTCCAAAACGCTGCAGGTACGTTAAGCTTCCTGTTCGCACACCACTGTCAACCTGCCAGTTAACCTGAATGGGGAATCAAGAATAGGATTTACTTACGTAACAGTAGTTATGCTACTTTGTACCTGGTGCCAAACATAGCTGGTCTCTGTCTCCCTCTCCAAGGCAGATGTGTGTGGTTTTCCTGATGATTCAGCAAATTTAAAAGCAAGTCTTGAACCTTATCTTCAACCACATGTATGTTTTTATCCAAAACTAAATTTAGATTGACATTGTCAAGCAGAAATGTGCCTCCATTACAGCCATGAATTGTCAGGATTTATCAAAAGTTATAGTTTTTTTCCTGTACTCTGCCTATGTCCATCAGGAATCTCTTATATTGCATAACTGTACCTAAAAAACACAAGACGCTCCTGTTAATTTCCGTTAACTGCTGCAGTGCCATGTGGCCCTTCAGCTCTATTTGTTCAGCACACCTTCTGACAGACTGTCTGCAACTATTGTGTTGAAATTGACAAGGTGCTTATATCTAAAGCAGGAATGAGCTCACGCTTTTTTTCTTTCACAAAAAACATGAAGTATCTACCTCTCTGTTAGTCTGATTGTTTTTCATAATGTAATAATAACCAATCAATCCCCAATATGGCTTTTTTTTTTTTTTTTAGTATTCATGCCCACCATGAAAATCCCGTCATTTAGTCAGTGGGAAATATCTCAGTTGTTCAGTTCTTTGATGAAAAGATTTGTTGCTATTTCACTTACAGTTTTGGAAACTTTCTTAACAGAAAGAGACAGAGAAACAGATGGAAAAGATCTTAAAACATAATCGCCTCCATCCGTGTTGCTGGAAGTAATAAACTGGCAGCACTTGATGAGGCTCTGAAATGGTAGCAGAAAAGTTCGAAAGCAAACTTTGTGACTGGGAGCAAACAGGTGGACGCCTTCCCTCAGTAATTATCAACCTGCTGCTGCATTTTTGTACAGTGTTAAAATGTAAGAGTTTTTGGGGTTCAGGTGCGTCTGGGTCCACATACTAAAAGTGTTCTTTCATGGCATTGAGATGCTATGGATAAAGGCCATGTTTTATATGTATGTGTGTTGTCTGTGTGTATGTATATAATAAGCTGTAACTATTTGCCCATGCTGTTTGAGACGCCAACTTGCCAGATAACAGAAAGTTTTAAAAGTTTATTATTTTAAGGTTAATAAGAATTTTAAATAAAAAGGGTAACAGTTTAAATGTTACAGTCTATCATTAGATTTTTTTCTTGGCACTGATCAACAAGTGAAAATTGGCTTTGCCAGACTGGCAGAGATGAAGAACTGGATTTCATTGCGATCCTCAGGAGACTTGGATCTCATTAATTAACTGTGAGATAAATAGTTAATGTCTGCAAAGTATGTCAAATTCACTTGAAGCAAAGATTAACAGTAGTAGAAGTTTTAGTTTGCAGCACACAAAGGTTGTGTCCTCTGTAGAAAGGCCTTATTTTCTTATCTATTCGTGTTGCACTTTGTTGCTTTTGGGGTTCAACTATATGAGAGATCTCTTGCTTTACTTTTATGTCCTGGATAGTAAAATCAGCGACATAAGTTACCTTTATTAACCGTCCTGATGGAATAAAGCTTAAAAAGATAAAGGATAAAAATCACACTGGCTAGTGAATAAGCTCCTTAAATTTATTTAGTTAAAGTTTAATTTGTTTGAGAGCATGCAAGGCTGCATCTATACTCAAATACAGACACTGAGGGAACGCACTGGTTTTACACCTGTACAGTTACAATCATTCATGAAGATAATAGTCATTGGGCTATACTACTGCAATTCTGCTGCAGAAAAATGAGTAGTTCTAATTCAAACATATAACTACATTTCCATAATTTTGCTGGAAATCTCACATTGACTGACTATGTATTACATACAAGAGCATAAGAGCTTAGTCTGGTTTAGTTAATTTAGGTTGTTAGGATGAAGTTTTTTGTTGATCTGTTTCACCAAAGAAAAACTAACAAAAGAATAAATAAGTGAAGACGACATTGTTTTCACATTATCTGTGAAATCACTGATAAGGTACACGGAAAACATGGTCACATCTTGGACAGCTTTGCTTCATGACTCAGTTACTTTTCAAGTCTAACATGACGTCTAGCACATGGCACCATATCTTCACTAAAAAGTTGGTTTACAGTATCTGCAGTGATTAGAGGAGAGGTCTTGACTCTTCCTCAAACAGAGGCTAGTGAGTTACAGAGAATGTTTTGGGGAGTCATATGTCTTTACCTACTGGAGCTGACTGTACCTTTTTGTCATAAGGTTACTCGGGGAAAAAGGATATACTGTATTTTGGCTTCAGACAGAGACATTGTGGAATGAGATAGACAAATTGGAAAAGGAAATAAAAAGGAGGAGAAGATGAGAGAAGCTGAGCATGCAGACTTTAGACCCAGTGACCCAGAACACTGAACTTGTATTAAAGGTTGGTCAGAAAGATTTTCATTAGCCTAGATGGTGGACAAACCTCTGACGATAGAAGCTAATGTGAAAGATTAGGCCTAAGCGCCTCTCTGTTTGCAAACATTTGTTAATTCATGTCGGGACTTGAGTCGAGTGTCCACCATCCTGGAAGTACTGTACATCCTGTCCTGATCTACAGTCGGTACGGCTAGCAGGGCAAAAATCTCCTTATAGAAACAGTGAGTATTATTTAGTCTGTCATTTGGGGTTAGCTAATGAAACCTGTTTCTAGAAAAACATAAGCACAGAATGTGGTCAGAGCATTGTTGCTACACTTCAGGCAGAAAAAGGTGCTTGAAAACTGAACCAAAATAAAGCAGATTGTAATTTTCAAATTCACAGCTCGTCAAATAAGTTTTTCAGTTTTGTCGATATCATGATTTTTTTTGTTTCTGTGAAATATTATTTAGACCTCAGTGATCTTGACAAGACAGACATGAAACAATATTTGGTTGCTTCTGCATAAGGATGACACCAAAACAATATCTAATATTTAAAATGACTGATTTTGACTAACAAAATATTATCAGGCAATACATTTCTGACAGAATAATGACAGAACAAGCTTTTAAGCAAAGAGAGAATCTCCTGCACACTGTCCTGCTTACTGCTGACATTTATTCAGAAAGCGATGTTTCAGTCTAACAGACCTTCATCAGGTATGATGGTAGCATGAGAACTTTTCTACATATATACAAACACAGACACAGCCTCGATTTTTTTAATCATCCACTCAGAGGTCTGCTGAGACTGATGATCACCTGAAACTGCTTTGCATCGCAGCTGCGTAATAGAGGGTTTTTTTTTTCATAAATCACAATAAACATTAAATATAGCTAAATATAACCTTACACACCATCCAAGTCAAAACATAATAAGTATCGTCATTTATCATCATCCTACAATAAATACCTTAAAGTTCCTCAAATGGTCACAGGGTACAAGCATGTGAATAAATGGAGCAATAAGAATGAATACCAAATATATCACTCAGCATCCATGCAACAACTCCCCCATGCTAGTGAGAAACTACAACAAAGTGAAAGAAATGTCTTGGATTTTTTTTTAAAATAAAAAAAAGAAGTTTGTTAAACAACTCCTAGACTTATTTTAAGAAATAAAAGGCTGTGCAGAAAAGGGAAAACTAATTTTTGACATACAGTAGTTGCCGAAGGTAAGGGTTTTTATAACGCCTCACTACAGCTGAGGTCATAGTCCTGCAGTGAGAAGCATTCTCCTGATTCATTCTCTACAGTCACGGACGCTTCTCTCCAGCTTGTTGTAATGCCATTCACTCATTATTACTTTGTGGGTACACTGATATTTTTCATTTTTTAAGGTCTTATATGCTGCCTTTTTGTCGTTCAGACGGTGTTCCAGCCAGTTCTGGCTACAGACGACTTCCAGATATTTCGTTCTCTGATGGTCCAGAAGAACATGGAGCTGCAGCTTCAAGCCCTCAGAGTCATTAAAGAAAGGAACGGTAGGCTAAATTAATGCACATAAATACACCTAATCAGGAAAAAAATAATCCCTACTGATAACACTGTAATAATATGCCTGTGTGTGCAGGGGCCCTCCCAGAGTGTCTGACGGATGGCATGGATGTGATGTCAGAGTTGCAGGAGCAAGAGATGAAAATCCTGCAGGAGGTTCTCAGGTAAGTCGCCTGTGCTCTTTCTATATCCTACTATGTTTGTCCTATTTTAAACACGTAGCCTCACAAAGTCTCACTGATATTTTTTTTGTCAGTGCACATACAAGAACCTGACAAACTAAAACAAATAGATATTTGTTTCTCTTTACGTATTTTTACTGAAAATATTACAGTTAATGTATTCAGTGAAACATCTTAGAGTTTAGGTCAGTAGATATATTTTTGTATTTGGTTTAAGCAGTTGATTAGTTCAGTCATCATGTAATTCGATCCGAGTTTATTTGTCATTATATTGTTCTCATATTTCCACATTTTTTTATGCATCCATTGCCCATATGTGTCTAGAAGCTCCTGCCACTGCTCTCTAATGGGATTTTGCTCGTTGCAGCCTGGCCAAGTAGAGCACACTGAGTCTAATGGGACCGAAGCTAAGCTCCTTAGGGTCCAGCTAATTTAGGTTGGAGGGATTGACACTAAACAAGCAACTGAGAGAAATAGTATTTTTATCCCCTTTGTCTTACCAGGCTGCTTTGGCTGCTTTGGCTGCTTATCTGCGCTGCATTATTCAGCGTTTCCTCTCAGATCACCACCGGGTTCAGTTTACATCAAGATGGTCTGAAAATCAACAATGAGAGACTTAAAAAAACTCCAAAATACCAACAACCACAAATTTTCATTTTTGCTAATTGTCTCTTCTGAAAATATATACAACCACTACGATGCTTTTATTTAACAGGTTAACCTACAAGCACTTGAAAGCATCATGGAGAAATTGTTTTTCATGGTCCCTGTTTGCAAACGCATCATCATGCAAAATGTGAAGGCGAATATTTGCTTGCTGCCATGTAATTGGGCTGCCAGTCTCAAGCAAGTTTCAAGTCTGCAAGGTGACTGTGATTCTGTACTGACATGGTTTATAGCCAGTGGTTTGGGGAGTTTGTATAAAACTAATGCACTGAAAGAATATCCTTGGTTGGGTTAAATCTTCAAGTAATGAATACACGCTTCCTTTTGTTAAATAGATATTGCTAAATTGAAAACATGATTTATAGAATTGTTTTTTTTAAGTGCTGTAAACTCTGTCTCTCACAGCTGGTTGACTGACTTGAATTTGTCTCCTGAGTGTCATTTGAATCAGACAGTTTAGTAGCAGGTTTGATTGTCAGTCAGTCCTTCCTGGATGCTTTAAAAATCTTTGCAGGATTTCTGAACAGGTAGAGTCAGAGTAACAGCTGGAATGACTGTCGCCAAATGCTGATATTCAACAACACTGCCATCCATTTAAAGGAAAGTTTGGATCTTTTGAAGTAGGGTTGTATTTGGTACTTATCCATAGCCAGTGACAGTATATTACATACAGTAGATGTCAGACGGGACACACAGTTCGGAGAAGCCGGCTGGAGTACCAACACGGGAGCTAAGCAATGTGCGGCTGTGGAGGAGGAAAGCATCAAAACATATTCATGTCACCTAAAAAGATCAATAACATTTTAAGTGTATGCTATATTGAGTGTATTTTCACCACTTCACCATGCCCCAGACAGCACTTTCCCATGGAGAAGTCATAGGCTTTAGTTCCCCATCTATGCTGTCATCAAAGCCACCAAACTCCAAACAGTCATTTTAGCTCGCTGAACACGGGAGCTGCTGGTCTACCACTGCCTCCATCAGTTCATTGGTTCGTGTTATTACTAACTTGTTTTCTATTCTCACACACAAGGCTCTAGTCGAGTAATTAAAAGAAAAAAAGCGCGAAAAGACACAATTGCAGTAAGAGTAACCATCATGCTGGTGTTTCTTTGATTTATTTTGGGTCATAATCTTTGTTTATTTTTGTCAGCCGTCTCACAAAGCACCAACCATGCAGATTTTCTACAGCTTTTCTTAGAAAAATTAACTAATAAACCTTCATTTTTTGCTTCTCAACATCCCTCGCTCTATCTGCACACCTACTGTTAGTAAATGCTCTGCGGAAGTCTCCTCTAAGGCAATTTAAGTTGTTAAATAAATCAAATTAAAGGATCTGTGGGTTGCCCTGGTGATGCCTGTGAGCGAGCTGGGGCATAGCGTGGTTATCACATGGAAATCCTTGACATTGCTGTCTCATTCTAGTTTCTAATATCATTAGCCAAATGTTAAATGTACAATAGAAACTGCTTAACTGCAGATTAACAAACTCCTTATCACACCTGGGCTACGAAACATGCTCTATAACTGAGCGGGCTCTTGAATGCTTTGCAGCGGGACAAGTTCGGGCATTTCAGGCTTTGCAAAAAGAACTACTTCTGCTTGGGGTAATTTAATGAAATCCAAAACGGTTAGCCCTGGATTCAATCTAACATTTGTTTTTCTCTCTGCTGCTGCTTTGTCCGCAGAAAATCAAAAGAGGAGTATGATGAGGAAATGTCTAGGAGGCTGCTATTAGAGGAGGCGGTTGGCTCCACCTCCAGCAGCTGCACTGATAAGCCAACGGCAGAAAGCAGGGAATCCCAAAATACCACCTCTGCTCCCAGCCAACAACACAACACTGCCAAGGTAAGACACCACAAGCTTTACGAGCCAAAGAAGGCCCGTAAAACCAGCAGCATCACTGTGTTACATCTGTTAGACTTTTATCTCACAGCTCGAGTGATGCTGACAGTGCTTATTGCAGATGCCTCTTTTCCCCTTAAAGGGACTATTTACCCTAAAATCAAAGTTACCTGTTGTACCAGTTATTATCTAGATAGCTTTGGTGATAGATTTAGAGTGTTGGAGATATCGGCCACAGAGATGTCTGCCTTCTCTTGATGCCGCTCAGCTTGTGGTGCTCAAAGCACGAAAAAAAAAAACACATTTACTGCCCACCCACCTTGTTGTGAACAGTTCATGAGGTAACATTTATTTTTTTTAAACTGTATTTGTCTTTGTAACAAATAAAGTAAAATAATACATTACAATCATCACCTCCAAAAAACATGTACACCCAGCACAAAATAATAAAAGATAGTGAGAAACAGAGGGAGAGAAAGGCCCCAGTATATAGGTCACATTGAGTCACAATAATCAACACGTGTAGCAGCATTTAATATCAGTTAGTACTGATGACCTATATATTCCTGTATAACTAATGAGTACACATAATAATATATGATTTTTTTTAAAGGAAAAAAAGCAAACAATGTCCTTGTTAGGGCTAAAGTATCATTCTAATTCTTCACAGAAGACATAATGTGGTTGAAATGATCAATAAAAGATTGCCAAATTCTGTAAAAATGTCCCTTCTTTTTGTTTTTCTCTAGCTCCAGATATTTCATTACATCTCCCATAAAGTTTGTATATGTTGGTGCTCATTTTTGTTTCCAATTAAATTAAAATCAGTCTTGGTGCCATGGATGACTGAGCTGTAAATTTGCTAGCTTAGTGGTGCTAGGCAACTATGTGGTGATACGGTTGGCATGTATAGTTTGGTATAAAGAAAATAGTTCCTGCATGTAACTGCTTTTTTTGGTGCTTAGAGCTGTACCAGCTGAGTGCCGTCTAGTTTCATGATATTGGAGAGAAGGCAGACATCTCTAAGGCAGAGATCTCTAATGCTCAGCAACTCACACCAAAACTATCTAGACTGATCAATAGCACTCCAGGTAAAAGGAAAAATATGTATTTTTGATTTTGGGGTTTACTGTCCCTTTAAGGCCCGACCTGTCCTTTATAACATGTCACTGTCTCCAATGTGCTGGTTATTCCGTGCTAAGGCCAAAGCTGAGGGGAATATTGACAGCAGCCGCAGTAATGGTCACCACGTCCCACTAATGAACGGAAACACTGCCACTGAAAATAATCTGGTAACTGGACCGTCTGTGTACTAACAATTTAATCAGTGACCTATTAGTAAATAATCCTTAGTTTACTGCCCCATCTAAGGATGCATTAATACAATTTTAACTGTTTATATGTGAAAATAAAAAAAGAAAAGAAAATTATTATTTTGCATACATCTGGCCTGCTCTTGTTTTCTCTGACATCAAAATGCACCGTTTAGTATAATTGGCATTATGTTCAAAGTATCAGTGCATCCTGAGGGCAGATAGTAACTTTCCTGTCTCATAGCCTGTGTAGTGGGTAGCACTTGTAGAGGCTTTGTAGTTTTAAAGCCTGTATATTAGGTAACTTGTTAGGTAACCCCAACCTAATGCAATCAATTAAGCATAATTCTTACTTACATTTTAGGTGAAATCAAAAGACACACAGCAAACATCACCTCTCTATCTAAGTGACAGCAGACCTCTGCAGACAAAGAAAGTGAGGCCTGTGTTTAGGCCTGTGTTTAGGCCTGTGTTTGTAAAGTGGGCGGTGAAGTGGGAGGTAACCACCAGCACCACCACTTGGGGTTTCCTTGTGGGAAAGGAAGGGGTATACCTGGCATTTTCTAACAAGTATCAATGGACTTTGTCCACAGCAGACAGACTTGTTACTGTAGGAAAAGCACAGGTGATACTGATAACAGTAATGATGGTTCAGTTGCATTAAATGTCCCAGTGAGCCAGCGTGGACAGCACCAAGGCCTCCACTAAGCAGAATGCAGCTTTCATTAATGTAATTGAGCTTTTTCTACCATGACATGTCAAAATATTTGCGGAAAAGGGTCTATAGATTTTAAAAAGTAACTGCAGGGTGACTGGGAAGTTTTTTTCTGCATTTTACATGCAATCAACATCAGAGGTGGAGCAGTGTCAATAGATATCAAGAGGCCATTTAACCCTTAGGCACAGTTTGGCGCATTTTACACGCTTTTCATTCTTCATGCTTTAACCATTTTGGCTGTGTTCATGCATACAGGTCCTGCTCAGCTCCTACAATAAAACACATGAATTTATATTTATATTAAGTGCAAAAAATGCGCAGATGAAACCCATTCAAACTGCAATTTTTCAAAGCCATCAAAGCATAAAAAAACATGCATTGTATTACTTCTGGGTGGAGAAAAATTGGAAATTGTAATTTTTATTTATTATTTATGTATTTTTTTGTTTTTTAAACCATTTTTGAGATATGGACAAAACAAGCTATTTCCACTAGGTGCACTGTCACAATCAATATTGACATATCTTAGGCTTTGATAATACAAAAAAATCTATTTTGCATGTAGTATATTGAAAAATAATTCAGTTTTTTGTGTATTTTTTTGTAATCTAAGAACATGTTGGTGTTGTGACTAAAACCTGGTACATGATATGTTAAAATTCTGAAAAAATAAATGAATATTTGATAATTATGATTAGAAATGATGCTGATTAAAAATTAACTCAATGAAAGTAGAAAATAATATTAATGTCCAATATTTTTAAAACTTGATTTTGGGCCAAAAGTGTCACCGTTCTACAGTAATATGAAAATTTCTGGATGCAATGCAAGTGCCCACAAGTCTACAATATGATGACTATATAATTTGCCGTCGCTGCAATATCATGTTGCAGTAATGAGCTGAGTGTGATGCAGTGTTTGTGTCATTTGTACAACATGTATTGATGCTCGTGGGTTTCTCCCTCCAGGTCAATGGCAAACCTGTCATGAAAGAAGACAGCAAGGCGGCTGCTCCAGGAAGTGCAGAAGCAAAATCAGCTAAAAGCAGCTCCACGTCTAAACCCACACCAGGTATCTCAGAGGAGCTTTAAACTTTGTACCACCAACTTTTCAACTTCTTCTGTTTGTCTCATTTGAATTCCCCACCACATTTAGCAGGTTTACTTTTAAACTTGGGTAAACCCTGAATAAATCCAAATTATATTTTTTAAAACCTATTTAACCTCTGGAGGAAATGGTGGTTATATGTATATTGTGTTCTACTGTCTGTCTAATAAAAAGCTACAGGAGCAGTCCTGCTAATGTTATTTTTTATATAATTTTATAATTTTTCAACACAACCAACCCGAGAAAGCTTCAACTCAGGATACTGGTGTGTGTGCAGATTGCAGCAGTAATGGTGTGGCGTCCAGAGTCCTTCCTGCGGTCAGAGCTCCAGTAAAGTCCGCTGAAGCCTCAGTCAGCCTCTGTCCCGACACCAAGGAGCAAAAGAGCGGCAGTCAGACTGCAGGCGAGCCGTGGCTGGAGGAGGCGCACAGGGAGGCTGGCTTCTCCAAGCCATTTAAAGTGAGTGTGTCATTCTTCTCATTTCATTTTGCAGTTTTATGAAACAAGGTCTTTTTTGTTTAACAGTACCATATCAAATTCTTCTTAATGTGTCTGTGTCATATTTTTTAGCGTGCACATCACAATGTCAAAGATAACCTGTGCGTACTAAACACAGTCAATACAACTCAGAGTTTCTAGTTTCTGGAAAACAATATTTAAAAAGAGCTGACCGGGGCAAAATTCACATCGTTCGCTTGTGCATGTTTTGATTTGTACTTTTTCTTCTCTTGTTTCATTTATACTTCCACACTTTCCTCCAGGAGTTGTCAGCAGCTCAGCAGGAGCAGCTCCAGCAGAGGGCGGCATATCTGCGCCAGCAGCGAGACAAGCTGCACGCACTGAAAAAAGATCAGCAGAAAACCAAGCAGCCGACGACCTCACCAGAGGAGGCACCCGTCACCACCACCCCGGTAAGTACAGCCGGTTCCTTCCTTAAACCTCCTTTCACACAGAGGTCAGAGGTCAGGATCATGAACATGTTGCAGATGATGTTATATATGTAATTATCTTCACTATTTCCTTGTATTTGGTGGGTTTGAGTTTTACCAGGACCTCTTAATTTATCCATACTTTTTTATTTTGGTTACATTTTTTTATCTTTTAATTCCAAAACAACATCCGTGATTTCACTAGATTTTCTTTAACTCACATTTTTCTTCTTGATTTATCTTTTTTTCCTCAAATCATCCTTCTGATTTAATTATTTGGTTGTTTTTCATTTCCCTCTGCCTGTATCTGACCTGGTCTGGGTCGTCAGGAGGCAGTGGGGCAGCCCCAGAGGAACGGGGCCTGTCCCCCTCCTGCTCCTCTTCCTCCTGCTCCTCTTCCTCCAGCACAACACTCTGCTAACTCCTCCAAACAGAAGGTGATCCATCAGCTGCCTGATGTGAACACGTACTCATTCATGTCTAGTTTGCTGCTGAGGTTTTGCTTTGTCGTGCTGTCCTCCCCCCTCGTCTGTGTCGTACGCTGCCTCAAAGAAAAGGAATAAACCGCATTTATTTACTCCACAAAGTGAAGAGAATAAGGTTTCATGTACACTTTTGATCAGGAAATCACACCCGCTGAAAAGCTATTACCGTAAAACTTCAAATAAGCGATTCCCGCTTATCCTGCTTACTAGCCCGGTGTGTCAATGCAGTTCATTTTTATAGAAGTTCTTTGGATGTATAAAACCTGGTTGTCAGCTGCCTGCTGAAGTTGACGTTAGTGCGCTGCTTAGATCACGCAGATTTAATATATTTTACAGAATTATTATAATTTTTAAGCATTTTTTATTTCTTGATGAGTATTTTTTTGTTTTACTGTCGTTTTGTTTTGGTTTTTTTTCTCCTGTTTATATTTCATTATTGGGTTAGGGTTAGGGGGTTAGGGTTAACTGGTATCACACTTGGAAAATACTGCAAATATGCAAAATATGCAAAGTGTCGCATAGCTACAATACCAGCTGCTTTCTTTCAGTTTTACCTCATACTTGTGTACACATGTGTTTGGTTGTATTTTAGTCATCTTCCCGACTGCTTTTTCCACTCCCTCATCATTTTGTCCAAAGCCACTGATGGCGGTTGTTATCTTTTCCCTCCGGTTTTAACCCTACTGCTGCTTTCGTCTCTTTATGCAGGAGATCTCTGCTGAGGAGAGGAAGAAGTTACAGAAGAGAAAACATCTGGCTGACAAGCTGAAAGAAGAAGTGATCAAGAAATGATTCCCCCCTCTCTCTCTGACTGCTATATTGTTATTTATATCCTGTTTAATCAAACACATGGCTTCCTGTACACTGCCTCCTTCAGTCAGATGATTCACTTTAACACACACCAAGGTTTTTTTTTCCAAAGAAACACAAAAAGTATGAGATCTTCCTTCTTTCAAAGTTCTTTTCATTGCTGTCTTTTGGATGTACCAGTATGTGGCAGTCTCCACACCCAACAACTCAGACATCTGTTTGATTAAGTAAGTTCAGAACATGTCAGGTAAGCTGAAAAACACATGGAGCGGTCAGTTTTATACATGTGAGTGGAGATGGCTTTTACTTTACAGGACAAGTCACACCTGGGCCTGCTGTGTCCAAAACGCTCCTTTTGTGGCTGTGCTTCATTTGGCTTTATTCCAGTCCTCATACTACTTTATAATACCATTAGTATGCCGGAAAAAAAGTTAATTATGACCCGGGATATAGTGTGTTAAATGCAGGATACCAAAAATACCAGGTTTTCCAACTGCATCCGGTCTAATTTTGCAAGCCAACATGCTTTTCGAGTAATACTGACCCACAATCCTGAGCACAGCGAAGATGTGTCACATGGACTGAGCTGCAGACACACCTGATGCAGGCTGCAACAACTATACTCAATCACGATCTACTATGCAGTTATAACATAAAAGTTCAAACTATGTAACAACAGCAGAAGTCTAGGATTTAACCCTGTCTCTGGTGAGCTTGGTATATGGCTTTTTTAAAGATGTTTTTGCTTTTTCGCCTTTATTATGATAGGACAGGTTAAGCGTGAAAAAGGGTATTCATTCATCAAAGGGCCAAAGACTGGAGTCAAATCTGCGGCTGCCATGGCAAGAACATAGCCTTTGTACATGGGGCGTCCGCTCCTACAGGTGAGCTACTGGGCACCCCGTGAATGACATTTGTTTTATCTCCAATTTAACTTTAAGTGATAACTTTTTAGTTCTGCCTCATTCAAATTGCATTGTTATTCTTTTACTTCAAATTGCGCTCTACAGACGGGGACACATATATGAGCATGAGGTTCAGAGCTCAGATTGCAATGTTATGACGAAGTTTGACCCAATTGTATGCATACTCCATGCATGAAACAATGCAGGAGGGTCATTTCTTATTGTAGCGGTGACATCAGTGTTTAACTGCCAATCACAGTGCTCGATGCACAAAGGAGACAAAGACTTCATTGATTTTACAGTTGTTTTTTACAGAAAATATGTAAAATAGAGCAGATTGTTGCTTTAAGGGCAGCTGCAGTACGTACTTAAAGTTAAAAATAAAAGTTAGAAATTCAAAACACAGCGGCGTCCAAATTTTAAGTGCAAAATCTATGAACTATATGGTGCCCTCAAAAAAATCCAAATTGGAATGAAAAATGTGTTCACAGCCTGCACACTACTTGCTAGTAATATTAAAAAGCAGAGCTTTACCACTGATAGATGTTTATCATGCAACACTGCACCGGTCAGTAATTGTGCAAAAATATGATTCACAGCTAATTTTTCCACTTTCTGTTGATTATTGACTGAAGGAGGGATTTTGGACACCCTTTAGCTTGTTTCTCTGTAGACATCAGTGAAAAAGGTCAGTAATGTGGTGAAACAGACTGGATATTGGGCCCAACTGGCCCGGAGTTGTATCAGTGAGTTAAGGGTTAATGCTGGTGGAAAGACATGATTTGGAGAGTTTTATGCCGAGGTGAAGATAACTTTAGCTAGCACAAGTGTACAGTCTTGTTGTTAGCGTTCCCACAGGGAACAGTCAGCTGGTACATCATAAAGCTGATCAAACCGTAGCCGCTCGATTGTAGTTCAAAGAGCGCAGAGGAAGTTGTCAAGATGAACACACAGTCATGTGATCACGAAGGGGCCAAGACAAGTGTGTCGCTTTCTACGAGGAATGCAGTATTTCATGTACGCTGTTTAATAAAAGCACATTTTATAGAAATGAGCTAGACTCCAGATTTTGTGTGTAGACAAACTGCTGTTCTCACACTGATCTTTGAATCTGGTAAAAAGGTGCTTTGGTGTCGTGCAGAGCTACACGGGATTTATTACCGTTTCTCTCCTGTGTTTGGAACAGATTACTGTGCAGTAAAACTGGTCCAAAAATCATGAAAAAAATGCTGTTGATTTCTAACCACTGCCAACATTATAACAGCCACAAATCTGTAGCGTTTCATGGAAAAAATCCACAAACGTAAGAGCCAAAATTAAGTATATAAAAATGATAAAGTAAAAATAAAAATAAAAATAAACAAGATATTTAAAGCAATTCTGTGAACTGACAAGGAATAATAAAGCTGCGTGTGTTTGAGAGACAGTGACAAAGTGGAAGAGCAGGTGACCTTGTTAATGCACCGCTTATAATTCGCGCAATGTTTCTGTAAATTATTCATAACATACTCAGAGTGCTGCTCTGACATGCTCTGCCACGAGCTGACTCGAACCCACTGGCAGGTGTATAAGTAAACAAACAACAATCACCACAAAGATCATTTTTCATATTACATTTTTTCGGAAATTATTACAATTTTGAAAGTTGAGGTTTTCCATTTTTCTCCCCACAAACGTAACAAATCCCTGCAAATGTATTTAGTTTATAGTCGGCAACTGCTATTACGCTTGTGGGAAATTTATTACGTTTGTGGGATTATTACATTAAAAGCTGCAGATTTGTATTACGTTTGTGGGCTGTTTTTACGCTGACGGGTTTACCATTCCTTGCTGTAAAATTCGCACAAATTGTTAATTATTAATTATTCCACTGATATCGAACACCCTGTGAGTTCAGTTTGGGAGATTTTAAATACAACCATGTGGACTCAAAGGAACAACTCAGTCAATTAGAGGTTTTGTAAATCCAATTGCCAAATCTGTAATTATTAAAACAAAGCTAGATTCACAAGTTCAATGTCAGGGTCACATTTAATTTCAAAACTTATCAAATAAATTCATACAAATGTTAAGAATGGATAGTGGTAGTAAATGCACTTGGTACAAATTCATCAAGGGGGGGAGCAAAAACAGTCATATTGTTGGGTGACGCTAACAGACAGGAGGAAAGACAATTCGCTGCTCACGTACTGCTCAACTACGAAAAGCACATTGGCAATATTAACTTTACTTGTGCTGCTCGTGGTTTGACAGACGTCTGTGTCATTGACGTTTTTAGCAAATTTTTGATTCTCTTCATCTGCCTCTCAGTGTGCTTGTGACGAGAAGATGCAACACAAGAAATGTTTCAACCCAACAATAAAATGGCCTTTTCTGACAGTCAAACCAGTGTGGTGTGTCAGAAAAAATCCACTTAAACAACACGGTTTGATTCTCAAACTGCACTGCATCAACTCTGGGGTTAAATTATCTTTATGGCAATAAAAACAGCTTGAATTGAAATCTTGAAAAAATGTACTAAACTTATTTTTTGATCTGCAGAGTTGTTTTTATGAACAGGCCAAAGAAAAATTGAAATTGAACTTTTGAACAGAGCTGAATACTTCTGAATTGGTTTTGAACATTCTGGACCTTCAAACTGGGACAAGAGCCTCTGGCACCTAAAAGCTCCTTACAGCTCACTAGAATTCTTCCTTCAGTGGAAATGCGAGATGTTTCACCAGCTAGCAGTGTTACAGTGCACAGACAAAGTGGGCAGCTTTTTGTTTCCGATGCTGAACTCCTGAGATCTGTCTGAGAGGAGGGTGCCAGGACTTAGTGTGCGCTACGTCTACTCTAAGCACACCAACAGCTCAGGTTTATCACCCAGTTAGAACAAAAAAACTGGGCTATGTGTGCACCGCAATGAGGCCACTAAATTCTTCAATCTGCTAAAATACAAAACTCCAGACATCCTCAAAAATGTGGCTGCAAAAATGACTTTACTGCAGTTTTAATACGTTATTATTAAAACCAGCATTTGCAACTTCTCTGCATTTTACATTGAATCAAATGAACTGGACTGAAAGGGTGAACAGTGACCCCACCTTTTGTGCAACGACAACAAAAATACACAGGCAGGTAGGTATCTCTCTCCCCCCTTTGAAAATCAGATCAAGGAAAAAAATGATTAAAAAGAAAATAAAACATCTGTACAGTACTTTTTAACAAAGTCATGAAATACAGGATCTCTGGCAAACGCAGTCCTGTGTGTGAGACGTCGTGTGTGTGTGTGTGTGTGTGTGTGTGTGTGTGTGTGTGTGTGTGTGTCTGAGACGTCGTGTGTATGTGTGTGTGTGTTTTGTGTGTGCCTTGGCCAAACTGACGCCATGGCTTCTGAAGGTTTGAGTCCTGCTCCTCTGAATCTAAGCCTCAGTACTGTTGAGTTTTCATCATTTGTGACCTCCCTCGTCTCTCAACGTTTTGTCATAATTCTTCCGTGTTGCCTAGATCCCTCAATCTCCGACAAAAGTGAACAGTTCTGTGGCACGGCGGCACACGCTGCTTCAGCCAGTCAAGCTTTCTATAACTATGACGGCTAGTCCTGCTAGCCTGACTGGCCTGCTGAACAGTTCGTACGCTGGCTGGTTGTGTTCTGGCTTCCTCTGTCTCTGGAGCTCATCGGTTCGGGTTCGAGACGGATGGAAGGGAGAGTTCAAATGAGGACGTGTGAGGGTTCCTGTGGGGTTGCTCGAGTACCGCAGTTTCCTTGCTACTGTTGCTATAGCAACAGAGCAGAGTTAGGAACCGCCTTGGCACTGTTACATCCACCGCAGCGTCTCTGGTTGTTACGTAGGATGGTGGATGAGGAGGAGAAAGTTGTTCAGGAGGAGGTCAGAGCAGGAAGAGTGTGACGACAGAGAGGAGGGATGATGAGTTTCTCCTGGGGAGGAGGAAAAGGAGATTTTGGGATCTCCAGGGGGAGGCTGTTGGTGAAAGTAAGAGGTAAAATCAACAGACTGATTTGTCTTTTTTTTCCAAAAGACAAGCTCTCCATCTCCTTCCACTGAGGGACAAAAGAGGAGCAGAGATCAGGAGGGACTGGGTGAGGTGGGAGCTCGTCTTTGCCCGTCTCCTCAGTGAGACGGGCAGGTGGCACAGGCAGGCCAAGGACCAATGAGACGACCAGAGGAGGGAGGATGGGAGGGACTCGGTGTCCGTCCACTACGACCAAACAGAGGACAGTTAGCCTTAAGAGCTGAGACGGGGACGCTTCCTTGTTGGAGACTGCTCTTCCTCCTCGTCTTCTTCCTCGTCATCCTCATCGTCAGGGTAGTCCACCAAACCAACCAGAGCAGTCTGAGAGAAACAGGAACAGAAGGATTAACAAAAAAGGCCCACATAAGCCTCGTTCCCACTGCACAAAAAACCCGCTAACACCCGCTGACGTCAGGCTTTTTAATGTAATGAGAATGTTTACGATCAGCTCTGCATTAGACACGGGTTTTTATCGCCTCAGGCTCTGATCACCATCGATGGGAATATAACACCTGGGTGAACGCGCTAATTTCAGCTCCTTAACCAGCGAGATGCAATGATGCGCTGTCACTAATTACTGTCCGTCTCCTCATAAGCAGCTAAAACATCGATCCATGCACATCTGCACCAAGTTCGAAGAGAGACTGAATAACTAAGAGATATATAAAAAGAAAGAACCACTGAAAAGTTTTATAAGACCTCTGTTCCTGCTGCTGTCTCCTGTTGACCTGTCCTGCCTGTCCGTGACATCCCACGGACACACAAACATAACAGCCAACACATTCACACACACAAAAGCTCACAAAAGACTCGTGTGCTCCAGTGATGCGTTCACTGGCAGTGGAAATGCTATATTTAAGCGGGTTTACCCTTGTTTGAAAAAACTGTGTGCACACGCTAATTTTGGTAGGAACGGGGTAATATTAAGCAAAAGAAAGGAAAAATTCAATCACTGACGTTCTAATCCCATTTCTACACAAGGAGGAAGCAAACTGGTCATTACCTTCACCACTGGTGTCGCAGGAAGAGCAACTGTTTTGACAGAAGAAGTTGAACTGTTGTTTGGAGTGACGGCTGGTGAGGCAGGTGGGATTACAGCAGCTTTCCCGTTATTGTTGGCACCATTTGCTCCGTTGGCAGCTCCTGCAGTAACAGAGACCGTAAATATCAAACTTAAAGGGCTGTTGTAACCTGGAGAGAAAACGAAGAATCCTGCAATAATAGAGCATCTTACCTTTTTTGGCTTCCATGTACTTGCCGTAGCTGTCAGAGAAGTCATCCTCCATTCGGCTCTTCTCCACAGCCTCTCCATCATCATCATCGTCGTCGTCATTGAACCACAACTCCTCGTCCTCGTCCATTGACCGTGCATCTCTGCGATATCTACAGGGAAAAGGTACTTAATTAAGTATCTTTAAAATAAAAATCACGGCACCAGTATGACCCATGTGTCCGATCAGTCTACTGACCTGTTGAGTCTCTGACTCTGCCTGTCTTTTTCCTGCTCATAACGGCCTTTTAGGCCCTTGAAAGTCTGGACGTACTCAATGGATTCAAGTGCTTTGTAGAAGTTATCCACAATGTGAGCTATGAGAGACTTGACATCCTCCTGGAGAGAGAGGACATGAATGATGGAAAATCTCAAACAATCCACACACGATATACAATACACACTTTTCTATTAATGTACATTTTGTGTCTACGCACCACTTTAATGAACTCAAAGAGCTCTATGATGGCTGAGTTGAGGAGGTTGTATCGGGTGCCGTTGTCCAGCAGGGCGTTAATGACAGGCTCAAACAGGTTCCCTTTGATGATGTAGCGATTGTAATACTCATCCTTGAGACCAATGATCCTGCGCATGAAACGCAGGGCACCTGGATTTAAAAAAAAAAACAAAAACTGACATTGTCAAAATTAGGCCAAAGCTCTGGTATTGTTAAAAACTCCTGACAGTAAACTTGTTAAAGGATCTTTTCAAATGTAGGATTACCACTGACAGAAATTTTACAGAAGGAAAGAACGAACACCAGAGACGTGTGTACATGAACTGTTTGTGCATGTGGGGACTTACAAAGAGCAAGGAAGGTGTGTTTTGAGTTCATGAGCACCAGCACTCTCCTGAGCAGGTCTTTGTTCATGATGTAGGTCTTGATGTGGTAGGTGTGGTGCTCCACACAGAAGGTCAGAAGCTCCAGGATCAGCGCCAGCAGCTGAGCAGTCTGAAAGTTATCTACGCAAAACAAAAAAAACACAAAGCTACGTCACATCGGGACAAATTAAAATGTAATGTTACAATAACTATGCTAAAAGAATAATCACTTCCAGTAAGTGTTGGAACTGAAATTAACAGGTTTTTGACCACTGGGTGGCTCATGCTTGATATTAAGTTGCATAATGCTTACCTGGACAGACCGGGTTGATCTTAGTTGATCCCTCCTGCAGATCTGTAAGGTTGTGACACACAATAATCAGTTACATTCTGTGCTTTTCTTGCAATCTGAAACACTCCAGTTCAGTTGATGCGAGGCATCTGTCCTCAGCTCACCTTTTGAGTTTTTGTCATGTGCAGTGTTGGCCAGCAGAGGAGCAGTCAGAACATGCATGCAGTATTTGTAGAAGAAACTCAGAAATTCTGTCTTCTCCGTTTTCTAAAAGGAAATGACATGAAGCTGTGACATGCGCCGTTTTATGTTTTAGTGTTGCATAATGCAGATCGGGGTTTGCAATTTGCCAGCTGCCGGCAGTGCATCTGGGGGCATGAAGATTTACAGAGCGATAATATAACTCTGGACATCAATGTGTAGTTTTAGAACTGGTCTCCATTAAATTTTGTGTGTGTTGGTTCTGCTTACATTGGTGGAAGCCAGCATGTTCTCAGGGTCGATGAGCGTCCTGAGCAGACCCATCAGCTGGACGGCTCCTCCTAACTCAGGGTCGGAGTCACATATCATCTGCTTGATCACAACATTTATCAGCAGAACATCCTGTTGAACAAAACACAGCAGGAGATACAATCAAAATGATGCCGTGTTGGTCTGAAGAGAAATTCAACAGAAACTTGTCCTGACACACTGCAACAAACCTGACCTACTGGAAGGAAATTTATTTCAAAGAAAGACAGTGAATTCAGGCTCCTCTTATCAATATCAAATAGATCAACTGCAGCCAATGTATCGTTCCTGTCTTTGCCAGTCGTAGGCCTCTTGTCTGTACAAATTTTATTTTGCTCCAGTGTATCTTGTAGACCAGAGTAAAGCAAAGTGTCCACAATCATACAGGATTAAAAGGCCTATTTGATATTTAGAGTTCACCTCAGTTACTACTTAGAAAAAGCACTGTTTCCAGAGCCTGTAAGGCTTTACATTCACATGTGGAAAGCTTTTTGCCATGTGCCGTTTTTTGTTTACACAAATTGTAAAAAAAAATTGAAGCAGCACAGTAATTCAAACATGTATTAGGGCATTACTGCAAAGGTATGTTTGTACATCACTCAGTATTCAACACTGCATATGAATATCAAGCAACTTTAGGGCAAAACACATTTTAAATATTCTACCCCTTTTTTCACATTATTGCTGTGCGTCAGATAACTTTTTAAAATAATGCAGAATTTTATAAAGGCGAGTTTGGACTGAACCAAACCACCCCTCAGGCATCTAAACATCGTGAGCATGCTTGTTGACGGTGATGTTTAGATGCTTACGTCGTCTGTCTGCTGTGGCTCCTGCATGACAAACTCCCGGACCATGGAGGGGCTGAATTCCACCAGGTAAGAGAAGATGTCTGTAGCTGCTGCCCTCACCTGCAGGTCATCCATTCCCTTAACAGGAGAAAAACAAGAATTGAAGAACTAAGAGAGAATTATACTCAATGAAATGCTTCCCCAGTTGATCGTTCATAGGCAAATGACAAATATGGAGTCTGTTAAACCACAGCAATTTAGATATTTACTTTTATGCACTGCCCACAACTTACCATGACTATTTCAAGAGCAGGTAAAATGCCTAGATTTGCCAGAGTTTTGAAGAAAGCGTCCCTGTTTTGTGGCTGCAACGTTTGTGAAAAAGCACAGAATTCCTTGACAAAGTTCACCTGGGGAAAGAGGAAAAACACACGTTATGGTTGATCAGCAAATGACAGATAGTAGCAAACCTTAAAAGGTCCGATGGAAATTCTAGCTTCAAGCACTATTTCATTTGTGATATTGTACAGCAGTGGAAGAATTTATTTCAAACACAATCATTTTCTCCATTCCAGGATGTGAAGTTTAATAAATGACAACTGCATGGACAAATATAATAATTAATTCCTATTTCACTCTCAGTGAGAGCCTACACTTTTAAATAAATTATGTTGTAAAAGTTGTTGTATTATGAGCCAATAGACAAAGAGGTAATTCAAAACAAAATCATCATGAAAAAACATGAAGTTAATATTAATTTAGCCTTAGGAAATAAATGGCATTAAAGACAGCAAAATGAATCCATATAACGAGAACGGTAATACTGAGCACACTTCCTTCTAACAATAACAAAAGCCAACTTCAAATTTCTGTCTAACTTTTAGGTTTCTACATTTTAACACAAAAAATATCATCACGACATCTGGCTTTGAGATTTGACAACCGTTTGACTTACAAGCTCTCTCCTTTTACTGTCCTCTGTGGCTTCATCTGTGAGCTGTGCAAAGACCTCTGTTAGGAACTTTTCATCTTCCTGTTGCACAGATAAAAAACAGAAATCAAGATATTAAAGGCTATAATAATACAACAATAAAGATGATTACAAAACACTGTACTCTCATTTTGCAGAAAGAGAAATAAAAAATAGCTATTCATAAAAACACGGAAAGAACCTGATTCTTTAGACAGCCACTTATTAGCCTATAAATATAATCAGTGGGATGCCTAATATTTAAATATGAAATGGATGGACTGTATGGTATAATTTGGACCATGAAAATGATTCTATGGAACCAATTATTTTTTAAATGAAAACGTGTCTCACATAAGCTCCACGTTGAAATTTATGTAGAAGCAATGTAATGGACCTGAACTCTGTTGCCAAATGACCTTTTTAAAAATGTTTTCATTATTTTACATTTCTACTGGTTCAACCATCACATTACAAAACTTTATGTGCATCTGATGTGCAGCATCTTGCACTTGTGGTGAGAAACTACCATGAATTGAAAAATCTCCTGAGTGGCCACATGCATTGTTTGATACCGTTTACACAGAGATTATAACAATCTGTCTTCATTTCAGTCGCTGAAAATTCAGTTTTTAATCTATAATCAAGTATTAGGTGTGTTTGTCTGGAACCACAGGAAGGGCAGATTCTCAAACACCTGTTGAACAAATGTAAGCCAGTAGCAACTGATTTTAGATTTAGGAAAATATTGCACACACACAAATATATTCAACTCTAACTCTAAAACATACTTGATACAGAAGAAAAAACAAAGAATGGCTTGTTGATAAACTGTGCATCAAATTATGATACAAGTTACCTGGATTGGATTCTTACCTGCAACATACTGACAATCTCCACCTTGTTGAAAAAGATGAAGGAGGTTAGTGTGGACAGGAAGTTCTCCTCAAAAACAGACGGCGTGGGCAGGATGATGTCCTGGATGTACTGCACCCGGTAGGTCTGGTGGATCTTCTGCCGCAGCTCAGAGTCCGTGATAGGGATCACCTCCTTAAACTTTGCTGTCTTGGTCAAGAATTCCCTGTGCCGCTTAGGCTGAACCAGCGCCGGGTCGTACTCAAGGCAGCCCACCACATCCATGATACAGTCATCAGAGAACATCACCTCAAACAGGGCCGCTTTATTGAGGAACAAGACTCCCCGCACGATCTCGTAGAGGTGATGCAGACCTTCCCTGTTGTCCAGGTCCTCACATACTCTGAAGAGACCCAGGAGTTTCTTGATGTAGCCCTCGCTCATCAGGGCCAGAGCGAGTTTTTCCCTCCGGATGGGCGAAGACAGGACAGAGGTCACCAAGTCAGCGATCTCCTCCAGTCGGCTTAGTTCACAAGGAGGGAGCTCCACCAGGTGGCTTGTCTCAGGGATCTCCTCAAAGCGCTCCTCCTCCGACTCATCGATGGGGTCCTGTGTGATGTCCAGGGCAGGGTCCTTGCCTTGAACCTGGGAAATTAATAGTTGGTAAATATGAAGAAGGGGTTGACAGATATTAGTTTAACCAATAGTGATGCTGATTATTAGTTCTTAATGAGACAGATAACCATATTTGAAACTGACATGAATTTACAATAAAAATGGAAATACTTCTGTCAAAATTTGGAATATAACAAACTCTAACACAACACTTTAAATACCTTTAGTGAATGTTTATTAAAAACTGAAACTTTCAAAATCAAGTACAGCAAGCTGCCAGTAACTTTTTTTTAAATAAAACTCTGAAAATTAAAATAAAAAAATGAATGAATCAAAGTAGCTCCCTGAGGTTTTACAAAGTAAAAGTTCCTCTCGTGCTGGCACTTTCTTTGCACGTAATGCAGACTGCCTTTCCTGGTGTTGGTTAAGTGTAATACATTTAGTTTTTTCTTTCTTTTTAAGATATTTTTGGGGGCTTTTTATTGCCTTTATTTGACAGGACAGATGTAGTATGAAGAGGGAGAGAGAGGGGATGACATGCAGCACGGGCCCTTGCCAGACTCAAACCTGCAGCCGCTGCGGCGAGGACGCAGCCTCTATACATGGGGCGCCAACTCCACCAACTGCGCTAACGGGCGCCCCAATACACTCAAGATTTAATTACTTAATTTTATCAGTAATCATGCAAATGAAACGCCAATACAGATAATCAGCAAAATGCCAAATAATGGCTTTGATAATCGACCAGGCCGAAAATCTAGCAACCGTTTAAATGAAGTGAAGAATGAAACGATAAATACAATTATACTGCCTCTAGCCCTTTGTAGTAGTGTCATACAATAACAGCACTGACAACAAGCACCACTCCTGTTTGTGTACTCCCCAGGAAACAAATATAAAATAATGCACATTTTTGGTAAACAGGATTTACTTTACCTGGCAAATCTTCTCCCAGATCTCATCGCAGCCTGCCTTTTCCTGGAAACTTAGGGCAAGGTCATAATTATCTGCTTCCGACCAGACAATCAGTGTGTCCTGCAAGGAGGAGAAAGAAACATCAAGTTGTATACAAAGAAATGCTTATCATGTACACGGGACACACTAGCTTGCAAACACTCAAAACACAGCGCTCACATATTCGGAAAACACAGACAAGCACTTTCGTGCCATTTGACGGCCTTTAATACGATGATTACTTTGTCTTCAATATGCAAGAGGATAATTTGGCTCAGATCTATTATCTCAAAACATCTGAAAAGTTTGTTACAATTTCCTCTCATAGTGCTGACTTTTAATATGATGAAAAACTACTTTGCTGGTGTGACCTGCCTTTTGCTTACTCCTAGGTTTACACATGCTTCATATACTGAATTGCCATTGTCTGCAATGCATTGCAGCAGTAATTTTCCAGCAACAAGTCCCAGTATTAAAGTGACTAACTTTTCACATTTGTATTCAGTAAATGTAAGCATTCACATGTCTGTAATCGCTGATCCAGACCCAGAATACAAATTCTTACCTGTTGTTTCTGATATGCAGTATTTGGGCTTATCTTCGACTCCAACAGCAGAGATCCTAAATTACAAAGACTTTGGTAAGTTTTCATTTCCGAAATAGTGTAAATGTTCACAATAATTACATCATAACTTAGCAACCTAATCTTGAAGGTTAATGCCAATTAATCTGCCTGCTAGAGAGCATTTAGAGCTAAACAGACAATGTGAAACGCTGAACAAAACAATGTTGCAATATTACAAAGTTAAAACTAACAACAGGGGGATGTTATGTAGCTAACCAATTCCCATGTTATTTATTTTTGGGGATGATCTGTGTGTAGAAAAATTACTGGTTTACTATTCTGAGCAGAAATAAGTTTGAACATTTCAGACTTTCAAGGCCCCCCCATGCTACCGAGATCACGTCGCTTGAGTAACGATCTTGCTAACAGCAGCAATTCAATAAATCGTTGCATTTTATGTAGGATTAGCTCTAATATTGGTCGTCCAAGTAGTCTGAAACAAATGGTTCAAAACACTTAAACACTCCCAAAGAAAAAATCATAGTTTGCAAAGTATACATAGTAGCCATATGAAGAATTCTGTCCGAACAACCAGAAGTTAGCGTGCTAACGTTAGCCAGCGTAACGTCAATGCGGCTATGCTAACTGGGAACTTACCGTCCGATTCGGCCCGAACTAATAACGATATTCCCTCCAGCCGTTCAACAAACGTAGACGAAACGTGTCCGGTACCCCGATCATCCCACTGCCGGTCTTCGTTTAGCGTATATACTTTCACTCGCCGCCGAGTGTCCGACATGGTTAACCGAGTCGGAGCTAGCAGGCTAGCAGGCTGCTAACAGGCTATCACCTCACCCCGTCTGGTGTTTTCCTACCCTCGACCTGTTAACTTTGTTCCCACCCGCATGTTACAAAACATGCACGTCTGAGTAAAGTTCACAGCAGCAGTGAAATGTACCAGTCGCTATTTCCTCAACATATTACGTTCGCGATGTGAAACAGCTCAGCAGGAGGCCTATTGTCAAACAGTAAAATTCACAGAGAACACAACAACTCCAACGGCCTTCTTGCTAACGTCCACAGACCGCCATCTTGTAATCCGATCTTGTGTTCTTTTTCTTCTTCGACGTCAATCAAGCGCAAACTGCCGCGGGGTCTCCTCCTCCGAGCGGCTTCAGCCAATGGCAGCACCGCAGCGCCACGGGGTTAAAGCGCCACCTACAGGCAGGGCAGGTGATAGCAGCTGCGATTACCTGCAGATGACTTTATGGAGAAAGATGTATCACAATCAGGTTTATTACCTAAATAAGATGTAACGATTAACATATTCGAAGAAATAATAAAACTGCACTTAGAGGCAGATTTTCTGGAGGTCGAAAATTGAACCAGAAAAATGCTTTGCTTTCACCCTCATGGTGCATTTTTTGTTTTTTAACTTTCATTTTTGGATCATTTTGGCTGTGTTAATGCATATTGCATACATTTTGGCAAAGGGGTTTGTTTTCATCTTCTCTTTTAGATTTCAGCCTCAGTTCATATAATATGTCCCTAATACACTGCATAAAATAAAAAACTCCCTCTTAACACTACTGGTACATTTTTTGTATCATTGAAACCCATTAAAATTACTTTTTTCCCTCTGTCAATTAATATTTGGTAGTTATTATCAGGACTAATGTCAGTTGACAAATGCAGTGAGAGTTCAAAAATATATTTATATATGGCATTTTTATTGCACTTTTTGACAGGGTACATTTTTTGTGTCTTCCAAACATGTTAAGAATGAAGTTTGTTTTTTTTAAAAAAACTGACATAACACAAAACATATTAATGCAAAAAAGTCAATATTGCTACTAATCATTGACCTATCTGAGACTGTGATAATCAACAACAGCAACAAAAATATCATTAACTATATGAAAAATAACCACTTTTTAGTGGGTTATTTTTTTCATTTTAAGAAACAGTGGCATCATGTAAACTGTGAACTTATGTAATTTCTTTTTTCTTTTACATGTGCTCTTATCATTTGTCCGATGATTTGGGCAGCCATAATCTTTCTTGCTCGCCTCATGTCTTCAAAGTTGAATGAACGATGCTGCAGTCTGCTCTTGTCCTCGGCAGCAGGATACTAACTGGTGATGGAGGAGGTGAGGATGGACACGATGGCGCTGTAGGAGTGCACCATCATCCACTCTGGGCAGGTTGAACTTCTTCCACAGGAGACACATCCTCTGCTTTGCTTTCCTGGTGAGGCAGAGAGCTGATGTGATAATATAGGGCAGGAAGTGGGAGGAGTCCATAGCTTTCTTTCTGAAGTCCACAACTAACTTACTTGTCTTCAGATGTTGAGCGCCAGGTGGTTTTGGTCCCCAGTTGGTCAAACTCTCACCCGTAGACGGACTCCCACCACAGATGAACCCAAAGAGGGTGGTGTCATCCACAAACTTTAGACTGACAGACACACATACGATTTCAATACCACCTCAGTTTATTAGTACAGATATTAAGAATCCCAAATGTCCACCAGTCTAGAAAATGACACCTATTTCTGCAGTAAGCACAGTACTTTCCAAACCCCGAAGCAGGACAGTTCTTACAGTACAAACTAATAATGCTCCGACAGTGATGGACAGTATCGGAGGACTCCTTCTGCTCTTTGAACATATGTCACATGGAGGAACGTATTCATTCACAGAATTCAGTTCATTGTATCAAGATTGTCTCTATTGTCACCAAATGGAGATTACATCTTAATTTGGTGCATATTTCTGCCACAAGGTTAGAGTTGAGAGTCGGAATTGTAACTACGAATTCAGCCAAAGGTCAATTATTTACCTTCTTAGTTAATTAAAGATTTCTAGTCTATTACATAATGTGGCATCAGATCCAGGCAGACTGTAACACAGCAGCTCCTAACATGGGTATTTCTCAGTTTTCTGAGTCTGTTCATCTCATGAGTGTAAACTGTCTCTTCATCTTTACATTATTTAGGAGTCCACCTGCTGAATCTTGCACTTATCAAACAACTGTCTTCATGGGATGCACAATTGGTGATGAGGTGCTCGTGCATGTCCCCAGTTGAGCTTTCATGACAGGAAAAACAGCTGCTGTGCATAAAGTCCGCCTTTCTACTTGTGATTTCTTGTGATCACAGGTGGTGAAACACAGAGGCCAAGCGTGGCTGAAAGATGCCTTCAAACTTAAAATAGTGTGGACTGCTGCCTGGTCACTGTGTCGCAGCACAGGTTCAGGTAAAACTAAGAACAATTTTCTTTACCCCGATCATTCATTTTCAATAAATGTGTTATTCTTTTTTTTATATTGATTTCTTTCATCCTATCTTGTAACCCGTGTTAAATCTGGTTTTATACTGTTTGGAATGATTATATTGACCCTCTATTTGTTGCACAGTGCTTTTCTTTGTTGCCATCTGAATGTGTTTGTTTCTGGATATTATTTTGCTGGAATTTTAACAAAACAAATCAACCAGTTGTTTTATTTACACATGACCATATATTGTAAATATAATGTGACGTAAAGGGAATATTTAAAAAAAAAAATAATAGTACACTTCTCCCACTTGGCTTTCTTTGTCCGTGTCTTGATCCTGGCAGTTTAGAGGACACACCGCCACACTTGACTCCAAATATGGAAGTCCCACACCACAGGAGGCAGTAATATCACACACATGAATAAGAAAACTGTTGTTAATTTGCACTTGATGACTATATTTGGATGAAACTGAAAGGAAACCCTCTTACTGCGTCATGCTGAGGTGGCAAATGTGGAAATGAGACACCATTAAAAAGGGAATACTTAAAAATAAAACATTTACAGTTTTTGAATGTGTGTCTCCTGCTCCGTGTTCTCTAAGCCTTCTTCTCAGTTTGTGCACATCTGCTGAAGCACAGCTGGACGCCGTGTTTGATGAGCTGCAGTTCTTTCCAGACTCTCTAAAACTCTTTGCAGATTTCTCAACAGAACTTTGTAACAAAATCTGCTCCGTTTAAACCCATTTTGGAAGCAAAGCCAGACGTTGATTTGTCGTGTCTCTGTGTCACAAATCGGTGTTGGTCGCCTGGCTGTTTGAGCCCATGGAGATGCTCTGTTTCTCACTCATTGTCCTGACGACTGTTGCAGCGGGAGACTGGAGCACCTTGCGTGAAAGTCTCATTCTGCCGTCTGTCGGGTCTCGTCCAAAGTACTTGACCTGTTAGTATAAATCCAGTCAGAGACGATGAGGCCAGAATTTAAACACAAAGGACTACTTTTGATGCAACGGCCTGACTGACACGTACCTGTATCTGCTGTCCCACTTCTAAACCCAAAGCAGTTGGATGCTTGATCTAAAAGAGGAAAATATAAATAAATTAACATTAAAGAAATAGTTTGGATCTTCTGAAGTGAAGCTGTATGAGGCACAGTTAGTGTATTACAGACAGTGCATGGTGGTTTGCACGCCCCCAATTTGGAGAAGCAGACAGGAGTACTGACACGAAAGCAATGCAATGTACTTTTGTGGACAGGAGCAGCAGCAAAACATATTTTAGCCACCTCAAAAAAAAAAGGAAGTTCCATTGAAAGCAATACAATATAATTTAAAGTGCACTCTTTACTTTAATATATTGATCACTTTACCTTGCCGCAGACAGCAATTCACAACAGTAAACTGAAGCTGTTTTTGGGCTCTTTTCAAAGTAATTTAACTTTGCTGAACGCAAGAGTTGCCGGCCTACTCCATCGGTTATTTTGTTTTTTTGTTACTGTGTGACTTTGGCATCTAAACGGGTTAGTTTAAATTTTCCACAGTCACACACAGCAGCTCCTGTGTCCAGCGAGCTAATATCACTGCTTTTTTCAATGGAGTTTGGTGGCATTGACGGGAGCATAGATGGGGACCCATTTTCCCGTCGCAAAACGCAGTCTGATCACAAGTTAAAGCTGTGAAAATATTCTTAATACACTTAAAGTGGAACTGTTTTTTTTGGGGAGGTGGCTAAAATAAGTTTTGTAGCTGCCCTCATGCACAGCTGCACATTGCTTCGCTTCCATGGCTTTAATCCTGCCTGCTTCTCCAAAATTTAAAAGATCCAAACTATCCCCTAAATAAGTTATTTCATTGTTTAAAAATCTCAAAAAACATGAGCATGCAAACAAACTGTATACAACAGCAAATTCACTGACCCGCTTGTGGTCCAGCTGTGAGTTGTGCAGCAGGACGGCACTCATGTTGGGATAAAGTTTCACCATCACACCAATGTCCCTGAAACAGAGCGGGAGAAGATTCAGAAGCAGTTTGATTGGATTTGACTTCTATTGAAATCATGAATAAAATTCTCGTAGATAGCATCTTTACACTGCATGTTTATAAGCTGCATCAAACACTGTTTTCCCGTAAATACCTTATCTCAGTGATGGTGGCTGTGTAGATCGCACCAAACTCCAGCTGCTGCTCTTGCTGCAAGACAAAGCAGAAATACACATGTATGTTCACACACATGCAGTACATGTACAGCTATGAATTTATTTGCACACTGAAACAGCCTCATGTTCAGAACAGGGTTCCTACAGATTAAGGCAAGGTGGATTTAACACATTTTAAAGATGTTTTTAATGCCACTAGAGCTTAAGTTTAAGACCAATTTTCTAATAACCAAAATTAAAGCGGACAATGAAGTTTTACCTAAATGTTTGTTGTAAAATAAAAAATGACTTTTTGTGCAGAGACGAATTTAAATTACCTATGTTAAATGTTACAAAAAATGTATAATATATATTTTTAAAACACTGGGCATCTCTGGCCTGTTTTCTGGACGATTTTGTGTTTCTCACTCTGCATGTGAGTTTCCACAGCTTGGATCACGGCCAGTTTAAGAAAAGGAATTTAATAAATTACTTAACCAAAAAAAAACCCAAAAAGATGTTACCAATTTTACAGTGCAATGCCACAAAAAATATTCAAAATCCTCCAAGCATTTTTAAAACCTTTGAAAGGTTAATTTAAGTCAATTTAATACTAATTAAGGCCTTATTTTAAGATTAATGAATTCAATACCTTTTAAGACTTTATAAGGATTCGCGAGAACCCTGGCTCAGATCAATGTCAGACTGTTTTTTTGTTTTTCTAAAATGAGCAGTTTTCAGAAAGGGCCCCAGAATTGGTGGAGACTCACATCATCTTTGCAGATTTCACTGATGAACTCTTGGGCTTCGCTCATGGCTCCCGGTGTTGGAGCGAACACAGAGAAAGTCTCCTCGTCCACCTGACTTATTGTCACACCTCAGAGAAGTAAAAACAAATTACGCTTTCAGCATTTTGTGAGAAAAACTGACACTTCATTTACAGAGAAAGTCATGTTTCTGGTTGCTTTTCTGATTCAGTTCAATGTAAATGACTTTTTACCGGTTTCAGCTTGTACCCTGCGCAGGTTATAACCGCCTGGACCAATAAAGCGTGCTCGTTTGGAAACAGGCACCCGCACATTTTCTGAAGACACAATAAAACTCACACACATCAGTTGCCAGTACACAGTAAACTGCAGCAAAACTCACCTCTTTCTGTAAAATGTACATGCACAAATTTATAATCTAACACAAAACCTACCAACAATAGGTCCGTTCTCTTTCCTCGTCTCTCTGGGTTTTGCGCTGCATTTGTTCATGATGCCCAAGATTTCCCTCTTTGCCACTGAAACAAAATAAAATTGAAAAAAAAGACATTAAAATCATGTAGATGCTTTATTCTTTAGTATAAAATGCTGAGTTTCAGTGCCATGTGAGCTTACCTGTGGCCTGTTGGATTGCCTCCATGACAACCTTCAGAGGCAAACCTGGGATCTTCACATCAGCCTGGAGGTTAAATAAAAGTACGTAAAAGCGTGGACCAAAGGATGAAACATAAAGTAACCTCTATTGTCTTATAAAAAAACAATAAACTCGATGACAAGAATAAATGACAAGAAAGTCTTAAATTAAAGCTCAAAATGGGCCCTTGTCTTTTCTTCAATGTTTCAGACAGCAGCAAATTATATTTACATAACACTGACAATAGGTCCGCTAAAATATTTCTATGAAAATCGAATTTATTATCAGGTAATTTATGTTGTCTTCAGCATAAAAGTGAGCCAAAAAAGTTAATATTAGAGACTTGTTGTGGGTTATCAGACACAGTACCTGTAACGCAGTTATGCCCTTTTGCGTTCCTGCCAATTTGAAGTCCATGTCTCCGAGGTAATCCTCTATTCCCTGTTTAGAAAACAATAAAAATGAGTGCATCATGAACAACTCCAATATAATTAAGCAGGGCATTAGTTATGACTTTATGTCAGATATGTATTGCTCAGCTACGCTCCTTTTTTCCACTTGGTAGTTATAACCGGTTGATCTCACACCGTACGTACCAGAATATCAGTTAGTAATCTGTAGTCTTGGATCTCAGCAGGTTTCTCTGGGTTTGCCTTTGAGATGAGACCAACTGCTACACCTGCCACAGCAGACGAGATGGGCACACCTGGAGACACAGATGGACATACAAACATATAAGTTACACATAATCACACAATTGCACAATTGAGTAAATATGAATAGAAATGTGATATTGTTCACCTGTAATTTATGTTCATGAAGCAAATTAAAATTGACAAGAAAACTGAATAAAAATTTGTCCAAAATTGATAGTAGCTTAATTATTGGAATGCACTAATACAAACTGTCACTGTCAGGTGCAAACCTCGTAAGTCCACATTTCACTATTTTCATTTTATTTCATAAATTAATTCTATTGGTCCCCCTACCTCTGTCAGTGGTTTTACCATTTCTCGACCAATCAATTTAAAAAAAAAAAAAAAAAAAAGCTTGTGACTAAACCGATCTCCATTGGATCCTTTTTAAAAAAAACAGCATTTTTTCTAATTCCTGAAAAATAGCAATTTTGGAAATAGGATTTTCGCACCTGGCAGCAGCGATACTGGGAATGAACACCAAATATTAAATGCAAAAAAAGAAAAAAAAACTTTCAAAACTGCTACTGTAGTATAATTCTATGTCATAAGATTACTGACTTTTAATACAAACTTTTTTTTGGTATACAACTTAGATAGTACTAACTTTTTTATTGGGTTATATCAGTAGCTGAAGCATTAAAATGGCAAAAAAAATAAATTGGAATAAATACATTTTCCTATAGTGATTATCAGTTATAACAGAGCTGTTTCACGCCCACTCCAGTACCTGCATCCATCAGAGCCAGGCTGCCTCCACATGCTGAAGCCATTGAGGAGGATCCTGAGAGGAGATAAAGAGGTGGAAACAGTTAGAGGAAGAAAAAGAAAACAGGCGTTCAGACACTGTGACCCAATGTTCCTGTCTGAGACATCCTGCCAGACAATGAGCACGTCCCCTGTGGTGTTTTTAATCTGTGTCTCCACACCCACCGTTTGACTCCAGCACCTCAGCAGTGACCCGGATAGTGAAGGGGAAGTCTTTAGGAATGACTGGTCTCAAAGCTTTCTCCGCCAGGGCCCCTGGGAATACAAAAACACACAAACACAAATTAACACACAGTCTTTGTCCAGAAGAGTCTGGATGGCAGTGAGTCGTCGCAGACACTGAATACAAGCAAAATATATCAATTTGAACACAAACCATGTCCAAGCTCCCTTCTGTTCATGCTGCCCGTCCTCCCAACCTCATTGGTTGCATACGGAGGGAACTGAAATTAAAAGGCAAGGTTGATTTTAGTTTAACCTCAAAGAATTAAAGACACAGAATCATACATCTGGTGATTGTAAAGATGAAAGAGGACGTTTCTTACCTCATAATGAAGCATGAAATTTTTGGATTTAATGCCACTGCAGACAGAAAATAAATGGAAGAGCTGATTTAAATTGTTTCCTTTATATTGTATACTTTTAGGATGATACACTGTGTGCCTATACATTCAGATACAGACAGATATGTAATGCTTTTGAGAAATAAGGGCCAACACTATCTGAACTGTGCTAATAATGAAAACATAGTCAGTGTGTAGTCCAAATGTGTGAAAATGAGTGATGACTTTACCTCAGAGCTGTGGTGATAATATCTGACTTGACACTGGATTCAAGAGAATCAAATGTGATGCTGCACAGCACCTGAATAAAACAGGAAGAGAACAAGGACTGAGGTGTTTTTCAGAGTCCTTTTCACAGTAAAAATGTAATTTCAGAGGAAAGAACCTCTCTGTTCAGCCTCCTCCTGCTTTTGCATTCATTATCAAACATACTATTTTATCCTTCAGTAAAAAAAACCCCAAAAACACTAACAAACATCAGTCTTATATCGCCAACAAATTTGGACACACAGTGATCTCGTTATTTCAAAAAAAACATTACTCTCAAATCAATCTTGTATGACCTTCTCGCTCACCTGTGTTTGTCCTCTCTGGAAGAGAGCGGAGCCGTGCAGCGGTTTAAAGAGGTCGACGTCGCAAGAAATGTTCCTTAAAGCCGTCAACTCTCTCCCATCACATCTACGAAAAAAAGAAAAAAAAACAGTCATAAAGGCTTATCATGTTTCATGACAATACGCATCAACTTCCCCAGGGGGAGGACTTACCTCTTGTACTCATTTAGCACTAAATTACGGAAGATTTCTTTGTTCACAGTGTTGAAGGATTCAATGATTTCAAAGGACTCGGCCTGAGGGAATCTTTCTGTATGTAGAAGACAACAATTCACAAAGTTCAGTGGACAGACAGGAACATAAATTACGATTGTGTGAAGGCGGCTGCAACAATATTTGAAACACATAACCTGAAATTCTTTCCATGCAACATGAAAACTGAAGGTGATCTACCTTTTAGGTCCTCTTCTGTTTCTAGTCGAACTTTGTTGATGGCTTCATCTCTTGAAATCTAAAAATGTTATGAGATTGAGAGATATTTATTTCAAATAATACCAAATGCATTTTTTCCTCAATCAAAGCTCACAGCAACATATTTTACATACTTTGACAGCATTGCATAGCCTTTTAATTAATCAATTCAATTTCACATGTTCACCCTAGTACAAACAGAACAGACTAACACACAGTGATAACTGTGAGGGGCCATGTGTGAAACAGGCGTCAGGCTTTACCTTATCGAGAGTGTAATCAGTGAAAACTGCATAGATCTTCTCAGAAGCTAATCTGCGAGGAAGACATGGAAAAACAAGTTATTACTTGTATCTAAAAAAAAAAAAGTCCTATATTTTCCACTCAATTTTTGAAAATAAAGCTCAGAAACTGCTTAATCAGGGTCCTCAGTACTACAGCTAAACACAAATAATGTCTTGATCATTAACTTACAAGTTGATTCAGGAGGAAAAATCTTAATTTCAGTTTGTTTTATTCTGGAAATGATACTTAAATACAGTCCTAGTGCTTTTTAACAGGTTCATTACTTACTGCCGAACATGTTCCACCATGTTCGGCGGGACTGAGAAGACCTTGACCGGGGTGCGCTTGGTGACCTTCTGTTCCCGTACCAGCTGCTGGATGGCAAGTATGATCTGCTGGGTGTGTTTGACTCCCACCTTCACGGCGTGGCAGAAGTCCTGCTGCAGTAAGTTCTCCGCTGACGCCTCAATCATCACTGGCAGACAGAGAGTCACATTAGTGTGTAAATGCTGTATGATTCTGTCGTCAGATACACAGAGGGGAACATGTGACAATGAGCTGGAAACGGCAGACGCTGAGCAGATCCGTAGTGGTGACATCTACTAAAGTAAACTATGTTTACTAAATTTTTCTAAATTTACTAGAATAATAACTTGTAAAACTGATATAAAATGTTCCTTTCAGTCAGTAGATAATGTAATAAAACCTGGACGCTGAGTATCGTCACATTAATCCACTAACTGGAAACAAAATGTAAATGGGCAGGTGAACATAGCAATGTTTATCATTTCACTTTTGAAATGAAAAAAGAAAAAAATTTCGAGTGACGTATCTGACCGAGGAACATCACGCCAACACGTTTTATTACATGTTCAACCAGTTTAGATTTGTTGAAACAATCATAAAGTAACAACATTATCGATGACATCTTGGCGGCTGTGGCTCAGAGAGCAGGCGTCCAATAATTGGAAGATTGGCTGTTCACTCTCCTGCTCCTCCAGTCAACACTGAAGTATCCTCGGGAAGATATTGAATCCCAAATTGTTCCTGATGGCTCCATCAGAGTGAGAGTGTGTGTGAATGGTTACTGAGTAGCAGCTGGCACATTGTTTGGCCACCAGTGTGTGAATGTGTGTGAGTGGGTGATTGTGACATGTCGTGTGATAGCACTTTGAGTGGTCGAATGACTACAAAAGCGCTTTACAAGTGCAGTCCATTTACCATAAATTACTGCTACGTAAAAAGCAAATTTAGGCTACTCGACTTGTTGGAAATGATGTATAAGCCACTGTTGGTTTACAGCATTATCAGATGTTCATGCAAAACTACTAATACTAAATAAATATTTTTGTTATTGTTGTTGTTTCACTTAACAAAAATCTGGACTGGGAATTTTAAAATGTTTGCCATCTTACCCACTTGACTGCTGGGAGCTCCGGCAACAATCATGTTAAGAGTGCTGGAATTCATTTCTGTCCTAGTTGGGTTGACCAGCAACTCTCCGTCTACCATTCCCACACGCACAGCACCTAAAAATAAATGAATGAATAAATAAAAAAATAATCACATCACAGGAATTGAAACCAAACAAAGAGAAAACCAGAAGTGAAGGTCAGAAAATGTGAATTTGTGTGTTTCTCACCTATGGGTCCATCCCAGGGGATGTCGGACAGGGCCAGGGCAGCAGAGGCTTTATGACAGAAAACAATGTTTTAGCCAAAGATCTGAAAAACTTCCCTCTGTGGAAAAGATGGAAGGCCGAGATGTTTGACTCACCTGCATTAACAGCCAGCACATCTGGATTATTGATGCCATCGACTGCCAGCAGGTTACAAAGGATCTTCAGATGGTGTGAGCGGACACGGAGACAAAATGTTGAAGACAGAGACACATTAATATCATTGTCTATGACACAGTATAACATCTGCATTGTACGTGCAACTTGAATTACTGTTTATTAACTGTATATTGTGTGTTTGGTTGCGTGCAAGTGCATACGCGTATGTATGTACACATATTATGTTTAATATATATGAATATGAGTATATGCATATAGGTGTAAATTCAGTGGGACATATACATGTACACGTATGTATATATGTGTATGTGTATATATGTATATGGGTATGTGTGTGTATGTTTGTATGTCTATAAGATAAGATAAAATAATCTTTTATTAGTCCTACAATAGGGAAATTTGTGTTGTTACAGCAGCAAGGTGTGCACAATATGAAAGCAAAAACAATATAAATAATAAAAACAAGGGGCAAAATCAACAGTTAAAATTTTACATCAGTTGCAAAGATTATTTCACTGTAAGTCTGTGTGTGTAAATATGTAAGTGTATGTATAGACGGTAGAGACAAATTTCACAAGTAAATTAACTGATTAGCTGAGAAGGGGTACGAAATAATACATTTATACCTCCATCTACTCCTTTTCGAACATGTAAAATGCAATTTCTTGTTGCTTATTTGAATCTATTCATTAAGTTTAGATTACCATCCCTTTTCTTTATTGCCATTTTGTCTTTTCTGTCTGTTTTACATGTTCGAAATATCTGTCTCTCTAAACCAAAAGAGGGTATTACAACAAAGCAATGTCAAACCAAACTGACCTGAGTGTCATAAAAGTAACCAGGAGGGAACAGGGGTCTGATCGACCTGTCTGAGCAACAAAAACATGAGGAATATTAGTCAAAAAGTCACAGTACAACACGTGCTGCTTTTAAAGTATGCATAAAAATAAGAAATACTCTCATCAACTTACCTATGAGTCTGCTGGTGAGGATCTCATTGTCAGTGGTGCCAAGCTCTCGCCTCAAATAATTAGTAGGGATTCGACCTGCAGCAGCTGCTTTCTGTCTGTAGTCCACCTGTCAGTCAAACATTCATTAATTAGGATTTTGCCCCGATGCCAATAAAGTCGTCCTTCTAGTTTCAGGTTCTGAGTCACAAACGACTGATGTTGACGGTCTGAATAATCATCAATAATCAACTGCATCTACATTACCACTCTTTTATGGAAACCATTTACATCACACACAAATGTGACAAGACAAGGCTGAACGAGCACAATCACACTCTAAATACAAGGACAGTTTGGGAATTTTACTGTGATGTTAAGAGAACGTACCACAAGAGGCATGAACTGAGACGAAGAAGGTTTGGTTTTGCTCACAGCAGTCACCATCACAGAGGTTTCGCCCAACTTCAAAAAGAGGAAGAGATGAAACAGAAAAAAACACATTTTATGCAGTGTTTTTAGTGGAAAAAGAACTTTCATCTATTACACTTGAGTTAGAATACCAGCACAGCAAAGTGGGTTTAACTGGCCCCATATTCCCACGTCGTGTCACCTGGATTGTGTTCATTTGATTAACTGGCATTTTGTTTTTCAATATACACCACTAAAGCACAATCAAATCAAAATGATAACGGCCTTAGTGCGGATTCTGCATTTTTTCCTGTCTTGTTTTCCTTTTTTTCTTTTATAAAGATGTACAAACTTTAAATGGTACATTCACATTCCTATCATGTATGTTTAACCACACTATCATGACACAGGGTCAGCAGTCAGTTTTCCCCAAGGTTCCCCAGTGGGTTCATCTGTAAGCCTTTAATCTTTTTTCACAAATGCATAGAATACACCATAACAAAAACAAAGCAAAACAAAAACCAAACAAACAAACAAAAAACACCTGAAATGTGAAAAAATCAGGGTATGCATATGTATATATATGCCAACATAGATGGATGTGTTTATATGTGTGTATGCATTTGTACATATATGTGTATAAATGTGTTTGTACACATGTGTGGATGTGTGTGTATTATATTTCAATTGCATTTTATGTGAATTATGTTTTACCTCGTTTTCTCATATTACATAGTTTTGTACTGTGAAGCACTTTGTAACTCTGGTTTAGAAAACAGCTATAGAAATAGTGTTTAGTATTATTATTATTATTATTAGTTACATCCCATCACTGTGGTGCACATGTTTAATGTAAATGTTGACATGTTGTTCTCTGTACCTGCACAACAGCAGATCCATCAGCAAATCTAGCAAACCTCCCTGAAGAGATCTCAAGTTTCCTGCAAAAACAACATGAACGCAGCACATCAAACACTGAAATGTCTCAGACACTGAAACTTCTGTCATATTAACATGTGCTAACGTGACATTCAGTGACGCTGTGATCTCTCACAGTTGTTCTGGGTCTGGAGTTAAACGCGAGGATAGCAACGCAACAAAAACACCATGACAGCGGGTAAATAAACAACTAGCTCGAGGTAAAAATGATGTGCTGCTTTTTCACAGGAATTGAAACTGAAAGGAAACCAGGAAAGTCAACTCACTTCTCGCCAAGGTCCACCAGCACTCTGCGCGGATGCGCGTGGCTGTTGTAAACACTCTGGTGACATAAACGGACATGAAGGCGCGCGACCGAGCGGCCCAGCCGGAGCAAATACCTCATATCTACAAAAACACGAGCACAAAACCAAGAAAAGCGTGTCCGGATGACAGTCTGTGCGTCTACAATTGAGATATTATGCGCATGGAGGCTACCATGTCATTTAGTCACATGGCCGGAGATACGTCACAGGGACGCGGCTTCTGATTGGACAGGCCAGGTGAGTGTGTCACACCTAAAGCGTCCGTATCACCCGAAACACAGTCACAACAATTCCGCTTTACAATCGTGAGCATATGATGGACTATGCTATTCTAGATTTTGTTTTATTATTTTATTTTTTTTTATAACTTATATCTCTTTAATTATCATCCATGTTATTGCATGTCTTCCATTTGATTTTTGCCATTTTTGGCAAAGGTAAGTGAAAAAGTAGATAGTTATAATGACATATATAACATTTTACTAATAATAAACCACTTTGATAAATATATTTAAAAAACAATATGAGGAAACAAACCACAAAGAGAGAAAGAAAAAACTAACAAACACTTGCAATAATTGTTAAACATTTTACCCCTTTACTTTTACACCCAACAGGCTTCATGCAAGTAGAAGAGTAAGAAAAAGCACTGTATTAGTCCTTTATTAATCCTGAAGTAGCTTAACTGTTATAGTTTCCTCTTGCTCAATTGCCCATTTAAAAATAATGTATTACCAGTCACTCTGGGATAGGTCTGCAGAATTTCTCAAAATATTAGTGAAATTGCAATAGAGCCTAGTGCAATATACAAATCACAGGAATTGCATTTTTTTATAAAGAAAAAAAGTTAAAATATGTAATAACATAGCCCACCGCTATAAATGAAGCATTGTGGCGCTACTCATTTCAGATGTAAGGGAACTTGATTGTTTGGTATAGGGCCCCAACAAAAATAATATAATCATCATGGTTTCTTTTTTTCAAAATGTTTCATTTCCATTCTAATCGCGATCACAAAAAAATAATAGCATTATGGTTGTTATTAATAATAATAATAATATTAATAATAATAATAATAATATTAATAATAATAATAATAATAATAACAATAATAATAATAATAATAATAATAATAATAATAATTATTATTATTATTATTATTATTATTATTATTATTATTATTATTATTATTATTATTATTATTATTATTATTATTATTATTATATTATTATCATTATTATTATTTATAGTAGTAGTAGTAGTAGTAGTAGAGGAAGACACAAGACAGACACAAGTGAGAAGGTAGCTGCTGCAATTTGAAATCTTGACTACTAGGTGTCAGCATTGCATCACAAAAATCATCTTTCAGCATTTTATAACATTTATAGCCTAAATTAATGGAAGCCACCTGCCTTTCTTAATACATATGTGACTGTATATTATAGACATTCAGTTAATAAAGATATTAATATTATTAGTTTGATCAACCACTGTCCACTTGCATATATACATCAATGAAACATCAAAAGGCTTTTTTCCCCAACAATTTCTGGATTGATTTTAGCAGCAATAAACGACACACACAAATACCAGTATATGTATGTACGTATGTATACAGACACACACATACAAAAAAAAAATCGAACACAGAACAAAATCTCAGTACAACAACTAAAGATTTAACACATGTAATCCATCCCTACCCCATCCCAAGTGCGAATAAATAAATAGAAATAAAATAAATTAATGTAATTAAACAAATTGAATACAAGATTGTAGGTTGAAGGCCATGTTAGACTGAAAACTTACTCTGGTGTTTAAGTATATCTTGTATTCATGTAAAAATGTTGACAATAAAAGATTTGGATGCTGCATCACCAGCTGTGTCGATCATGTGGGCTCAAATGGCTTTTTAATTGCAGTTTACAGCAGGTCAAACAAAACAAAATATGCTGAGTGTATTTGTATATCAAATGGTCTTCTGCTGTAAAACTGTGAAATGTTTCTGAAAAATGTGCTTCACAAAGCCAGTTTGACTGTCAGTAAACCGCTGACCTTGACTGCTGATCAGACAGCGAGTCCAGAAGTTTGCTTATACCAGCCAGGCAGCCCTCCAGTCAGTCAGCCAGCCAACGCACGAACAGTGGGGCTGCTGCAGTTGTTATGGCAACAGATGAGTGTTAGCACCATCTCTGACACTCTCTGGATTACTTTCACACATGCACAAACCCATGCACGCACTCCAGTTAATTGCAGGATTTCACACAGGCTCACACCCAGAGAAAAACACGAACACACACTCCCATTATTACCACTACCAGTATTATCTTGTTTCCATGGCTGCGGGACACATTGAGATCTCATTATTACCAAGCAGAGCCACGGACTATTAGTGCGTAATGGACCAGTCTGTGTTTTGTGGTAGACTACAAGGAACATAAAGAGCCCTGTGGAGGATTTTGTGTTGTTTTGTCATGCAAAAATTTTAACAACCAAGAAAAACTGAAGAACCTCAAGATGCATTTTCTTGTTTGTGAATGCATCAGGGATAACATTTTTTTTGGGAAAAAAAAACCTGTAAAACAATTTGTGCTATTGCAATTGATCTTTAAAGTGATAAAAAAAGAAGAGCTTTTTCAATAATAAAACAAGAACAAGACAGAATAAAAAGATGAATAAAATAAAGATAAAATAAAAACATAATTTACAAAACTGTATTTAGTAATAGAGTAAGGACATTTTCGGAAAGTGAGGACACTTTGGCAGGTCCTCGCTTTTTCAAAGGCCTGTGTGAGGGTTAAAACTTGGTTTTAAGGTCACAGGTCACACCTAGGTTAAGGTAAGGGGCTTGGAGTACAAGATTGTGTGTGTGTGTGTGTGTGTGTGTGTGTGTGTGTGTGTGTGTGTTTGTCTGTGTGTGTGTCAAGGGGTTTGAGTGCTTTTCTGATTTTCATGCTGCATTGTTTCAGGAGGTGACATCACGACAGCCTGCATGAGTGCCGTACTGATCTCTCTTACACACACATGAACACACACATGCAGAAATCACAGGATTTGTAGCAGGGGTGACGTTTCTCTGGCTCCATCGCAACCAGGCTGTGTCCTTACAGGCGGATTATCTATCACCCTAAACATGCAGCGACTGCCTCTGTGGAAACATATGACACATTTATTTGTAACTAATTTAAATACTTATCATTTTACAATTCTTGCAAATTTCCATCAACAGTGATACTGAAATCCGCCTTTTTTCCATGTCTTCTGCATGTCACTGAAAAGCCAGTAATAGGATCCACTGATATGGACATGCATGAGCTTGAGGGGACCAGCGTTTAGACAGCTCATAGCGACATGAGTTGGCACCGCATGATTTCCTTTGTCACAAGCGTGGTAATTACATTACAGCACATGGCAAGGCTCCACGCAATAAGGTTCCACTCTCTGAACAAAATACAGCTTTCTGCCTCAACAGTATTACATGCAAGCTCATAAACTACTTTTCCTTATGGTACATCGAAATGTGTTCATCCATGGCTTGTTATGTGTCTGTTATGGTCATTAGGTATTATATTCCCGAGTAAAAACATGTTTTTCTAAAGAAAATCAGCTCTCCAGACACAAACACCTCAACAGCAGGTTGCCTTTGTTAGTATAAAGCTCCTATAATAAATTAACCTCACAGGATCAGTCTAATGATTGGATGCCTATTGGAAAACCCCCATTGTGTGTGTGTCTGTTGATTGTCTGGGTATGAATAGTGATTCATAGTTGAGTGGATATGTGCCTAATTGTGTAAAATCAGAATGTAATAAACATGATTTTTATTTTTTTATTCTCTGAGTGTCTTGATAATACCACGTTCAATGGCATTCTATAAGAACAATGGTTACAATAAACCAAATTCATTGGTTTTAGTTCATTCAACTCATATTTAACACATGCAAAAAGATTTCAGCTGAGAAAACAACCTTCACATCATTAATAAAACAACCCATGCCTAAAACAAAATCTATGTTCAGAAAAACAAAGATATATTCCCTAAAAAAGACATAAATTATCCAGGTCCAGGCTTTCGCCTTGTTCAGGGTGTAGTGACAAACAGAAACAAGCAAAGCAATTATGGTTGCATTCATCACAGGTACGAAAAATCTATGTTTACTAGATTTTTGTCTTGTAATGAAAATGTTCAGGAAACACAGCGAGTAACTAAAACATGTTTAATTTCAACTGTGACCTCTGCATTCCTATATGTTTGCTCCCTGCCGTGTTGTTGATCTAAAAAGCCTCTCAGACAGACAGAGGATAGAGTGATTCAAAGCCTCGAATGCAAGGAGCTGATTACTTTTTGGTGTCAAGCCTCAAATCCAGGCCTGAGAACCTCAAGACTGAGCTGTGGCTCATCATGGGTTAAAAAAATCAAGATAAAGAAGAGCTTGGTGTTTTAGATAGGAGAATAAAGATTTGCTTTTCTATCATGGTGATGTAACTGAATGTATCTCTATGAATGAAACACTTATTTAATCTCTCTCTGAGTTAAGGAACGGGAGACACACACTCTTTAATGCTCTGTAATTTTATGCAATTAGTGGTTTGACTGTGCCACAGGGGGTCTTAATCATTTGAACTGGAGATTTGAATGTTAAGAATTGATTCCCCATGGCAGCTGTCCAGGATGGAGACAGAGAGACTGAACGTATGGTCACAGTGACCTCCACTGCTGATAGAGGTCAGACGTTTACATCATTTAGTCAGTCTAGAAAGGCAGGAGTAGTGTTTGATGATGATGTCAAAGATGTGTTTTTTATAGTTTCCATGAAGATGTCCTATTTTGGTGCTCTTCTTAAATATGTCTGTGCTCAACATAAAAAAATTAAATTTATTTATTTATTTTTATTTTATTTATTTGTTTATTTGATATGAACATACAGTAACATTGGTGTCGTAATATTCAGACATGCACAAGTCCCAGATGCACTGCTTTGAGTGTTTAAAGCAAAATGCTAATTTCCAACACCTGTCCATGGGAGGCTTTTAGAAATTACAAATTAAAATACAATATAATTATGAGTGGTAAATAGATAGATTTGACCATGTGATCATCAGGCTTTTCCAAAAGTGTGAGTATTTACTAAAAATACAACTGGCTTCTGTAAGTATTGGTCTGTCTGTTAAACACTTTGGTCCAAACTAAGATACAACCACAGGCCAGAGTACCATTAAATTAATCATGAAAAATAATGATACCTGGAGCAACTTGCTTTGCCAGTGGTGGAACTTTTGCAATTGACAGGAGACCAGGGACCAGGTAATAAAATAAACATTAATAACTGACATGTATATAATAACACCTCTGTCTGGGGGTCCAAGTGATCCTTCCCTTGTACCTTATTTTAAATAAACAAGCTTGATTATGATGCTTTTTAATGCACTCTGGCACCTTATTTTGTGATAAACAGTTGGTACTGCTTTTTTACAACTCTCAATAAATACATGAAAATATTACTCAGGTACCTTTATTTAAAAAAAAACAATCTTATAATAATATTTTTTTTTTAAAAATTAAATAAGAAAATGTTTGGCGGGACATCCAGCACCCTATCACAGGCCAGATTTGGGCCATAAATTGAGTATCATACCAAGAACATAATTCTTCATTTTTGTCAAGCTCAGTATCGGGTTATTGTGACAAGAGTAAATACAGGCCAAATTGCCATGCAATTTGATGTAAATATCAGTTGTCCTTGCTGCATTAATCAATATATTTTTAAATATAATTTTGACCTTGTTATTATTATTATTGTCGACAGAATTTAATTAAACACATGTAATACCAGTAGCTGACCATACCATAACTGCAGTTGATTTCAACCTTGGGGCCTCTGCGTCAAATAAAAGTGAACATGCCAAAAAGAAAATCTTATTTCAAAAAAAAAAGGTCAAACATTCATGTTTACTCAGAATAAGCTGGGTTTTGATTTGTGTATGTGGCCTATTGTATGAGGATTTATTACTCATGAGCATGAGGGATCTGAACTGAACAAAAATTTAACTGCGTTGTCCATTTATCAGTAGTATTAGTCATGCTACCTCATGAAGGGAAGTCAATACATATGTTACGTGACAAAAGAGGAAATGGTAGAAGCTCCATCCAGCGTTAGTCAGCCCACCCTGCATTCAAGGCCACATGAGATCAGCACAGCTCAAATCAAAATGCTTGTGGTCTCTTGTAAATTCCAGTCAAATAACTAACAGGAAACTGCAGTCTGAAGAAGACAGAAAGAAAATGTTATCTGAGAGAGCAAGTAGCCGCAAGGTCATCCGGTTGCTCAGAAAAGATATTTGTTTTTCTGTTGTGGATTTCAGAGCAGTGCTTCTTCGTGGTTGTGGATTTTATATCCTCAGGCTGGATTAATACCAACGAGAGGAAACATTTTTCAGTGTTTCCAACTGTATAGACTCCATCTGTGGAGTTTGAGCCAAAAGAGGCGGTTGGTGGGTTTCCTCTGGGTAGTTTTGCCTGCTTTATAGCTGAGTGTGTGTGTGAGGAATGCTGCTGTATCGCTGAGTCATTAGGTGGAGGTGGATGCCGCTTTGTGACAACACTTGCCCATGAATATAAGAGATTCTCATTAAACAGGCAGGAGCAGCCTGTTCAATCCAAGGTTAATGAATCCCACACTAACACAAATAAATGCTAACACACACACACACACACACACAATCACAAACACACTGAGCAACACAAAACATAATCCTCCACAGTAATCGAGCATCGCATAATTGAGTTCAGGCTGCAGTGTGGCTGAGCAGGCGCTACACATGAGCAGTGAAAGGGTTTCATTATCTGCGTGATTGTTGAATTGTGGGCCGGGGTGATCCAGTTGTGTGGGTCGCCACCGAAAGATATTTAATTTGAAAAGATTTGATTTAAGTGGCTTCTGAAGCAAATGACCCTTTTCATTGTAAATCATTTAGATCAGATCAATTATTTATAAGGAGAAAATTGAATTGTGGGAGAAATTGGCAGAGGTATGATTGGAGAATAGTGCATAAAAATTTGCTCAATCAGATTATCTGATTTCCTGCCATAGTAGTCAGTTTGCATAGGTTTTTCCTATGCAAGTTATGTGGTATTGTGGCATATCCACAAAAAGACATATGTTGGTAGACTTATCACTTATTTGGTTTTAAAGAATGTCTCTAAATGGCAGTTACATTGTGTAAACATGTCAGATCTGAGCCAAAACCACCTGTAGAGATTTATTTTGATTTATGTCTAGATAAAGATGTAGACTTCATTGTGACCGTGACAGCTAAACAGAGCAAAATAAAATCCCTTTTTTGTTGAGCTGTTTGGCATACAAGGGATTTTGGAGAAGCTGCACTTCATGCTGTGGCCTCCTGATGTGCCCTCAACCCTCCAGTCAAACACGTTTTGCAGAAAACAAGACTCAACAAGTCAGGGCCTCATACTGTATAGCCTCAAGCTGAAGCACCAACCACAGCGACCGTTATTCTACATGCAAATGAGAACCTCTGCTCATCCAAGAGAGCTGCTGCTGCTGAATTATACATTTTAGAGGTCCAAGCAATAATCTATTTGTTCCTGAGAGGGTGACCCGGGTCCCCGGCTCCCAAATCAGTGATTGTGTTTTAATTGGCTATTTGGCTGCTCGGCCTTCACACCGGCAGAGCCATTCATCAGTTGTTGATTAGGTGTCTCCTTCCTACAAAGTGAATGACTGTGGGATCTGGGCTTATCATCCAGTCATTACCCTGGTGCTGATACAGCTAAAAACAATACTGTTTGTTTAAAGGGACAGTTCACCAAATACACCATTTTCTACACACACAGAAGGAGGTGTACACATCTTCTCACAGGCAAGAGGCTCATGCCTTTGACAGTATGAGATATAAACAGTAATGGCATCCTGTGTCCAGTGGTGTGAGGTGGAATAGATGCACGCTTCCTTTTGCGCAGTGATACGGTTGGTGGGTGTGGTTCAGTAAAAAGAAAATTGTTCCCACAAGAAACACAACAAGGTCTGTAGATTATTTTGAGTAACTGGGTCATGATTTCTAGAAAGACACATTACTTTTGAGTTTTTAAAATATATATTTTTGGCACTTTGAGCACCACAAGCTGAGCGCCATCTAATTCCATTATACTAACACTCTGCAACTCACACACCAAAAGCAATTAGATTAATAAAAAGCTCTAAAGGTAAGGGGGAAATATGTATTTTTGATTTGGGGGTGAACTGTTCCTTTAAAATATCCAGCTACTGGGAAGCCTATCAACTGAACTTCATACAGTTCTCCTTTCAAATATGTGGGCGGTCAGTTTTTTTAAATTCTTGCAAATTTCTTAATTTGTCTTTTATAGATGTATCTTTGGTATCCTGGCATAACTACAGAACATCAAGCCTCTTTGTTTCTCTTTGTTTGAGTGACGCCTCGGGCTGCAACTGATAATTTGCAAATTATTCCAAATGATTGTAGTTTCTAGATAAAGCTCACAGACTTGGGTTGAAAGATTATTTTCATTAGATTTATCTTCCTTCTATCTTCCCAATCAATGGATTAATTGTTTTGTCAATGAAATGTCAGAAAACAATGAAACATACCCTGTATGATTTCTCCAAATCCAAGATGATGTCTTCAAATATTATGTGTCCTCTAACAGTCCAAAAATCTAAAGTTATTCAGTTCATTATGAATGAATGAATTATTTAATTCATTAAATAATTAATGACTTTATTTTGAACCAAAACTTCAAACATATGATAAACAAACAAACAAAACAAAGTACACTGTTCGAAAAGGAGTAAGTTGAAGTAAAACTTTTATATCCCTACCCCTCTCTCACCTTTTCTCTTTTAACTGTTATTTGCAACAATAATAATATTTGACTTTTTTTGCTTACAAATTTACAAAAACAATTATCTAATGATTGACTGATGCTTTTTTGGGTCGATCAACAAACTAATTAATTAACTGTTGCAGCTCTATCACAGACAAATCATTTACAGCACAGTTACAGCAGTCTCTTTGTGCTTTACCCACCAGGTGTCAGTAGCTTACTCGTCTTGTTGCTTTAATGCACAGTATGCTGCAAATGCAGACAAAAGGTATGCACTAACCCCCTTATTTTCTACCTACAGTTGAGTAAAATAAGCAGAAAACGTTTAGTTTCTAAATATTGCATAAAAATTACATCACTTGAGCTGCACCTAAACGTATTCCCATCCCATCTTTGTGTACATCATTCCTGAAAACAGTCCATTCTTTCTAACAAATAGTTTAATTGTACTAGATGACCAAATGTTTCCCAAAAATTGACACAACTAAAAAGGAAAAAAAAAAGAAAAAGAAAGGGGATGCTATGATCAATGCCCTATTTTTCTTTTGGAGCAAAGGAGGCGGAGGGAGGTGCAGAGGAGGGGAGGGAGGCGGTGCTAAGTGTCCTCCAGTCATCCTCTCAACTGTTCATTCGTGTGCTGCGTTTGAACGGAGACAAACAGGAGGACTGACAAGCGACCGGCCAGAAATGACTTCAAAATCCATCTGAGGAGTAAAACCCGGACCTGAAACCTCTGGATTTTTTCCTGGGTATTTTTGCTCGGGTCGAAGGAATTTTTCCCTTCCACGTTAGAGATTTACTCCCAGTAACACCTTTTTTCTTTTTTTTTAGCGCGAGCACAAAACCATACCTGGCTCAGGTCTCGTGCAGTCTCGCCTCTGCAGCTAAAACAGAATATTTTAGTAATCTTTGAAAAAAAATGTGATTCATTTCCTCGCCGTGAGGTCGCCAAACCCAGTCGTTGGCATCAGAAACAGCTGGCTCGTGTCAAGAAGATTGTGGATTAACGTTTTTTTTTTTTTTCTTTTGCTCCTGCTTCCCCGAATATCTCCAAGAAACCCCGGACCCGGTTTTTCAGCGTCCAAAATGAGCGTCGATTTAATCGAATCAACTACATGAGTGGAGCCAAAACAAACGCATATTTCTGCCGAGGAGCGCACATTTTCTAAAACAGCGCCAGTTGCAGTGGAAAATATGGAAAGCGAGGTTTTCTCTCCTTTGCTGGAGCAGTTTATGCTCACGCCTCTGGTCTGCTGGGTAAGCTCCTTAATTAAATATTCAAACGTGTATTAAGCAAACTAATTAAACCGCCCTGCCCGTGAAAGCATTTCTTTGAAGTGTGTATTGATTATCTTGACATCTTATTTACATTGTCCCATTTATTTTCAGGTGAAGACAGTCGGGCAGGCGACGCTGACTGATGGCACCCAGTTATCGGAATATATCGAATTGGTGGATGGGATTTACCTGAACGAGATCATGCTTGAGATGTGAGTAATTTGACAGACATGTTACCCCAATATGTCCTCTGCATCACAGTAGTCAAATGAGAGCATGCTTGAGACCCCAAACGCTCCATTTTAATACATGCATACCTCAAAAGCTTGCATGATATAGCAGGATTGCAACACTATGAGATTTTATGAGAAAGTATCGGTATAAATTCACAGTGTTACAGAATTATTATTATAATTATTATCAGTCAGAATGACCCTTAAAGCAGAAGGGTTAGTTTTTGTTGAACTAATGTATTATTGCTACAATTAAGACTTAAAGCCATTTTCTTTTTGATTTTTTTTAATGGAAGTGTGCATAAAAAGTCTCCCTTTTGAAAATTAGTAAAATATAGCTGGGTTTCCATGGTCATGGAAAACCTGGAAAAAACATGGAGTTTCACAAACATAGTTTCCAGCTCTGGAAAAGCAAGGGAATCAGTTAAAAATCACTAAAAATTTTGGAAAAGTCAAGGGATTTTGTTTTGTGTAATAAAAATGTTACAGTAATCTTCCTTGGATAACCTTTCACGTCATAATGTAAGAACACGTTTTTTTTTCTGTAGCTGTCGACATATCATAATACTAATATGTGTCAGTGTGTGACAACATTTTGTCACCACCACGTTTGTTTCGTCATTTTCTCCCCATAATCCATTTCTCTTTGTGTATGCCACCTAGCTAAAATGATGTTTGAGTCTGATGTTTTTGCACAACATTGGCTAAGTTGGGCAATTTTTGTTATGGGTCCTTGAAAAGTCATGGAAAAGCTTTGAAATGTTGTCCCTAAAAATGTGTGGAAACTCTGTAAAGATGACTTTTTTCACTATTGTAGATATGCAAATATACACAGTATCATAATCGTCAACTTTCACCTACCTTAAAACCAGTATACCTTAAAACTAGTATATCTCTGCAACCAGTGAGGGTCTGTGTGGACCAGAGACATCAAATCATGATGCCTTGGGGCTCTCAGTAGGGTCACCCCCTCATGAACAAATTAAGCATTTCTTCAAGAAGTCCAGCCCCTGTCCAGCACTTGAAATTGCCTGCTGAAGTGAATGTAGGCTACACACAAAGGGACCTTGTATTGGGGGCAATCATGGGTCACACTGTCAGACATCTCTGCAGACATTTATTGTCAGGATCTCTTGTAGTTGTGTGGGTTTGCTCACAAGCGTCCGTGGTGTGAGTAGGCAACAAGCAGCTCCTCAACCTCCAGTAGCGCTGTTTTTTCAGTCACCCTAGACTGTCATCTGCAGCCGGCTGGAAGACACCCCGCCCCTGGAAGCTCCAGAGCTCACGTTTCCTGCTGTGCTGCAGATTAAACTCGAAATAGTAGCCTTAAGCGGGCAAACACTGGTTGCAGTGCAGAATCTGGATGCAGGTTACACAGCAGTGCCTTCATTAATGTGCCAGTACACATTCGTTTTTATTGAATTGAAAGGGAAGTAGATGCTTTTGCAGATTTCTTGATAGATTCTGGAGAGGATGAGGCATTATAGTCTGTCTGAATCAGTCTTTTTCCAGTCGCCTCCTAACATATAGCATGACAGGCGACAGCTTTCCAGTCCTTTGTCTGGCACAGGGAAGCTACTTCCCGCTTGCAGGGCAATTTTTCATATTTTCCGCTAATGCCACACTTTACAGTGTCAGCAGTTACCCCTCCTGTTTGCCTGTCAAAGGAGCGTTCAACCAAGCCTACTCCCAGCGGAATTGATTTTCACCTCAGAGGAGATTATAATGCGTGTTGCAGCTTCATAGGGCGACTTCTTGTGTCATCTCGCTTTGGTATCTCTTGAACTGCAAGCTTAATGCGATGCATGTCTTCTGCATAAGTGTGTCTCTTTATTTCTATATTACTGTACCTCAGTGTGAATTGTTTTTAAAACGATTAAGATCTTGCTGTGTTGCATGAGGAGCTGATTAACCCTGAATGGCCGTTTCATGTCTCCGCTTGGAGTCATCTTCTTCCTGCTCTACCCTCTTCCCATGTCCTCGACCTCCCGCTGCTCGGCTGCATCCCTTCACGAAGCTTCCTAACTTCAGGTTTCAACTACCTCCTCCACCTCTGGTTCCCATGCTTGTTTTTCCTCCTCCTACTCCTCCAGGCTGTCTCCACTCTCAGAAGAATCCTTCAAAACAGAGAGGTGTTTAAGAAAGGCCACTGCAGGTTCAGTTAGACAAGAGCGTCTTTCCTCTTCCACGCACAGCCTCTTCAAAACCATAGCAGTATTTTTAGAGAATTTTCCCCTATGGGACATTGTATAATGGAGAGCAACCGGAAGGATATGAGGGGGAAGGGTTGGAAATGAGACAGAAAACTGCTAAAACGGTTTAAATCTGACAGGGAAGATCTGCAAAGAAAGAGCAAGAGGGTGACATGCGAACAACAATAGCAAGCCCCATGTTTGCAGAGCCTCATAGCAACTCCTTAGATCAACACTTTGAGATGTTTGTTGCTTGGTTGGTTTTCTGTCTATAAATAAATGGACGGGACTTTTTTGTGGTGTCCTGATTGGTTCTGAACAGCCAGCGTTGAGCTGAAATCGACTGTGACTGGCTCAATGATCTTCTGACAGTATGTCGGGGATTGCCAGTCACACAGCCAACTCTGTGTGTTTATATTTGTGTGTGTGCTTTTCTGTAGAGCTTCTGTGTCTGCGTGGGAGTGTGTGTGTCTGTGGGTGCATTTTCTTTTGGTCTGAGGCAGCTGTTGGTAGTCGTCTTGCCCAGCCATCCTCCCACACAAAAGGCCTACAGTATTGGTCAGATGTTATGTTGGTGAGACTGCTTTTTGTCTGACTGTCCCACCTCACCAGCACCACGTGGTCACCTCCAGCTAACTAAAATAGATGTATCATAAGCTAAAATGCATGTTACAGCTCATGCATCTAAACAGCAGCTGCAGGGAGTTTTTCGATGATGGCAGTCTTTAAAGATGTGTCTTTTTTCATTGTCCTTATCATTTTTAAAACTTTATATGAGTTAATTTAGTATTAAAAGACAGACATGTAGTTGAAAGAGGTCACATGATCCAAATTTTGTTCACATTTCAGATCTTTGTTGACTGGAAGAAGTGCATGGATGTTTAGTAGAGCTGCAATGATGAATTGTTAAGTTGTTAACTATTAAATTAATTGAGAACTACTTTGATAATGGTTAACCATTATTTTTTTAAAAGAAAAAAGTAAAAATTCTCTCCAGCTTCTGAACTGTGAATATTTTCAGGGTTTTTTATACCTCCATTATGACAGTAAAATGAATGTCTTTGGGTTGTGGATGAAACAAGACATTTACCGACATCATCTCGGGCTTTAGGAAACAGTGATTGACCATTTTTACCAATTTTTCTGTCATTTTATATACCCAAAAAACTAACTGATGAATTGAGAAAAGAATCACCACATTAATCAACAATGAAAATAACTGTTGCAGACCTAGTTTTTGTAAGGCTCCCTTTCTCTCTTCATCTCCCTCTTGCATAGTTACTCATTAAAAGTTGCTTAGAAACCACAGGTGAGTTTTCCAACTTCTCTGGGCGACTGTAGGCGATAATTAACAGCAACTTCAGTCCTCTTAATACTTGAATTCCCACAAACACACACTGACTCTCACTTACTCATTTTGTTTTTCCTCACCCCCTCCGTTCTGACAGCTTGAAATATTTCGTCGTGAGTGCTAGTTGGCAATGCGCCGCTGTTGTTAGCCTTGTCAGTAGCTGCCGTTACACTGAAAAAACACAAGAGTTCAGCACTAATAACAGTCATTGAAGAAAATGCTCTCTGCAGCCAAGAAACACACTCGAGTGGATGATAAAACTCCAAAGATAAACACACATTAGAAGATGAAAGTCAGTAATGTGTTCACTAAACTTTTTTTTTCCTCCCTCACACAAACTTCTAGTTCTCTGGCTGCAGAAACTTGAGCTTTTAACATTTTTACTAGTGATGTCAGCTGTTGCAGTTGAAGCTGTGGTGTTGCTGTGTGAACGTCTCTGTGCGGCTTCGGTGCAGACATGGCAGACAGGCTGGCAGCAGTTGTCATCAGGACAGCATGGGAGAGCAGAAGAAGAGAGACCCTAGGATTATCTAACGGTTTGCTGACACCCAGATGGCACCTCATCCCCTCCTCCCCCGCCCTCTTGTGACTGACATTACCCAGCCAATTAGATCGCCTCCTCAGTGCTGTCAAACCAATTAGTTTTCCCGCTCAGCAAGAGGGGGCCAATTAAGGTTTTGCCAGAGTGACAAGTGTCCAGTAGGATTCTCTGATTTGCTGCCAATCCTGCAGACCCGTGCTGGCTCATTGGCCTGTTCGCTGAACCAGCCAGTCTGTCCTCTACGCTCTGTTGGGACAGAGGTATGAGAGTCAAATAGACAGCTGACTTAAAGATTTATGCACAAAGTGTCTCATGTCTGAGAAGTTGTGCTTTGTCTATCATTTATTTATTTATTTTGTTCCTGTCATTGCTGTTCTTGCTTTGTTTAGTCCACTATTACAACAATGTGTGTTTAGACTGCTGAGGCACATATCTACATGTTTGATATAATAAGTGCATGTATACGTATGTTTATCTAAGAAATAGACAACTGGATAGAAAAGGAGATTTGATTTAAAAAGGAGATTTTAACTTGGCCAAAAACTAATCATTTTTTTTTTTTTTGCTAACATGAGTTCAGTGCATGTATAGTTAGGTAAAATGTGCATTACTAAAAGAATGTTGTTGTGCATGTTTTACAGGTTAATGTATCTGTTGGCTTGAGTGTTCAGACAGATCCATGCATGTCTGTAAATTGATCTGAATGGCTGCACACTTGGGGATGACGCTATGAAGAAAAACGTGAAGGGAAATATTGCCCTCCAGCTTTTTTATCTGCATATATATTCTGCTTGCAGACGAGGATGCTTGCCAGGGGACAAAGTAAACCTATGAGTCAGTGATTATGGATCTATTAATACCTATTGCAGATTTGAAAGCTTATTTTTCTCTCAAGGCCACGTTACAGTAAATCCACTCTGCAGGCTCACACAGGATATAGTCCTCACTGCGCCTGTCATCACTTCCTTTCATGACAGAATGGGCTTTTGTACACATCATGCATGCACAAACACATGCAGAACTCCATCGATGAATTTTGTAGAAGAGTATTGGTTTGGAGGGACGACACTGAATGAAGTGTTGGCTTAAGCCCTGGACCCAGTTGGTCTTTTGTTACAGATGCATCATTTTGTTCTCTGGTAATTGTTATAGTAACATATGGAGGCTTAAGGGTCTGTTTTTTATGGCTTTGTAGATCTGGGAGAATATTCTGAGGTTAGACAACCATCTGGCAAAGTTTTATTGTTACAAGCAGAATCTAGAAAAGGCCACAGAAAGAAATGTATCTCTTCATTTATATTTGAATCTTATACATTTATATTTTTCTTCATGAGAATGAAAAATACCCTAATTCATGCAGTATTCTTGAACAAAAATCATGTTATGTTGCCCTTTTAGACCTAATCGAACAAAAGACATGATTGATCGTAACAAATTAAATGTGTGAGAGATCTTTAATATGCCCAGTGTCACCTCACACACTGCAGTTTGTATGACATCCTTGGGTGCATTGCTTTTATAGGAAAACATACAAACAGTTTAAGAATTTGCCCACACTGTCCTTGCTGACATCCTTCTTTGTTGTTTTCATTAGATTGCATTTCAAAAAAGACAAAAAAAAATCAAAAAAAAAAATCAAATCTGCAGCCTTTCCGTAAATGTTTCAGTCCTTTTTTTTAATGCAAAAATACCAGGAAATGTTAGAATTTGTGCCTTTTCTTTGTCATGCAAATGACATATTTTTGGGTTTTGAAATGTGTGGATGAAATAAGATATTTGTTGCATTCTAGGGAGTTTTTCTTGTTTTACTACAATGACATTTCATAGACTAAACAATAAAACAATAAAGCAATAAATCTAGAAAATAATTAGCAGATTCAGTGATAGTTAAATTATTGTTAGTTACAGCCACAGATTGGACTGCGCTCCTTCTCCTAGTCCTCATGTAGTTTTTCTCTCTTCCTGTCCAATCAGTGTCTCCTTCCTTCATTCCTTCTGCTACTGTACGCCTTGCTCGTTCTCCCATCCCTCCCACCGCTGGAGTCTGTCCTCCTCATCTCTGTGTCTCATTTTCTGTCCATGGCTCACCTCTCCCACTCCCTCTCCTGTCTCCCTCCTCTGTTTTCTTTGAGCAGCATGTTGAAGCCTTTGTTGCTTTCTCTAGGGCTAGTTACAGCAGACATATTTGGGATTCCAGCTGGACTAGAGAAAAGAGGCAGGCAGAGCTGCTGGGGTGTCAGTCTGTTCGGTTCTTTCACTGCTCCTGCCTGGACCGTGGGGTCCACAGCCCTCCTCATCAAAGTGTAGAGTCGAACATTAATCTGACGTCTCTCGTAATCATCTTTGTGTCGTGCCAAGCTCGCTGTGTCTGTCTCGCAGGAGGATGTATATCAAGTCAGACAGGAAACAGCAGCTGTGACCTTGAGAGGACAAAACTTTAACAAGGCTGTGTTAATGTGAGGCACTCAAAATCCCACAACCAAGAACATGTTGAACCCCACAGGGACCAGTTTGGGATTTTAGACACAACTTTGCTTATTTACTTATTTTCTCAGCAATAAAAAGTCGATCTGATTCACAGGAATCGACATTTGAAGCAAAGTATTTTTTATATCTTTATCATGTTCATCTATGCTGCGTGTTTCAGGAAATTCCACAGATATTACCATTTAACTTGAGATCTTGTTGGAGAGTTGTTGGTTCTAAATTTCCTCTGCTTTTATACTTGATTATACTTAATCAGATTTCCTTGACCTGTCCCCAAATTCACTGCTAATTTTGCTGTTGCTGCTGTTTGCTCTTAATGCAGACTCAACACTTTCTCCATCTGTTACATGTTAAAGGCCCTTCAGTAGCTTAGGGGACATAAGCTACATCCACACTAATAAGTTTTCGTTTTAATATGTGTAACAATTACACCTAGCATCCGCACGACTTTACAGTCTTTCAAACAAAGACTTTTGAAAATGTGAATATCCTTGTTTTAGTTTGAAAACTCCAGGATTGTGTTTTAGTCTGGCTGTGTGGAAATTAAATAGACTTCTGAAAATGATGATGCAGACACCCACATTGCGCCCTGTTTGGGTCTCATCAGTTTTGTTTTCTTGTTGTGGGCTTTTTGCCTTTGATTGATGAGACAGTTTCAGTTTGAAAGAGGGAGAGAGAGGGGATGACAGTAGGGGTGCACGATAATATTGGCGTGTCATCGATATTGGCAGATATTGTTTTTTTAATTGACAATGTGAACATGTACAAAACATCAACCCTAAGCTGAAGTATTATTTTGCACAATGAATGAATATCACACACACTGTAAAGCAGTGCATTTTAGGTTTACATCTGCTGGTGGGCCATCGTGAAGGGAGTACGCATAATGTGATGTTTATTCCTCTGCAGAAGAGACTTGATGATCCCTAAAATTAGGTGTGGAAAAAAGTGTATATATATTGATATTAGTTAAAATAAGTTGTTATATATCGTCATATCAGCAAAAGGTCCAGTATTGTGCATCCCTAGACGACATGCAGCAAAGTGCCGCGGGTTGGAATCGAACCTGCGGCTACTGTTGCAAGGAAACATTCTTGTATATTGGGCACCTGGGTCTCCAGATGAGCCACTGGGCACCGTGGTCTTATCAGTCTTTACAACAGCTTCCAATTTATTTGTTCGGCCGCCTCAACCGCATTGTACTCATGAATTGTTTTCAGCAACAGTTCCAGTTATATATACAGAGATTATTACTGTTTTCATTTTAAAGTGCCGTTTTAAAATAAAAAACAACAACAGCAAAAAAACGTTTTAGTTATGTAAAAATGTCTGTTCCATGGAAGACCTCTGCTGTTAATCATTTGCTGGAAGTGTTTCATCAACACAGAGAATTAACAACACAGTAGAATTAATCAGTGACCAAGTACAACATTTCTGTTAAAAAGAGGAACTCCGAGTTGTGAGTATGCCGTGACTGTTAAAGCATTAAAGGAATTGTACAAGTAGTTCTACTTTGTGAGCCATTATCTCTCAAGCAATGCTGCCAAATATTCAAGACATCAGATGTTTTATGGTCTAAGTGCTTGTAGTCTAGCACAAAGTAATGCATCAGATCACATCCAGTTTGGCAGGAATGAGTTTAGCTTGAGTCCCTATGGATACAGTCGCAGAGGAGAGGAATGGGAAGAGGCCCAGTGGAAACAGAAAGACAAAGACAGGAGCGAAAAGAGTCCATGAAAAGTCAAGACAAGGAAACAGGGTGATGAGAACCGCATACCAACGGTCAGATCCTCACCGGACTGTTTGTTTAATACAGTTCTCACGAGAAAAGGGAAGCGGATGAGAAAGAAGGATGCAGACATCTTGAGGTTTAAATGAGAGCAAAATGTAAAGCGTTGACATGCCTGAAATGCCAACAAGTTATGTTTTGTAAATGGACAGTTGGACATAGTATTTTCTATGTGGTGTGCTAATGTTATATGCATTTACTGTCCTAATTTTTGAAGATGAAGGATGATACCATTTTAACATATGATTTTTTTAACATCATCGCTTTGTTATTGACTAGTTTGAGGTTAATTAATTTTCTAAAAGGACCGGTTAGTTTGCCTGTTTGTGCTTACAAGCATCCATTTGGAAAGTCAGTCAGTGTGTTAGCATGCACTCCAGTAAAACAAGATTTCATCATAACAAGATTAAGGCTGAATTCCAGTTATTGGGACTGTCAGGTAAACATTTAGCCAGTTATCTGGCTTACATTAGGGTTGTAATCAGATTACTCATAATTTCATTTCCAGGGCTATATTATATATTACTCTTTGAAATGACTCTTATCATGTTGATTCTGTGCATCAAGCCTGCAGACTGATGTGTTTGGGGAGTGGCAATATTTAATTCAACACAGAATCCTGAAAATGTATTGTATATATTAATTCATTATCCCAGTCTTTGTTTTTATTGGCCTGTCAGCTACTAGGAAGTTTCACAAACAACAAATTAATGTAAACTTGATCAATTTTGGGTTATTTGTGTTTCTTTAAGGCATGCAAATGGTTTCAATAAAGTATGACTTTATCTGGGTCATTGAGTGAAGCGCATGTATTGAGGTGTATGAGAACACACTGACTTAAAATATTCATTTTGACCATTTTAATTGCATGTTGCAGTAGAGTTGGGTGTATGTATACACAGTGCAACAGTAGAAAGATACCCATCAGTAGTGATTTGGGTGTGTTGCTTCTACTGTGGGAGGGAATCAGGTCTGGATTCTCACGTGATCTCATGATCTCACCAATTTGGCTAAATTGCGAGGTAACATGATTTGGGCAGATATGGATGAGGAGAGTGAAGGTGTAAATATAGAAACCTGGAACAACTGAAATTCTCATTAAAGTTACCTTAAAGCTTTCACTTTGTAAGAATTTTAGTGTCACTGTTTTGAGTTATTTGTGTTGCATTTACAGAATAATTATCTCGATTGATGTTGTAAACACATCAATTTTTAACATTTGAAACTGATGTGTTACTCATATTCCGTAATATCAGTACACTGGTTCCAGCTGTGCTCTGTCATGTTATAGACTTGTTATGTTTATTTTTCCCTGTAGCATCAAAAAGTGTATTTGTTAGTGATATTTTAAGGTGTTTTATTGAAGTTAGAAATCCCACTAACATGACATCACTAATTGTGATGTATACAGTTAGCATGATATAAAATTTCATATACCGCAATAAAAAAGTGTGGCCATATCACCCACCCCTATGTTTGTTGAGAGATGAAATCTCATGCTAGTCTCAGACAAGTTAATTTGTAATTTAGATGTTACAGAAACAGACCCACAGAATTATCCCGAACTGAACTGCTTGCCCTCCCATGGCTGCTAATAAGAGCTCATCCCCCTGTTTGGCTTCCTCTGTGTGTCTGTAATGCACACACACACACACACACACACACACACACACAGAGAGAGGCAAAAACACACACTCCCCCGCTGTGTTTGGACAGTGCAGCTCATAAGCTCTATCCCCAACACGTGGCCAAACGTAGCCTGCATCTTTTTTTTTCTTTGTGTGTGTGCATCTAGCCCACTTTGTGTATGTGTGTGTGTGTGTATGTGCCTGGCTGCCCATGCTGACTGTAATGTAGCCTGTCATATATAGGTTAATACTACTCCCTAACCTACCCAGCCAATCAAAGCCAGGAGAAGAGAGGAGAAAGCCCAGTGGCCCTAGGCGCTGCATAAGGCTGCAGTGTGTATCGACAGCACCATCGGACCGGCTTATTGACCGGCCGTCTGGCTGCCTTGCTCACTAGTTGTCTGTCTAACTGGCTTTCTGCTTGTCTATGTCTAATCTATTTGTCTATTTAAAGTCTTTTTGTGACCCCCGTCACCGCTTTAAGTCCCTGTATTTATTCGCCTGCTGCTCCACGGGGGGGTCGGCCTGTCGCGTGCTCGATGTGTGGCATCAGAGCCAAAGAAACGAGGGGTGGATTGTGCAGAGTTGTCACGCTCATGTTGTCGTAGCCGCCATGTTCTTGGCTGATGGTGAAGGAATGTGTGAATGGGCAACCCCTTCCTTGCTGTTTTTCTCCTTCAGTCTCACACACACACACACCTCATTCAGCACACCCCCCTCCTCGCCCTGACAGGATTACAGCCTCCTCCATGCTTTTTAATTAACGGGTTAAATAGACCCCCTACTATGGACCTCGAAAGGGGCTGAGTGTGTGTGGCAGGAGGAGTTGGGGAGGTCACATGACTGTTCATTTAGACCAGTATGAAAAAGAACCCTGTGTCCTTCTGATTAGCATGACTGTGTGTGTGTGTGTGTATTGGGGCGGAGGCTGATCAAAAGGCTAATTAACACATCCACACTGCAGCCGGTTGATTTAAGAGACAGCCATTCTGCCCTTTTGTTGGTGTAACATAACAAGGTTATTATTATATTAGAATTTGATTGAAGAGTTTAGCTACTGAAGCATTTAGCATGTGCTCCAGTGAGTGCAGTTTCAGCAGATGAGTGAATTGCAGCACAGTTTTTCATCATCATTTGATTCCTAATCAAGAAAATCTGGTATGAACTGCTTCATCTCGTCAAAATGGACCTCAAAACTGTTGTGAAATACAAAATAATGGAATCATGTGATTAAAAGTTCAATTAATCATGATAAACTATTGATAAACCATTATCCAGATTCAAATAATAATAGTTTGACAGCTCTAGTTTTATATGAAATAGATGTACTTCTAGTGGTAAAGTGATTAGGAAGAGCCACTCAAACAGAAGTCCTCTGACTGCAAACATCCACTAAGCCCAATGTCCTTGAGCAACATAAAGAATCCTTCACCTCTGACCTCCTCTCTTATACACAGGATGGATAATAACAAGAAAAAAAATCTTGATTTATAACCTGTCTTTGTGGTGTTTCAGGATTAAGCTTTATTGAGCTGTCAGCCCTCACAGACACACCATTCTGTAGTGCAAGAGCACAGATGCAGACTTGCACACACATGCATGATTTCACATGTGCTGCACACTACATGCATGCATGCATACATTCACGAGCAGCCAGGACCCTCCTCCCCCTCTACTTGGAGCATGTTGACCCCCATATATAGGTCATGTGATGTATATGCTTTGAAGTCTGAAGTGCGTATCATGAAAAAGGAGAGCTGCTCTTTAGAAGTATTTGCGTAAGGCTCTACAAATCTCAAGTACATGAGTAGTGTTGTTTTTCCAGACAATCCCAAGGCAAGTGTATCATAAATTAATTACAGGGTAGTTTTTTTTCCTTTTTTTAGGGAGGCTGGGTGAGATTTTACTACTACTCCCTCTTGGGCTCGACACATGGTAGACAGAGGATGACACTGCTTTTTTTAAAAAACGTGCTCAGGAAATAATTATATTACTGATTATTTTTTACAAAACAAATAACAGCAGACAATGATGTGCACTTACTGCTTCAATTTGGCAAAAACACATGTAAGTGAAAACAGATACAAGGGATATTTATTGCATTGTATGTTGTAGCTAGCATCTTGCACATATTTGCATATATTTTTAATTTTTCCTGTTGTCTATTTTTATATATATTATAATTTCTCTATGCTTATATATTAGATCAACTGTATTGTGACCCCGTTTAACCCTTGGGATCAATAAAGTCTTTCTGATACTGATATATAACATTATATTTTTCAATTCTGGCAGCTGGGGATCTGTCAGACTTTAAAAGCAGGCAGTAGAATTGCAGAATGATATTCAATACACGGAGAAATCGATGAGAACATACACACAAGTGTCCCTCTGGTACTTGGTGACACCTATCAGCTCTAGAGTTACTGCTTTGTCACAGTCTCTGCTCTGTCAAGTGGCGAGTCCAGGAAATAGGAATTTGCCTTGGGGGATCAGTAGATATCACATTAAGGCCACAGGTCTCACAAGTGTTAGTCTGTTTAACTTTTAACCTGTTACAAAGCTAGCCTGTTACAAGCTACTGCTGAAACTGCTGCACATGCTGTTAAAAGTTAAGAAGCTCTGACATGTTAGCTTCACAGTTAAAACAAGGGGAAGTAGTTAGCTGATAAATGCATGGATTGCTGATAAGCACTGACCATGTGCCAAGCATCCAAAGAGACCAAGGTTTGAGATGAAATGAGGTTTGGTATTTTAAAGGTGATCTCCATAGATATGTAAATGTCAGTTTGGATTGTTGTGAGATAACAGCGGCTGGGGAGGTGTTGCTGTGTGAGTTTTTGGAATGTCGACGAGGCTCACTAAAACATGTTGACACCCGTGATAACATCAGTCGTCGTGCATGCTCCTTTTAAGTGTCCTTTAGGCAACTCACAGGTAAACACACCAGCTCTGAAAGCTACAAGTACTAAGAAGGTGCTTCTTCTCTTTGATTCAGACAGACGAGATACATGGAGATGTTGGTTAAAGGTCGGGGAATTACAGGAAACGACGCTTTCTTTACCATGCTAATGAAATCCTTCTCAGTATTTTGATGTCTACAGAGGGTCTGTTGTAGAATTTAATGCAGCCTGAAAATTTAAAATACTGTCAGGATGTTTGAATTGGATATAACTCACCGAAGAATTGGATTCAAAGTCTGGAGACAACTCTGTCTACAATGGTGCTGCCAGATTTATGGGGCGGCACTTCTATTTGGCTCGGTCTTTAAATGTGTCTGTGCTGTACTCTAAAACATGGCTCTGACCCTACTTTCACAAGGGTCCATTGTCAGTGTGCTGCTAATGATTTAAGCCAAACACACACTCGTTCCATCACATAGAACAGCAGAGTGTCAAACCAAACACTAGATGTTTCACACAACCCAGTGACACAATCAGAAACATTGTTTTTGAAATGTGTCTGTCTACATCTTTAACTTGCATTTATTGTCGCTACAGACCTAGAACACACTGCCTGCGTGAGCAGCGTGTGAGTGTCTGGGAACCTGTTTTTTTTTTTTTTCATCATCCATGTTAACATGTTGGAGTAGTCACACTGTCTGAGCAGGGCTGGTCAGCTGCTTGTCAGCCGCAGCACATCTAGAGAAATGTTGGCTCACCAACCATGCGTGGTTGTCAACAGAAATAGCCCGCAAAAAATGGTGTTTTGATAATTATATTGACTCTATACCACCTTTCACCACAGTTTCAACGTCTTTATCTGTCACAGAGATGAGGAAATACAAACACATCTGTTCTACTTAAACTTTCCTTCTTCCTTTTCAAAATAGAAGTCCTCTGACAACGACTCTGTAGACAGAATCCCATCAGTTGTTGACACAAGGCGTTTTATTATGAAACATTTAAAGGAACATGTTGTTTGCAGTGAGCTTGCATGTCTTCACAGATGAGCAGAATATGTGCTTATAAATGTTGCAATACAGTGCTCATAGCAGCAGGCAGCCCTGCAACTGCATCACAGCAACTACGCTGCCAGTGTGAACACCCCCAGTGTGCAACATGCTGCAGTTCAGCGAGCTTGTTGTCACGTGCTGCATGCAGTGTGTTCCAGGTGTAGGTCTGCATGATATGAGAAATATTTGCGATAACGTTACGTTACGATATTACTTGTGATACATAAATAAATACCTAAATGTGATCAGTTCTTGACACAGTAACTGTTTCACAGCATCTCTCCTGTATATTTACTGGCAGATTACGTGATATATTTCTTTAAGTCACCAGTTCCTTTCTTGCGTTTGCACATTTTTCATCTTTTTATGCTTTACTCCAACGATGCAGAGTAGCACAGTAGTATTAGTCTAATATACCTCATTTGCCTGCAGATTTTGACCAATCATACGGTTTCTAACAATGAGGGCTCTTTCTGATTGGCCAGTGTGGCGCATAACAGACAAAATAGCACCTACACACAGAATGCAATTTGATAAGTTGTTAATATATTCTTTATCCAATGTTGCAGTATTTTGTGATGTGCTTTTGTCCACAGTGTTATGATGATATTTAAAAAACTCACAACCTCACTACAAACAGACATTAACTAACAGTGTGCCTTTTTTTCCCCACAGAAATCCCAAGGCCACGGTGCAGAGGACCAACAAGAAGGTGAACAATGACCCCACACTGCGCATCCAGAACCTTTCTATTCTCATCAGGCAGATTAAATCCTACTATCAGGTAAGATTTCTCTCTGCAAGCTGCAGTCTCATATCACATGTTCCTGTTCTTGCTTGATCTAAAATGAAGGCTGTTTGACGGTGGTCATGTTGAGGTAGAGGTTGAGAGCTGCTTTTAGTGGAATCTGTGGGTCAAAATCATGATCATGACTTGCAACACTTTGATCCATGGCTTAGGCTAACGCTAAGCTCTAAGTAAAGCTGAACACAGTGTTCCAGTGTTTCCTCGTGCCTGAGCTGGGGTGGTCTTTATTCATACAGTGGGTTTTTTCCCCTTAAATTACAGTAAAAAAAAAATACAATCAGACACAGCTTTCACTCACACACACACAGAATTGAATGTTTCCACACAAACTCATGCCACATGAAGACTCGGCAGTGTAAACAGAGATATATTTACAGATGTGTATGTGTGACTGCGTGTGATGTGGTATCATAACCTCCATCCATCCAGATGCCAGAAACGGCCCAATAAATATACAGAGACATCAGGAATGCCACTGATCTGCCTCTCCCAATCTCTGTGATAAATCAGTAAATTCATTTACTTTTCTTTTTTAATCTCAAAAAATGATCCTGTATGGAAAATTTCCGTCTCGGATGACTTTTTTTTCCTGATATATCAGCCTCTATTCTCTCAGGTGTCCCAGAAAAAGACCAAAACTACAAGAAGCAGTTCACAGCGATATTGTAATGCCTGCAAAGCAGATGTATAAGCTTTAGCAGAAAGATGTGAAGGAAGCATACCAAGTCACATGCAGTGAAGTCTTATCTCATGTTCAGTCTGTGTTGTGAGATATGTCTGTTAACTCTCACCACAGTTAATCTTTACTTTGACTAAAAGGAAATGACTGAATGTTGAGGAGGAAGTGTTGGGGAGTAAAAGATGGACTCCTTCATGTTAAAAATTGAGCCCCACACTTCTCTCACATAGCACTTCAATGCATATTTGGTGATCTGATAGTGTGTTGAAAGCTGTAAATGCAGGTGAAAGTGATACATTGATACACAGTTATGTAGGAAAATGTTGTGCACATGCATCCTGGATCATATTGTGATCACTTACTTAACTTTGCAGTATGCACATATTGTTGCATGCTACACTGTTGATTTGCCTGCGTCAGACACCTATGACAAGAGTTTACAGCGCACATCTGAGCCCTGGATGCCAAATAGCATGCAGTCCTTATCTACAATCACCTCACTCTGTATGGCTGAGGTTATGAATAAATCTGAATAAATTTACATACAAGTCATAGTTCTGAACATGACTTGAAATCCTGAACCGTCTGAAGCCCCCTCTCCACTGGAGAGAAACCCACTAACACCCACTAACATCTGGCTTTTTCATGGATATTTATTGGCTTGAGCTCCGATTGTCAGTAATAGAAACATGACAGTGACTTTATGTGATAGGACAGATAAAGCGTGAAATGGGAAGAGAGAAGGGATGACGTGCAGCAAAGGGCCGAAGCCAGATCCGAACCCGTGGCCGCTGCGGCGAGGACACAGCCTCTGTACATCGGGCGCCTGCTCTACCAACTGAGCCACTGGTTGCCCCAGACATCTTTTTAAATTAGTCAACACCAAGTTTGTAAGAGATACTGAAAAATATACCATAAAAAAAGTAACAGCGCAACATTTTTATTGGCCTTTATGCTGCTTTCTACTGTTTTCCAGGATGTTTGTTACGTTGAACGTGACACACCAGTAAAAAAACAAACAGACAAAAAAACAGAGAGTCATTCTTGTCGGCTGCAGAGTCCTGTGCATAGCTGAGGTCTTCTGGCAATGGGAAAGGGGTCTATTACGGGTTGTTAGAGGGGTTTTCCTGCTAATTTTGGTGAAAAAAGTGGAATTGTTTCGTCTTACAGTGGAGTCAGCCTTGGTCCATGTGGCCAAAGTATTCGATACAAAGTAAGTTTTCTTACCGCTTATTTAAAAAGAAGTATAGTTATTAAAGGAAGATGATCTAGGGACAAATGATTTTGCAGTTGTATTTATCTGCTCCAGCTGCAGGTGGAGATGCAAATTTTCACTCGTTTTATGGCGCAACTGTTGGTAACTTATGTGTCTTCTCAGCCAAAAATTCTGTTGGTCTCTGTCCAAGCAGCCACAGAGCATCGTTTTCTCTCTAACAATTTCACTGTCGCCCATGCTGCTGTCCACTGCTTACTATTTCTTACTATTTTTTTTCTTGGCATGTTTGTGATTTTGAACATGACACAAAAAAATCTTGGAAAATTAGCTACACCAAAGTCTGGCTGGGCTTGATGGCATATGGTCCCAGTTTTCTCTGCAGTATGCAAATTAATGTATCCCTTAGACATTGCACCACGGCATTATCATATCGTCCACATTGTCTGGTCATTTTGAAATGTCAGATGTCAAGATTACAATATATGTGTTTTCTGCAGGTATTCGACACACAACCAAAGTCAAGTTTGTGTTGCAGTTGTGCAGCTCTTTGGCTTTAGCTTTTTTTCCAGTCTCCTGTCTTACAGTATTGCTTAAATGCTCAGTGCCACTTCTTGACTGTAACTTTTAATCCAATTGTGAAACTGGTGAGTTTAGCAAATTGAAACATCCCAGAGAGAATATGATTCATTACATTGCAGCAACAGTGTCTCAACTGTGTTTATGATAACCAGGAATCGAGCGTGACCCAGCATGCTGTTGCGACAGTGCAGCGAGTTGAGGAATGTTATCATGGCCAAGCAGTCGCACACAGATTTCCCACACATCAGACTTAGCACTGTGACCCATATCCTCAGGGGCTGTTGGTCTGCAGAGGCTGCATAAAGGCATTTTTCATGTTATTTGCTTTTGTTCAGTATGAACTGGAGAAACTGTGAGTTTTACGGCCTACTTAATTACATTTTCTCTGTATCTTGATAGTACTTTAGTGAGGCTGTTCTCGTTGTTGTTTTTGTTGGTTTAGCTTGTGCATAACTTTTTTTTTCTTAGTCTGAAACTTCATCTGTCTTTTTGCACCAGAGGTCAAGCGATGAGTGTCACTGGCTGGTTAATTGCTTTGTTAGGTCTAGTTTGCCTCTTGGTCCTAAACATCCTGCTAATCACCGATCATCTTATTTAAACAATCAGCCTATTGTGTAGACTTGGACGTTATAAGCTTACAAAAGCCCCGCAAGGCTCATATGGCTAGCAGAATTATCGGTGTCAGAGTCAGTGGTGGGTCAGCGGCTGCGGAGGTTAAGTCAGGACCAGGAGAGCTGGTGGATGATGAGATGATGGGACGGGTTAAGGATATTAACTGGGGGCATTCTGGTGACTAAGTAAGTGACAGGACATATCCTGCATATTTAAAATCCTGGATTTAGCAAGTCTATGCAATGAAACCCACCTGTTTTTGCAAAAAAAAAACAAAAAAAAAACAGAAATGGAAACAGAAAATGTTTTTTTTTGCCATTGAAAGTAGGGGTCGACAGATTATGTGTTGAATTAAACTTAATCCCCTTTTTTTTTTTTTTGTTGGTCCATGTGACCAAATTGTTCATACAAAGTAAGTTTTCTTAACCTCTTTGTGAAGTATGTGTAGTTTTTAAGGACGGTGGTTATTTGACATTGTAAAACACAATGTGAGTACTTTGGTGTTGTTTCTGGAGATCTAAATGCAGGCCAAGAATTGCAGTTTTTATTTGTTTTGTGGGCATTTAAATCATACTGTTGAGTAGTCTGAGTTGTTTTAGCTTTAGGACGACATTGTAAGCCAACAATGAAACTCTTGTTCATCTACGGTGTTTCGTTAATCTTCTCTGTTTGTCGCCGCATCGCTCCGTTGACCTCGTGGTCACTCTATTGTTCGGCCACTTGTGTCTGCAGGCTCTGCCTCACAGAGACCACCTACAGCTTAAAATCCCCCATAGGTCACTGCTGTCCTTGCCGTGTGTCTCTCTGCCCCCTTGATGGCCTTTAAGGGACTGTCTCATGATATGGCTCTCAGGAAAAAAAAATGTTTTGCCTTGTTTGCATGGAGCTATCAGTGCTTTGCGCCAAGGACTTTGAGGTTAGATGATAAAAAAGCCAAAAAAAACTCCTCTTGATTGTGAATTATCTCAGTTCTTTCATGCATTTGCCTTTAATCTCCCCCTCTCTTTGATTTACTTTATGCAGTAGACTATCAGTGATGAGACTTAAAGTTGTTCTTATTTAACTGCTGCAATCATTGCAGCTGCTAATCAACTAAAAGCAACCAGAGGGCTGGATAATGTCTATTTAATCAGAGTAAAGGCACTAAATCAGATAAGTAATAGTGAGAAGTGGGCTTTAAAATGCAAGACCACTAAGGAAGAGAGCAAGTGTGAGAGATGCGGACAGACTGAAAGTTGGGCAAGAATTGATTCTTTGATGATTAGAAGGATAAAGAAAGATTAAGTCTCAATGCAAGAAAGTCAATAGCCATAAATTTAAAAATACAATTCTGGACATAATAATTACCTGTAACGGTTTTTTAAGACTTTGCTGTACGTCCACCAATTGGATTATGAAACATTATGGGCATAAACAATGTGCGTTGTGTTTATTTACTACTACTACTGAAATTATTAAAGACAATGGACATGAATTCATCTGTTTCTTTTCATTAAAGAACATTACAAATATATTATGTTTTAAAAGTTGCAAGTACTCACACACTGATGAGAAATTATGCACAGAAATAAAAAAAAGATGCATCTAAAAGCATCAATAATGTTTATTAATTGCATCATAGCCCTTTGAATTGTAATCAATCAATCCATCATCTGGATATTGTTTGGACAGTAGGCCAGAGACAAAAAGACGAGGGATACGTAGCAGATCTGCATTCATTCATGTGGTCTTGTTCTGTTGTCATTATTTGGACAGTGACACATCTGTTGTTGTTTCGGCTCTGTACTCCAGATAATTGGATTTGAAATGAAACAATGACTTTGTGTGTAAGTACAGACTATTAGCTCTGGACATTGTGTCCCCCTCCTTTTTTTCTGTGCTTTTCAGATACTGGAGGGGCTGTGAATGGACATGGCGACATGCCTTGTATTGTTCACCCAAAATGGACTTCTTTAATACCTTTTAAAGATGGTAAAATCTTCAGCCTCTGTCATTGTTTTAATACAAATCAAACAGCAGAAAATGTGTCTAAATACTTACTAATGGATGGCAGTGTACCTACTCCCACACAGTGCTCTTAAGTCAAAAATAGGCATCTCTTATTGGGGTAACGAGGAGGAAAATTGGCTTTGATATATGGTTTTGTGGTCTCCTTTTCCTGTGGTTGTTTTGTCGCTCACTGGTTTCAGATTTCCAGAGCCATATGGATTGAGACAGAACCGTTCAGGTCTGAGGCTAATGGACTTAGCAGGTTTTCAATTTACTGTACTACTCAGCAGCACTTTGAAAGGGGACCTGGAGTGGGTGAAAGCCTTGTATGGTTGGTTGCTTCCTGTGATTCAATAAATTGATCTCACTTGAGACTCTTTTTAATTAAATTCTCCAAAAATCAGTTAGAAACCTCTCTCTAGGTTAACAATATCACTGTGTCAACAGAGTAAATGGTTGGTATGTTTTCTTCTTTTGAAGATAAGAGGATAAACCTAAAAGTAATTTACAATTCACTCTCATAAAGTCAGTGTCTAACTGAAGGCTACTGCGGACTGGTGTCCACAGATATGTTGTCTCTTATATAAAAGCTCTATATTTCATTTAGAGTGTCTGGCGAGTCAGCAAGGGCTCCAATTCAATAAATTCTTGACCTCCCTCTTCCTCCCAAAGGCTCCGCTGGCGTCAAGAAATGACTAATTCATTAACCTTCTTGAACTGTCAGAGGCAGATAGTTGAGCGTGTTTCCTCCCCCATCCTTTGTCCACTCCTCCTTACTGCCCTTTCACTACTTTAATGTGTTTTTTTTCACATCATATCACAGGTCCAATGAAAAAGAAATAATAAAAGACACATTTGACCAACGTCCCACCCTATTCTAGCCATAGAAATTATATCCATGAAACGATAGAAATGTGTTCCATTGTCACTGCTGTCAGCTCCCATATCCTCAACAGTTAAAAAGGTAAAAAAAAAGGTTGCTAAATCGATTCTATTATATAGAGAACTGCCCATCGCATAGTCCCAATGAATTCAGGATGTGCCTAATGTTATGACCCTTCATGTCAATGTCCTGTGTCTCTCAACAGTTTGTCCAAATGAACTTATTCTGTTTTCATTTTACACAGTGTTTATTCGATTTTAATTTGGATTTGTTTCTTGCTTACTGTCTTTTTTATTGTGTATTTGATGGTTGCCAAAAGGCTGCCAAACAGTGTGAAATATCCAAGTAAACCCTCGGACAGGATATCTGATCTTCTTCAGTTTAAAATGGTAAATTAATTCCCTGATCTAGTGATTATGGTGGAATGCGGTCTTTTCATTTGAAGGTACGATATGCAGGATTTTTAGTTACTCTTTGGGAACATGCTCACCAGCAATAGAAAGTAAAAGCCAACCCCAGATTCACTCTCATTTGGCGTTTTGCCACACTATATTTGCATTTTTTCGGCACTGTGTCTGTTGGGTGCCTGCTGCTTCAGTCTGGTACCTGGTTGCTACCTTTTTTTTTTTGTAAAGCCCCAACCTCATTTGTCTACCACACCAAAAAGTGCCATAAGTGGAGATGTTCTTCAACATTTTTTAGATAAGATCTCTTTAATTGTTTCCCAAAATGTGTAAAGCCTTGGACATATCCAAAACAGATGCAACAGAGCGGCTGAAGCCTGTCTGCGTCGATCACATGTGGGATCTATCTTGGCTTTAATCATAAAAAAGTCTGGCTTTTGGGGCATCCATGTAGCTCACCTGGTAGAGCGGGCGCCCCATGTATAAAGGCTATGTCCTCACCGCAGCTGCCATGGGCTCGATTCCAACTTTTGGTCCTTTGCTGCGTGTCATCCCCTCTCTCTCCCCCTTTCACACTGAACCTCTCCTATTAAATAAAACATCTCCTATTAAAGGCAAAAACCTGAAAAGAAATCAAGACACAAAAAAAAAAATCTGGACCAATGCAGACGTTTACAATGTGAATTGAATAACAGCATGCCTAAGAACTGCCTCTCTGTACATGATGTAATCCTTGCAGCATGTGTGTGCCATTTTCCACATAGGAAACCCATGGAGATTGTTCTTTGTGCAGAAGTTGTGAAATGTCAATTGAGGCAAGACCAGAATTTCAATAATAATGGTTTTTATTTCATAGTCTGAGCTCTCTTGGGCTTGAGTGTGTGTCTGCGTACATGTTTGTGTGTGTGTGTGTGTGTTCAAAGTCTCTGTTACTGTTCTGGTACAGTAGATTGTGTAGGAGGAGGTCAATGTCTAGACAGGCTTCAGACTTCAGAATCTGGTGAACAGATCAGGGCTGAACAGCTGTAAGCGTGTGTGCGCTTGTTCAGATAAATGTAGTGTGCATTTTTAATGTTGCATAAAAGCAGAAATGATGATTGTAGTCACTTATTAGTGAGCGTAAATGTTCATACTAGCATTTATCGCAATTCTGTTTCCTGAGTGGGTTATTAAGTTTTCCGGATGCTTGGTCATTTGAGTCCGTTGAAAGTTTCTTTTCTCTCGTGGTCAGTCCAAATATACGCGGGGCCTCCTTTTTAATTTAGTGGCCTCGGTTTGGCATACTTAAGCGGGGTGTATTATGGAGCCTCAGCCAACTGAACTGAATTCTTTGTGCTTTTAGTGGCTTTTCTCTAAGCTTGCTAAGTGAATCCCTTTATCCTGGTTTATGAAAATCGGGCTCGGGAAACATCTGGTGCCATTCAATGTCAAAACTGCTCATTTAGATTGATGGGATGGTGATACCTTTTTTTTCCAGGGACAGAAATAAGTGTATTTAAGATGTTAAGAATCTTTAAGCTTCTGTAGATGTTGTTGAACGTTGATTTATTGCAGGTTGATGTGCGTTTTTGTGCAGACCGAAGCAACATTTTTCTCTGCTCCTTCAAAAAAACGTAAGAGTTTTGGAAATAAGAGCTGTTCTGTCCTCTGTTTGCCACTGCTTGGGTTTGGGGTGTGGCGTAAAGGCTGGGAGCTCTGTTTTGACTGTTTAGAGAGTGACAGAGGCCACCATTCATGCTGAGCAGGCCTGGCCCCAAAGCTTTGCAAGGGTCTTTGGCAAGACGCTGAAAATAAGTTATGTAGGATAGGTCATCAGGTATCATTTTGGCCATTTTATTTGTTATCATTTGTAGGCTGCAACAAAACAAACCAGAGAATATTTGGATTTTGATGCCTCTAGGCTGTGAGGACACAGCTTTTTTTATGGCTTGCTATCTAAAACTAAATATTCATGTGTTTTCTTCATTTTCGTAAAGAATTCAGGAATTCATGTTCTCAACTGTTGCCTGGTTTGAGGCGTCTGAGTCTGGCCTTTTCCCTTGTTGATCTAAAGCCTCACAAAGATGCTCTGTTTCTGGGCCAGAGTGAAGCTGAAACACACACATGCAGTTCACACTGTCGCCCTCTCATGCACACACACAGTCTGTTGCAAACTACTGCAGCTATGGATGTTTGCTTTTGACTCCATCAGAAATGGAAAACAGAATTTTCTATCCTCATTATTACAGCTTTTGCCTCAAGCCAGCAGTTATTTTTATTACCTTTAACAAGAACTCAGTCAAAATATACAGTCTTTTTTTTTTTTAAATTTATATAATGTTTGTTTTATAAGTCTGGAATTCCCTGTTGGCTCCTTGTGTCTCTGCTCCTTTCAGCATCAGTCATGCGCAAATCAGTTTATTAGGGCATGTGCTTGTAGCTGCAGGCTTAATGTGTGATGTCATGCAGACTCACATGGTAGCTAGTCTGAATATCCTGTTGATGATGATGACGATGTATTGCCCTAAATTCCGAAACAAAGGCAAAAAAAAAATGTGTGGTAATGGGTTGGACTGAAGTAGGACTAAAGGTGTAACACAAAATTGATTGACAATTTATACAATATGCTTTAAATAACAGTCAAAACAGGGTGGGGTCAAGATGACCCCAGAGGACAAAAGGTGTATAGCAATCGGCAGGAATACTAAACAGTCATGCATTTGACTTTTTTACAAATTTTAGATGTCATAGAGGCTACGTTCAGTCTGCTGGCGAATCAGATTTGTTTCTCAATTCCGATCTTTAAGGTGGCGTATATGCACTTTTATTTGCAAGCGATCAGATAGGATTTGTGTGTCCAGACATCACCAAACCATCAAAATCGGTTGCTGTAGTAACAACATAGTGGTTTGTAACTACGCGGCTTTGCTGGTGACGCAGAGGAGGTCCATCATTTCACTCTCCAAACAATCACCCTGTCAAGTGCGATTGTTTGGAGGTGCCAGCAGACAATTTATTTCTCCGTCTGTCCATGGACTGTTGTTCTTTGTGCTGCCGCTCTGCTAGTGACAGCGTGGATTGTGCTCAGCACTTTCTTTACTCTAGATTTGATGTTACTGTTGTGTCTCATTGCCGGTGACGCAAAAGACACTTTGAAATCCGATTTGAGCGTCCAGACTGAGACGCATCAGTAAAAACAGTTTGGATCTGATTTGCAAAAAATCCATTTCATGTGACTTTTTTTGTGTCCAGACTCTCTAAAATCAGTCTGGATTTGCCAATAAATGGATTTGGGTTGGCAGTCTGATCAAGGCCTTTTTGCCGCTGTCTTTCTAGTTAGCTGCTTTCTGTAAACAAACACTTATTCTGAGACATATTTGTACACAGAAATCCCCACAGTTTTCCAGTTTTCCTTCATGTCGAGTGGAGTTCCCGTTTACACCCAGAACCACTCACCAGTCACATCATATAATCACAGCCTGGAGTGGGAACTGAACATTGGCTCACCAAAATAACACAGTGTGTGCATACATTTCTGCAGCATGTACTTTGTGTGTATGTTCGTGTGCCGAGTGTGATGGAGAACATGTGAAGGGGAATTTGTGGCAGTTATGATGTAGTGTAGGTTCCCATATGCAGAGAGCTATTTTAAGGTGTTAGCACAGTTGCTGTATTAAGGGGAAGCTGGAAGCTGGCTTCTTCTTTTCCATCACTGAACTGGGTCATGTCTGCAAGAGTCAAGAGTGGCAAAACAATAAAATACAGCCTTAAAATTCGCACCTTTTAAAATTAATTTTAAATTGACTGCTTTTTTAATTGTAGCATCCAAACATCCAGGTTGTTGCACCTTTATATTTGTGTTTGTTTTTTTTTTTAACTGTAATTGTATTAGGGTCGACCCCTATTGTGTACCGATACCAATTATTAGTAGTTAATGAGACTAATAATTGATATTTGTAACCAATGTGCATTTAGAATAAAAATGAAAATCTTCCTTTCAGTGTTAAATATTTTAAATATAACAAACTCCAACACAAAACTTTGTTTAAATGTGCTTAGCAAATGTTTAATCAGATCTGCGACTTTCAAAATCTTGTACTGCAAGCTACCAGCAACTTTGCTTTGATAAAGTCAAGTGAAAAAATATATAAAGAATGAATAAATTAAAAATAGCTCCCTGAATTTTTTCTTCACTAAACTAACTAGGGACAAGAGTTGGACACTAGCAACTATAATCTCTATCTGTGAAACATCAGTTAATACAGCATGTTTGCAACAGCATAAAGTTGTACTATTTTAATTTGCATTGTCCCTATCAAATAAACTATATAAATGAATAAACCGTTTACTCTAAATTGTCATTGCACAAAACGATTTTCACAGCTGCTCTGCAGGTTTAACGCTACAAAGCTTTTAACTAAATTGAAAACAGTGGATTGGAGTTGAAAGAACAATCAGCAGAAACCATCAAACTTCATTTGAGTGTCACCTTAAAGAGAGCGATAATTGCATTGACTTAAATTGCATAGAACGACATGTGTGTGATTATGTTAACTTTTCCAGCCAGTGTGAAGCAGAGCCCTGGGGTGGTGGTGTGGGGGTGGAGGGGTTGGTCATCCCAGCTCCACCTGCCTCCTCCACCTTTGAGACGAGCAGCAGGATCAACCCGTCCACTCGTTTAGCCTCGGGGGTGTGTTGTAAAAAGCACTCTAGCCGATAGATAACAGCGGAGAACAAAAGAAACAGAGTACTAATGGCTCGTTCTCTCCTCCTCCTCGTGTAAGAGATGATCTGTCCATCTGGTCGACAGTAGACCACGACTGCTGTTCTCTTCAGTGGCGTTGAGCCAAAAGGCAACTGTTGAATTTTTTTGTCAGGTCAAATCTAATTAGTAGTACTTCAACAAGAACGCTGGCTCACTTCTTTATCTATGAAATTCGCACATAGCCAAGAATTATGCGATGATTAATGGAACAACTTGCTCAGGGTCTTTCTTAGTTCTCCATAATTCATTCTCTTTTAAGTTAAAAGCTCTTTTGTCGTTTTGCTGGCTTCATAGTCAAATTATTATTTCTTTTTTTTTTAAATGAACAACCAAATTGGTTTGATTCATCAGTATTTCGTAAGGTAATTACACTATGATGACTTTCTCAGTTGAGGGGATTTAAGATTGTCATTATTGATATTGTTATTCTTTGCACAAATGATTAGACACTCTAGATTAAAAAAAAATTAAAAGTGGTCAAGCTTTTTAAACAATTTCAGTTACCCTTGTTGACCAAATCCTGATTTGGCTGCTACAACAGCAGGCAAAGCTCTCTTTGCATTGATTCAGTTCATGGGGCTGCAGTGAGATCTAGTGTTAAGTGCTTTCTGTGTGTGTTTGTGTTCGATGCGAGAGAAAGAGGAAGCGTGCTCCTTCCCATTGTTGGTGGTAATAACCTTTTCAAGTTCATAATCTCTGCAGTTTTTCAGCAGGAGAGAAGTCCGCAGTGCCGTACCCAGGAGAGGGCTTACGTGTGTGTGTGTGTGTGTGTGTGTGTGTGTGTTTGCATGTACATGTACTGTACTATGTGTGTCAGACTCAGTAGCGTGGGGAGAATAAACCCATCTCCTCGTTTCTATGGTAACGCTCCATGTCTGCAGAATGGGTGTGATTCAGGCTTTCAGGGTTCAGGCAGCATTGGGGCACACACACACACACACACACACACACACACACACACACACACACACACACACACACACAGTCGCAGTACAATTAGTCCCCTGTTAAAGCTGTGCCGGCAGCGGAACTTGTGCTTGCGTGGATGGATGGGAAGGAGTAGTAGGGAGGCGTGTGTGTGTGTGTGGGTGTGGGTGGGTGGGTGGGTGTAGGGGGGAGCTAGTTTAACAGACAGGGCTCCTGTGAGACACAAACACAGCAGCCTTATAACCTTTCCACTGACACCACTTTAACACAAATGTACACACTTACCTACTGTACAAGCACATGCACTATTTATCTTAGCATGGCCCTGAAGGTGTGTGTGTGTGTGTGTGTGTGTGTGTGTGTGTGTGTGTGTGTGTGTGTGTGTGTGTGTGTCTGTGTGTGTCTGTGTGTGTGTGAGCATCATCGACCAGACTGATAGATCAGCAGAATATTATCTCTGTTGTCAGCAGACGTCCATTCAGCCTACTAAAGACAATAGAGCAGGATGCAGACCTCAGAATTATTGCAGTTTTGTGTGAATGCTTCATTATTTTCTCTAAAAATATAGATTTTTGTCATAGGTTTGAATAGAGAATGTCAAATTTACTTTCCAAAAGAAAAGTCTGAGCAGCAAAGGGAGGACGAGGTAAATCAATATCAGTTCATAACAGACCTGCAGAGCTCATTTGAAGACTTTATTACTCTGCTCGCATACACATGACGGCAGATGCCCAAAACCAGATCTCTTTGCAAACAATATATTGAATGAGTGAATCCCATTGTGTTTGACAAGCTCCGCTTTAACCAACACCTCATTCTATCAGTCTGTCTAAACGTCTCTGTGGGATGGAAGAGGAGACAGTGTTGAGGAGCTGTGAATCCTGCTGGAATCAATAATACAGCAATATAGTGTCAGGATAGGGGGATGGTGAGAGGAGGAGGAGGAGGAGAGGAGGAGGCAGCTCAGTCCTGCGTGCCTGGAGTAAGAAGTGTTGGAATCAAAGCTGCATCTCTCTCAGTCCTCCCTTTCCCCCTTTATCTGTCATTTTTTTCTCCAACACTCCCTCGCTCTGTGAATATTGTCTTTTTTGAAAATTTAAATGACCGACTCTTTCCCATCCCCCATGTGTGAAGTGGATATGATTCGGCAGTGAGTATCGGAGAGTGACATAGTGACTGAGCCAAGGACGTTTCCTCTGTCACAGCTACAGTGAGGCTTTTCATTTGAAAGCCGTGTGTGTGCACGTGCGTGCCCGTCAGTTTTTGTAGCACATCTCCATGGCACGTTCAGCGTGGTGGCTGGTCTCCCTCCTGCAGTGTCCATCATGTTTTATGTATGAGAGCTAAGCCGTCACCAGCTAATCCAAGCTGCATATTAGTCAACTGTAGTTTAGCTTTATTAGCCTGCAGCTAATCCTCAGAGCATGGTATTACCCACATCTTTCAACAACACAGTGCCTTATGTACATGCACTGTCTGACTGGGAAGATACTTGAGGTGCTGCGCATCCAAAAATCATTTTCATCAGTCTAATATAAATCAGGGGTGCTCAAGGTTTTGATTACAGAGTGCCAGTTTAGGGAGGCAGCATATGATTGAGGGAAATAACTAATTATAACGAACAGCACTATCACTGATGGCCGAATCTATGCCGACAGCTTTCCAGTATTGGCGTAACCTGATTGGCTGGATGTTTGTTTGACTTGATCTAGAATCAACTGCTCATCCTTGAGTTCCCGTATGTTGACTCTGTATTTTGGCCTCTGAAAAATATATTACCTGTGTTTTATACCTCGTATTTTGGCATGTGCGTTTGGCCTGTCGAATTTGAACAATTCAAATATGTTTTATTTGAATTTTTTTAAACCATGATTTTTTGATTCTGAATTTGTGAACATTGAAAAATAAAGGTGAAAATGAGTTTAAATTTTGAATAGAATTTAGAGGCAAAACATTCAGATCAATAATTTTAATGCATAAATGTGATATGATTTACTTCCACACACTTTAGCTAACAGCACTATCATTAATGACCAAATCTAATTAGTGAAATACTAAAGTGCTGCTAGTTGCAACCTGCAGCTTTTTACAAGTTGTCATCCCTAACATAAGAGATGCTTGTTAGGGAGACGCAGTCTCCCTGTAGTGTATAAAATGAATGTAAAAGTTTTGAAGTGAACCTCAAATTATTAAAATTGAATGTAGGGTTATACCTGACGTGCCATAGTATTTTTACAGACACAAGCCACAGACATTGTTGTATTAAGTTGCTTCCAGCTTTAGAACTCAGTCTGCAGCTTATTCTGCGGAAAGAAACAACCCTAGAAGTACATGACATGCAGACTGCAAAACAAAACAAAACAAAAAAACTGTCCTTGTTTTCAGGGGGCAGCCCTGTAAAGGATGCATTTCATGTTTTGAGCCACACAAAATGTCAGTTGGCTGCCATTGGCCCTTGGAATTTGAACCACAATGATATGAAAAAAGTTGTCTGGATTTTCATGTTTTTGTTTGCTCTTGCTTTGTATTATTTTGATAACCTGTTTGTTTTGGCTATTTCCTTTTATTTCCAGCTCCATAAGCAGTAAGAGCTTTATAGTTTGAAATTTATGCCATATGGAGAGTGAAATTAAATCATCAGCTACAGACATTGTGCTGCACACCACTCTGTGCACATTTGGTGGGAGAGATAAAGCAGCGACAGAGCGCCATGCTCTGCAGGAAACACAGTGATGTTAGCACTCTGAACATCTGTCAAGCATGTAGTCTGAAATCAGTCCTGCAGTGCCACAATCTGTCTTAAAACTGTTATAAAGTTGGATACAGAATGCAGATTGAAATGAGAAAAAAAGCATTTGAAGCTCATAATATCCTGGGTTTTTTCACAAAGCTCCAAGCTTAGACCAGGGCAGATCAGAGGATCACAGACTAACGAGCAGCTCAGTGGACCCCTGAGAAGGGAAGGAAAGGAAGGAAATGTGGTACTGAATGGTACACAGTGTTACACTAAGCTCATGACTCTGCACAGTACAGATCATTATATTGCAAACTCTTAAACTGATACCTGCACTGAAGCAGGTTGACTTTGCTGTGATTTTACCCTGCACTTGTGTTCCACCAAAGATAAATAGTTGAAGTCTTTGCATTATGAAGCTGTAGTGACACACTGAGACAGAAACAGCCTGAAGGGGACAGGTGTGAGCATGTGTTAATAGGAGGCAGTGGTCTGAGTTGAGACAGGTGGTTGTGTAGGAGAGAAAGTGTGTGCCTTTTGTGGCAAAACTAAAGATCTAATTGAAGTTCTCTTCTCTGGTGACTTGTGATTTTATTTGAAGCTGAAAGTATGATTATCCGTTTCCACAAGCCTTGAAGATATGTACAAGCAGTTCTCCATAGTGCAATCATCTGATTTCTTTCCTCCTAAAACTTTAGATTTTAGGCTGTAAATAGTTTTCTTTGATGATGCAGATTAGTTTCTTTGGCCTTTACAGTTTCGATTTTGCCCAGAGCGGCTGTCATGAGTTCTGCATGGTGGATTGGCTTTCATGCACACCAAATGCTTCTCTGCAAGACACCAACTGTGGCTGTGTGAGCTACGCTGATTGTTCTGTCTGACGCTTGTTGAGTCAATCTGTCTCTGTCATCAGACATCATGCTATTTGGTCATTCCAGACTGGAACTGTCTAATACAATATTAGTCATCATTGGTACCTGGGTCAGTACATGATATCATTATATTTGATAGATAATAAACCATATTGTTAGGGATGCGCAATAATAAAGGCTTCAAAACTGAATATCAGCATTGGCTCAAAATGAACATGTCTGCCTTTATGACAGGCCGATAAGCAGTGGTGAATGAAGTCTTAATGTCCTTTACCGAGGTAAAAGTACTAAGAACACACTATGAAAATACTCTGTTACAAGTAAAAGTCCTGAATTGAAAATGCTACTTAAGTTAAAGTTGGTAAGTATGGATAATAAGGAAAGTATACTTAAAGTATTAAAAGTAAAAGTACCCACTACGAAAAAATCTTTCGAAATAAACAAAACATGCCAAAGCCTTCAAATTAGTAGAAAAAGGGGGAAAAAACACCTTAAAAATAAGTCAAAATTGTCCTTTGTCCTTTCTTGCATGTCATCCCCTCTCTCTCCCCCTTTTAAGCTATCATTCTGTCCTATCGAAAATAATGGCAAAAACGCCCAAAAGATAATCAGAAAAAAAGCCCCCCCCCCAAAAAAAAGTTACATTAGAAAAAAATAAATAAATACAACTATAAGAAGGATAACATGTTTGTATGTTTTTATGCAAAAATCTTATTTGTAAAGTAGCTAAAGCTGTCATATAAACAAAATGAAGTTAAAAGTACAATATTTCCCTCTGAAATGTAGAGGGGTAAAAACATAAAGTGGCATAAAAAGAAAACAGTCAAGTAAGTACAAGTACCTCACATTTGTTCTTAAGTACAGTACATGTACTTAGTTTCGATCCCTCACTGCAGATTAGATGACACGTTAACTATGCGACTTAACCCTACTGGGGTATGTCTGCTTACACAAGTAGGCTAACACAGTTTGGAAAGATTGCTGGCCTTTTCTCAGGCACTGCAGTGCAAGGCGGAAAAGATATTTTACTAAACCTTTTGTTTATTGTGGCAAGACACTGGAGACAAAGTTCCTCTGGGTTGCAAGTAGTTGTCACTGCTCATATTCATGACATCCATGAAGTGAAGGCTTTCCTGTTTAGGCTAAACTCCATTACAAAGGGGTCGATGCCTTGCAGAGCAATAGGAGTTTCTTGTTTATTGGATTTTTATTGCATTTTGCCATTTTGCAAGTTCTGGCTAGACAGCAAAAACTTTCTTGCTCCCTCTTTAAATTAGTTGAAATGGGTCAGATGGATTGTGTCAGGGAGCACATAATTCACTGTTGGTAAAATAGAGTGAATTTTACAGTTTTGTTTGAAGATTTTACAAAAAAATGGCATGTTATATATGTAACCTGAGTAGTTTTGTTGTTTTGCCCAGTAAATGTTTACATTTTGAAAACCATTGCATTTTATATTTGTATCTGCCAGTGGACCATCAGAATAAGAGTACACATAATATATCTTAACTTAATGTTTTCCGCAGTAAGGTGGGGAAAAAATTATGTGCATTTATCCCCATTTGCATTGGCAATAGGCCAAAATGGGTGGAAAAATATCATCATATCTGATATCGGCAAAAATCCAGTATCGTACCATCCAAAGAATTGCTGATGTCCATACATTTATGAAACATCTGACCAATATATTCCACCCTAAATACAAGGTCTTAATACATATCTGAAAAGGTAATGGTCTTGTTCATTTTCTGTGAAGAGGTTGGGAGTTGGCACACCATCATAACACACTGTAACCTCTCTGGCTGCATGCCCGATACATCAGTGTAAACAGAGAGAGAGGGACAGGCGGGGCAAATGTGGTCAGAGCTCTCCATCACCATGACAGATATACCAGGGCAGCCATGCTCCTCTTTTAATAACTGTGACTGATCATCAGTGTGACTAAATCTGACCTTTACTTCATCTCATAGAAGCTTCTCTGTCCGTTTGTGTGTGTATAAAAGCATGGATTTGTTCCTTGTGATTTTGAAAACATTTAAATCAGCACCTACAGAACTGATCTGTATGTGAAAATACAGTCATTTATATATGTTGCTCTCACAGTGAGCGTCTCAACAGGCAGTGTCCCCTGTTTGCCTAAATGAAAACCCGCTGTATGAGCCTGATCCACAATCATAAACACAGGGGTGGACAAAAATAATAAAAACATGCATGCATTGATGCATGATATCTCATTGCATCTGTCAGATTCGGTGCTGCTATCTCCTTTAAACCAGACGTGTGTGCTCCACTGGAAATCTTCCACCCCATTATCCAAATCTTCCTCTGTAAATCAGTGGTTTTCTGCCTCTGCATCAAATCAAACTGCCCACAAAGGTTGATTTGACCACTGGTTTCAATCGCCCCTGCTGCAGGCTCTGATAAGGAAGATACATCTGAAGTTGTGTTTGCAACTGTACTGAATACATTTCCCCTGACATGGAGAAACAATGGCGCGTGTTCGTTAAACAACAAACACAGAAACAGGCATGTGGGCGAAAAGAGGAACTGTATCATGGTGTTGAAGAAAACCTTAGAGAAAGAATTTAATATTTTATTAAAATGGCAGCTTAGCAGTGACACCTATTTCCTAACACACAAGAAGCCAGTGAACTCTGGCAGATGGAGCTCCAAGTTTCCAGATGTACAGCCACAACAACATTCAGAGAGCCTATCAAGCTATGAGCAAGCCTGAGCAAGGGCTCTGAAAATACGCTGCAGGTTTGCAAAGCTGCAGAAACACTAAGCTTTCCACCATAAATTTTCACAAAACCTATAGCAATATTTTCGAGATGTCGCTAAAACACAATTGTGAGATGACTGCGTTTACTTGAGTGATGTTATGTGACTTCTCCTCTTGCGATAGAATTTCTAGAAGTATGGTGATGGATGTTCAAAACAGCAGGTCTATTTCTATAGCCGTCATTATTTCCAATCAAAGGTGATCATCGAGTGAAAGGAAAGGCAAGACCCTTATATGTGAGAGCGGCCATGTATGAGGGATTTCTGTGAGCTGATAGTCATCGATTTTACAGAGGAATTGTGGATTTAAAACTTCCAGATGATCAGCTCAGCTTTTGAAGGGTTATGTGATGCAGAAACAGCTCTTGTAGCTCCTGCTGCATCATGAGGGAGCCAGTTCCTACCGACAACCCATAGCCGTAGCATCATGTGACCTGTAAAAGCCAAAAAAGTGTTTCCATTGCAGTTTTGTGTAAGTCTTTTTTAATCACCTGAAGTACCAGCCAATGCAAGTGTAAACCTTTTAATGCGATAAATGGGTGTTCTTTTTCTAAACTGATGTTTCCATTAGGCGTATTTTATATTCTGCAATTTCAGTTTGTGCATTTTTAGGGTTAATGGAAACCTGTCTACTGAAACAATCTGATGTTTTCTCACTCATTCTCATCACCTGCAGCTGGAAGAGTTGTTGGAAAAAAAATGTGCTTAGAAATGATTTCCAAATGTTGATTTAATGTGTATGCATGGTCTTAGTGACCATATGGCTATAGTTATCATGTTAGGGGCTTGTCATCCTACTTTCAGACAAAAGCTCATTGAGGTGCTTAATCTCGGACAAAGACAGCTCTGCATCTTTCCACAGATTAGTGTGAAAGATGATATGCTTCTTGAAGAAACATTTATGTTGCAAAGTTTTGAATTCACACAGTTTTGAATTCATTAGCTCGGGGTCAGCGTAATTGTTTTTTTTATTTTGAAAATGCTTCAAAGTGGCACAGATGTGGCTCAAATCAAAATCACCAACTGACGTCAGATTTCCTGCCCCCCTTTACCTCCACGATGAGGCAATGCAATATGTATAGGGCAGATGGTTATGTTGGGAGGGTGGGGGTCTTCTCTAAAACCCCTTATTTATATAAGCTACTTTGCCATGACATCAGCAGTAACCTGCGCAGAGTCGTCAAACTGTCGGGTGAGATGAGTTCAAACTGCTGTCTGCCATCAGGTAGACATGAAATATTCAAGTTGGTGACCTTCATGTCCTTTCTGCTTGAAGAAACCTGCCTTCTTTCCAACACAACTGTGGTTTGGACTTTAGACTGCTCTAAATGTTAGGACTGCAAAAATATTTTGGCAGGCCGTCGATGAGTCATATCCTCCATGTTTAATGCAAAACTTGGGGCAAAGATTAGGCAATATAATTATGTAAAGACATGAATGTAAGTAATATGTTGTTGCTAGTAGCTTGTTTTTGCACTCTTGTGGTGCCCATAATTTGATGACTTAAACCAAAACATCAGCAAAATAGATTTCAGCCCACCCTTACCAGCTGTGTGTCTGTACGTGTGTGTGTGTGTGTCTGCAAGAGTGTGTAAACTGCAGCTCATGGTTTCATTTTGGTTTTCATGATTGACATGTGAATGGAGGGGGCCCTGCGGCAAAACCCACACCAGCAATTTAACCCACATAAATACCACTGTCACTTGCATCATCTCACCCACACACATGCACTCACATATTGTACAACACTCACCGGTGGACATGTGACCATCACTTTTGTCCACTATAGGAGATTGATACTGTTAATTTCGCTTTTCCTTTGGCTGTCTAGATAATCTTTTGAAGTCTACACCTCGCCTGCACTGTAACTCCGGTAAAACGTACACCTCACTATTATTTGCTGTCATAGGAGAAGATATTACAGTCAAATACCTGCAGCGTTTCACACACTGTCAAAGGCCTCAGGATTGTCGTGATAGCGTTTTTATTCTTACCGTAGTTCCGAAACCTGTCTTTAAAAGGGATGTGCATTAAAAACCTCTGCACTCTTAACGTAAGTACATGTGTGAAAGGCTAAAATGTTTTTGATAGTGAGCTTTCTATCTGGACGAGGAACCTGACCCACCACGCCGACGGTTGAGCGTGTCGATGTCGGGCTGTCGGTGAGCAGTTGTTGCCCACATTATTGTTCTGTGTTCCACATTATTGGCACTAGGTGGCCCTTGTCTGCTTTTTTCGGGCAATTCACCGTGTTTAATTGGCATCATCAGAAATGGTGTAGCTTGTCAGTAAATAAAATCACTCTGATTGGAGATTTTTCATGTGCTAACTGACTAACAAGCATCTTGAATTCGTCTTATTGGTCTTCCGTTGTCCCTTTTTAAATGACGAATATAGAGTAATGCTGCCTGCAGGTGTGCAGTGTTATTTCCTCTCACGCAGGCACAGAATGTACATGCTAGTTAGCTGTTGGCTTCAGTTGTGTGGTGTGTTCAAGTGCAACCTTTTGGCTAAGACACAGAAGACACGAGACCAATGCAGCAGTTGACCTAAGTTGCCACTAATTCTTTGGTTCGGTTTGGTGTTTCTGGGTCTTTAGATTATAATCAACAGTCAAACATAAACTATAACGTAAGTGTGGTTTGGTCAACGTGTAAATGGAAGAGTTAAGCATACTCCCATGTGTAGGAATCCAACACTTCTTTGAATAATTAGATCAAGTTGTTTGGGCTTGATTAGGTTTGTATAAATTGTCTCTCTCCATTTTTATGTCCGTAATTCTTTTTAAAGAGTGATCTCTCTTGCTGACTTTCTTTTTTCATTTCTTTGTGCAACAGGAGACTCTGCAGCAGCTGGTGATGATGCCTTTACCGAACGTGCTGGTTCTGGGCCGAAACCCTCTGTCTGGTAAGTCTCAACGTACCACACAGATAAATACGATGACCAGTGCTGTGCAAGTTTTAATTTGAGTAATATTGAGAAACTCTAGAGAAACTAGATATGATTCATATCTGCTCCATACATTCCTCTTTAATCACTTGAGCAGCAAGCATTTATACAGTTCACACAGAGGACACATGCAATTTTGCACAGCTTTTGTGTGTTAATTAGAATGCAGCAATAGACATATTTTAATTATGCATTGCTTTGATGGGGAATGTAACTTTTTCTCTGGTTTTAGATTTAATTTTCCAGTCATTTCTTTTATTTGTTTCTCAATGTGCTCAATAAAGAGCTGCCTATTTAACTGTCATGCCCAAACTACGCTATAAAAAATATTGACATGATGGCAGAATTAAAAGGGACATAATAGAGGAATGTGAAAAATGCTGATTTTGTTGTTGAGGTGACGGGAAATGGATAATGGGTTGATTTCAAAGGAAAAAAAAACATCTTAGTGACATAAAGCAAGCCTTCAAAATGGTAAACAAAAGCTTTGAAGACTTTAAATGAAGCTAAAATGCTTAGGGTGCCATATTCAAAGCTGAGATGTATATTATTTTTTCTAAGAAGGCACATTTGGAGCATTTAATGAAAGATTCGCTTTTGTGTATCTCTGAGACATGGTTAAACATCCTGGGCTACTCTGTCCAGGAGGGACATATAATATGACAGATTTAAAGTCCATTTTAAGTGCAGTCTCAAACAGCCCAATGAGTATAAGTGTATGGGGTTGAATGCTGCTATTTCCTCAGTTTGTCCTTTTATTATAATAACCACATACAGAGCACTGTCCTCTGAGAGCATGTTTTAGGAATACAATTCTCAAAAAATTTGATTACATCTCTTCCTAACCTGTTCCTTTGCAAACAAGTGAACATCAGAATGTTTTTCTCAATGAAGACGGTCTAACCTGCTCAGTGCATCAGCATTCGAACAGGGTAAGCGACTTGCCGCTCTTTTCCATTTTAACGAAGCTTTTTGCACCTCAAACCTATGTTTTTAGAGCATCACCAAGCCGTTCTTCAGGCCTGATCAGGGCTCGATCGGCTCTCTGAATGTTTCTGTTGCTGATAGTGTATCGAAACAGTATGTTGCGCTCCATCAGCAAGTAAGCAGCACTATTACACTTCTGCCACTAGTCCAGTTGACTGGTCCAATTTGCTATCCAGTGATAATCTTGAATCTGACTATAAAACACATAGACGGTGCTTAATAGCGTCTCTGTATTTTTTACAAGATAGTTCAAAGTAAACCACAATGTTAAATTTCTTTTCCATGGCTTAATATAGATCTAAGAATACATCAAAGAAGGAAGCGTTAAATGAATTTAACTATTTTGCAGCAAAGCTACGACCTACTGAACCCAGACATTTAATACATCTGAGCAGCCTTAAAGCAACAGCAGTGCAGTGTCAAGTGTTTGCATTTCATGAAAACCTTTTTGAGCAGCTTGACCTCTGCAGCCCGAAGTGTTACTCGATATTCCAATGTGACCTTGATGAAACCACTGAGGAGATAAGATAACTAGTAGCAGGCCATCATTTAGGGTCACGGTGTGCTGGCTGTGGAAATTAAAGGACTGTATAGATAAAAGGAGAACTATGTGATGGAAAAATGCTCCCAGCCTGTGTAGGTCAATTATTGGCACATCAGCCCCCACTGCAAAACCTTTGCTAAAACCACTACAAGGTCATAGGATTTGTTGTTTTACTTTTGGAAAGAAAAAGCAACAAGTTCCCACACAAAGATTCATAGCCTTTGTGTACACCTCTTCACATGTTATCATCAGCTCGTCAAAGTGAATTGTTTCCAGGCCCAACTGGCAGAGTGTGTTGAAGGATATCTGTGTGTTTTTTAAGCAGATGAAATGGCTCCTAAATCCCGTCCTCCCTCAGCTGCCTTTGTCACACTTTCACCACAGCCATTGCTGTTATTTTTGGGTTTTCATCGCTTTTCAATGGTCACAGTTACCTTCTTAATTTTCATACGCCCCCACAGACATGAAGGGTAAATAAACGCACAATAAAAGGCTGCAGACACACAGCACACACACACACACACGTGTGTTTGACTGTGTGTTTCATGCATGCATTACTTGGTTGTTAATTTACTTTGGAAGTAAAAAAAATCTATCACTGTTCTGCAAAATTAACAGTAAAAACAAGTATTTTTTAATGCGTTGTTCTTAGTATTTGTTCAGCTACTAGTGATAGTAACCATCAGACCATCTGCTTCCCATAATAACCCGTTCTAGTGAAGCCAAGAGGGGTTCTTTCATGAGCAGAACTCCCAAAATAATCACTACTGTTTGAATTTCTCAGCAGCACATCTCTGAAGCTCTACTGTATCTACAGCGCCTTGATAATCTTCCAGATCTACAGACTTACACATGTCTGAAGTGAATATAAATGACTACTAAAGTCGACTCAGCGCAGACAGGAGTGGAGGGCAGCTCAGAGCAAGTGGACCAGAGCAGGCAGAAAGCATTAGACTGCATTCCTCAGGGTCTCTTTTGCCCTTTACCCTCCAGCTTGTCAGATAATCATTCAGTCGGTCTGACCCACGGTGGCTGTGGAGTCTGGCTCTGTGGCTCAGCGGCTGCCAGCTGAAAGTCATTGGCCATGTGGCTTTTATTATGCTCTCATTAGGGGGGCAGGGGACGACTCTGCATGTGTGTGAGTGTGTGCACGTGTGTGTGTTTAGTTGGTGGATGGGGGAGGGGTGTCTTCAAAACAGTGAACAGTGGGAATGCACTGTAGTACCCCCAGTATCTGAGTATCTGATTTACCTGAGTCTGCCTCGTATATACACACACAGTGATATACACAGACGCACAGGACCTCCTTTGTTTAGTCTGTCTTCAAGCCTGTGCGTTTTTAGCAGTGATGTAGTCTGATCTTTTGAAAAAAAGTTTGTGACTATTCATGTAAACTTTTGTAGTCATTTATTATTATCATGTTAGCATAACCTGAGTCTGTAACAGTGGTTGATGACAAAAATATATCCTCTCTCTGAAGAATCTTCACAGATTTCCACATACAAATCTCAGATGTAATATGGATTTTTTTTTATCTTTAATGATTATAAACACATTTTTTGAATAAATAAGGCCAAACGTATGGATGACACAAATTAAAACATGTTTTTTGGATGAAAGCACCTCCTAATGAGCTGAAATCATTTCAACAGTAGCAACAACAGGAAGAACAACTGTTGACAGCTGACAGAGAGCATTAACTGCGGGGGCTTGACAGTTGAGAGTATGTGTGTGCAATTGAAGGAGTAGTTCATAAAAAAGTCAGGCGTGCTGTTTTTGCTAGAAAAGTTAACCGTGTGTGTAGGCGAGTGTTTGGTTTGTCTGTTTTCTTAGTGTTGTGGTGTCTAGTGTCTCATGAGAAAGAATAGAGTAGAGTTGTTTGTGTATTTATGGCTGAGAAGACTTAAGTGCTGTGCTAGCTTTGAAAGTTATGAGAATGAAACAATGAAGATAAACAGAAGAAAATGCCAATTTGACCAGTATGTTTTTAAAAAAATCTTTTTTCTTTGTGATCATATTTAGCCAGTTCAGTGCTCCCTGTAAAGTGCAAAGTCAGACTAGAGGCGGGCTGTACACAGATTATACACAGTGTATCTTGGCTTGTTCCCCGTGGGATGTATGAAATGACTACATTACATACATCGAGCATAAATTCTCATGTTTTTCGAGCCACTAGTATAGGACTCACTTTGGCATTTTGGTTTTCTCGCTCTCTCCCATGGCTTTCTCCCTCTCACAGACACACACACTTCGCTGTCCAACCAGATCACTCTCTCCTTGGAGATAGCATGATTGAAGGGAAGGTGTGTGTTTTTGTGTATGCAGGTCTCGACCATTCAGTTGCATTTTGTGACCACAGAGCACCAGAGTGACTTAGAAATATTATTAATGTATAAACTGGGGAGCCATTAGTTTCCCATTACAGTGAATAAATCCTCACATGTAACATTTAATACAACTTTATTTACCTTTAGTGCAACAGCAGTTTATTTGCCTTTATTGTGTCTGTACTTTATTTTATGTGATTGTAACAATACCTTATTTATTTTTATTGCAACAGTATTTTATTTAATAGTTTGGTATTTTAGCAGTCCACAGTAAATTCGAGAAGATTTTGGAAGATTGAGATATACATTGTGTATTGCGATACAACCAAAGAAATTGTGATATAATTTATCGGCCATGTCGCTGGGTGTGGCGTGCAGTGTTGCTCACGACACTGACCTCAGCTTCAGGCGGTCTGTCTTTGACACTCTATCTTGTCTTATAAAGCACAAATGCTCTGAAATAATCCGAAAATAAGGTTCAGCCACCTCTGTCCTCTGCTGCAGTGAGATGGTCTGAATTTACTCTGGCATGCCGTCAAAGCAATATCAGATAGCTTGTAACAGTTTCACTACAGACATGCAAGTCATCGGGTCCTGAATGAATCTATTCATCGTGGCAGGAGAGAGCGTTGTAGCAGCTGATTGCACATGTACACAGTCACACATATATTTTTTTCTTTTTTACTCACATCCTCACACACGGATTAACAATGGCATTGCAGGAAGAAAGGTTAGTCACTGTTCCTCTGACCTCTTGTTTCCTTGTGGAGGATGAAGCAGGGAGGAAGGACAGGAGGAGAAAAAGGAAGCCTAGATGAGTAAATGCAAAATCGGGAGGTGCAGATGATTTGTAACAATGTTGAAGGGAAGGAAGGAAGGATGGGTGGATGCATGTTGCAGAGGATAAATGGATGGAAGAAGTGAGCGTGTGTAAGAAGGGAGGAGAGGAGAAAAGATGAGGCTGGCTACGCCTCCTTGAAGCCTCCTTACTGCGGCTGCTGGAGGGAGATTTCTCTTTTCTATTTTCAACCCTGCCTCTTCGCCTTCCTCCTGCTCTTTCTCTCTCTTGGTTCGTCTATTTCTATATCCCTCCCGTGTGTTTGTGTTGCCTCTGCTCTGTGGTGCTTTCCCTCTTTTGTCTCTTTTCCTTTCATCTCTCCCTCTTACCGTTTCTCCCTCTTGTTCGCTCCTCTCTAGCTCTATAAATTATTTATCCTGTGAGGGTCCTTATCTTTCCTACGTTGCTTCAGTAGATTTGCTGAGCTAAATCCCTTCCCCAACTAGAGTAGCCTCCTATGGCTCTAATAGTGTACCATTAAGCCCTCCAGCTGTAAGAATTAAGTTTTTATCGACCGTCATCCTTCTTTGGTACAATCAGTCCTCTGCAGGTGCAGTTATTTAATCAGGTTGGTTATAGCTGTTGCAGGAGCGGACATCATTAAACAGTGATTATGCTTGAAATTAACTAGTTTGACGTCTGACCACGGTTGAAGGTGTTTTAAAGTTGTTTCAAACAGCCCAACTCAAAGGTGTGGTGAAAAGCCTGCTGTTATAGAGAACAGCGAGACACGATGGGTCTCAGAACAAATTTGTGTGATAGTGTTTGCAGAAGGAAATTTACATGTGTTCTGGCATTCAATAATATGTTAGCTGCTCCGATCTTTTCATAGATTTTTACAAAATCTACACATGCCTCTGATGACTCATACTGCTTGTTTAAATGAAGAATGCAGAGAAATATTGCTTTGATTGTAAGAAATTTCAAATTTAAATTGCATTGTGCTTCGTTGCATTCACAATACGTAGATGCCTTTCAAACTCAAAAGTTGAACATGACAAAAGAATAGAAATATAAAACATTTAGATAAAGGAGTCAACAATTAACAGATTCTGTGAAAAAAAAAAATAGTGATGGCCATTTTTGGGATCATTACATGGCCTCAAATACTGAGCCTCATCCTGACCAAAACTTAAACTGCATCTGTGCAAATTGCTGACGAATGTGAGCATGCTGTCAATTTAAAACTGATTGGCATTCATGAACTACACTCGTGCCTACGATCAAATCCGAGTTTCCTGCAGTTTTCATTAATCTGGTGTAGTTTTTTAGTACCAAGGTGTTTTATGTGTGAATCTTCTCACAGATTTACTAACATTTCATGAATGAGACCCTCTAACTTTTTAAAATATGGGGATAATAGTGTACACTTTTAGAATCAGCAATCCATAATGTTGCACTCAGTTGTATGCACGATAATACAAATTCATATTATGATTTTTTTTATATGTTATTTGAAGAATAACAAAAGTGATAGTTTGTCTACTAAGGAAAGGTGCAGAAATTGTCAGACTTAGCCCTAATGTTGTCAAACTCCTGGGTGAAATCATTAGATGCCATTACCTGTGTACACTGCAGTGCAGCACTTATCCAGACTTTCTGAGCAAATAGTAAATGTTTACTTTACAGAAATATTAGCTGTAGCTGGAAAGTTTCCCTGAGACCTAGAAAAACAAAATGCATCATCTTTCCTTGGCTGCAGTGCAGAACAAATGTGATTACAGCTGAATTTCCATATCAAGATAGAAACACTCAGACATTAGCCAGTCCTAATGGGTAAATCAACAGTGAAATCATATACAGAGGAAAAAGGCTGCTGCAAAGCTCTAGTTTTCCACCAGCTGCAAGGAAAAGCAACCTGCATTGACATCACTGGTTGAGCCAGGGCCAAAAGTACAGCATGAGGCACAGCAGCAGGTTTTATTCCCTTATCAGTGTTGCTTTGTCCTTTAAACTCCTGGACTGGGTTTATGATCAAGAATTAATTGTCTAGAGTAAAACATTGGTGTCACATTTGAAAGTCGATTAAGCTGGCACATCATGTGGACGTCTCAATTGCTCAATAACACATTGACTTGTTGAGCTGTGAGGAATGAGAGAAGGAAGATTGATTTTGTTGTCTGGAGGAATCTGTAAAATTGATGGATAGATCCTTTGTTTTGGACCATTGAGTTTTCCCAAAGGAACAGCTTGGTCATCTGTTTGCTGCGCTTTAAATTGGTGCTTAAAACAAACGACCAGACCTCTTTCTCCAGCAGTTATTTTTTTTTTTCCATAAGATCATTTTTCCTTCCTTCCAAATACTGACTCTAATACCTGAACTTATTTATCGACCAATACCGAGTACCAATCCAATACCATTGTGTTAAAAAATAAATAAACAACAGCTGTATATTTTTAACTCTGCATGTAGGTGAAATTATTATAGGCATTGTTGTATGGCATGGCCCAGGTTCAAGTCTTTAAAACATGAACAAATACAAAGAATGATTGCCATACACTTATTTTATTACTTAACTTGACTATCAGTCATAAAAAACCTTAGGAATAAATCGCAATTCTTTTAAAAAATGTAAATGTGCAGCCACAATTTCCAAAACATCACCCCTTCAAACTAAAGCCTTGCATCCTGTACGCGTTACCCTTTACTAGTGGGACTTTCCAGTGTAAATCATTGCCACATTGCTGACATTTTGCTAATAGCTAACGAATTACCATTTACTGGAAATCAAATCTTCTTTGCCGCTCTAAAACAGTAGTTGCCAGTGGCTGCACAGTGTAACTTTCTGTGTAGGATACTGCTCTAGAGAAGCAAAGAAGAAGAATTGTTTTCCAGAAAAAATACTGTTTTATCTGGGTGTAAATTTGCTTTAAAGTTTTTTTAAAATAAGTTACTTGCAATCGGATCGGCTCATAGACTCAAGTACCAGGTTTAGCATTTTAGGCAGTATTGAAAGCTTTTCCGATACAGAACAACTGATTATGTAAACAGTGTTATACTGGTTATGTTAACTTAATTCAACTCATTTGATTTTTATTTAAAATAATTTTGGAAGTTCAACAAAGTGTAAAGTCATAGATCAAAACTGTCTTCCTGTTCGGCTGCAGTTTAGCTGCTCCCGCTGTGATGATTGGCCCATTAAACTGAGAGGCAAACAGGCCACCTGACACAGAAAACATGCAGTCGCTAATCTGGATTTATTATTATGAGATCCGAAAAGTGTTAGCACTCAGTACCCCCTGGACCCCATGATGGGCTGGCTTATCTCTCTCTCTCTCACACACACACACACACTGCTCCAAACAGGGAAAACACACAGAAACTGATACACACAACTTGAATACACCACACCACTTAGTCAGGGTCACACCACCTGGTTTACTTGTTGTTCAGCAACAAATCCCACAGATGAGCTCAGGCCTGTTGAGCACGCTGACAGCTGTTTGCGGGTTTCTCCAGTTTCTGATAATATGTCCTGACATGTGGAAGTTCACCCTGCCAGCTCTATGCTGCGGAAAACATTGTGGCACTGCAGCTAGTGGAGGGAGTTTTATTGGGGGGAAACTCTGGCAACCTAAGGATTTAATTAATTGGTATGCACGAGTAAATGTGGGGTCGGTGGATGATTTTTCCAAGGTGGCACCATTACTGTAACCTGCTAAATCTTGATTTGTTTTTTTTAATAGTCAATCTGAACATGTGCCAGAGCAGGAAACAGCTGCTATAACAGTTTTATAGCTCTAATTGAAAAAAAAAAATGTTACCCAACACTTAAGACTCCACTGTAAAGAAAGACTCCATATGTATAATCATGACCGGTTTCACCCTGCATCATTCACCAGATCTCTCATTTTGCGGTGAAATGCTCGATGCAAAGGTTTCCACTGCTTTCAACATCTGTCAATAGAATTTATTCATTTATCTCTTTGTGTTTTTTACGCCTTTGTGAACCACAACAGCGGACTGATCAGAATGTCAGACGAGACAAAGCACAAACAAGATAGAGTTTAATCGTTGCAAATTGTTTGTTGTGTGGTTTTAACATTTATTTTGTCGGGTGTCTCATGCAGACATACTTTAAGTGGTTTTGGGTGCAGTTATAATACTCCCTTTCCTTGTTTTGTTTTTGTTTTTTAGAGCAAGGTCTGGAGGAGATGAAGAAACTGTTGCTGCTGCTACTAGGCTGTGCTGTCCAGGTAAGACTACAGTTTAGTCAACTAAAACACACACACTTTACATATTTAATTCAATTTTCAAGGAGCAAATTTTTTTTATATCAGGTGGCAATCAAACTTTAAAAGAGACATTTTGTGCCTGTGATTCATGATTCAGAATATTAGCACGTGAAACAAGAGCGAACGTCTTCAGCTGAGCCCGTTTCTGAAATGTTCATCACTTTTATTGCTCATCTTGTAGCAATTTAATCCCAAAGCCTGACTAATTTTGGAAAAGAAGTCTCCATTTGGTTCCAGCTTCCCTTGATTACAGCCCTTTTCTCCCTTTGATAAAATGAATTTACTAACTCTTTTGAACAGCTAATGCTTTGTAATAAATGGCGTGGCAGACCTTTCCTGTCCTGTGACAAAGCCCCATTCAGCTCTTACTCACTGCATTTCAAACAAGGGCATTGACCTTTCACCAGCTCTATTGTTTTAGCAAAAAGACGCCATAGTTCATTCATTCATGTGAGTAACTCTGACTTAATATTCCGTTGACTTCAAGCTGGCATTAAGCACAGCAGTACTCATTGCTGAGTAAGAATTGGCACACTGTGCACTACAGATGTAAGCTCTTTTTCACTGTCTTGTTCTTATCTGATCCTTTGCCAGCAAGAGAGTAAAATGATCTTTGTCTGATCCAGAAGATAAACTTGCATTTGAAGACTAAATAGACACAACTCCTGCTTCCTGGAAACGTGTATTTCTGAGCAGTTTCTGCCTTGTGTCTGCAGTGGCGGTCTACTAACCTCCAGTTGAACCCCAACTCCCCTAAAGCTTGTTTACACTAGCATGAAATACCGTGGCGCGGTAGATGGCACGCGAGCCATGAGCATGCACAGAGGCATTTATGCTCAATGCAATATTCGTTGGAATATGCTCCAAAATGCCAGGCGGTATGAAAACAAAATATACCCTGGATAAGCAAGAAGTCAACAAGTTTTAGCAGAAGTACGTCACTGGGAAGGCTGACTGTCTGCAGGCTGTAGTAAATACTAATGCACTGCCAAACACTGATAGTTATTGCTGCTGCTTACCTTCAATTTGAAATTATTTGATCCCATTTTGTTTCCCCTCGGGTTGCTGCTCTCTCCATGAGGTTGTTTTCGTAGCTTTTTATAGTGATTTCTCATGTTTTTCTACACCCAGCAGTAAAAAGCCACTACTTTCCTCAGTGTGGTTGGCTACTTCTTCCCAACAGCGTAAGGCCATTTGATTGTCCCTATGGTCTCTTAATGAAGAATCATCATTAAAGATCTTTAGACATGTCTGTACACACAAATCTGCCCCAATCTTCCCTTGAAGGCGTCCCTGTTGAACTAAAAAGCACAGCGCCTAGCTACAAAAATTCAGGGTTGCATGACCAAGTGCTGTGATCAAAGCGTTTGCACTCAACGTCCATGGGGTGATTTCACCATCTTCTGGCTTGTGAGGCTTGCACTGGGACACTACGGCAGGTATAAATCAGGCATAACTCTTTAACAACCAATAAATGTCCTCCATCTCCTTTACCTGTTTTCCCTGTATACAGTGTGAGAAGAAGGAAGAGTACATTGAGCGGATCCAGACTCTCGACTTTGACACCAAAGCTGCCATCGCATCCCACATCCAAGAGGTATTTCTCTTCTGTAGTGCATAAAACTGGAGAGCATTAAGGTGGTTTGCCTCCTTGGGGCTGTGAGTACTCAAGTTTAAACATGTGAGAAATGTGCCAGTGACGTTTAATGGATGCAAAATTTCAATGCATCTTTGAACAGCAATAATTTTCTCTACATCAGAGGACAAAATCTTAACAGTTGGTGATGATATGTTTGTGATTTTAGGTGACGCACAATCAGGAGAACGTGGTGGATCTGCAGTGGTTAGAAAGTGGTGAAATGCCACCTGAGGACCTGGATGGACTCTCCAGAAACCTGGCTTTCCACCTCAAACGCCTGGTGGATGAGAGGGACACACAGCTGGAGGTAATGACAAATATATTTATTTTATTTTCTTTTCTTTATTGGAAGAACAGTGTGCAAGGCGTATAAATCAGAGAGCAGCCTTCAATTTTTTTTCTCCATATTTTCTCCCCTTACTCTACCAACCGCCCATGACATGACAATCATGACAAAACTTATGGAATAAAATGACAACAAAATTAGCAATATTTTACACACATGAAAAATAATAAGAAACGTGGATGAAAATGAAAAAAATGAAGCAAAAAAAAAAAAAAATGGTAAAACAAAAACAAAAGATGACAAACAAAAAAAATAAATAAATAAAATAAGGAGGCTCAGTCGTTACAACCAGGCAGGAATGTCAAATGTTATATATATTGAGCTAATTTGGGAATTTCTTTTATACCAAAAGCAGAAATGGCAATAAACAAGTACAACAATCAGGGCAGAGCAAAGCAGTGAGGGAAGTCAGGTATATTTTGTGTATTTTTCAATGGGTGTGGGGGAGGTTTTCATGTGCAGATGTGTGTTTGTGGATGTCTGTTACAGTTCTACCAACAGACCTTTGCTAATGAAAATGATGAGCTACTTGTAGTCAGAGTTATGTGGAAACTTTTCCCTTTTTGCTGTTACCACAAGAGAGCAGCTTCAGGAAGGAAGGGTTGAAACTGTTAACTGCCTCGTGGATGGATGGATGGATGGATGGATGGATGGATGGATGGAGTGTGTGTGTGTGTGTGTGTGTGTGTGTGTGTGTGTGTGTGTTTTACTTAGAGTATATGCGTCATTAAATGAGTTTCCAACCCATAGGGTGCAGATGCTCGCGACTGATTTAGCTGATCTTTGTGCATGTCTGTGTGTGTTTGTGAGTGTGAGTGCTTGTTTGTGTGGTATTTTTTGGATGTGTGTGTGTTTGTGTGTGTGTGTGTGTGTGTGTGTGTGTGTGTGTGTACCAGGGGTTCTAATAGCCTCCAGATTATCACTGTGTAGTCCAGCCGCTCTCAATTAAAATCCCATTTCCTGTCACGGGCATTTGATCAAAATAGGCTGTGTGTGGGATGCACTTTTTGCCCCAATGCCTGTGTTCTAGTTTTGGGTGGTGGGGGAGCTTTGGGGGAATCCATGGATCTACTCTCCTCTTTGCACCCAGTCCATCGTGCTAACCCAGTTGTTGGATCTTTCCTATTACTGTTGCTAAAAATAGCAGCACCGGTTCATTCTGTACAGATTCTTATGAGTACAGATTCAAAATTATGCTTCTGTTTTAAAACTTTTTATAGTGTTTTCTTTCTGAAGCAAATGTGAACTCATACAGCCTGACTTCTTGCCCTTGTAGTCTTCTACAAAGCTAGAAATCTCACTACTTGACCTCTTTTTGTCACCTCTTTCCCTGCAGACTATAGTGGAGTTAACCCAGGAGAGAGACTGTGTGCAGCTGTCTCCTCTGGCTCCGTGTCCGACCCAGTCTCCCGGTGACTCTCCCAGTATGAGGAGGACTGAAAGCAGACAGCACCTCTCTGTGGAGTTGGCTGATGCCAAGGCCAAGATCAGGCGCCTTCGACAGGAACTGTGAGTGCCACAGCTTTATCAGCTAGATATGACATCACTGAACTTGGGCAAAGGGGACATAATGAAGAAAAAAACAGGAAGTGCAGATCCATACTAAGCCCCAGACAAGCTCAAGAACTACATACAAATATTTCATCTGCTGCTTAGATTGTATCTATTCAAGCAACATTTTTGGAAAAACATTTTCATGTTAGCTCAGACCAGGATCTTTAAGCTATCTTCCTAATGCTGTGTGATGGTGGCACAGAATTTCAAAATAAAGGCGCATCTGAAAGAGGATGATATGGATCAATGTTTTCATATTTGCATCGATGATACGTGATTGTTGCTCATTTATTTGATATATTGATGCAGATCAGTGGATCATTACACGCCTATTATTTCATTGGATGATGGTCTTTGCTGGTCCTGATGGGAAATCACAATGAGTGTATGCTCTTAGTTTTTATTGGGAGTTTAAATGACTCATTCAGGCCTCAAACGTGATGCTGAAGAACAATGACAATGCAGAGAAGCAGACTCACAGAGACCAGCAGTCCATTTCCTCCCTGCATCGCGATTACTCACATTAGACCAGGATGCTGTGATGTAATACTGCACCACAAAAACACACACACACACACACACACACACACACAAACACACACACTAGTGTCTCACAAACCTTAGTGAGGCCTTTTAAATTGTGTCTATGAATAATAGAGTTTCCTTTTTAAAGTGCTAAAATCCCCCACCGGACAAAGGTTTAATGGTCAACACAGACCAGTTAGAAGAAAGGCCGCTCCTTCTGATAAGGGGAAGTATTGAATTGTCGCTCAAACATCGAATCTAACAGACTGTCTGGCGTCATGAGGTCGATGTTAATACTGAATGCTTTGACAGTCTGTTCACAGTCTATTCTGTTTTCACGATTCACTGAAACTAATCTTGGAGTAGATTTCAATGATGCTCTGTGTCAGGTCAGATAATGTGCACTTATTACTTCAAGGTAATCATTTGTGTGCTTGAGTGGATCTGATTTCCAGGCTAGCGGACCATTCATAACCGTAGCAAGGAGAAAATGTATTCGTTTGATTCATAGTCAAGTCATCTTTATGCTAATTGCAGCTCCTTATGATGCTGTGTCATTCTGCCCCTGTATTTTGCAGGGAATGTTGTCTCTTTTGTCCAATAGACAGTGGCTTGTGTGGGAATTATGTTTCTTTAATAGCTGGGTGTAGCTCAGAGTGAAGTGCAGGTCACCCTTTTCTTGGTCATATGAAAAGAATAAAAAACGCTCTCTCCTCGAGCCTGACCTCGGACATTGTGCTTCTGTAGTGAAACGGTGTGACATTCATCACTGTCTCCCTTATATATCCCCGACCTACATTATGACGATTTCTTTAGAAGGCCTAAATAGGGCTGCAGTACACCACCAAACAAGCCAGTGAGATATTTTGTTTGTTGGTTTCCATGACATTGTTTGCTTGTTGCTGTCATGCAGACGAGGGACAAAAAGCGCTTTAAGTCAGACAATGCTGATGTGGTCTGGTCACATGATTGCGGTTTCTTCCTTTAAGGCAGAAGAGTTTGTTTGTTGTGTCTGGGTGCATGCACATGCACAAATATTGTCCCTGCACACAAATATAGAAGTGTGTGCGTGTCTTTTCTGTGTGGTCCTGTGTCTGAAGGAGACCAGGTCAGAGCCGAGGGATTTATGTTTCCCACAGTGGTCTGTTTGTGAATGTTTCTGTTAAAGCTACTGTGTCTTGGCCGCTATTCCTTCTTCTGTTAAAGCTCAGACACACACTAAGTTGATGACACACATTTAGAGCCATATTTAGCGCTGCTGTTCCTTAATGAGTCTTTACCCAATTCCCTTGCCAAAAATGTATTTTGCACTGCCTCTAAAAGTCAGTTATTAGCTTCAAATGTGGGTATATTGTACCCGTATTTCTTTTTTAGCACAGTCAGGGATATATATTTTTTTAATTATATGCTCTGTTGACAGCATATTAGTCAAGGCAAGTTTATTTATGTATTGCATTTTTGCAACAGGGCATTTCAAAGTGCTTTACAGAAAACATTAAAAGCATTGAGACAAAGCACAAAAGACACACATTATAAAGAGACATTTAAATACAATTAAAAATCCCATTAGAGAACGAGAAAATATACAATTAAAACCAACAAAAATATTCTAAGAAGGTACAAGAATAAAAATTGAAGTGTGGTGTAAAAAATCAATAATTATTTGATTTAATAGAAATGCTTCTGCAAACAGAAGTCTTCAGGATTGATTTAAAGGAACATAAAGCTGCAGCGGACCTGCAGTTTTCTGGAAGCTTGTGTCAGATATGTGGGGCATAAAAATGAAGCGCTGCTTCCCCACGTTACGTCTTGACCTTTGGGACAAACCAGAAGAATGTGTTACACAGACCGTAGGTGTTTCTTTGATTTTGTCCACCCCGTTTATATCAATATGACTAAAGAACAGAGACACATTTCTGTAAAATAAAATACAGCTCGACATCACTTCAAACTATATTATAACCTTCACAAAGGTTGGATTTTATGCAGGACAGTTATAAAGGACTGCATACTTTCAGTTAGGTGTACCTAATAAACTAGCGATCGAGTGTAAATGCAAAAATGAAATTTCAGATAGAGGCAGCATTATTTAGGTTAGCTCTTTGGATCTGAAATATGACAGCATATCTTTTGAGAAAACAGAACCTGACAAACAAAAACTGAAACATTTTCAAGCATTATATTCTTTTGACAGCAAGTAGATTGTGAATTTATGACAGACTGAACTGAGAGACAGAATCGTAGAGATGGCAAAACATCACTTATTTCCTGTTACTAATGAAGAGTCTTTCTAAATTTTGATGTCAATCAGCCAATACACCTTGAATGCCAGTAGATCATTAACTGCCACTGACCAACCCAGTGAGGTGAAAGGCATGATGTCCTTTTTGGCTTGAATAGTTACAATCAAACTTAGCATGCATGTTTTGTTCCAGACTGGTGGATAATGTTTTAAACCAGTCTGTTTTTTAATCCTCCTTCAACCAACACATGTTCTTGCTATAATGATTAAATTAATATATGATTTGTTTATTGAATATTGAAGGTCAGTAGGTTGATTTTTTTTTTCATATTTCATGTTTGATAATGGATTTTTGTGTTTGTTTGTGGCTGTTTTAACATGCCCAAGTTCTACTTAGTCTGCAAGATATGCCAGTTTTTTCTCATTTCCAGTTCAGTTACTTGTAGATGTGATGAACTCAAGAGGCAGAGAAAACTTTAATGAGATTTATTTAAGGCCACAATAATAGCAGGTGAAGTCCTTCTACATTTCGCATATTATTTCACACTATAAGGAAGCTTCAGCGTGGTCAAAAGCATGCAATCAAAAACTACAAAGACCTCACGTCATCTTCCAAGCACCACTTTGTTATTTCTTTTTGCCATTCTCACTAAACTTTGACTCCAGTATTCTAACACAGAAAAAATAGTAACTATACACAAAACCTCAGCATAGTCCACTACTAAACACTATTCAGAATATACAGAAGCTTTTATATGTAAACTAAGATAATATCAGAACCTATGTAATACGTCATACCAGCACGTGCATTTCTACCAAATGTAAATATATACATGCTTAAGTGGCTCTTACTTTTCCGGCCACAAATTGTAAGGCAGGAGGACTAAGTGGCTCTTACAACTCTAACAACAACCCCCCTCTGTTATTTGACTTCTATAATAGTTAAGTAACAGTTAAAAATGTTACAGACGAAATGTTTGGTAATGTTAATTTCAAAAGCTGTGTTTTTACAGGCCTGTGCATAGAATATGTGAGTGTGTGTGGACAGTGTAGGCAAAAGTGAGCCGCTTTTAGGTGATAGAAACATATAGCTTACAGCTTGTTTATTGGTTTATTTATTGCATTAAAATGCTTTTTTGTCGGCTCTCAGAAAGATGAGGATGTGTTTTTCGGATGGCGCCATGATGTAGGGTTATGGAAATATTAAGATTCGGGTAAGGATGCCAGTTAGACATGTAGAGAGGAATAAAGGTTGCCTTTGTTTCTTTGCTTTTCAAATAGTGCATACAAGTGTTTGTGTCTGTACTTGCACAGATGCAGTGCGTGTAAAACCATTAACATAAGCAGCGGAGCCAGCTGCATCCATAATATGAGCCCAAAGCTAATCTGCCATGCTAGAGTTGACAGGTGTTTGTGATTTGGGGAAGGGGGGTGGATGGGGAGGGGCTGCTGGAGGTGGAGGGGGTTAACTGATGAAATGAAAACAGAAACGGGTGATGGAACATCCTGACTGCGTATACACTCCAACTTCCCAAATAATGTCAGCTGTGGGAGGAAGGAGGCGTTAAATGAATGAAAGGAATAAGAAAAGAAGGATGCCTTTGCCCTTATTGAGATGCGCCCTGAGTCTCCAGAGAGCTGTAATCAAATACGCCATCAGATGTTCGGTGGAGCGGTTTCACGCACACACACACACACACACACACATACTGAACAGCATCTCAGGAATGCAGTCGTTTTCCTTCAAAGCAGTGTGACACATTCTCCCTCTATGGTAGGAGCCCGGAGAATTTGCACACACACACAAACTCACACAGACAGCAAATGTCAGGCTGCCCTATTTCCCCGTCACTTAAACAAACGGATACAGGATAGTGTTAGAGAGCAGATAGCTGGATCCTACTATTAAGGGTGAAAGAATGACATATTTAATTCAGTGGTTTTTTAACACTTGAACAATCAGATGTAAAACTTTTTTCTCCCCTTTTCTGATGTAGAAGTTTGTCCAGAATAAAAGAAGATGAGGGGTTTGAGCCTCAGGAGCAGATTTGCATATGTTTACCCCTGAAGTGGTCACAGGGTTCAGTGTTTTCTTCATTGTTTTTAACTGCTGTCTCTCCCCTCTCTGTGCGTCGCTGTGTGTTATGCTGAGGATGTCCAGCAGAAGAGGGTTGTTTATTGGTAGCAGATTTCAAACAGGACACAGGAAAGACTGTGTCCTGACTCCTGGCCATCATAGCTCAAACACTTCAGACACAACAGGCTATTTTTACTTAAAGAAAATGGGTTAGTGGGTTTATTGATTAACATGTGAGTCCGAGGTTTTTTTTAACTTGTCAACAAAGTCATTTTTGCTTCATGGGATGTTGCATTTGCTTAGTATTAATACTAACATTTCTTTTGAATGAAGAAGCCTCTATACCAAAAAATTTCAAAATGCATTAAAATTGTACCTGAAATTGGTCTCTTACATTTTCAGGTGGCTTCCAAATAGTAAAGTAAGGCTCCTTTAAATGTTTTTTAGTTCCCTCTTCAGTCCTTGACTTTCTAACTCAGCTTAATATGGTGCTAAAACTTTCAACTCTTGCATGATTAATTGCAACTATTTACTGAGACAGCTAAAATGACGACTTTCAAATAAAATGCTTAAAGTTAAGTAGGGTTGGGTACCAAACATGGTACTTTTAAGGGTACTAACTAAAGTATGTAGGCACTACCAAGTACTGATTAATGTAAATCCATCTGTGACAAATTCTGGTACCTGAGAGTGCATCTGAGTGACAATGCCATGTTAAGACAAGTAAAGGAAGTGCCAGAAAATGCCCCAAAGCTGCAAAGCAAGCTACAGCGCTCTGTAGAGCCACCAGCTTCAACCTCAGACAAGAGTCGACAGTGCCCTGGAACTGGCAAGCCGGCCTAAGAACTCTGCTCCATTATCGGCCGCTCCAACAACAAAACTATCACTGCAGTGCCAATTTGCTCCAATAGTTATGACATTTGGTCTATTTTCGATTTCATTTTTAACAATAACCTGGTATCACTGCTTGATAAGAACACACATGCACACAAGCAGACAGACAGACAAAGACAGAAGACCAGCTTTATGTTTGATTAAAGAAGAGCAGAGGAACAGAATTGCACTTTAGCGATTCTGGTATCAGTTTAAATGTGCGCAGTACCAAACCCAAAGGTTACGACGATGAAGCTATTCAGGCAAATTGTTTAAAGTGTATCTTTTCTGTGCAACTGTGTCAATAGGTCGCTGTCATTAAATGATCTGGTTCTGAGCTTCGAAATGGAAAAAGCCCTAAAGGAAAGTCCTTGTTAATACTCTGAATTGGTGCACATGCACGCACACTTAAAAGAAAAAACTAGCACATGATTTTCAGTGTACAGCGTGATCTCAGTCACATGAGCAGAAACCAAAAAAACCCCACATTTTTTCTTGCCTTTTTTACTACAAAAACATCCATATCTTTCTGTATCTCCTGCCATTTCTCTGTTCTCGCTCTCTAAAGGTGACACAGGTTGCATTTTCTCCTTGTTGAACTCTTGTCTCCTTTTTTTCAGGGAGGAGAAGAGTGAGCAGCTATTGGACACCAGGCAGGAGTTTGAGAACATGGAAGTGGAGCTCAAGAAGCTTCAACAAGAGGTGACGCCGCAAATCACACTGACTCTCACACACCTACATGCACACAACACATAAACATAGGACTTGATATGTCCCCCCTTCACCCGCTGCTCCGTTCTCTCTCTAAGTACTTTGTGTCTGCAGCTCTGCCAGGCTTAATCAGCTAGTTAGTGACTTAGCTCATTAGAGGCTATTAGAGCTATCTTTGGTCTAGCAACAGCCTCGCATGGCTTTTGATTTGGAGTGTGCGGCAGGCTGCATGCCTGGCTAACATACTGAATGTCGTAAACAAGGTGGATGAGTTCAGGGAATGGAGGATGTGTGTGTGTTGATGCGTGCTTGTGATAATTGATAGTGTGCCGAGTTCTGTTCTTTATCTGTTTATGTAACGGACAAGACTGTGAGTTGTTTATAGATAATCTGCAGTCAAACAAGATTATAGGCCACTGACTTGTAACAACTTCCGTAGCTTTTTATTTATGATTTCATGTTTATTTTTACATCTTGGTTCATAAAATTCCTCACGAAGAGACATCCATATCAACATATTTATGCTCTGTATTTGGCTGCTGAATCCTGCAGAGCTTCCAGCTGCTGTCAGACGCTCGGTCGGCTCGGGCCTACCGGGATGAGCTGGACGCACTCAGAGAGAAAGCGATCCGTGTCGACAAACTGGAGAGCGAGCTGAGCCGATACAAGGAAAGACTTCACGACATCGAGTTTTACAAGGCCAGAGTCGAGGTACACGACTGCACACCCCCATTACCTCAAGCCACTAAAACAATTTTTTTAAGGACTTTAGCATCATGAAGTTGACTTTAAAGGAACTTACTTTTAATTGAAACATGATGAACAAGTCTTAATAATTTTAGTACAAATTGGCCATGTTGTGAAGACGAGACCATGCTACGAGACCCCAGCGACTGTCCATACTGCATAATTTCATGATGCAAGTGATTATCTGAAAGCTAAGAATACAGCACAAGTGGTATATATATATATATATATTTTTTTTTTTAAAAACTTTCAAGTACAAATGAAAATCAGACCGTACAACAATAGTTTGCATCTTATGTAACCCATCACATTGTTTCAAAAAGCCAACAAGCAAACAAGCAAGAAAGAAAAACAAAACGAACACAAGCAACAAAAACAAACGAATAACAACAACTAAAAAAAAAAAGATCTCCAAAACATTTTTGGACAGGCTGCAGTGTTTATGCATTGTTGTTTAACTTGTCTTCTTTGCTGATGTGGTGGTTTCTGTAGGAGCTGAAGGAGGACAACCAGGTCCTGTTAGAGACTAAGAGCATGCTGGAGGAGCAGCTGGATGCTAGCCGGACCCGGTCTGACAAACTGCACCTCCTGGAGAAAGAGAGTCTGCAGCTCAAATCCAAGATCCATGACCTGGAGATGGTGAGATGATGGGTTCATATGTCAGTGTAATGTATGTTGGAGCTAGACAAATATGAGGGTCAGTAATTGTGAGGGTAAAGAAACCAGAGTAATTGGGACAGGTGCATTTGTTTATTTCAACACACTGTCTATCTCTCCAGGAACGGGACATGGACCGAAAACGAATGGAGGAGCTGTTGGAGGAGAACCTTGTGCTGGAGATGGCTCAGAAACAGAGCATGGACGAGTCCCTGCACCTGGGCTGGGAGCTGGAGCAACTGTCCAAGACACCAGAACTGACCGAAGGTAAGGAGAAGGTGGAGGCAAGGATCTTTTTAAAATACAAAGACCAAGAACATATTTCAACATGCAAACAAAAAGTTTCTGAACTAAAAGTTTAAAAAAATTGAACAAAGAGGAGTGTTTAGGAAAGCAAAGAGTTAAGATATCATGCAGCTGAGACTCACCTGAGTTGACCAGGTTCAAGACTTCAAAGCCAACAGACTGGGCTTTGCTTATTGGCTCTTGGCCCTGTCGTCATCCCCCATGGCCCGTCTGCATTTGCCAGCCTCCACTTGGGTTTCTTTCCACTTGGTTAAAACCTGTAATTAATATTCAGTGACTCTTGGAGGATAATCTGTGCGTTTGGATTATGAAAGCTGTTAAGAGGTTTAACTAGCCAGGGATCTGGATAAAGACGATGTGTTGTGTGTTTGTTAAAATGCCACTTTAAAAGCTTTAAGACCTGTGTTAGTCAGACCCCAGGGCTTTGTGTTTGTCTATTTTTTGATGGATTTATATCTTTGTTGTTTAAGAACACTAAAAAATCAAAGCAGGATTTTGATTGCTTTGTTCGAATTTTTTAAAATCATTGATGCACAATCCACATTTCCTTGCTGTTATTGACCCAGCTCCTCAGAAGTCTCTGGGCGAGGAGGTAAATGAGCTGACCTCGAGCCGCCTGTTGAAGCTTGAGAAAGACAACCAGACGCTGCTGAAGACTGTGGAGGAGCTCAGAGCCGCAGCCAGTCAGGACACAGTGTCAAAACTGTCCAAAGTCAACCAGGAAAACCAGAGACTGAACCAGAAAGTAAGTAATGGACCGTTTATTTAGGTATTTAGTGTTCGGTTAGGTTAAAACATAATTTCCTTTTTTGTTCTTCTAGACAAATGTATGATGTGTATTTGCTAACTGAATGGCAAAATTACACACACAGATACTCTTCTAACATTTCCTTATCACTCAAACACTATTAAATCATGAAATCTTTGAATGGTTGAATTATTTGCATCATAGACAACAGAAAAGACAACAAAAAGAGATTATTTCTAATACCATTATTTGAGAGGTACCTCAGGGCTCCATTCTTGGTCCTTTGCTCTTCAGATTCACATCAATGATCTCTTATATGCTTATTTAGAAAATGCTCATGTCACAATAAATGCTCTTGTTTCACAATGTCCATGTAATAATTTTAATAAAAGTGAAACCCTTTGCACACCAAGGCTTATTTTTCATATTCAGCTTCCAAATTCATCATGCGATAAAAATTGTTATGCACAGAAACCTTGTGCACCGACTCTGATGCATTTTATTCTGTTCATTGCAAAAATTGGATATATGAGACAAAGTGGAAAGACACATTTGCTGCCTTGCTGCTCTACACTGGTGGTACCTCCCTAGGCTGTCCTGTCGCCACTCTCTGCCGGTGACTTGCATTTGACACCACGACTACCAGAGGGGCTGTGCTGTCCTCCCTTTCTGTCTCAACACTGCTGCTCTCCTTCTCTGTCTGTGTGCGCTTCTCCTCCTCATCATCCACTTGAATATTACTGTCTGACCTGTTGAAAGTAGGCCATCCAAGTTATAAAATGATACTGTGCGCCCCGTTCTGCTCTCTTGTTGCAGATGTAGCCTGTGTGTTCTGCATGTTACGCCGCATTTACTTCACTGCTCCTTGGTCAAACAACTCTTTTGGCCTTTGAAGGATGCAAACAAAAAAACAAACAAAAAAAACAGTAGAAACTCGAAAATGTTCTAAAAATTTTACAGACAGAGAAAGGTTTCCGGATGTGTAAATGTGATAAGCACAATGTGATGTCGTATTTATTTTTAATCATGCACAAATTTCTAAATAGTTATGCAAAGGTCCAATATTGGTTATATAGTTTTTATGAGGATTTTTTTTTAAATTTCACTTTGCAGCCTTGGAAATTGTAATTTCCTGCCCTTATCAGGGTCACTACCATGATTAGCATATTGGACCAGCTCTCCTCTATAATAAATCACCTTAACACTTAGCTTTAGGCCTTTTCACACAGACACAGTGAGAAATAAAAAAGAGAAAGAAGCAGAGAGTATAGAGAGGGGTGGATAGGAGGATGAAAGCAAAGCTGTAAATCCAGGCAGCCCTGCATTGCCTTTTCTTTCTCATTCTTTGACACCCGAGCGCCTCTCGCTAAGAGAAGTCTCTCAGCTATTTTCAGAAACATAAGCCTCTGTCTGTGCCCTCTGAATAAAAAGCATGAAATTGTGTTTTTCCTCTCACAAAGGAAAAATCCAGAGTGAGAAATTTATTTCTGAGTGACTGGAGCCAAAACACATTAAAATGTGAATGCAGCTCCTGGTCGACTTGCATAATAAAATAGTCTCATTAAAAGTGTATTTGTCTATAACTTGTGTGTGTTTGTGTGCAGAGTTGTGACAGAATGAGGTGATGTAGTCTCTGCTTGCATCATGGATTAATACTTGCACCAGAACATTAAAACTCAATCAAGATAGTGTGTCTTCCGAAAATGTAACTTGTAAATGTTGTTTACAGTTGGAGCAGCTGGGAAGTGAACTGACGGCAGACAGAGAGTCGCTCCGCAGCGCTGAATCACTCAGTACTGACCTGATGAAGGAGAAGGCTCTGCTGGAGAAGACTCTGGAAACACTCAGAGAAAACTCTGAGAGACAGGTACAAACAAACACATTCAGGCTCACAATGATGTTTTTGGGGAAGTTTATCCCAAAACCAGATGTTCAGCAAGTAACCTTTTTCCTGATATTAAGTAGGAAACATGTAGATGTATGCTGAACGATGCATTATTGACTGGCTTGGTGCAGTTAATCTAATATGTTGTAGAGAGCCACCTAACTGAGGATGTGTATAATCACATCAAACATGCATCTGCTTTGAAATATAGTTAACATACAGGACAAGTATATGGAAACATCAACACATTCAGGCAAACATCGGTTTGAGACTGTGCGTCATACACGCCGCTCTCTCTACAAAACCATCATTGATTTTCATTCCAGGAAGCTCCAAGAAAACGACTAAACTGCGTAATTTACTAAAGTCTTTACAGAGTTTTCTTGAGAGCAATCTTTGTGCAATTGATTTGCATTTGGCTCCAAAAACTATTAAGTGGAACTACCACTATGTTTTATTGACTGCACAGTTTTCCGGCTCACTGTGGCCCAGATGCAGTTGCTGGCTGTTGTTGTCTGCCGGGAGTTTGTGGCTGTTACACCTAAATCTGACACCTTTGATTAGTTTAACCATCTGATTTGTAAAATCCGGCTTTGATGAGGCAGAGAAAACACAACACGCTGCGCTCACAGATTAATGTGGGCAATTTTATCCAGTTGGTTGTAAACACAATGAGATGTAACTAATGCAGTGCTGTTACAAAACACATGCTATTCCACCGTAGTTTTGCTGTCTCCTCATAAGCTGTTTCTACATGTTATTTTAGCTCCTTGAGGTTTTTTGTTTGTTTGTTTTCGTCTAATTTAAACTAAATAAAAATTTGAAGCAGAACCTAGGGGCTTCCTTTTCAAATTTTAATATTTTTCTTCACATATCAGCTCATATTACCAAACTCCTTACAATAAACCTTTCAAATAAAGTCACACAAGTAACACACAACACAACATTTGAACCTTGAGCATCTTTCATTACCAGTAATAATCCACAAACCTAATCAAACCGATGAGTAAATCAGTCATGTTAACCCTTTGAAACCCGGATCGACATCACTTTTCTTGTGCTGCATTCAGATGCTTTCACAAATATGTTAACCTTCAAAATCTGAGCAAATGGTTTACTTTATTTTGAAAATATCAGGAAAAGGCAATGAGTAACTTGTCAAGAACTGTTTCGCAAATTGCAAGAAATTACTAGATTTGAAAAATAATTTAAAAAAAAATATGGAAAAATGTTTCCAAAATTCTGTTTAACATTATCAGAATTATTTATTAAAAAATACTTTTTACAGAATTAATGTTATTTTAAGCTTTTTTAAAGTAATTTCCTTTTTTTCTGTTTTTTCAAACCGTTTTTTATTTTAGCTATTTTTTTTGTCATTTCTTCTTGAGTTGCTCATTTCCTGTTCCCCATGTTTTTGTAAGTAATCAAGCCAATCTGCTCTGGTTTCAAAGGGTTAAACATGACCCTTGGCCGACATTAACTCTCTCATGTCTCTTGCTCAGCTGAAGGGTCTGGAGCAGGAAAACAAGCACCTGAGCCAGACGGTGGCGTCTCTGCGTCAGCGCTGTCAGGTTGGTGCTGAGGCGCGAGTCAAGGATGTGGAGAAAGAGAATCGCATTCTCCACGAGTCCATCTGCGAGACAACCGCCAAACTCAACAAGATGGAGTTTGAAAGGAAACAACTACGTGAGTGACATGTTATTAAACAGTTTTTGTGGTTCTTAGGAATCAGTATCCAACAGCTTTCTTTTCTACACAGTTTGTCATTCTGACTTCACAGAATCAACATACTGGCTGTTTGTTGTGTTTTTATGCAGGTAAAGAGCTTGAGGTGGTGAAGGAGAAAGGCGAGAGAGCAGAGGAGTTGGAGATTCTGTTGCAGAAGCTGGAGAGGGACAACGAGAGCCTGCAGAAGAAAGTTGCCAGTCTTGGAATCACATGTGAAAAGGTGTGGTGCATTTTGCTTTCTGCCTGCTTTGTATTTTGAGAAATCAGTGGGTCTGCTCCATTTCAGTGTGCCGATGCATCAATTAACACACAGCAGAGCAGACTGGAGATACTGTTTAAATGTAGCGTAATCTGGCAGCCAGCTGCAGCCATGTTAACACAGCTGCCAAAATGTTGACATTGTTGTCGCCCTACAGGACAAAAGCCATGGTAGTTTTACTTGTTGACAAATAATTGCCTGCATGGACAGTTATGATCATAATGTGATTTTTAGGAAAGCCTAAATGTCAGTCATCAGTTCTTTGTCTTATCAATCTCCCTCAACTTGTTTGTGTTGTTATGTCAAAAACTTTACTCCTCATCACTTATGTGTGTGTAGGTGGCGTCTCTGGAGAAGGAGAACACTGAGCTGGAGGCAGAGGGCCGTCGTCTGAAGAAGAAGCTGGATACGCTAAAGAACATGGCCTTCCAGCTGGAGGCTCTGGAAAAGGAGAACTCCCAGCTGGAGCACGAGAACCTGGAGCTGCGACGCTCGGCTGAGAATCTCCGGTCGGCGGGCGCTAAGGCGGCTCAGCTTGAAGCCGAGAACAGGGAGCTGGAGAGCGAGAGGAGCCAGCTGAAGCGCAGCCTGGAGCTGCTCAAAGCCTCGTCCAAGAAGACGGAGAGATTAGAGGTGAGACTTCAGCACTGCCTGTCATATGGCAGGCAGTGAGACACAGATAAAATGCAACTATGTGGCAAAACAATTTAAAAAATAAAAAGCAGACTACTGATGGTCCCTAACAGAGACTGCAGAACAGCCGTAGAGCTAAAAGCCCCTTTTAATATTTGGCTTTTTTGATTTATTGTCGCAGATGTATATTTTTACAGGTAAGTTACAGGGGATCTGGCTTGTAATGCCATTGGGGAGCAGCGCAACTAGTTCATGGATGCTTTTAATATCCTAATCTGGCTTTTGCTCTCCCAGGTGAGTTACCAGGGCCTAGATACAGAGAACCAGCGCCTGCAGAAAGCTTTAGAGAACAGCAGCAAGAAGATCCAGCAGTTGGAGGCCGAGCTGCAAGAGGTGGAGACCGAGAATCAAACCCTCCAACGCAACCTGGAGGAGCTCAAGATCTCCAGTAAACGCCTGGAGCAGCTGGAGCAGGAGGTAAGAAAAATGCATTCATGCAGTAGCAATAATCACATGATGAAATGTGTGAAATGGCTTCATAAGAAAACAAAATCTGAACTTTTAACAAGTGTTAAAAAACAATATTTTTTTGGCTGCACTCTTTTCTGGAACAGAACAGGTACAACATCAAATGACATAGCTGTAGGTGTTTTACTGACACAGCTTCACAGACTTTTTTAGGGACGGACTGATTCTGCCAGTCAGAATGAGGTCAATCAGATTGGCCCAAAATTGTAGTAGACTAAAGTAGTGTTTATGATACAGCAGTTTAAAGAATCTTGTGTATAAAAATGTGTTTTTTGGCACTTTAGCAGCACTGCAGCTCTTTTGGTTCATTCTGACAAAGTTACAGTAGTTTTCCAGCAGAGTTGGATTATCCCAGATTATTTGTCAGAATAGATTTTTGGCCCTTTAAATTAATCTGTGTCCACTTTTAGCCAAACATGTATTTACAAGGCATTTAGACTAATAGTAAATCCCATCATGTTTCATCCATCTGCTCTGTATTATCCTCCAGAACAAGACTCTGGAGCAGGAAAGCTCCCAGCTCGAGAAAGACAAGAAGCTTCTGGAGAAGGAGAACAAGCGTCTGAGGCAGCAGGCCGAGATCCGCGACTCCAAACTGGATGACAGCAACCAGCGGATCGCCTCCTTGGAGAAAGAGAATCGGACCATGGGCAAGGAGATGATCTTCTTCAGGGACTCCTGCACCCGAGTCAAAGACCTGGAAAAAGAGAACAAGGAGCTGCTCAAACTGGGCAACATTGATAAGAAGACCCTCATCGCACTCAGAGAGGTAAGAGTACAAGTCAGCAGATATTTGTTTTTCCAGCATTTCTCAAGAGTTTTTCCTGATTAAAATGAGGGGGTGTGGATATGCACTGTGGTTCAACTGGCTCAAGCAAACAATTTTTACAAGCAACTTTCTTCAAGACTTCAAATAATTACGTGAGATAAGATACTGAAGATTTTTTCCAATAACAATGTACCCAAAATATGCGCAACGTTATTTGTCGAGCTCATTTTGATCAAAATTAGGTAGAAGCTTGTTGTCTTCTTTACTATGGTTGGAAAGAGGATTGCTTTTTGTTTAAATAACGTTTTACGTATGAGTTATTGAACCGGGAATTTTTCATCTTTGAATATCTTTCCAACTTTACTGACGTGCACATATCTGCAGTTTGAGTTTTTAAGTGCCCCCTGAGATATAAAACTATAAAGTTGTATTGTGACTCCTTTTCCCTGTTGTTTGATGTTTAATACTATTAAACATCAAACAACAAGAAAAAGGAGACTAATAATGACCTCATTGATTTTCTTTCGCGTTTATAGGACTGGTACGTGCTTAGCTGCAGTCCAGATAAAAACAGGGAGCTCTTTTCTTCCTTTTTGGCAGATTTGAACCTGCCAAAACCCTGCATGTCTGAAGACTGAGCTTCACATGTTTACAGATTTATCTGTCATAATCATTTGTTGATTCAGATGTGTCAAACATTTCTTTCTTTGAAGGCACTTAAAGAAACATACAACAATAGCTTTTCTGTCATTTCGTTCTACTAAATTTTGTTTTAGTGGAACAAATTGAAACGATCCTGTTGTTTTATCACTGCTGAAGGGGAAAACATTTTTAAAACACACCACAGGTATGATTGTTGATGGGAATCTATTATGTCATGTATCGATAACACAGACAGCAAAGCTTAGTACACAATGTTGAATCTTCCATTAAAATCATGCATCTTCATTATTAGTTATTACTGAATAAATTGAACGTATTTGTGTGTCTCAGAGTTACTCAGTGTGAGCCTGTCTGTGTGTGTTTAGGAGCTTGTGAGCGAGAAGCTGCGGACTCAGCAGATGAATAATGATCTGGAGAAACTGACACATGAGTTGGAGAAGATTGGACTGAACAAGGAACGGCTGCTGCACGACGAGAGCTCCGACGACAGGTATCGTCTCACACACACACACGCACACACACACACAAGCCACAATGGTCACCATTCTGTGACGGGTCTTAAACCCTAAAATAAGAACTCACTTGATCATTAAAAATGATCAATACAGTCCAAGAAAATCAGCCCTGTGGCCCATTTTAGCTCTGGTGTTGAAGTTTTAATTAATCTGAGTCTATAGCAGAATCCTCCCGAGGGAATTTTATGAGCCAGTATCTCCTCCGCTTGCTTCACTCTTGCCAAGAAGTCAGTTGGCCCTGCTACACTGCAGCCATGACAATAATACATTATCTGTGTTTAGGATTACAAATGTGTGATCACACTCTGGAGGCACAAATACAAACACGCAGAGCTAACTTGAGTTTATTTTCAGGTTTAAACTTCTGGAAACAAAGCTGGAGTCAACTCTGAAATCATCTTTGGAGATTAAAGAAGAGAAGATCGCCGCCCTGGAGGCCAGACTGCAGGAGTCCTCCAACCTCAACCAGCAGCTTCGCCAGGAGCTCAAGACGGTCAGTGACACAAATCCATAATATTAAAGATAGAAATACATGTACAAAAATACAGGATTTTGGACGAGTTGCATGCAGATGCTTTGCCTGACCACAATACAGAAGACCTGAAACATAAAACACATTACTCCCCACAAAGTCAAAACCAATCTCCCTGCCTGTCCACTTGAGAATGGAGTGTCCTAAAATCTTCCCTCCGCAGTCTAAAACATTAGAAACACTGAAAACACTGAGGGCGTCTCAGACCGATACATTATTTATTCATCCACTCTTCCACTTCTATCACCAGTTTATCTATTCATGAGGCGGCAGGAGACTGTCAAAGAGGTGGAGTGGAGGATGTCTGCTCTCCTTTCGGGAGGAGTTTGTGTTTTGAACTTGCTGACACAAATCGGATCCAAAGATAAAGGGCGAAAGGGGAAAAGTTGAGGCTTCTGGAGATGAACTCTCAGCTTCAGCAGTGACACTTCCCTGTCACTCATGTCATATTCTACTAGTGTAGTTTGCGTTTTCATTCAGTAAAGTTCAGTACAGTCAAGCCTGGGGCAGTATGTCACTATCAGATGTCTTGGATTTATGTAATATTGATGTTGGAGGTCTTTTTATTACACTGAAGGAGCCCAAGTGTTGACTCGCATGTTTCTGCAGGTGAAGAAAAACTACGAGGCGCTGCGTCAGAGGGAGGAGGAGGAGAGGATGGTGCAGAGCTCGCCCCCTAGAGGAGCGGAGGACCCTCAGGCTGTCAGTAAATGGGAGAAAGAGAGTCATGAAGCCACCAGAGAACTGCTGAAAGTCAAAGACAGACTCATTGAGGTGGAGAGAAATGTAAGAAAGACACAAAATCAGGATTCCTTATTGACTTGGTGAACACACACATTTGGATTGTGCGTACGGTATCTTATATAATGTGTGTGTTTTTCCCAGAATGCCACGCTACAGGCTGAGAAGGCGGCTCTGAGGAGCCAGCTCAAACAACTGGAAACTCAAAGCTCCAACCTGCAGGCTCAGATCGTGGCCGTGCAGAGACAGACGGCCTCTTTACAGGAGAACAATACGGCACTGCAGACGCAGAATGCCAAGCTGCAGGTAATCCCCCACACATCCTACACAATACAGCGTCCTGTCGAAAACGCCACACATACAGTACAAATGACAAAGCTACCCAGTATGTGAATCAGAAGTTTTATTCCAGTACCATATTACATTAATTCCTTGAACAATGACACAATATTTTTTGATACATCAAAGTCTACCACAATGCATTTTTGATTCAATCAATAAGAAACAATACCAATAAATATCTTCATTGTCTTTTTCCCAAGGATGTCACCTTGAGCAAACACTGATGCACCATTTTCTGGCATTTTGTAGACTTATCAATAAATAAAGAAAATAAACAACAGATAAATCAACTAAAGAAGTTTTTAGTTGCAGCCCTTATAGCTCGACTCATTTCCCAAATAAAGATCTAATATTCTTTTTAAATAATTCAGTAAAACAAGTTGATTTCAAGATCCCATTGGTATCTTATCATATTGATGATGTTCAAATTTCTGTCTTTTCTGATCACTTCAAGGAGTAATTGTTTCAGCTATACTATCTAATAACAGCAAAAAGACCCGAAACAGATCTAAAAGTCAGTAATGGTTTACCTTTAATACAGCTGTTGACAAAACAGTCTTACCCCAAAGTTTATTTCCCTCATACTGCATGCAATATCATTTTATAATTTTCTGAATACGATTTTTTTGTCTTACTGATAAAATATTTTAGCTCGAAATCACAAGTTCCCCTTTTTCCTCCAATGGCTTTTAGAATGTACAGTAATGCTGAATTCTGATAAAGAAGAACTTCCCTAAAACACAACCTCGTATTTCTCCTAGATGCATGCACTATATGTTTATATTTATAATGATAGTAATAATAATGATGATGATGATGATGATGATAATAGAAATAATAAATATGTATAATATGATAATGATAAGGTCATGTCCCTATTAGAATAAGATAGCATCAATAGTATAATGACATAAAATGCTTCCTGAACTATTCTATAACATTGAATTGGATACAAAACAACACTTAAACAATTCTACATTTTAAACATCTAATACGAAGCTCTCCAGCCTTCTTCCAACATCGCTCTGTTTGTACAGTTGCTGTGCCAGGCGGCTGCTTAGCTCCCTGGTATGGATTTAGACTTGTACTCTCTGTTTGGCAGTAATTCAAACCCTGCTTATAGGCGACCTGACCTTACACTGACCATACAGTAGCTTCTGGCTCTTTCTGGGGCTGTTTACATATATCTCTTCGTGTGTGTGTGTGTGTGTGTGTGTGCGCTGGAGGTAAAAAGCCGTCTCTGTTTAAAGATACATAAAGTGTGTCTGTGTGTCAGAAGGAGAATACACACACTGGTCATGATTGAAGGGGGATTTTAGACGAGGAAACCACTGTGACCACAAAGGAAACTTGAAAAGAAAGTTTTCCTGATGGTGTTTCTGTAGATGGAGCTTACAGCAAAAGAGGGGAGAACAAAGCGAACAGAGGCATAGTGCCCCCTGTGGACAGAAACAGCAACAACCTCTGATTATAATGTCATAATCAGAGGTTGTGTCACTTTAATGTGTGTCAGTTTGTGACATTTTGTGTACCATCACATATGTCTCTCCATATTTCTGATTTTATTTTCATTCCCTCTCTCACACCGTGAAAAGAAAACATTAAAAAGTTAGTGTCCAGGCTGCCTTAAAATTTCATGTTGACTCAATTTGAAAATACAAATGTAGTTTATTTTGTAATAATTCAACTTGTTTTTTCTTTTTTCAAATTCAGCCAACTTAAAAATGTAAGGCAGCACAGTTACTAACTTTTTAAAGTTAAAACAAAAAGCTTATTTTTAAAGCTCAGTTAATGTGTTCCAGCTACTTGAATTATGTTTGAATTGAGTTTGAATTTGACACGTTTTAAAAATGCTGGGCATGTGGGACAAGGAGAAAAAATAGTTTTTAAGGGTTCATGAAAAGTCTTTGAAAAGTTTTGAAATTTTGTCCATGAAAATGTGTGGAAACCCTGACTTTTACCTTTATTTCCCTTGATGTTTGATTTGAGGTACTCCTCACAGATCACAGGAAAAATGATCTTTTAACAAGTGTAGACCTGCAACTTTTTTCTTTCCTCTGTGGTCTTCTCTTCCACTGTTTTGCTCCATTTGTTATTTTTTACATCAGTCCCTCTCCTCTTCCTCTCCCCTCCCACACGCCCCTTTTTGCACCTCCTTCCTTGATAAATCTCTGTCTTCGTCCTCTCCTTTAGGTGGAGAACTCCACCCTGAGCTCCAAGAGTGGAGCCCTCATGGCCCAGAACGCCCAGCTGCAGAGCCAGCAGAGCAGCGTGGAGGGGGAGCGTGAGGGAGCTCTGAGGGAGAAAGAGGAGCTGAGGGCCACCTATGAGCTGCTCCTGCGCGACCACGAGAAGCTGGCGGCGCTCCATGAGAGGCAGGCGGCCGAGTATGAGGCGCTGATTGGAAAGCACGGAGGCCTGAAAACCTCCCACAAGAGCCTGGAGCAGCAGCACAGGGACCTGGAGGACAAGTGAGACCGGGTTTAGGAGCATGGGAGGGATGCAAGCTCAAGTCTTACTCATGACTTGATGCATTACTTTGACCTTCTTTGAACGTTCTTTTATGAGGTCAATTTGTTTTATGTCCATTAAAAGCGGTTATTTTTGCCACCAACAGGCTCAGATTCTTAATAAAAGTGCCTGACAACATTATGGAAATGATCCTTTTAACCTTTTTGTTAAAGAGTAAGACTTTTTGTTTAACCAAAAACAGCCATGAAATCACCATCACCAAACCACCCAGACTCCATTTATATATATATATATATATACATACACATATGTCTTTCTTTGTAGGATCACTTTCATAATGATGCCAGACACTTAAGTTAATAATCCTCTAAAATAAGATCCATGCTGGAAAATACCAAAATTACCCTTTTAAAACCTTCTTTATGTGAAGTCATTGAACAGTTTGTAATGTGTGTGTTTTATGTGTGCAGGTATAAGCAGCTCTTGCAGAGGAAAGGTGAGCTGGAGGATCTGGAGAAAAATCTGAAGGAGAAGCAGGAAAAAATGGCACAAGAAAACCAAACACACCAAGCCACTGCTGACCAGTACAAACTGCTCAAAGAGGAAAATGACAGGTCAGATCCACGTGTATCAATATTTTTATCTTAAACACTCTGCAAATGTATGAATAACATGTCAACAAAGTGACTCAATCTTTTAAACTTGATATTTTTCCTAAATCCTACCTGAATTTTCAATGGATTTAATAAAGCCCTTTTACATGCACGTGTGTAGATCTTGAGGAGTCCCTCTGCTCTCTCCGCAGGCTGAATAACACATATCGTCAGCTGGTGAAGGACAATGACAATCTCCAGCTGGATCATAAGAACACAAAGACCCAGCTGAACAGCGCCAAGCTGGAACAGACCAAGCTGGAGGCCGAATTCTCAAAACTGAAAGAGCAGTACCAGCAGCTGGACATCACCTCCACCAAGCTGACCAACCAGTGTGAGGTGAGGAGACTCTTCCCTTCTCTTCTCTTCTCTTCTCTTCTCTTCTCTTCTCTTCTCTTCTCTTCTCTTCTCCTCTCCTCTCCTCTCCTGGTTGGTCAGCTCTCTTCTTCTCTTCTCTTCTCTTCTCTTCGCTTCGCTTCATCTTGGGAGTTTCCCATTATATTTCTCTGTGCCACTTTTAAAACCAGCTTTTTGCTGGTTTGCCTTTTGTAGAAATGACTTCTAAAGCCAGCTGTGTTGTGGATGGTTTAAACCCTTTTAATGAATCAAATTTGTTGTTGATCCAGGTGTCTTAGCATCTCTTTATTTAATGTGTAAATGTGTATGTGTGTGTGTGTGTGTGTGTGTGTGTGTGTGTGTGTGTGTGTGTGTGTGTGTGTGTGTGTGTGTGTGTTTGTGTTAGTTGTTGAGCCAGCTGAAAGGAAACCTGGAGGAGGAGAACCGCCACCTGTTGGACCAGATCCAGACTCTGATGCTGCAGAATCGCACATTGCTGGAGCAGACCATGGAGAGCAAGGACCTGTTCCACGTAGAGCAAAGACAATACATGTAAACCCCTGATGATCACTTTTCTTTAAAACAGACACCAAACATGTCCATGTGTACAGTTATTTTGATATTCTAACAGTATATTTGGTATTTGGACCAGCATGTCTCAAAATGTCTTGCATTAAATTGCACAAATTTTAAGCCTTAAAAACCATTAAATAGTTCTAAATTTGAATTTGTGAAGTCTCAATTGCCACAGACATTTTATCTATTTTCTTTTGTCCATCTTTTAGTTTATTTTCCTTAATATGAGTAAAGGTCTTCTGGGTAAAGTCCACATTTCTGATGTTAGAAATCTTTAAACTTACCACCGAGCTTAACACCTTTTTTTTTTTTAATTATACTTGCAAGTAACGGTTGGCAAAATTTATATTAATCTAACTCGCTCTGATACCCTAATTCCTTCATGAAAAATACCTCTGCATGGGGCACAATTGCTACAATTGCTTGAATATGAAAGAAAATGTGTTGTTCAAAAATTAGTCTTAAATTTTGTAAAAAATTATCTTGAAAAGGTCTTAAAAACATACAGTTTAAGTTTCTGATATCTGTAGACACCCAGCAACATGCACTTGCTTTTTGATTGTATGCATTTTCACTCTTATCTGTTTTACCTGTTAATCTCTCATTTCTTTGCCTGTCAGAGACAAGCTGAATGAGCTGAGGAGACAGAAGGAGAAGCTGGAGGAGAAGATCATGGACCAGTACAAGTTCTACGACCCCTCGCCTCCACGCAGGTAAAAGAGGCTTCATGTAGTTATGTGACAAAAAATATTTGACAAAAATCCAGCCAAAAAATAAAGTAATGACTGGTATAACATCTCAATATAAAAATCTAAGTGACTTCAACAAGTCTGTGTATCATAGCAGACTATGATGTTCAAAAGTTCTGTGTGCTTGTTGACTCTTATCTCTGAGGCGCGGGAATGCCAGAAAACACTCACGCTGCGGCTTCAGGAAGCGATGCATTAAATATTAATGGTCTGCAGAGCTTTAAACAGCTGTATACTGTAACCTTTTTTTATCGTCTATGGGAAGATTTAGAAGCTGATTACACACATGTAACAAATCAGAATTTGATATCAGTACGTTTATATTTTATGAGCTGTTTTATTTTCTCCTTGTGTTCCTGATAGTCTCTCTGTCTCACTCTCTGCCTCGTCTCTGTTTTTATAGGCGTGGCAACTGGATCACTTTGAAGATGAGGAAGTTGATCAAGCCGAAGAGCCGGGAGAGGATGCGCTCTCTCACGCTGACTCCCTCTCGTTCAGAATCTGGCGACGGTTTCCTGACGTTCCCACTGGACAGCCAGGACAGCTCATCCATTGGCTCCGGCTCCAACTCGCTGGACGACACATTAACACAAAAGAGGAGCAGCAGTGAGTACAAAGGAAACACTGAGACACACACAGATGGACACACAAGAATCAAAACCAGAGTACTTACAGATTCAGTCACGACTGAGGGAACTTCAGGATGAATTATATTAATACATACTTACCCTGCAAACAATTTTACACTAAAAGTACCTCTGATCAGATAGTTAGACATTATTTCATACACATATGGATACAAATGTACATGTAAAGATGCTGAAAACTTCTTTAAAGACATAATTATACACACTCACGTACTCACAAAGTTGCAAAGCACTACTTGATGTGTGTGTGTGTTGGTTTGTACGATTGTGAACTGGTTGAGTGGTTGAATGGGTCTCTCCTCCCCTAACTGCTCCTCTGCTTCTTTATCTCTCTCTCTCTGCGAAGGGAGGAGAGGGCAGCAGTCCCATGCCCAAGGGCAGGGTTCCACCAATGGTATGCTGCGGATGGGGAGGGTGGGCGGGGTTTGTGACCCGACTGTCACGTCTCTCAGGGCATGTTTTCGTGAGTCCATTGTCTGTGTCACTCAGCTGTCCTCGAGGTTACGGTTGAGCTGCGCAGCACCACAAGGTTGACTCTCAGTCTGGGACCTGGTTTGAGAAATAGTTTTTTCCTGTGTTTGAAACAACGGGAGTGCTTGATTTCTTTGTTCTGAGTTATGAAATTTTCCACAAACATTAGACACATAAGTTTGAGAAAAATATCTTTTTGTCCACTTGAAAACACTAATTTTTAAAGAGGAATTACACCGATTTGATACATCAAAGTCTAAAGGCTACCGTCTGAAAGCAACATTAGCTGCTACGAGACAACCAAATCTCCAACCGAATTGTCAGTGGCCAGTTTGCATTGTGGGTAGTGCAGGTGCCAGACATTAATAAGAAGAATGTGTGAGATAATAAAAGATGGTAACTCTGATTCTGCTACATCAACTTTAATTTGACTTTTAAAGAAATGTCTATTGTGGCATTGATTAATACCTTTAGAGGCATCTTTTTTCATCAAAATTACATGTTTAGGGGTTTTGTTTTCATTAAAAAGCACCCCTACATGATTTAAAATGGCTTAGATGTAACTCTACAACTTAGCCAAATTTTGTAGTTGTAAACACATGGCTATGCAAATGAGCCACGTCTTTCAGCTGCTTGTCCGCAGCTTGAACGTCCCTGCTCACCTTCGACTCTTCTCATCAAACACAAACCTCTGCTTGTAAACGGTAATAGATAACATGGGCTTTCAGCTTGATGACGTTATGAAACAGCTGATATTGCGCTGGTGCTGATGGATAAACCAAGTTCCCGATCGCAGCTCTGACAACTTCAAGTGAAAACGGAAGTGAAACTTCACTTGCAAAATGAGTAGTTACCTTTGGTTTCCCCAGTGTTATGGAAAGTCTCACTCCTTCAGTTGACGGATAGTTCATGAGGTTTCTGATGTTTTGGTGACGATACATCTGAAAGCATATAAAAAACACCATATGCACATGTTAAAAGCTTTCATTGGAGGGGCTCTGTGGAACCGTACATCCTCTGACAATGCTAAATTGGTGTTGAGTTGTCTTTCAACAGTGTTTTGGTATCAAGCAGAATCAAGCTCCTCTCATGTGGTTCAAATATTGGAAAACATAGGTATTTTTTCCCCAGATCCAGTTCACTCTAAGTTTCTCCCCCAACAGGTCACCGAGGCTCATTAATTCCCATTTAAGGTCACGTCAACCTGCTGATCTGTGCAGTTCACCTGTAAATTACAAAGAAACGTCCTCTAATGTAGCATCCAAGCTATTAAAAGGTGCAATGCATTGTGACTGATTCTCAGTCAATGCAAGATGTGTCAGAATCCTGGTTGTCTGGATTGAGAGGAAGAAATACAGAATACAGGTTGTATTTGGGCTCATAGGTTTATTTTTGCATATAAAAAAGTATCTTAAGTAGGTCTCTTTCCTCCAAGATCAAATGCATTGTATAAAATAAAGAAGTTATAGGCAGCATAAGTAAGCTAGTATAATAAGTGAGTTACTTATTTTTTATATCAAGAACCAGAAAAGTGTGTCGCACATAGATTAAAGTAAATAATGTATTTTTTAAAAGTTTGAATCAAAGCAAGCAGTAAACACAAAGGGAAAAGAAGCTTCTGGAAACGTAGAAAAACATTAATTACAACAAATGAATAAATATGAATAACATCACAGGTAAAATACATTAAGACATGTACCAAAGACAGTCAAAAATGCAATAATAAAGTATATCATGTCTCTGAAAACCCCTGCAGTCCTCCCTGATGCTGTAATGCTGCCCTTTATCCTTTTCTTTCTCCTAATTGCACCCTTTAATATTCTTCATCCTCCGTGTTTCATGTAACTGGTAATGTGTCGAATGTGGTTTTGTACAGTATGTAATGCAGAATACAACACTCATGACCATTGCCATGAGAGAGTGACTGTGTTGTGTGCAGATAAAAAGTGCATTAGAGTGTGTGTTCGTGGGTTTGCGTAATGTGTTTACATTTTTGTGTTTGTTTGTTGCATAATGTTTATTTGTATAAAAGTCTGCCCTTAAAAGTATGATTCAGGTTTTAAAGAAGTCTCTGGGAGGTATTTCAGTCCATCCAGAAAGCTCTTGAACAAGTATTTGAAAAAGAAAAATGTGTAAATAAATGATCAGTTAGCAAAGATCCAGTGTGTAGGATTTAGGGAGAAATATTGGCAGAAATGTAAAATAATAAATATATATATAATGTAAGTATGTTTTCTTCAGTGTAAAAGCACCTGAAAATAAGATTTGCTGAGTTTTCGTTACCTGAGAATGAGCCATTTAAATTTACAAAAGCAGTGTGTCGTCATACACAGAGTTTGCCCTGTTGCCCTGCCATGTTTCTATGGCAGCCCAGAATAGACAAACACCGACTCCAGAAGAGGCCATTTGCATTTTTGTGTCAGTCAGCTCAATAAAAAATCCCTTCTGCAATGAGAACATTCAAAAAAACAAAGATTTTTTAAATGCAAAACAGTTTGACTGAGTCCGTTTGTTTTGGAAAGGGAGGAGCCTCTGTGCATAATTCAGCATCAGGTAAAAACCTTGTGCACGTCTTGAATTTAGATTATCAAAGAAAAAAGCTGAGCACACATTAGCAGGTGCTGGGTGATTGGCCCCGTTGAAGAAACACTGATCTGTCACATGAAACTGCTTTATATTCAGTGTTTTTACACTTTTAAATGAATGTTTTGGAGCGGAAGAGAACAAAAAAACTCCTGAGCAAATAAACACAATTTCCAACCGTGAGAAGTTTTAGCTGGTTGCAATCTGCAGCTCTCACTACTAGATGCCACTAAATCTCCCAAAAATCTTACACACTGTTCCTTTAACAATGTTAGTAAAAAAAATCATTTGGGTTGAACACAATCTCTCCGGGGGGAAATGAAAGAAATAAAATGTACATAACCCTCCCAGCACGAGCTTAACAATACAAAACATCTGTTTTGTAGAGAAATTGTTTTCAGCTCCATTAACTTAATCCGGCATCTGGCTAGTAATTGTCTAACAGTATTTCCATGAAATACTAAAAAGATTGAGATACCTTATACTCTATAACAATATGATCCACCCACTCTTAATCATATATATTGTAGTGGTTGTGTCTATTGCATTGTGTGTCTATTGTCCAGTTGAGTGTCCAGGGACTCAGCTCTCGCTCTGCATCTCTCCCCTGGCTCTCTTTGTGAAAACGTTATAACCACATCCCTCTGTTCTGCCCTCCTTTTTCTTTTGTTTTCTTTTCTCCACCTCCCTCGGGCTCGTTCTGTCGCTCCCTCTCCTCCTGTCTGTCTGTCTGTCTGTCTGTCTCTGGCTGCGCTCTTGACAGCTATAAAAAGGTTGCCTTTCATGAGGAACAGATCCAAGGACAAAGACAAGGCCAAGGCCATCTACCGGCGCTCCATGTGTAAGACCTCCGATAGCCGCCACACTAGCCCTCCCTCCGCCTCCTCTCCCTCCCATCGCCACACGAGGAGAAACAAAGAAGGAACAGTCGCTGATTTCATGGTGGCTGCAGCGTGGGGGCGTGACAGTGACAGCATGGCGTATTGGGTCTTAGTCACAGCTTTAAAACCTTCAGCAGTCTGAAAATTTCCAACATGTTAATATTTAGAAAAAGAGTTTTAGTATTTTACAGTGATGATCTCTTAGAGACACAAAATATACCAAAGATTAAAACTGTCCGATAGTCACCGTACCCCCATGCTGCTACATCTAGTGACATCAGTGACTTGTCCTTTTATAATTTTTGCCTAGTAATCCCCCACCCCTCCGTCACCTCCTCCGCCCTGCGTCTGCCGCCTCCACTCCCTCCTGTAGAGTATCTGCTCTCAGCTTTTATCCACTTTGTTCTCTGTTAGCAGATGAATGAATAACCAGAAACTTTACTCATACTGTCTGAAAGAAAATATGTATAAATGAAAATGAATAAATTTAGGATTAACCTCAAAAAAATGCAAAGACTGATGTGACAGTAAGGATTTCCTCTTCCTGTAGATGTGTCTCTTGTAGTGTCATGAGCCTTATCTTTTAGTTGGGTCACTGTGGGAATCATTACACGACAGGCAACTTATGGGGCAGCTTTGTCATGTGCTCTGTGGTTTAATTTTTTTTGTGTATACTGAATGAAAGGCTCAACGTGTGTGTGTGAGTGAGAGACTTGGAGAGACAGCGGGTGTGCCTTTCATGCGCCTGTGGTGTGTTTGCCTCCATCTTTGATTACAGCATGACTTGGAAAAAAAAAATTCACCAACCGCCTGATCGACTCTGCTCGCACTCACCATGGAGGACTTGAAATGGAGCCTTTATTGTATCTCTCTCTCTATCGCTCGCTCTGTCTTCCTCTCCCTCTCTCTTCCTCTGTCAGTGTGCTGCATTTCAGATCTTATTCTGCTGACATGGACTTGCCTAGTTCTGACTCTGGCTCCGATCTTTTGTGTACAGCTGCTGCCGCTCAGAGCAGCTCTGCATGCCTTCGTGCTTCTCTGCCGTCGCATATGGCTCAGTAAAATAAAGTGCATAAAGACAGTGGCCTCCTACGGTGATTTATCACCTGTTTAAAAAAAAATATCTGAAGGATGACAAACCACGCAGCTGCCATCTTTATGCACTTTGAATGATATGATTTTTATTTATTTATTTTTTGTGATTCTATATGCTTGCATGTGCCTTGATTTCCAAAAAGGGCTAGACTTGATTTTGTGTTCTTTTGTTCACTGAATAATCAAGTAGATGTGATGATATTTTAGATTTTGTCCTATTTGCTTTTGGAGTGAAAGCTACTCACTCTAGTTGTCTGTATGAGGATACTAGTAACCCAAATTAGGGCTTCTCATAAAAATGCGCTCATCTGAGCCATTTTACATCCCCAAGTGATTATCTTCAAAGGGATACAAAATGTCTCTGACATTAAAGGATAACTTTAGTACAGTATTTTCCCATGTTTTCATGTCTAATTGACTAATGATGACAACAATTTTTCAAATTGGTCCAGTATTACACGACAGTGCTGCAGCAGCAGTTGTGAAACTGGCTGCAGTTTAATCCCTGCTGGGGATTTAGCACTGTCAATGTACGTGTACTAAAAGTGCTTGTTTTTGCCACTGACAGGCTTAGATTGTTAAGTGTCTGAAAGGGAAAGGATCCCTACAGAGATAGACCTTTTAGAGAGTATTTAGAGTGTCGGCCTATAGAGCCAGCATATTTCCAGGTCTTGCAGGGTGAATCAAGAGTTCATGTCAACCAAACCAGAACTGTTAGTTGTTGAAACCCGTTTAAAGACAAACAAAGTTAGTTTGGGTTTTTCTTTGCTTCTGTCTACTTTAGATGAAGTGTGTTTTATGGTGAAAACTTTGGCGATATTTCGGAGCTGTTTCAGGCTAGAAAAAAAAACAATCTTACTCTTTGGCAAAAAGGTTTATCTAAGTAGGGATACTTTCCTCAATGTTGTGAGACACTACAATCTGAGCCTGTCCCAAAAATAAGTACTTTTGGTGGACGTAAATTGCACTATATTGTAGCCTATTTTGCTGCCTCTGGCTGCAGCGAACTCGCTCAATACTGGACCAGTTTCAAAAACAGCTGTTCCCATTAGTCACATAGACACAAATACATGGGAAAAATATCAACATTTTGGTATGAGTGAAGTTTTTTTTGGGGTACAAAGAGCTGGACAAGCATGACTTGCTTGGTGAACAGCTAATGTTCCTGTCCTATTTTCCATCCCTCTGTTCGTCCATTTAGCCATGAACGACCTGCTGCAGACCATGGCGGTTGCAGGCGGAGCTCAGTGGGCGAGCAGCATCGAGAACCTAGACGGCGCTGAGGCCGGAGACGCAGGCATGACTGGTGGCAGCAGGCGCAGTGGGCGCATGAAGGAGCTCGCCTTATCTACCAACGCCATCGACTGTGCCGCCCTCACCCTGCCGTCTGCAGGGCATAGCCGGGGCAAGCAGCGGCTGCAGGTCAAAGGTCAGGATACTGGTTTTATTTGTGCGAGGGTAGGAAGAAACAGGTGCATTTTTTAAACGTAAATTGCAGGTACATGAGTGAATCCGAAAATATGTTTTTCACCTGTAAACATCCATATTTAGTAGACTGGACTCATTTTAGTGGAGGTTCGTGTGATGATGGTGGAAAAAAGCAGCTGTAGCATCACTTTCTTCTGTGTCTCAACAGATAATGCCTCCTGTGAGGATGTTGCGGGCTCCTTAGATGACCCCAAGAGTCAAGGTAAGACTTGACATCAGCATCAACTGTGTCAAACGAAAGGAAAAGGACGGGTAATCGCAACAGACTCTCAGCAGCTGCTGGCCTTACAAACGAAGAATGAGAAAAGACCTAATAGCCCCAAAAAGCAGGTCACGTCCTCAGCAGTCCCACTGCTCATCTTTGGGCTGCCTTCCTGCTCTTTGACTAAGCTTGATCTACAGTTGGAAAAGCAATTTTAGTGGAGAGCAAAAGAGAGAGAGAGATCAGCCTCCACTGAAAGTAGGATTGACTCTAATTCAGGCTTTAGGACGTTATCCAGGGCAGTTAATCTGCCGCCAAGCAACTATCTATCAATTCTGTGCCGCTCTAATGAAGATGACCCAGTTGTTAAACAGCCGCCAAACTACTGACACACATTCCTAGCACTTAAGCTCAGTCTATTGCAGTCAGGTTTTGTCTCTCTTAAAGCACTTTTCTATTAGTTTCAATACATTTTATACCTTTATTCTGCAAGCAGTTACTCATAAACCCTATTCTCAAAGGATTAATATTACCTGGGATCCTCACGTGACTTTGGAAAATACCTCCATGTCTGTGTTTTATGTGGCACGTTCAAAGGGGATAAGCAAAGTTTGTATTTTACTCAGATTTACTGACATTATCTGCGGGATATGTTGCACACAGTCATTTGCAACAACACAGAAACACTGCACAGCACTACGAGCAGATATCTTGAGTGTTACCTTATTTTTTCTTCTAAATCTAGGTTAAACAAACAAAACAGATTTTTGCACTACTGATTGATTTGAACTTGCTTTTTTTGGCAAACAGGTCTCCATTGAGATGAGCCTCCTGTGCCCAAAAGGCTGACAAAAATTTGATTTATGATTGTCAACGTAGCCTCCATATTTCCTAAAGACATTAAACAAGGAGCAGAGAAATCAAAAGCTTTAAATATAACCCAAAATCACATAGATGCCAATTTGCATTGGTCTGATATAATTACACATTCTCCATAACTGGCAAAATATGAAAGGTAATTAACGCACCGACGATAGCTATTGCAATAGGCATTACCTTTTTAGGTTGTCCGTCTGTAAGTTACGCAATGTTGGGAATACCTTGAGCAATATTTTTCGCCATACTATGGGTCATTTTTTCAACATGCCATATTCTGGTGTTTTTGGCTGTTTTTGGAACATTCTATTCTATGGCATGTCATGGCACATTATTTTATGTGTTTTTCAGTTGTTTTGGGGACGAGTCATTTTTTTTACTTTTTCGCCATACTATAGCCTTCCTTTTGGGTCATTTTTTCAACATGTCATACTGTGTAGTTTTTGGCTGTTTTTGCAGCATTCTATGCTATGGCATGTTTCTGCACGCTATTTAATGTGTTTTTCAGCTGTTTTTTAGCTGTTTTTGGGACGGGTCATTTTTTGACTTTTTCGCCATACTATAGCCTTGCTCTTTGGGTCATTTTCTCAACATGCCATATTATGGTGTTTTTGGCTGTTTTTGCAGCATTCTATGTTATGGCACGTTTCTGCACGCTATTTAATGTGTTTTTCAGCTGTTTTTGGGACGGGTCATTTTTTCTTCCATGTTAGTAAAAACATTCACTTTAGGTCAAGGGTGAACTCATCAGATTTTGCTGGATCAAAGATCAAGGTCACTGTGACCTTGCACCTGTTTCATTTTCTTGAGCGAAATATCTCAAGAAGGCCTGTCGAGGGAGTTTCCTTAAATTTGGCCCAAATGTTCACTTGGACTCAACGATTTACTGAATTTGGTGGTCAAAGGTCAAGGTCACTGTCAGCTTGTCCGTCTCATTCTTGTGAACATGATATCTCAAGAACACCTTTCGGGAATTTCTTTTTTTTTTTCTCAAATGGACAACATGGGGGAAATGGACCCAGACATGGATGTTAAACTCTACTTCTTCTCCACTTCTAGGTACTAGAAAAACTACAGACATGGCAGAATCATAATTATTACAAATTACCAGAGGTCCTCAGGTAATCCTAGTCCAGCGTGAATAGGACTTTAAAGTGAAGCACTATGTTAATATACCAGACTTCCTCCTACTTTGCATCTAATACTGTATGTATCTCATAACCTTAAATGGTCATTCAGCTGGCTCGCCATGACATTAGTGTCCAACCTGGATTCTACTTAGCTGATTAAAAATCCAATAAATGAGCGAGCCCCATTTCCCAGTATGTCTCTGTAATGGCTGGAGGAAACTGTCACTCACACACCGGACGTTGCTTATAATTTATCAGCCATTAGGTCGTCCTGAGATGTTATTAAGTCGTTAATGGCAGCTTTAGAAACCTATTGATTTTCCAGGCAGCTTTTTCTCCATTTTGTTTCTAGTTCCCATCTGTATTTTAAAGCATTAAGAGACATTAAACTTTGCTCTTTTTTCCTTCAAGGCAGCATTAACGATGATGTGCCACAACTAGGATGTGTTGAGTTGTGTGTATGTGTGTTTTATCAGGCCTGCAGGTGTACCGCAGTGCTCTGCCGTCCCCTGTTGATCTGAGCGTTATGTGCAGAGTCCCATGTAGCATCTGTAGTAAGTGACTCGGCACTGAATGCCACTCTGGGTTACAAGGGGCTGGTTTTCTAGGCATAATAATGTAATTATTCATTTAAAATTCAAATTTGGTGTCACACATGTCCTGAAAACCAGTTTGAAATGGTTTCATGGTGCCTGGTTTCCAGCTGAAACTGTCCCTATAAACACAATAAAGAGCAAGGTCACTTATTTCCTTTCTTCCTTCTCAATTCCTCCTCCTCAATTTCACACAATCTCACCCACTTTTTTCTTTGTTTTTATAACTAATCTTCCTCTGTTTCCCTCCTGTTATTTAGTTTTGTCTTTATCACTTCCCCTTTGTCTCTCAGGTGTGTTGGTCCCTGGATTTAGGTGTCCCTGTCCTCTCTGTCACTACTTTCTTTGTTTACCGACTGGACATATTGGCACTGCAGCCTGGCACTGAGCCACCCTTCCTGTCCCTCTGCCTGGCATGTGCCATCTGCTGCCCCAGCAGGAGACGCTCTGTCAAACTGTTAGCGTACACCTACGTGTCACTCTTTGTGTTAGTGCATGTTTGTGTGGGCACATGTAACCGTAAAGAATCCTAACTGTGTTTGTCTGTGTATGTGTCCTCCCTCTCGTCCCTTACCCAGCCTCCAGACCCACCAGTCTCCATAGCAACAGGACCACCAGTAGTAATAGTAACAATAACTCCCACCTCACTTCTCCTCTGGAGGGCAAAGGTACGCTCCTCCTTCCCTAAACTCCCCCTTTTCTCCTCCTTTTCTCAACTAAACACTCTCTCCTTCCTCTTTTCCTCCTCTTATCTTTTATTTCATGTCTTTATTGAAGTCTACTTCAATGTGTCTTCCTGTGGAAATTGGATCTAGTCTGTTTTTCCTGGTTTCAAAGTTAAGGATTTCTTGTTCAAAATGATGTTACTGGGAGTCTGGCTGCTGTCTCTTAGGTGTAACTGATATTTAAGGTTCATTTAATGGGTGACAGGTGCACTTTTCCTGCATTAAGAACGTATTTAATGTTCAATGTAGGTTTGATGTACTTAAAACAGGCAGCTTATTGAAATTTCATCACACTTCCAAAAATGTATTTTCTGTCATTTCCAAGTCATCAGTGTTGAATGGGCAGTATTATAAATGAACTATGAGAGAGCTATAACACATTGGGCTTTTAAGTGATTATATATATGACATTACTATAACTGCAGGCAGTTTAAAAGAAGAATGGTACTAATGCAGTTCTAAGCGGTGAATGACAAAGATCAATAAAGATCATAGATGCTCAAATTGTTTTCTCCACCTCCTACAGGCACCTTAAACGGCAGCCTCAGCAGGCCTCACAGCGAGAGCAGCGGAGAGTTCAGCCTGAGTTTGGACCAGGAGGTGTGGTCCAGCAGTGGCAGCAGCCCGGTCCAGCAGCCCACCTCCTCGCGCTCCTCCCACCAGAGCCCGCTGCAGCTGCGCAAGTCGCTCGACTCGTCTACAGCTGCAGGCAGCCCAGGCCAGACCCAGGCCAGAAGCAACGAGGTGCTTTCCCTGCAGCAGTTCCTGGATGAGGGTATTGATCCTGCAGAGGTGAGGCGTTGAACTCGGTTATATCTGATGGCGCTATGGTTTAGCTTTGGGACACTGAACAAAATTTTTTGTTGGAACAATCGTGTAAAACCTTAAAATATTTAATTTAATACCTTATATGACAGAGAAAGGCAGCTAATCCTCAATATGGAGAAGATGGAGACAGGGAATCTTTGGCAATTTTCTCTCAAAAAAAAATTACTGGGATGGTTAAAAAATATCGGCATGTCATTGGTGTTGGCAGATATTGGCTTCAAAATGAAATATTTGAATCAGCCAGCATGTTGATTTCTGCCAGTATCACTAACAGATTTTTTTTTAAAAAATTGACAAAGTGAACATGTACAAAACAACCCTTAGTTGAAGTATTTTTCATATTTAGCACAATTAATGAGTATTAAGTTTAAAAAATGTATATTTTATGTCTCTATCTGCAGGTGGGACATCATGATGAACAGTATGCATAATATGATGATAAAAGTGGAAAAGTACATATACATCGGTATCGGTCAAATGAGTTGTTATATATTTGCATATCAGATGTCAGCAACAATTTATATTGTGCATCCCTATAATTAATTTTAAAACAATATGCTGACTGCTTTTTCAAGATTCAAGAATATCAGCCAAGGTTAGAAATGCAAAAGGATGGTATGAGGGCACTGTCCTTGAGATTGTTTGTTTGCTTTGTCTTTTGCAGTCTGGCAGTCAGGAGAACCTCACTGTAGACTCTCCTCGCCTCTCCACGTCCTCTGACCATGCGCCGAAAGAACGCACTTCCACAAAGGCCCGGGGCATACTGCGCTCATCCAGCGGAAAAGCAGCGCCAGCCAGCTCTGACCGCCCACCGAGATCTGCTGGGCAACCGGGTCGTCCAACCCTGCGTAAGGCAGAGAGCACCCGTGTGAGAGGCTCTGTCCCGGTGCGTTCCAGCCTGTCCGCACAGGGCAAAGCCACGTCTGTCTCCGAACGCCTGGACACTGCTTCCTCTACACTGCCCCGGGCCAGCAGCGTCATCTCTACTGCAGAGGGCACCACGCGGCGCACCAGCATCCACGACCTGCTCTCAAAGGACAACCGGCAGCCTGTGTCCGTCGACGCCTCTCCTCCCGCCACCTCCACCAAGGCTGGGGTCCGCTCCCAGCCTACACCCAGTGAGTACCACCCCAACAGCACAAACCTAAAGGGACCCCTCACCACCACCACCCCTCTGCCCAAGTCACTCAGCTTACCCTGCCGTAGTTTGGAGGATCCCGACCTCTCCACCCTCGAGTCTTTCCTCGGCCCTTCCTTCACTGTAGAGTCAGTGTTCATGGACTCCATCTTTAGTGAGTCAGCGGGCAAAAACCTCCCCTTCCTGTCTCTAAACCCCACCCTAGTCAGCAACATCAGCGGGCCTCCTGTTACAAATAAAACACACCCTTCAACTATCCCCAGTCACGTCTCCACCCAAAACCAGGCCCCTCTCAGCCAAACAAACGGCCAGAAAGAGTATCACGAGGGCGTTGATCCCAATCGTGTGAATAATCCAGACCAGTCACTGAGCCCAGAGGACAACCAGTCTCTGTGGTACGAGTATGGGTGTGTGTGAACGACAGGGAGGGATCTTTTTACCAGACTTGACGTAACGAGGGGAGAATGAAATGAAGGAGAAATGACAAATCCTCCTCCTCTGCATGTATTTATTGGAGCACTATCTCTGTGTGGTGTTTTTGTTTGGTTCTTTTCTGTTTGGTGCTGACTGGTGAATCGCTGTTTGATTTTTTTTTTTTTGTCACCTCCTGTTTTCTGCCTTGTTCTTTTTACTGAGGTGAGACTTTGATGAATGTTGTTTCATCCAACAGCCATATTATTGTTTCCTCATTAAATCTGTTTCACTGGCTAACAATACACTATTATCTGCAGTTTGGGGTTAATGCATCACAGTTAAGGCTTAGCATTTCTGTTTATAGCTTAAATTGTTAAGTAACACTAAGAAATAATAGAGATTCAGTGATTTTTTCACCATAATCCTTTAAAAAAACAAAACACCTTAATGTGAGAAATTGCTGTCTTTGATAAAGAGCAAATTATTATGGGAAAGATCGTATAGCTGCATTTTCTTCATGACAAATCCAAATTAAGACTTTGAAATGTGTCAGATAATAGATTCACTTTCCACTTTCTGTTTATGGCGATGTCTCGATGATGTTTGGGTGACTGTCTTTTTCACTGCTTTTTTAACTCTGTTGCATCATCCACTAAATTGCACGGCTTTGTTCCTGAAACGCTCATTTTGATTGCTGTGATCAAAATGCTCATTTTATGTATCTTGTTTTTGTTTGTGTTGGTGTGTACGGTTTGTTTTTGGACAATTTGATACCTTTTCTGTATTTTCTTTTCTATAATATTAACCAGGGCATTTGCTCTGTGGGTTATGATGTGGTGGATTTTAACTGACCTGTTGGGCTGGTGACAAAATGATGAAGCTTCATTTCCAAAATGATCTGAGAAGGGCTGCTCAATTAAAGTAAAAATCATGATCCCACTTTTTTTTGTCAGTATTGAGATCACAATAACTCATTGACTAAAGGCTCTCAATTCATCATTTTGGCTCAAGGTAACCTAAATATGCCACAGCTTGGCTGACAATGAGTTTAGACTTTTAGGGAGGGGCCAAAGTGCACCGCTGTAAAGGAAAGGGGTGTGCTGGATTTATCACAAGACAAAACAAGAGCATCATTGCAAAATGGAGTGCAGCACAATAATAGTTTTACTGTGATTATTTTGTTTTCATTATCGTAGAAAAGTAAAATTTAATTGATTGCCCAGCCCTAAATCTAAGGGGACGTATAGTTGGTTAAGAGAAAGTTGACTGTGAAGGTAGTAGAGGATGATCAGGGTGATTATTACGTTTTAGTTTTACTTATCCCTTGAGTTATTGAAACAGGAAGTCAATACAGTAAGTTGAGATTAGTTTTCAGTGGTCAGAATGTTTTGTGAATGAAGCTAACATCATTTCTTTTGGTATTTGGAGACTTTTTATTTACTCATCCCGACGCACCACAACTTGAGAAAGGATAATATTTGACTATGTATTTCAGACTGACAAGATCTTGTACAGATTGTTGTAATCCTTAAATTATAATCAAAGACGAGCACTGCTTTTTGTGCCAATACTCGTAGTACTGTCCGCCTTTATATCTATTTATTTCTGCTTTTGTACTCAGTACTTGCCGTTCTGAAGTTGCTTAATGTATTTATCTTAATCTACAGTATATGCAGGTATAAATGAACACTTTTCTTGTCTACAGATGTAACATAAACGTTGCCTTTGTCCTACAGATGTGGAGGGCAGAAAGTCAAAAAGCAGGAGCGGGGAGCCGCAGCAAAGCTGCTAAACCCCGCCCCCACCACCCTCGTCTGTCTGCTACCATGCTGTGAGCGTGTGGTGAGTGAGTGCTGCTCCAGCGGGAGGAAAGGGGGGCGGGGTGGAGGGGAGGGGGGGGTCGGTCTTGTCTCCATGGGAACCTAAAACATGGTGTAACAGATGTCGCCCATCCTGCCGTGCACTTGCTTCCTCTGCTACTCTAAGCTCACCCCTCCTGTCCTCGTCACTGTCCTGTCCCACCGTCCCTGTGGTGCCAAACGCCTGTTCACAGAGCCTGATGGGACCCTGGTCTGCATGGCATATGGGCCGTTTAACCATGTCGCTCTGAGTGGATGAACACTTTGCCTGTTTGTGTCCCCAAATCCCCCAACAAGAGGAGCTCTACGACTCTAGCACCTCACCGTATCCCTCCTCCGTGATGCTTCATGTGTTGTCGGTGACGGTGACTGCTGAGTGTTTCCTGCTGGTGACAGAAAACAGTGCTGTTTTCAGGCTGCGTGTTGCTGCTGCATGGCTTCAGTGTAGCACTGATATCCTTCCCCCTCCTTGTTCCCCTCATAATGCATGTAGATCCAGGCTGGCTGCTTCCTTCTTTCTCTTGTATATCACTGTCTACTGATACAATTTCTAATTTTTTAATCTTTTTTCTCTCTTTTTTCTTTGTTCTCTTTTGTTTCTTTCAACTGTTTACTTTCTGATCTGCCTCTTCTTTCTCTGACTCTCGCCACTCCTCTTTGCTTGCCTGGGACTCAGAGAGAAAGGTGGCCTTGGAGCTGTGTGTCTGAAGCCTAGTAGAGTTAATCTGCTGAGACCGTCTACAGTGAGAAAAGATTGTATATCCCAGTTTCGTTTTTCCTCCCTGTATTTTTTTTTTTTTTTAACCCAGGACACTTCAGTAGAGAAAAGTGGCTTCCTTCTCTGTCTTGTTTTTCTTCCTTGAATCAAGGAAACAGAAAAATACTAGAAAATGTTGCTGTGCTTTTTCTTTTCTATAAAGACTAAAAGCTGTGGCAGATTGCACTGCCACGTGTCCTTCAGTGTGACGGACTGCTTGGTGTGCACTAGTCTCTACGGACTAAGATTAAGTGCCAATGTTCACACAACAAGCCAAAAGGGCAATCTTAAACCATTTTAGATCTTCTGTGCAACTACAGAGTCAGCCGGACCCTCCTCTGCCCAACGCCATGATCAGAAAACGTTTTTTTCGTAAATGGGCAGCATGCACAAGCAAAGACAGACAGTCAGTCTCGTACAAAACATCTTGAAAGCATGTCATCACCAAACATTTCAGACTGAAGAATCACAATCTGCATGGAGCAATCATTCAAGCAATCACCCTACTTCCTTTATCCAATCAAAGAGGAGGACAGCGTTCAGTGGGGATGCCAAATGGACTTGGACAGGAAGCCATGACAGTTATGTGATTGCCTGCAAATCATGAGCGAAGTTTGTGTGATCTGAGAGAGAGCGAGAAATTAATCATGGGAGAGTTCCAGGTCACCTATATGGCAGCCATGAAAACAAACCCGACACACTGTTCATCTTTGCTTAAATCATATATCATATCGCACTAAATCATCTCATTTATTGCTCCCCGTCCTGCTCTGAAAAAGTAACAGTAACTGACTTACTGAGAAGGCCCACGGTATAGGTGACCTGAGACCTCAGTACATGCAGATTTGTGTTGCTGTGTTGAACATGATGATGATGATGAGACCCAGTGTTTTCCTCCTTTTCCACTTTTTACATAAATCCATTTGATGTAATTAAAATTCATCAAGGCTAGCGTGCACTCCTTTTTATTTGTGTTTTTTTCTTATGCTGGGCTGTTTCAGAACATATAGACCCAAATGTTATTTGTAGGAAAACTGGTATAAGTTCTTTAGGTTAGAAACGGTTTGGGAAGGATCCTGCACACTCTCAAAATGTAAAAATGTTATTCCTTTTTACTGTTACACTAACTTGAGCTCTTTGACTTTCCATTTGGAGAGGTGAAAAGTGTAGTTTCTTTTCAGCGTGATCCATTTTAGCTCAGGATGGTGGATGGTTGGTTTATTAGTTGCACCTTAGCTATAATTTCAAAAGCCCTAAAAGAAATATTAGCTTGTGAAGTTGGTTTTCTCGTGATAACAACATATTTCTGGTTGTTTTCTTGAGATCACAACTTATTTATGCTGTTATCTTGAGATTACAACGCTCGTTGATAATGGCTTTTTTTTCTCAGCATCTCGGGCAAACCAAGCTGGTTTTCTCATGGTACCAGATATATTTATCTCGTTATCTTGGGAAAACAAAGCCTGTTTTGTTGAGATAATGATACAATTTAACATTTAAAACACTTCAAAAACACACAATTGTCTCCTAGTCTCCTGTATTTTTATATACTTAATTTCCCTGCCAAGAACTTAATTGATTATCGGCCTGACTCATATATCAGTCCAGTTTTCAACAGAGGTCACTGCTGACACTGAGCTAAAGTGAACGTCGAAATCTTTAACAGTATGTGGAGGTTTGGCTCAGTGGGGGACTCAGTCAGTCAGTGTGCCTGTGGTTGCTGGTTCAAGACTTTTCTCGGATAGGTGACTTTTGACTTTCATGGCATAAATAAAATATCGTCTGAAAGATCCTTCTGCTTTGCTGATATTAGTCATCGATGATATACATTGAAACAAACATTTAAAACAGTTCAAAACTACATAATTGTCTCCTTGTCTCCTAAATTTTCATATACTGAAAATTGATTTTTTTCCTGTCATGAACTTGATTATCAGCCTGGCTGATATATCAGTCCAGTTTTCGACAGAAGTCACTGCTGATACTGAAATACTAGGAATGTCACACATTTGTATTGTGTCTGGAGGTTTGGCTCAGTGGGTAACGGAGATGGTTATTAAATATAAGGATGCCGATGATCCTATCAACTTGTTTTAAAAGTCATGTAAAGTGGAGAATTAAAGTTTTCCACCGATATCAGATTTGCCCCTTTAAAACGTCCAGGCGCTCCGCAGTGAACGTGGTTACATCATCAATTCCTGCGTATTGATTGGCCAAAGAAACTCACGTTGTTCCGTCCTCTCAACCAATCAGCGAGGGCTGTGAAGGCTTTGTCCCACCTCCTGTGTCCCGATTGGATGAAGCTTTCAACGTCCATGTTTTTCCCGAAAATTTGAACACACGGAGGAAAAACGAGACGAAGCACGAGTGTTTGTTTACATGGAAACATACCCAAAAAACAGCATATTAGCAAAACAGAGCTCAGCAAAAAGCGAGACCAAGATGTGAAGATGACGGTGAACAGCTGAAGAGACGCTGCAGCTGATCGTCGTCACAAACAGCTGATGCAGCAGCAGAAGGAGGACAGGCAGGACACACCAGTTTGGACTACTTTAAGGGATTTCTTTTTTTTTTTTGGACATACTATACTATTGCCTTGTTGGCCATTTTTTGGACATGCTAAATGCTGGAGTTTTTTGGCCCTTTTGGCCTTTATTCCCACTTTGTATTCTATAACGCCTCCCTACAAGCTATTATAAGTTGTTTTCAGCCATTTTTAGGAGCGCTCAAAATTTGACTTTTTTCGACATACTATACTATTGCCTTGTTCGCCATTTTTTTGACATGCTAAATTATGAGGATTTTTGGCCTTTTTTGGACTTTATTTCCACTTTCTATACCATGACACGTTTCTACAAGCTATTCTACATCGTTTTCAGCCATTTTTAGGAGTAGTCAAAATTTGACTTTTTTCGACATACTATACTATTGCCTTGTTCGCCATTTTTTTGACATGCTAAATTATGAGGATTTTTGGCCTTTTTTGGACTTTATTTCCACTTTCTATACCATGACACGTTTCTACAAGCTATTCTACATCGTTTTCAGCCATTTTTAGGAGCAGTCAAAATTTGACTTTTTTCGACATACTATACTATTGCCTTGTTCGCTATTTTCAATATTTTCCTGGCAAATGTGTGTTTTTCCTCAATGAACTGATACTGTGACAGGTGTCTTCAGTAACAGAAATAATAATATTGATAATAATAATAAATAATAACATATCAATTTATATTGTTATTCTAATATTAATATATTGATATATTATTATAATACAAATAATAATATAATATGGACAATAATGATATATTAATATAATAATAATAATAATAATAATAATAATAATAATAATAATAATAATGGTATGTTAATGTTATATATTAATATTATTAATAATGAAATATTATTATTATTATAATATAAATGGGAGGGGCAAGCCACCAGTGACCAATGAGTGAGGGATATTCTGTCCAATCACAGGTGATTTTCAGCTCGCCCCGCCCCCTGCCCCCCCATATATGGGCATTTTTGGTCCACAGTCGGACTTTTTTGTGCTCTGGTCGAAAAGTTGACAGATATATGAGTTAGGCCGATAATCAACAACGCTCAAAACAGGTCAAAATCAGTATCGGCAGCGACGTCTGTCTAAAATTGACAGATATATGAGTTGGCCGATAATTAATTAAGTTATTGGCAGGGAAAATTCAATATTTATAAATCAGGAGAAAAGGAGACAATTGTGTCATAAACAAACAAAATATCATACACTTTAATATTATTATTAATATTAATAATTTAATATTATTAATTAATATTAAAACATGTCAGTACTCTCTCATGAATAATAATATGAATAATAATAATTGGTACTATTATTATTGCTATATTATTATTAATATTATTATTATTACTATTACTACTATTATTATTATTACTACTGTTACTAATAATTATCACATCACAGTTTCAAAGTGACTTTTGACTTTACTTTGTCATTTCTTTACTGATATTCCTTCATATCAACAGATGCATTTGCCGATACTAACTATCATTGTCTACCTTCACTCAGTGCCCTGTGGTACAACTTCACTTTTTGTAACTTGACTAACCTTCTCAACTTCCTGTTTCTTCACTGTCCTTCCTGTCTCACAATCCAACTGCCTGTAACTTGATTGACTTTCCTGTCTCTTAAACTTTTCAAAAGTCAATTGTGTACACTGGGATTTGATCCTGCAACCATTGGTTTACTAGTCATTTGCAATCCCCACTGAGCCATATCAGCACACAGCTGAAACTACTTCGACGTTCCCTTTAGCTCAGTATCAAAAATTCAGGAGCCAAGGAGACACTTGTGCCATAAACAGACAATTAATATAACATTAATATTATCATAATAATCATATTTTATTATTAATTATATATAATATTAATATATTATTATTATTTGATATATAATAATGTCTCTCTCTCTCTCTCTCTCTCTATATATAATATATATATATATATATATATATATATATATATATATATATATATAATTCATATAATAACAATATAATATAAATATATTATTATATTTATTATTATTAATATTATTATTCAGTTACTGAAGACACTTGTCACAATATCAGTTCATTGAGAAAAAGACACATTTGCCAGGAAAATATTGAAAACATGAAGCTTTATTTAGAGTTGTTTCATTTCATGAGATGCTTGAAATGTCTCTTTGTTGCTTTGGGGTCGTTTGCAATTTTGGTGAAAAATGTCAAAATCTGAAATGTCTCAAAAACATTTTGAACACACCTAAAACAGCGTGCTGAGACATGCCATGGCAAAATATTTTGCAAAAACTTGCATATTGAAAAAATGAGCGAAAAAGCCATACTATAGTATTGCAATTTTGGTGAAAAATGTCAAAATTTCAAATTTCTTAAAAACACTTGGAATACAAATAAAAGAGCGTGCTGAGACATGCCATGCTAAAGTATTTTGCAAAAACTTGCAAAAACACCAGAATATTGCACGTTGAAAAAATGAGCGAAAAAGCCATACTATAGCATTGCATGTTTGGTGAAAAATGTCAAAATTTCAAATGTCCTAAAAACACTTGGAATACAAATAAAAGAGCGTGCTGATACATGCCATGGCAAAATATTTTGCAAAAACTTGCAAAAACACCAGAATATTGCATATTGAAAAAATGAGCGAAAAAGCCATACTATAGTATTGCATGTTTGGTGAAAAATGTCAAAATTTCAAATGTCCTAAAAACACTTGGAATACAAATAAAAGAGCGTGCTGATACATGCCATGGCAAAATATTTTGCAAAAACTTGCAAAAACACCAGAATATTGCATATTGAAAAAATGAGCGAAAAAGCCATACTATAGTATTGCATGTTTGGTGAAAAACGTCTGAATTTCAAATGTCCTAAAAACACTTGGAATACAAATAAAAGAGCGTGCTGATACATGCCATGGCAAAATATTTTGCAAAAACTTGCAAAAACACCAGAATATTGCATATTGAAAAAATGAGCGAAAAAGCCATACTATAGTATTGCATGTTTGGTGAAAAATGTCAAAATTTCAAATGTCCTAAAAACACTTGGAATACAAATAAAAGAGCGTGCTGATACATGCCATGGCAAAATATTTTGCAAAAACTTGCAAAAACACCAGAATATTGCATATTGAAAAAATGAGCGAAAAAGCCATACTATAGCATTGCATGTTTGGTGAAAAATGTCAAAATTTCAAATGTCCTAAAAACACTTGGAATACAAATAAAAGAGCGTGCTGATACATGCCATGGCAAAATATTTTGCAAAAACTTGCAAAAAAAACACCAGAATATTGCACGTTGAAAAAATGAGCGAAAAAGCCATACTATAGTATTGCATGTTTGGTGAAAAATGTCAAAATTTCAAATGTCCTAAAAACACTTGGAATACAAATAAAAGAGCGTGCTGATACATGCCATGGCAAAATATTTTGCAAAAACTTGCAAAAACACCAGAATATTGCATATTGAAAAAATGAGCGAAAAAGCCATACTATAGTATTGCATGTTTGGTGAAAAATGTCAAAATTTCAAATGTCCTAAAAACACTTGGAATACAAATAAAAGAGCGTGCTGATACATGCCATGGCAAAATATTTTGCAAAAACTTGCAAAAACACCAGAATATTGCATATTGAAAAAATGAGCGAAAAAGCCATACTATAGCATTGCATGTTTGGTGAAAAATGTCAAAATTTCAAATGTCCTAAAAACACTTGGAATACAAATAAAAGAGCGTGCTGATACATGCCATGGCAAAATATTTTGCAAAAACTTGCAAAAACACCAGAATATTGCATATTGAAAAAATGAGCGAAAAAGCCATACTATAGCATTGCATGTTTGGTGAAAAATGTCAAAATTTCAAATGTCCTAAAAACACTTGGAATACAAATAAAAGAGCGTGCTGATACATGCCATGGCAAAATATTTTGCAAAAACTTGCAAAAACACCAGAATATTGCATATTGAAAAAATGAGCGAAAAAGCCATACTATAGTATTGCATTTTTGGTGAAAAACGTCTGAATTCAAAAATGTCCTAAAAACACTTGGAAACCACCTAAAATAGTATGCCAACACATGCCATGGCAAAGTATTTTGCAAAAAATGTCCAAAAACACCAGAATATTGCATATTGAAAAAATGAGCGAAAAAGCCATACTATAGTATTGCATGTTTGGTGAAAAATGTCAAAATTTCAAATGTCCTAAAAACACTTGGAATACAAATAAAAGAGCGTGCTGATACATGCCATGGCAAAATATTTTGCAAAAACTTGCAAAAACACCAGAATATTGCATATGAAAAAATGAGCGAAAAAGCCATACTATAGTATTGCATGTTTGGTGAAAAACGTCTGAATTTCAAATGTCCTAAAAACACTTGGAATACAAATAAAAGCGTGCTGATACATGCCATGGCAAAATATTTTGCAAAAACTTGCAAAAACACCAGAATATTGCATATTGAAAAAATGAGCGAAAAAGCCATACTATAGTATTGCATGTTTGGTGAAAAATGTCAAAATTTCAAATGTCCTAAAAAAACTTGGAATACAAATAAAAGAGCGTGCTGATACATGCCATGGCAAAATATTTTGCAAAAACTTGCAAAAACACCAGAATATTGCATATTGAAAAAAATGAGCGAAAAAGCCATACTATAGCGAAAATTGCATGTTTGGTGAAAAATGTCAAAATTTCAAATGTCCTAAAAACACATGGAATACAAATAAAAGAGCGTGCTGATACATGCCATGGCAAAATATTTTGAAAAAAAACTTGCAAAAACACCAGAATATTGCACTATGAAAAAATGAGCGAAAAAGCCATACTATAGTATTGCATGTTTGGTGAAAAATGTCAAAAAAAATGTCCTAAAAACACTTGAATACAAATAAAAGAGCGTGCTGATACATGCCATGGCAAAATATTTTGCAAAAACTTGCAAAAACACCAGAATATTGCATATTGAAAAAAATGAGCGAAAAAGCCATACTATAGTATTGCATGTTTGGTGAAAAATGTCAAAATTTCAAATGTCCTAAAAACACTTGAATACAAAATAAAAGAGCGTGCTGATACATGCCATGGCAAAATATTTTGCAAAAACTTGCAAAAACACCAGAATATTGCATATTGAAAAAATGAGTGAAAAAGCCATACTATAGCATTGCATGTTTGGTGAAAAATGTCAAAATTTCAAATGTCCTAAAAACACTGAATACAAATAAAAGAGCGTGCTGATACATGCCATGGCAAAAATATTTTGCAAAAACTTGCAAAAACACCAGAATATTGCATATTGAAAAAAATGAGCGAAAAAGCCATACTATAGTATTGCATTTTTGGTGAAAAACGTCTGAATTTTAAATGTCCTAAAAACACTTGGAAACCACCTAAAATAGTATGCCAACACATGCCATGGCAAAGTATTTTGCAAAAATGTCCAAAAACACCAGAATATTGCATATTGAAAAAATGAGCGAAAAAGCCATACTATAGTATTGCATGTTTGGTGAAAAATGTCAAAATTTCAAATGTCCTAAAAACACTTGGAATACAAATAAAAGAGCGTGCTGATACATGCCATGGCAAAATATTTTGCAAAAACTTGCAAAAAACACCAGAATATTGCATATTGAAAAAATGAGCGAAAAAGCCATACTATAGCATTGCATGTTTGGTGAAAAATGTCAAAATTTCAAAAATGTCCTAAAAACACTTGGAATACAAATAAAAGAGCGTGCTGATACATGCCATGGCAAAATATTTTGCAAAAACTTGCAAAAACACCAGAATATTGCATATTGAAAAAATGAGCGAAAAAGCCATACTATAGTATTGCATGTTTGGTGAAAAATGTCAAAATTCAAATGTCCTAAAAACACTTGGAATACAAATAAAAGAGCGTGCTGATACATGCCATGGCAAAATATTTTGCAAAAACTTGCAAAAACACCAGAATATTGCATATTGAAAAAATGAGCGAAAAAGCCATACTATAGTATTGCATGTTTGGTGAAAAATGTCAAAATTTCAAATGTCCTAAAAACACTTGGAATAAAAATAAAAGAGCGTGCTGATACATGCCATGGCAAAATATTTTGCAAAAACTTGCAAAAACACCAGAATATTGCATATTGAAAAAATGAGCGAAAAAGCCATACTATAGCATTGCATGTTTGGTGAAAAATGTCAAAATTTCAAATGTCCTAAAAACACTTGAATACAAATAAAAGAGCGTGCTGATACATGCCATGGCATGGCAAAATATTTTGCAAAAACTTGCAAAAAACACCAGAATATTGCATATTGAAAAAATGAGCGAAAAAGCCATACTATAGCATTGCATGTTTGGTGAAAAATGTCAAAAATTTCAAATGTCCTAAAAAACAGTTGAAAAAAATGGAATACAAATAAAAGAGCGTGCTGATACATGCCATGGCAAAATATTTTGCAAAAACTTGCAAAAACACCAGAATATTGCATATTGAAAAAATGAGCGAAAAAGCCATACTATAGTATTGCATGTTTGGTGAAAAATGTCAAAATTTCAAATGTCCTAAAAACACTTGGAATACAAATAAAAGAGCGTGCTGAGACATATGCCATGGCAAAGTATTTTGCAAGAACTTGCAAAAACACCATAATATTGCATGTTGAAAAAATGAGCGAAAAAGCCATACTATAGTATTGCATGTTTGGTGAAAAACGTCAAAAAATTTTAAAAGTCCTAAAAACACTTGGAAACCACCTAAAATAGTGTGCCAACACATGCCATGGCAAAGTATTTTGCAAAAATGTCCAAAAACACCAGAATATTGCATATTGAAAAAATGAGCGAAAAAGCCATACAATAGCATTGCATGTTTGGTGAAAAATGTCAAAATTTCAAATGTCCTAAAAACACTTGGAATACAATAAAAAGCGTGCTGATACATGCCATGGCAAAATGGCATTTTGCAAAAACGTCCAAAAACACCATAATATTGCATATTGAAAAAATGAGCGAAAAAGCCATACTATAGTATTGCATGTTTGGTGAAAAACGTCTGAATTTTATATGTCCTAAAAACACTTGGAAACCACCTAAAATAGTGTGCCAACACATGCCATGGCAAAGTATTTTGCAAAAATGTCCAAAAACACCAGAATATTGCACATTGAAAAAAATGAGCGAAAAAGCCATACTATAGTATTGCATGTTTGGTGAAAAATGTCAAAATTTCAAATGTCCTAAAAACACTTGGAATACAAAATAAAAGAGCGTGCTGAGACATGCCATGGCAAAGTAATTTGCAAGAACTTGCAAAAACACCAGAATATTGCATATTGAAAAAATGAGCGAAAAAGCCATACTATAGTATTGCATGTTTGGTGAAAAATGTCAAAATTTCAAATGTCCTAAAAACACTTGGAATACAAATAAAAGAGCGTGCTGAGACATGCCATGGCAAAGTATTTTGCAAGAACTTGCAAAAACACCATAATATTGCACGTTGAAAAAATGAGCGAAAAAGCCATACTATAGTATTGCATGTTTGGTGAAAAACGTCTGAATTTTAAAAGTCCTAAAAACACTTGGAAACCACCTAAAATAGTGTGCCAACACATGCCATGGCAAAGTATTTTGCAAAAATGTCCAAAAACACCAGAATATTGCATATTGAAAAAATGAGCGAAAAAAAGCCATACTATAGTATTGCATGTTTGGTGAAAAATGTCAAAATTTCAAATGTCCTAAAAACACTTGGAATACAAATAAAAGAGCGTGCTGAGACATGCCATGGCAAAGTATTTTGCAAAAACGTCCAAAAACACCATAATATTGCATATTGAAAAAATGAGCGAAAAAGCCATACTATAGTATTGCATGTTTGGTGAAAAAACGTCTGAATTTTATATGTCCTAAAAAACACTTGGAAACCACCTAAAATAGTGTGCCAACACATGCCATGGCAAAGAATTTTGCAAAAATGTCCAAAAACACCAGAATATTGCACATTGAAAAAATGAGCGAAAAAGCCATACTATAGTAATGCATGTTTGGTGAAAAATGTCAAAATTTCAAATGTCCTAAAAACACTTGGAATACAAATAAAAGAGCGTGCTGAGACATGCCATGGCAAAGTATTTTGCAAGAACTTGCAAAAACACCAGAAAAATTGCATATTGAAAAAATGAGCGAAAAAGCCATACTATAGTATTGCATGTTTGGTGAAAAATGTCAAAATTTCAAATGTCCTAAAAACACTTGGAATACAAATAAAATAGCGTGCTGAGACATGCCATGGCAAAGTATTTTGCAAAAACTTGCAAAAACACCATAATATTGCACGTTGAAAAAATGAGCGAAAAAGCCATACTATAGTATTGCATGTTTGGTGAAAAACGTCTGAATTTTAAAAGTCCTAAAAACACTTGGAAACCACCTAAAATAGTGTGCCAACACATGCCATGGCAAAGTATTTTGCAAAAATGTCCAAAAAAACACCATAATATTGCATATTGAAAAAATGAGCGAAAAAGCCATACTATAGTATTGCATGTTTGGTGAAAAATGTCAAAAAAAAAATGTTCAAAAAAAAAAACACTTGGAATACAAATAAAAGAGCGTGCTGAGACATGCCATGGCAAAGTATTTTGCAAAAACGTCCAAAAACACCAGAATATTGCATATTGAAAAAATGAGCGAAAAAGCCATACTATAGTATTGCATGTTTGGTGAAAAACGTCTGAATTTTAAATGTCCAAAAAAAAAACACTTGGAAACCACCTAAAATATGTGTGCCAACACATGCCATGGCAAAGTATTTTGCAAAAATGTCCAAAAACACCAGAATATTGCACATTGAAAAAATGAGCGAAAAAGCCATACTATAGTATTGCATGTTTGGTGAAAAATGTCAAAATTTCAAATGTCCTAAAAAAACACTTGGAAATACTGAAAAATAAAAGAGCGTGCTGAGACATGCCATGGCAAAGTATTTTGCAAGAACTTGCAAAAACACCAGAATATTGCATATTGAAAAAATGAGCGAAAAAGCCATACTATAGTATTGCATGTTTGGTGAAAAATGTCAAAATTTCAAATGTCCTAAAAACACTTGGAATACAAATAAAAGAGCGTGCTGAGACATGCCATGGCAAAGTATTTTGCAAAACGTCCAAAAACACCAGAATATTGCACGCTGAAAAAAATGAGTGAAAAAGCCATACTATAGTATTGCATGTTTGGTGAAAAACGTCTGAATTTTAAAAGTCCTAAAAACACTTGGAAACCACCTAAAATAGAGTGTGCCAACACATGCCATGGCAAAGTATTTTGCAAAAATGTCCAAAAACACCATAATATTGCACGTTGAAAAAATGAGCGGAAAAAGCCATACTATAGTCTTGCATTTTTGGTGAAAAATGTCAAAATTTGAAATGTCCTAAAAACACTTGGAATACAAATAAAAGAGCGTGCTGAGACATGCCATGGCAAAGTATTTTGCAAAAACGTCCAAAAACACCAGAATATTGCACGCTGAAAAAAAATGAGTGAAAAAGCCATACTATAGTATTGCATGTTTAGTGAAAAACGTCTGAATTTTAAATGTCCTAAAAACACTTGGAAACCACCTAAAATAGTGTGCCAACACATGCCATGGCAAAAATTTTGCAAAAACGTCCAAAAACACCAGAAATATGCATATTGAAAAAATGAGCGAAAAAGCCATAGGCTATAGTAAGTCTTGCATTTTTGGTGAAAAAATGTCAAAATTTCAAATGTCCTAAAAACACTTGGAATACAAATAAAAGAGCGTGCTGATACATGCCATGGCAAAGTATTTTGCAAAAACGTCCAAAAACACCATAATATTGCACGTTGAAAAAAAAAATGAGCCGAAAAACATACTATAGTATTGCATGTTTGGTGAAAAACGTCGGAAGTTTAAATGTCCTAAAAACACCTCGAAACCACCTAAAATAGTGTGCCAACACATGCCATGGCAAAAATATTTTGCAAAAACTTGCAAAAACACCAGAATATTGCATATTGAAAAATGAGCGAAAAAGCCATACTATAGTATTGCATGTTTTGGTGAAAAATGTCAAAATTTTTAAATGTCCTAAAAACACTTGGAATACTGAAAAAATAAAAGAGCGTGCTGAGACATGCCATGGCAAAGTATTTTGCAAAAACGTCCAAAAACACCAGAATATTGCACATTAAAAAAAAATGAGCGAAAAAGCCATACTATAGTATTGCATGTTTGGTGAAAAAAGTCTGAATTTAAAATGTCTAAAAACACCTCGAAACCACCTAAAATAGTGTGCCAACACATGCCATGGCAAAGTATTTTGCAAAAACGTCCAAAAACACCAGAATATTGCACACTGAAAAAATGAGCGAAAAAGCCATACTATAGTCTTGCATTTTTGGTGAAAAATGTCAAAATTTCAGATGTCCTAAAAACATTTGGAAACCATGTAAAATAGCACTCTGAGACATGCCATGGCAAAGTATTTTGCAAAAACTTGCAAAAACACCATAATATTGCACATTGAAAAAATGAGCGAAAAAGCCATACTATAGTATTGCATGTTTGGTGAAAAATGTCTGGATTTCAAATGTCCTAAAAACACTTGGAAACCACCTAAAATAGTGTGTCAACACATGCCATGGCAAAGTATTTTGCAAAAATGTCCAAAAACACCAGAATATTGCACATTGAAAAAATGAGTGAAAAAGCCATACTATAGTATTGCATGTTTGGTGAAAAATGTCAAAAATTTCAAATGTCCTAAAAACACTTGGAATACAAATAAAAGAGCATGCTGAGACATGCCATGGCAAAGTATTTTGCAAAAACTTGCAAAAACACCATAAAATATTGCATATTGAAAAAAATGAGTGAAAAGCCATACTATAGTAATTGCATGTTTGGTGAAAAAATGTCTGAATTTCAAAAAAATGTCCTAAAAAACACTTGGAATACAAATAAAAGAGCATGCTGAGACATGCCATGGCAAAGTATTTTGCAAAAACTTGCAAAAACACCATAAATATTGCATATTGAAAAAAAAATAAGAAAAAAAAGCCATACTATAGTATTGCAATTTTGTCAAAAAAACGTCTGAATTTTAAATGTCCGAAAAACACTTGGAAACCACTTAAAATAGTGTGCCAACACATGCCATGGCAAAGTACTTTGCAAAAGCGTCCAAAAACACCATAATATTGCACGTTGAAAAAATGAGTGTGAAAAAGCCATACTATAGTATTGCAATTTTGGTGAAAAATGTCAAAATTTAAAATGTCCTAAAAACACACTTGGAAACCACCTGAAAGAGCGTGCTGAGACATGCCATGGCAAAGTATTTTGCAAAAACTTGCAAAAACACCAGAATATTGCATATTGAAAAAAAAGCGAAAAAGCCATACTATAGTATTGCATTTTTGGTGAAAAATGTCAAAATCTGAAATGTCTCAAAAACATTTCGAACACACCTAAAACAGCGTGCTAAGACATGCCATGGCAAAATATTTTGCAAAAACTTGCAAAAACACCATAATATTGCACGTTGAAAAAATAAGCGAAAAAGCCAGCCATACTATAGTATTGCATGTTTGGTCAAAAAAACGTCTGAATTTCAAATGTCCTAAAAACACCTCAAGACCACCTAAAATAGTGTGCCAACACATGCCATGGCAAAGTATTTTGCAAAAACTTGCAAAAACACCATAATATTGCATATTGAAAAAATGAGTGGAAAAGCCATACTATAGTATTGCATGTTTTGGTGAAAAATGTCTGAATTTCAAATGTCCTAAAAACACTTGGAATACAAATAAAAGAGCATGCTGAGACATGCCATGGCAAAGTATTTTGCAAAAACTTGCAGAAACACCATAATATTGCATATTGAAAAAATAAGTGAAAAAGCCATACTATAGTATTGCAATTTTGGTGAAAAACGTCTGAATTTTAAATGTCCTAAAAACACTTGGAAACCACTTAAAATAGTGTGCCAACACATGCCATGGCAAAGTACTTTGCAAAAGCGTCCAAAAACACCATAATATTGCACGTTGAAAAAATGAGTGAAAAAGCCATACTATAGTATTGCAATTTTGGTGAAAAATGTCAAAATTTAAAATGTCCTAAAAACACTTGGAAACCACCTGAAAGAGCGTGCTGAGACATGCCATGGCAAAGTATTTTGCAAAAACTTGCAAAAACACCAGAATATTGCATATTGAAAAAATAAGCGAAAAAGCCATACTATAGTATTGCATTTTTGGTGAAAAATGTCAAAATCTGAAATGTCTCAAAAACATTTCGAACACACCTAAAACAGCGTGCTAAGACATGCCATGGCAAAATATTTTGCAAAAACTTGCAAAAAACACCATAATATTGCACGTTGAAAAAATAAGCGAAAAAGCCATACTATAGTATTGCATGTTTGGTGAAAAACGTCTGAATTTCAAATGTCCTAAAAACACCTCAAGACCACCTAAAATAGTGTGCCAACACATGCCATGGCAAAGTATTTTGCAAAAACGTCCAAAAACACCATAATATTGCACGCTGAAAAAATGAGTGAAAAAGCCATACTATAGTATTGCATTTTTGGTGAAAAATGTCAAAATCTCAAGTGTCCTTAAAACACTTGGAATACAAATAAAAGAGCATGCTGAGACATGCCATGGCAAAGTATTTTGCAAAAACTTGCAGAAACACCATAATATTGCATATTGAAAAAATAAGTGAAAAAGCCATACTATAGTATTGCAATTTTGGTGAAAAACGTCTGAATTTTAAATGTCCGAAAAACACTTGGAAACCACTTAAAATAGTGTGCCAACACATGCCATGGCAAAGTACTTTGCAAAAGCGTCCAAAAACACCATAATATTGCACGTTGAAAAAATGAGTGAAAAAGCCATACTATAGTATTGCAATTTTGGTGAAAAATGTCAAAATTTAAAATGTCCTAAAAACACTTGAAACCACCTGAAAGAGCGTGCTGAGACATGCCATGGCAAAGTATTTTGCAAAAACTTGCAAAAACACCAGAATATTGCATATTGAAAAAATAAGCGAAAAAGCCATACTATAGTATTGCATTTTTGGTGAAAAATGTCAAAATCTGAAATGTCTCAAAAACATTTCGAACACACCTAAAACAGCGTGCTAAGACATGCCATGGCAAAATATTTTGCAAAAACTTGCAAAAACACCATAATATTGCACGTTGAAAAAATAAGCGAAAAAGCCATACTATAGTATTGCATGTTTGGTGAAAAACGTCTGAATTTCAAATGTCCTAAAAACACCTCAAGACCACCTAAAATAGTGTGCCAACACATGCCATGGCAAAGTATTTTGCAAAAACTTGCAAAAACACCATAATATTGCATATTGAAAAAATGAGTGGAAAAGCCATACTATAGTATTGCATGTTTGGTGAAAAATGTCTGAATTTCAAATGTCCTAAAAACACTTGGAATACAAATAAAAGAGCATGCTGAGACATGCCATGGCAAAGTATTTTGCAAAAACTTGCAAAAACACCATAATATTGCATATTGAAAAAATAAGTGAAAAAGCCATACTATAGTATTGCAATTTTGGTGAAAAACGTCTGAATTTTAAATGTCCTAAAACACACTTGGAAACCACTTAAAATAGTGTGCCAACACATGCCATGGCAAAGTACTTTGCAAAAGCGTCCAAAAACACCATAATATTGCACGTTGAAAAAATGAGTGAAAAAGCATACTATAGTATTGCAATTTTGGTGAAAAATGTCAAAATTTAAAAAATGTCCTAAAAACACTTGGAAACCACCTGAAAGAGCGTGCTGAGACATGCCATGGCAAAGTATTTTGCAAAAACTTGCAAAAAACACCAGAATATTGCATATTGAAAAAATAAGCGAAAAAGCCATACTATAGTATTGCATTTTTGGTGAAAAATGTCAAAATCTGAAATGTCTCAAAAACATTTCGAACACACCTAAAACAGCGTGCTAAGACATGCCATGGCAAAATATTTTGCAAAAACTTGCAAAAACACCATAATATTGCACGTTGAAAAAATAAGCGAAAAAGCCATACTATAGTATTGCATGTTTGGTGAAAAACGTCTGAATTTCAAATGTCCTAAAAACACCTCAAGACCACCTAAAATAGTGTGCCAACACATGCCATGGCAAAGTATTTTGCAAAAACGTCCAAAAACACCATAATATTGCACGCTGAAAAAATGAGTGAAAAAGCCATACTATAGTATTGCATTTTTGGTGAAAAATGTCAAAATCTCAAGTGTCCTTAAAACACTTGGAATACAAATAAAAGAGTGTGATGAGACATGCCATGGCAAAATTTTGCAAAAACATCCAAAAACACCAGAATATTGCATATTGAAAAAATAAGCGAAAAAGCCATACTATAGTATTGCATGTTTGGTGAAAAATGTCAAAATTTCAAATGTCCTAAAAACACTTGGAATACAAATAAAAGAGCGTGCTAAGACATGCCATGAAAAGTATTTTGCAAAAACTTGCAAAAACACCAGAATATTGCATATTGAAAAAATGAGCGAAAAAGCCATACTATAGTATTGCATTTTTGGTGAAAAATGTCAAAATTTCAGATGTCCTAAAAACACCTCGAAACCACCTAAAATAGTGTGCCAACACATGCCATGGCAAAGTATTTTGCAAAAACTTCCAAAAACACCAGAATATTGCATATTGAAAAAAATGAGCGAAAAAGCCATACTATAGTGTAGCATGTTTGGTGAAAAATGTCAAAATCTGAAATGTCTCAAAAACATTTCAAACACACCTAAAACAGCGTGCTAAGACATGCCATGGCAAAATATTTTGCAAGAACTTGCAAAAACACCATAATATTGCACGTTGAAAAAATAAGCGAAAAAGCCATACTATAGTATTGCATGTTTGGTGAAAAACGTCTGAATTTCAAATGTCCTAAAAACACCTCAAGACCACCTAAAATAGTGTGCCAACACATGCCATGGCAAAGTATTTTGCAAAAACTTGCAAAAACACCAGAATATTGCACATTAAAAAAATGAGCGAAAAAGCCATACTATAGTATTGCATTTTTGGTGAAAAATGTCAAAATCTCAAGTGTCCTTAAAACACTTGGAATACAAATAAAAGAGTGTGCTGAGACATGCCATGGCAAAATATTTTGCAAAAACATCCAAAAACACCAGAATATTGCATATTGAAAAAATAAGCGAAAAAGCCATACTATAGTATTGCATTTTTGGTGAAAAATGTCAAAATTTCAAATGTCCTAAAAACACTTGGAATACAAATAAAAGAGCGTGCTAAGACATGCCATGGAAAAGTATATTTTGCAAAAACTTGCAAAAACACCAGAATATTGCACGTTTGAAAAAATAAGCGAAAAAGCCATACTATAGTATTGCATGTTTGGTGAAAAACGCCTGAATTTCAAATGTCCTAAAAACACCTCGAAACCACCTAAAATAGTGTGCCAACACATGCCATGGCAAAGTATTTTGCAAAAATGTCCAAAAACACCAGAATATTGCACATTGAAAAAATGAGGAAAAAGCCATACTATAGAAAAAAAAACCACACTGTAGTATTGCAATTTTGGTGAAAAATGCCAAAATTTGAAATACCAAAAAAAAAAAAAAAAAAAAAAACACTTGGAAACCACCTAAAACAGTGTGCTGAGCCATGCCGTGTCAAAGTATTCTGCAAAAACGTCCAAAAACACCATAATAGAGCATGTTGAAAAAATGAGTAAAAAAGCCGAAAATGCAATACTATAGTATGGCTTTTTTGCTATAACCTGTTATAGTATACAAAGTGGGAATAAAGGCCAAAAACATCATAATTAACATGTCAAAAAGAGGCCAAAAAGGCAATAATATTGTATGTGTAAAAAAAAGTCAAAATTTGACATATTATAGAAATTGCTGAAAACTATATATAACAGCTTGTAGAGACACGTTATCGTACACAAAGTAGAAATAAAGACCAAAGAAGCCAAAAAACTCATAATTAAGCATATTTAAAAAATCGCAAAAAAACACCTTAGTAAAGTATGTGGAAAAAAGTCTAATTTTGACTGCTCCTAAAAATGGCTGAAAATGACTTATAATAGTTGTAGAAACGCGTTGGAGTATACTAAGTGTGAATAAAGGCCAAAAATCTCATCATTTAGCATGTTGAAAAAATGGTGAAAAAAAGCTATTGCATGTTATGTGGAAAAAGTCAAAATTTGACAGGTCATAATGGCAAAAACAATTTAGCACGTGGAAAAAAAATGGACAAAAGCACCACAGAAAAAATGTCAAATTTTTACATGTCAAAAAAATGCCTGAAGAAAACATATAATAGCTTGTAGAAACCTGATATATTATACATTGTGGGAATAAAGTCCAAAAAAGGCCAAAAACATTATAATTTAGCATGTCAAAAATATGGTGAAAAAGGCAATGGTATAGTATGTGTAAAAAAGTCAAATTTCTACATGTCATAAAAATTAAACAACACTTCAGATAAGTAACCCAGCACAACAAAAAACATCACTGCATTGTTTGACGGCTAAAGAAATAGAATTATAAAATAACTGCACCTTTGACTTAACTTGAGTGTTTTTCCCCGCACGGCACGTGGATCTGGCCTTCATCCGTGCAAACCCCACACCTCTGTAAAGGTAGAACAGTGATAGTTAGTTGGGCATTGAAAAAAAATGCATTAATTAAGCAAACATTTGCATAATAAAAATAATAATACAAAATTGAAATCTCAGCATTAAAATCATTTTTAATTATTTTACTTTTACAAATACTGTATTTATTTTTTTTTCATACTCAAATGCTACTTTTATTAAATAATCTCACTGTTGTACAAAAACAAAGCTATGAATAACAACCATCCAAACAAACACTGTGTCATTTTTAATGTATGTTTATTAACTGTATGGTCATGCAAAAAAATCCAGCATCCAATTGAAACTCAAAGAGTATAGACACATGTAGCCCCTTTAGTATAAGGTTACAATGCAATAAATTTACTCACAAGCTAAGGCTTCTGCTAATCGTTTATGCTTTTTACTGTGAGAAAACATCACTTGATTTCGACATCTCAAATCACACGGAGCCGTTTCATAACCTCGAGGATGCAAGTAACATAGATTTCCATTTCTTTATCAAGTAAACAGTGAAAAATTACCAGAAAGTAGACATGCATATTTCTTCCATTTGTAGAACTGCATATATAGTGTTGCTGTTTAAGTTTGTGGTTTTTAATTATCCTTTTTCAAAGTTTTTCTTCCCTTCAGTTCAGTCAGGTTCTGTTTTTAATCTAACATATATTAAGACATTTGCCAAAGTATTTTAACTATGGAGTTTATAAGTTTTGCACCCAGTCGCAAAACCAATATATGAAGCAAAACAACAGACAGCAAGTTACTTTGAATTATTTCTCTCTTACAGGTAGCTGCGATGAGCCCAAAGCTACTCAGTGTAAAGGTAAGTTTATATTTGGTCACGTTTCCTATTTACATCAGTGAGACTTAAAAGTCGATACCCTGTCAAGTTAAAATGCAGTCTGTTACATTACAATGGATCTAAATGTCACTTCAGCTGAAGCAGGGAGGTCACGCTGTGTGTGTGTGTGTGTGTGTGTGTGTGTGTGTGTGTGTGTGTGTGTGCACCCACTGCCTACTCTTCAGACAAAATCTTTTACTTCTACATCTACTGTCATGGCAAGAAAAGCACAGGTATAAATAATAATAAAAATAATAGCTCTGTTTCATTAAAGGGGCGGTTTGAACCCCAAATTAAAAATACATACTTCTCCTCCTACTTGTAGAGCTTTTTATCAGTCAACATTGTTTTGTGTGAGTTGCAAAGAGTTTGAGATATAGATGTCCGCCTTCCCTCCAATAAACTGGAACTAGATGGCGCTCGGCTTTGAGGTGCTACAAGCTTCACAAAAATATGCTTCTCAAACTCAACAGCAACGTCTCTTTCCAGAAATCATGACCTGGTTACTGAAGATAATCTGCACACCTTTGTGAGCAGTTTCATGTAGAAGCTGTTTCTTTCTTTCACTGCACATCTACTGCTCCCTCACTGACAAAACACTGAGCTAGCTGACCTAACAGCTCAGCGCGGACAATTAATGTTTACATCTGGCGCTGATGTACGCTTGCTCAGTTAAAAAAATACGCTCGGACCTTCATCTGGTTAAGTCTGATGACCGAAACATTGTTTCCTTGATAATTAAGTTTAGTGCAAGTAATTGGACAGTGTGGAGTTTTTTTGTTGTTTGTTTTTAAATCTTTACATATTTTGCATCTCGCCGCAAATTGGCTAATGCACACCTTCTTTTAAAGGTGTGCATTATCCTCCAAATTCAACTATTGTTTAGTTGTAAGAAAACACAAAACCCAGTGATAATTTCTGGAAAGAGACATTGCTGTTGACTTTTTCAAATGTTTTTTTCTTTGTTTGTTTTTCTTTGACCACCACAAGCTGAGTGCCATCTAGTTCCAATATATTAGAGAGAAGGCAGACAACTGTAAGGTCGATATCTACAACACTCTGCAACTCACACCAAAACTATCTAAATTAATAGATAGCACTATAGATAACAGGAAAAACATATTTTTTGTGTGAAAGCCATATGCATGTGATGCAGCTTTTATTTATGTTGTTTACACCTGTGCTTTTGTGTGTCAAATGTCTGCTGTGAAGGTCTATTTTGGCTTCATATCAATCAATCAAAAATGCAAATTTCAACTCGATCCAGCTGTCCAAATACTTCGGCAAACTGACTGTGCAGCTAACTGTTTCATCATATCAGTTTTTTCCTTCTTGTAGATGATCTGTAACATTTAAACATCCCCATGACTGTGGAAATACACAACGAAAGAAAAGCATCTTGTCAGATCGGTGGCATCAACAGACAACTGGGCCGGTGCCCACAGCACAAACAGATCTACTTAGAGCCATAAAAAACATCACATAGTTTCAGTAATGATTTTACAACGCATTGTCGTCGTGGTGCAAAAAGAGTGTGTGTTTGTGTGTGTGTTTGGGGGACACAGTTTTCATGGCATGTCAGATATGTCACAGCACTCAGAAAGAAGCACAGGCGGTTGATACAGTAGGACAGGTCTCACATATGATTTCTTTTCTTTTTTAAAATTGTTTGACTGTGTCAGAGTACGCACATAGACACTGTATGTGATGATTTGTAGCATCATCATGAGCAACAGCCTAAGTCGAGCATGAGTTACTACGGAGCAGCGTAGCACAGAGACGGAACACCCCTCCGCTGGTACGAAGTCACACACACTCACAAAGTTTCTACGACACAGTGAAAAAACAGTGCTGCAAAGTTCAACCACTGACACACAGATATGTTTTGTCCTCTTTAAAAGGAGAATCTCATGTGCTTTTATGATGATCTGAGTTCCAATATAATTAGGAGTGTGTTAAGTGTTTTTTGTGAAGATTTCAGCATTCAGTGTGTGTATTAATCAGTGTGTGAGGGGAAACAGGGACAGTAAAAAAGGGTTGTGGCAGTCTCGGCCTCCTCTCATTTCAACCCTTAATTTTTTATATAGTTCTGGCTAAAACAAGTGATAAAAATATCAACATCAAAACACTAACAACTACAACATTTACAACAGAAACGGTGACAAAAGGGACCAAATACATTGATTGCCATCAGCAAAGGTCCCTCGGCCCTCCAGCCGGCATAGCCCTCTTCCCATCATGCCTTTTTTTTGTCCAATACCTCGGCCGCATTCCCTTTTTAACATGCTTTTTTTTTAAAATAGTGCCAGGACTTCACACAGAAGTACAGCAAGCCAAGACGGACAACACACAAATTTTAAGAACACAATCAGAACAAGAGACAGGCATAAAGGTGACATCATCATCACACGGCGTGGCGCTACTAGGACAGTAATGGGGCTCGTTAGCGATGGATGTAGAGCAGGAATGATGGAAGTAGAAGGGCAGAGGTAGGGCGGACGGAAGGGATTTTGGCGAGCATAACCTGAAGTTGCAGAAAGGTTCACTCCCTCAAAAGAGCGAACGCAACAGCATCGAGTCTCAAGTGTCTGTGCAAAAACAGTACAGGCCATATGACAGTTCAAATGTTTCATGCTTCACGTCAAAAACACACGACAGAAAAGTAAAAAGTTGGCGCAAGAGAGCGTCTGAGCTTTCAGATTAGGTAGTTCAGAAATGTGAGGAGCTTTAGACATTAACTGATGGCGCCTCTCAGTGTTCGACTCCAAACAATGCAGCGCGGAGGCCTTCTGCAACTTCAGGATGAGCTGGCCTGGACGTCTGTTGTGTCTAAAGCTCAAGAGAGGCTCGACCCTAAAGGCTGGAGCACAGGGACCTTGAAAGTGTGTGTGTGCATGCATGGTGTGTGAGCACGTGTGTTTTTGTATTTACAACTCGGGACCTCAAAGCAGAAAACAAAAAAAAAAACACCCACTCATGCTCAACTCTCCTCCCAACACCCTGAAAGTAAATCATGTTTCCCCTTTTCTCCTATATAAATATCTATTTATACATAATTCTATTAAATAAAATCCCCCTTCAATTAAAAATGATCCTTTTTCAACACAAAATACTTTAAAATACATCATTCAGGTAAAAACAGCTTAATAACACATAATACAAAAACACAAAATAAAAATAAAGGTCCCTTCAATAACCAATCACAACGCCTAAACCCTTTAAAACATTGTGTGTGTACTCAAACCTGACACTTAAATGTTAAACTCTGATATTAAGTAGATATTAGTTGCTCCCGTTCCCATAAACCCAACCCACATATACCTGTTAACCGTAAAACAAACTTCTATTAAAGTCGACGTTCTGCTGCTCTCTCAAAACAACACAAAATATTTTTCCAGATAATCTACTTTCCACCCAATTTCTAATTACTATGTATGTGAAATGTTATTCTGTTGTTAAATATATATTTTTAACAGGTTTAATACTTTTCCAGACAGGAGACAAAACAAAGACAGGGAAATAAAGGCCATGGGAGACAAGGACCAGGACAGCATCGCCCCCGTGTCGCCACCAGAAACATGCACCATCTGCAAGAAGGGGCTGACGTCAGCCGGGCCCCAACATCACCTAGCTAGGGTTGGACTGGATTGGTGTTGGTCGGTGTGGTCGGTAATTCAGTCAAGCCTTTGAAATATGCATTTTTTGTTTGTTTATTTTTCTTTTTAATTTATAATGTATTTTCCCCTCTTTTTTGTTTTTACAACTTTCCAAGCAGCCTCTTCCCGGCCAGGATCCAGGCACCAATCCGACCACGGAGGATAAATGCTCCAAACAGCTTTAGAGTTCAGGCAAAGCTGAAGAAAGAACGATGCAAAGGTTAGTGTGGAAACTGAAACATTCATACAATAGCTTGTCAACAGAAATAGCATTAAAATCAAAGTACACACTATTACACTGTTTTTATGCCATGTCCACAATAGCATTAAGTCAAATATAGTATGACCTAATAAATAGCGTAAAAAAGTCATAGTGTGTATGTTTTCAAAAATAGCAAAAAGTCAAAGCATTGCATGTTGCCTGAAATGGCATTAAAAGGTCATATGACACCCAAAATTACATAATAATGTTTGTGTAGTTTGTCTTCTAAAATGGTATTGGAAAGTAATATTATACCATGCCCTCAAAAATAGTAAAGAAAAGTCATAGTACAGCATGTCTTTCACTGTCATAAAAAAAGTTTAATTAACATAAATCAGTCACAGTAAAGTATGCTGTCCAAAATAAAATAAAAAATGTCATAGTGCAATGTGCAATGTGAGCATAAAAATTTCATACTAAAGAATGTTATCCAAACTAGCATAAAAATGTCATCGATTAGTATGTCATCTAAAAAAAAGCATAAAAAAGTCATGGTATAGTATGACGTCCAAAATGCCATCAAAAGTTATTGTACAGCACGTTGTAACAAGTTTCTGAAAAAGTCGTGGTACGTGTATTTAAAAGACGTAATAGAGAAGTGTCATCACCTTACCTGGGCCTGGGTTGTCTGTTCACTGCAGGGGTGCAGCCGGTGCTCCTGAGCAGTGGAAGTGCACGTTGAGCCATTTGGCATCGCGGCGATGCCACACACGCGTCTCCTCTGACTGGCAGGAGCGCGGCCGGCCCTGGCTGTCCATGTACTGCGTCAGGCGGATGTAGGCGATGCAGGCAGCATCCTCGCCGATCAGATGGACGTGAGGATTGAGGATGGTGGTGTGCACTGGCTTGCTGTTTTTACTCAACACTGTGGGGATAAAAATGTGCAGCTCAGCTGTTTGTAAATGAACTTTTCAGGAGTCAATGTGTAGTTAAGAAACCAAATTAGAGAGCATTCAGAATATTATGGCTGCTATGGGCAACACATGTTTGCAGCTTCAAACAGCAGGAGGGGCTAACTGCTAGATAACTGAGATGTTAGTGAATGTTTTTGAATAAAAACAAAGATGACTCGCTTATCATTTTACACCTATTTCTACCAAAATTCAGCACAACTGTGTATTTGGAAAAGTCCGAATCTCCTTTTTGAACCTTTGAATTTGTTTCATATCGGCAAAATGCACATTATAAAGGACGACAGACTGCAGAGTTTAAAAGGATGAACTGACAGATGCGACGGTTAATTTATTAATGAATCAGTTTTCAATTAAACTGATTTTTTTAAAGCCAAAATGTCCCAAATTCTTTAGATCCAGCTCGACAAATGTGAATATTTGCTGTTTTTATTTATTTATTTTATTTGTTATAGTGAACTCAATACCTCACCACAGAACAGAACGTAAAGTTACCCTGTGGAGTTTTTTGCCACAAGCTGATGCTTTAATGCTAATCCACGGACAGAAAAACTTTTAAGCAATACAGCAATGTGAGCAGTAAAGAAGAAAACGGAAGCTACAGGAGCAAACATGGATGTAAACATTTTAACTTTTTAAAAGAAATCAGCTTTACAAATGTTTTACAAGGAAAAAAATCCTCTGGGCACCTTCAATTTGGGCTAATGTCAATCTGAATTTTCCCCAAAAATCTGTTTTAACGCAGATTTTAAAATATAAATATATTTTTCTTTGATACATTACACAACACTCATTTTAGACTGAACTCTTGTCAACAAAGACATGCTACACTGTGCTTATAGATTATAAGAGAACAGTCAGTCTACAGTAAGCTGGTTAAGGTGTTTGTGGCAAAAATAATGATCCTAAATACTGAGCAACTTACGGTTCTCAAAGTAGAACTTGTGGAAGTCCATGCCCTCCACCAGGTTTCCAAGAGCCTCTGGCTCAAAAGAAGTCAGTCCAGGGTCACAGATTCTCCTGCCAGAGGAAAACACGAGCAGAAATAAACTTCAGCTACAAAGATGGATTCTTCAGCAGAGAATGAGGATGACTAAATACATCAACATGATTTTTCAAGCACTGGTGAGATCCAGGCGTGTGTGTGTGTGTCTGTGTGTTTGTGTACATTTCACAGGAAAGTCAATTAAGAGTTTCTTTGTGTTAGAAGTGATTAAATGTTTCCAACAAGGCAAAATACTGAGTCTTAATCAAGGCTGTTATTTTTTTCCCTTTCAGTTTAAAAACTTACGTGTAAGCCTCAAAATCCCCGTTGTTAATGGCTTCAATCAGCTGCTCCGTCATCTTTATTATCTCCTGTTTACGAGCTGAAAGCAGAAGGAGAAAGAGGTAGACAACCAGAGGAGGATGAAGACGGTCAGATATCATTGTACAAAGAATACAAATAATCCCTGAACTCACTGGAAACCTGTGACATTTGAAATGAGTTGATCACACAGGCACCGCCCTCTGACAATGATGACGGTGACAATTTAAGTCACGCTTAACTAAACACGACGCACTTTCTACTCGACACGTTAACTCAGAATCAACACTATTTGATACTGCATGTAACGCTTAAAAGTCCACTGAAACCTGAACTTTAATGGTCTCATAAAACAATTAAATTTGTTTAGAATAGTCAAAAAATAAAACTCTAAAAATAACTCTTATTTATCATACAACAGTAAATATTTAGTCTCTGTCTATACAACAATAAAATGTTAGCCTTAAAAACTTTACCGTTAAGGAACATCTCTGCTGATCAACAGAGACAGTCATCTGACTATTTGAGTTCAGCAAACTGTCAAAAATGAAACCAACTACTTATAAAAACCACAAAGAGGACACATGGTATGAGTGACTTTTCTATCGTTACCATCCTAGGAAGAAGCCACCTGTGACATTAAGTAAGAAATGGCTCTATCAGGTCAAGGTAAGTGCAACGACAAATTTTCGAGGTATCACAGCTCAAAATGTGCCTAAACTAAGTACAAAACATTTCACTGTGCACACACACAAACCCACAGCAATCAGGGCGAAAATACAGCAGAAACCCAGGGTACGTACCAAAGATTCATCGCAAAACATCCCAACAGAAAAGCACAAACTGCATGCACACACACTAAACATGCAGCTGCTGAGCCAGAAAAGCAGGCCAGCAAATCCTCCACACCTGCATGTAACTCTGTTCATCAGTCCTCAAACCTGCTGCCATCAGGTGGCACACAACGTCAGAGCAGACGGTGTAAACAGACTTCGAACAAGCACTGCACAGCCTGCCTGACACTTACTCTGCAGCAGGTTGCGGCTGCTGCCTGCGGGGGGCTACAGAGTGGACTCTGGTTCAGGACGGGAGGTCTGAGCTGGACCGGTCTGAGGGACACTGGGGCTGCTGGCAGCTTCCTGCAGGGGACCAGCTGAAGGCCGGTCCATTCATCCCAGTAAAATAAAGTTGTATTTAACAAAGCTGAGAAACTGTGTGTAGCTATTTACATGGGATTTAACATTAATTATTCTGCACAAAGTAAAGCTGTGAGGCAGGAAATTAGACTCCAGACACTCAGGTAAAGATTCATGTCTGAAAGTGTAGAGGGGGAACAGTAGCTTGCAGTTTGGTCTGAGTGCCACTAGATGGCAGCAGAGGACAGGGTTAGAGTGGAAGAGAAGGACATAAAAAAGGCCACAAGTTTTGTTTGGCTTAAAGCAGTGATACTCAATTCAGAGCCAGAGGGCCAAATCTGGCCCCCAAACCATTTTTTAATTTACAGAGAAAATAAAGTAATTCACACTGGGCATTTCTTTGTACTTTAAGTAAACATAAGGTGCCAGAGTGCATAAAACAGAATCAAAATAGAGCTTATTTCTTTACACCCCGAGACAGACGTCCTAGCTAAACCCCCTATGTCCTAAAATCTGAGACATATCCTAAAATCCAAGAACTGTGCTTAAATCCTAAAAATATCCTAAAATCCTGGTAATGTCCTAAAATCCAAGAAACGTCTTAAAATCCTAGATATGTCATAAATTCCTAGAAATTTCCTAAAATCCAAGAACCACGCTGAAATCTTAGAGCAGTCCTTAATTCCTAAAAATATCCTAAAACCCTAGAAATGTCCCAAAGTCCAAAAAATGTCCTAAAATCTTTGAAATATCCTAAAAATCCTAGACATGTATGGGGCTGCCCCAACTAGCCCCGGGCCTCCTGTCATTTTGCAAAAGTGGCCCCCATGCAAAGCAACTTGAGTATCCCCGGCCTGCAGGACAGATTTGTTTGTTGAGGAAAGGTCAGGACACAAAGGTCAGAGCTGAGAGTGGAATCAGGTAAACTGCGGCAGACTTACAGGAGGGCGGTGGGCAGCGAGGAGACACCGTCTGTTCCTCAATAGTGCTGCACTGGCTCAACACTGCACTGTCTGTGCCGGCAGACTCACAGGCAGCCACTGCCCCCATCGCAGAACACACACGCAGGCACGCACGCACGCACGCACACGCGCACACACACACACACGCACGCGCGCACACACACACTGAGCCTGAGAGGATGTTTCTATACTATTGAATTAGCTCTTTAGAACTTAATCTTTCAATTATTTTTTTGAATTCTTTATTTTAATAAATAAATATAGAATAAATCTGCTTTTAGTTTGCAATATGAAAAAAAGGTGAGACTACTAGAGGTGTAACAATTTTGATAGTGCCCACTTTTTAAATGTGAAGATTTGCAGCTTCACAAGATATCTTCATATTGCTTGTATTGTTTGAGCAAACTTATTCAATTTCATTCACAATATTTCAAAGAAAAGCAGTAAATATGAGCTGATCTGAGATTAGACTATTGCTTCAAATTATATTTTTTTTCACTTAATTTACCATCAACCATTCAGTTCATTGATTAAAAGTTTCAACCTGAAAGTCTTCTATTGTGGATTTCTTATCACAGCACACTAAAGAAACCACACTGATACAAAGAGCAGTGAGGTGAAAACAAACCGTGCAGACAGAAACAGTTTAATCCAGCTGATTCACACGCCAGAAAGTAAGAAACAAATAATCTGGACAAGCAAACCTCATGTAGCCACACGGAGAGCAGCAGCCTGTTGCACCAGCAGACTAAATACTTTCCACAGTTTTTAAATAATTTTTACTTTTGTGAACTGGAATGTCAAATATTCTGTTTGAAACATTTAGGAGTTCCACTAAGTTGTGGCTTTAATGAAACACTAAAAATAGATCATTAACAAGGAATCTGAGAAATAATTTGGGTTGTTGTTGGTAGTTTATCACCTCCTGATATAACGTTTGCTCCACTGTTACCCCGTACACACACATTTTAACTTTACATTTTTGTGACCAGTCAAAAAACAGACGTTAAAAAGTGAAAAATGATCAAGAATTTGGAATAAACGGTGCAGAATATTGATTTTTATGAGCCATTTTCTCAAACACTGCAGATGAAACGTCACTGCCTCCATGTTTGGTTGACTTTATTGAGGAGAAGAAAAAAAACAAATAAAATTTTTTTTCTCTCTCGTATTATCTCTTGTCCAGCACTGAGTCAAACTTTTCCATAACTTTTTAAGGACCCATAATATATATTTTTACTTTTCCCACTTGCCTGGCATTTGTTAAACATAAAAAATAAAGAAGTGTACGCGATGGTAAACTAAACACATCTACACATATCAGAGCTACATTACATCAACAGTGAGAGAAAATAAATTTGCCATTATCTAACATTAAAGAAAGAAAGATTTCTCTAACAACTTCATTACACACAACAAAATTCTGTCACTTTTCCAAAACATTCAATAATTTTACTAATTTTATGCCAGAAAAATGTGATTGTGAAATTCCATGACTCTTCAGGTTTTGCATAACTGTGCGAACCTTCTCACAAGGCAGCAATTAGGGTTAATTTACACGCTGGTGCAACAGGCTGCAAAAACTTGTGAGCTGCAGAGTTATTGGTATGCAGTTACAGAATATGTGACGTTATGTGCTTCATCTTATAGACCTTTCCTAGACCTTGTGATATTGTGTCAGAGGGCAAACTACACTCAACACTCTACACTTTTATACATGAAGGAGCTCATGCATCCTCACAGTGTTTATATTTCACAGTAACCAAGAGAAATTACATTTAGTTGATGCGTTCATCCAAAGCAACTTTAAAGAAGTGCATTCAACTCTGGAGCAGCACAGAGGACAACAGCCTCTTTATTGCATGTCAGTGATGAGCCACTATAAGATCGAGCGCTGGTAAAGCTGCCTTAACTAACTGGATTAACTCTTCTGGAGGTAGCTCTGTCCTACTTCATTCACCTAAAAACATTCGAAGGGTCATCCCCGAGCTGAAGACGACTGATTAAAGGCTTAAGTGGCGTGTGATGCTGGCATGCACACACTCACGCACACCAACAGTGACAATGAGGCGAAGAGTTTTGCTCTGGAGCAACTGAACAGCGTGTAAATGGAGACCGCAGCTGAAGTATATTCCTTGAGATAGCAGCACCGTCCGCATACATGCACAATGTTTACATCCAACTCTTCACGTCACATTTGTCTCTCCTGTGATGCTCAAAGGCATCTGTCATTTTTTCAGCCACTGGATCTCCAAGCCTGCACTACCTTGACTGAAGCGGAGCTGACAGCTGCCTGAAACCTCCACCCAGCAGACATGCATTACCTCAAATATAAAGTGAATTATTGCAATATTTCTCTATCTGATCTGGAGTTCAACACTGTGACAAAACTTAACATTTCATGTGAATGAAAAGAGACATGCAGAGTAGGTGAAAGTTGGACAAGTACCTTTCCTACCTTTCATCTCCTCCTCTTCTGTGTTGTTACAGCTCTCTGTGGAGCCCTGTGAGACAGAGAGGGTGGCAAAAAAAGAGATGGAAAGAGAAAAAGATGGATGGAGGGAGAGAAGAGAAATAGCAAGACAAATTATTTTTTTAATTTGTGAGTGAGACAGGGTTGGGAAGCTTTGGACACGTTGCCCATACGGACACACAGACAACCTGATGGACAGGTGAACGGGTGGACGACTCCCTCCCAGGAGCACAAACCAGCCAGGACAGCAGCGAGGGGAAGCGCAGAGAGCCACACATATATGAGCAGCAAAGTGTGTGAGAAATTTGAAATACTGTGATTAAATTTAACAGGAAGGAGAGAGCGAGTGCAAGTTAGTGTGTAAGTGCTCCTCAAAAAGGAAGCGAGTGAGAAAAGTGTCAATGTAAAGAAAATTGTGTAACGGCACTGGTGTTTGAATATCTAGTGATGCTAATGTTTAGCAAGCTTGTACACCAACGTAGCAGCGCAAGCAGAGTGGCAGCTGGTGCCTATTTTAGTAAAAAGTCTGACATGATTATCTGAAGATATGTGTGTTCAAGTGCTGCTGTTACAAACGGCACGTGTAGGATTTTCTCTTTCATATCAATTTGAAATTTGCCCTGATCCTATGTTGATCCTGAAGGGTAACACCAGAATAATTATATAGTTTTGAAGTGTTCAGTCATAATCAATTCAGTTTCCGTTGTTTTTTATATTGGAGGCACCTTCCCTGAAATAAGGAATGCTTCTGCCAACGTCAAAAGAAATCATTACATTTTAAAGGCAAAATAAAAGTAGTTTTTTTTAGCTTGAAAAAGACAGCTTAAAAAAGATGTGTGACGTAGCAGTGATGCTTTTGGTCATACTATACTATGTTTTTCTTTTTTTTTTTTTTTTTTGGTCATACTACATATCTATATCTATATCTATATCTATCTATATATATATATATATATATATATATATATATATATATATATATATATATATTATATATATATACACAGCCCCCTCCCGAGTTGAAGTTAATAGTATTGACCAATTTACAAAGGTATTTTTAATCAGTTACATCTAAACTAAAAATGTTGCATTTCTAAACTGAAATTCAAAAAATCCAAAAACATTGTATACACTTGGCTTTTTTATCTTTCATTATTAAATCTTTACATTCATTAATAATTTCATTGTTAAATGGAATTGCAAAATTACTTTTAAATTTCCCATTTGTTCTTTTAATTTTTCCTTCAGCTACAATATTTTTACTAACTGATTATAACAAAACACAGAAACTCTACATTTATTCCAGTGGCTCCATAATGGTGCACCTTTAATAGGTTAAAACGTGAGCTTGTCTTAATACATGCAGCAGCTGTGCTGATCTGCTTCCAGATTTGGGGAGTTCACAGGATCGACTCTCCTGTGAAATCCCTTCTGGTAAACAGGAAGAGAAATAATGAAACACGCTGACAGAAGCTGCCCACATTAGGTGCACAATGAAGCGTAGAGAGCTGACAGCGATGTATGGAGCATATTTAGAGAAAATCCTCCACGAGTTGTCTGTGAGTGTTAGTGCTGGCCGGTGGCTAGAGGTGGGAGAAGGAGGGGCTTACCTTGGTGCCGTCAGCTGGGTTGTGTACAACAGTTGTCTGGGCTTCCTGGGGGGGAGGTAGGACACACTTTACCATGCAAGGAGGGGATGAGGGTGTGGAGGGGGGGCACCAGGGAAGATGCCAAGGAACACCAATGATGACAAACATACAAAACAGACGCATGTGCGCACACCAAAACAAAAGCACGGGAGCTACATCACAGAGGCTGTGGAGCATTTATGGTGATTAAATAGATGACTGTGGATGTCAAGGTGCTCTGTGTCAGTATGTCCCCAGAACCAGGATCATTTAGTTTCTAAAAAGCATGAAAATAGCTGTGGACACATTTTCACCAGCCAGGGCCATGACTGAGGAGGAGGGTTTCTGTGAGTGACTGTATGTGAGTGTGAGTGCACGTTCATGTCACCTGGAAGTTATTTAACAGTTTTGAAATGTAGTTTACCTCAATGTCCAAGTGAAAGTTACAACTTGGGAGCTCTGATTTATCCAACTTGGTGCTAAATTACTACAGAAGTATCTGATACATTAAATGAACAAGTGCATCAAGCTTCAAAAACACAACACTTCCCGGTTATGACCTCGGTAATCTTTCCCAATCACAAACTTCCATCCTAGATGGTATGAACAATGCATGAAGCATGGCGACTGTGTTTGCGTACCCTCCTCTTCCTCAACCTTGACCCTCCCACAGAGACATTCAGCACCAAGCAAGTTCCAGAGCTCCGATCCGACTACCACGCCGTTTGGATACCAAACCCACAGTCAGTCAGTCAGTCAGTCAGTGAGTCAGTCACTTACTCAGGCTCCTGATCCCAATCACCATTAGACCCAAAATCCAGAAGCTACAACCTCAGAGTATCCAGCCCCTTTGATGGCATGTGGGATTATGGGGTGATCTAAACTAGATTTTAAAACTAGATCTAAACTGGATTTTTTTAAACAGACCTTAGCTCAATGCCTTGCCTCAGTGTTCTCACTTTTGATAGTTTGGCATCGAGCTTACGGACCAAGCCTTTAGTGGTGTGCAGAATTTAGCATTTAAAAAAGTTAACACTCAGTGACGTCATGTTTACATTCTCAATTTCTTGGCCAGGAGCCGTGACTTTCTGGGGTCTCTGCTAGCTGCATGGCTTTTGTTATTAAGAGTGCCTAAAGGTGCTGGTTGGTGGATTTTGTTACTTTTGGAAAGTTAATAAAAAGATGCAGTTATAAGCTGGAACTACCTCTTGACGAACAATAGTAGAAGTACTTGAGACCGAGCCAGGCTCGCTGTTTTCCCCTGCTTCCAGTCTGAATGGAAAGCTAAACTAGTTACCTCCGGGCTCTAGCACAATACTAAAAATGTTACACATGACAATGGTGTTGATCTTCCCAAAATGTTGAATTATTCCTTTGAATGTCATTTTGATCTATAGATCTCAATGATTTTATCCATTTTTCTTGTTCAAGCTCTATTGTAAGTTGCGTATATGTTTCCATCCGGTTTCATATATGGCCACAGGCGCTGCATTTTTGTACAGTTATGATCTCTGTATTACCTGTCCACTCCAGCTCCTGTTTCACCCAGAAGTCCTTCACAATTCACACACCAAATATCAATTTGTAAAAGGCCATTTTTTGATGCAGCAGAGGTTCAACTGTTTTTGCTTTCCAAGAAAATTGCCATAAACCTGTTTTTCTTAAAAGGCAAACCATCAACAAGGAGTCACCAGAATGTGGCTGAGCAGAACTTGATTGAGGTGTCTGCGGTTGTACCGCAAAATGAAAGTCATTTGTCTACCTGTCAGCGCGGTGCGCTGTGTAAATATATATACAAGTCCGTCCACAGGAGGTCTGGGTAAGACACAAGCCAGGGGAGACACTCTGAGGCCCAAAGCAGTCGTTCAATTTTAAAGTCATCAAATCCCCTTCCAACATCACAGTTTGTGTTCAAAACAGAAGCAAAGAGGCAGAGGATGAAGGACGAGAGAGAGGACCAAGTACAAAACTTAACATGTGTGGTGTGACATAGAAAGATGAGGAAGAGACAGAACTAAACATTAAAAAGGTGGAAACAATGAAGTGATGCCATAAAAAAAAGCAATGTGAGAGAAACCAAATAGAGATGAGGTACCATTGGTGCTGAAGATGACATGCTGCTGTCTTTGGTGCTGCTGCTGCTTACTACACTGTTTTTACTGTTGGTTCCCTGCGACTGGGGCAAAGAAACACAACACAGAATGACTCCCGCTGCTCCCGCTGGGTCTAAACCATAAACCACCCTATGGGAATCTCAGGTGGAAAACAGGAATAGAGCCATTACACGAATCAATCATCTGCACCTTGCTGCTTTGTGCACTTTAAAGGGCAGTTGTTGTTGTACTTTCGTGCCTTTGTGCATGTAGCTTGAAAATAATCTCTCCTTTTGGTCATCAGGAACCAGAAGAAACAGTGCCCTGCTCCGACAACGTTAGTGCGCTGACTTCCTTACTGGTTTAACTGACATTTTTATTCAATTAGAAATCTGCGCATTGATTGATGGGCTCTTTGAGTCTAGCGTCCTGGTGTATGCCTGCATTCACTGTCTACAATTTTTGCAGACATTTCATAACATAAAAAAAAGTAAAAATAAACAACAGTTAGTCAGCACATGTATTTTTTTTAGAACAACGAACATATTTTCAGATTGTTTTTAGGTATTTTCCCAGCACATTTACAAATATGTAAAATCAACATCTGCTGGGATAAAAAGAGAAATCACAGTCTGTATCTAACACAAGCACCAGAAATTGGTGAACTATTGCTGGCAGAAACACAGCTAAAAATATGCAGAAAATAACTTCATATTAATAATAATGGTTACCAGTCCAGGTCTGTGCATGCAGTGAAAGGCCTTGATGACAGGTTTTTCTCCAATTGTGGAGAATAGTGCGTGCAAAAGTATGTATGTATGTGGTTATTTTCCTCCTTTTCCTCATGCAAAGTCAGCTTGAAGACATTATTAAGCCTATTTGATGTACAAAACTACTTTAGCATTGCTGAAACTGCTTAATGCACAACTCTCACACAGTCTCCTGCACAGTCTAAATCTGTTTGCTTTCCTGCAGGTGCAGTGTTGCACCCTGCTGAGCCTATGCTGAGTACAGCATGCATTTTAATTAAATAAAAAACTGAGTTCACTGTCACATTTATTGGATGCAGTCCTGGGAAATTAACAGATATAATGAGAGCCAGGAGTTGTAAGTACAGTTGAAGGTATTAAGATATATTTGCAAGTATAAACATTATTTCTAATCTTATTGTGGTGATTTCTGTAATCTATGTCATATTTTATGAGAAACAAAACAAATCCTTTTGCTCACAATAACTGCAAGAAATGGGCTATTATGTATTAAATGGTAACTCAAGCAATTTTATAAAGTGGAAAGGGGGCAAAAAAATGAAGTCTACATGGAAGAGCAAGAAAAAAAAAAGTTCCTTGAATAGCCACAGTCAACCCCATGTTAAAATGTCCAACTTTAAAGCAGGAATAAACATGTTTACAGCCTAGTACAAAAACAGTTTTAGGACTCCAGTAATGAGTCCTAGTGTTGCACTAGGACATCCTGGAAATCCTGCAGCATTTCAGCACCTCCAGTTCCCTTGTCTAACCTTCAATGGTTTTTTTTAATGGATTTTTGGTCAGAAGCCTTAAATAAGGTCTGTGGTTAACACAAGTTTAAGAGACTTTTACGTTTTGTTCTACGACATAAGACTCGTGAACTTTGAGGCTTTTATGTGTCTTAAAAAAGGCAGTTGCTAACAAGTGGTGAAATGAGATTTCATTTGTGAAGATTATCTTGCTGAGGAAAATGTGTAATTATCATAAACGTCTGTTTACCACAGACCTTATTTTCTGCAGTAATGCAAAATCCAATGGAAAAATCCCATTCCCATTTTTTACGAGGGAACCAGGGTGACATCAGCTTCCGGGTCATCCAAACATCTTCCCTGGGTCACTTTATAGTGAATGGCAAACTGTGCCACGAGGTAAATTTTCATATAACTTACCAGTTGACCTTTAATTAGGGCTTAAAGTTATGCATAATTAAGGGCGGGGCAATTTGAGAGACAGGCCTTTCGTGAGGGTCACAAGCCACAATATGGTCACTTCTGGCTCCAAAAACCAAATTGACAGCAATCAAAATGTCAAACTCAAGGCTTCGATATTGGGAGTGCACAAACCAATGCGTGACATTATTTTTGCAGTCTACAGATCTTATTAGTCGTGTTTAGACCCGTTTTGACCGTCTGAATGAAGCTGTATAATCTGCTTTGGAGAAGCAATTTCATGTCTGACAAAATAAACTGATGTTGTCATAGTAATGTAATCACGGTTTCTCATTTTGGGATTAAAGACTACAAGCTTTGAACAGAAAGTCTTGTTAAACTAAAGGTGTGCACAAGAAAAATAGCCATGGAGGGTTTAACTAACAAAAACATGATATCAGTTGCATTATGGGAAATTTAGGATCTCGTTTTTGGAGCTTGACCCATACTGGAAGTGTAATACTAAATTCCTGGAGAGCCGCTGTATCGTTTTTTTTTTTTTTTTGCTCGCTCAAACACTTATTTTGGTCCTGTTTTGTTGGAAACAGCAAGACAGAACAGTGGTACAGCTCCACCACAAAGGAGACGTAGATTATAGCCACAGATTAAAAATGGGATGTGTGATTTGAACCAGAAAACACAGTTTGAGCCGGACTCTCCCTTCGGCCTCGGGCTAACTGGAGGGGAAGGAGAAGGAGAAGCTTCTTGAATGCAAAACAGAATTCCCACAAGTAAGTTAAGAGGTGTGGATGAATGGTTAATGAAAGGTTAAGAGCAAAGTGTTCAGAGGTTTTTCAGATATTTTTTTTTCTACAACTCTGAAACGAGCAAATACCCCAGTGTGGCTTTAAAAAGTATTTTGGCGGTCTCCGTGGCCAACTAGGAACATCTTCTAACAGAAAAACTAATGTGCAACACTGAGGCTGACAAGGCAAACTACACTTCCCTCAAGAAGCACAAACATGCTATGTTATATTTCCCCATCGTTTCCGCAGTCAGCTTTATGAAGCCACAGCTGTTAGTCTTATGTTACAGGGTCAGAGATAAACATTTCAGGAAGTCGAATGTTCTTGATTTGACATGTTTGACATGTTAGGTTCTTATCCTGTTGCACACTCATACTAACTATTCTTAAAAATGTCAGTTCTGTTTAGCACAATTGGATCCAAGGACCTAAACTGCAGACTTTCGTGTATAAAGTGAGATGTTTTCAGTTCCCCAACAGCTACAAAAAAACAGAACTGAGAAGTTCGGAGCAGCATGTATCAGTATTTATAACTAAAGGCTGATTAAGGCTGAGTATCAAACCTCAAAATGTTTTATTTATAATTTGATTTGTGTCTATAACACATAAAATATAAAATATCTATTCTATCAATTTTAATCTGTATTTTACCTTGGTAGTTCAGTTGGAAGTTTTTGTGACTGCTTGTATTTAGGCAACATTTGACAATTTTGGTTTCTTTTTTTTTTTAATGAAAAGAATTTTGTAGATTTATATGTGTATATATATATATATATATATATATATATATATATATATAATTCCCAAAGCAAGTTATCTAAAACTCCTGTACTGCATTAGATACAACATTTGACTGTTAATAGGGTATAATTATTAGCAGCATCTATTTTAATTTGAAAATTAATTAAAATAAAAGTGCATCTAATTAAAATTACAAATAGACCAAATTACCCCCCCCAAAAAATAATGAAATTAATCTCAAAATTTTATAAAAAATAAAACAAGTTAAGTTCAACTGTGCTTTTTATCTGCAGCTGACCAAGACAGCTGTTTCATTTACAGGTAGAGGGAGAGAAAAAAAAGTTCACACAAATGAAAAATAATGAGGGTCAAATAAATATGCAATAATTGAAAAAAAAGGAAAATGATTATATACTGATGATTACGACGATTAAAATGTCTCTCACTCCTGTGATGCCAGGGATGTTGATAAGACAAAATACTTGATCTTATCCATTGAGGGATGGGTTAGACATCAGGAGAGGCTAACGCTTAGAGGCAACTGTGTGTGTAAGTAACTGTGTGTGTGTGTGTGTGTGTGTGTGTGTGTGTGTGTGTGTGTGTGTGTGTGTGTGTGTTTTATTTGTCAGGAGCTGAAATGGTTTTGGTGGCGCTTATGGCAGAAAGGGGATGCAGAAATGTTGAATGGAAATTGGAAATCCAACAGAAATCGGAACAAGACGAAAACTGCCATAGACAACGCCTTAAGCATCTCTGCCCAAAAGGGAAAAAAATGAAAGAGAGAAGAGGAAGGGGAGAACCGGAGGGGGAAAAAGACTCGGAGAGACAAAGAATGAAAAATGAAAGAAAACGACAGAGCCGATCTCACCATCAAACAAACACTCGAGCTGGACTTCCTTTTCTGACAGACAGCAATGGAAAGGAGGAGGAAAAAAAAGGGTCATCGGGAAACAAGGAACTTTATAAAAAGAGTTAAAAAGTGAAGCTGCCAGATTGATCCCAGAAAGAGAGAAAAATAAATTGGCTGCACAAGCTTGTACAGGAAGAAAGATGAGACAAGGGGACAGAAAAAGAATCAGCTGCAAAAACATTACAGGGAGTTAACTTTTAAAGGAGAACCAAAGGATTTAAATTATTGGTCGTGCAGTTTATCCATATAATGTTTGGGTTTTTTTTAAAGGGGGTCAGCTATTGTTTAATTTACTGTATGTAATTGGAATTTTATTTTGGCCCTTGTTGATCATGGCGCTTCACTGCATGCATTGACGCTGACTGTCGATCAAAACAAAGTAAGCACCAAGACATGGTGGCTCGTACCGCTGTGAATAAAATGAATAAATACATTTAAAAAACAAAACAGCATTTTAAAAGTCTATTGGTCTTTAAAATGTCCCTTACTTTCATTTTAATCTCACATTAGTAGTATCTGTGCCCCAACTTTAACTGCCACCTCATACACATAAATAAGCGGCTACTTTCGTTTTTTATTCAAGATTAATCAATTTCCCTAAACCTGAGAAATCTTTAATCACATTTTAAGCAACTAGAAAATCTAACAAACGGAGCACCAGAGCACAAAGGTAATCCAACATAAAGAACATACTGCTGTCCATATGCTCATAATATCAAAGACACATGTTATTAGAGAGTAGTTAGGGTGACAGACCAAAAGGGAGACAACAGGAGAGAGGAAGAGGAAGTAAGACAGAAGCAGTAAAGTAAAAAAAAAAACCAAACCTCATGGGTTAGAGAACTTACCTTCACACCATCCGACTTTTTGTTTAGTAAGGTTTTGCAAGCTGAAAGACAGAAAGACAAGATGGTTAAGACACATTGTGAGGGGTAATCGTCCTACAGGCACCACAGTGAGATCACTCAGTCGGCAGGACAAACCTAAGTAGAGCGTCCAATAAAAGTTTATCAGGCCTTGTAAAGCATCCACCTGATTTCACAACATGTATTTAGTAGAGTGCAACTGTTGTACAAGCAAAAATCTCACCAAAAAGTGTGGCGTATAATGAGGGCAATTAATGAAATGTAATATTTATGACTATGTGTATGTTTTGCAAATTGAAAATAAAAAGTGAACTTAGAAAATTGAATAATCAGCTAAAAAAAGGGAAAACTTTCAATTAAAAGAATTAAAATAACTGCTTTGAAGCATGTCTGTGCACTGAGGGCCTTTTTTTGGTATAAATACAAACTGACTTTGTTACAGAGCCAAATCACACCTTCAATTCACTTTAGGGACATAGTTTATGTTTGTATGAAGGCCAATTTCTGCTAAGAGAAGAAAAAAAAAGATTAGAAAAAATTGTACATGATAATAAAAATGGTAAGTATTTGAATAAGTGTTGAACTTAGAAAAATATGAGCTACAGTAGTAAGTCAAAATTTATGAGTGAATAACATTTATTAGAAATAATGTTAAAAAAATGTTCAAAAGTATCAGTAAAAACTTTAGTAGGTAAAATAATACAATTGTGACTATCTTATAATTATGACTTAATATTTCGTAATATTGATTCTTGAACACAAGTATTTATTAATATATTTGTCATGCATAAATTAATCTATTTTTCTCTTTTATTGGCAGAAATTAGATTCACAGCTTGACAACGGTGACCTTTGGTGAAATTAAAAAAACAAAACAGTAAGAGACATTTTGGAGATTGAGAGGCACTCATGCTGTAGTTCTGTTTTCAGATACTTATAAATATTATATCTGTCTATTGCAATTTTAAATTAAATCACTGGTTTTTGGCTTTCAAATGTTTCTTTTAATTTGGTCAAATTTCCCTTCCCATGTACTTTATTTCTTTTGAAAATTTGAATGGTTGTAGAGATAAAAAAAAAACTGCAAGCAACTTAAACAATAAACTTTAAATATAGGAGAAACAAATAAACAAAAAAGTAGTCAGCCCCAATCATTGACATAAATTTCAGCACAGCATAATAAGCACTTCTGCTAATAACTGATAACTTGATCGTCGTTAGGTGTTTTATCTGCAGACAATCCACCTCTCTGCAGAGGTGAGCAAATATGAATGGATGAATTAACTAATGAATTAATCAAATGAGTTACTTTCTGAGTCCATGAGGCACCTCTATCCAGAACAACCATTCATTTGCATGAGTGCCACAAACAAAAATGCATTTTATTTCAGTGCCATACAGCTAACACTGTCAACTGAGCCACTAGTGCTTTGTAAAAAGTGACATGTTAAAATAAGACTAAAATTCAAACCTTTGACATATACTCCACCAACTGCAATCTAACCAGTTCATGTTAAACGAAACTGTCTGTTAGCCTACATTAACCACATTGACATAATACCATGTGCATGCACCTGAAAAACTGAACAGTTATGACCAGATTTACATAGAAATGACACCAGCACACGACTGAATAAAATGTCCACATGCATGCACATACAAACACACATAGTTGAAAAATAAACACAAATACATTGTAACAGTGTAAACACTCAAATTTGTGTTAGTCATGTTCAGTGATCCTCCCTTACCTTCCATTTATAAAGTAGGAAGGAGGGCAATGAAGAAGGCGAGAAAACAGTAACGTATTTAATATCTGCATCTTAACATCTGAACTGAAAACAGAACTGAAGATGACAACTGCAGGAACAAACACCTGTCAGACTTTCAGTGTGTGTCAAAAGGCATTCTGTAAGTCATTTCACAGAGGTGGTGGGTTCATGCGATGACAGTGGCTCATAAACATGCAGCATCCACTTCAAAGTCTTTATCTTAAAAGGTGCCGAGGAGTGCATTCTCAACAGTTATCAAACTGAGCAGAAACCTTTATGTTCAAGACATCTCTGCAAAGTCATAACCAAATTTTCCAATTTTACACTGTATGCAACACAGGAGGTGAGGAAATTCAACAACTGAAATCAAACATCAAGATAAATCCACATTAACAACTTATTGGCGTCGCATCTGCTTTATCAAACCAGAAATCCTGCATGAACGGCCTTTAAGCAAGCAGCTGACCCTGTCATGTGACTGACTTTTTTCTGTGAATGGTTCAGTATGCTTCATACAAACTAGTCTGCACGACGAGTCGACCGAGCACATCTGAACACAAGAGCGTTTAAGGTTGTTCTGAATTTCAGAGGTGATGCTAAAAATCTGCCGTCACACAAAGCAAAGACGTGATAAACCGTGCAAATGGGGATAAGGAGGCACAATTTCAGACGGCAGGAAGTAGCCGCGTTTGTTTGATGTTGGTTTCAAAAATGGCAATAAGCAATAAAATCTTTGGGGAAACTTTAAGTGTGGAACATTTATCTTAAGTCCTTAAAACAGCCTAATACATGGAGCAGCAGCAACATTTACGGCCTGTGTCAACATTGCGTTCTTTTTTTAGAACACCAGCATCTTTGTCATTCCCAATAAGGAGAGCGCTTACTTTATGAGTGCTTTGGCTTTTTTTGTGCAGCTGCTCCAAACAGTTTTCAGGAAGACACTGGTGATGTCACTGCTGCCTCTTCAGCTAAGCTACTGTCACAATGAAGACAGGAAAGCTAATTTTTTTGGAAACAAGTAATGCTCGTGAGTGTTGTGCTTTTATAACTGTATAGATTCTAAGCTTGTTGCTAACTGTTTATTCAACCTTTGGCTAATAAGGTGTTAAATTATCTAGCTGTGGTGTCAAGATTTTGTTGCCAGAGAAACAAAACCAATGCATAGCACATCAGTTTTTATGAAGTGCTGGGGCGAAGCGCTCTGCCATCGCTTTTCTGCTGAGCAAACAGGCGATGTGGATATGGAATTACGGATTTCTGTTACTGAAACTTCTTATTTTATCTCTGTCTGTTATAAAGGAACTGAAGTCCTTTAGTTCAGCCAAAGACGTGGTACAGTAATAATTTCTCAGGACTATGACTTCTGATATTTTTTTTTATAATTTATCTCCATGATTGAAAACTTCTCAGTTAATTAGCTTGTTGCTGTTCAGTGGTATATAGTTTTTGGTATTCCATCTTTTATTTGTGCATTTACAAAGTATCTCACCACTTGTTCTTCTGTTTTTACTATATATAGTGTTTGCAAAGTACACCACATTATAGGGGCCCATTTTAGGAAAAAGCCCTACACTATATCTGCAGGATGCTTCTCTATAGATGCATTTTTCCTGTTCATGGACCAAATATGGCAAATATGACTGGCCTGAAATCACATGACCAAATACATTAAAGTGGGAACACCCCATTGGCTGATATGTTTGTCTATATTTAGTATATGATTGGCTGTCATTTATATGTTTTTTTCAGCTTTTTAGTTTTTATGATCTTATTTAAAAATAATGTGCATAAGCTGAAAATACATTTTTCATACCAAAATTGTTGCCAGAGTTTTGACCTCTTCAGATTAAGGTTTTTGGAAAATGACAAAAAATACCTAACAAAGCCCTTCCTAAATTCGAAGTCGGAAAGGTCTGAGGGGTGGTGGCTTAAGACACTGTTTGATGATCCTACAAACACTCTGTTTGAAGCATACTGACGCCTTTAGGTTCTTTGTGGTCACACAAACACAACAGAGCAGGCGGAAGAGAGGAGACAAAGAAAAAGAGATAACAAAGGACACTGTGCATTCTGTTGATACAGCTTCCCATGCAGGTTGGCATACTGTTCTGTACTGTATGCTCATACACATGCTTGGCTGGCTGTTAGTGCCAGAGCCATGCGGAGGGAAGGTTGCAGCGAGCACAGGCAGGCATCGACTGGGCATTAGCCGAGGACTGTGGATACAAACCAATTCGAAGGAGGTAAAACTGGGAGCGTTACGTGAGGTTGAAGGCTGGCGTGTCTATTTATATTTGTGATATAAAAGGTTAAAATGTTTACACCGTAGAGAGAAGGATATGCAGCCTGCACAAGTTGTGGTAATGCTGAGATGTGTAAACAGAGCTTTGCTAGGTGGCAGCTGCGTTCGTTGGAGGGATGTCAGAGGGTCATGCTGGGTGTCAGTTAAATGGCCGTTGTGTTCGACACAGGAAATTAAATAGCCGGTCCTGGAGAGGAGCTCTGTTTATGAGAGCATCAAGACACGCGGCGATACTGAAAGGTCAAGAGCCGAGCTTTGTTTGTGGTATCCATTTACATGTTTGTGCGTGTGTTTAGGATGCCCCAGTGCAACGACGACCATACAAAAGTGGTTCATCAGTGTGCAGGCAGCAGGCAGCAGGTGGAGGGGTTCAAGCAGCCCAGGCCACATGCCAACAGCCTGAGTACAAAGTTGGCAGTGCCCGACTCCAGCACCCCCTCAAGCAGACGTACCTTCCTGTGCCATTGCGGCCGTGCTGGTGGTAGCGGCAGGGCTGGTATGCTGCCGTCCCACTATTGGACAGAAAGGGATTCAATGTGGACGCAAAGGTGGGACGAGAGCCTCGCTAAAACCTGACAGCCTTTTTATTTTCTGGATTTCTTAAAGTTTTCATAGTATTACACAAAACATGGGCTTCAACAAGGTGGATCAAGTGGGCTTACTGTAGTCAAGCTTTTTTGTGATACCTAACTCCTTTTTATTAAAATGAAGTGAAGCAGAAGATGGGAAATCTTCTCAGCACCAAAGTACCTGCGCCCCAAACTTATCAGTCTTATTTCCGTGGACATTCATTTGATAAACGTGCCTGCAGTTACGTATAAAGCAATTCAGAGGTCTGGCTCGTCTTGCTTTCTTCAGTCCAGATCAATCTTGACCGGTAGAGAGTAGCTGGCTGTAATCCAAGGAAGCTGCTTTACTTACATGAACGCATATAAACACAAGGCCAATAGCATTAATGCATTAGCTTGCTGGACAATTGTCTGGCCCACAGAATTGGGTGTTCAATCAAAAGTGAACTGTGTTTTGGTGATCAAACTGCTTACGAGGAGGAAATCCGAGCCAAAGCCCTGAAGTGAAAAATCAAAACTGCAGACGGAGCTGACAAGCAAATGTGAACAAGAAGTAAAATTTGCAGTTATAAGGAAAACAGATTCAGACCCAAAAAAAAAGTACAAGAGAGGAAGAACAGAGATTTCTATCATTTGGCCGCTATGAGATATCAAATGAGGAACAAATGATTACCAATAAAGCCTATAAAACTTCAAACTAAAATGTCATTATTATCAAATATAACAGCAAAAGAGACGTTTGTCACAAGACTGTCTCTCTAAATCCTGGTGCTTACTTTAACGGCTTCATTCAAATATGTGTATTATGAGCAGCACCGGGCCCCGTTTTGTAGTTTGTGGGCCAAATCAGACTCCCTTGATGTGTGATTAGTATCCCTGCCAAAGCTCACCTGAAAAGTTCCTGGACACCAGCATCGTTGTGAGGATCGCTCCCTGGAGAGACACAAAAATCAACACGATAAGAATCTGTGTTACACGGACGTGTGCTCGTGTGTGTGCGCATGTGAATATCCACACTCACTTTGAGTTTCCTCCTGGCGTTGAACTTGCGCAGACACTCCACAGTCTCTTGGCGATGCATCATGGAGGCCACAGTGGAACGTTGCTGTATGTAGAGGGGAGGAAACAACATTATAGTGAAATCTAACTTCCTGTTTCTCCAGCCAAATACACATTTTTTCTATATTAGGACATTAAATGACCAACTACTTTGTTTTTTTTTTTTTTGACCAAGAGTGGGAGTTAGCTTTACCGTTAGAAATGAGCAACCACAGCTGGTACCACTGCTTTGGATATCTGCAGTTTCACAGTTACATGACTCAATTTGAGCACATCTCCAGCTTTGGAAAGGCATGACATTTTCCCAGTTACATCAACAGTACAAAATATTAACAACTACAACAACTTTAAACAATAATGACCCACTCACTGTGCATTACTCCTTACTTAATGGACACCTGTCAGCGAAGCAGAACCACGTATTTCTATGGTCATGGTATTAACATATACACCTATCAAAAAGTTGTCTAAAGTGCTTGAGTGCATAATGTAGGTCTCTGTAGGTGTAGAGCACTCCATGATTTTAACACTAAACTAATAGATATGATTGTGTTATTGTTTTGAAAAGCAGAGCCAAAACCTGAACACTTAACATATTTTACAGTGTAACTCTGGCAGTTTGCATGTGTGTGTGTGAGAGAGAGAGGTGACTGCTTGATAAGGCAGAGGGTGAAAAACTGTAACGCAATTTGTTGAAAGATGACCCCAACATCTACGCCAGTGTTTGACGTGCTGGTTAAGAATTCTTTTGAAGACGAGGAATGTGACTTACGCAGACCCAGGGATGCTTGAGGGCCTGGTCGGCAGTGATCCTTTTGGCAGGGTTAATCGTTAACATCTGATTGATCAGATTCTTGGCCTCGGGGGTCACTGTGTCCCACTCTGGAGAGGGAAACTGAAAGAGGGAGATAAAAGAGCAAGAGGTGTTAAAAATGTATATCACTGTTCTTGCGCTTTCATTTAACATTTTATCACGGAACAACTGGCTTCACACACATGCATTATGAACACATATATACTCATAAATTCATATGTTTGTGTCAAAGAAATGAAGAAATTGTTCTTGTTTCAGTCACTTGACAATATTTTGTTTTTGGCACTAATTAGTTACCCAGATTGAGATTCAGCTTATGATTCAAAAACATTGTCATCTTAGCATAATTAACCCTCAAGAGCCCAGCAACTGCAAAATGTGCCGATACACCAGGTAGTTAGGCAGAAATTAGAGAATCATGAGTGGTATGTTACCACCACAGCAGGAGACTGGATGTTATGTTGGTACTGATGACCAAAAACAGCTCTGACAGTTACTGATATGCCAGTTAAAAGAAATAAAATATTAAATGCACTTCTCTTCATATTGTCATTTATATTTTGATTATTAGCAAGATGATATCTAGTGTAATACCCTGCTACTCTTGACTCTGAAATAATTACAGACACAGCAGGCTAGAGTTGCAGCCTGTGAGTAATCTGTGTCTCTCTGCATATGCATTTCAAGAAGGATCGTGATGATAGCAGGAGACATAAGAATGTCTATTCTGCTGAATCTACTTAGATTGTGTAATTTGCGACTGTCAGTTTCACAGAGAAAATTCTCAACTTCAGATGATCAAGTGTAAACTTCATGCAAACAGGATTTACAAATACGAAGAAGCGATGAAAACCAAAGTGCATTTAATATAGATTTGTAGCTTCTATAACCAGATCATTTGAAGCAAAAATAGAAAGATCATCTTTTTATTCATGAATACAATATCTGATCATTATAATATATACAAATAGCAGACCAGGAGTTTTGGTTTGGGTCCATTAAAAGTTGAATTTGAACTTCACCATTAATAGACTTCAATTATTACAGGCTGCAACTTATCTCTTTTTACAAGGCATTCATGGGTGCACTGGACTGAAATTACGTCAGTATTAACCCAATCTCCACCGGCTCTGCTCTGAAATGCTGGACCTTGTGCTTTGTCGGCCACTTTGATTTGTCTGTTTTATCACTTTATCTACCTTTTCACTTTTCCTGAACATGTTTAATGCTTCCTTATGTGATAATACATCCACTTAAAATCACTTATCACAAACATAAGATGATTCATCATGTTTATCTAGGCATTAAAGACATGCACAATCAGACCGCAAACTTAATAAAAACTGCAGCGTGCATTTCTGCAATGGATATTTTCTTATTAAATTTGGGTCAGACACTTTTGCAGATTATTAATAGATTGTATATAGATAAAGCATGTTATCCGGACAATGTATGTACTCTGAGAAAAACGTTTGATAAGTACAATAGTGACACCCAATTAAGGTCTGTAATTAACTTGTCTTTTGTTTTTGATCACGTTAATCTCTGTTTAACATTCCTGTCTTTAAGAGGTTGTACCGGGCTGAGTTTTAAAGCTAGAGTGATGATACTGGTATCATATGAAACTAGAACACAGTAGGAATCTATTGGTGTCATGCCCTGCTATCTTCTCAGTAAGAAGGTAGAATAACTGTCCAAAGTTAGGCTAAACTTTGGCAATGGAAAAACGGCATAGCTATTTCACAGGAATCACACCTCTGACCTCAAGATATCTAAATGAAAATGGGATCTATGGGTACCCATGAGTCTCTTTATTCTCATCCCATGCAGTTTTCTGCTGTCATGTGATTCCTAATCAAGACAATCTAGTAAGAACTGCTTCAGTTTGTTAGCATGGATTTCACAATTGTTTTGTAACTGAAAACATGCGATCAAAAAATGCGATTAATCACTATTAACTACAGAAATTCTGTGATTAAAAACGATTAGAAAAATGAATTGTCTGAAAGTCCCCCCCAAAAAAATGTTCTACTTTCTTTTGTTTTGGGAAATGCACAATGTGTTGATTAGTGGAAATATTTGTCTTAATGGGTCATTTCAGTAGTATGAAAGAAAATCACTCATTGTTTTATTAAAGTAAAATGGAGTGATTTTCAGACTGCCGTGGCTCACAGTCAATGCATGCCCTTCAGGAGCAAGCCCTTCAGTTGTAACAGGTGGGAGTGTTAAAAGTCAGCATAAGTTCTCGCACTCCACACCTGCCGCCCTCAGCTCTCCATACTAGCAGCATTAATCGCCAGCAAACATGTTTACTACTAAAAATCAAAGCAAGTTGTCCAGAGACATTTACTTAAAGCATTAGAGTGCCAGTTGTCAATTACTGACCAAAAGGAAGAAAAATGCAATTTAAGGCATCTACATGACAGTGATACTCAAGTGCACATTATTACAAGTGCTTGTCAGTCTCTTCATTTCAATGCTCATATTATGCACATTCATTAGATGTGGTTGCTTCCAATTATGGAAATTAATACGGGTAATAAATTCCTATCTCCCAGAGGACTATGACAAGATCTGATAAATAAGCCTATTGCTCTTTCATAGTGTATCACTCCTTTCTACAGCTAGATCAAAATCATGCAATAACAAGACACAAGCAATTAAAAACTAAAATTAAATTTCTAAATGACTTGCATGACAGAATGTGGAGTGTGTTATTTGACGAGACTTGAACTGAAGGTGTCCTGCAGGGCTCATCTCGAGGCTCTGTGCTTGTTTAACCAGTCGCATAAATGATGATTAAGATTATGTATTAGAATTCAAGTTTTATGAAAACAGATGGAGTTTTCTTTCTAACAGACTCTACGAAACGCATCACTCATCTTCATGGATCCATTTGTAAAATACATTTAATAAGCAAACCTGTGATGAGCGAGCAAAAATGAGCTCCGTGAAAGAGGAATTATCAAAACGCACTTATAATTATTTTTTACTAATAAGATGTGTAAACTCTTAAGCAGTGGGCTTTACCCCAGTGCCAGAGTGCACCAAGCCTTTATTTCTAATTCGCCTTGTTGAACAATTGAAGTAAAAACTGTCTCCATATTAACCTGTTGTCTTGATAAATTCAATATAATGTACATTTCCACGACACGACTGACTCATTCTGTCATGGTCATGTCATACTTAGTATTTCTTAAATGGAGTCTGGAGAATTTGGGCTTACACAAGTAACCCTTAAAAGGTTTTCAAATTTCTTTGAACCTCTGCATATGCAGATTACACACACAGATGTAGAGGAAGGTAACTACAAGAACATAATAAAAAATACTCACATCATATGCGCCAGCCTTGATTTGTTGGTACAGTTTGTGTTGGTCCTCGTCCCAGAAGGGAGGGTAGCCCACCAACAAGATGTACAGGATCACACCTGACAAACACATAAAATCTACATGAATACACTGTTAATACAACCTACACAGAAAAACATGTGAAATATAGTTTCAGAGGCATGCATTTCCTAATAAACATTGAGATTATGAATGCAGCAGCATACAAACAGACAAAAACTAGACTGACCACATGCCCAAATGTCCACTGGTTTGCCGTACGGGTCCTTTCTCAACACCTCTGGGGACAGATACCCTGGAGTTCCTGCGAAACCTGCAAAAAAACATATAAACTTGTTTTATGAAATTGCAACACATTAATGAAATACAGTATTATGTGTGATTAATGTATGATTTAAGAAACACTATGAGTTCACAAGAGTTTCTGATCTCCCTATCAAGTGCTACAAAATGCTAAATATTTGTGTGTGTGTTTTCTAGACAAATGAGCGCAGTGAAATTATCTCAACATATCTTTATCTTCCTCTTCTTTTAATGTCTTAACTGAATTAAACAATTGAGTCCCCCATTTATGCTGTGTTGAATGCAAAACTAAGATTCACATGAGACCGTAAAATAACTAAACTATGAACACACACATGCACCGATTCTACAAGACTGTTAACACACACAAAATTGTTTTGGACAGTTCTTTAACAAAGATTTTTCCCTCAGGACAAATTATTAATTATTTAGTACCTTCTCTAATATGTACACTCTTTAATTCTGTTATAAAAGGAAAAAAATAGAGCAAATGATTATCATAATGTATATAAACACAAACTCTGGCTCACCACTAATATAAAACTTTATTTTATCAAGCAGAGATGAAGGTTTCTCTTCTGAAGCAAACATTGCTGCTGAAAGGCAACAGTGTGGAATAAATGAAGATAATAAGATTAAAAATTAAAGCTGTTGTCAAACATTGTTTCTTACCGAACCATGCCTGTTGGTCCCCCTGCACCTCGATGGCGAGACCGAAATCTGCAAGCTTCACCGCTGCTCCCTTCATCTTACTGGCCAGGAGCAGATTCTCTGGCTGCAACACACAGAGAGAAATACTTGTTTAGGATGAAATATTTTCACTTAGGCTACAACTAGTGACTGTTTTCAACTTGTTAATTAATTTATCTGTAAAACATACAGCAAAAAAAAAAAAAAAATAATAATAATAATCATAATCACAATCAATCAAGTTTCAGATTTTTTCTCACCCCCCAAGGGTCTTCAATTTTTTAGTGAAATTAAGAAAAGTCAGTTATCAAGAACAGAAAATAAATTTAACCTTGAACAAACTATGTTTTTCATAGTACAAAATACATCCTAGCATAGTTATGAGCAATAAGAGGGAAAAATACATTTAATTAAGGGCAAAAGAGATAAGCATGTACCCTCCTTCAGGAAATGTCCTATGTGTCTGCATGACTGGATGAGCTGCAGGAGCTCGATGACATCTACAGTAGTAATGAGGCATGATTTGGTCAAGCAGGCCACAAAGGCTTCCCCCAAAGAAAAGACCTTTTCAGTCAGCAGTCACAGAATCTAACACAGAATTTCTGACACTGTCCTTCTGATCACACAATCATGCAAAAAGCCAGGACCTGGCAGAGATAAGAACACATTAACTTTGATTTGGTCGTCTTAACTGCTTCCTGGCTTTCCTCATTTGTGTCTCATTACATCATAGTTCCCGTCACTTAAGGAAGAGATGAAAGGAAGAAGAAAGTGAGCAAAAGCTTCAGCTCAAGTGTAATTTGACACAAGGTCAAACAGTGATTAAAGCAGCACAGCTGTTTTAGATTTTTCTTTATAATACAGAGTTGACTTGCTTATTTCTTTATAAGGTGACTTAGTGGTTGGCCTTTGGTTTAACTCAAACAGCCATTTAAGCTCTTTCTCTGATGAATTTGCAGGTTTTAACTGACATGGTTGTAATGTTTATCTTCAACCGTATGCACCGCCCCCTCACAAACTTCAAATCACTCAAAGTGATGTCTGTCAGCAAACCCCTAGCTGGGAGAAGCTGGCAGGAGTACCGACACAGAACCTAACTAATGTACTGCTATACAGGGGTCAGCAACAAAACACATTTGAGCCACCTAAACAAAACTCCCCATTGAAAAGAAAACTTTTCAAAACTCCTAAATTTGCACTTTATTTAGAATATTTTCACCACATTATATTGCAGTCTGTCAGAGCTTTCCATCAGATAACTCAAGGGTGTTATATCACTTTCTTCAAAGCCAGACTCCATAGGAAAAACAGTTATTTAACTTTGCCAAAAATGGGAGTTGCTGGTCTACCGCTGCCTCAATCAGTTAGTAAGCTTGCATTATTGTGTGACTTTAGCAGTTAAAATTGTTAACTCGGATTCACCGTATTCAGTGAACTTAAATTACTGTTTTTGTTAATAGTCTGGTGGCTTTGACAAAAGCATAGATGGGCTTCCCTGTGGAAATGCGCCGTCTGCAGCAAGGTAAAGTCCTGAAAATATTCTCAATAGAGAGACACTGAAACTGTAGGAGATTTTTTTTTAGGAGGCTAAAATATGTTGTAGTCAACTGCAGTTCCTTGCTCAGCTTCGGTGTTGGTACACCTGTCCGTTTCTCTAAACTGGGCTTGCTGACTGACATCTACTGAATGTAAAACAATGACTATGGGTAAGTATCTATCACAGCCCCACATCAAAAGATCTGAACCATCCTTTTAATAAACAAGATAACGGCCATAGGGTTGTTTGCCTCTGCGCACCAGTCAAGTTGCACTTACAGTTTACATCCATGCTTGTAAAAACACAGTTTCTTCGCACACATAAGATCTATACAATCAGCACAGTTTCAAGGTGGACACCCAAGGTTCTTGAGTTATGGCCAAAAACATGTATGAGGTCACCTTGACCTTGATCTTTGACCTTCAACCACCAGATTCTAACCAGTTCATTCTTGAGTCCATTTGTGCCAAATTTGAAAAAATTCCCTCAAGGTTTTCTTGAGATATCTTGTTTACAAGAATGAGACAAATGCAAGATCACTATGACCTTTGACCACCAAAATCTATCAGTTTGTCCTTGAGTCTCCTCAAACGTTTTTGCCAAATTTGAAGAAATTCCCTCAAGATGCTTTTGAGACATCACATTCACAAGAACAAGACTGATGAGGTCACAGTGACCTTGACCTTTGACCTATGGCCACCAAAACCTAATCAGCTCATCGTTGACTCCATGTGAATATTTGTGCAAAATTTTAAAGAATTTCACTTGAGGTGTTGTTGAGATTCACAAGAATGTGCCAGATGGATGGACAGACAGACGGACATCCCAAAAGCATAATGCCTTTGGCCACGGCCATCACCGGCACGGAGACGTAAAAAGGACGACAAATGCTGTATGAGGAATACTGCGCAGAGACACTTCTGTGGGCTACACAAAATGCTTTTTTGAATTTCCCCTGCCATGATTTTGGGCATTAAGAGTCTGATGATGATCTGGCTCGCACAATGATCAGATCTCAGCCGGGTGTAAATGCAATCTGAACATCGAGACCTTGTTCTTGGGAAACGATATGAAACTGAACAAGCTGAACGAGCTTAAAGGTCATCTCACTCCTCTTGCTATCTCAACCTGCCTTTCAAAAGCAACAGACGACCCTTTCCCTGACAAAGAAGAAATTTGGAAAAAGGAGAGTCCGTGCAGGGGCATCGAGGGATGACATGTAAGACGAGGGTCATGTGACTGTCTGTGGTGCCTGAGCTAATGCTAACAAACTGCTCTGCTGGTTATGTTTACCCTCTTACAGTATAAGTGATGTTAGCGGAAAAATAGCGTATGGATGTCTGTGGCTGCCGCCTCTTGTGGAGGTCTCTAGAGTATCTTGCATTGCTTTCCTAGACCTCAGACCTTTTGTCTACCAGCTCTTCCTACCTAATTTGCACACAGAGTAACTCTCCAGGTATCCAGGTGAACATACCAGGTGTAAATGGGGTCAAAATAGAAAACAGGTGTTTATGGGCAAACAAACAGTACGAATCCCAACTGGCAGACCTGATGTGTGTGTGATGTGTGTTCCTTAAGGGCAAAAGTCTTTGCACTGGTTTTAAACATCCTCATCACCTCAAATGCTGACAGACAGACTGATGTCTGACACTGTCTTTGGGCTCATAGTCTGCTTCTTCTCATCTGTCACTCTCTCCATCTAGTTTCCTACTTATCCATTCATCCATCCCTCCCACCCTCTATCGGGCAGAGCTGAAACAATAGGAAAGAGAGAGAACGGGGGGAGCCGCACAGGGACAGAGAGCCGGAGTGAAAGCAACAGAAGAAAAGAGAGCGAGAGACAGATAGAGACAGATAGATGGGAGGTGGCATAATGAGTCCCTACGCTGGCGCTGCAGCAGCCGGGTGACCTCACCCTACAGTTACCATGGCAACTCAGCCTGCCACCAGCCAACAGCACTCAACTCTTTCTCTCTAATTCTTGTTTTCCCTTCAGCGAGTAGCCCTCCCGAGATGACACGGAGGCAAAAATATGACGTGTGAGGTCACACCTCTCCATGGCACACTTTGCTGGCGTTATTAGTAATTTTATGGCTCAAATACAGATGTCACTCCTGGCAGCTGCATCCCCAGGAAGTTCTTGTAAAGAAGAAAAAAATATCAGATGTTGCTTCATTTTTAGCTGTCAGATGATTGGAATATTTGCTTAAGGACCAAGAATATTCCTCCTGAAAGTAGTGGCAATTGATGTTTTTTTTTTTTTTTTGGCCACTTAGCAAAACAATAAATTGACAATAAATTTCGATGATATTTCCATGCCTTTGAGGAAAACTTTCACAACCACACAAAATCCAAAATTCACTCTCCCTTTTTCTTGGGTTTGCTTAATGCTTGACTATGTTCACCAGCACGTCTCTAACTTTGTCCGTTTGTTATTTGGAACGGGCGGGTACTGTACAGTGGGTTTATTAGTGCTTTTTCCACTAAAAATAGCTGCTGGGAACCAAGTTGATGAGATGGAAACAAGAAAACAAAGTTTACCAACCAAAAAAATAATAAGTTATTATAGGTTTAAATAGGAAAAAAACACCTGATTTCACTGTCTCAGAGTTTGGATATAAATTTGTATCAGCTCTTCATTGAAGCTATTATGGAAATAATGCACTTATTCCTTACTAATACTCATACTTTGGGTAAAAACATTTGACAAACACATGTAATGTAATGTATTACAATATTTAAAGTTGAGTTCAATACTCAAATCCCATACATGTTTTTATGCCACTTTAGTCTTGTGGACACATACATTCAGCCTGACATATTTGGTATTTTCCAAAACTGTGGGATCTCTAACACAATTTAAAATGCATTTTGGTTCGGTCTGGATGATATTCGACCACACAGAATGATGCAGCACGGGTGCATTTTGAATACATGAAAAGAGAGTTGTACATTAACTATTAATGTGCCGGTAATTCATTTCTATCCTCATCATCTCTCATCATTATCGTCTTTCTATAACTCTTCCCACTCCGAGTTCATTTGATACCGAGATCCATATGCAAGTCGAAAAATCTATAGAATGCAACCCGAGTCCATTTATGCCACTCAACAAAACCCAGACTCTTTCTTTTCCAATTAGGTTTGTCTGCTTACCCTAGAGTAATGGTTTCATTTTGCTCAGCCACATTAAAGTAACAGACCCGATTGCCAGGCAAACTATCAAAGTTTAGGACTCTGAACTGGCAATAAAAGAAATGTGGTGCAATTATCCAGGTGTTCAAATCTAAGCTCACTTCGCCATCTTCATTCGCCGTAAATATTAAAAGGAAATCACACAGCTGAGAAGGTCAGAGTGCTGTTGGTTTCTGTTAGGGGTGAACAGTCTGGCTGCGAGGGAAATCGTCACTGGCCGTCATCTCATCCACCAACCCGCTATTAATAGCAGCTGGTCTGCTTTCGTCACTCCTCAGCAGTGCAGGAGGGGGGAAGAGTAGACGGAGGAAAAAGAGAAAGGGGTTAGAGGGAAACGGGGAGGGGGTACAGACATAGAGGAAGATCGGAATAGAGAAAGCAGGTGAAGAGAGAGAGGGATGACGCTTATCTGTTAAGGTGTTCTTTACGTCACAGTGTGACGCCTACTGCTGTGAACCTCCACAAACGTCTTTCATCTTCATTCACAACACATAGTGCTGTTTAGAAGAGATTTTTGAACAACAACTAGACGCTATCCACAACTGGTAAATGATAACTCACCTTGAGGTCCCTGTGCACAATGTCATGCTGGTGGATGTGACTGACGCTCTCCAGGATCTGATTGATGCAGTGGCTGCAGGAGACAAGAGATGAATGAGAAACAGAAGAGAGACACATCTGTCAGTCCACAACAGCTGAGAGACAACAGAGTGCAGACTGAGGTAGAGAAAGAAAAAATGTCAACTGAGGATTTTTAAATATTCGAACCCAACACAATGTCCAAATCTTGTCATTTGTGTACATTTTAACGGGGATTTTTTTAAGTGAATTCATATAACATTAACGGTAAAATAAAAGACTCTGAATTCCAACAAAAATAAACAAATATGGGCAACTGTTCCCAGAAATGTCAAAAGCACTGAGTGGAATTATAAGCTGGAGAGAGAGATACACTAAAGACGTGCTGAAACAGGCCAAGAAAAGAAGGAAAAGACGGATAAACGACAAGGACGGATGACAAATCAACAATTGTGGGGGCTGTGTTTGACCATTTCTGTCTTTTTCTGAGACAGACAACCAAACACTCACACACACACCTCACGCCCTGACTGACCAGCAGTGCACGGATAAGAAAGCAAGCAGGTTTTGAAATTCTCTCTCTAGCTCTCTTTTTCATTTGTTTTTTTACTCAACTGTTTCTGTCACTTTTCATGTGAACCTCTGAGTGCAACACGATGAATATCTTTAGAATAGACAATCTAAAATTGTGCGCCTTATTTAACCATTTGAAACCTGAGCAAATTGGAATAAGAAGCTAATGAGCAACAAAAGAAAAAATGACCCGAAAATTATAAAGAAATAAGCAAAAAGTACAAGAAAATTACTTGAAAATTAGAAGAAAAAAAAGGCAAACGAGGCAAACAAGACAGACAAGAAAAATTACAATAATTCTGTAACAAAAGTTTAAATAAGCAATTATGATTTAAAAAAAGAATTCCCTAGTTTTCCTATTTTCCCAGGTCAAAAAAAGTTTTAAATTTTATTTAATAAATTCTTGCAATTTGAGTTGCTCACTGAATTTTGTCCTATGTTTTTTTTCTTTTTTTAAAGAAATCACACTAATTTGCTCAGGGTTCACAGGTTTAAACTCTTTCAAAAGGCATCTGAAAGCGTGATATCACTCCAGGTTTCAAAGCCTTAAATGATATTTCATCTACCTTTATCCCATACTCTTTATCCTTTTAAGATCCCAGAGAAGAAAGTTTGAATATTTTGATATAGCATAGGTTAGGATATTGGGATGTAAGAAACATATCACAAGGATTTTTTACTCAAGAATATTATTCTTTAATATTTTATTACATGCATCTTTAAGGCACATTTAATTACAGTCACCTACCTGATGAAATTTTAAGAAATGGAACAGTTAAGGTATTGTGCATGCTGTAATCTGGTTATACATGCTGTGTGTGCTGATGTGTGTGTCTGAGAAAAATACCAAATTTTCAACATGGTAGCTGCAGCTTGCAACATTAGATAATTTCCTGTCACTTATTATGACACTAATCAAAGCAGCTGGTGCATTTAAGAGTCATGCATCAGCGTGTGAGAGCCCTGTAAGAATTGCAAATGCACCTGCATTTTACAAGCGACAATCATTTGTGAAACGTCACACTGACACATTGTAATCTGCCTGGAGTTGGACGGGAGGATAAGTGGTGTATGTGGGAGAAAAGTTTGGTGCATTTTTATGTGAATATGAACGTGTGGGTGGGCAGTGTGTGTGTGTGTGTTGTTGAGGCGGCATCTTATGTAAGCTTGTCCTAAGCTTACGTGTCAGCAGTTTTGCTGGTCTGATGCGCAGTTAAAATTACTATTATTTATTTTATAGTACGTTGAGCTTGACATTCGTAAAGTTGAAACCAGGGTCAGGGGCAGGCGGGTGCACACAGACAGATTTTGGGAGAGTAGTGCTCTCTCTCTGTGAGACAGAATCAAAAGAAAAGGCCTTGACTTTGTGTCCAAATTAGGCTACATCTGGATTCCACATTTTTTTCTCCTGTCTGTTGCTGCAGCTATAAACTGATGCCCATCAGATTGCCTTCTGCTGTCCTTTCTCACTTACGCATCACACATCCCCTCACATTTTCTCTCTTGCCCTGTCTCCAGTTCTCTTAACCCCATATCTCTCCCGTCTCGCCTTCTTCTTTGCTCATTTTTTCTGTCTCAAATGGATTATTTGGTTTAGGATCATCTGTCCATCCTCTAGACAACTCAAAAGTGAATGCCTGATAGCCCGGACTAGTTTTAGTCTTTTTCTTTACTGTACTGTTGCTTTGTTTCCACTAACTACAGCCAAGCTAATATCTGCTCAGCTGTTATTTGTATGTATGTGGCTTTAACTACCAGCACAAGCTGAGGCACTTAAACTGGCTGTCCATACATTTGATGGACATAACACATGAGATCATCATGGCATTGTCAATAACAAGTTTTGTTTTTGGTAGATTCTTAAATGAAGTTCAGAAAAAACACTCTCGCAAGATGACATTATTATGTGTCAAAGGCTGGCAGGAGTTTTGGCATTTGTTAATAAGAAACTTTCTGAGTCTGACTTGAATTTGTTTTTTTTATGCAGATGTGCCGAGAGGCTTGGCCAAAGTTAATAAATTTGTACATGGCCACTGGAAAAGCTTTGTTCTGTTATCTTCTTGCCTTTATTTCTTTCTGACTTGAGACAGCTCAAATGCCGCCACACTTTCGATTTGAAACTGGAGGGTGCATCTATTTCACTATCGCGTGTTGCGGAGCCTTTTCCTTCGTCTTATTTACGTTGGCGAGTTGTGTCTAGTCTCTGACATGACGTAGGACGTTTAACACGTAGTGACGTGGCACGTCGAGCAAGCGAAGGTATGACTAGTTTACATCCTCTGCTGTTTAAAAGAGTATCATGGTTCACTTTTCATTTCACCGATTTCAATCTCATATTTTTTATCGATTTTTAACTGCTTTGCGATGCATCGTTACATCCCTATTTATTAATGTGTTGAGAGTTGTATGTCTTCTTAATGTTTTTGTTTGATCATTGATTATTTAATGTAATTTGCACTGAAGTTTGAGTCAGTACATCAACTAACTTACACATGACTGACCAAAGCCTGCTCCACCATTAACCTGCACACTTCATGCAGGTAATGTGCTGCGCTGCAAAAAACAACTGCAACTTCTAACAACAGGCCCAAAATAATGCTTCAAAACTCAGGACAGCATTATTTATTCATGGAATTAAATTTAAAAGGCCTGAGTCACACGGTCGAAAACAAAGCGAATACTGTGTACTGAAAACAAACTGAGAGAACTGCTAGAAACCACAAGCACTGCTTCTGCTACCAAAGCACGAAGTACATGAACACAGATTCTAATGGAAAAACATTTTGTGCTTTCACAACCAAACTTCGCTACTTGCAGCCTGAACTTTTGCTTTGGCGGCCACAAAAAACTTAACATGCAGTAAATTTGACCAGTGACACATATACATAACATGTTTACACATTAGCATGGTGATATACTGTACCTGGCATCTGCCTCGCTGTAATACTCTCTAGCAACGATGTCCTCAAACAGCTCTCCCCCAGTGACGCTGCAGACAGACAAAATTCACACTTTCAATATTTCTCTATGTTTTTTTTCAGGTATTGATTCATGTTGATATAAGTTCATTCACTTCTGTGGTAATGTGTAACGTGCTTAAACTGGTGCTTTAAGAGGCCACTTAATAGGTTGCTGATAATACAAGCCTCTACAAGACTTGCATGGCTGTTTTTTTGTCCCTCAGATACAGAACTGATCAGCTGTTTCACCAAATGTAAACTAGAGCTTGAATGGAAACTTTTAGCAAAACTTATTCAGTGCTATGTGTTTATCCTAAACAGTTATTGCTACCTTTTGCCCGTCACAATCGAACACTGTTAAATAACATTTCAGTAGGCGAAACACATGCTGGATACAATTCGAAGACAAACTCCCACAAACTAACTTGCAAAAGAAATAAAGTTATTGGTACGATCCCGCGACTTCTGTAGTTATCAAAACAACAACAGGAGTTTGTCTGCAAATTGTCTCCTACTCATCCCTCTCAGTTTGGAAATAGACGTGTGAAAGATTCTTTTGTTCTGAAACACGTGTAACAAAGATGAATGTGTGGCAAGAAGGCTGTAACTGTGAGAAACATTTAAAGTAATTGAAAATTTGAACCTGAAAGTAGACAGCTGTTTTGTAAATATACACTGAGTTGGGGAATATAAAACTTGATATTTAACACATTAGTTGTTTTCACAGAAAATCAAAACAAATATAGTACTGGTTAAACTAAATGTTATACAGAAATAGAGCACTACTAAAAGAGAGGATGTGAAAAGACTCTTTTTTTTTTGCTTTTATTTTTCTTTGATGCAATTCAATGAAGGATGAAAAGAAAAGCTTGCCCATCTTAACAGTTGCCATCATCTTTATCTGTGGGGTAAATTTGGTGGGCAGGGAGATAAATTTACATTATATATGTGATAAACATTCTGAAAAATTACTGAAAAGAAGTTTTATTAACATACTGTCATTATTAAACATCTTTATGTGAATACTATTAAGATAGGGCTTGATTTAAGATTATACAGACCTTTCCATCTTGGCAAGTCAGTGGAAAAGCTGATAAACTGTACAGCTGTGAACAGTGACAGTCATGGAAAATAAAAGTGTCAAATCGCATACCTCCAGGGTGAAGCAATTCATCCTAGAGGTATACTGCCGCTTGAACCTGAGCCGTGTGTGTGTGTGTGTGTGTGTGTGTGTGTGTGTGTGTGTGTGTGTGTGTTTGTTTTAATGTGATTTACTTACAGGTCAAAGACAAGGTAATGGAATCCTTCCTCCGAGATGCTGTCATGGAGGCGGACTAGTAAGGGAGAGAGAAAGACTACAATTAGAAATCAGTTTATTAGCCAACATGACAACGATATGGAAACTCGCCATAAAAGGGGGGCAAGGGGGGTTAAAATTATCATGCATTATAGTGTCGGGCAGTAATGTTTTTCCAGTAATGGGTAGTGAAAGGGATTACAATTTGCTAGTCAGTAATTACATGACAGTTCCTTATCCCAGTAACACTTGATAGCTTGACATTGGGGATCAGCTTATTCGCTGTTACTGAAGTTAGATGGCAGGTTATTGATCAGCTTGATCTCTCTGTGTCTGTGAAAAGACAAGTCCACTAAGTGCTAGTCTTCATTCAGGAGTCACCTAGTTTTGTTTAGAGTTGATTCATCAATTTTTATTTATTTATTTACCCACCTCCACCCCTGGCAGCAGCCCAATGCACATTACAATAGGCTTTCATGAATCTACTGAAGAAAAAAATGAAAAGAATATTCAAAAAAGTGAGAGAAAAAAATAAGAAAAGAAAAACATCTACATTAATGAAATGTTTATTGATTTTTAATGCCTGAATCTGTATTTCAGATACAGCTGTGGAAATTGACAATTTTGTTGTTGTAATCTATGAGCAACGTAGTGATCCTTTTAAGAAAAAGCAAAGCCAAAGCGAAAAAGCAGAACATGAAAGATGGTCCGAAGACGTGGAACTTCAGTTTCTCAAATAACAAACTGAATTCAGCTAGCTCAGTGAAAAAAAGGCAGATTAGCAAACTTTCTGTTGCTGCTGTTACACAGATTAAATCCAGCTGCTGTGAATCCCGGCGCTGTGGTTTGCGCTGGTTAGGCCTACCCTTATCCAGCGTACGGATAAAACACTTTTCTTGTCTTCTGCGATGTGTTTATCACATGTTGACAACTGATATATATTTTGGAGAACTTTTATACTTTTTTTATATTTGATTGCTAAAGAATATTTTAGAAAAAAACTGTGCAAAGAAGGTACTGGATTATTTAAGCATCAAAGACATCAAATCCAGTTACTTGATACCTGGAGCAAGCAAAACATGAGCAACCACGATCAGAGAGTTTTTTCACAAGACGGGAGAGGCACAATAAAAGGTGCCGTTTACCTTGATGACAAGCTGGAGTTTTGATCTAATTGTGCTTTTGTGTTAGTCTAATCTCATTTATGTAAGACTGTAAATGGTACAGCATTATGTGTTTGATCTTTTTAATTAAATTTAATGAAGGAGGAGCAGCACAACTTTGCGCTATGAGATTTATCATTTAATAATTGACTTTGTGTTTTCTTAAATAAACTAATTTATTCAAAATATGCTGCAAAAACAGCCAGGGTCAATTGTTTTTAATGTTACTTTTATTGAGGAAAAAAACTGCGTTTGGTTAGCTTTTAATGATCTTGTTTGATGTGGCAGTCGATCGATACATCATTGACCAGGGGGATTTAAGAGCCACACTTAACACAAATCAGCACAATGTTATTGTGCTAAATTCATCCATAACCATAACAAACACATACGGTAAAGGAATATACGATGCTGAGAGGATACCAGCTTTGCAGGTTTTCCCTGCGTATCTGAAATTATCCACTCCAGGGCTGGACACTAAGTTTCTAAAGCCTGAGTGCCACCTGGCTTGTTGGCAACCAGGAATCGGTTTTTAGATGACAAAGTTGACAGAATAGTTGCCATATTTTAATCAGTTATAATTAATGTGATACTGGTAATTTCTTTTTAGGTTCTCTCTCTGTCAAAGAAGCACAAAAGCAGGCAGGCAGCATCGCGCTACACAGAGGGGAGAACATTTCTTCTTTTTCTGCACAAAGGAGGAGTTGTTGCCAACAAAGACACTTTAAGCAGCAGCTCTCAAGTCCAATAGTTTTACAATACGATGACCGGCTAACTGGATGTTCTCAGATAGATTTAAAAACCCTTTTGTGTCAAGGTGGGTGAAAGTGCTTGAGTACTTTAAATTAGGCCTGCAAATATTGGATATTACTCTCTTCTTGCTTCAGATGGCTTACATTTAGAGAAAGGAAAACTTGACAAGCTCTCCCCTTGAGAACAGGATAAGAAAAGAGCAGCTGAGGGAGGTAAAGAAAGGAAGAATAGGACGACGACGAAGCAGAAATCAGGTGGGACAAAAAAGAAAGGGAGAATAAATGAAACCATACCTATTATGCTGTTATCATACCCTGCATGTGTGTGTGTGTGTGTGTGTGTGTGAATGTGAGTACAGCTTGCATTGGGCAGCACACTACTGTACGATAAGATACTCGGCTGTTCTGCCACAGAGATACTTTGCCATGTACTTCCTTTCTCCAGGGGCTACTGCGTACTGTCTCAATTTTACACACACACACATTTTAGTAGTAAAAGATGTCTTAGACTCAAGTGTAAGATACACCTGGTAAATCTAATTATAATGCAAGAGACTCAAACTTAGCCCAGTGCAGTGGGAATTAGGCTTTTGTCGATGTTAAACACTGCAGTCTGCATCATGCACTTGTATTATTACAACCATGTAAAATTTCAACTTGCGTGCTGACAAGAAATGGTCGCACACCATTTTGGTGGCAATCTAGAGCTCAGATGATAGTACTTTTTATGAAGCCCTAAACCTCCAAGACCTGACATACTGACAAACATATTAGCAAAGTTTGTGGCAAAATTTAGGGTTATCATTCAGTGTTTATCTACATACTGAGTTTTATTAAGGTCAGCACTAAAGGAAAAAAAATTAAAACTGTTGTAGTGACTGAATTCTTACTTCTTAACATCTTATTCCCGATGTGCTGAATTAACACAGCCGTTTCACTAATCCACTCGGCTTTCAAAAATGACTCACCTATGTTTGGATGTTTCAGCAGACGACAGATTCTTGCCTCACGCTCCAATTTCTGGTGATCTGAGAAAAGAGAAGAGAGAGAGGAAACAGTTAGTACACAATGCCAGTATCAGGAAAAGGAGCAAGACACTCTGTTTTTGTCTAAACTGTGAGCAGAGGTGACTAAAATATCAGAGAAAAAAATTGTTGGAATCCCACAGAGAGAGTGGACACAGAGGAACACGACCCCAAAATTTAAGTATTAACATAATTAATTAAATCTGTCTGCAGTTCATGATGTTCAATAACACTTTTGCAGCATAGCATTCTGGAAACAGCTTTTTCCTCATAGCTTATCAACAGATGTAGTGCTAATAAATAATAAATAATTTGTTTAGTTTTTCTAAAGCAAAGATCTTTGCAACCATTAAAACTTGATATCTTGTTTGGAAGGATTTCAGAAAACGCCTGTACTAGCAACTATGTAAACTGATTAAACATTTTCTTTTAACTGTGCTGCTGTAACACATAAACAGACACTTTATTCCCTTTCTTCAACCTTTTCTGCTCCTCCTACTCCGCTCAGAACAATAGTTTTCCTCTAAAAACTGGCATTTTTATGACCAACATCAAATGGACATGAGCTGGAGGGGACGGCAGAGACAGGATGTCAAAAAGGTACAGCGAGCCAGACGAGCTAAGAGGCCAAAGCAGTCAGTGGATGTCAACTAATATGAGTCTGCACAAGTGGACAGACAGACACTGTGTGTACACACACATACACACACACACACACATATACACATACTGTACATACACACACACACAAAACCTCTAACACAAGCTTTTTGCACTTAGTGAAATTAGTCTTGTGGGTCCGGCCTTAATATAATCAGTGTCCAGTTAATGATTCTAATGGCAAGGGGAGGATGTCCATGTGTGTGTGCGTGTGTGGTTTGTGTGTTTGTGTGTGCAACTGCATGCTTAGGACAGGCAGATTGGTTGCAGGACAGATACAGCAGATAGATAACAACTCTTACTGCAGGGTGTCAGAGGTCAAGTTCATACTGGACAGTCCCGCCACCCGCCAGCTGCTGGTCCCAGAGGACAGATGGGCTGCTTATGAGGGTGTATACGCCTGTGTGCATTTGATTTTTTTGGTGTGTGTGTGTGCGTGTGTGTGTGTGTGTGACAGAGAGGAAGAGACACTGGACATCCCTAATCCCCCTGTCCCATCCAATGCAGTGTCATGGTGTATAGATGTCCATTAGTACTGTGACCAGTGATAATATTCAGTATATAGTAATCAGCTGACTATTTTTTCCAATAGTCGATCCATTCTTTGATTTATAAAATGTCAGACAATAGAAAAGCACATGTATCAATTAAATTGTTAAGAAAGTACACATGGCATCAATAATGGAAGGCAGCATTGAAATGCCTCAATGTGACTAGTGCTCGAGAAATTATCTAATCTTCTCATGTCCTCAAATATATTTCCGCAACAGCAGCTGATGCAAACGAGCACTGATTTGCATTTTATTCAGATGACTTCTTAGAAATGAGAGATAAGAGATGAGATTAAACTTGTTAAAACCTGTCAGGAGAAAGAATGTTATTACTAGATTAGTCATTTGTTCTATGCAATGTCAGAAAATTTTGAAAAATGTTGATTGGTGTTTCCAAAAGCCTTCAAATGTCTTCAAATGTTCAAATCAGTTTACTGTCATAGAGAAGGACAGAAACCAGAAAACAATCACATTTAAGATGCTGATATCAAAAAAATGATTTATTTTTCTGCAAATATTACTCAAATCGATCGATTATTAAATTAGTTGGCGACTAAATTTATCGTGGACAACTAATCAATTAGTCATTTAGCTTGAGCAGTTAATGAACCGTCCTTTGTCTCATAACCAATCTCCTGTGAATGAAGTTATGCACCTTTTTGTCACAGACTGCTTTTACTGTCTTTACAATTGGCATGACCACAAACACACATCTTCACACAAACGTGACCTCAATGCCAATTTTAAGCCTCTGAAGGCAAAAACCGTGGACGCCAAAGGGTAAGGACATTTCTGGGGACTGACTGACCTTCAGAGGGACCTACAGAGCTACTGCTCGCAGCTAATACAAAGTGCATGTAAACTGAAGTAGTACATGGTTTCCTAATCTTAACTGTTCTGGTTACAGAGCCGTCTATCACATCGAGGTGCGCAGTAAGCAGCAGTTATGGTCAAAACCAGAAATCCCACAGTTAGACATCACTGGAGTGGAAACTAATGAAGTTGTGTGTAATCGATAGATCAAGCTAATAGGGTGGAGGTAACCTAGAGGTTACAGGACGCTTCAGTTTGTTCCAATCCCCCGACTGCCTGGAAAAACACAGGCAGGAAAAGTGAGGAGACAAATACTTCCTTCCTGTGCAGCAAACCCTGAGGGAACGTCAGAGCCAGCAGAAAACGTAAAACTGCGTCCAAAATGTAAAACCATGTAACAGGGCTCCTACAGCTTAATGCAAGACTTTTTTATTGTCAGAAGGGATGAATTTTAAGACCAATTTTACAATAATCAAAGTTGAAGAATAAAAAACATGAACCAACATTTTTTAAGGTTAAGGACAGCTTTGCCCAAATGTTTGTTACATAAAACATTCCAGCCCAGTAAAAGATCTGGTTAGAGCTGCCATTTGTTAGGGTTTTCTTGGCGATTTTGGCTGCCATCATGAAGAGATTTAGAAGAGGGTTTTGTTAAATCACTTTTTAAAAAATTTGATGTTTCCATATATTTTGAGATTTTGCAATGATTTCCATTTCTGAGCATTTTTAAGACTTTTAAAAGACTGGTTGAGGACATTTTAATACCAATTAAGGCCACATTTTTTATCAACACCCTTTGGGACTTTTTAAGGATCCGCAGGAACCTTGATGTAAAATATGTTATTTCTCGTCTTGTGTGCACACAAAGCATTTAAAAACGTATGGCCATTAAATCTCAATTACATATTTTACACCTCAAAATGTATCAAAAATCTCAATTTGCTGGTTCTGACCGGTTCTGTTTCATATTTAGGATTGCTTTTGAGAGACCCAAGGCAATGAGAAGAGATGCCAATTAGCTCTGAAATGATTCACTGTGTAAAGGTTTGTGCATTGATTTCCACTGAATCCTTCACCACGAACAAGCTCCTGCAGGAAAACACAGGGAGGGTTTAACAGGCTATCCCAAGTGTGACCCCAGACCTCTGACCCTTCAGGGCCAATCAGCTGCAGCTTTTATCCTGTCTCTCTCTGTATACAGACATGTGTAGGCCTATCCTGCTCAGTTCAGTATCCATACTTTTGTTTAGACCTCTCTCTCTCTCTCTCACACACACACACACACACACACACACCACACACACACACACACCGAGCAAAGCTTTAATCTGACCAGTGTGTTCAGAGGATGTGAAATCAAAGCATTCTGCCGACATTCCTCAACCTTCTTCTCAGAGCCATAATGGGCTATTTTGGCTGCTTGTATTCTTAGAAGTTGGATCAGCCTGCGAAAATAGGACTATTTTTCAATGCTGGCCTGAGATGACGGCTTTATTATGCTTGTGATGGCAGACAGTCTTGGCAGCTTGCTGCTTAGAAACACTAAAAACTGACTGAGGAGTTTCAATGGAAAGATGAGAGAATAAGAGCATGCTTTAAAGGGACAAATTGTATAGAAAAAGAAAAGAAACAAGAGAAATTGACTGCAGTTGATCAGTGTCAAATACAGAAGGTAACACTGATAAAAATAGCAGTCATACAAAAATATAATGTTCTTTTGTAAAATCAGCAAAAAGAGCAAGTTGATCATCAAACTTAACATGACATATCACATATTACATTAACAAAGCAGCATTAAAGGGCCTCAACTGACATTACTCAACTACAGAAAACACAGTGGGTTCAAGGCTGAGCTCAAACAAAACTATAAGAATAATAATTTCATTGATGTAGCACATTTAAAGAAAACAAAGACAAACTCAACAAAACACAAGAAAAACTATCAATGATGTGGTTACTGGGGGTGGGTACTGAATACTGCAAATATAACTGTACCAACTGAATTACGTTGGTACTGATTCACGTTAAATCCATCAGTGTCAAATTTAGATACCTTTAAATACCTCTGTGTGATAGCGTACATTAAACAGCACCCACAAACTACATCCTCCAACATGATCTCGAAGTTGATTTAACACCTCTCTAAAACAGTTTTACCAAAAACTGAACTTTATAACCTTCATGTAGGGAAGATTTGTTGTAGTACTGTTGTATTAGATTGCTTTAATTTTAGCTAGATATATAAACACTAGATATATACCTCATAAAACTGGCAGAAAATCTCAAAAACTGATAGAGATCTATGACGCGTGTGGAGGTGCTTGTTATGCTCCCTCTCTAAATGCCAAACCAAAACAACGATGTTTTGGACATAAACAGAAGTGAACTATTAAGAATACCAAATAAAAACTTGAACTATTTCAGAGTAAAACTATAACGTTATCATCATGATGTGCTACTATGGTTAATACACGAGGACAAGCAGGTGTGTAAGATTCTTGGTGACTTTTCATTCATTTTCTTTGTGGGATGTAATAGTGAAAACTCATGGCCTTCCTTTGCCCTACCCACCCACACACCCCCCTTTTAAAGCTTTCCAGAGACACGCAGCGATATCATAGTGTCTACTCCGAAAAGCACAACACACAGCACTTAGCCCAATTGGATTGAGTGATGAGCGACGGCGTGGCACATCATCATATTCATTTATCCATCCGCCCTCCCCCTTATTACTATCTCATCTAGCCGCTCTGAACAGACTGCAGCAGTGGCTGGATGGATGGATAGATGGATAGATGGATGGATGGATGGATGGCTTCTTTCAGCCCACATCCACCATTCCATAGCCCCCACCCCCCCCCCCCACCCCCCCCCCACATACATCAATTAACTTTTGCCTGAAGGGAAAGACACAGACAATGCTTTACAATAAATGCCAACTAACTGAGCTCAGAGAGTAAACACCAAGACTAAAAACAACCTAAAAACACTTTGACGTTGTTGTTTTTTATCTTGGAGACGTGGGCATTTGCAGATTTTGTTGCTGAATTTGGCTTTTATGTAGCTTTTAACACACATGGCTTCTTCTTTGACCTCTAGTTGCAACAAACTTCCTGTCTATTGGATACTTTTTTCCCCCGACAAAAGACCAACCATACACTAAGTATTTTAGAAAAATAAGACTTAGTACTATGGGCAATGATTTTGGGTTTTTCAGTAGTGGCAAAACATCCCTTTGCAGTATGCACATCACATACTATTAGCAATTTTTAAGATAGTCAGCACGTCAGTCTGCAGCTCCGTCAAAGTCTCCACAGCGACTGTCGGAGACGGAGCAAAGTCGACAAAAGATCAGGGTTGACATGTACGGCTCTCCATCTGCTGATTGGAGCTGACCTGGCAACCTGCACCGTAAGCATAGCAGGATATAAGCATGATGAGTCACTGATTAGACACAACCAGCACACACTCAACAGCTTCTCCATTTAAAGAATCATGAAGCCACTTGTGCACGGCTGCTTTTGGTCCAAAATAGTCACATACAACTTACAACTAAGCCGACAATACTGAAGTCAGCACAGTCCGGGCTTTAATATATAACTGTGAACATTTTGGGAAATTTTGTGATACTACATATATATATAGCTATGTTTTGAAGTCTCCTAAAAACCAGTGTAAAATAATGGAAAACAGAGGTCAAATTGGTAAAATACTTATTCAAGAAGCAGATCAATCAAATTCTAAAGCAGAATAATATCTTCATTGAAGATATTCATTTTTAACCATTTACTTAAGGGTATGGAGCTGAATTTTGTATGCTATATATTAACAATAGATGACAATGGTCTTTAAAATTGTCGGTTTTGTTTGTCACGTATTAACACTTCTAGTCGGGTATCGTATTTGCATGCCTGTGTGTGCATTTCAGCAGCTGAAGTTTGCATGTGTGTATTTGTGTGTGTTGTTGTTGCACACACCTTCTTTCGAGCAAAGCCATTAGATAACCTGGTGATTCCATTTGAAGCCTTTAGCAACTTTCCAGACAAGTCAATGAAAGCAGCACTGTGAGCACAACTAAAAGCATGGCTCTCAGCTTAGTTTCCTCACATGACACGCACACACACACACACACACACACGCATCCACACACACAGGCAAAACAACACAACCTCAATACACACGGACCTCTTTTGGATGCATCTTCCAATCACTTGCTAGTCCAAAACCCCTACATATTAAATTATAAAAGACAAATTATAGCAGAAAATTCTCACAAAATAGAAGTTAGAACCAACAACTGTTTGGCAGTTTTGTTGATGAATATGTTGCATTTAATGTGGAAACAGATTTTCAAAATAATTGTAGATTCATTTACAGTTAGTAATATGAATGGATCAATGGACTTATTGTTTTAGTTCTCTTCATCAGAAACTTTATCAATGGCTATTATTTAGATAATAATTTAAATATTGTTGTGATTAAGTCACATTTTTTGACTGCTGACCAAACATCTTAAGGAATTCGAAGTCATTACTTAGAGCTCATTTATCTCGAGACTAACAATTGTACCATTTTTTTTTTTTTTTTTTTGACTGCTGGCCTGACAAAAAAGGGAATGAAAGTCATTACTCTGAGCTTATTTATCTTGAGATTTGCATTTGCCAGCATTTTTGACATATTATATACAAATAAATCAACTGATTCATAAAAAAATAAGCATTAGCTGAACTCATACCTTTTAAAAAACAGTTAATATTGTTAATTGCAATTCTTATCTGGATCAGTGTTGAGTTTTTGGAAGTTTAGGAAATCTAGTTTAAAACCTCATCCCAAGAGAAGGAAGAAAACTGTGTGTGAGCATCTTGAAGACATTACTGCAAGATAATCACAGTGAGGTAGAGCTTGTTAAACACTGGAGGATAACGTCTCCCTGTCTGAGGGTATGACAGGATAAAAGCAAGACCAACTGATATGAGATAAATGAATGACAGACTGACAGAAACAGAAAAACAGACAGAGACTTCGGGTCAGTGTGGCCCAGAGAGCAGACAGGACTATAAATAGATCCAATCCTCCTCCAGCTTACAGCCCTGAATCACAGTGACCTGGCCCGCCCTGCATCACCACGCACAGAGGCTGAGACACAATGAGACAGAAAGTGAGAGACAGAGAAACAGAAACAGAGGAAGACTGGCAGATGGGGGGCGTGCAAAGAGACGAGGAAGGTGCGGGGGGCCAGTTTCTGACACTGATCATTTCCCCTCCTGTCACAGCTTCCTTCATCAACAAGTGGCTCCAGTCAGACGTGCCGTCGCTGTGAGAGGTCAGTCTTGTGTCAGTGGGCCAACGCTGAGGCTCATGACAAAGCCAACAGCGTGATGTAAACACGATGAGGAGGGAAATGACGGAGGAGACCAGAGGAAAGCTGATGATGATACAAATGATGGCAGTGAACCCCAAAATATAATACTTGTAGCTGCGGAGTAATGTAGGGACTTTCTAGTTTTTTTGTAGGGATGTCCAGATCGGATTGGGAAAAAAGAAATTGCTATTTGGCCCGAAAAAATGACTGAAATCGGTTATTTTGAGCACGCATCCAGCCCTATTCTTTGTTTATGTTCTTAACACAGGTGTCATAAACGGAAAGCATGATTTGAGGCAGATACTCTGTTTTTAATGTAATGCTGCTACTCCAATAAGTAGGAACTCATTTTTTTCATGTTTAATTTAAGATGCCACACCATTTTAAGTTGAGTTGAAATTTTTGATCATTTTTAGTGAACTGGTTTTACAATAATGCTGTAATAAGCAGAACTGTGTGTGTGTGTTGTGACTGGGAATGTTGAAATTCAGCTATAAAAAGTACTTTGAAGTGGAATTATGATTACATGAATCATTTGCAGTGTTCTGTACTTTTACTGCAATGTTACAGAGTGGATGTGAGAACTGAGCAATTTCTGAAGACATATTTTTGTTTGTTTACTTATTTTGTTGATAAACCAAATTCTGCACTAAGTAGAATTGTAATAAGAGACATAAACATATTTTTAGTTTGTTTACTTTGTCATTTTGTTGAAAAAACAAAAACAAATGCTGCACTGAGTGGTATTTATTAGGATAAAAGCCATATAAAATATTTTTAGTCTGTTTACTTGCTACTTCTGAAAAAAAAAAAAAAAATTAAAAACTTAACTGTTTGGATGCAGATATGTTTTCCTGTATTGCATTGGATTAAACGTTTAAGTATATTCACTGGATTGATTTTAATAACTTTAAAGCACTTGAAGTGTGCATTGTGAAGCTGTGTTTTCCAGGTAAATACAAGTATCGGATCAGGACTCGGTATCTGCAGATACTCAATTTCAAATGACTGAATGACTCTGATCGGGATCGGGGGCAAAGTTGAGTTTTTTTGTAGGCCATCCTAGAAATAAGCATCCCCCTGGTTGGGTAATAAAAGACATACTTTATGTGGTAGAACAAAATGTGAAAGCATCTTGACCACAGGCTTTATTGCAGCCATCTTTCCAAAAACCCACTGACTTCATGACGAGAGAACAAGAAGTGCTAAAATGCTAACTCGTTTCCAGGTTTTAAGACTCATTCTTCTTGCGCTCTCTCTCCATTCAACAACAGCAGGAAGCTGTCACTTCCTTCATTCTCTGTTTCTAAACTATTTACAGTTGTTCAAGACTAACACCCAATCCTCATAACCCCTCACCTTCTCCACCCCATCCAGCTACTGTTTTTACCCATTCTCTGCTGTATGCTAATGAGACAGAGACAGACACCAGTTCTGCTCTGCTGGACCCCAGAGATGGACACAGTGCACTGCTGCAAGTCAGCCAAGAGGAAGAAAACACTGAAAGAAAAAACGAGAAACAAGACCCAGAGTCCACTGCCATGCTCGCAGCTCTGTGAGGCTGTACACAGCCGCAGCTTTGAGATAGATGCTCACATCAGCACGCTAACAAACCAAAAAGCTTCCAGGTTCCCTCTCAGTCTCCATGCCGAGCACCATGAAGGCTGGCCCGCACGACAAGATTCGTAAAACATTAACAGATGAAAATGTGGGAGACCCCACACATAACGACATGTCATGATAAATTGAACAGCTTTGTTCTCATAGTGCGTAAAGAGCAACGATTTGTCCAAAACAGCACACACACACACACACACACACACACACACACACACACACACACACACACACACACACAGACACAGATTCCACTCACGAGCAACTGAAGTCCCGACTATCAGACCAGAAATCTCGTAAATCTCTACACATCAAACTTTAGAGTGAACAAACATAGATGATTTTAGCTTTTGCACTACTTTTTACAAAAAACTTGCAAAGAAAAATGACAGATCTATGGATGAAGACATGGAACTGGTGTGAACATGAGACTGTACTTGTTACACTTCTTCCTAACGACATGATGTGAACGAGGGAAACTTTCAGTATTTTCCAATGAAAACGTCCTAACCTTCTCCGCGTGTCAGTGAACTGGCTAAGTGACCTGTTGCTTACTTGAAAAATCACTCGCTGAAACTGTCGTCGCTCGTAGTGTATCTGGACAATTCTTTGACAGTTTCCTTGCAGACTGCATTTCACCACAAGCTGGAGGTGAGTAAACTCTGAGTTAAATCCTATTTGATACTGAATCATAAATATGGATCAAAAATACTGAACGTGAATGTTTGCGTTGAAATTGAGATGGCTGGGATCAACTTCTGGGCAAAATACCTTGAATTAGGGAACCACGATAATATCGGCACGTCATTGGTATCCATATTGGCAGATTTTGTTTTTTTTATTAACAAGGTAAACATGTACTAAGCATCAACCGTAAGTTGCAGTATTTTTCTTAATTTCTACAGAGAATGAATATTACATACAATGAAAAGCATCATATGTTATGCCTCCATCTGATAAGAGTATGCATGATATAATGTTAACTCCACTACAGAAGAGACCTGATGATCACTAAAATTAGGTTTGGCAAAAATGTGGATACAGTGATATCAGTTATTGGCCAAATTAATTGTTACATATCAATATATTGGATATCAGAACATAATCAAATAACGTGCATCCCGGCTCGAAACATGACCAATAAAACAGGAAATCTAGCAACATGATCTTTAAAGGCAGCAAATAAATCTGGACTTTGCGGACAGTTGTGGACAGGGACAAATAAGGCTTCATTCCTGTGTAGTGTGCATTCAGTTTAAGAGGCGGATTTATCTCAAGGAGAAAAGATCTTTTCCCAAAAGACTACATATGTTAAATGAACCCGCCTCCCTTCCTGTTTCTGTTGATTTCAGTTCATAGCATATAGTGACGCAAAAAAATCAAACAGCCTTCATTACTTTTAAAGAGGCTGTCCTGACCTTTGCTTTGCATTAATAAACACAGCTTTGCACAGCTGTGCTCTTTTATTTATTCTGCAAAACCTCTCACGCATGTCTCGTCTACAAAATATTGTCATTCAAGTTTAAATTGTTCTGACCCCGTGGCTGATCCCAGTCATTTCAAATTTCGCTCTGAACACAAGTCGTGTGTTTACATTTTTAAGCGCGCTGTAGTTAGAGTTCAATTTGAGATTATAAAAACAGGACTTGCTCCATTTAAGTTCTTGCATGTTTTTCTGTTCTCAAATTTAGTTCGAAAAACAACAGGGCATGAGTCTGAATGTGTGTGTGTGTGTGTGTGTGTGTGTGTGGGTCTGAGAGGCATCAGAGTAGCTCAACCATAACTGTAGTGACACACTGTGTATCCTTCTTGTCTGTTTTTCACCATAATGTTCTCTGTTCTGCATTATGTTCTGCATGCTAAGAGAAGCTGTCTTCAGTCAGTGTGTGTGGTTTATTGGGTGTGTTAAGTTGAGCCATTAAATGAAGTTTATTCGGACCTCAGCTGACCTGCTGGGAGAGACCATTAAAACCAGGTTGCTGCGCAGCTTTGTGAAAAGAGTGTGTGTGTCCCTGCCAGGACCCCTTACAGTGTTAAGCTACAAAAGTTCACTCTGACCCACAGGATAACGAATATGGCTCCTGTGGGGAGCTAGCAGAAGGAGGTACGGACTCTTCTTTATGATCCCTAAAAGCTGGGGGAGTTTAACGCCGCAGGAAGAAGGCAGCAGTAACGGTAACGCTCTGCAGTAGGAGGAAGGTATTGAGGTGGAAAGAGGTTATTTTTGGGGTCTTGACCTTTGCTTGAAAGGCTGCTGGTAGCTTTTTACACAACAACCAGGGAAAACATCCACCGAAATAAAGATAAATACAAATAGCTGATTTTACCTGATGAGTTGAATAGTCTAGAGCTTAGTCGATCACAATCATTTGAAAATGAACACCAACCATTATGATAATTAACTGTTTGTGTAATTTCTTTAGGCAAAAATATTAAACAAAATTTAGTTCCAGCTTCTTGTGCTCTGTCTAGATGGTTTGAGATATTTTTGAAGTGTATATTTTCCTCTACATTTTAGCCTCTTGTGATTTTTAAGATTTTTTAAAACACTTTCTAAGGTGCAGACTTTTCTGAACTCTGGTAACTGTTTATCTTTGCTGACACTGAATGATTAAAATCTGGACTTTTTTTCCCCCCAAGACAGTTAACATGCAACCAACATAAAGAATAGTGCATCAAAACAGAAAGAAGAAACAGTCAAATACAATGTTCAAAAAACAGAAACAGTGGCATCATCTCCTCAGCTTTACCTGAACACCACCTAGTTGTCCTGCCTCCCCGACATTGAGACTTAGATTTCCTTCAACTGAGTAATTCCAAAATCAGACATAGTTATAATGACCTCCTCCGGTCCCATCATAACATTAACAATCTTTGTTCTAGTCTGAGTGCTTTTTATCTATTAATGTTAAAAAGAGGCCAGGAACCTAAGTGTTATTTTTGACCCTGTTCTGTCTTTTGATGATCCGGTGACTAAAGTGCCGCAGTCCTGCTTTGAGACATGAAACTATGATCAGATGGTTCCTTCCCTCTGCAGATTTAGAAAAGGTCACCTGTGCTTTTATCTCGTCCAGACTTGACTACTTCAACACACTTTATTCTGGCATCAGCAGGCGCAGCATCCAAAGACTGCAGCTGACACGAAACGCTGCTGGCACGCCGTTAAATTGTACTAAGAGAAGTGTAATTGTAATTTTGACTTCTTTGTGAGACACACAACCTCCCACCGCCTCACCAAAATGTCAGAATTCAGTTCCTTTGCATTTCAACCACGTGAGACATCCTTCCCTTCTGTCTCCTCATCAAGATTCAAATTCGTTTGTATTTTGAACTGTGATGAGTTTAACTCACACCTTTGATAAGAGGCCGAGGGGTGTGTTTCTCCACAAGCATAAAATGTCCAGTTTTCCCCATGCTCGGGGTCTTTCTTCATCCTGACCGCTCACATGTTGATTGACCTTTTCTTTGCAAAGAAAATAAAACTTTGTCGGCCGGCAGAAGTCTCTATTTCATTCTTCACCAGCAAAAGCAGCAGAGAATTTCCACCACAGAAGCGACCAAGTTTTCAGATTTTACTGCTTGTTTTTAAAGCCTTGAATAGAACGGTCAGTTGGGTCAACACACCAAAACTCAACCATCAAGTGGAATTACATTTTATACAAAAGGTATTCTGGTCTTGTGTAGAACCCCTTTTTAACCTTCATTTTTCATTAAATCTGAACTGAGAAAATCCTCAGCATTAGTGCTGCATCGTCATCTCATCGTTTTTGTCCAGTGACCCCCAAACTGATGTACTTAGTTTTACTGTTCTTTTAAAATAATGGATCAGAAAAGCAGAAAACTGCCCTGCATGTAAAAGTTTGACGGCCCTTTCAATAGTGGAAGCAAAAACACTGACATCACAAAATCCCCGAAAGTAATAATGCATCTAAATATAAACAGCAGCCACATGCGGTTTCAGACATTTTTACAAGTATTGTTTTCTCCTCCTGCTATCTCAATTACACTGTGACAAAGCAAATAAATCAAGAGATTAAAGGTACGTTAGATTTATCACAACTGCTCCGCCAGCTCACCGTGTCACTGGTCATTAAATACATTTGAAGCTTATCAGCGTTTGAGCTGCAAGGTGTGAACGGTGACCCTGTTGCTAGTTTAAATCAACGACTCAACAGAGTTTATCAAGGAACAACTGAAGCACTGGCATAGCTGGAGTCAGCCTTACTGTAGCAAGAAATACATAATGTTGTGGAAATGCACATGACATCATGTTCACTGCTCAATATTTACGGGAAACTGATGATTTCATTCACTGAAACTGTGCTATTTTTAAAGCATGGGGTCAAGATTCTTAACGCTTTCAATAACCGTCATTACTTAAATGTCAGAACAGATTCAAAGGTGACTGGTGACTAATTTTGGAGTGAATGTCTTCATGTATTGTGCCAGGGATAATGGGAAGGACTAGTTATCAGTATACCACAAAGTCTCAAGTATTTGCAGAGGCCTCTTTTTAGCCCAACTGCAAAGTAAACTTTCACTTCTAATTTCCCTTCTTTACTTCTCCTATTACTTTACAACTATTTCTTAACATTTTAGCTAGAATCATCTATGTTTACCGTTTGTCTTGATAAATTCAGTGTATGTACATTTCCACTGCGCTAGCTACAATCAGAACAACAGATTATTGAGTGTGACACAACTCTATCATTGCTTCTGAAACATTTACTCACAAATCACCCCCATCAGTTTTTATCCTTAAAGAAAATAACCCAAAAAACTGTGTGAAAATTATTACAAGAGCACAATGCATTATCAGTGGAGAACTCTTTTAGCACTGTTGAAATGTTCATTCAACATGTGAATTATTTGGGAACAGATATTTCCACCTTCACACAACGTTTTACTTGGCTTTTAGTAATAACCAACCATCATTTGTTTGTGCTGACCATATTTGAATACCGGCTTTAGCTGGAGAATTTGAAGTATGAGAGCAGTGTTTCCAGTACTGCATGTTAAGTTTGCTGCTGAGACAAGCTATTGGCTGGAAGGACTTCCAAAAAGTGTGTGATGATGACACCCAAATTAGCACTAAGAATAGATCTGGAAGCAAACACTGGCACCTTTATTTCAGCACGTAAATAGCTCTGCCTGGGTTCCCAGCCTTGATGTGTCAGAGCGCAGCCTTGATCCTCGCTTACTGATAACTAATCACTGATGAGCGGCTGTTCCAGGGAGACAAGCTTCAACCCTGACAATGACCAGCTCCAAGAGCTGATCAAACACACATATTGACTTATCTCTTGGTTATTCCCTGAGAGGGGGGATAATGGCCTACATTATGTGTAGGACTGCCAGTTCTTTTGCTAAGACAGGAAGCAACATATGAACATTCAGAATACGACACAAATTTAATGCAACCAGTAAATCTGTGTAAAGAGTGACAGCTGACGTACATCATGTCTGACAGCTGAGCAGCGATACAGCCTGCATGAGTTGATCCTCTTCAAAAGCAAAAAAATGACATTATTTTTTAGGATTGCTCTACAATTCCTCACGAGCATCCATGATATTTGATATCTGTTTTGGAACTTGTGGAACAAGTTCATTTTATATGCAAAGATCAGCTTTAACAAACAGGATTGGACATGATATGGGCTAGACTTGACACAATACAGGCTTGCACACAGCTGTGTGCCACTATCACTAGGGCTGGGTATCCTTTAAAATATTAAGATACCACTACCAATACCAGTGCTTTTAAAGCAAGACCGATACCAGTAGAGTACTTGAGAGAGAAAAAGAGACAGAGAGAGAGAAGCTGCATTTACACTGCCTGTCCAAGGCGGGAAAATCACGCAGTTATGCCGCCTTGCTGTTCTTTATGTAATGTCCAATAGCAGAAAGGGGGGACAGAGTGGTCTCCCCTCTGAGCCCGGAACGGAGGTAGTAACAACCCCAAAATGAGCAAACTTAAAGCTGTAAAGATGTGAACTTAGGCAGCACGGGCGTGACTTTTGACGATGTGTTTAAGTGTGAGACCTGCGGTGGGAAATTTAAAAAGCAGCTGTTATATATGCTATAAATGTCCGCAAACTGGGAAAATAATGAGATTCAGGAGCTACTTACCCTCTGAGCAGAGGATGAGATCAACGACCATCTCACAGAGAAGGTAAATGAATGTGACTGACGTTATTGCTTTGTAATTGTTTAGAAAAAGCTGCTGACACATACGTACAATACTATTATAAATCTGTACAACATATCATGCAAATCAGTTGTCCACATTTTGTTTGATATCATATGAGGACTAAGTGTTTTTGTTTGTTTTTTTATGTTGTACCAAACTTGATTTGCAAGACAGCAGATGCAATAAAGAATGTTAACAAAAAGCAAATGATCCTGGTTCTGGATCATCATCATCAACAGGGGCTGAAATCAGATTCCCCTGTTATTTTGACAGCTCATTATGTAATTATAATCCACTGGTGATCAATAGAAGGTTGAACTTCACTCCACAAAAGCCTTCACAAAACCTGCGTCCCCCACAAAAAAAAGTGTGTCAAGGCAGCAGGCCCTGAATAGGATTACTGTGGGAAGACTTTTATTATGAAAGGCTGTTTTGATTGTAACCTTGGAAGCAGACACAAACGCACCAACTATGTTGGTGGTGTGCCAGTCAACAGAGTATACACTTCAACAAAATGATGAAGCAGCACACTTGACTCCATTCAACAAATTTATTGGGACACTAGCCTGTTGTTAGCGCTGCACAGGAGCTTTCAGCAAGGATTATCAAATGATTTGAAGTTGGCTAAGAGCCTGCAGGCAGGCAGGTGTCAATTGTTAAGGTGAAATACTGACAGACATAACTGACAAGGCATCACACAGAAAAGAGTATAAGCTGTATGCGCTGGTATATGTTATTGACTTTGGCTGTGTGTTTGTGTGTGGCTGGTCAAACATCCTCGTCTTGTGAAAACAGTGGCCTTGGGCGAAGAAACCTTAATGTAAATGGAGATAATGGCAACAAAAGGTTCCCAAATATTTACACAGATCACTTTGTTTTGTGTGCATAGGCGTGTGTGTTTGTTTCTTTGCATTTAGAGCCACACTGCTGTGTCAGTGTGGTTTCCTGGTTCAGTCAAAAGCATACACCAGTAAAATGATCAGTTATGCAAAGTGGCATGTAGACAGAACTGTCTGCTGTCTGGATGAATAAACTTTTAAAAAGAGATGACGGAGTGAGATGAGAGTAAAAGAGTGATGTGATAAAAGAATTTAGATGAGGCTGAGACAGCAGTTTAGAAGTATGTAAAGTATGCTTTGACAGTATCAAAATAAATGTAACACTAAAACGACCATAACTGGCTGAAGTATTCAAAGCCTGCACTCTGTAAAAGACCAAAATATTTTCAATTTTCAAAGTTGTCCCCACCACTCAGAGGGTTTCACATATTTATCACAGACTCAGATCTCACTTCTCATTATGCAACAACTACGCAGGGAGGCAGGTCAAACACACTTCAGGGGTGCAGTGCCAAATTTTTGCTAATGTCAACAAATGCAATGAAGAAACTAAAACCAACAATAAACGTATCATACTAACACGTAATATCTGTGTGTCTGTCTGACATCTGAGTCCTTTTTATCATAGACCTCTGTTAGTGTCCAAAACCTATTAAACCATTCACCAGTGAGCCACACTGTTGCAATGGCTGACATGCTCCATTACAACGTCAGTTAATGTGTTCACATATACTGTCTCACTTACATGAAAACTAGGAATTACTAAATATGTATTACTCCACAGCAAAAAATAACCCCCACCCCCCCAACAACAACACAGTTTACTCCGGTTTGAGTAATACATGCTAAAATCTACAGGGCCAAACTATTTTAGGAAATGATTTTGGCTTTTTTGAAAAGGAAAATACATTTTTGTAAGCCTGTTTTTAAAAAGATTTCCATGTTTGGTACCAACCAATGGTCTTTGGGATTGTCACAGACAGCTGTGGGAAGTCAGACCGTATAGAGACCGTTCTACGACACTGACTCACAGCAGTTTTATTCCGTGGATTCTTTTTCCTCGTCAAAAACCTGGTGCCTACATTACCCACAACGCACTGTTGTTCTTGAAACTGATATGAAGTCACACAAAAGTCGCAACTTATTTCCACATCTGCAATTGAATGACATCAATTCAGACAGTAAAACATGAATTTAAAAAACTTTTTTTTAAATGCAATACTTAAGTGAATCAATTCTTAATCATCCCTACTTGTGTCACCTAGCAGAGATGAGGAGATGAAGCATAATAAAGTAGTGCGAGCAAGTAATGTAATCGCTGTGTGCCACACCGCGTAACAGCGCTAACACCGACTTCTGCAGCAAGCCTATATGTTACACAGCTCTCTCTGGACCCACAAAAGCCACACAGATTTTACTCTGCCAGTCATTCTGTGAATTGAACTCCTGATGTGAGCCCTCCAAATCAAAGTTAACAAAAAAGTCAAATTTTTCAGAGACATTTTCTGGAAAACCGAAATTTGTCTGACTGACAGCCAGGCGCTCTGAATGGGTTTCCTCGTGCTTAAGGACTTAAGATTCACACAGTGAATCGGACTGCGCAATGTTACAATTCATTGTACATGACACCCAGTGAATATGGTGGCCGAGTTTATGTAATCTCGGCTGTCAGGTGTGACGAATAGGATGCACGTAAGCTAGCTGTTACCATGGAGACAGGCAGCATGATTGACAGCATGACAGTGAGTGTGTGATCAGCAATGGATTATCCTCTGGCATGTCTGAAGAGCCTGGAGAGCTGCATGTATACACGCTTACACACACACACACACACACACACACACAGTTATTGTTATTATTTTAGGAATGTATGAGTGATTATTATACGTTTACAAAAAGACTGATGCAAAATTTACATACTTGCTCACCTTCTTACTTAAAGATCCAGCGTGTAGGACTTAACGTATATTGGCAGAAATGTAGTACAATATAACAATTTCTTTTGTGTATAATCATCTGAAAATAAGAATTGATGTGTTTTCGTTACCTTAGAACAAGCCATTTATATCAACAGCTGGTCCTCATTTATGGGGATCACTATGTTCGCTGAAATGTTTCCACTGTAGCACTGAATGGACAAACCAAAAAACCAAACACTGGCTCCAAATGGGGCCATTGGCTTTTTTTTTTTTTTTTTTTTTTTTTTGGTCAGCCACCATCATTAGAAGCCCATTTGCGATGAGCAGCGTCAGAAAAACAATGATTTGTAACATGGAACTTTGTTATTTGGTGGGTTTTTTTTCTGGTTTAAATCAGAGTCCGTTTGTTTTGAAGAAGAAGACCTCTACAGATAATTCAGCTTTCTGTTAAAACCATCTGAACAATGAACACAGAAGAAGTTTCAACTGATTGAAATCTGCAATCCTCTAAATCCCCCTGAACCCCCACATCCCAGCTTTAATACTGAATATCTGCCGACACAGAATCCCAATCAAATAGTTCAATTTCTCTAGATAATACAGCTGCTCAGTGCTCACTTCAAATACGTTTAATTTTACTTTGTTGCTGCTAGATGACACTAAAGGCCTTAAAAGCTTACACACTGAACTTTTAACTCCTTATTTACTCTCTTAACACCCTTCTTCCTTATTTAATGACCACCACAATACCCTAACTTCTTCTTTACCAACTTTCTTTCGTACTTGCTTGCGTTTCTCTTTACGCACTTACTTCACTCATTACTTCCTTCCTTGAAGACACTTAAATGAGCTTTATGAGTGCTTATTACCAAACAGCCTCCTTTTTAGAATAGTCTCTGTCCAGTCCACTCTAGAGTTTGATAAAGCTTTCATACCACTCCAAACGAACCCAACCAAAAGGGCGAATGCACCAAACAGGTTAGCCACAAAAAGACTTACAACCCATCTACTCATTAAAAAAAAAAGGCCATTCTTTGGTGAAAAATCCATTCAAAAAAAATAAAAAAATACCTTCACATTTAACTCACACAATAAGCAGTGAACATATGCATGTGTGAAACACGGCAGGCTAAAATTTTTATGAGGCACAGAGGCAGAAAGAAAAGCAAGCGACGCAGAGAGTCAAATTTGGAGACGGCTGGCGTAGGTGAGAGTATTGCCAGCATGACGTGATCTCATTGTCACACACAGACGCACACACAAACACAGTCACAAACATTATTGCTGGATGCCTCTCCCGTGTGTGCGCCTTGCTTTATTGCCTTTTCAATCTTCCAACTGTCGCAATAAATAATCTCAATAAAAGCCTCTCTATTTAGAGAACAGCACAACTTCAGTGCTGGAAACTTACTTACCTGTAAAGTGTAATTATTGCACCCATCTAACAACTAAATATAAGTCTGATGTGTGTGTGTGTGTGTGTGTGTGTGTGATCTAATACATCGCCAGAAACACACAGAGTGCATTCACCTCTTGTTGGCACACCACCAAAGACAGTGGTGACAGAGAGCTACTTGGAAGTGAGCGAGTTTCTTGCACAAGATAAATGTTTGTTGCAGGTGTTAAAGACAGAATTCAATGGAAATAAAAGTATGAGCATCAGCACTCCAGTCTGTGCAGTGTTTTTCAGTCAAGGACATTCTTCAAGCTCCACACATGAACAAATCTGCTGCCACTGTCAGGAGAGGGACGCACAAACAAGACCTGCGTGACTCACACACACTGACAAGACAGCAACTGACAAGGAAGCACACACATATACGCACAGACGGACACACGTGCACACACTCATGCGCACACCTGAGATACTCTAATGTAATGTAATCCAATGAAGTGTTGGCAGGCAGACTTCCCTTTGAAACAAACTCGCTAGCTTGCATGGTGTGATGAACACGGGCAAAAAACACACTAAGGGCTGCAACTCAAAATTATTTCAGTTTTAACTGAATCTCCAAATTATTTCCACATGACAAATATCAGTTGTTAGGTTAGTAAAAAAAAAAAAAAAAAAAAGAGTTAAAAATGCTTATAATGTTTCAAAGGCCAGGTTGACCTTGTTTTATCTTTAAGAAAGTCCACAGACATTGAGTTTGTAAGCAAATCATCAATTAAGTCTTTTTGCTTAAAAAATTATAAAAATTAAAAATAAAAATAGTTGCTGAATAATTTTCTGCCAATCAATGTATCAATTAATGAACTGATCATTTCAACTCTAGCGAAATAACACTGTACAACAGTGACCTTGTGGCCCACTGGTGTAAGATGAATGCAACCTAAATTTAATGTCACTGGTTTGAATCTGGCTGGAAAACTTTTTTTCAGCAACTGAATGAAATCCTAAAAAAAACAAGAAGAAAAAACAACAACAAATGTACAAAAGTACAGGACCAATTTGAATCAAACGAAACAGGACAGACTAATGACATCATCATGCTGAGTGTGTGTGTGTGTGTGTGGGGGGGGGGGGGTAACCATTATTTTCATTATTAATTAATATGCCGATTTTTTGCACAATAATGATAAAGTGTATAAAATACAAAAAAAGAGTGAAAACTGTAATCACAAGTTTCCACAGCCCAAAATAACATCTTCAAATTGCTTTTTTTTGTCCAACAACCAATCCAAAACCAAAACACATCTTCATTTACTATCATAAATGACAAAAGAAGAGCAGCAAAAGTGTACATTTAAGAAGGTTGAACCAGCATGTTTGAGATTTTTGCTTGAAAAACATTGAACAACATTTAATCAACTTTCAAATAGTTGGAGATACATTTTATTCAATCGACTAATCGTTTAATTGACCGACTGTCGCAGCTCTAAAATGGGACAGTTAGTTGACTGACAGAGAATTAATAATTGAAGTCATTATCAGGAATCCGTAAGTTACAGCTTCACAAATAAGGATTTGTGAAGGGTATTTATTACTCTTTTTACATTACTTTTTACAGCTGAAATGACAGGAAATAAAAACTAAAGATTCAAGTCATTTCCTGAGAAAAAAGGGCCAGAAATTCACAGATTCCAGCTCCTCAAATGTGAGCATTGTCTGGTTTTCTTTGTCATACATGACAAACCATTGAGTATACTGGTGTTTGGATGGTTGGTAAGACAAAATAAGAAATGTTATTATGTCAGCCTAGGCTTTGGGAGACTGTCGTGTGCATTTTTTTAAATTCTTCTCTGATATTCTATGAACCAAACAAGATAATTAACAAATTAAAATCTGATGAAAACTATAACTCGATGCAGCCTCATTTATAACAATTTTTGTGCACGTCTTATGTCTTTTATTGCGGTCCTGCTGACTTTCTAGTGACAGATCAACACCCTCACGCGTAACTATCTGCATCCTCCGTCTCTGTCCAGCACTATATGGCAAATTAAATTTTCATTCAAGTTGGCTCCCACATGATGCCATATGCTTCGGACAGGGGGGATAATGACGAGCACATAAGAGAGAAAAAGAGGGCAAGATGAATATGACAGGAGGAGAGTCCTGGAAAAGAAACACACTGAACCTCAGGACACACCGACACACACACACACACACACACACACACACACACACACACACACACACACACAGAGACACTCACAGACACAGACAGCACTGTGGTGTTTGAAAGTCGTGATAAGAAAAGAGGAAGGTTTGCATGCTGTGGGAGACTAACGCAGTGCAAGTGTTACAGTGCATATAACCCTGACCGTCTCGCTCTCTCTTTCCATGTCTGCATCTTTCTCTTTCCATATATGACTCTCCAACTCTCTTCCTCTCATCAAATATTCACAGTTGGTCCCATTAAACATTCACCGCGCTGCGCTGCTACGTTTATCTGCCCTCCGCCAATCAGCCTCCAGCGGGTGCACTAGAAGCCCACCGAGAGCTTGAAAAAAAAAACAACCCACACACACACACACACATATACACGTACACACACAGGACGTCTGTCTGCATGGCCTGCAATGTGGCAGCCTTGCAGAGAGGGGAGAGGGGATGACTGGAACGAGGGAGGAAGAGGTGGCAAAACAGAGAAAGAGACAAAAAAAGGAAGGGATGTGGCTGAGGGAGACACATGAAAGAAAATCAGCTGAAGGAAGGAAGCAAAGAAAAGGAGTCTGAGGGTCCACTCCTCAGCTCTTGTCCATGTTCAGTGAGAGCAGAGCAGCCTTGCACCTCAATAATTCAACAGCGGGACGAGTGCCGCCAGCCTCCCCCCTCCTTCTCTCTTTCCCTGACATCATAGGGCCTTACCTAATATCAGAGTAAAAATACACTCACTTCACAGTTCGACACAATACGTGACACATAATTGTAGCTAAAAATAACATGAAACGCCGACGAGATAGATCACACTATCATCAGTGTTTCCATTGGGTGTCACAGCGTGTCTACACAGAAAACGTTTCAGCCACGTTTTCAGTCGTCAGGCTAACACGCGTCTGACAGAGCAGATTCGCTTCTTATTTGAACCAATCCAGCTTTCCACACAGGCCATGTTTCACTCACAGCATACACGGTAAACACATCCTGGAGCATTTTTACACTTCAATTCTATTTTCTACGTCGCTGCATAACTACAGTGATTGTGTGCTCGGCTCTGAGCGCTGCCAAAACGCGGGTGACCTACATTCAAAACTGTGCCTGAATTCAATTAACTGATGTTCAATTAACTGCTGAGAAGAGCAGCGAATCTTCACATGTGAGAAGCCGGAACCAGACAGTTTTTGGCATTTTTGCTTGGAAAATGACTGAAACCATCAACCGATTCATCAAAATACTGTGCTGATTAATCGGCTTTGATTGGGCACTGTGCTTGGAAATACCAACTGCCAGATGCAGATTCACTGCAGCTAATGGCCACTAATGGCCAATGACCTCTGAAACAACTAGTCAGAAGTCAACAAAGAAAATGAACAATTTTAATACCCAATGAATCTTTTAGTAGTAAAAACATTTAATAGTGAGTATTTGCTGGTTTCTGGTATCTTTTATGATATTATACTGAAATATAATCAGGTTTTCATTATTAGTGGGAGACAAATGACCCCTTGGCCTCTGAGAAACTGTGATGGAGATTATTTATTATTATGTAAAACCTAGTGGACCAAAAAATGTATTCATTCATTGAGAAAATAATTAGGAGCAGGGGTCAACAGATTATCAGCCTGGCCAATTATTGGGGCCGATATTTGTCATTTTGCCAATTATCTGTATCTGAGTTTTATTTGAATGATTGCTGATAAAATTAATTAAAAAGTGCATTTTTCATATTCATATTAATTTTTATTTAAATTGTATGGAAAGACCTTGCTGGGAAGTTGCTGTATATGATGTTGAATGTTTCAGTTTTGATTAAACATTTGCTAAAGGCATTTAAACAAAGTTTCCTGGTGGAGTTTTTTATATTCCAAGTTCTAAATATTGACAGAAAGATTTTCATTTTTATTGTAAATGCATATCAGTTCCAAATATTGGTTATCGGTCTCATTAACTACTAATAATCGCTAATAATTGGTATCTGCCCTGAAAAAAAAAACAATATCGGTCAAAATGATTTTTAGTTCAAGCCCAAAAGAAATCATTTTCCTTTTTCCTGGCAAACATACAAAGCACACCTGAAAAAAGAGTCACAACGTGGGACAGATGTCAGGGAAGTCCTGAGACGCTTCTGCCTCGTCCTTCATTTCAATCAGCCTTCCAAGCTGGTGAGGATTGCTCCAGCGAAGGAAGTTGGACCAGGCTCAACTTCTGCAGCATACATCATCCAGAAATGGATTAATCAAATACTTGCAAGTGCACATTCCTAGTACAGCTGTCAAACCTGTCCCAGTCCCATAAACCACTCCGCGTCCCCAGCTTGTATTTTATCTTCTTACTGGTACCTGTAGCAACATGCCTCCATCAATGCAATCCCTTGAGAATGTAGCAATTTTGGCACCATTAAGGACAAGTCTAATCGCTGGCTCACTGCTTCGGTAGCTAACAACGAACAAGAATGATTCGGATGTACAGAGTGAATCCTGCAACTGCAAAAACCAACTGAGCAACATGTCTTATTCCGTACAGTGTCATTTTCATAAAGGAAGCGATCAGTTTTGGACACTCAAAAATAACATACTGTACTTTTTAGTTCAAGGGAAACATTGTCAACGTTTACATTTGCTGGGCAAAGTGGCAACAAAGCTGGGAGACGTATACATTCTCTGATATAACTCTGTGTACCGTTTCTCAGGTGATGTGGAAGCAAACACTTCACAGTCACCCTGGAGACTGTATATTACCACAGTAGAGTTCAGCAGTAGATGAATGTTTTGACAAATTCAATAAAAGCTGGATATTGGAAAGTTTTTGTTGTAAAATAATTTCTGGTCAGCAGCCTCACACAGTTTGATTCTACTAGAGACAAAATATTTACACATCCATGTTTAGCTCATCACGAGGACGGCAGCACCGGACTCCAGAGACGGATTTGCAGCACTGTGTCTAATGTATGTGATGGCAGCAACAGAAAGTTTGCGTATTTTTCTTATGCTCATATTTAATGTATGGTTTAATAGGCGAATTGAAGCCCATGTTTTCAATAAAGTAATTTCAAATTGCATTTGTTTTCTACTCTCAAGTTAGCATTTATCCAAGTAAGCTCTTGAATGCCAATACTCGAATATGGACATTACTAAAAATGCCAATTCCCAAAACATAGTCAAGCTTTTAGCATGTCCACAGCAAATGTCCCTGGGGAGTTGGTTGTGACTAAAAAGAGAGCAAATCTGCACTTACTTTTGCGAGCCGACTATAAACATGATTTCAAATGAATAATGAAATTTAAACATTATCATGAAAATTTCAACATCACTGAATTTCTTTCCAGCTGTATGCTTTTTGATTTATTTACAATAACATGTATTAGAAGAATTACTGCAGCATGATCAGTGGATGCAGTGAAAGCAGAGGGCTGGTGATGATGACAGTGAGCTCCTTAAAGCTGCGGACAAAAGCTGAGTGGGCAAAAGCAACTGCTGACTTGCTAATACACGTGTAGATATGCAAGGTTTGGTTTTAACACAATGAGATGAGCTACTGTAACGAACCTCCGGTCAGAAAAGAGATATGGAAATATCTTCAAAACTTCCTTTTATTGTTTCTCAAAATCTAACCACTGACTTGTGGTACCTTATCTTTGTACGACCTGGAATAAAGCCTCTCTACCAGACGTACAAAAGTCATGGCTCATCACAAAAGCCAAAGAGAGGACTGTATCGCTCTATCTCCTCTTTTCATCAGAGTGCACAAAAGCATGTGAGAGCCCTCCACTACTAAAGTAAAAGTAACATAAGCTTATGAGCACACTTCCCTTCTTAACTTCTGCTTCCCATGATTTTTATCAGGCATCCTCAGGCTAACAATAATTGTCATTATCTACTTCTGTAAACTGATGCTTAAGTCGCTTGCGAAATAAAGTAACCTATAAGCTTACAGTATCTTAAGACTAGCAATTTTGCAACATTTACACATCAAAGTAGCAGCTATTCAAAGTATAAAAACAACAATTTTTGCAGGGAATTATGTGTCAGATTGTTTCTTCGCTCTGAGCAGTTGCCAGGCAACCACTAGAGACTCCAAGAAACAACTGACTGGCCAAAAACGTTCCCACAGAAAAATGGGAATTGGTCATTTTTACATCAGTTTTTGAGGGGTTTTTTTTTACAGTGTTTCAACATCTCAAATAAGAGTTCAACTTTTTTTGATGCCACTTAGAAGAAAATTCAAGGCTAATTTTACAACATTCAAATTTGATTTTAAAAAATAACTCAGGATTAGGGACAATTTTATCCTGATCTGTCAAGATAATGCGAAAGGCATTTTGTAGATTATTATCAAAATAGATCTTACCAAATGTTTTTTTAACATGCAATGTCAGAAAAACTATGATCATAAAATCATTCTTACCATGTCTAAGCATTTTTAAGACTTTCAAAAAATCAAAATAAGACATTTTAATACCAGTTAAGGCCTAGATTAATTAATTCAATACCTTTGGGGCTTTAAGGCTTTTCAAGAATGCGCAGGAACCCTTGTTATAGAGATTTAAAAAACAAATATAGCATGTTGATTATTAAGCTTTGCAGGTGCTGGTAGGTGGATTTTGTTTATGTACAGATCCAGGCTCACAGTCTTCGTGCTAAGTTCATTACATTACATTTAGCTGAAGGATATGAGAGTGGTGTCAAACTTCTAGTCTGACTTTCTGTCACAAAGTGAATGAGCGTGTTTCACTAAATGTTAAACTGTTCCTAGAAATGCAGATCCATCAGTTAAATCAATCTTTCAGCCTGAACACTAAACTTTAAAATACGGTATACATTAATCTTTGCCTATCGAGTGCAATATCAACATTTTCAAGATGTGTATACCCGTCGTCCTTTTCTATATTTTTTTCAATAATTTATGAACTGAACTGACTTTTGGGGTTGAAGGTAAAATATTAATATTATATTAAGGTTAATTAATTAGCAAATGTATCCAAAACAGAAAATACGACTCTCAGCTGCTGAAATGCAGATTACAATAATTACTAAATGTGGGTGATTTTAACAATGTGTGTCTGTGTCGCTGCACACATGTGTGAATGTTAGTGGAAGTGACAGCACTACGTGTGCATGTGCGAGCATCCGCTTGACCGACTATGCGCATGCATGTGACACCACATGACCCAGCCATAATCGCTGACCTCACCGCCAGCCACTGTGCCCTCCCTGAGCCACAGAGAAAAGGGCTTAATCCCGCCTACGCACACACACACACACACACACACCTGGTAAATACAAGCAATACTCCAAAGTTGCCCAGACATCAAACCGCCAAAGCCGATATACTCTGTATGTTCAGTGTTTGCAAACAACGAGAATCACGAGCAGAGATCAGACTAATCATGCACAGTATAGATTTGTTAATTAACAGCTGAGGCTCCAGCTGCTGCAGGGATGCTAGTAGCAGAACTTTGTTTTTGCTGGGCAGCCCTGACGTATTAATATTTGTGTATGCATGGAGACAATGTGACTTACAAGGTTACTGTAAATCAGGGCTGTTCAACTACATTGCTAAGGGGGGCGTATTATCGGATAGATCCCTGAGCTGTAATTGTCATTATTGACACAACATGTCACCACATTTTAAAAACTTTTATTCAGCTCTATTGCGATTTACACAACCTCTCTTGCCCTTTTCTCTCTGTGTAGACATCCTGCAGTTCAGTCGAACATTCGCTGAATTTTTGTCAAGTGACTGTTAGTCTCAGCTGAGTCATTCATGGTTTTTAAAGTTGCACTGAGAAGCACATAATTTTGTTTTACTATAAGACTTTTACAATGAGGTAATTTTAATGAAATATTATGATTTTAGGCCACAATTTGGTTACATTTCCATCATTCATGATGCATTCATGGGCAAATGGAAAACTGAAATTCTGAAAATAATTTCTGCTTTTAAAGTTTCTGGCTATGATAAATGATGTTATTTTGGCACTTCTTTTTTTTTTAAATGTGCCTTTCAAACCCACTGGTGGGTTGTGGGATTCAGGGGCCATTAGGGCAAGTGCATAGGAGCACTGTGCTTGTTTGAAGGATTCATTGTGGCAAAATGTCTCTTATTCTCTTATTCACTTTATTTTTCATTTTTTGAATTGTAAACAAACTGATGGACGGGCCATTCTGGCTTGTATGGCGGGCGGGAGTTGAGCCACCAATTGAAAAGGCATCCTGCAAATACACATGTTTTGGATTACTTTTGTGTTAAATTGGCTACTAATAGGGAATATTTTTTGTGTGATTTTTTTTAACATTTCCGTCAAATAACAATGTACTGAAAGGGGGAAGAAGAAACAAGAGATGAGATGATCGGACGAGTTTCTAAACAAGGCAACAGTTGAGAAAGGCAACCAAAACCACTTTACTTGGATTTGAATCACATCACAGTGAAGCCTCACCACCACTGTGGGCATTGTGATGGATGTTATAAACGGACAGTTTGATGATTTTGTCTGGGGCTTAGCTTATTGAATGTTATTGAAGCACATACTGTGGACTAAAGGTTACAGTGTACGTGCAAAAATACCAAAAGTACAGTGGGTCAAAGTAAAAAACTGTCTGTCTGTAAACTGCGATGGATGTTTACAACAGACGGTTTGCATGATAATAATAATATAGTTTATTTAGAACCTGTCTGACAAATGTTGCTGCGTTAATAGATTTGGTAAGTTCAACATGACCTCATTGCTTTAACTATGAAAATAAGACTTAAGTTGTTATAAACGGGAATATTTTTTCAATGCAAAGTTACCTGTCCCAGTGACACATTTCTTTCAGTTGTATAGGCATGGTGTGTGTGTGTCTGTAAGTGTGTGGGGGGTTATGGCAGGGAAAACATGATTCTTGTGTTGGTAAAAACAACACAATGGCAGCACCAGCACATTTCAGCTATGATTAAGAGCAATGCGCACTGAAGGAGAGTCTAATGTGTGTGTATTTCATGATGTGAAACTGTAAAGACAGGCCTTGTTCACATATAGTTAAGTGTGAGAACATTTAAATAGGTGAGAGAAAATGTGTGCAACAATGTTTGTGCGTCAAGTGAAAAAAGAGCAATCGTCCTTGTGTGTGTGTGTGTGTGTGTGTGTGTGTGTGTGTGTGATAATTGTGACCACTACCCTGACACACACACACACATACAGAGAACGCAGTTTCTCTGCCAGACAGCCTATGGGATGAAGAGTTTCACCCCTGCTGTTGCCGGGTTACTAGCTCCGGACCACTGCCAACACAGCCATCCACACACACACTAGATCAAATCACATGGTGAGAAGGGTTTTTAAGATCTTTTCTCAAATCAATCTTTTGTTTACAGAGAAAGGAGGGAGAAAACATGAAAATGACATGGGTGGGGGTGTTTAAGAAATACAAAAAGGCAGAGGGGGAGACAGAGCAATTCAGCCTGCATCTCCTGGGAAAAGAGCAGCCCGACTGCTGCAGAACTGGCCCCAATCTGCACTTCATATCATCACACAACCTTGGGTGCAACCTCCTGGCATTTGCACACAGCGTCTGCAACACGCTCACATGCCAAGACAAGAAAACATACAGTGAAGAGTCAATGGGATTCATGTGCAAACACAAACACGTGTGACAACCAAAACAACCAGCAGACAGAAATGCCTGGATTCAGCTACATGGCAGAAGGAACGCAATGACACACGCAGAGCAACAGGCAGACTAAACGACAACAAATCTGCCGCAAATACTGAGGCACAGGTGGTGATATTTCAACATGTGTTACGCTGCTGCATGTGAACACACACACGAGCACACTGTAAGTCACTGCATATGTCCCAAATCTGAAATGACCACATTAATGTAAAGGATAAATCTGGTTATTTCAGCATATTTTCATAGTTTTGGCATTAATTTCTAACAGTTACAGTAACATTGTACTTACAAGAGATATAATAGAGTCCTGTGACGATAACTACTTTTGTTGGACAATATATTGTCCAAAAGATAATTGCGATATTTTATATTATTGTCATTTTCAAACCATTTTATGCCACTAATAAAATAATATAAAAGCAAAATTATGCAAGTAGACCCTTTATAGAGAAATTAACTTTAAATTCTTAAGAATATTCAGACATTAAAATTCAAATGTGAAAAAAAATAAATGTCCTCATTAATTAGAACAAATGTGTGTATTTGTGTGTGGAAGAGCTGAGCAGTGACCCTCCAACAGAGAGCAGACGAGAGGACAGACTCAGCGTGACTAGAAATGACAGCAAAATGTGTCTCAGCATATTTTTTTTCTGTTCATTCAGCTTAGGCGCTGTGCTTATAATGTCAGGGGCGGCTGTGGCTCAGGAGGTCGAGTGGGTCGTCCACTCATCGGAGGAATCTGCAATCCCCGGCTCCTCCAGTCCTCATGTCGAAGTATACTTGGGCAGAATACTGAACCCCAAATTTCTCACAAGGTCTGTGCCATGGGTGTGTGAATGTGGTGTGAAGCACTTTGAGTGGTCTGATATCAGACAGAATTGTCTTGAACTCATTACATTCTGTTTCTATCTTCAGTCTGACATTGGGTCCACTCTAACCGATTTTTCTGGGTTTATTTTAAGCACAAACTGATGCATAGCCGTGCAGACATATCTGTTTTATCAGGGTTTTAAGAGTCGAGAAGAGCAAAGTAAAAACAAACTATGATGTTGGGCCATATTGAAAAGACATGTCATCTATGTATCGATTTAGAGCAGCCTAGAAAGAAGTGTCTATCTTGTCTATAACGGTCACCAATGTGGTTTTTCGTCCAAATAGTTGCACCGACCAACTGACATAGCTTGAGTCCCCCCATGGTACTCAATGGTTGTTTTTACATTGACCAGGAAACCTCTGTTTAATGTTAAAATGCCAGTCGAGTCGGTCAACCCAAACTCGGTGGAGTGGGTGGATTCAAAGGTCTGGACCCCAGCAATGAAAAGGCGCTGAGTAAATAAAAGGTCTTTTACAATTTAAGGAAAAGCCTGCTGTCTATACAACTGTCTATGCTGGTGACATGCTTATGTAAGCCTGCATGCATATCTGTGTAAGGGCAATATCGAACGAATATATGGACATGACGATGACAATTTACGATAACGTAATTAGTAACCACTTATCCAAACTGCAGCTGGAGTTGGAGTTGGAATAGACTGCCTTTTTTAAAAAGATTTTTTGTGGGCTTTTTGCCTTTTTTTTATAGGACGGCTTAAGTGTGTAAGAGGGAGAAAGAGGGGATGACATACTGCAAAGGGCCGAGGACAGAATCGTACCTGCAGCCACTGCGGCGAGGACATAGCCCCTGTACATGGGGTGCCCGCTCTAGCAACTGAGCTACTAGGCGCTCTAAGGCTGCAGTTTATTGGATGCTTTTGTCAGCACCCTCTATTGATATCTTTGCATTTTTGGATAAGTTACATGTGCTGCATTACAATAATTTAAACAAATTAAGTAATACTTTGAATTCAATCCATTTTTTATGAAACAGCCTTATTTGGCAATAATCCCTCATTGTACTGGGATACGTATCCTCAATATATATACACTTCTCATCACATCTGAGTCACCAAACTAAGCATCTGTGACTCCAATGTTTGATCATACAAGAGATGCATTAAGACGCAGTTATGGGAAACTATGAACCCTTCACAAGTATGGTAAGAACAGCAGGTCAACGTTAAACCAGGAAGTCAGTTTCGACTAACCTGGAGGTTTGTTCAAAGCCTCTCTGATCATCTGACTCCTCATGTTTGACTTATTTTTAGCTATGTTCCCGGGTTCCCAGATCCCAGATACTAGCAATTAACTGTGAGTCCAGTGTTATCATAACCAAACGGCCGAAACTATTAAAATAACACAACTTTCCTTTATCTCATCCTACAAGCTGCTGAGGATATTTTGGGCTAAAGGTCGAGCCGGTGCGAGAGACCAACAGTAACCATAACAAACCAAAAATGGTTGCAGGCAGCTGCCAAAACCCACTGAACCTCAACTTAAACCGCAGCAGCCCAGCTCTGCCAAGTGGCCTCCAGCTCTTGAGGAATCTCCGCTGACAGGGATGGGACAGAGCGCCTGGATCGCTGCTCTTCAGGAAATAAACTAACAAACCTGCAGCTGAACTGACATCACCGAGCAGCTACACCAGAGCGGACAGCAGCCTAACATTGTCAGCTTTCAGTTTGCATGAATACACGCAGGCTGTAATGCCGAGCTACAACAACGGATATCGGCCGTGCTTACCTCTGGCTGAGAGCTTTTTTGTGTTGATAATTTTAGCAGCATACTCCTGGCCGGTGGACTTCTTGACGCATCGGCGGACGACTGAGAAGGCACCCCTGGAGCAGAAGAAATCAATGACAGATCAGTTTAAGAAAGCTTAACAAAACCCTCCATAGCGTTTCTGCACACAGGGGGGGAATGCATGAACTTGCCACACACTAAAGGCATGCATGAATCTCATACACCTAAAGAGAGGGGAAAGGAAGTCACATGCATAATTAATACAATCTGATATTCTGTCTTTGAGATGTGAGAAGAGGTCCTGACGACTAGTGCATGACAGGCAGAGGGAGAGGGTTTGTTTCATGGTCAGAGGACTCAGTCACTAGCTCACAGGAAGAAACGTGAGTACAGGAGAATGAAGCCGCTGAGAGGTAGAATTAACATTGAACTGGCTGCATTTTTGCACACACGCCTCCTTTAAACTCTGTGTCGGAAGGTGGAGCAGCTCTATTAGCCACATGCAGAGATTAGATGTTACAAAGTGGCTTTGTAGCCACCATATACACTGCAACCTTAGAGTCCTTTCATGTTTAAATCCTGAGTGCATCGCATGTGTGATGCGCATAGCCAAAATGTGCAACCACCACAGTCTTGTTTGCAGCAAAGCCTTGTCTTCCCCTTTTTTGACATATACAGTAGCCCTGCAGTCTGCTTAGAAATGCACAAAAACACAGCTGAATGATTGAACATAAGCGCGAGGATGCCACCAGGCAACGGGTGCGTGCAAATGAGTTTTCGACGCGTGCTACCTGCAGATAAATTGACAAACAAGTTGGTCCTATACACGGATGTTATACACCTTTTGGGTTACAAAGAGCGCCTCAATGATGCGATACACCTTTAAATACACACTCGGGATTAAATGCAAGCCTTTGTGCCGCTAACATGCCTACAGCTCATTGTTGCTTAGGTGGTTCTTCTCGCCTTCCCTGTTTTTTGACAGCCCCTCTCCTGCCTTGTCAACAGTGAAGTAAACGCGCACAATGGCAGCAGCAGCAGCAGCAGCAGAAAAACGTGCAAACACACACAGACACACTGAATGCAACAAGAGCAGCGGCGGCGGTCGCTTACTTTCCGAGTTCCTCATACAGCTGATATTCGTCTGTGAATCTGGTCGAGGTTACAACTGTAGCCATGTTGACTCAAGTGCAGGGGAGAGGGGGGGAATCGCCTCGCGCTTCAGTGGCCGCCTCGCGCAGGTTTCGGGAGGAGAACTCGTGAAGGCAGAGAGAGGGAAGAGAGGCTCGAGCTCACAGAGAGGAGCAGGGAGTGGGAGGAGAGAGAGGAGAGAGGGGGAGGGTGGGAGGAAGGGGGGCAGAGAGGAGCTGTAGTAACAAAGATCTTCTATTGCGAGGATGAGTTTTTTTTTTAAAAGTGAAATTAAAACTGGTTTTCAAAAGCAGGCGTTAAGAATCTAATGCCTGATCGGATGTCATATTTTGTGGTTATGCCATTTTCTATTTGATCCTTTATTTTCACTTTTTTTTTTTTTAGTTAAGTCAAACTTTCTTTGAAGAGCACATTTAAAACAACCGCAGCTGACCAAAGTGCTTCACAGTCATAAAATACAAAACACAGAAATACAGAAGCATAAGACAAAAGGAACCTAGGAGAGAATAGACATAATAGAGCAACCCTTACCACAAAAAAGGATGAGGCATAACAAAAGATTAAATCAGTTTAAGTTGTCATGCTCAGATCAGTTGCATGCCAATGAAAGGAGCTGGCTGTTCAGTAGTGAAGAAAAACATTTCTGTTGTTTGAGCAGTTTTTATTTGTATGGGTAAGCTGTTTCATAGTTTAGGGGCAGCCACCTAGTTCTGGGAACATCCAGGAGCCCCTGATCAGTCGACCTCAGTGCATAAACTGGAGTATGAAGATAAAGTAACTCTTCTGGATAAGGCAGTGCTAGACCATTTAAAATCTTAAAGACCATCAGGCCAATACTGGAGTTATGTGATCCCATTTTCTTTTTCCAGTTAGAAGCCAAACAGCTGCATTTTGAACTAAATGCAGACAACACAATGCCATCTGATCTATTCTTACATATAAAGAATTCCAGTAATCTAGCCGATGATGAACAAAAGCAAGAATAGCCACCTCAACATCTTTACTTTGAATTTTGATGTTGTTAAAATAATGTATTGTTTACATTATACAGAGTGCATCTTTTGCTTTTTATCTAAGTAAAAGCCGTCCAGTGTGTAAGATTTAGGGTAATGTATTGGCAGAAATGTATAATATTCATAACTTTATGTTCATTGGTATATAGCGTAATCACCTGAAAGTTAGAGTTGTTGTGTTTTAATTAGGTAAAATGAGACATTTATGACTACATATGCAATATGGATCCTACATGTTGTTTCTACAGTAGCCCAGAATTTCGGGTGTTGTAGCATCGGACCCTGTAGTTATCCTTCATGTTTGGCACACGGGTTAAGTTTCATCTGGTTGCAGTCTGCAACCTCAACACTAGATGCCACTAAATTCCACACGCCAGACCTTTAAAGTCATATACAACAAACAAAGGTGTTCACTGAAGTCAAGAGTTATGACAGAAATCCAATGCACTCTAAATCCTGATTAAGTGGCAAACTCTTCGGCTGAAAAATGAAGCCATAATTGAAAAAAAAAAAACCCAACAAAAAAAACGTAGTTCCTCTAATGGCCACCTAAGGCTGGCTCCAAAAGTTAGTCAGTCCCCATAGACACCAATGTTAAAATGCCAAACTTTACAAGGGAAATGAACATGTTAATAGCCTGGTACAAAAAACAAATGAGTTTGGTCTTTATAGCAACATTCAGGACAACTGTACAGAGGTAAATTTTTATATAACTTATCCATTTACACTTTATTTAGGCTCAAAATTATGCATAGTTAAGCATGGGGTCGCTTTGTGTGACAGGCTGTCTGCCAATAGTGTCTTCGGGATGTCAGTCAGATCCACCCCTTGCTCCTCCAAGACACCACCCTCTCATTCAGATATGGTCATTTCTGGTTCCAAAAATACAAGATTGCAACAACAGAATTTGTAAATTCAACTTCACATCTATTATTTTATACTGTCTAAGATCTGGACCAAAGTAGTGGACTTGACAGACCAACATTTGCATTTAAAAGGCTCTTAGCCATGCGGACTGAAGGGCTAATTAAGTCAAATATGTGGAAATACAAGTGTGGTTTTAATATTGTCCGCTTTTTAAAAATTAATTAAAAACGGCTTTATGAAACATTTGCACTTGTGAAAATTTTATGAGGTGGAATTTGATGGTATTTTTTTCCGATTTTTATGCTCATTCTTAAGTATCGCTTAACATTGCCCTTCCCTTAAGCTTAAATCAGTCTATAAAGATCTTGTTCATTAAGTGCATGAGTTCTTTTTGTATTTTTTAATAGTAATCATGGCATTGTTTTCAATGATCATCTATTTATTGATTGATTGATTGATTGATTGATTTCTATGCAAATGCACAATGACCCCTTTGGTGGTGATTCACCGTGTATTTGGCATCACAATCATATCTTCAGTTGGCTACACAGAGGTGACACTGTTCTATGTTCCTCTGTTGTGTTTTGTTTTGTTGTTTTCTCAAACCAGAAAAAACGGCAGAGTGAGACCTCTTTCCGCTGCATCTGCTCTGGCAGTAGTGGTGGAGGTGGGATGAAAGCCACGCGAGATCTTTTCTCTTGTACCAGGAGCTACAGATCCAGGTTCAGTTTTACCATCTCTCCCTCACATCTTCTATTCACACGCACAAAGATAGAGCTGACACCAGAGCAGCTGAAAAGAGCAGCATCCTTCGAAGACCGTGTAGTGAGATGTGATGCCGCAATATTTTAATGTTGGCACAGAGCAATGAGCTGCATGCCCACTGTATTATGCTTTTCATTTCCTAAACTGGGCCTCCCAAAAAAGGAGGATCAGTCACCGCTCAGAATGTGGCACCAGGAGACAGTAATGACTCACTGTTTGGATTTTGTTTCACACCTTCTACTGTTTGTTTCCAAACCTTTTTATAAATCATATTCAACCACAAGCAGTTCTATGTATTTCTTTTAACATTTATATTTAAAATTTACACGCAAGATCGACATAGAATATATGCTCTGAATGTTTTTTTGCTAATGAAATGTCTTGAAAAACAAAGATTTAAAGATATACTTTTAAAAAGATTCTCATGTGTCCTCTAGTTTCCATATTTGAGGAGCACTTGCATGTCTGACGTTGATTTTAGGGCACAGCTATAGTTTAAAAATGTTGCAATACCACAATAATGATCTAACAATGTGTTAGGATGTGTGTGTTAGTATAACCCTCAGGGCTGTTTCACTGTGACAGTGATCACCCTCACAGCTAAATGCACATCTACCTCTGTATCTTTTACAACTGTGTGCACCTAAACGCCTTCAGTCACAGTGCTGACGACTTCATGAATACCACTGATTATGATTATCACTGTGTATTCACTTTTTTTTTTTTTTAATCTTTTAACAATCGCAACTGTCTTCTTAATTTAATCATGACCATTGCATCATCCCCACTGTGGCAGTTTCACAGAGGAATTTCAAATAAATACCTAATTTAAATACAAATGAGGTACAAAAATCAGTGTTCAAAGATCATTGATAGCAGATATCTGATTACCTCTAGTTCATCACTTACACCAGCCGAGAGAGATCTGTTCAGGGAGTCGAGGCTTCGATCCGACTCGTGCAGTTTTAGGGATTGTAACTGTAAGCTGGAGCGTCATTGTATAAGAGACAGGGAATTATATGTGTTATGTAACGGCCTGCTGCACTGTAAAGGTTTATCTGAGCTTTCATGAATATCTCATGAAGGGTATTAATATATCCTCTTGGCACCGTGTTTAAGTATGTACTGTATGTGTGTTTGTGGGTGATTACCGCTGCACACGCTGCAGTGAGGTACAGGGATGAGCTTACTTAGCAAATATGTTTTGTCTCTCATCTGCATCATCTGCATTTGATTTTCGATATGTGTTTCTTTAACTCCTATATGATGAAAAACTACTTTCATTTTACAATTGTGGCTGTTTAAATTTCCATGTCTTCTGAGCAATTTAAAGCTACTCTAATGGATATTTTACATTAACAATGGGTCAAATGACTACCTTTAAAATGAAAGGTGCCTCTTGTGACAAACATGCAGATAATAATCCCCCAACACTCAGCTCGACAGAGTGCTTCAACATCTTTTATCTCACTCTTTGGTTTCACAGCCCACTCACTATTGTGGTTCACTCTCATCAACATTGTTTCCGTTAAAAGAAGAAGCTTGAAAACCCACTGTGTACAACACTAAACAGCAGACTTAGTTAGCAACTAGCTGTAGGTGAACATGGCGGAGCATTTAGCAAAAGAGTCAGATATTTTCAGGAGCTGGTGGAGACCAAAAAGCAGTTAAAAGGGACTGAATATTGGAGAGTTCAACAGGTCACCACAAACATATATCCAAATGAATATTAATGTTAAGTTGTGAGGTTGTTGGATGAGACTGAACTGAGAGTGAACATCAAAGGGCAATTATACTTAAAAATGTCTGAGACACACGATTAACACTTGGATAAATGATAAATTGAATCAACCTGGACATGATGTTGGGAACTGTCCTTTACCTGATAATATATTAGGCAAGGCAATCCGAAGGTCCTGCAGGGAACGCCATGCTTGGATCTTCTTTCCATGTGTCATGAAGTGGAGAAGTTTGTATCATCACACTGAGCCTGTAATTTTAAAGAGAATTTCTTTAACAAAGATTAACTGTGAAGTATCTCCCAAAAACAGGCTATGTAAGTCTGCTAGTCCGTGTCACCCTTTCTCAATACATTTCCCTTAAAACGTTTCTTCTCTGCCTGTGTGTCCAAATTTTCCTGTTGCCACCATTACTGAAAGATGACATGGACAATAGTACCGAAAGGTCATTATACATTTCTTTAACAATCAGACAAACGCTGGGAGGCTTTTGTATCTCTTCACTAAGTAAAACATCACAATGCCCTTAGTATGTTCAATATGTATTTATGCAAACGTGAATCTTCTTTCTCTTCCTTTTCTTTCTGCCTTGCCCCTGAACTGTGAGTGTATATCTGGAACAGTGTTTCAAGAGCAATGCTGGCGATTAATGAGTGTTTGCAGTGAGCACAGGAGCAGTGCGACCAGTTTCTGCCATAATTACAGGGAGCCGCTCTGATATGAAAGCCTAATTAGTGAGGGTGCAGAGGTACAGTCGTATTAATTGCTGAATTGCTGTGTTTCTTGGTGATGTGCCTGTCAGACGGGTCTTGGACAGGCTGTGCAGTGGCAGGTTGAAGGGTGGGCGGTAACAGTGGTATAGAGCAGCCATACCAACCTTTCAGCCTTGCAAGCCCTTAAAAAATGAAGCAGTGTGTACTTGAAAACCCTTCGCACAAGCTGCATCTGAGCAATTTGACCAAAAGTGTTTTCCCCTCTAACCTGATTGTTTCATTTCTAGGCTAATTGTTAGAAGTCTGAAAATGGAAAAATGCTTCTGTGTTACATTAGAAAAAAGTAAAACTTAGACAGTGTGAATATAATTTTGTGTGACCAAAGACATTTTTCTCTTGCCCTATTTTTATCAATGTGCATCCTCTTAGACTTATCTTGTAACCCCTGCAACCACTGGTATAATATACCTCAGTAGAAAGAAGCAGTTCAGACAGAGGTACGTGTAAAGTGAGGAGGTAAGCAGAAGGAAATAGGAAAAAGTCTAATAAAACACAGATACAAAACTTCTGCCTCATCCTCCCCTTTAACCCACATACACAGGCTCAAAAACCTTCATTTCAATGAGGTAATTGCCTCTCATTCGAAATAATCCACTGTCCTGTCTTCCTGTTTTGGTAGCTGCTGCCTCATCACATGACACTGCATTATTTAACATTAGAAAAATAAACCCTCCAGTAGTGGGTTCATAGAGAGCCTATAGCCTCCAAAACAAGCCAATCCGCAGAACAAATGCTGGCATGTTTTAACTCAAAATATCCAGTGTGGTGGCACAATCAATGCTAAAAATACATCCAATGTCTTGCAATTAAACATTAAAAATGTAAAGGCACTATTGCTGCTGAAAATGTTAGTGGCATGATTTCCGCTGGAAATTCTGCTGATGAAAAAAAAAAAAAAGAAAAAAGAAAAAAAAGAAGGTTTTGGTGGTCCAATCTCCCATGGAAATGCAGTCAATGTCTTTGAAAAACACCTGGCGTTGATAGCACAATCAAAGCTAGAAACTCCACAGATGCCTTTCTAATAAACAGTATTGGTGCCATATTCACCACTGGAAATGCAGTAGATGTTTGCTAAAAAATTTTTTAAAAAAAAACAAAAAAAGCGTGATGGCCCTTGCCTCTAGAACTGCTGGCAATGTACTGCTAAAAAACCCCACTTGATTTAAGTGGCACAGTCACCACTGGAAATGTGGCTGATGTCTTGCTTAAAACAAAGACAGCCCATAAACTATGTTACTTTAGAACATCAATATGATACATATGAAACGTACAAATGTAACGTATCCATGACTTGCAGAAACATACATTGCTAACATTTTCCTCTGGCAACAGGGCTGTCCAAAGACCACTGACATATTAGCATTGCTTAAAAGTTAAATGAATAACAGTTTAATGATGACAGTGTTGGACAGTAACTAAGTTCATTTACTCTAGAGTAATGTGTACTTTTTTCACATACATAAATATGATCAACTTATTAAATGAGATGATGAATTAAAGACATAGCCACACAGGTGCTTTCACTTAAGTGTCCAGTTAGACCTGCTCAGTTTGGAGTTGTGCAAACATGTACTGGGATTTACTTTACTGGGATAAGGTTATCGTGCACTAAAACTAACAAGCTGCACATGATAGTAACTTATCTTGCGTGCATGAGATTAAAAAAACAGATCGTGTTTCCTTCTCTTGTGCTCTTAAAGCTCGACTTCCTTGCAGTGATGATACTGTAACAGCAGTGTTGTGGAGCCACAGAGGCCGAAGGAAGAGGAGTGACTCATTCTGCAAGAATGTTTTCAACTTGGCTCACGGCTGCACTACGTATCTTTTGAGAGCCTCTCCTCCCTCATGCTGACCAGTAACATCACACGACTTGTATGGTTTTGAGATGTGTGTGTATGTCTGGGAGTGACCACTAAGCTTAACACCCAGAAGTCGAACCCTACTATCTGCTGCTAAGCTGGACTGAGACAGCTCTTTGGATGTCACTCAGTAAATGTCTTTTCAAGTTTTAACCTTTAAGAGTTTCCTTGGGAACAGTCTGTCATGTACAGTACATTAGAGTGGATCTATTACCTTTCTTTGACAATAACCACACTATCAAATTGTCCCAAACAAGCATTTAATAGAACATCAGGTCTATTTCAGCGCTTAATGAGCTGCAATTTACAGCGCAAGAGACCCTCGTGAATGCCTCCCAATCGAGTCATTGATACCACTCTGTCTCCCTGAGTAAGTGCAGAGAAAGTCCATCTTAAGGAAAAAAAAGTTATATTTAAAACAGTTTCATGAGCCCATTGTGTTTAATTTCACGACTTTGCCAAAGAATCTTCAGATCTGAAGTTAGCTTTACCTTCAACCGATTATCCAACACTGGATACGACAGCTCCCTCCCACGTACTGGATAGCACTGTGTTCATGTGCGTGTGTGTGTGTGTGTGTGTGTGTGTGTGTGTGTGTGTGTGTGTGTGTGTGTGTGTGTGACACCTCCTCCGTGATTTATATCATCTGACGGTGCCTTATTTCTGCGGGCCATCACAGTATACTGGGAATCAGATGTGTGGGCATCTAACAATTGTCTTCACCAGTTTCTCACATGTACGGGACTCTGAGGGTCTCTGAGCAACATTTCTACAGTTAACCTGAAGCAGTCTCATCAGATCTAATCACCAGAGTCTAGTTTTGATGGTGTGAGGTTGTGTGTTTGTTGCATGCATGCATGAAGGAGGTGAACAGAGCGCCTTCAGCTTCAATGCTCCTTGGAGGGAAGTCATGGAAGTCATGAACTCTGTGCAGATGGATTTGAAAATAGAAAGCTTCCAGTTGTTTCATTTCCACTGTTTTTCATAAAGACGGAGGTCACAGAAATTGTTTGAGTTTATCCTGATATTTGTGAAACAACTCTTGATGGGTAGCAATACCGCTTGATAGAGAAGACTGGAAGCCCCACACATCTTTTCTGTTTCAGTAGTGCTCTCTTCATTAACAAGACTAAGAGTCCTCAGCCACGCTCTCTGCTCTGTGAGTCACCGGTCAGAGCAGCTTGTCGGATGCTCAAATAGCAAATGACTTTCTGATGTTGGATTTAAGGGGTGCCTGGTCCAACATTTTTTGCAACTTTTCCCAAATGGACAATCTGACACTTACGCCCACTTCCAACAGTGACTGGACAGCTCTGTCCAAGAGAGAAAGGAGTCAGGGTTTTAACTTCTGTCTCTTTTATCATTTGACACACAACTGTTTCTGTCACAAACAACCAAGTGCAACACTATGAATACCTTCAGCAGACTTTATGAAAATGTGCAACATTATCTGCATCCTCAAACTAATTGCCTCAAGTCACCTGTGTTTTACCCCATAGCGTATACTTGAACACGCCGCAAAGACTACAGCCGGTGGACACATGCACCTGCCAAATGTCCACACCAGCAGTCTGCGGTAATCTATATTTGTCATTCAGAAAGCAAAAACCAGATGACCTGCAGGATGGACTCATGATGCTAGTTATGCTTGGGTCCATTGAAGGGGGGAAATGGAGATATTCCAACTTCCAAGTACAATGGAACGCCATTTAAAGTTAGACTTTTCATGTCCAACTCCATGTATCCCAACCATATTAATATATTACCAAAATATAAGGAGACAGCACAATTGTCCGTAGACTTGCAACAGAAACACCAGTTCATCACTGTCTGTCATGTTTTTTCTTTAAGCTTTCTTTCTTTACGTAACCATTGTCTGTGTGCAGCCTAACCCTGATATATCTTATTGTGCAATTGTTGTCTGAAATATATTATTATTACATTAATAATGCATACATGCAGTGGGCCACATGCTCCCCATTTCAGAACAAGGGTGTCATAGTTTTGAGTTTTTTGTCATACATGTCCTCTTGCTGTACATTCACATTAGCACAAAACTAACAACAGACAGTAGGTAGGAACTGAGAGACCGAGAGTAATGCAGTTTGATCCTTTAATGGGATATGTTGACAATAATAAAAACCCCATCCTTTAAACTTGAAGATTTTCCAAATTTCACTTTATCCTTGCTCGTCTCTTTGTGTGTTATGTATGCAGTGAGGCTTTTTCACTAAACAAGATATTTTAATCAGATCTACAAGCACTTCAGACATGACAGCCTCCTGCAGCCCCTGGGGAACTCTCTCTTCCCTCCTCCACTCTTTTTATTTAACAGAGCTCTGAGCAAAAACATGGCTAATGCTTCTAACTCGATCTTCCAAATGAGCACAAACAAGTGAGTAGGATGAGGAGCAAAATGAGAAAGAAAGACAAGGGGGGGTGGGGGTGTTTTGCAGAGGGAATGAGCAAAGAGCTGAGGGATAACTGGAGGGAGGGAGGGTGACAGGGAGGGAGGAGGAGGCAAGTTGGGAAGAAATAGCGAAGAAGGACAGTTGAATATTCATTATCAGGCCGCTGGGGAGAAATCTACAGCCCTGTTGCTACTGTGTGGGATCGCTGCTCTCACACACACACACACACACACACACACACACACACACACACACACACACACACACACACATACACACACACACACACACACACACACAAACACACACAGATTAAGACACACAGCTAAAGGCTGGGGTCATGGAATGAGCCGCTGCACTCAGTACCTATCAATGTTGAAGCTGTTTACTATGGTACAGGCTGTATGAGACCGAGCAGCACCACCTCTGATTCATTCCTGTTAAGCTACATCAGCAGCACAGCGGCAGCTTCACCAGCAGGCAGATACATCACACCTAATCAGACAGCATGAGCCTAAACTACAGCTTCCCCAAACCAGGATCCCTAGGTATTACATCCACATTGGATGATTCTGCACCTCAAGATTTAGGCCCAGTGCCAGCGCTCAGTGCCAACACGGGAAGAAGTGTACCTTTCATGTAGTGAGGAGGTGAGGGTGGTGGATGGGCGTGTAGCTCATCTGACTTTTGAGTTTGCATCCTGTCACAGAGCTGCAACTAATATTTTGTTTTTTTTCTATCCATTACCATGTTTCCCTAACCTTAAAGCAGTATTCCACTGATTTGGCATGGCATTTCAAAATGTCTGGAAGCACACATCATCACTCTGCTGTGTAGGGGGAAAATGCTCTGGCTTGTTTGTATTTCTTTAAACCAATCACAGTGGTCTTGGGTGATGCTAAGCCAGGGATGCAGTGGTGGCGCTTTTGCAAAATAGTGCCAGGGAGAACTTATTTTGGTGAAATATTTGCTTATATAGTTTTATACTGAGATATAACAGCTTTTACTGCGTAGTAGGACAAAAAGTTGTTGTTTTTATTTTTTATTTATTTTTGTACCCAACAGGTTTAGTCCAGTCTTAAGATGTCAGCATTAGTTGTTTTTTTTTTTTTTTGCATTAATGCTTTTATTCATAAAATTTGAATCAGTTTTCCAGCATTTCATAATACAACAGATGAGTTATGTAACATTTAAAAGTCAAGAAAAGCATGATAGTATCAGCTAGTGAGCTTTTGTTGGTTAGTTATTTCTGCTGGGACTGGACATTGTGTGTCAGTCAGAGGTCTTTTCAAAGGCAGAGGAGTGTGCTACACTATGAGCAGAAGTGAATCTGTATAACCTCCCAACAAGGTGACATTTGACAAAAACAACCCCCGTGGGTGTCTTTGTGTCATCCTCAAAGGGTCCTCTCGGATGAGTAGGAGATGAGACATCGAGACGTCACCCTCCGTTCCTCTTCCCATCTCTTCAGGCCTCACTTCCACATGCACGCACTCTATCTGTATTATTCAAACTACTCATGAATATAGGCATACATGCACAGTGACACACACATTGTTCCCTACGTGGTCCAACAACGGCCCAAAGTCACCCTGCCGCAGTTTGGCCGCAGGACAGTGAGTGAGTCAGCTTGCTGAGCCGGCCGCACAGCCCCGTCTGCTTTTCTATCAGACTGCCTGTTTATCTGCCGACCTTCAGTATTTGATTGTGGTTCTATCTTGTCTATCTGACCTTCCTACTTGTCTGCTCGTCTGTATTTTTGATTATTTCTCCCTCACTTTCACTTTCTCCTGGTAAAGGTGTTAATATGCTTCAAATGAAGGACCAGATAGATCATTCAAACAACACCTGAAACCTTCCACCCCACAAATTTATGATATTCAAATTGGCTGCGTCTGTTAATTTTTGCAGCTTCAACATAACAACATGACAAATCAACATTATGACAAGCATGCCCACTTCACTCTGTCAGTGGCCAGCTGTCCAGGGCCTTTTGGGTACCGGTAGCCATCAGGGCGCCTCAGCTTTGGAATGACCTGCCCAGGGAGATAAGGCTGGCTATTTTAATTTGTCCATTTTAATTAATCTATTTTAGTTTGTCATTCAATTTATCTTTTAACTAATTCCTGTATTCTGTCTCGATCGTTTTTAAATCAATTATTAGTACTCAGTGTCCTAAAAGCCCATGTGGGCTGGGCACAATTAAGTGCATGACACAAATACAAATCAATCAATCAATCAGTACTATTATTTCTGTTTTTACCGCTAATATTCTTTGAATTGTATTTACTCTTATTGGTACTGGTTGTTGCTGTTATTCTTGTTTTGTAATTGTTTCTCTTTTGTTTAATTCTTCTTTAAATTCTGTCTTAGGTCAGCATTATCACCTGGCTCATATTGTTATGTTGCCTCTACAAGAAACCTGTCCTGTTTGTCAAAGCACTTTGTAAACTTTATTTTTAAAGGTGCTATATCAATAAGGTTATAATTATTATGAACACTTTTGCCTTCAGATCTCTTTAAACAAAACTTTGTATATCCTAGTTCATCTGAAGCATATTGAACCCTGTAATTGAATTAAAGGGAAATCTCTGTATATTTCAGCCTGGACCCTATTTTTTTCTGTCAAAGTGACTAATGGAGACAAATGTTTCTGAACTTCCTCCTCATGGGCAATTCAGCACCATTAATTTCCATTCACTAAAGGTGTGTTTTTGCCACTGACAGACTCTGAAAACATTATTAAAAGGATCTCTACAGAGGCTGACCGTTTTGTTAAAGAGTAAGATCCTTTTTGTTTCACCAGAAACAGCCCGAATCCTTTAATGTCGAACCACCAGACTCCATTTAAATAATCATTTTTATTATTGTAAAACAAACTTCATATCAAGTGGAGAGCAACAAAATAAAACTCTGACTTCGTGTGATTTTCCACTGTTCAACAATCACTGACTCCTCACTGAGAAACAGTCGTCATCTTCGAGCTTTAGCCCTGTTATAGACCAGGATTTATCAACTGCATATAGCCTGAAACATATCATAAACATTTGTTAAACATCTTTTTAATGTTAAATAGCTCAGTGGGTCTGGTTTAGTTGAAATAAACCCTTAAATCACCCCGGTAGATCTGAAAATATGCTCGCTCTATATACGCTAAAATTACATTATATGGAGTCTGGTGGGTTTAGCAAAGGTGATTTCAAAGCTGTTTCTTGTTAAACAAAAAGATCACACTCTTCAACAAAAAGGCTGACCTGTTTTGCAGCTGCGGGCTGCAGCTGTCTTGATCGATAATGAACAAATTGTTTTAGTCACCTCGACACAAGAACATGGGAAAATGGGCTCTAGGTTGACAAATACAGAGGTTTTTCTTTAATCTTGCTAGATGAGACACTTAGAAGAACAGGGTGTTCCTTTGCAGGCGAGACCCCACCTTCTTGAAGAGGGCTTTTAATTTGCATACTTTGCAGTGCTTTATCTTTATCATCCTCTCTTTCCTGCCATCCTCCTCTCCATTATGCCCCTCCAGGCCCAGCCAGGGGCTCCACACCCCTCCATGGAGCTCAGGGTCAGCCATAGGATCATCTGGTGGATTCCTGGGCATCACAGCTGTCTGGTTGTACTCTGCCAGCCTGATCAGCAGATGTTTCACCACCTCTGGACGAGCTTCCGCCAGGTCCGACCTCTCGTAGGGGTCGGAGGTGACATTAAACAGCCAAACCGATTTCCCTAGCTTATTGCGCCGCTTCTCCAGTTTCTGCCACCGTTCTGGGCCACCGGGAAGAGCCTGTGGTGGTATCCAGTCCCCATCACCCACATTTCCTGTCAATAGCTTCCAGTCCCCAGCCCTTATCGCTGCCCTTACGGCTGTGTCCCAGATCCCAAAGCCATTGAGAACCAACGCCTTGTCATATGGCTCCCCAGGCTTCCTGGAGACTGGGTCAATGTTGAAAAGGATTTCAGTGCGAGGACAGGGCAGGCCCTCGCTGATGGTCCCCCACACATCGTGACCATCTAGGCCGTGGTGGGACTTCAGGGCCCCAGCCAGCCCAAGTAATGTAGGATACCAGTCAGAAACATGGATCAGTGCTCTGCTAACTACACTCTTCTTCTTCAGGAGGGGACTATGGACAAAGCCCACAGCCCGGATGCCGCCTTCCCAGTAGGTCCCTTTGCCACCTCTCAGCGGCCAGTTGCTTCCCCCAGAGAGTGGTTGCCCACCGTTATCAGATGAGTAGATCAGCACTGAGTTTTCATACAGCCCACTGGTCTTCAGTTGCTCGACCACTTGTCCAACCCCGTTGTCCAGACAGCTCAGCATGGCCGCATAGTGGCGCCTGAGACGATTGCCCTGGGAATCATAGTGGTGCAGAAAATGGTCCGGTACCTGCAAGGGTGTATGGGCAGCCTGAAGGGACAAATAGAGGAAGAGTGGTTTGTGGGGGTCGTGGCTGCTCAGGATCTGCTTCACCCTGGTTGGACAGAAAGAAAAATTGGGAGGTTGATAAAGTTAGTCTCTTTCTATGTATGAGTATGTTTAACTTAAAGGTACAGTATGTAATTCTGGAGAAAGATACTCAAATACTGAGTCTCGTTTCCAAGTCATCAAATACCAGTCCATTCTCATTCCAAACTTGTAAAATAGCGCCACTCTTTCAGTGCTTTTGGAGTAAGTGTGATCAAAAGACACCTTTTATGGGCACATTAAACGCCACTGGAATGGGCTGCGGCCGGACAGAACGGGTTGTGTTCTTATACGCTGTCAGAGGGCCAGACAGTATCTGCCACGTCAACATGATATGTGCACAGGTGGCGTCATTTGAGAATGCAGCCGAATGGAACCTGTAGCATTCGCATGAAAAGTGGCAGGACGGCCTGAAGTTGAAACGCTATCGGTAACAACATAATATAAGGAGCGAGAGGGTGCTTATAGGGCAGGTGGGAGGGATAGTGGATGGACCTACAAACAAAGGAGGTTCATGCAGGAGTCTGTTGTTCGCTTCCCCTGTGAATGTGATGGAGTTTTTTTTTTGTTTTCTACACCATTTGCATTTGTTGACCTGATGTTAGCGGCTTTCCGGAATGTAAATAGCAGATGTAGTAGGATACCTAACTCGTAATATGTAGATGTGGAAGTCCACTAACAAAGCGGCAACATGTGACAGGGTGTGATGAGGTGTTGCAAATACTAATGCTTTTGGCTAATGGTTCTGTCTGACTACCAATCCAAGGTCACTGGTATTTGAGGACCTGGAAATGAGAGTCAAACATCAACTATCTATCTCCAGAATAACATGATGTACTTTCAGTTTGTGCCTTGATGCTCACCTTTCTATGTAAAGCAGAGTGGAGTAGTTTCCAGTCATTTCCCAGGCAGGTCTGTCTCCGTCATGTAGATCAAATCCACAAGCTTCAGCCCCATCACAGCTCCTATAGGAAAAGTGGTCTCCACTTCCAGTCAGTGTGCCCAGGAAAGTCTGAAAGCCACGTCCTGTGGGCAGGCAGCTCGGTCTACAGAAGCCCAGGTGCCATTTCCCCACCATGTGTGTGGCATAACCGGCTTCAACCAGACGCTCTGGAAGGGTGGGGATGTCCGGGGGCAGGCAGAGGGGTTGACGTGATCGGATGATTGAATGCTGGAGTCCAGTGTGAATTTGGTAGCTGGCAAGATAGTGTCTTGATAAGATACACCGCATAAAATAACACAATAATGGGACATTTGACAGGTGGTTTAAGAAACATTGCACCCTCCGATACTCTCTCACTGTTACACAACATTAAGATGAGAAGTTTAGTGATTTTACACAATTATTTTGTGACAAGCTGTTACTTTTTTTGTATCTACTTTCAACTTGCAAAATGTCTGCCAGAAAATGCTTTAATCTGCACTGGAAATGTGTCAGTGTTAGGTCATCCAGAGAGATAATAGTAATTCAGGATCAAACAACAGAACAGACTCAGAGATACGAAGTGCTTTGCCAATAGCTGTTTTTTTTACAGTGTGTTTTATTAAGGATGCAAAGATTAGATGGATTGTATTATAAGTTTTAATATTGCTATGATGTCAGGCAGCAGTCTATGGCATTCTCTCCAGCAATGAAAAGGATGATTTCTGCTGTTGTAGCTAATATGATCAAACTAATTGTACTTTAAAGTCTAGAAACAGAAATAAGCTCTCTGTTGCTTTTATATCCATCCATAACTCAGAACATGGGCATATTTTGTTTGAGTGATTAGATAGCATAAATAATTTAGTGCTTCATCTTGGCTCTACTGGTGGTACTTTTATTTTATGGTCTTTCTTCTACTGAAAGCTGCTCCATCACCAAATTCACCATTAGAGATGTTAGCAAAGACAAAATGCCTATAAAGCCTATTCATAATTATATAATATGTGAACAGATGCTGTAATGGGATAATCTTCTCATAATGATGCAATGATGAGGAAATTACTCACCGCCCTGTCATGAGTTGACTGCGAGAGGGTGAGCAGATAGGCTGGACGTAATAATTTTCAAGTTTGACCCCCTTGGCTGCCAGTTGGTCCAACACTGGAGTGTGGATGTCTGAGCCATGATAGCCAATGTCTCCGTAACCCTGGTCATCCACCATGATAAAGATAAGATGTGGGGGCCTGGGCCTCTCCACCTCCTCTGTGCCGACACCGTCATCCACAGACTTGTGTTCACCCAGGCAGCAGAGGCCACTGAGCAAGGTCACCCCAATCAGGAGGAAAAACACAGAGCGGATTCCTCTCCTCATCTCCAGCTATCTACCCAAGTCTGATTTTGTCTGTGTTTTCTTTTCTGCTTAGTCAGCGGTCAATAAATCTCAAGCCGGATCGCTTCAGCTGAAAAATAGGCAGATCTGTGTGTCCGAGGAGCTCGTCCAAAGGTCTTATCTGCCCATTAAGTATGAGTTGTCGTCTTTTTCTGGGGCTTATTCTTGGTTTTGTGAGGTGGGATTGAGCTGGTGCCAGCTGCTATGGTGGGTGGAGAAAAACTGCTGATGGGCAAGAAGCTGGTAGATGTGTCTGTGTGTGTGTGTACGTGAGAGAGAGGTTTCCCTCTTTGCAGTAACTTGCAACATTCCTCTGTATTTCAGGGGGCTAATATGAAGGCTGGGAAGACCTTGCCAAGTGAAATAAACACCTACACTCACACTCACTCACACACACACACACACACAGCAGACAGGTACAGTATATCTACAATACAGACAGTATAGCCTAACATTGTTTACTTGGTTACATTTCTGACTTATTCTCTTGTAACTCATTGTATGATCACCAAAGTAAGAAAAAAACTGCTTTTAGAAAGTCAAGATAATCACAAAAACCAGTCTCTTCAAATCACGGCTCACGAGCATGCTTGGCATGGCAATGCCTTTACCTCGCTACAATCAGTGCTGCCATGATCACTGGAAAATCTAACCACCTTACGACTGCGCTTCAATTACTACCAACTATCTGAAGATGGTAATAATTTCACTCTAACTGCTTGTGGTCATTAGCACTGATCTTTGTGAACTGGTTTGCGTTTGCAGTGAGGCTAACTTGCATAGAAATGTGCCAAATAAATTTATATAACAAAATTTAACTATGTGCAAAAAGTGCAAAAGCAGCAAGATTTTACTTGCATGGCAGCGCAGCTTGGGTGTCTTTCAACCTTGGCAGTTGAATTACACAGTTTCTTTATGTCTTTTTTTTTTTAATGAAATAATGGTATAGCAGAAAACATTAGGGGAATGTGATGCATGAAAGAATGAATATGTGTAATAATTACTTGATCAGAGTCATTGTTAATGCGATTTGTTCTAAATGTGTTGTTCCTGCTTTTACAGGTCAAAATAAAACACATTTCTTTGTGTGTAAAAGTTCAGTGTGACCCTGTTTGCTACATTCAAATCGGGGGCCGACAGGAAACACTGGGAACATGGGAACCACTGCTCTGATAAATCCACAGATCTTTCTGTACTTGTTTGCATAGGGACTGCTTTTTTTGCTTTAAAAAAAAATCCATTACTATCATTGTACTAGGTTGACAAATATCAAAACATGGACAAATAAAACAGCTAGAAACCACTGATGGTAGGGTAAAAATATGTATTTTTTTCTATTTAAAGCTGACCCTTAATAAGACAATATGTATTACTGCTGTTACTGGTACTACCACAATAACCGTCACTAATACTGTCATCACTCTTATTTCTTTTCTGACTGACACTCCTATTAAAGTGCCTTTACGACTGCTACGGCTAATATATCATCTGTGATTTCCCGTACTGCATATTCCAACCTATACTGTAACTGCCTCATGAAAATCAAATAACCCCCATCATTTGTCATTCCTTGCTTGATACTGCTCAATTAATAGAGTCACCCGATGACAATTACTGCCCGTGCCGGGGCAATAAAACCAATCTGACTATGGAGGAACATCCGGTGTTGTGATGAGAATGTTTATCGACCAAAGGGCCCTGCCATCTCCTTCCCATAATGCTGAGAGAAAATCAATGCCTCAGATACGAGTCCATTTCCTACGTTGTAGAAGCAAACTCATGTTGCCTCACCCTGTGGGAAATTTCACAGGCTTTTTGCCCACAGTGAGAGTGAGGTGCATGCTGGAGAGATTGAGATCTATAAAGCAGGAGAGGGAAAGATGATGATGAGGTTGACAGAGTGGGTGTGGGGATGATACATTGAGGTGGATTAAATGAAGGAATTGGTGGGAAATGGAAAGATATGAAACGGAATATATGACATTAAAAAAAAGAGTAATTAGGCAGTAAGTAAAAACGACATGAGGAGTGCTGGAAAGTAGAGGAAAAAAGAGGGATAACAGTGAGATGTAAAGCAATAACGTGCACACAAAGCTTCACTGTCTAAGATGAGAGAGTACAGCATAAACAAAGTGGCATAAAAGGAGCAGTCACTTTGTCTTGCTGTGTATGCGCGTCTGGGTCTCTGGGTGTAGCCATCAGTTTGCCTCAGGGAAATGCAGGGTGACATGAACTCCGTTTTACCGCTAAGAGGGGGGAGGAGAGTGAGGGGAGGGTGGTTGTAAAAATGGAAAGTGACAAATGTCTTCTTGAGGAGTAGAGAGGGCCAGGGATTGTGTTCTTTCCTAAACTGTCTGTATATTTCAGAGGGGTCAGTTTGTATATTTTGTGTTTTCCATAGAGGTGCACTTTAAATGATTAAAGCTTGCTTTAAAAAAGAGAGGTCAAAAATGCAATAACATTTTAAAAAGTAATAAAAAATGTCTCAGCTTTTCTATTGTACTTTTTTTTGCAACATTTTCAAGTTTTGCTGCAAACTCAGCTATCAACAAATGCACTTTCTGCACTGCAACAAAGGGGATATTGGTCCTAGTGTCTCTGTAGGGCAAATGATGCAACCTATAGCCCAGTGTGTATTGTACAGTGTGTTTGCGGTTGGGAGAGTGTGTGTGCGTGTGTGTGTGTGTGTGTGTGTGTGCGTGCGCGCGTGTGTGTGTGTGTGGGTGTATTGGTGTGTTTTGGAAAAGGCAGTGGTGCAGAGTAGAGGAGAGTAGCAGTGGGTGTGATTTATTCATGACGACGAATAAGTGACTCACTCGATCTGGAGCCACTCTGTTGAGCTGAAGCTAAAGTGGAGGAGTGCGTGCGTGTGTGTGTGTGTGTGTGTGTGTGTGTGTGTGTGTGTGTGTGTGTGTGTGTGTGTGTGTGTGTGTGTGTGTTTAACTGCATCTTGCCTATCATCCAACATGAAAAATAAAGACCCCTATTTTTATATTAAAAAGTCCCCGTCTGAGATTTGTTTTGGTATTTAAAAAGTTCACCATATGCACAGATGTATTCATGGTACAGTAAACTGGTGTCACTACTGACAAATGGAAAATGATATCATTGATACTTACGCATTCCTTTCTAACTCAAAACACGGCTGGCTTTCTACAAACCTTCCCTAAATGTTGCAAATAAAGCTGCAACTTTGAATGCTGAGAGCTCAAAAAACAAACCCAAAAAACAATTAAAGAGATTTTTTTGTTTGTTTGTTTGTTTTTATAAAAAGTTAAGGATAAGTTTAACCAGCACTCATGGATAATGGCTCAGAGGCCCCATTGTCTTATAATACACCCATGCAAGCACCATGGCCTTATAATGTGATGAAAACGGACCAAGTTACCATGTTAATGCACTTTGGACCAACACTGCAGTGTCAAATTGTCCAATAGTAGCCAGAAAAAAAGGCTTTTCTGCCCAAACTTGAGGTGGTTCTGGTCAACTTTTAAGTACATCAATGTACACTCACACACACACACACACAAAAAATTTCCTGTTGCCAGTAGGTGGCACTATGATTATAAATCAGTTTCAGCAAGAAGTTGTCATGAGGCCGGGACTGTTATCAAGCATTAGGGAACTAGAGGCAGATTGGACAATGTATGCTGAAATTTCAACAACTTCATGTTAACGATGAAACATGCAAACTTGCCGCCGTGCCATAACAGCAACACTTGACAAAAACTCACAATCTTCACAATAAAGCATCGGCAAGGTCTTAAGACTTTGCTGCCCAAATTTGGATCTGATCAGTCGCTTGGAGGAATAAATCAAAGTATAAAACATGTAATTTCATGTTGCAACGACTGTTACTAAGTGTTGGCATGTAGATGTCTTCAGGCCGGGACTCTAAAACGTGAAGTTTGGTGCAGATTTGGCCATGAAGAGTCTTACTACCTTTCTGTTGTATGGCAAAAATAAAAAGGAAAATAAATGCTCGGCATTGCAACAAAATTCAACAGCTGACTCACAGAGTAACGTGGTGCTCTAAAATCGACAACTTACAGCTCCAGTTTGACGCCCTCGTGAATGTATAGGAATGTGGGTAGTCCAGAGAGCATCAAAACCAGGTTTAACTTGTTGACACTGCTCTTTCACAGCAACTGAAATTATTCCCACAATGACATAAATATCTGCTACAGAGTTCCTTTAACCCCTTGAAACCTGGATCAACACCATTTTTCTTGTGCTGTGTTTAGACCCCTTTCGCAAACTATTTGACCCCTTGAAAACTGAGCAAATTAGTTTAATTTCCTTTGAAAGCATGGGGGGATACAATGACCAACTTGTCAAAAAATGTCCCACACACTGCAAGAAATTAGTAAAAGGTGACAAGAAAGTTACCTAAAAATTAGATTTGAGAAGGGTAAGGTTAGAAAATGATACAAAAAAATGGAAAACTATTTTAATAATTATAATAATTTTATATCTAAAATTATGTTACTGGGGGGAAAAAAATCAGTATTTTTCAGGACTTTTTTTTTAGGTAATTTTCTTTTGTGTTTTTGGTTTTTACTTCTTCTTAAACTTATTTTCAAGTACATTTCTTAATCTTCATTTACCATGTTTTTGCTTATTTTTGGGCCATGCCGTTTCTTGTTAAAGAAATCAAATCAATTTGCTCAGGATGCAAAGGGGTAAACTAGCAATTAGCTATGGCAGGCAATTAGCTATTAGTCAATTTAAATTGACAGTTTCCATTACTTTGTGATATCCTGAAACTATACACTACAGACACACATACATACAAGCACACACACAGACGGTGTAATCTAAGGCGATGTGGTCCAAAGTTAAGTCTGTCTCTCCGTACAGGCAGACGTGGGCTCTGAGACATCACACAAACACAGTCACTCCCACTGGCCCTGAAGGTGACACTGACAGAGACCCTGGCTCTGCTACTCCTGAAATACTCGAGGATCATCTTCCAGCCCGCAGAAACTCAATCCACTGCCTATTCTCTTCACCTTACTGTGTGATGGACTGACAAGATGAAGCTGAGGGGGCGGGGGGACCACTCGCTCTCATCACATCAAACAAACCTCCCACACAGAGAGTGCTGGTGGCCTCATGTCAAATTCACAAACTTTGGGTAAACTTTTCTCCTCCTCTTTACAGTACCTCCTTAGCCGGGTTGTTCCACCCTATCAGACATTTCCCCCGAGGAGAGAGAGTGCTGGCTTTGACTCATCAAAAATGAAAGGGATTACACAAGCTCAATGTGTGTACAATATATATATGTGTGTGTGTGTGTGTGTGTGTGTGCTGTGGTGGCACAGTCAGTGGAGAGTGCCACCCTGAGGATTTAAGGAATAATGCAAATTGATGGCAAAAATGTTTTAGGGAGAGTATTAAAGGGCCCTGCTTCTCAAAATATGCCATAGAGGTACTTATTAGTACTGATTTTATCCACTCATACTGTCAAACGGTGTTGTATATTATTAATGTGTACCATATTGTGTGACTTTTTATTTTAATGTTGTTTGTCTTTAACCAGTTATACATAAAGTTTCTTCATATAGCTCCCCAGCTAACATGGGTCATTTGTTTAAATGTGGATTAATGTACATTGTTCCTTCTTAAATAAAAAAAATTTACAAACTACAATCCAGGCACAAAGAACTATAAAGTAAAGAAGAGGGTTGTAATGGAAATTTTCAACACTTGAAAATGACTGGTGCAAGTAGGTGAATTTATTACCTCAAATTGTACAGTTTAGGTAAAGGCTCGATTTTGGAAAAGAATCTGCGAAATTGTCGAAAATACATTTTTCTTCCAACAGACTCACAAAGTGGGCTGATAGTATTACAACCCCAGCTGGGTATAGGAGTCTTTATGCTAAATATTGCAAACTCCCTGAAGTTTAAAGGCAGACTATGCAGGAATCATTGCTATTTTTGTTTTATCGGCACTGTTTTTATGATTTTCATAGCTTCCTCTGCCTGCTGTTCACAGTCTGGTCGCTACCTTTTTAGAAAGTCCCAACCTCACCTGAATGCTATACACAAGAATGTCCAGAACAAAGAGAAATAAAACATTAAAAAAGGAAATACAGGCAAAGGGCAAAATCTCTACTGATAAATATAGCAACCACACACCTTGAGTGGGTCACGTCTGACAGGGATTAGTTTCGTACTTTTGTATTTTTCTTTTATATATTGTGTTTTGGAGAAATCCTGCATTGTTCAGCTATCAAGGTCTTAGTCAGGCAAACAATTATATGAAGAAAGAGCCACAAAAGAGCATTTGTTACTGTGATTCTGTGTGTAATACTTTAGTTATCCTGTGTTTAATACTTCAGTTATATTATGTGTAATACTGTAGTGATAATATGTGTAATACTGTAGTTAAACTGTATATAATATTATAGTTATAGCTAATACTGCAGTTATACTGTTTGCAATACAATAGTTACACTGTGTGTAATTCTGCAGTCACACTGTGTGTACCATTGCAGTTATACTGTGTGTAATACTGCAGTTATACTGTGTGTAATACTACAGTTACACTGCATGTAATATTGCAGTTATACTGTGTGTAATACTGTAGTGATACTGTGTGTAATACTCTAGTAACACTGTGCAAAACCGCAGTTTAATTGTACCATGTATACAGGTTACTGATGCATAAAGGTACAAATACTGATGCAATACTTAGTTTGTGGATTATACGACCTGAAATCCAGGCTTCTAAAAAAACAAACACAAAACAAAAAAGCAATCACAGTACACTTGTATTACATATTTTTTTACACCATTGTTTTGTGTTTGTTGGCAGGAGTATGTGTGGCTGTGTGACTCACTGGTGACAGCACACGAAGGTTATGAGAGGCCACCTGGCGCAATGCCGCCTCTGTGTCATGAAGCAGGTGACACAGGACTCATCTCTCCCAGGACAGTGGGAGTCCTGGGAGAGATGCAGCACAGTCTGCCACAAAGTGGGGTCAAGAGTTCACTGTATGAGGGGGAAACGGGTGGAGGCACAGAACAGGAGTTATAGTTCGTGTGGAGGAAATTTTAACTGGCTGCAATTAGAGCAGAGATTTTTTGCTAACAAATGTCCAAAAGTAAAGAAAAGGACATCTTGGTTTTTAATGACAGTGTTTGGAAGAATCAGACCTGGAGAAACTGATTACCAAACAAAAAGCCAACTTCTTTAAACGTTTTCTGCAAGTGTAGGAGTGAGCAACGTGTAGAACTGACAAAATGCCTTTAATGATGTGATAACAAGCTCCACATACATTACTATGTAGTGTACAACTATAGTGTACACAGTCTGATGTCTCAAAGATTGCAATAAATATTTAGTTATATGCGAACACTAAAAAAACAGGACTTTTTTTACAGGAAGAGAGGAAGTAAACTGGATGGCACCAATCGACTGTATCATGAGACAATATTTATACAAAAGGCTGTAATCTGAAAAAATGTCAGCTAAAGTAGTATAATTAATGCAGAGAACAACGTTATGGGCCTTAGAAAAAAGCTAGAGTTCAAAATTATGTTGCAAAATGTCAGAATAATACCTCCTTCAAGAGGGAAACCAACCTTTTTAACTTGACATTTTAAGAACGTGAGTCTCCCGGGGGTACACATAAAATGTGTTTCCCAAAAGGCTACAGTATGATGTTGAGTACAATATGTTCTCCAAAGCCACACTGTGGAAAATTACTTCTACAAATGCATTTTTAATATGTACAGGTTTATTGCATGCAGTTAACTGCACTGAAAGGAAAGACTTAAAATGTTTTAAATTTTTAATTTTTGCATTTACTCATATAAAACACACACCGTTCTGTTTAATTACTGCCTCTCTGCTGTGCCGAAATATTCCTGCTTTAACACACAAATGTTTGGCTAAGTCACCGTCCTTACTTTCTGCATCGACTTTCATTTAACATATGCACTGCTCACTTTTTGCACTTTTGTAAAGGCTCTGCTTACATCGTGTTTATTAGTATGGCAGTCTCATTTTCACCTAACCGAGCTGAGGGGCCGGGCTGGCAGAGGCTGGCTGGCAGTGTCTGCCATGCTGGCACAGATGCCTCAGTTAAAGGGCACTGGGCCTGTGCCTGCTGCTACTCAACAAATCTGTCTGTCAAAGTCGTCTTGGGAAGGCAAGTTGGCCAACAGAGAAGTCATTAAATAGAAAAATGAGACAGAGAGAGGGAGAATAGAGAAAATGTCTGAAGCTCTTCACAGTCAAAATGGTTGAAAAAGAGGGGAAAAAATAAGACAAACCATGAAACAGTGAAAGAAAAAAACCTTGAAAGGAAAGATAGGCCAACACGAACTAATTAACAGGGGGAACATGAGAGGGATGAAGCTGCCGCCTCACTTAACAGTTCTCCCATGTCCAGAGGAAAAAAACACTCAGCAGCCATTTGCAGAGTTAAAGCCACAATCAGCAAGTCTTTGCTACACCCTTACACACCGCTTTAATTAATTTTGATGCCAACAGAAGCATATGGAGTGAAAAAACATATGGAGCCACGAGGGAAAGTAAAACATTCAGTCATGCTGCTGCATATGGATTTTGACCTTTCTACTTTTCCTGAAAGACAGCCAACTTGTGTTCAGGGCAGAGTGACTTAGCAGACCTCATCCTCACTTGTTGCTAAAGCCGCAGCTCTCTGCAATGCAGCGTCTTTGTGTAGTTTGACAGGAAAACAGTCCCTGACAGCAAACAGGACACGTCTGGCTACACAAGTCTGTTTTAAAACGTCACAAATTTTATTTTCCATCCTCAGATTTCTAATTCCTTCGCTGGTCTTTTAGGTCTCTAGCACTCATATTGGGACAGTATTAGAGTTTTGATTTTGGACTCGGAGGTTTGTGAGAATTTAAAAAAAAACGCTACAGGAGATGCCTCCTGCTAAAACATACTTCTTCATGGAATTTATGCCTCTTGGTGGTTGTTCAGTGTCTATTTGTGGTAATTTTTTGGTCATTCTGCATCTCGTTCATGGTTGTTTTGTGCCTCTGGGGGCATTTGTGTCTCTTTGTGGTTGTTTAGCTTCTCTTTGTGGTCATTTTGTGGTGATTTTTGTCTTTTTTTGGTCATTTTGCATCATCTTGGTGCTTTGTGCTCTTAGTAGTCATTTGATGTGTCTGGGGAAATTTTGTGTTGTTTTTGGTCGTTGTGTATCTATGGTTGTTTTGTCTCTTTTTGTAGTTACTTTTTGCCTCTTTACAGGTTTTCCAACTCTTTGTGGTCTTTTTACGTCTTTTTTGTGTCATTTTGAGGTTTGCTGGTCAGTATATGTTATTTTGCAGATGAAGGCCATCAAGTCCCCTGACACCTTGGGGCCCTTTGCCCAGTAGGGCCGTTTAGTAATAATCCATGGTTAAGGTGTACCCTGAAAACTGCTTGTCGAGTACTGAAACCTCCAACACAAAAAACAAGAGAGTAGTTAAAAATCTGTCAAAACTAATTTTGTCATTTTCAATGACGAACGAGAAAAAAAATCAAAGCTAAAATAGTGAGAAATAAACAGAACCGTAAAAGCTCCAGGACAACAACTAGCCTACCGTTAACCACTAGGGGGAGTGGTTGACACGACTGATCTCCAGCTACGTGTTTATTCAGATATCCATCTAATACCTCACTTTGTAAATACAGATCTGATATAAACTGGATCAGTTGTATCTATGTGTTTGAGCACCTGCTCCAACTGTGGTACTCTGATAGATCTGATACCGTCTCCGGGAAGAGAGGGTGACATTTTCTCTGAGTGTCTGACCCAGGACTGATCTTAGTTACTATCCTGAGGTCTGGAGACAGCTGCAGAGCAAGGCTGCCAAGGGGAGCAGCTATCATTGGTAACCTACAGCAGCATTGATAATGGCAGCAAGGGGATGATCCAGCTTCTATCAACAGGTTTAAAGGCCTGTCGATGCCCCAAAGGAAAATAAAACATAGTTAAAGAAAGTTCATCTCCATTGAGACTCTGTGTGTATTGGAGATAAAGGTGTTTGTTGTTTGTTTGTCAGATAGTTTTTCAATCTATTTTTAAACTTGAATTAGTTTAGGATTAAGGGTGAGTTTTAGGGTTAGGGTAAGACATGTACACACAGCGGGAGAGATAAGGACCAGGAGGGAACAAGAGGAGAGAGACATGGTAACAATGTGAAAGAAAGAAGCAGTCACGCCAGATCATGGGATTGAGATGTATGGCCAGTTTAAGATACGACTTTTAAGTTTACCAGTATTTTCATGAGCATAGATCTCGTTTCATTGAATTTCAACTAACCAGACTGGAAAGAAAGTGTACTTCACCCAATAACTGTATCTGACCCACTATACAGGTTCAGTCAGGTAACTCAGACCTGCTCTCTAGTACTGATGTTTTATGTGGAAATCACATGAAGAAACCCTTACTTCAAGCCAGGCTGCAGGTAAGTACTTTGACTGTGTTTTACTTGTGCAGTGTTTGATAAAAAAAAAAAATCTCCCAACAATAATAAGCTACAGTATGAAAATCAAAGAAAGAAACATGTTGGGGAAATTCATGCATGCTTAAAATGTTGGAGTTTTAATACATTTTCAGAATCAAAATCCATTATTTTGGCAATGCACCAGTTTGAACCTGAATGATATTACTGTAACTATAAATGCAGAATACAGCTAAAGTAAAGTAAAAGTTTACAGTCATGCTAGCAGATCTGTGAGGAAGCGCTAAGGCACAGTAGTGTTTTGTGCTCTATGCTAACATCTTCATGCTGGTGCTGTTTATTGATCTAGATTGTTCTGGTTTAAGTTGCAGACAGCTGGAGATGTTGGCTGTAAAACTGTCTGCCTTCTTTCCAATATAATGGAACAAGATGTTATGCAGCTTGTGGTGCTACAAGCCTAAAAAAAATCTGTTTAAAAAATTCAACAGCAATGTCTCTTTTTCAGAAATCATGACCCAGTTACTCAAGATAATTCACAGACCTTGTTGGGAGCAGTTTCATGTAGGAACTACTTTCCTTCAACCAAACTACACCTGCCAACCTAACCACTGCACAGAAGAAAGCATACATTTACTGCTAGCGCACCTAGCACCGCTGAGCTAGCTAACATTTCACCTCAGACAAGGATGGCGCCATTAATGTTTACATCTAGTGCTGTCACGAGCCACTCGTCTGTAAACTGATATCCGTTTTATCTCAACAAAGCCGACACCACAAGAAACTATTACATAATAAACTTAACAATTAGTTATCTTGTGTGTCCACACTGTGTCTACATTCTGTATCAGTTTAACACATGCAAGCAGGGGTCCCGCCTGTGTTTCAAAGTACTTGTCATTCAGTCAACACTTTGGATTTAGGACATATTTCAATGTAGCTGCAGGCTGTCCATCCAGGGCATAAGTATTTATCCTACCAGCTCTATGATGACAGCCCAGAATGTCTCCAGGTCCAGAGGAGCTGGCAGGATGCACAGGAGTTAAATATTAACCAGCACCAGATACACGTATTGTCAACGTCATTAACTTTCATCAGCACCCCTAAATCGAAAGATATTTGAATGCAACTGATCAAGAGTGGACAGTCCTATCATAACAAGTGTCAGCCCTGAGATTTGAGAGTCTGTCTGCGACCCGACTAAAGGTTACCAATGACCTCAATGCTGTAAAGCCACATATGAAACAGTGCCATTTGGACGCTCTGAATGTTAACTTTCTCTCGGTCTACAGAGGAGCAGGCAAAGCAGCAGAGGTGGTGGTGTCCTATTTTTGGAGGGGCTATCAGCGACCCGGTGGCATAGGTCTGAGTGACAGGACAAGTGTTGCGTTGGACCCTCCCCTCGCTCATTTGGGGCAGGCATTCCTCAGCGTAAGCAGACACAGACCCCCCTCCTTCCATCATATTTCTCTCTCCCTCTCCCCCTCTCTCTCCTCTTGCTGTGATGGTTGGCCCACTCTGGGTATGGGTGGGCGCACAGGAGAGTGTGTGTGCATGTGTGTGTGTTCAGGTGTGAGCGTCGGCCTTGAAGCTGGACTCAGAAAGAAGTCAGCGTTCGGACAGTGTGGCAGGCAAAGAGCACGTCAGAGCTCGCTCAGGGGGCCCTGACTGCTGACCATGGGGCCAACGCACTGAGGGCCCCCCAGATGAAAATATAGGAACCAAAGAGGAGCAGAAAATAACCAAGAAAAAGAAGAAAAGCTTAAAGAAGACAAAAAAAGCAGAACAATGGTTGCAGAGGAAGTGATCATTACATTGTCCGGTGGAGCGCCATGGGGCTTTCGTCTCCAGGGAGGCGTGGAACATCAGAAACCACTCCAGGTGGCTAAGGTAAGGCGGGTCACGCAGCAGGTTGGACAGAAGCAGTCATTTCATGGTTTGCTAAGTGGAAAGAAGAAAACTATCGTTAGATTCAACAGCTGCAGTAAAGAGAAGTGAAACATCAGCTGGGATATATCAGGTGGAGATTTAAGAAGCTGTGAACAAAGTCAAATGGAATATTGGCTGTGATGCAGGTTGGTTTGGGGCCTGAATATGAGTCATCATCTTGTTTGAGAGTGGTCTTCATGCAGAGGCGCACCAATGATTGATCAGGTGAACTTTACACTTCAAGTTCAGCTGTGAATGTAGGGCAACCTGGTCGCATATCTTCCGATGTATGCTGCTTCTCTTATTGAACTGCATAAAGCTCAAAGCTGTGTGTGACACTGACAAGAAAGTCTGAACTGTTTTTTGAGCTACCTGCTGGCACTATTCTTTGAGCAGTAAAATATGCAAAATATAGAAGATATGGGGTACCTTGAGGTCATTTTTGAATTTAATTTGTCTTGTGTGAAGCTGGATGTGACACATCGTTCACCCATGACCATGTGTTGATTTGCCCACCTCAACAAGCATGTTTCCACTACGTCATACTTCAAGTAAGAAAGTCAAATCACTCCAGCCATGCTTGGTCATGTTTAAGCTGGCAGGTTACTTGAGATCTATCTAGAAACCTATAGGCGAGGTATGAACATCACAAAAGTCTGAATATAGGTCAGTTCTTGAAATCCGTGCGACTGGCCAGACTCAGGCAAGACTCAGGCCACATGGTTGTCTGTGATCAAATACTGATAATAAATTTCTTTGTGAGAGTTACAGACTACTTTTATGGATCCTCTTGTATGACGAAGTTCACTGAAATAAAATGTTAATTGGGTAAAGGAAATATTTAACCTTACGACTCTCAGCTCGTTTTACTCCGCTAAAGCAAATTCTTCATGGACAAGAATTTGGTGACCACATTTGGCACTGGTGGAGCAGTCCAGATTTGAATCTTGATCTCCATTTGAGAAAGCACTGCTTGAAATGTAAGCCAAAGGAGAATATAAACTGGATAAAAGGATTAATTAGGCTTTCAAGATGAAAAAAACAGCACCTCTGAAAGATAAAGCTGAAAATGGTTAAAAAATAAATACAAAATAACAGTACAAACTCAGATAAAGTTGTAGTCACATTTCTGACATCATATTGATCCTTTGCTGTTTGTTTTGAGTCAGTGACGTCATCATCATCTGTCACATGAGTAAAAATCCGATCCCCAGTCGTCACTCTATCAGTCCTCCTGCTTAAAAGAAACTTGGACCAACTATTTCCTCCATGAAATCTTTTCGTAGAGATATCTTATTTCTGGATATGATGTTTAAAGTTTTAAAACACCTGCACACACACATGCATACATGCACATATGCACTCACGATGCATATCCACACACATTTTCAATATCTGTTGACTGAGCAAACCTACTTTTTAAGGTGACTATTTCTGGTTGAGAAGCGGCAGGTCACGAGGTCAGCCAAGGTGTGCGTTTCAGCTCAGTGCTCAAAAATTAACCTCATACACTATTTTTAAACATGAACACGAACAGTATCTCACTGCTTGGAGAGGAACATTAAACTTCTGTCCGTAGGTTCATGCTTAAGGAAAATCCTTATTGCTAAAGCGCTGTTATACTTCATATTGTTCTTATTCAGACACCACAAGCTCTAAATAAATGACCATGAGAGAGAAACTAACTTGCTTTTTGTTTTTTGACATTCTATTCATCAAGTACATTTGTCTTAAACCTTTCTTATCCATATCGTCATAAATGCCTAAGACAGTCATTGGATTGCTTTTACATAATGTACCTCTATCACGCACAATTATGTTAAACTAAAGGTTATTACAATAATCCTCATTGGATAAAGGAAATGTTTCCTCACAGACAGTGGTCCATCCAAGAGGGGGACCGGGGGGTCTATGGCCATCCTAATATGATTTGTGCCTCACTGAGCGAAAGTAATTGAAGACATTACTGCTTTTAAGAGGCTGAAGAACACTCATTATTTTGGCTAGTGCAAAGATAGCGATATCTTGTCAAACTAGAAAACCTAAGGCATCCATTGCAACTGATTATGTTGGCAAAGCTTGTTGTTATGAGAGATAAATAATGCCTCAAAATGTGGACTGAATTTTAGTGCAGGAACAACAGGCAAGGCCACTTTCAAAGGGCTCCATTGAACTCACCTCAAGATATCTGAATGAAAATGGGTTCTATGTTTACCCACAAGTTTCCCCTAAACTTGAGAGGGTTTGTGCCCAATAAATGTTATGTTCCATATGATTAATATACTCCCTCCAATTAAAGGTGTATATTTGTTTTGTTTTTTTTCAACCAGCCTATTTGAACATCAATTTATCACCTAACATGCATAGATACATAACACATTATAAAAGGGTCATTGTGAAACCCAAAATGTTAACTGGCATCAGTTTTTTCGGGTAGAATAATTCGTGACATTAACTGTAAAATAAGAACTGAAGTATAACAGTATGCGATTTCTTAACTCTCATATTGACATCATTTTCAATTGGCCTATAAACGTTAAGAGCATAATTGAATTCCTAAAAATCAAGTGATGGCTTTTGGTTTTGGTGGAAAATTTCTGGGGGGAACCACTGCTTACAGACCTCGCAAGTTCTTTATAGTAAGACTTATCTCGCAAAGATTGCTGTTTGCCAGCCAAAGGGGAATGTTTACCAGTTAAAAGGCTAATTTTGGTTTGTCTGTGAGAAAAAAATGTGCTCAAGGTAACAGAGACAATTCCCATAATCATAAAACAACCACTTCTTTTAGACAGTATTTAGCGTCTTAAGAATGTTAACTCTTTAAAATATGAATCCTACATGTAGTTGACTTGTGCAGAATGTACACAGAGCCACAGGACAACAAATCACCTTTATGGCAGTGGACGACAGCTGCTTCTGTTTGACCATCCAAAACAGAGTGCTCCTTCACCCCAGAGAGCAGGACGGAGTAATCTTGTCAGGTCTCATGGTATACCGTCCCTAACAGGTGGAGCAGTCTGGGGCTGCACTGAAAGAGCTGGTGTGTCAGTGCTGGGTTTGTGCCTGTGGGGGTGCATGTGCATGTCTGTGCGTTTATTTATGTGAGTTTGTGTATTTTTGTATCAGTCCGTGTGGCCTGTGTGTGTGTAAGAACATGTAAGGGTATTATAACTGTTATGACTTGCAACCACAAGGTGACTGACTGACTGAATGAATAACTGACATCCCGCACCACAAGCAGGCACAGACCACTTAGGAAGGCTTAGCTAAATGCGGATGTGAGATTTTATTACAGGCAAGTTACCAGAATAGCTGTAAAGAAAACTTATTAGGCCAACCGATGAAACGCTTCCTTATCTCTGAAATCTTACAAACAATATTCTTTTCGTACGTGAGAGTGCCCACACAGAGTGCAATCAACATTGCAGTAGTTTGAAAATCTTCAAACATCTGCTTTGAATTTATTATAGGACATGTTAACGTGGCCTGCATAGACCTGAGGCAATTTAAGGTGGGCATAAAGCCATGGTCTTGACAGACCTCGGGCACAAATAGCAAAGCACCAAATGAAGATGGCTGCTGGCTGGCATTTCCATGTTAAAGTGTGTATGAGTGCCCCACTTGAGCTGCAATATGTGGCATATGTCGGCAGCAAGATCGAGCTGTCAGGACAAAAGCTGCTCTCTGTCAGTCACTGTCACAAACAAAGACAAGACTAAGACCATGGCTTGGTCATGATTTTGCTTTCTATGCTTGCAGTTACACAAGACAAAAATACCATTCTGAGGAAAATACAGTATTTAAATAGCAGTGAACGAGAGACAGAACAATTGTGTTCTGTTTTTACCAGTTGTCTTAAAATCCTCTTTTAAGTATCTACTGTTCATCACAGCTCTTTGAACCAAAGCTGTAGACGTGGGACTTGAACTTAAGTTACAAGTTGCAGTTGGTATAATAAAATCCTGGAACAAGAGGATATAAATACCAATAACAAAGAACCAAGAAGGGTACGTACTGTATGCCCTTCCATTAAATTGTCAGCTGAAAGCCTTGGGCTTCTCCTGAAGGCCTTGACTTGACTTGAGCTGTGCCCCTGAGACATATAAAGGCCCAGGGCACACTGCAGGTGTGATCAGCACGTGTCGGCAACCTTGCTGAACTGCTGCGTCTTACACGCTTGCGGCGTTCACACTGGCAGCATTGTTGCTGTGACACTGCTGCAGAGCTGTCTGCTGCTATGAATACTGTATTCTCACAGTTATAAGCACATATTTCACTCATTACTGAAGATGTGCGAGCTCCTGCATTGTTAACAACATGGTCCTGCAAATAGTTCATAATAAAAAGCCTTGTGTCAACAACCGAAGGGATTCTGTTACAGAAATGCTGGGCTTTTATTTTGAAAGAGAAACAGGAAAGATTGATTGAAACAGATAAATTTGTATTTCCTCATGTCTGTGACAAAGACATTGAAATTGTAGTAAAGGGTGGTATAGGGTTTGTCTATGCTGATAAAAAAAACAAATGGCGAGACATAATTTCTCGAGATCTGTCACAGCTGAGAAGCAGCTGAGACAGTCTTGAGCAGCGCTGCTCTCCCTTCATACCAAAAATATTTTATGATATAGCCAATCAAGACTCAACATTTTTGCAACTTTATCAATCATCAGTTATTGTCAATTGTCATCAATTGTATCTTTTTTTTACTTGCGCAGGTGCGTAAACGCAGCAAGGCATGCAGGGCTGGGCTTCGGGAGGCTGATGAACTGGTATCCATCAACGATCAGCCATGTGGAACGCTATCCCATGCCCAGGCCATGGACCTCATTGACAGCTCCCCTGGGATATTACATATTCGGGTCAAAAGGTCAGAGGAACAAAAGAATTATTCTCTTACTAGTGATAAACCATCATCAACCAATCATAATTGGGTAAGAAAAAATTATATCATGCTCACATCAAAGACTCATGTCTGAGACAAAACATGCACCATTTAAAATGTTCAAACACATTTTCGACTGCACATTACACAAAATATTTCATATATAGGGCTAAGAAATGTTTCTGCTGCTTGTGCTAAGACACACTCACTGTAAGGGACATTATATGCTAATATCGCATCTAACTGCACTCATGTGGCTCCATTAATATTTTAAACCCTCCTCTTCTTTGCAGGGTGCCTGCTGGATTTCAGTCCGTGGTTCTTGTGACCCGTGCCCCATCTCCCCGCATAGACAAAGAGTACCGCGCTGCTCTGCGTGCCATGTCACCCAACAGCCCCCACCATGCACCTGTGCGTGAGGTCCACCGTAGCCGCTCCTCCATAACCAGTGGCTTGACATCTCCACCTGGTAGTGAGGCGTACTATGGCGAGACTGACAGTGATGCAGATGTGGCAGGCTACGAGAGGCAGCGCCGGCAGAAACGCCGAAGCCCCAGCAACTCCAACCCAGGAAAACCAACGGGAAGAACATCCCCTGAGGGCGGGGAGACGTCCGAGATGAGCGGCTATGACAGTGCTCCAGATGCACAAGTTTTCCCCAGTTTGTTGGATGGACGTGGGGGAGATGGAAATGGAGAGGGGGGGCTGCCGGGGGTGGCACGGAGGGAGGTGATTTACCAGCCTCCTGGTCCAGGAATGTGGTCCTCCCAGACATCCACTGAGACCTCCTCCATCATCTCCTCAGCAGATGACCAGGGGCCACGGGATGGAGGGCAAGAGGAGGATAGCGGCTTTCTAGAGCCAGCCAATGTGCCACTGGTGTCCCCCGAGAGGGCAAAGGAGGCCCTGATGCTGAGCTCCCGCAGCCAGCTAGTGCCCATGGTGGGTCCTGTGAATAATCCCATTGATGAGGAGCTCACAACAACCTACATGGAAAAGGCCAAACAAGCCAGTAAGTACAGCTGAGAAACAACAAAGACAGAAAAGCCAGTGCTTCACATGGGTTCTCCAAGTTTATGTGCACATTCCTGATAAAAGTCACTGGTTGGTTTAAAAGTCATAAAACTTTTTCTAAAAACACATAAATATAAGTCATTGAGTTTTTTAATCTTATAGATACAGAGTCCTCATATTTTTATATTTTCTCAAGGATGCTCTTTTTTATACAGTTTTTATGCTATATTTCATGTACTCTTTCTATGTGCCATCTGCTTTTCAGCACAGAAATACATCACTTTAGTTAAGATAGGTTGATCTCCTCCATTCCCATATGCAGGGACAGAAGTTCTCTTACAGCTTTCTATGCCAGCATGATATTGACTTTTCTAAGAAGAGATTAGATGTACAGTACATTCCTTTGTTGCAGCTCAAGACAAATATACCCCTGAACCTCCCAGAGAAAACCCTAGATATTTGTAGAGTTCAACAGTAAGTTCAAGTTTTCACACCTTGAACACCGAACTGATAATATCACCACACAGCCTTCTTTGTTCACAACTAAACCAAAATCTAAACCACACCTCCATAAAAGTAACAGCCCTTTAGAAACTTTAGAACTGTGTCAGCAAATGGTAAACTTTTGTAACAAGTTTGTTCTGCTTGAAAATACGCATTTTCAAAATTCATCCTACAAAATTCAAATTGGCACATGTATGATGTACCAATAGGAAAAGTGTTGATCTTAATTCAAATTTAGTCAAGAAAATCACTCAGTCACTTGATCTGACAGTCAATCACCATTACTAAATAAACATCCATAAACTGCTTTAAATGTGTACTATGCATGATCATCCTAAAAAACAAAATAAAAAATATAAAGACTCGTTCAAAAATGATCCTTCTCTCTCATCACTTTTATTTTTCTGCAGAAACCCTGCCCTCTGCCTGTATTTTCCTCTTATTTGGTTGTGTTTGGAACGTAACAAAGGCACAGCAAGTAGGTGACAGTGAGACTTTCTAAAATGGTAGCGACCAGGTGTCAGACCATAAGAGGCGCGCATTCAAGAAGCAGCCACAAAAATTGCAGCCACAGTGCAAAAACCTCTACAAATGTAGCAAGCTGAAACCCGAGCAGACAAAGCTGTGGTTGGCTTTCAATTTCATTGGGGATAATGTTTCCAAACAGTAGTGGACAACTCCTGCACAACATACATTTAAGGTTAATAGTCCATTGAGAGTGGGTGGCCTAAGCTAAAGCTGTTAAACAGAGCATGGCATGTACAATTTACTATATTTACCTCCAGTTATGTGTGTAAAAACCCCAGTGATCAACATGGAAGCACTGAAAAGCATCTCTAGCTGCTTTAAGGTATCAAGTACCAAAGCAGGGAAACTAATTTTGCTGCCCCTTTCTCCATATCTTCATTCTTTCGCCAATTCTCTAGCTGTGCTTTTGTTTTGATATTTTTACAACTTTAAGACAACATCACTCAGTAATCCTCCACTAACATGGATGATAAGATGATGTGTCACAAATATAAAAGGGAACAGTCTCCTTGACTGGTAGTTGAAGATTGTTTGTGTATCTAAAATGTCAGGAAGGAAGCTGATGTTTCACAGAGTTTGCTGATTATCATAAAGTGTCATTCAAGATACTGAGGGCTGAAAAGTCACACCATGGCTTACTGTTTTTCAGTTTACAAACTTTAAAGAAAGCTTACAAAAATACACTGATACAACAGAGTACTAATATCCTGTCAACAACTTGTCATCCTGTCCATCATCCATAATCAGCTGAGGAAAAGGACAGAGCAAGGCTATTTTAAGTCAATGGGCTGTTTAAAGAACTTAAATAAATTTACTGTTGTAAATCCCCCTTGCCATCACTGGGTGCAGGTTTTAAATTCCAATGTTCTACTTAGGGACCCTGTCCTAGACAAATTAAGAACCCCCTTCACGTGGCAGTGCATATTAGGATAACAGAATTAGGTTGCCTATGATAATCTTCTTAATACCATAACAAGTTAAAGCATATGTCGTGGCTACCCTTTGAAGTTCTCCTTCCAGTCACCTACGACATGCAACTTTCCAGAAGCTTGCAGATATTTCTAGTTAAGTGAGATGTCAGAGCACAGACTAATAATGTGCAAATTTATCCTTCACCCCAGCTAACGTGAGAAGCTGAAGGCTTGTCTGGAATTCTCCCGGAAATGCTCCTGTGGCACATTAAGAGATGGATGCCTGTTGAAGGCATATTGGTCAGGACAGGTTTAAATGCTCATATCAGAGTCAGTTCTTGGTTTAAAGGTTAAATGTAATAATTCAGACTTCTCTGACCTTACTGCAGTCCTTGTTTTATGCTAATGTGCAACTGTTCCTAATAGCAATGACTTTCATACCCTGCAGAACTGAACCGAGGGGATACTCAGCAAGACAAGCATGTTAAAGAAGCCAAAAGCAAGTGTCGAACAATTGCGTCCCTACTGACTGATGCTCCCAACCCCCACTCTAAGGGGGTACTGATGTTCAAGAAGAGGCGGCAGCGCTCCAAGAAGTACACTCTCACCAGTTTTGGTAGTGTGGATGAGGATAGGTGTCAGGACTCACAAGAGGAGGATGGGGTATTTCCTGGAAGTGAATCAGAGTTCGATGAGGATGGCTTCTCTTCTGTTCCTGATCCAACTTGGGATAGTGACACCTTGGATATTCTGGAGAAGAGGGCAACTGCAGGCACTGAAGGTCGCGGGGATGGGGCAGAGGATGCTCCAAGTCCAGGGTTGAGTGAAACTGCAGGCAAGGGCGCCCAGTTGTTTGAGCAGCAGAGAAAGAGGGCTGCTGAGCATGCCAAGAAGGTAGAGGCGGCACAACCTCAGGCTCCTCCACCATCTCATGTCCAGGGGCAGGCTCCAATGTTACATCCAGAGACACAACCACAGATACAACCACAGATACAGCCAAACCTCCAGTCTCAGCAGATAATATCAACTGGCCTTGTTACTATACAGCAAGAGCCATCTCAGGCTCCAGCTCCAGTTGCGGCCTATGGGATGTCTAATAGCGACCCATCCTACTCTGCAATTAGTACAGCTAGCATGATAATGTCACCTCCGCCTACAGCACCAAAACCAGCCACTCCCTCAGTGACCGTTCTGACCAGACCTGAACCACCAGCTGAAACACCATTACCAGAACTACCTGCCAGTAATGTTCTCAACAGAACGGCACGTCCTTTCACCCCTGGCTTCATCAGCATTCGAGCTGCAACCGCCCCTGTAACGTTCAGACCATCTGTCACAAAGACAAGCCAGCGTCCTGCCTCAACAGCTGTTGTGCCACCACCTTTCTCCACTGCTTCTGAACTAGCCATGAATGTTTCACCAGTAATGGCACAGCTGCCACCTGGTCCTCCGCCAGTGATCTCCCCACCATCCTTTGTACCTCAAGGTCCCTTGGCACCAGAAGCTCCTGTTACCTTTTATCCTCTGGCCGTCTCTAACTCTGTAGAGATGCTGCAGACATCACCACCAATAACTGCCACTAATCAGACTTCATTTGGAGCCGTGCCCCCAGTGTCTGTTCCCTCAATGCCCCTGGCTTCACAAATACCAATGGATCCAGCCCCAGCTCCTCCTGTATCTCAAATTCCTGGTTCACCTGACCCAGTTATACCAGTGTCTCCACTCCCAGTACCAGTTGCTCAACCACCTCCTCCTCAGTTTTCCATGGCGCCTGTAGCTACAGTGTCAGTAGTCTCTCAGCCAGAAGCTGTGGCTCCAACCCCTATTCCTGGTCCAACAGGTCGCACAGGAATCTTAATCGATGCTCGACGGCGTAGTGGCAAACCGAAACCTATGTTCAATGTTCCAGAGGTCAAGAAGAACTCCCCCAATCCTGAGCTATTGTCTATGGTGCAGAATCTGGATGACAGGTCAACCCGACACAAGCAAGGGCAATCTGAGGCTATCTATGATGATGTAGAGGAAGAGAGGGTTCGTGAGGCCAGCAGAGGGAGGGCGCCTCCCCCTGTGGCACCTAAGCCTCGGGTCATCCACGAAGCCCCGCAGTTTCTTCAGGCAGGGGGTAAGGGGGCCGAGCTGTTTGCCCGCAGGCAGACCCGCATGGGAATGTATGTAGTGGACACCCCACCGGAGACCCCTTACCAGCAGGAAGTGGCCTCACACAGTCCAGCCCAACACCTTGATTCCTCCCCCAATCCTTTCCATCTCTCTCAGTGGAAATACTCCCCAAATGTCCGTGCTCCTCCACCCATTGGGTATAACCCACTCCTGGCCCCCACTATCCCGATAGGACCTCAGAGGAATTTGGGCCAGAAACCAGAAAGCAGGGGTAGAGGAGGATCCCAAAGAGAGGGCATCAAAGCTCTGGATTTCATGAGAAGGCAGCCATACCAGCTCAACTCTGCCATGTTCAACTATGGGGGTAGTGTCACTAATCTATCAGCTATGCCTTCTTATCAGGCTCAGAGGCAGCAGCAGGGTGACTACATATCAGCAACAATGGTGGGCAGCTCATTGACCCCACCAAAGCAGATCCCCATCAAAACAGCCCGTGTCTTTGAGGTCAAGCGATTCTCCACACCAACACCCATGTCAGCTCCCACCCTGACTCCCAAGGTCATTGCACCCCGCTCGGCCACCACTCTTGGAGAACGTTTGACTCATTCCGGCATGATCTCCCCACCTCTTGCTCCTTTCACTCCAACCCCAGCACCAGCCAGTGCACCAGCACCAGCCAGTGACCCAATACCATCTTCACCACCCACCCAACCAGCTGGACTGCCCAGCCTCCCAAAATTCTCTGCCACCCCTATTCCACACCCTGTGCCCCCATCAGTCCCTACACCTTACACTCCAGTATCATACAACAGCGGACTCCAGTCGGCCAAGCAGTTCCAGAGTGCTCCTGAGCTCAGTATCCTTGCCTCTTTGCCCCCACTCAAGACCACCGCACTTCAGGCGCCCAAACCACGTTTTGTAGCCACCAAGGGAGGCGTCCAGCCCCGTGTGTGGAGGCCTGGGGCAATGTGAACACCATTCACTACCACAGCTGGACATGTACTATTCATCTACTGATAAAATTGATGAATTTATCAACAACAATTCAGTTAAAATTGGTTCACTGTTTAAGTTAAAAAGGCCAAATACCGATTGGTTCCAGTTTCTCAAATGTGGCAATATTCTGCTTTTATCATCTTACATCATTGTTAATTGTATATCTTTGGGTTTAGGTTTTAAGAAATTGTGATGGGCAACTTTCAAATCAATTCATTGATTATTAAATTCACATGAATGAATACAGGCAATCCTACACCATTAAAGGTTTAGTGTGTAGGATTTAGTGGCATCTAGTGGTGATGCTGCAGAACTTTTCCCACATGCCAAGGTCGTATTACTACTGTAGCCAACACAGAGACGCAAATAGCCCTGTCTAGAGCCAGTGTTTGGTTTGTCTGTTTGGGCCTCTGTAGAACTATAGTGGACTCCTGGGAAGAGGACCTGCTACATATGTAGATATAAAGGGCTCATTGTAAAGTCATGAAAACAGAACTATTTCAGTTGAAATTATACACTTACAACAACATAGTTCTTAAAATTCTGTCCATTTTTGCCTGTATATCCCCTTAAATCCTGAAACACTGAGCCTTTAAATTAAAACTTAAATACAGCTGTAAACATATGATGGTGAAGTACCATAAGGTGACAAAATGATTCAGTTTAAAGTTTGAAATCCAGAAGCCAGTTAAGTTTTTGAAGTATGTTAGAACTTGAATAATGATAATAGATCATAAAAATCTATTTTCTGTTCAAAATGCTGCTCACATTTATTTTGCTGCCAACACATTTACTCACACATGTATCAGAGTGACATAACAATACTTGCACATACTGTATGCTGTGTAGTCCACCATATGCCTGTCCTGGGGGAGGTTTATGTAAGGCCTCTGGAGATCTCTTTCTACTAATTTAGCAGAAATGCTATCTGAACAGAGCCTGTACTGAAATATTCTTTGAAACTTGAAATGTCTGAGAGATGCTGAAAATGAATAGTTGTGGTTTGGATCATAGGATTAAATCACTGAAGAAATATGTTGTAGTATGTTGACAGGTGGAGGATTATAATGCAAAAACAGCAGGCTTTTATCTATCTTTAAACAGTTACTTCTGTTATTCAGTACTTGTCCTACTAAATTATGTGCACCAAATGTTTTACTCTCTGTTTGTAGCATTGTCAAAAAGAAACCAATGATGACCTAGTCTCCTTGTCAAGTGGTTAAAATGACACATGATCATCTGAACATTGAAGATGTATTTAAATGCCCATGCTCACCTGGGAACTATCTGTGACAACAAGGTTGGGTCTTGGAAATGTTAGCGAGGTTGTGCCAAATACCTCTGCTCACTATAGCCGAAAAAGAAATGCTATCGTTTTTAGCATGGGTCACATTCAACAAGTTCCTGGGCTGTCACTGAATGTATACTTGTCACTGGATATCACAGCTTACTTTAGGCACACCAGAGCCTCCTTAGTATCCATGTGATCTTTGCAGATATATGTAAATTCTTAACTTTTATTAAACAAATAACACAGATGAAGGAATGTGTATTTCGTTTGATTAATTCTCAATTAATCCGAAGTGGTGCAAAGGGAAGTTGACTTACTGGGAGGCCCCAGAAATTTTTAAAAGACACAAGAAATGAGAGTGGCTGTGGAGGAGGATAAAGGCAGTATATACTGTAGGTAGGGCAGATGAATGAGGTAGTAGCTCATCATTTGTGAGCTACTAGGATTTATGGTTGAATTGTACATAGTTATGAAGTCCCACAGCCTGTAGTGAAGTTAACGGGGGATTGATGGGAAAGTTTGGTACCTGAAGTTTGTTTGTAAAGCTAAAGAAGCTAATGGAAAGACGCACAGAGGTTTCACTTTTAAACAGTACAATAGTTGGTACTGGTAAAATGGTAAGGATAAACATTAAATGGCTATTTACCTTAAAAGACTAGGTAACAAATAAGAAAGAAAGAAACGAATATGTGGATTTCAGTTGCGGAGCTCTTGGGGACATTTTTTTTCTTTTTTTTTTTTTTACCATTTTTAAATAAAATATCTCTTAAAGCTTTGTCTTTTTTTCATATTATGGCTACGAAAATAGAGTGTGGATATAGTAATGCTGAGGTGTAAAATATGATAAATGTGTCTGGATGTAGTTTGATTAAATAAAACATGTTAAAATGTTTGTTATTACTGCTGAGTAGAGGTTTATACTGACTAGGAAACAGAACATTTTTAGAGGAATAAAATCAGTTTTAAAAGCTCTCAAGTTGTCTAATGTCTAATTTTACACTACCACCTGCTGCTGGCTGTGTGATCCTGCTCTTCTATTTTAATGCACAATACATGCATGCATTTGATGATAATTGAGCAGTGCAACAACTGTAACTTTATATAAGGGATGCACGACAATATAGGCACGTCATCAAAATCGGCTAACATGCTTTTTTAAATGTTGCACACTGAATGAATATAACATAGCCTACATTAAAAAGCATTGTATTTCATGTCTCCATCTGCTAGTGGGCCATCACAATATGCATGTACAGTATATATACATACATACATATATACAGTATATGTTCATTCCACTACAGAAGAGACTTGATGATCACTAGAATTAGGTTGAGACAAAAAAGGGGATGTATTGGTTATTGGCCAAATATCATCTGTATCATAAAATGGAAATTATCAAGTAAAATACAAGTAGGACTCAAAATTGTACTTCAGTACGTTACTTAAGTAAATGTTCTTAGTTACTTTCCACCACTGGCAGTATTTGTCATAAGGAGGCTATTATGTCTGAACTTAGTTTCCAGAAATGAAAATTATCTTGCTAAATTAATCACCTGGCCAGTTGACAAATTGATTTTTCAAAGTTGTTGCCAGTTTCATGTTGGATCTTACACGTAAACATCTTTTAGCAGTTAAGATGTAGAGAAAATCACAATATTCACAGTATTCAAATTGTAAAGGGGATAAATGTATATGATTAGAGGAAAATAATGACATCAAACTTTGTTAAATTTCTGGGGGTAATAAATAGTACAAGTGATTTGCAAATGTACAAGCAGTTTTAAGCTTTGTCACTAGAGGGTGCAAGGTTGAAAGATTTTATTTATTCATTTTTTTAGAGAAGAGAGAGATGGAGACAGAAAGAGAGAGAAAGAGTGAGAGACAGGGAGACAGAGACAGACAGAGAAAATAAGAGAGAGAGAGGGAGAGATTTGTAAAACAAACAAAAAAGACAGAACTTTGCTCCATTCTGCTTGGAGTCCTCACTTACCTCTGTATATGAATGGCTTTTTGAAATCCAGGCCGTTTTGTTCCCAGAGGACTTGGTGGGGTCTTCTTTATAAGGTCTGCAGAGAAAACTGAAAAAATGCTATTTCAGGACCTATTACAGGATTGTCAGCACATCATTAACGGACCCCTATTTACCCACTAAATCACTGGGAGGTGGCATAGCAGTTAGAGACTCTGCTGTTAACTGACAAAACACAAATCTATCAAAGCAAAGTGACCATGAGCAAAACACTTTGACTTTCTTTTTTAAAGAAAACTTTCAACATAGCATAAAAAAATAAAAAAATAGCACCAGAGCTCCACATTTAATAATCAAGCAGAAACGTGTGCACATACTTAAACTGTGGCATTCTGGATCGATTTTTAAAAGAGCTTTGTTCAAGAGGTGCATTTGTAATCTCAAAACTCTTGTTAATTAGAGTAACTTAATGTATGAAAAGTCATCTCTAGCCTTCCTGTGTTTAAAAGATTTGCCACTGAGTGGTGCTGCAGAATCATCTGTGAGTGAGCGTGCAGTCAGAAGGGCATTTTGTTTCCAACCTCCACACTCACAGGGTGCCTATATATAGGGCTGTTAATATCCAAACATAAGATTATTTTTAGAGGAAATGACATTTAGGTCACTACTGTAATTAAGAATATGTTCTTAATTTAACTGATTTAAAAGATCACATAAAAAAACTGGCTTCTCAGCTTCTGGAATGTTTCTATATTAAGATGTATCAAAAAGCCCATGTACAGTGGTCTCTGTGGCACTTATGCATGAATCATATTATCATTTCTAGCAACAAAAATAGAAGTACACTGAGATAAGCCAGATAAATTATCAGATGAACAAGTTCTTCAAATCTCCTGATGAGGCTTTGACCCTGAATGACTCATCTTTCTCTTTAATCTAATATTTGGTTGGCACTTGATTTGACCTTTAAATATTTGCCCCAGAGATCTTCTGGAGAGGGAATAAGATTTTTTCTCAAAGAAATGAAAACTTGAAGAGGATGCGTGAAAACAAATGTATGATGAAAAACAGCCAAAAAGAAGCACATATAATGAAACCATATTTAACACTTTGAAACCTGGATCGTCATCGATTTTCTCGTGCTGCGCAGATAATTTCCACAAGTATTCCGGACACAAGTGTTCCCCCCATTTTCACAAGTACCCACCCCCCCACCCCACCCCCCTTTTGTGTTAATTTTCAGGTAACTATCTTGTACTTTTTCCTTATTTCTTGCTAATTTGGAGGGTATTTTTTGTCTTCTTATTTCTGAAAGAATTGAACCAATATGCTCAGCTTTCAAAATGTGTTAAATTCAAACTGAGAAGGCCTTTGTACGTTGAGTATATAAAAGTGATTTGAGGGTGGATGATGTGTGGATGATATCCATATACTGTGGATCAGCAACTTATTTTTTTTATTTAAATAGAAGAACTACAGGAAAACATATTAATAACAACAAAAGCTACACAAGTAGCTAGCCACATTTTCTATTTAACCGCAGTTCAACAGCACAAACTGAAAAACTCTCAGAGAAAGCTCTTGTCAGATTTAGCTGAGCCTGCAGACTCCCAACTCTAAGCTGAGCACTCATAAAAAGCCAAATCTCATTGAAGAACCTCAGGATTATGTTGTCTGCATGCTTAACTGGTGATCATCTCACAATTATGAAAATGTAATGTCATCTACTATCAGCACAATATTTATCAAAACTGCAGCAAAACTTGCTATGCTTTTTTAATGTAACAGATATTGATCAGTATATAGTTTACAATCCATGTTATACTTAATGTTAATGTTAATGTTTTCTAAAACTGAATTCACTCTGTATCTTATCTATTTATTCTGAAAGTTGATATGCTATTGATAGTTGCAAAAAGGAGAATTATTACAAGTCTGAATTAGATAAATGTGTAAAACCTGATACTACAATGTATCTCAGCAGTACACGGTGAGATATAGGATGATGAAACTATAAAGCCGAAATAAAAGATGGTGTATACATACTTAGCGGATCTTTCTTGTTTTTTCTGTTATCTGTTCTTTATTTTTATTTTGAAAAGATGCAGTTTCTGTAGCGTTACAGAAAAAATAGCTGCCACTGATGGCAATACATTTTGGGGGTTTTAAAGGCCAGATGCACAATTATATTCTATAATTACACATACGTTACACACGGTAGCTTTTAAGTCAATATTCTTAAGTTTGACTATTTTTAGACAAAGAAATTCCATAAAATGTAAGATATTTAATGTTTTCCAGTGTTTTATTTCCTGGTACTAAGGAAAAGGCTTTAAAACAACTTTTAGACCATTATGACTAAAAAGTTCTGCTGTTTTTTTGTGGCTAGTCAAAATTTGTATTTATATTTGACCAAATGGGTTGGGGACACAACTGGACACACGTCAGTATTTCTAAAATCCTGGCCACCACCCAAAACATGGATTTTTTTAATTTTTTTTTTTTACATGCATTCATGCTGCAATTCTTTAAAAGTTGTCAAGAATATACAAAGGATACTGCAAGACAAAAGACGTGCATTGTCTTTAATGGTCTTTGACCTTTGGGTGCTCTCCAGTGTTTCACATGTGTTTGCACAAGCTGTTCCTCCCATGCAAACATTGTTAGAGTGTCTGACAGCTCTGTGTCCACATGTCCATCATGTCCAGTCACATGACTGCTTCAGAGAAACTGAAAATGTGACAATCTGGTGTCAGGTTAGAGTAATGTCGAGAGTAAGGGAGCTCACTGTGTAACACAAACTGACATGGCCTTCATATACTCACATACAGCACTTAACCTTAAACCTGCTCTGTGCACTTGTGTGTACCCCAAACACACCCCAGAGTCCTTTGAGGTTATCATATAGCTGTTTTCTGTTCCCCCCGGTCTTTGCTACTAAATATAGGCTTCTGAACCATCTGTGAGAATGATTTTGTTCCCTTAATATCCTCATCAGCACTTTCAGCTGGCCAACAGAGGCCTCTCTCCCTGCCTTACCCCCCCCAATCCCTATTCATACTCCTAACCTCAACCTCCTCCTCCTCCTCCTGTCTTGACACCAACACTGCTGCCACCCACACCCCCAACCCTCTGGAAGATCTGCCATCAGAGTGTAGGGTGGGTTTGCACTTCCCGGGACCTGGGTCCAGCCATAGGGTCAGAGGCACTGAGGGATTTGTAAACTTGCGATCCAGATCACCAGAATTGAGCCCTGGGTCTCGTCTTCTCTGTTTGGTATTTATAGGTCTGTCTCTCCTCCCAGGATAACAACAAAAACCCGGTGAGTGGATCTGCATCCCATCGGTGTGCTTTGTTCTACTAAAACAGTTTAAATTCTGGCTACTACAAAACTGGGGAGAGGAAATAAAGATGTGCAACATGTTTGCAAACATACTTTCTGCGGGTTGTGCAGCAGGAAAAAAAATTGAAGAGGAGCTCAACAACTCAGTAAACCAGATTAATATTTTGCTTTTGATGAGAATGCTTGATTCTACTGATGATTTCAGTAAAATGGCTCTGGAAGTCACTTTGCTGCTTTTAGATTTTCTTAGTACGTCTTAAAATGACCAAAGGAATGGGTGAATGTGCTGACCATCCCTCTCAGTGGGCGTTGCAGAGATTTTATATGGTGTTACCAAGCCCTAACAGGGGGGTGGAAAATCTGAGCGCAAGGGGTCCCTAGGCCTGTAATTATTTAAGGCAACTTAAACTGTGTCCAAAATCCTACTCGTTAACATCCACAACTTCTCCAGATCTCACTCGTGTTTTGACGGAGGTTCAAACATTCACTAAGAATTGTTCTGTGGAGGTGTGTATTGTGTCCTTAGGGTTGTGTCAAGCCCATTTGATAGTCGAATGACGCCACTACACGTCGCTAAAATGTCTTGGCTGGAAATTGTTTTTAAAAATAGCTGCAGTGGGTTGAGTTACAGTCAGTAGATGTGATGTTTTGCCTCTTGACTGGGCCTTAAAGAAACTGTTGAGAGCTAAAGGTGCTGATATGCATGTAGGGAGACAGAAAACTGTAAAATAAACACATAAGATAATGTAACCAACACTAGGGAGACACCAAAGGTTAAAGGAACTGTGGTTGTTAAAGTTAATATGTTTTAATGGTGAGTGATATCCCGACAGATGAGACAGAGGAAAGTATTACTCTCACTTCCCCCCCTACATGTTTGCATGCAAGCTGCAGATTTGGGAATATGATCAGACGCTATTTTATGATCCTGAGGCCTTCACTTTTACTGCATAGTACCATAATTAATTGATGACAAATTTTTGCCTGAACTACAGTGTGCTTTTGTTTATGTTGTCACATCTCATGTCCCCAAACAAAACAGAAAAACACATTAAGCTATACATTTCCTTCACGGCAGACATCTGCTTCACTGGGCAATGTAGGGAATCTGAGGCCACTGACATCCCCTTTGAACTTGAAAAATGAGCCCATGCCGTCTGTCCGATACATTCATGTCTCGTGGATTGACTTTCAGAGGTTGTTGATGGCTGTACGACACCTACAGTACAGCCTGTACTGTAGGTGTTGACGGTAAAGACTGATCTTGATAAGTTGAAGTGATGATCAAAGATAATCACAAAGCACTCCAAGCTTCTTTTAATTGTGTGAAATCTTAAAACTGCAGGAAGACCTCTTCAGTGCATTTCAGTATTTGTCTGAACCTGCAGCTGTGCAAATTTAGAGTCATATTACTGTCGATTAATTTTTTTGAATAGGAATCATGTTGTGAAATATAAAATTATTATAAAATCAAGACATCAAGCAAAATGGACTCAAATTTATGCACTGAAAACTTTTTTTTTGTTTTGTTTTTCTTTCAATGTCTTGTTTTGCTTTCATTTTATTTTGTATTTAACATTATGACATAGAAACTATATTATTCATATTCATTTATAATTTAACAACAAGTTTTCTGAGGAGGTTTTGGCATTACTGAGTTCTTGTTTCTTGAAAGAAACAGGTTAACTTTCATTACTTTTATCACTGCTGAAAATCTCAGAGCAAATGTTCAGTTTTCTTTGAGTTTTTTTTTCCAGTTTGTTTTTAACCCTAACAGTATTACTGCTTACTCCCTGTTTTTTCCTGAACTTCCAGCCATGCCTCTGGGAAAACCTGCCCCGCTAAACAAGCGGAAAAAGCCCACCAAGATCATAACTGACCTATCACATATCACTCAGGATGGTAAGGCTGACATGAAATTACATGAATATGAAACCAAATGTCTATATGTTCAGTACAGCTCTTTCATATAAACACATAAAACATAAATAGATGGATGATAGATGATAGGTACTGTAGGTGGGGAACTAATCTTACAGGATAGGTGAGGTTAAGTCTGCAGTACAAAAACATACAAAAACATAACATGAACAATACAAAAATAATTAACAGTAAATATATATGACCCTAGGTTGATTGTTCAATTAAAATAGTTATGTGTCTTCCCCATTAAGACTACTGTACATTTTTACCACTAACAGTCACTAAATGTCATCAAGTTGTAAGTTTAAAAAGTGTGAATCTTTAGTCTTAAGTTCTCTCTCTTCAAGCATATAAATGCTTGAAAAGAGAGAATATGAGAAAATATTCTAGATGTCATCTTGTTAACACAAAGGCTGTGATGACTTTTTCTGTGATTCTTTTTACTTTTCAAGTTTGTTTTTGGCATGTCACTACAGAGACTACTAAATTTCTAAGTAACATTTAGTTTCCACATTAAGACATCTACATGTAATGCTTATGCTACATGCAATAAACAATGTAATTTGTTCGCACATCCCTTACCTAGAGTATGAGTCAGAGCCGGAGGCATCAGAGTTCGACCTGGGAACAAAGATCAGGACTCCCAAAGACATCATGCTGGAGGAGCTTTCGTTGATGAAAAACAAAGGATCCAAGATGTTCAAGATGAGGCAGCAGAGAGTGGAGAGGTTCATCTACGAGAACAACCCCGACGTCTTCAGCAGTGAGTCTATGGTGAGAGCACAGATGATGGAAGACACAAAATCAATTTTACTTAAGATATTTTGTTCTGTTTAATTTCAACCTTTATTTATAAATGCATTTATCTATTTTTCATATTTAACATTTACTTATTCTTTTATTTATACTTCCATTTATTAATTTATGTATTTTAGAATTTATTTTTTCTTTATTTAATTTCCATGTCTATGTAATAATACCTGTTTGTATTTATACATTTATGTATAATTTATCAATATATTTATTTTAATACTCCTGTATTTATTTAAACATTATTTATTTATTGAGATTTTCATTTTTTCATCTTCCATACTATAACTGTCTGGAAGAAAGTAAAGACATCAAATACATAATCAGGACTCACTGTCTTTAGTAACACTTGTCAGCTGTGACCTCAAGAAGATGAAGCATGGCTAATTAGCAAACACAAATGAATGTGCTGTGTGGCGTATGATGAATTTTATTGATCACGTTTCTTTCAGGACAACCTCCAGAAGTTTGTCCCTGCTCTGGGAGGTCAGATGGGAGGTGACATGATAACTGTTGGTGGGCATTTTGTTAGCAAACAGACTGGACACCTGCATTTGGGAGCGATGCAGGCTGGAGGAGCCCCCGTGCCTCCTCCAAAGCCTGGAAGCAAAGGTGCAGGAGCAGGAGGAGCAGGAGGAGCAGGAGGTGCAGGAGGTGCAGGAGGAGTGGGTGGGGGCGACCAAGGGAAAGGTGGAAAAGGAGAAGGAGCTAGTGAGTGGTCTCCACTTAAAGGTTGGTATAATTTTTTTTCCATTTTATGGAGAATTCTGTTTTATGGTCCAGCACTTTTTAACCTTCATTGTACTTTATATGGATTAAAGCAAACAGACAAGTTTGCTATATCTTATCATCATGAAGTAAATGTTGATTGCACAATGTAATGCCTGTGATGAGCTTTAACTGGATCCCTTAGGCCTCGCTTTCGCTATGCAATTCTCTCTGCCACCAGGTACAAAAATGAAGGTTTGACAAACAGCAGGAAGTGCGTCAGCCATTGCGGAAGAGGATGGCTCTTTGTGGCGCCAACAATAATATCACTTGGAAATGCTAAAAAGTTAAAAAAGGAAAAGTTAAAAAGTTACTTCCACAAAATTTGTGAACTTTAGAGGTTTCTGTATTTTCTGTCATTTTTTTCACTTTGGATACAAAGTGACAAAACTTTGGTTGGAGTGTGGGATGTTTACTTATGAATGATGGTCTGTTTCAAGCCCTTGGCTCTCTGTATTATGAAGTACACTGCAGATGTGGAGTCCAGTTTTTGTCGCTATGGTGCACAAGAAGCAATGCGTTTTATGTCAACCAGCCAGAGATAAAGGGAGCAGGAAAGAGGTAGAGACCATAGTGATGGAGCAGCAGATAGGAATACTGTATGATAGAAGCTATGGCAGAAAATCCCAAAAAACATCAGAGAAATGTTTCTTAATCAGAGGAAGGATTAAAGGAAAAAAAAGGGAGGAGAGCACTCCTGGGTGTGGGAGATGCGGCAAGCTCACCTGCAGGCATGTGACATTAGGGCACATCACCAATGTTTGTGTAAATACTCACACATCTCACAGCTTTAAACCAGTGTACTGCTGAATTAAATTTTACAACTCATGAGTGCTACTGACTCCAGTCGACTGTATTTTATGCTCTTGTCACGGATGCTTTCTTCACAGGAGGTGGAAAGGGTGACGCATCCAAGAAGCTGATTGTTGTGAAGACATATGTGTCTCCATGGGAGAAGGCCATGAAGGGTGATGAAAATCTGATAGCCACTCTGAAAACTGGAATGCCTGGTCCCATTGTAAATAGGGATATGCGAAAGTACAAATGCTTCAACAGGTACTTCCCTCAAGGTCCGACTTTGTAGGTGCTTTGTGACAAACAGGAGCTTTATTTATAATCCACTCACCTTGCTTTGTTAGGTGTGCCATGCCCTTTGGCGGCTTCGAAAAGGCCAACCAGTTCTTGAAATTCCAGCTGCCAGAAACTGAAGCCAAACAGGAGCCTGAACCTGCAGTGGTGTACCAACAAGACATCGGCTGCCGGCCTTCCTTCAACCGCACTCCTATTGGCTGGGTGGGCAGCTGTGAGCCTGGCACTATTCACATGGAGACAGATGCTGTTCCCTTCGATGGAGAGACCGACGAGCTGTGAAAAATATTCATACTGTGATTACACTCACTGTTCACATGCATACACGCAAGCATGAATGCATGCACACACACACACAAAATAGATGAGCTTACAGTGAAATGTTATACTGATGATCTCTAAGTGTGGATGACTGAAAGCGTAAATGAAATGTGGTCTTCTTATTTTGCTCTATATTTGGTTGTAAAGCAAAAAAACAAGCTGTAGATGTCATGGGGGAAGAAACAGAAAAGTTTCTTTAAGTTCTTAGGTTGAGTTTAAACACTCAATTGGTCAGAAGAGTTTTTGTGCACGGTGAAAAGCTGCAGATTTTGCCAATGAGGAAAGAATGAAGTATGAAGGATTGATTTATGCTATGTTACTATTGTCTTGATGTCAACTCGTTACCATACTTGTTATTTCCCGGTGCCTTTTTTGTTGTTAAGATTCTTTGTTCATTTGTTGAGCTATAAAAAAACTATAAACCTGTCTAATTCACAGTGCATGCATTGAGTCATTTGCTGATCCATTAACCAACTGTAACAACACAGTTTCTCCACAATAAACATTTTCAAACTGTAAGTCCTCTTGCAGAGTGATTAATATGACAGCGGAAAACATTTTGTGCATGTGAAAATCCCTAAAATTAAAATTCCAATGGCCATATATATTTGTACACAAAGCAAACTAGGAAATATTTTGTCAACACAAAATATCTTGTGGATGTCTAAGGGACAGACTATTTCTGCAATCAATTACTGGTATTAACTGCATTTCCTGCTTTATGCAGCACAAGATGTGGCATGGTAATATAACATTTAAATTATTTAAGTGTCTCACTAATATTAAACAAAACAAATCTATCAGCTCAAATGAAACAAAACAACAAAACAACCATAGGAATCTAGCATTACTAGGCATTTTATTCTTTCTTACCTATACTATTGACTGCTCTGTTAGATGCTGATGGTGGAGGAAGCATTGACATAGGATGTTTTTCTTAAGTAGTAATACTACCATAGCCTACTATAACATGTTTCATTAATTAACTGTCCTGCATCCATAATTAGACTAATACTGGATGTGATCCCCTTTATAAGTGTCAAAACTGTTATATTTTGCCAAAACAAACAAAAAAGGTGCTGGGCAGTACTAACCCCCAAAGGGTGTAATAAATTAGAATATCCCCTGAAATAATGTCTTATTAAAAAGACTGAACCCCAAAACTTAGGAAAAGACATTAAATATGTTAGAAAGGCTCACATACCCTCCATTATCAACCCAGACTGTGTAACTGTAAAACCCTGAACCTTTGCTTTTGACCTAAGGAAAATATTTTCTACTAAACCCATGAAGGTACATTTTCATTGTATGTTGCAGGAGGATATTAGCACCAATAAAAAATATGAAACATTAGCCTACTATTGCAATTACTCCTATGCAGGGCATTTTTTGAGTTCAATTGACTCAACTCTAAATAGAAATAGCCCACAAAAGTCCTGGCAGCAAAATGTACTCAGTATATCATTAAGCAGAGTGTTACATATGATGTTATAACTATGACTGTTGCATTACCGTGTTGGCAGCACTATAATGTTTTAGCTTGTTGATGTTGAGATGATTTTAACCAGTTTATAAACAGTTGTGTGGTAATTTTAACGAGTTTAGGCTACCTGTTAGGAAGTTTAGTCATGAAATGCCTCATAATTTGGAACTTTATCATATTTTTTGTTTGAAAGATATTCAAAGAAACTATAGCTTTCAAATACAGGCACTAGTATAATGAAGAACCAGTATTAAGTAGCATAAAATAAATGAAAGCAATGACACTTGTCTCTCTGCCTCTGTGTTAAGCTGCCACTCCGACACATTTGGGGGCAGTCATGCTCTAAAATGTTGTTTACCAGCTATCATGAATGAAAAAGCAAAAGAAGAATTCAGTACCTTTGAATGTTGGATGCCGGGGAGTATTATCATTATGTCCATCTTCGTCCAAGCATTATAAGACAGGACAGTCTACAGTTTACAGCATCGCAATGGACACTAGCTCTGTTTCAGCAGGTAACAACGCAACGTGTTCGAGCTATTAGCTAGCTTAGCTTATGCTAGCTAACGGACATTCAAAGAGGATTGCTCACGGAAGTTTTCAGGTAGTTAACTCAACAATGTTTGAATAAAAAACGACCACAACAGCGCAAAAACGTAAACATACACGCCGACTCGGTCGTAAGAGTTGGTGGTTTTGTCACAAACTCAAACGCTAAGACGATGCTAAGTAACGTTAGTTTAGTTTAACCGAAAACGAAGGGTCGCTAACGGTTAACGCCACAGGTATAACGCCCTCTGAGGTGCGCTACCTGCGCAGTGATTTGACCCGATGACAGCTAAAACAAAGGCGCAGCTGGCACACCTGCCGCGGACAGAGATCCTCGTGTACTGGGTGCTGTCCTTTGGCTCTCACCTGTACTCTTTCTACCAGCTGCACAGATTCTCCAAAGGTAAGGTCGATAGACTGAGATCTGGATGTTGGTTCAGTGAATTAAGATGTAAAGGTGAATACTTATTTAGGTGTTATTTTCTGTTTTGTACCTCAGAGCATGAAACAGGATTAGAAAGAGAATTACAGCTGGAAAAGGGACTTGTCAAGGGTTTTAAAAGGGTAAGTTTAACGTTGAATTTATTCATTAAATGTACAATGTGAATCAACACTATGGAGCATTTCTCTGAAAACACACGTTTGTTTTTAAGTCCACAATGTAGAGGAGACTGGGGGTAATAGTAACTCTCTTTTTTGGTTTTGACGTGATTACTCAAAAAACTCAAGCTATTTTGATTCAATTTTTATGCAGGTAACTTGTATCTTATGGTTCTACTTGTTGACAATCATTGTTGTTTTGCAGGCAATTTTAGAGTCACATTATTGGTTAAAACACTTAAATGCTAAATCTGTATCCACCTGCTTGGGCAATTGTAACAGCACATGTATTAATATTTGATTTATAAGCATATATTGATAGAGTCATCAAAGCTCTACTATAAACTATACATTTGTAGACATTAAAACTGGAAACAGCATCAGGGAAAAAAAACCTTTATGCCTCAAAATGAGTCTTGGCAGAAAAAAAGTCACAAGTATGAGACATCAGTATTTTCTTTTGCAGACAGAAAGGGATTATCACAGACCATGCACATAATGAGTTTCATGATGGTATTTCATTTCTGATTGGTGCAATCTGAAATGTTTCATTTGCTCTTTGTTACTGCAAGCTGCAACTAGTGATTATTTTCATTGTCAATAAATCAGTCAATTGTTTTCTCAATCAATCTGGGTTTTTTTGGTCTATAAAATATCAGAAATTGTTGAAAAATGTTGATCAGGTTTTCCCAAAGCCCAATATGACATCCTTAAATGTCTTGTTTTGTCCACAACCCAAAGATATTCAGTGTACTGTCATAAAAGAGTAAAGAAACCAAAAAATATTCTAATTTAAGAAGCTGTTTTTTGGTCTTAAAAAATTACTAAACCAGATTATTTCATTGTCAATTAATTTAATAGTTGACAACTAATCAATTAACTGTTGCAACTCTATAATGTACAGTCCCAGTTTTCAAAAAGTGTGTTTTAATTTAGTTATTCAGGTTTTTGTATGACTTTATCCATTTGATGCATGTGAGTTGGGTTTCATAAGACATTTTTAACATTAATATATATAAATATTTTTTTCCCTCAGGACCCGTCAGACTTTGAGTGGAGTTTCTGGACTGAATGGGCTAAGAAGTCTTTACTCTGGACTTTGATTGGTCATGGCGTGATATCGAGATTGACCTGCATCTTTTACCCCGAGGTAGGGAGCAGCTGCTTAAGCATGATTTGATGGGACTATTCCTCTCTTTCAAGTGGGAGATGTTTTAATCTCGCACATTTTTTATGTTTTCTTTAATAGCTCAGGGTACCAGCAGTCACAATATATGGCCTCTTGGCAGCCAGCAGTGTGTTGGGGATTAAAGGTGTAAGTGTGCTGCTGGTACAGCTGGGCCTGTCATTTTCAGTGGCTCAACTGAGAAAGCCTGCTCTGTCATGGGCCTGCAACCTGCTGCTGCTCTCCACACTTCACATCCAACCACTTCAACAGATCCAGGTGGGTTGGACCACTGGAGTTATATTTGGAGGGGTGTCTTTATCTTGCATTAAAAGGACAAAATAGAAAAGTAAAAGATAGGTTTCAAAATAAAGTAAAACGAAAATTCTAAAAGCTTTATGCAATGTTAATATTAATTGGATAAATGTTTTAAAATGTCGTGTGCGAGAGAAAAAAAACTACAGCATCACAAAACCATGTCGATTTAGAGTTAACAAGGGCTGGCTATTTATTTTATGCTATCATACTTGTATTCAATTTAAAAAAAAACTACTGTTCATTCTAATGTATTAATTATTTCACCCTCCATTTGATCATCAGGAGATGTCATATCTGAAATGAACACAAGAGGGTGCAAGATACCAAAGGAACATAGACACACTTGTCCACTCAGCGAAATTACTTTCTGTCCATAATACAAGAGAAAAGTTGCATGAATTTATTTAAGGTTATTTTAAGTATTTCCTACAGATTTGAAGATGTGAAAAGCCCAGTGTCTTCCAACAATGTTGTTATTATTATCATTATTACATACTTTTATATTTTATATATAATATTTGATATTATTATTATCATTAATTTATAATATACATAATTATTCAATATTACTCACAAATATTACTGCAGTGAAAATGAAAGACATTTTACTGAAGTTCCTTTTCTTCAGTACAACACAATTATTAAAAAATATATACTTCAGTTTTAATATGACTTTAGGAACTCAATACCATTGGTTATAATGGACATTGGCTCTTGGTGTTTCACCATATTCAGAGTTATCTAACATCCTCCACTTGTAAAACTGTGATCTAAAAACACCCCTTTCACTGCACTGTATTAGACAGGAAGTCATGCTCCAGATACAATGGTTTAAATTTTGAATTTAGTGAGTGAAACAGACCTGACAGACCTGTGCACGCTTCCAAAAATCTGCCTCTTTCCCTCCATGCTCACACACACAATTGCACAGCTGAGTGATAAAGCACGATTTTGAAAGCAGTGATATTCCCACTGCTGTAAAAGCAGACCTCATTAAATGTTGTCTTGAGCGTATGTTTATTAGTGTGAGCTGACAGATTTTCACAATCAGTTGTCAAAATATGCTGTAATCTGCTAATGTTCTCATTATAACATGTCATATTTTAAAAGAGGGTGATTTTTAAAAGCCTGTCTAAATTTAGTGTCAGACTGTCACTGCTGATATGAGGATTCCCCAGGAATGTGTTAAAAATAATTGGCCTTGCCTTGTGTTGCACAGAGAGGCTGGTATAAGACTGAGGAGGAGTACTATCTGCTGCTCTTCAGTGTTGCTGTCTGTGGTCTACGCTTCATCAGCTTCAGCCTGGAGCACTGCTGGTGCCCCGCAGACCGTGGTGGAGTTGTGCAGCTTTGCTGGTTGTTTTCATACACTTTCTATCATCCCTTTTTCTACAATGGACCCATTATTACATACAAAGACTACGTTGAGCAGGTAAGAGAGCCAACAGTGGCTATTCCTGAATTAAATGTTATGTAGTTTAAAATTGACTCTTTTGTTTTTGTCTGTAGGAGGCCGATCGATGATCCCCAGCACTGGTCATCTTTTTAGAAATATAGTAGACAAAGTACTGCAATGATCATTTGACTAATCAAGTGATGATGGAATAATTATTAGTTAATTTTCATGTAAAAATAGCAAAAAAATGCTGTTTCAGCCAAATATTGAGATTTGCTGCTTTTTTTTCTGTTTTCTATCATATTTTTCAGAAAATGTGTCATATTTTTTAGAAAATCTTTGGTATTTTTCATGCAAAAATGGTAGTAAATGCTGTTTTAACCTCTCATATATGGAGATTTCCTCCTTTTTTCTGTTTTATATTATATTCCTCTGAAAGTCTTTGGGTTTTGCACCAACAAAACAACATTTAAAGACATTACCTTGGGTTTTTAGAAATTGGACATTTTTCAGTATCTGACAATAGACCAAACTTATTCGATTTAACCTTAAATTAGAAAATAAATGATTACCGCAGATTGATAAATAATAAAAGGATGTGGTTTTTTGCAGCCCTAGTAGACAACATATCAGTGGCAGGCTATTTACAAGAGGACAGTTACTTTAATTTTTCAGATTTGTAGAGAAATAGTTACCATTTGATCTGATGTCGGACAGTCACCTCCGCATTAGAGCTACAACAATCAGTCAATTGATTACATGTCGACAGAAATCTAATTGGCAACTTTTTTTCTAATCAGTTGTTTTAAGTTACTTTTTTCAAGCAGAAATGCTAAAAAATGTATTTCAAAGTTCTCAAATGTGAAGATTTACTGCTTTCCTTGGTCCTGTATCATGGCAAATTTAATATTTTTAGGTTTTGGAAATGTTGGTTAAATGAAACAAGATATTTGGAGAAGTCACTTTAGGCTCTTTTCTTACTTTACATTTTCTGGTTTGGTAATGTTTTGTAGACCAAATGATGAATCTATAAAATAATCCTTGCATGAATCAGTAACGAATATAACTGCAGCCCTACTCTGCATCATCGTTTCTATGGCAGCTTGTTTTCATATCCATCATTGGAGTAGATTTCTGCTAATCTGCACAGTTTGTTTTTTGCTCTTTTTTGTCATGTTTGTCCTTTTCATTGTAAAAAAAAATCCATCCAGCAACCCATCAACATGCTCACTTTCTACACCTGCAGATGCGGAGGCCTGCTGAGGGGTGCGACAGGGACGAATCTGCATTTAGTTATCTGCTGCTCAGATCAGGACGGATCATACTGTGGTGGTGCATCGCCGAATACATGATCCATGTAATGTACATGCACTCCATCCAGTCTAATGAGACCTACTTAGAAATCCTTCCTCCCTGGGCCTTGGGTAAGTCTTTATACTGGATGTATTTTTGGCTGGTTTGTACAGTTTAACATTGAGTTTCAGCTTTTATGTTTCTCTGCCTTCAGACACGCTCTGAACGTGTTTTCAACATGCAGAATTTAAAAGCATGTTACTCCCACAGGATTCAGTTGGTTCTAAAACTCCATCAGATATGCTGGTTACTGTCTTACTTATTGGCCTCGATCCATAATGCAGTCGTTATGATCTGTGTTCTCACTTTCTTTATATTTTGCTGTTTTGTATAAAGTGACTCAATAGTTGTTTCATAAGTAGAAGAAATAATCAGCCTGTGTATCTGTAGGACATTTGGAGTCCTAAATTTTGGGAGGAATAAGTAATTTACACAGGTGGCTACTGTGGTCTAAAGCAGTGGTTCCCAACTGGTCTAGCTACGGGGTCCAGATTTTGTCATTAGTTCCAGGTCCAAACATAAGATAAATTACAAAATATTCAATTTTATTTCACCAAATTTATCAAACTTGTCAGCTCAGAACACACTAGAATAAAACATATTGCAAAAATTAAGTGCAATTTCTTAAAATTTAGTGAATAAATTGACAACAAAAAAGTGCATATTAATGCTTCAAGAATAAGTGATATAAAATCGCTGCTAATAAACAGCATTATTTTTAGACCAAATAATTCCAAGAACAGGTGAATGAAATTGTACCTTAACAGGAGGAGACAGTACTTCAAAATGTATGTGCCAGAAATTCAAAATAAAGTGTTTTATACAAACTTGACATGTTTGGGAGTCACTGGCAATCAATTTAAAATGGACCCGTAACCCACTTTTGAACCACAACCCACCAGTTGAGAACCACTTGTTTATGGATACTCTGCATGCACAACTCTCATTAAGAAGTTTTTAGATGTACGGGATCTCTGGGGTTTTAGAGTTTTATCACTAAGGCATTCATCCAGTCAGTCATTATTTATTGCTCATTGTCCTATCTGGCCTCTAGTTGCTATACACAGGTATAAAAAACTGAATCATTATCGTTTACTGGCCTCATTTTTGTAATTCTGCCTCCCTTTTCTCAGCAGCTCTTAAATGTCAGCAACAAATGGTGTTTGCCAAGTTCTAACGTCATCTATTGATCCTCCTCTGTTGCTCCTCTTGAGGTTTCTTTCCTTTTTTCCTCATTAAATAAAATTTTTTGGGTCGTTTCCCCCGTTTCCAACATAAGGTCTAATAATAGACAGTGTTGTAGCATACAGATTTTGAAGCCCTTTGAGGCAAATTTATGAATTTGGGCTACATAAATACAATTTACTTGAACTGTAACACAGGAAAGTTGTCTTTGCAAAGAAAAGAACTTGTCTTAATCATTAAAATGAGTCATAATTGTTTGAACACCTCCTGTCACAGGCGGTCTGGCCCTGGCCCTCGTCCAGTTCTTCTATTTGAAGTATCTGGTGCTGTTTGGACTTCCATCCATGCTGGCTACTTTGGATAAACTAGCTCCCCCAAAGCTTCCTCGTTGTGTCAGCATCATGTACAGTTTCACAGGGATGTGGAGGTAAGATCCAAATCCAGTGAACACCACTGACATTTATACACTATTATATTGACTTTGTATCTTTCCTTAAAGGGTAACTTTTTGTCCGTGACTTCTTTTCCCCATGTTTTTGTGTCTAAGTGATTAATAGGAACCAAAGTTTTTGAAATAAGTCCAGTATTGAGTGAGACGACTTCAGCCAACAGCAGCTTCAGGCTGCAATGTAACCACTTTGGGCACCGTCAGTGTATGGGCCACTTGATCAGATACTTTATACTTGGTGAGAATGTTTGTGTTGGTATATGACATGTGCTTTACCAGTGCTTTATCATGTAGGAACATTTCCTTTTACCATTTTATGTGAGGAATGGGGCATCAAGTTAGTAGTGGACCAGATGAGATGTGATTATGGATGGACTTTGCCTGCTGTGTTTTTCTGCAATTTTTTTTTTTCCCAAAATAAACCTCGTTTAAGGTTTTCCTGCCTCACGTGAGTATTTGGACAGTCAAATGTTGCTTTCCAACTTAAATACATCGTTTTCAGTTTTCTTTAACTGGTCAACTTAATTCTTGCAGACAGAATTTAACCAAAACAAAAACAGGTATTAAATCAAAATTCTAATTCACTGTCTTCTTGGCAATATAACAACACGCCCCCCCCCCCCCACACTCAATACCCACTAATACAGTTTCAAAAACTGTGTTCTTTTTAGTCCCCTAGACATAAAAAAAAAAATAGGAAAATAGGGTCCAGGCTGAAAAATAAAAGGTTACCAGGTAACATTTAAATGAATGAAAAACCTTGCATTCCCTGGTGTCCTTGAGAAAAAGGTAAACTTAATGTCAAGTGCCTTAAGTGCTCAGTGTGATTTGACAATAAGAGTCAGATTTAGGACAGCGAATCATTCCATCTTCTGTCATTACTGGCAATCAGAACAGTAGGTCACCTCCACACAGCAGGAACATTGTATCACTATTTTATTCAAGGTAAAATGATTTGTTCACTGGGAGGTTTCTTATACTTTTCAGGCTGCATCTAGTCTTTTTTTCTCTAAGTAAAAACTGGTTAGAGACAGTATTGCTCAGACAACAAAGTCCCGATACAAAAGAAAACCCATCAACATGGTAAAATGACCAGATAGATCACTAATTAGATATATTACAGTTTTGAAAGAGATCTGAGAAATGCCAGTTTTTCTGGCACAACAGCAATAAAGAGAATTTTTTTTTATGTGTTTCATGTTAAGTCAGCGATGGTGTAACTTAAATGTATCCCAAATATTTATAGTAAAAGTTGGGGGCCTGACATGAAAAGAATTATAACTCCTTAACCTGTCACTTTTAAATTATTGATAGAAATAAGTTGTAGGGGCACCCAGTACTCACCTGGTGAAGCGGGTGCCCCGTGTACAGGGGGCTGTGTCCTTACCTCAGTGGTCGTGGGTTCAGTTACACCCCCAGCCCTTTGCTGCGTGTCATCCCCTCTCTCCCGCTTTCTGTCCTGTCAAATAAAGGGAAATCCTCATAAAAAATACTTAAAAAAAACAAAGAAAGAAATAAGTTGTAAAAATAACCCGGAGGGCTTGTTATCCTTGTTACAAAAGCACACAAGATTAAAAAAAAAAAACAAACAAACCATCAATTAAATCTTTCTGTATTCAAAACACCCAATACTTTAAATAGATTCAAAAGGTTATTAATCAGACAAAGTCTATGACTCACAAAATCAAAACAGAGCAAATTCAGAGTCCTGATGCGAAAATCAAATGTCCCTTAATTAAATAAACTGTCCAGGGAGAAAATGAGCAGGGTAAGGGGCAGTGCAAAAATAGATGCAATTAGACTGAGGGGAGAGGGGTAGATGATGAGGGCTACTGCACATTAACCTGAGGCAGAAGAAAAGGAGAAGCTGGAGGAAAAGAGACTTACATTAACTTTTGTAGATCCAACAAAGACTTTTGTTGCAGCCACATCCAAGCAGGTCAAAAAAATTTAGTTTAACAAGATAAATCGAAGCCTTCTCCAGGGATCAGCACGTTTTGAGCAGCACATTGTTGCCCAGGAAACTCCAGGAAACTCAGCCATTTTTTGGAGCAGCTGCCACTCTATTTACTTTTATATGTCACTGTTGTCAGTTTTTCTTTTTCTAGAGTGAAAATGTCCTGAAACTAGATTCAACTTTTAGTTTTTATCTCTTTTAATCACTCTTACTCCTCTTTCTGTTCTGCTCCATGTCTCCACTGCTGTCCCCCTCCTCTGCTCACAGGTGCATCTGATGTATCTAATCACCTTCCTTTCCCCTCATGCTTGAAACACACATTTAGTATGAACTTGTGGACACACACTTAATACGGAGTTATTTCTGCCCTACCTCCTTCCACAAATATCGGACGTTACAAAAGTAAACGTCACAGCGATTGCTACATTCATTAGGGCTTTTCGTGTCCCAGCGAAGGAAAAGACTATGCCTGGCTTATGCTGAAGGGGTCACACTTGCTCAAGTTAAATGAACACATTGCTGTGCTTGTTACATAGAAATAAAGCACCTTAATCAGCAAAGACTTCAAATATTTAAAAAAAAAAAGCTAAAGGCAACAGTACTTCCACTGCTTTGAGAAATATTTCAGGACATTCAGGTATATGCAACAGTGAACATCTTTTGTCACAGTGCTCTGTGTTTGTGTTTACCAATTACTGTTGAAGTCCCCCAGGATGCATGCAACTTCCAGACAAAGGAAAAGACTTATGCATACACTGCAAAACATGCTATATTATACACCCAGTTACCAGTTAATTAGGTACACTTAGCTGAAACTTATATTGTGCAACAGTCCTTCAGTAAATTTTACCCTCGTGAGAGTAATATTGTACAGCTTTTACTGATTTATAGTATAATTATATTGGACACAACAGTTTGTGGTGCTGTCAGACTGATTTGGATTATACTACGATACTAGGTGTTTCTCTTATTTATGTATCAATAAGGTGAGGATAAAATAACAGAACCACATCTCTGTTAAATGCATTACAGCTCACCAGCATCACAAACTACATCCTCCAGAATAATAATAAAGTTAATCTATAAAGCAATAAAAAATATTTGACATAAGGCAACAATAATAACAACAACAATAATAAAACCATTATGAAATTGCATTATAAAATATATTGAAGTTATATTTCTTGCCTTATAACCTTAATGACAGTAGGATTTATAGCAGGACTGTTGTATTCAACTGCATTCGTTTTAGCAAGGTGAATCTAATAAACTGGCAACTGAGTGTATCAACAAGGTTTAGACAGAACTAAAAGCCATTAAATGCATGCCTCATTCAATAAGAAAACATATCAATCAAAACATCAGTCTGACAGGGAGTTACATCTGGTTTCCCTCATGTTTACACTGTAAAAGGACCCGGGAGTGTCAAGTTTTATGTCCCTGTCTCACAGCACAGTGCCTCTGTTCCTAAATGTAATTAACAATGAGAAACTGCTCTCTTAATTCAGAGCACATAAAGTTGAGATGGAAGGCCATGTGTCTGGTTTTGCATTGAAAATGCACCGGCTGTAGACCAGATCGACCAATGTGCTGACACCGGTGCACTACAATCCGGCCTGTGTGTGCTGAGCTGGCCAATGTTGACAACATTGATGGAATGCATAAAGCTGTCCACCGACATCGTTCACCAACCAGCTTCAGTTTATAGACAGCAGCGGGGGGAAACAACCCAACACTTTTTGTAATCTTCTTAATGACAGAGAGTGTGTATGCAAACACTGATCCATCATACACACTGCATACGTGAAGCCTGGTGCTCAGGTGTTTCTCACTCATTGCTATATTGTTATGTAAATTTGTGACTCAATGTTCATTTCTTTCCCTTTTTTCGTTCACTCTCAGGCACTTTGACGAGGGCCTGTATCGATGGCTCATCAGGTAAGAGGCACTTCATGAGCTGGGGACAGACTAATTTAGATGTTAATGCTTACTAAAAATGTGAAATGTCATCTAATATGTCTGGAATATCCATCGGTCCATCCAGCTGTCTATTTATCTATCTAGCTGTCTATTTTATTTTCAGTCTACTCATATATTTATATATCTCTCTGCAGTTTTTCTCGCCTAATATTTGGAGTAGCGTGTGCTTATTTATACCGTATCCGCTTTTTATTGCACACTTACTGTGAAGGGCTCATTTCCTGCAGCTGAATAACCTTTAAAAAAAGCTGCCATTCTCCAGCTGCCTGCCCGCATGTGTCATCATAATGGACAAGAGTGCTGCATTTGCATGTAGGCTTTCTCATGATTATGAGCTTGCATGTTGTTGCTGAATAGTTCTTCTGTTGTGTTTCCCTCACCCTGGAGAAATGTCTCCTTGTTTATTATGTGCATATGTAATGGGAGCATTATGTGTTTGCTCACTAGTACTTTGGACAACGCACATTATTAGTTCGTCTGCTTTTTAATGATGCACACTTGGCTGAATACAGCCTGTTGGGAGGTTATGGTCCGCTTGGTAGATGCGGGTTGCTACATTGAGGCAACGCTGCAGTTTGCACAGCTGTCAGAAAACACACTGGTGTTCTGTGAAAATGTTACACACCCTGCCTTGTTTATTGTTTGCTAATTAGTTCTTGTGTCAACACATATGATGGTGTGCATGTACACTTGTTTTTTTAGACATTAAGGAAGAGTTTAGAGGGAAATTTGGCATATCGTACTGCTAAAGAGGCTCTAAATAATGTGCTAAATATACCAGAATTTAAATTGCAAATGAAATTTCCATTTTAATCCGTGTCCATTGGAAATTGTTTTCTCCTGCTTAATGGCATCGCTTGCAATTATCCTACTGCAGATGCAAAATGATACCCATGACACAATGCCCCGACGTTCCTTCTTGTGAAAGTGGTTTTAAAGAGGTTTTAATGCAGTTCTGAAATTCTGTTGAAATTGTCTGAAGAGCGCTAGATGAGTGCGTAGGTGTTAAATGATGTGCTCTACATGACTCACTGACACCCCGTCTCCCTGGGCAGCTAAGTGGCTCATTCTTCACCATTCCATTACGCTTTCCCTCATCTGTGTGCCACTGGGTCTCAGGTTTTCTGTTTCATACAGTTATCAGACAACAAAAGAGCTCTTACTGCCTGTTTTGTTGAGTTAATGCTGCTACATATGAGGAGAAGCATTTGATCCTAAATCCTGGGGAAAATAGTTGTAAATAAATGGCATGGGGAGTGGGTTGGGAGCTTTTTAAGTTTGACTCTAATTGCTTAAAGGAATACTTCTTCCTTCAAACGTGCATTTGTATATCAATTACTCACCCTTTGTTATGCTAAATTTATGAAGAAAGCTTTGTTTTTCTTGCATGCCTTCACAGTGAATGCAGAATCGAAAAACTGAGAAAAGTCTTGAGTCATAGGGGACCACATTTAACAACAGCAAAACTACATCAAAACATCTGTTCAGAAACTCTCACGCAACCCGTGCAGCATAATCAAAGCCCGATTTTTCCAGTCGTACACTCAGTCCTTTTCTAAAACAGACACCCGTTTCTGACGGAGAATGAGACCTACAGTGAAACTCATCTATGCTCTCTTCAAAGCCAAACTCCATTGAGGATAACAGTAATTTTACATCGCTGGAAACGGGTTTTTCACTGCCTGTTTTATTGTGTGACGTTGTTGAATCTGAGCTAACCCTTCAAAACACCAAAGTCACACAAAACTACAAAGTGATTAAGGCAGTGGTAGTATGTTCAGCGAGGTAAAATTACTATTTTTGTCAATGGTGTCTGTTTTTGAGGAGCTTATATTCAATTTCACTTTCTGTTCGGACCTCCACAATACCATTTAAAAAAAAAAAACACTGACTTTGAGACATGAAAAGGTGCTGAAATGCTGACTAATTTGCAGGATTTTGGACTCATTCCTGGTGTTCTGTATAACATAATCTTCATCAACAATTTTCTCTGTTTTTGGATTCTTTGTTCACTGACGGCACACAAGAAAAACAATATTTTCTTCATAAATTCAACATTATACAGGTAACCGACATTAAAATTGTCGTTTGGGAGGTGAAGTATTCCTTTAAAGCAAGAAATTACACATACATTTTTTGTCGCAGAAACCAACAACTATAGTTACCAGATAATTTTGATTGTCTAATTCCTACTGTCAGTCTCTTAACGTTGCATGCTGTCTGCACTGTCTACTTGCAGGTGTTGCATAACACATTATCACTTAGCTATTAATGTATATCTCAAAAGTGTCATATGTTGATTCACATCTGTTTAGAATCCATCTAAATAATTTAATAGACAGATAGACGCTCGGCATGTTTAGGTATTCAGTTTGCTCTTACACTCTGGTTCCTCTCCATCTGTTTTGCACCTACTTTCATCCTCCAATATGGCCAAGCTGGCCTCTCTATTTAAGGCTCAGAAAATGCTGGCTCATCTTTCACGTACATTGATTATCCACAGGGTGGCCGAGATAATTAGTTCCCTGCTCAGCAACACTAGATCATGAATGTGATGTTTGCTTGTAAGCGTGTTGGAGTGATGAAGCATGTTGTGACTCCAGGTACCTCTGGGACAGACGAGGTTCTCACAATATCTGAGACCATTTTTCTTCACAGCATGCACCACAATTGTTACTGATTGGTGCGATATTATTCACATCATGTGGGCTGTCATCTGCTATTTTTGTGCCACATGAAGTGTGATCTCATTTAAAGCACAGTAGAATTAAATGCATCTGCTTTTTTGTTTTCACCAAAATGTTAAAATCGGATCTTACCCAACCAAAAAAAAAAAAGAGAAGGGGACTAAAAATAAATGTCAATTTGACATAAAAAAGTGGGTTAAATGTGTGTCAAGGTTTTGGTCCGAATCTCAGAAACCACTTTGGAATCATTAACCCAATTGCAATAGCAATTATTGATATTCCCTGAAGCGCCTCTATTTTTGCACTGGACGCCAGAGCAACATTTTTTTCATTAAAAATCAATGAACATGACATGACCATTTGTGTAGCAGGTGTTCTTTGCAAATCATTGGTGCATTGTGGGGCCATTTTAACCCCCCTTTTGTTTTACATCTGCACTACTCACTGCAGCTGCAGTATGTTTGCGTCCTGTTCTTACAAAAGATTTGTTTGTTATCATCACGTTTTATTTACTAGGGTTCCTGCAGATTGTTAAAAAGCCTTAGAAGGCATTGAATTCAGAAATCTAAAAGTAAAGCCTTATTTGGTAATAAAATGTATTGATGTAGTAAAAGTCTTAAAAGTACTAAGACTTGAGAAGTTGGATACATCGTGGTTTTCTGATGTTGTATTTTAAAATCTAAAAATTATGGGTACTTGGATAGTGAAACCAGCAACACTCGTATTTTGTTTCTAGCCGGGCTGCTCAGAGCAGAGGATCCACTGTGTGCTACCCAGCTGTCGCTGTACTCTGGACAACATGAGGAGGTGCAAATTCAGTAAAAATAGACTATTTAACCAAGCTGTCATGGCAACACAATACATACGAGTGTTAGTGTATTTTATGCAAAATGTTTTTTCAAACTCACGATGGGATTCAAGGCAATGACATCCTACATGCAGAGTGAGAAACACAAAATCCTCAAGAAAATTCGCCAATAAACACCAGATATTTCCAAATTCTGTTCAACTCAGCTTTTTCTAACTTATGGAATACCCTTCCAAAAGCTTTAAGAAACACGAGCTCGGTAAACATTCTCGAACTAAAGCTGAAAATCCACTGATTTAGACTGGTTTTTAATAAATGTTATTCTTCTGATTATTATTTTATACAAATTCTCTTATTTTTGCCTTTTTCACTGGTCTCTTTTTACCTCCAGCTGCGTATTATGTTTATCATTGACTGTCTTTTATTGCCTAATCTTGTCGTATTTGCTTTTGTGTTTCATTTTTATTGTGAAGACAAAAAAGTCATGATTCATGCTTTAATAAACATTTGGTCAAAATTTTCTTTACCCAATGTAATTGACTTTTTTTGTCATTCTAGTTGTTCTTCAATTTTAGTTATTGTAAAAATTGCTAAAATGTTGCTTTAAACTGAACCCTGTTCACAGTTTGCGTTGGACAGGTTTATAATCTCCTTTAAAGAGCACCAACATTGTATTACCTCTGACTGTGTTTAAAGATTTATTCTTTTCTTGTTACGTACTTATGTTCCAGATACATCTATGTGCCGCTGGGAGGATCCCGGCATGGTCCTCTTTACAAAATGTTATCCACTGGCCTTGCATTCGGATTCGTCTGCCTCTGGCACGGCGGCCATGACTACTTACAGTACTGGGCTCTGATGAACTGGGCTGGAGTTCTGATGGAAAATGGACTGAAGTCTCTCTTTGCCTCTTCCTTTATTCACTCCATCGTTGTAAGTTTGAAATCCAAGCGTTTTCCTCTGACAGTGCAAAAAAAGGATGTTAAAACAGATTAGAATTGTGCACAGATGTAATTTGTGGTTATTTCATCAATTGGATTTTCAGTTAAGATAATGAAATATTTCCTGTAGTTAGAAATAAAGGGGTCACATAATCTGATTTAATAAGAGATCATACCGGAGGCTGCTACAGTACGTACCGACAGGACTGGATCCTGTCACATCTAGCTGTCGTGTACCATTAACTCAACATTAATGTGAGTAAAAGTCTCCACTACATTAACAGTAAAAACATTCAGGCTGTTCTTGCCTCTCTGGCCTCCAGCCTTGAGGGAAGGTTCATGTTCTCAGTAAAGTCTGACGGCACACTGTGTAATCCTCCTAGTTTATGGCCACACAGTTCATTAGCAGCAGGTGCTTTGCAGCTCTTTGTCTCTCAGATTTACGATGAAAATCTCTTGTGGTTCTGCAGTAATTTACTTATTTATTTACTGATTTCCCAGGAGCAGAATTTCTCTGCGGCGATGGAGAGGCGCTGCGTTGCCCTTGTCTCTGCCTTCTCCACTGCCTTGCTCATCCTCTCTAATCTGGTGTTCCTTGGGGGGATACATGTTGGAAGAATCTTCTGGAAGCGTGTCTTTGTTCAAGGTAAATTGTCCTCCACAACACTCACTCAATGGGATTTCTGTGTGCCTTTTAATTACAGGATTATTACAGCTGGCGTTGATGCGTTTGTTTCCGACGTAAAGTATCAGTCATGTGGTCTTTTAATTTGACAGTTTAGTTGCATTTTGGGACATTTCACTCTCCTTCAGTGGGGAGAGTAGGTAGCTAAAGATAGGGTAGTATATGTAGAGGAACAGAGAGAGAGGTCAGGATGTTGCCATGTCGTGTTTGCAACACTTAACCCAAACTCAACCAATTCCGTGGAATTTCGATCAACTTTGCCATTTTGTCCAATCACAGCAGCTTTTCTGCAAATTTGACCAATCATCGTAGTTTCCTGTGCGTTTCACCCATCATAGCAGTCCACCGCATTACGTCACCAAACTCACTCCTTAATTTGTGAACTATACAAAAAAACTATTTTTACAATTTTCTCTTGCTCCTGAAATTTCATTGCAAAAATTCACAAAAACTGCAACATGCCTCACAATTTTTATTTGTATTTTTTAAAATCTGCTATAAAATCAGGTTTTTTTAGGCTGCAACAATCCCTCAAAAAGCCCACAAAAAATTACAGCTGCTTCAATCAATCAATTAGTTAATCGACAGAAAATTAATTGGCAACTATTTTAATCATCAAACAATCATTTTAGTCAGTTATTGAAGCAAAAAGCGAAACATTTACTGCACTTATGCTTCTTATATGTTAGAATTTGATGCATTTTTGTCATGCATAATCAGAAATAAAAATATAGATTTGGATATCATTTACCAAGATGTCACCTTGGGCTCTGGGAAATTACACCACAGGACATGTTTCACTTTTTTTTCTGACATTTTATTGACAAAATGATTCATCACTTAATTGAGAAAGTAATTGGCAGATTGATTGATGATAAAAATGACAGTCAGTTGCAGCCTCAGTCTGTATATTAATTAACAGTGTTTTCAGTGGATGTTGATGCTCTGGTTACAGCGGGGCATTTTCTGCATCTGCAGGGGCAAACTCTCCTAAATAGAGAGACATCTGCTTCGTGGTTGTGCCAGTCCCTGTTTTGCTCCCCGTGGCTTTTTATTTGGCTCATTTGGTACCTAAAGCAAGATGGCAGGCCGTCCTGAAGCCTGTCTACTCATGATAAGCAGTCTGCGCCGCACTCGCCGCTGGGTTGGGCGCAGAGTCAGTGCCCAGAGCTCAGCTCAGCACTGATACTTTCTCATGTAATATAATTATATAAATATTAACAAGAGCTATTAATTAATGCTGAATGAAAAATGCATATTTTACAAATTGTTAAAGCAGCATTTATTGATTTTTTTTTGGGCTGCTTGGAGGCAATGAGACAATCTGTAAAGAAAACATAACATTTGTATTTGTATTATAACATTTATCTTCTCTTAATGTCACTCATATTCTAGCCACCAGTTCAGCTTTACTGTGACAGCTAAAAATAGTTTGAAGCCTTGCAGGCTCACAGCAAATTGTGTGTTAACATTATGCTTCTTCTAGTAGACTTGGTGTAAATAAGTTAAGAGAAACCTAAAAATAAGAGCAGGGTGTTTTAAAATACCACTTCTGTTGTGAATTATTCAGAGGAAGACCTAGAAACTAAACTAAGAATCTCAGTTTGTCTTTATGGAGCTTCATTCAGACCATTAAAATACTTTTTCTTTTAAATGACACTGCCTGATGCTTACTTTATAATGATTAGACCATTGAACAAAACATTTGATAATGCTGTTGCTTTCACTAAGTACTTGTCTTTTTGTACTTTAAATTGAAATATAATGGATCCACGCGTAATGCCTGAAGCTATTCTTGTGTCTGCATGTGTCTGCACAGTGAAGCTCCGATGGGGGAGTTGCGGTTTTCTTCATTAACATGAGATCAATGCTTTTAAATCAGCCTGTCTGGGAATTTTATTGCCGCAGGCCGTGGTGTGATTGCACTCTCTGACCTCTTTAGTGAAATGTACAAAAACAAATTCTTAATTTCACTGTTTCTGTAGTGATGTAGGTTAATTGATGATGTGTGTGTGTTATCTTCAGAGGCCACCTAATGTCCCCAATGTAGGATTAATGTAAAGTCCTAGATCTGAGTGACATAGAGAGCAGGGCTGAATAACATGTTTTAATAGTAATTGTGATGTCAGTTTTTTTGAGTTGGTTGGAATATCTGTAGAAAACTGCACTAAAATTTGACCATCATTCTTTTATTTTTTTATTTCTTGATGCCTGTAAACAACAATGTGGGCAACTATAGTTTGACTCTGGCCTAATTTTTGGATTAGAGAAAACGCAGCAGCTTCTCTCCTTCAGATGAAACATTTATTTCCAAAAATGCATTTGTTTCTGACTTTATCTTTCCCCAACAGGGTTTTTATATAGTGCTGTTTGGGTTATGTTTAATGTTCCATTTGTTTAATAAAATAATCTTTCATTTTCAATAAGTAATTTGTTTGAAAGGCAGAACTAAGCACTCTTTATTATCTGATTATTTATCACAAGTAATATGGTTAACATACTAGTATAAACAAGAGGTACTATTGATTTAATAGTATGAATCATTGCATAAAATTATAATAGCTAGAATGAAAACCTTTTATGTTTTACTTCAGTAGACTTTTGACAGGGAGCTTTAATGTTTGTTTAAGTATTAAGTCACTAGAATTACAGTACTTTTACTTTTACTTTGATTGCTATGTCCTCTCTTAGAGAAACAGCGTCTACAGCCACACCAGCAGAGAGGCTGTAGCTGGAAAACTCATCATAATAATGCTTAGATGATGATGCTTAGCACATTTAGCTAATGTTTATTGTGTTAACATGCTGACATTTGCTAATCAGCAATCTGAGGTTTATGGGAATGTCATTAGTTTTGCAGATATTTAGCAAGCGGCAACCTCCGGGGCTGAAAATTGACTCTAAATTGGAAGTGACAACAAGTGCACTTCTTCTAATTGCCACTTGAGGCTGGCTCCAGGAGCGAGTCGATCCCCATAGACGCCTATGTCAAAATGCCCAACGTTACATCAGAAATAAACATGCTAACAGCCTGGTAGAAAATACAGGTTTTGGTCTCTGGAGCTACTTTGCCCTTTCATGACAACTGTACGGGGGTATTTATTTTTATAGTGGAGCATAAGTGGAGCGCACCCTTAAATATGCGTAACTTTAACTGTTAATAATATTTAAACAAATATTTACGCATATTTAAGGGTGCACTTCACCCCTCTTGTCAAATCAAAGTCACCTCCGGCTCCAAAAAAACAAGATTCGATGGTCAAAAGGCCAAACTTGGTACTATGGTATTTAGTTATGAATCAAAGTATTGGACAAATTGAAATTTTGACCTGATGATGGCACTGGATGAAAAGTCGGGAGTCACCAGAGAGATCACACCTCATCCTGAGAGGAAAATCAATGTCTGAACTGAATTTCATGACAATCCATTCAATTTTGAGATATTTTAGTCAGAACTAACAGACAGACAGCCGTTTTTAGAGCAACGCCACTAGCATTGCTTAAAAAAACTAACTTTTGCTGATTTGCTGAACCACATGAGATGTCCATTCTTTCTATCAGTCTAATGATGCATTTTAATGTATCCAGAGAGACAGAAAAGGATGACCTCAACCAAAACATTGTTTCTATTTTACAGAGGAGAACTGTTGTACTGATCACTAATCACTTTTATATTTAGGTTTTAGTTGCCTCTCTGCAAGTGGTCTTTCCACCTTGTTTGAACTCGAAGCACTCTGTTAATCAAGTGCCAGAAAACTCTGATGTAATTAGCACTGGTTGATTAAAATCATAGTAACATGCAACTGAATGAGGTTTAATTTTTCATTTACTCTTTGCCAGGACACAATTATTAGTAACAACTGTATTACGATTCCAGCACTTCTATAAGTTAAGTGGTGAATGCTGTCTTTAAGTTCTGCTTCTCCCTCTTAGTTTACAGTCAGTAACAGCAGGTTGGATTACTGGTTGGAGAGTTTATGTCTCACTGAGGGTGTTAATGAAATTTACATACCTGCAAAGACAAACCGCTGGGACGTCTTGGCACATCGGCAAAGGCTTGCTCATGGTGCACACAGGGCCCTGGAGCTGAAAGGCTTTGTATGATAGATTTAGATGTCAGAAATACATAATATATCAAATTGTGCATGAACATGTCTAATGTGATTAAACCAACATTAATAATTAGCTGGCATTTAATCAACATTATGCTAATTTTCTGCATACTAACGTTTTGTGTTGTGCGAACTTCACAGCACAAAAATAGAAATATTTATCAGCAAAAATACGGCCTGTGTAACCTTTCTCTCCCGTGGACAGGAAACTGACAGTACAGCTGTGTATAAAGCGGCCTGTGTGTGAGTGTGAATTAGGTTTTTGACATGAATGGAAAAGAATAGACCATTGAAAAGCATTGTGGGTGCAGGTGCAGGTTAGTGAGATAATCTGGAGGCGAGCCAGTTGGGGAGGAGGTGCAGACAGCTGTCCTTACCTGCCTGCTAGACCCTCGAAGAAGCAACTATAAATAGAAAAAGAGAAAAAGCGTAACACAACACAACAGCAACACAATACAGCAAAGCAAAGGGCACTAAGCAAACTATCTGCTACTCAGTAGCCCTTTTTACACAGAGTTTGTGCTATAGGGCCGCTAAGAAGTATCTTCTTTATGCCAGCTTTACATTTTTACACAGAAACCGTGGAGGCATCATGCCACCACAGTGTGTGATTTTAGACAGCATGCCGGCATCGCAGAAGAACAAGAGGCGTGAAAGGCATGAAGTTTAACACAACAGCATCAGCCTCTATCTGGTGTGGTGTGTGACGTGTAACATACCCGTCTGTGGTGTTTTCTCAGCATCAACAGTGGCACAACATGGCAAAACAATCATTTATCGCTCCTGTTATATAGCGGCTGATCTCGTCTTCTGCTCGGAGGGTAACAGGCTTCTGAACCTCTTTGCCCCAATTTGAGGGCATTTTCTCTCCAGCTCTTGTAGAAGAAAGAAAGTCACAAATCACACCATTCTGCTCAAAAACAAAGGTTTAAATATTTGTGAAAGACAAGACCAGAAAAGTGATGTAGCTCCAGGTTCCAAAGGGTTAAAGCGTCATCACATTGTAGTCTGAATATTTTTAAATAAATTGTTTTTCTTTTCATTCCAGGCTGGTCCACGTTGGCCCCGCCTATGCTGGCTTTTCTCTACTGTTTTGCTCAGATCGGACTAGAGAGGACTTCTCACCCACCGTGAGTCACCTTGACCTTTTATTGGAGCGAGAATCCCTGCTACCGGACAACCAGAACAACCTGCTGAGTCCAGTGCCTTCTCCCCACAAGCCAGAGTCTCTGTGGCGAACCTGGCTCACGGCCACAGAACCCGTCCAAACCTGGCTGAAGTGCAGCTGAGCAGCCACTTTTCACAATCTGCAAGACCAGGCAAAATCTGTCCGTAAGATGAGACTTAAGCTATTCTCTCTAAGGAGAGAGTTTCCTCCTGAAAAATGTAAGTGCATGCAAACTGTAATGGTGTAATGCTGTAAATTCAGAGCAGTCTCTGATAAAAGCCTCGGCGGTGCCAATAAGCTCCACTGAATCACTGTTTTCTAAGAAACAGTAAAAGAAATACGGACCCTGAATCTGTCTTGGTTGTATGGCTCTGATAAGGTATTGCTCGATGGTGCGGTAAGCCACAAAAATGCTTATTTCATATTTAAAGTCCTCTTTTAGCAGTTGTGTATAGCGAGGTAGACGAAAGGCACAGAAGACTGAACAGAGCTGCAGGAACCTGATCGATGTCATTACTAACCCGACAGATGCAATTTGTGTAAAGTAGAATGACACTAATATTAGTAGATGTGTTGCTAAAAAGCTTTACGAACTTTTAATTCAACACAGTAACAATGATAAATGACATTTATTCAGTGGAACGCAGAGGAAAGCTATTTTTGAGCAAGTTGTTAATTTTGTGTTAATGTGTTGTTATATAATGCCTCATATCTCCAAAATGTCAACTGTGCAATGCCTCAGTCTAAGTTTGGATTAAAACCTTGTTTTTAAAGTTTCATGATTGTAAATAATAATCCATGTTATAATGAAAACTGATGCTGTACTGGATTTAATGAGCCATTCATCATTTCACTGATCCAACTGTTTTTACATTCTGATACGTACAAATTAGAAGTGTTTTGGGGATATGTTGACAGGGGTTGCCTGCTGTACCACAGACTGGATAACTCCTCAAACATGTCTTAAGTCATACAACTCTTCCTATAGAACGTGTAAGTATAAAACATATCAAATGCATAAAAATAGCTTCATTTTAATTCTTTATACTCAATTTTAAAAGATTTTTATGAATATTTTAGGCTGGTGTGATTCTATATTTTTCTACAAATACTGTGAAAAGACCAAAAACATTTCAGTCTGTTTTTCAGTACTTTTCAACTTTGCTTCCTGTATGTGGCGCTCAGCCCTGAGTTCATGTGCCGTTATTCATGCCAAAACCAAAATTTTTAAAAACAGGTTAATAAAATATATTGCTTTTAAAAGGCTAAGTAATTTTCCTGAATAGCGGGGCACTTCTCATCTCATCAAACAGGAGTAAATAGTGTATTTGTTAGGACTATTTTTAGCTGTGGACTAATAAATATCTGGTCCTGATATTGACTATTTATAATATACCAGAACAGTGTTATATAAGAGGAAATTAAACTATCATGCCCATGTTCATAGTTACATGTTAGCCAGTATAATAGTGCGACTCATTGCTGAAAATAGATTTTGGACAATAATAGAGCTCCATGACACAAAGGAATAAGCGACTACACATAAAAATCATTGAAAATCGATTCTGTTGTTTTGTCAATTTAATTTGGCGTTTATGGACATTTCGAGAAAACGAACAGACTTTTCCTTTAAGAGCGGCTGCAGACATTTGTCAAACTGCTGGACTCTTGGAGGGCTTAATATGTTCACTCATGCTTAATAAGGTATGAGGCTTTTACATGACAACTAGATTTAATGAAGGCACAGAGCTGCAGCTGTAAGTCAATAAACCAATTAGTCGATCGACAGAAAAGTAATCGTTAACTATTTTAAAAATTGATTTGTTTTATGTTATTTTATCCCAAGCAAAAATACTGAACTTTTTCTGGTTCCAGCTTCTTAAATGTGAGGATTTGCTGCTTTTCTCTACTGTAAATCACTGTTAAATGAAAATCTTTAGGGTTTCAAACAAGACATCTTTTGAAGCCAACTTAGTCTCCAGAAAATGTTATGGACATTTTTGTGTAATTTATGGAAGCCAAGAACTGCCACACAGCTGTTATCTGGAAATACAAGTTAATTCACCCATTATATATATCAAACCTTGTTTTCTTGTGATAATGGGTTGCTGATTCTTTAGCAAACATGAGGCAGATTTCTCAAGATAATAAGAGAATTTATCACAAAAAAATTACTTTTGTTTTCTGGAGATCTCAAGACAATTATGGAAAACTTCAAAATGAGTTTCTGGTTGATTTGATCACACCTGGTTTCAGCGTTCACAGTCAGCGAGGATTTCATAACCCAGCTTTGATTGAAGTACAGTCTGATGTATAAATAATGAGAACTCCTTGATCTGACATTTTCAGTTTGAATCACTCACTACAGTTAAGACGTCATCGATGCGTGCTGGCGTGGCGCTCCTGATCTCTGATTAACTTAAAAAGCAATAAGAGGAAATAACCTTTTGTTTTCTTGTGATAACGGGTTAATTTTCTTGTCATCTTCAGATAACAAAGCTTTTTTTCCTCAAGATAATGAAATAATTAATTTGGGACCCAGGGGGTAACAGCATTTTTTTAAACTGCAAGCACGGTCATTCTCTGCCTCTGTGGTTATATTTTGTAAAACAATCAATCAATTAATTGAAAAAAATAACAGGCAGATAAATTAATCATGAAAATAATATTTCTTTGCAGCTCTAATAAGAGTCATCTGGTTGAGGCTGTCCAACATGCAGTGGTGGAATGTAACCAAGTACATTTACTTAAGTATTGTACCTAAGTACAAATTAGATTACAGTCTTTTGTTTTCATGCCAATTTATATTTTTACTTCTCAACATTTCAGAGGGAAATATTGTACTTTTTAACTTACCACTTTTATCTGACAGCTTTAGTTACAAGTTACTTTATTTTACTTTATTCTAATTAAGTGTGTAAAAAAACATAGAACAGAATAAATTCAGATGTTTTTTTATGAATCAAATACAACTGAAATGATTAGTTGATTAATCAATCAGCTGACTGAACATTTACATCAATTTTTTAAAATAATTTAGATATTTGGAGGGTGTTTACTTTTCCTCTTTTTTTAGAATTCACAATGATGAGATGACATGATGAAAAACACAAAATAAAAACAGACACAAGAACATAAAAGTGAAAATAAAACCAAACATCACAAAAAATGCCAGCAATAGCAGTAATCTCAGCCAGTGAAATTTACAAATTATGGTCTTTAACACACTTATTCAGGGTGTCTACTTTCACTTATAATACACATGAATAGTGAATAAGTGAATAGGGAATAAAAAGCTGTAATTTAGCTTCACACTAAAAGCACAGTATAAACAGCTCTTGGTGATAAACTGGGTGTCTTAAAAGCTTTGGAATGAACTTTTCAGATCACAATAAATAATTCACTTTACTGTAATCCTGTGGGGGATGGCTGGTTTGTCACCAGTTTCTAAAGACAAAGTCTGTTTTTCAGGATGTAACAGGAAGCTACTTTAAAAAGCTGATCCATGCTTTTTTTGTCTTTTGGGCTTAGAAAGTGTGAATTGGCAAAAAAAACAATGTGATCCTCTTACTATTCACAGTACACAGTAAGAAAAGCAAACAGCTTCAGGGTGCGGCTTCCAAGGAGATTAGTTTAGGAATGAGTGAATTTTAAGTCACAGATGTCATCTGATTCATCATTTACATAAAATTCACGTTGCCGCTGGTCGTTCATTGTCATGCAACTATTGACTTTTCCCAAGGTTTGTATGTTGAAGCTCTGAGTCACTGAACCTGTAAATTTTTATAGTTTGGGGTCTTTTTTTATTTGATCGTTGGTGAATAAACAGTCTTATAATAAAAGTAAAGTGTAATCTGGACTCTGTTGTTTGAACTGAGACTTGGGTGTTTTCATTAGTTGTCTGTTCTTGGGATTATCACATCTGTGACACTAAGTAGGATCAATGTGAGCGGAGGGTCAGCGAGGAATCCTCTTAAATGAGCACAAGACGGTGAGGTTTATCTGACGTAAGAAGATCAGCAAAAGAATACACCTGCTGAGTTACACTCTCTCCGTAAAGTGCCTTCGTCACAGGCGGGGAGCTGAAACACAAAGACTGACAAGTGAATGGATGCTGCAGGCTGCCCCCCCCCAAACAGAACAGACAGGGTACAGTTTGTATAAAATATTTATTATGAATAGTACAGTATGTCACAGTTCATAACAAAGGGTTCCCGTTGTGCTTGAAATAGTTACATTTCTCACTTGTGAACATAGAGGCATGTGCATATTACATTACACCAAATCTTCTCTTTCTTAAGAATCTAAACATTGCAATATAATCTGTGCATATATATGTATACGTGTAGGGTTTTATAACTAGGCAGCTTTCTGGAGCTGACCACAAAAATAGTTCTGTGTTCAAATTCAAGGAGTAATTTGGATTTTTTCTCGCTGCAGGCCTGGAAAAAGGAGAACGGGGCAATATTGCAAAGGCACAGTGTTGCATGCTTCTCAGTAGCAATCAAAGGTAATGACTGTAATACTATTAGGGTAATGAAGTGGTAGTGCAGTACTGTAAGAGTCCTTTTCTTTTTGTAGCTTTAACATTTTTCTGTATTTTTCTCACCATTTTGTTTGTAAATGTAAAATCACAACACAGAACTACATATTGCTTTAAAGGATCTTGTCTCTGAGTTTGAGAGTGCACCTACATCCCACTTTAGCAACGGATATTGATAATGTTGGTAAAAAAAATTCAGCCTCTTGAAACAGGCGTAGGTGAAAGTACTCTCCACATGCCATATATTTGTTTTGGGGCTGCATTCAAATACACAAAATCAGACTTTTAGCTGAAAAAGACATGATCTTTTTACTGATTTGTGATGAAAATTCAGTTCGATCTGGTTCTGTTCTTGTTTGGTACTGTAAAATGTACATTAAAGAAAATTTACAGTGTAAATACAACCAAACAAAAATGATAATTATAGTTTGTGTCATTCAAAATGAATATTTAAAATATACTTTACCAATTCTGTCATTCATCTGTGTCATTGGTGAAGTCAAACGTCATTTTGGCTCAAATTAAAAATTCCTCCATAAGTCACTTTAAAGAAAATTCATCTGTAAAAGAAAATAAATAGTATTTTCCGTGTGAGTTCAGTATTGTTGAGTCAAATTATGAATAATAAAATGATAGTCAGCACCTCACTATTCTTGGTAAGTCACAGATAGTGTTATATTTTGTTTTCATTTAAACAGTTGTGGTTAAACTGCGGTGTAACATTCAAAGATTTACGTCTTTAACTCCACACAACGTGACTCAAAGTCACGCTGACGAGGTCAGACTGAAGCTTCCAGTCCACCAGTTTGTGTTCAGAAAACGTCAAAAGCATCAACTCACTTTCTTTTTAAAGTTAGATGAGAAATTTGATGCCACTCATCTGCAATATATGAAACTAGAGCTGGAAGTCCCAGAGTATGAAAACGTGAATGTGTTCATGAATGAGCTTTAGATCTGCTGGTAGGCGCTTTTGAACTTTAAAAAGAGCTAAGCTAGCTCTTTCCCTCTGTTTCCAGTCTTAATGCTAAGCTAAGCTATAAACTCCTGACTCTAAACCCACAGTCAATGTACAGTATTGATGCACTGCAAAGCATATGTGGAGCATGTAGTGTATGTAATGTGATGACAAATAGCCAAATTAGAGCTTCAAACTCGCCAATTTTAATAAAGTAGCCAAATTAAAAATAATTTAATAGGTTCTTTTTTTTTAATCTATCCAGTGATAAAGTTTTCTTTTTTTTTACGTTCAGTGTGTATGATTTAGGCAGATTTATTAGCATCTAGAGTTGAGAATTGCTGATTGCAACCAGCTGAAACTTCTTCTGGTTAGGATTCCTCGTTCAGGAGCCGAATTATTCACAGAAGTCTCTTCCTCTCCAAAACAAACGAATAAGGGGATTTACACCGATTTCAGTAATACTGAATAAAGCAGTTTCACGTTACAAATCAGTTTTTCCAGTGCTGCTCATTGCAGATGGGCTGCTAAATATGGTGGCCCGCTTGAAGACAGCAATGGCCCAATCTAGAGCCAGTTCTGGGTTTGTTTGTTCTGGACTTCTGTGATGGACGGGATGATTTCCATAAGTGAGGAAGCACAATCTAGATATAAACAGCTCCTTCTAAGGCAACAAAAACACAACAATCAGCTCTGCCAATATACCTCCTTCAATCCCACACACTTGACCTTTTAAATCTGTAGTGTGGTGTGTGTTCTGATATATATATATATTTTCTTTAAATACAGAGATTGGTTGCAAATACAACAGTTTAACATTTTACCTGCATTACATTAGTGGATTTCTCCTGTGATAATCTCCACTAAATCTGTTGGATAATATTAAATTGAACTTCAAAATGTGTCATTTGTAAGAACAGATAATTGCGAGGCTTTTATCACAGAGAAACGATGAACTGACTTGTCGGTTTTGACTCACTGTGTGTACTGAACTCAGTGCCGTGGCAGTCTCTGTCACAATAACTGGAGAGGATTGTTTAGTATTAATGTAATCATTTTTTACCAAAATTGTTTGTAGATTTAAACATGCCAAAACTTTAAGACTGGATCTGCCATTAGATAATTTTGGGATTTTTTAACTAGCGTGACTAGTCCTCAGAGACACTTTCAAAACTGTCTTTTCATGTCCTTTTGATTCCTGAAGTCGTGTGCGAGCAGCAGCTTTATGAATTCTCTGTGATAGAGAAGCCGGCACGATGATTTTAGCGCTTTTTCCTCTCTAAGATCAAAACTCTTTATGAGAGCAGACCCATAAAGACCTGCAAACACTGGCTCTAAACCAAATGAGTTCTCACTTCTGTGATGCACATTTATATTTAAGTAAGCTGAATTTTTGATGGAAACGGAGCCACAGAGTGTGTTGGAGGGAAAAATAAACAGCGCCTTTTCCCCTCAGCTGTGTCCGTCTCGGCTTGTCTTTTGTCTTGATGAGAAAAAGCATGCAGAGAACATAAATTATCCATATGAATAATAAATAATATAGAACGATGGTTATTTTCTGCCATGAAAGGTTCAGACAGACCAGTAAAACCTCCTGACTACTGACAATTAATTTATTCTGGATTTAAAAAACTGCAAAAACAGTTTGATGGTTTCAAAAATGAGTCATATTTACTGAATATTATTAGACTTTCTTTCATTATTTATATTTTTAAAAAAGACTCAGCTGATGTTTTAGCACAAAATTCTACTGTCAGCTAAATATGCATAATTATTGCTTGATTCCTGACACTCAGGCTCTGCTTGACTTGATGTTTGATGCATCTTTTTCTGAGGATTTATTTTGATTTTGTATGAATGAATGATTTCAGTTAACACAAAAATGCTGTAAAGCACGTTTCGTCCTTCTGTCTCTGCTGTCTATCCTGTTTTGTTTCAAATATAGTGCACTGATTTGTTTTCACGTATTTTGGTTAACGATATAATCAAGGATAAATCCTTTAATGAGTTTTAATTTAGCGACAGGGCGAGAAGAATTGTTGGTATAACATTAGACACATTGATCTAAAATAATTTCAAACATTTATCGTGTTATTGTGTAAGTTTGCTGCTCTGTAAATGCCATTTTCTTTTGTGGTGGAATTGCAATTGGGTTCAAATGTTAAAATAAAAATTAAACTTTGAAGAGAAGGCCATGACATTTATCATATCTTCTGCATGTTCCTGAACTTTCTTTTATTTGACTGGATTTTGTTTTGTTTATATGGAATCAGAAGAAGGAAAACTGGATATACTTAAGTATATATCATCCTTCGCATGGGATTTACACCCAGATGTTACATGACGTTACTTAATAAATTTTGTTCCATTCTTTGTAAAGAATATGGCATCACCATAGCAACATGTCATCATGCATATTTCATTTTAAGGTCCTGCTATTCTTTTGGACTGTTTTTCCTGCACCATGCAAAAGGTTTTGTCCTGCTACAGTTTGATTGATTCCATGTGAAGGCAGCATTACTGTGCTCTGGTGTATTTATACGTAATATTTTGTGTAATTAATAGTACCCAATTACATTAAACTGTTTTAATCTATTTCAAAGGTGGTTGCTCTGTAAATTATCTCTCAGAATGCTTTTTTATCTCTTTTTCCTATTATAAAACGACTCTTAAATTAAAATGTTTTGTTATCTGCTTGTTGACAGTTGTCTCCTAGTTCAAAGGAGAGTTTAGTGAACAAAAAGTTTTGGGAAGCTGGATAGAGGGAGGTATTGCCTCCAAATATTGGCCTCAAATAAAGCAAAGCAAGTCCTGAAAGAAATCGCCTCTATTGCAACATTTAGCCAGAACATTTTTGATCTTTGTCTGTTCTTAAAAGTCAACTTCTATCTTGTGTCATTAAGGGATATTTTTTTGTCCTCAAGTGAACGTGAAACAAACACATGAAATCATGCATGCCAACTTTTGTAACAAATGTAACAATGTACCTTTGTGGCCATTAAAGGCAAAAATCATCACTAAAACAGGTTTCTATGACTAACTAGGTCTTTTACATGAACATACCTGCATTTTAAGGATTTATTTTAATTATCAGTACATTTCGTTTTAAGAAATATTGTGCAAAAGGGCATTCATCACTATGTTCTTGACAGTTTTAAAATAAGGGCTGCAGCCATTATCATCTGCATCACCTGATTATGCAAAGCTAAAATGCACAGCTCTCATACAATATATATGTATCATGTGTGACTGTAGTGTTTATATATGAGAATAAAGACTAGATATCAGGAAAGATGGCTGTCTTACTCAGTGCTGCCTTTTCATCAAGCTGATCTGTCCACGGTTTATGGGAATTATAAGCCCTAATGAAAGATTCTTAGCCAGAATAATGTGTTGTATTATTCATAATGACCCTGGCAGTTGATATAATAAGAAAGAGTTCATCAATTGCTTGAAGAAATTACTCTGAGACTGTTTCAACATCTGGAAAGACCGTCATGGTGAAATGATGCAAAGGACTCACTGTGTGGCCTCAATCAAAAATGCACCATCTGCCATTTGAGGCACACGTCTATTATATGTGACATGCAAAGAATCTCATACAAATTATTCAGTAACAAACCAGTGGGTCATGCTGTTTCTACTCTCCTCCCAACAGAGACACAACTATCTCGTGTTGTCTCAAAATCGAGATAAAATCGAACTGCTCGAGCTATTTTTCCATTATAGTGCGATGGAAAAATAAATCAAACTTATGTACAAACATAGAGCTGTCAGTGTTTTTGTAACCTCAGAGTGTTCAGTGTTACGACAACAAAATCTGGGCTACGACCTCGACTTCTCAACACGACGTACCATTGCTAACCGACAGCTACACCCCTATGATAAAGGCCGGTGCGTCTCAAAGACCACGCCTAAGCTAAACGGTGAGCCCAGTGCAGCCTCAGCTATCCAAGTAATCTGGATATTACTGGATTCCAGCTGAGTTTCCAGGTAACCTGATAAGTTAAACTTACATCCTTCAAGAGAAGATGTCCTCTTTGTCCAGTTCTGGAGAAGTAGGTCTAGAAATGTCAAAAAGAGGCTGCGGAGAGCCAGCATTTGATCTCCTTGCTTTGAGGAGTTGAAGTGCCTCCGTTAGTTGCGCCTCCAGGCCAGACATTCGAACGTTCAGGTTCTTGAGGTCGTCCTTCAGCTCCAGCTTGAGCTCCTGGAGCGAGGCCTGAAGCGTCTGCTCTGGGATGGGGTAGAAGGCATGCCTGGTCTCTGGAGGCTGGACAGGACTGCGGTCCTGGGGCGTCATGCGGAACTCGCCCACTTTGTCCAGGCGCAAGTCACTTTTGGTGATCCCGCTGTCACATGAGTCTGTCTTCTTTAGAGACATCTGTGACTCGTGCACCTTGGTCCGTTCGGGCAAAGTCTCCATGGATTCGGCTTTGGACACTTTGTTCCAATTGTCGGCTTTGGCCATGGACTCCTTGAAGCGACCCCAGCCTTTGACCTTGACTGGTTCAGCCGCTCGGCCTCCTACCAAAGAAACGGGAGACGGCACCTGCAGCTTCGCCTTGTCTGAGGGCGTACAGTTGGGGGTTGCTGAAGATGAAGGCGTTGAAGATGAAGGTGTTGCTGGACTTTCTGTCACTGTGATGATGCTGGTGGTTGTGATGGCTGCTTTAGCAATCGGGATGTCCACATATACGGGACCCTTCTCGACATCGCGGTCATCTAGTTCTGGTTTCTCTGTCACCAGGCGGGCTTCCTTTTGCTGCCGGAAGCGCTGGAAGAGTTTGCGTACAGGGTGATCCGGTGGCAAGTTCAATGGCGCTTCATTTTTACGTCTCTGTCGCTCCTCTTCCTCTCGTTTCACATCACTAATCTTCCGGAAGACGATCTGAAAGAGATTTAAAGTTCTCATGACTAAAATCATAGCAGCCATCAGAAAATTGAAATTGTAATATTGCTTAAAGTAAAAAATAAAAGTATAAAACCACATTGAGATTAAATGAACAGGTGTATCTATCTTACTGATTGTATCGTTTGTGTGAGAAAGACTGTCATTGTGTCAAATGTGTGTGCTCTGTAAATGTCACCTTTAAAGAGGCTATTCCCCAGATGCAGAGGGAAAGTTCATCTAATGCCTCTGGCTTCTCTGTTAGACTGTGAGCTTACCACACAGCTGCTAATGGAAAACTATGTTTTAAGCATTTGCATTACTACCCAGCAAACATTTGTTGGATGGTGCCGTCGGGTCCCCGGCCAAAAATGGTCCTGGTCGGACGCCAAAGTGTGCAACATGGCTGTAAGGCAGATGGTGAAGTTGTTTTCACATCCAATAATGGTCCAATCAGTCCCTCTATTACAAGCGAGGAAATATTGATCATATTAATGCTATGAAACTAGAAAATGGGCCTAACTTTGTTTTTTAACAGATGGGACATTCAAACGGTCATTTAACATCTTAATGTTTGCTGGTTAGTTTTACCTTCTTCTTCTATACCTTTAATTTATGTCTATTATTTCTTTGCCTCTAACAAAATGTGAACCTAAACCATCAATTAAAGGCTAAATACAATATATTCTATGAAAGTTTTTATATATATTATATATTCTAGCATTTAACAACTACACCTCCCATAAGTCTTACCCAAAACAACTGCAACTCAAGGTCCACTTACTAGGTTTTTCTGGAGCTTTCCACAGTATCAAATGGTCTTCAAGATTATGTGAAAGTGCTGTTGTGCTCGAGATCGGTCTTCATCTAGAGATCAGTCTCGAGAGACCACTTTTAGAAGGTCTCGTCTTGGAATTGATCGCATTTTCACACGGCCCTGTCTCTTTGTTAGACAAAGAGGACTCAAGACCGGTCAAGACCACAACTGTTGGGATATCACTAAATGGCCTGTGCAAAAAAAGGAGTGTTAAATGAAGATGGTTAAGTTGAGTGCAGCTCCATAGTGTTTGTTTACATTTGTTTGCTCATAAAAAATTCCTAAATACAAAATTCACCCCTGAAATGCCTTTTGACTATTTACCAAGACATTTCTCATGGTACATTGGTACATACATACACATATATGAAGTATACGGAAATAAAAGAGGTGAATAAAGAGGAATCTTCATTTGTTTTTCATGAATGTTTTCATAGGAATGTGGAAGTGTGTGGTACAGTGTGGGACTCACACTGATCTGGTCTTGGGGTTGATACACTCTAGTCCTTGTCATAACTCGATCTCAGTTCAGGTGATCTTGACTACAACACTGCTGTATGATATTTTATTTAAAAGCCAAATTGAGAGGACCTAAAAGTGATATGAATTAAATAAAAATAGCTGCAGCATGTCAACAGTTGCATCTCTATAATAACTGAGTAAAATCCCTCCGCTGGATACTGAGTGATATGATTGTAAGCTCTGGAAAAAGCTAGTAAATTTTAGCCTCTGGACACTGCGTTCATGAGAAGACTCGTGTATTTAAACAATAAACTGCTGTAAGTGGTAGTTTTCGGGTAGCTCCAATTTCAAGCATTGTGTTTATGATTATCACTTTTTGTACAATACTCTTTTCTTTTTCTTATCTCATAAAAATTATTTATAATTTCTGACAAGACAAGACAACGCCAACCGACATCCTTTTTTCTTCTCAGTCTCATAGCAACACTGCTCTCACAACTTGAACCACTCGAATGTCGAACACATCCCGTGCCAAATTTCCCAAGTCGGAAACACATTCTCACAAGCTCCATTTGAAGGCAGCATTTGGCTCCTTATTCAACCCATCTCTGGATTTCCCCGCAGTATACATTCAGAAAGTATGGGACCCTGGTGAATTGTGAGTTTAATGCAGCAGATGAGATTGCCTCTTCATATGCAAGCAATTCAATCTCGCTGGCACTCTCTTGGGCAGGCTAACCTTATTATGAATGAGGTAATGATTGGTAGCCACACTTGAGCTGTTGATCACAGCTGTTCATTTCTGAATGAAGGATGCAAGAGTGGCTTTAATATATGGCGGCTGTATAATGGAACTGCGTCATTGCATGACGTGTAGCTGTAACAGTTAGATACTTCTACATTTATGTTGAGCTGTATGTTTAATGTTTTTGGTAGCAGCCACATTTTGGGAAATACACACTTTCTTGCTGAAAGGAGGATGATAAGATTGAAACCACTCTAGTGTCCGTCGGTGAGATGGGATTTTTGCACCTTTAGGCCATGTGGGGGTATATAGATGTTTTTGAAAATGTTTATTTTCCGCTCAATTTGAAAAATAATAATTCTGTCCACACAACCTTCACTGTAAAAAATATCTCCATCCACACTAAAATGACACCAAAAGCTTGCCTCCCCTTGTCACAAAGGTCGTAAAGCATGCATGCTAATGTTAGCTTTTTCAAAACTCCTACTGCGCGTCAGATCACTATTCCTGTTTGATATAAGGATTAAGGAGCTCTCTAAAACATACGAGTCATGCTCTGGAGATGCTATCATTTTTCTTCCATTCCTCATTAACACCTATCTCTTACTCAACCCACACTTGAGAGTCCCTCTATCTGCTGGAAAAACAGGGTATAATTCAAAACTGTCATTTGTGGCAGGCCTTAATCCCTGGATGCTGAGGCGAAGCAAAAATACAAAGCAAATACTTCTCTTCATCCTTGCTATGGTGCAGCAATAGTGCCCCAGGGACGATGTTTTTCTGTACGTGAAAGTTAGCATTGCCCTGGTTTCTGTGTCAAAAAGCCTATGGGATTTTTCCATTGGATTTTGGATCTTTGCAGAAAACAAGATCTGTCTTGCTGAGCAAAATGATAATTGTTTGTTTGCCACAAACAATTATCATTTTGCTCAGCAAGGTGATCTTCACAAATACACACCACTTTTAGGATTTTTTACTCTATAATAAGTTTAAGTGTCATCAATTGACCAAGCAGCATCAAACAAAACGTCAGCAAACCTGTAGTCGGCCATTGTTGTTGTTGTTTCTAGCATGTGTTCATTCAACAAAGTGACAATGGGCATGTGCGTATTGAGAGGATTACGTCGTCGTTTCCAAAACACTGTTTTACAAGTCCACACTTAAACTGTAGTTTTGAAAAATCTCAAACTATTCCTTTAACATGAGCAGCAACAACCAATGTGGCTCAACACAGAGAGATAAACTGTACCATTAGAAACTGTAGTAAGAAAAGCAGTCATCGTACTTGCCCACGCATATTACTATATGACCTCTGGGAAGCACAGTGCAAAAAACATCAGAGCAATTATGACTTGTCACGAAAATAAAACCAGAATGCAGGAAGCCCGTATGAAGTTAAAGCTCTCATTAAAAATAATGGTCTGACCAGAGGAGGAGTAATGGGTCAAAAGGAGTTGAAAATCCAATTAACTTTTTTTGAGAGGCAGTGGAATATAATATGTTTACTTCTTGCTGTAGAGGCCTTTTTCTTGCCACAGACAGATATATAATGTGTAAAGAGAGTTGACTCAGTAAAAAAATGTTTACATGATCAAACCTGCACTTTGAGGTTTTGTTTGAGCTATAAATACACTTTATTTTCAGAAATGTTGTACAAAAGGGCATTCATCACTCTGTTCTTCATAGCTTTAAAATATGGTAAGGGGCACAGCGGTTATCATCTAGGGCTGTTTTCATGCACTGTTTGCACATATACCTACGAAAAGTAATGCACCAGAATTTGTACACTTCATTGGGAAGGCTGCGATCGCATGACCAATGAGCTGACAGGAGCACAGAAGGAAGTAGCTTTAAAAGTGAAAGTCCACGTGGGTCAAACACACACAGGACTTTTCCAAAGGAGGAGTCTAGAGACTCTAGAGTTTCCTACATAACTTTATTATCTAAAATCTAACCAATGTAATTTTACATTAACTATGCAACCCTCCATTAAGAACATAACATGACGGCGTCCAACAATGTCTCTTTTCTTAAATCTAACCTATATAACGTTAACCAAATTAATTTACATTAAGTGCATAATTTTACACTAAGTTCGTAATGTGGTGACACACAGCCATGTTTCTTTTCCTACGCCTAACCTTCATAACTTTACTTACCGAAACTTAACCTTGCTAATTCATTTGGTATACAAACTGTTGTATGTGCATTTCTGTAAGATATCATGTGAATCGTTGTATAATGCAGGAATATGGATCACTAAAGTTAAAAATTAACGCCTGTCATACAATACATATGTATCATGTGTGTGATTGTAATGTTTTTATATGAGAATATCAAACACTAGATATCAGGAAAGATGTGCGACTTGCTCATTGCTGCCTTTTCATCACGCCCATCTATCCACGGTTTATGGGAATTAAAAGCTCTGATGAAAGATGTCTTTGAAAATCTGATTGCTTGGCCTGACTTATCTGTTGTATTATTCATAATGACCCTGGCAGTTGATATAATAAGAAGACTTCATCAATTGCTTGAGGAAATTACTCGGAGACTGTCGCAACATCTGGAAAGACCGTCATGGTGAAATAATGCAAACGACTCGCTGTGTGGCCTCAATCAAAAACGCACCATCTGCCATTTGAGGCACACTTCTATTAAATGTGACATCCAAAGAATCTCACACAAATGATAAGTAACAAACCAGCGGGTCATCCTATTTGTTGTCTCAAAATTGAGATGAAATCAAACTGCTAAAGCTATTTTTCCTTACAGTGTCAAAAAAACTAATCAAACTGATGTTCAAACACAGAGCTGTTAGTGTTTTTGGACTCTCCATTTTAAATGTTTTTTATCTAACGGGCTCTACGTATAGAGCAGCTGTGGAAAACAGAGAGCTAAAGTCTTCTGTCCACTGTGTAAAACCCAAATCTGAACTGTAACTTGTTCTTTCTTTGTGCTGTTTGAGTCACTCACCCTCTTTCGCAGGTTGTAAGTGAGCAGCAGATTTCGTGAGAAGTGGTTGGAAAACGCCGTGTAGAACTCAAGCACCTTCTGCAGGGCGTCGCGTTTGATGACATGGAGGTCGCAGTAGGTCAGAGCTCGGACGTTGGCGCAGGCTTGAGCGAGAGTCACCTCTTTCCAGAAAACATCCCCAAATACATCTCCCTTACCTGCATAAAGGGACACGGTTTTAACCAGGTAATTCTTCCAAAGAGTAAAGAAACATAAGATACATAAATTTGCTGGAAATAAATCTGGAAAAGCTGCGAGTCATCTGGACCAAAATTTGATAACAAGAAGTTACTGACAGGGAAGTTCCTAACAAATTAAGCCTTTGTAACACGAATCGACATCACTTTTCTTGTGCTGCTTTCAGATGCTTTTCACAAGTATTTAAACCTTTCAACCCTGAGCAAATTGGTGTGACTTCTTTCAAAAACATGAGAAAATCATCAGCATTATTTATTAACAATGACAAAAGCTATTAATTCTAGCTTGTAAACTTAGACAAAAAAGTCAAGTATTTATAGGTGCTCAACATGCCGTCATTTGTGCAGCACAGTCAGAGCTGACCAAACCAGTGAGTCATGCAGAGAGAGCATTATTTTATTTATTTATTTTAAGGCTCAACGTGACCATAATAACCATACGCACCATGAAGTGTTGTGACTCAACGTCATCAACATCTAAATCAACAGCTGCTCACACAGTGTGACCGCAGAAAATATTCAGGTATTTAATTTTACATGACTGAAAACATCTGATTATTTCTTTGACACACAGGATGAAAAGCTGTACACAATGCAGCTCATTAAAACGATCACGTTGCAAAAGCAGTAATTAAATAACTGCTGATATACACATGAGTTTCAGTAATTAATAACATTTAGAGCTCCTGTTAGTAGAGCAGTCTGAGGGATGAGAAGTGAAACTGCATCAGATTGAGGATTAAATTAGGTAGTCTGTCTTGTATGTGCACTTAACATGTTTCAGTTCTACGGTGCCATTAGTCTAATGAGAATCTGATTCATAGGAGTAACTTGTTTATCACTTCAGGCTCCATTACAGTCTCCACCCGGGTCAATGGTATTAGCCTGACAGCATATTGATTGTTGCAAAAGGATCAGATAGCAGGTTATTGACAAAAACAACGGCCAAGATGGCATCACAGGACCTGCCAGAGCATGCCATCCATTATTCATGAAATCAATTATTTGGCAAATTGAAATTAAGTTTTAAGAAGGAAATTCTTTGCTGGGATTAACCCTTTGAAACATGGATCAACATAACTTTTCTTTTGCTGCGTTCAAACGCCCTCCACAAACATTTACACCTTTGAAACCAGAGCAAATTGGTTTGATTTCAGAAACATGGAAAAAAAGGTAATGAGCAACTTGGCAAAAAAAAAAGTAAAAGGGAAAAGAAAAATAACCAAGAAAAGAAAACAAAGAAAAAGAGAGAAATATCAGAAAATTCTAATAAAAAGAATAAAGAGAATAATAATTTATATATATTTATATATATATATATATATATATATATATATATATATATATATATATATATATATATATAGTTTGTAATTATCATCATTATATATTCAAAATAATGTTATGGTAATTTCCTTTTTAATTTCCTTTTTCTTTCTTTCTTTATTGTTACTATAACCTCTATTGTTAGATCACAGCAAGTTGCAAAATAAAAATCAGAAAACAGTTATCAGTTGGTAGTTTTTGCCTTATTAATATGGGTAAGGTTTGGGTTACTATAGTTCAGAGTACTTTCCAGAGTAGGACAGCTTCCAAATTACACTCAGGGTCTCAATTTACTGCCACAGCTCTCTGGTCTGTGTGTCAATATATTGAATATTCAGGCCGTATTCAAATGTGTCTGAAAGGATTCTGTGACAAACAAAATCTTCTCCAAATCTTGAGTGCATGACCCAGCAGAAAAGATCCCCAAATATCACTTTTCACTTCAGTGCAAAACGGTTTGAAAAGCAAAAAAGGGGAGGATTTTAAGATAAAAAAATACTGTGATGCAAAACCATTCTGTTAGAGCCGTGCTGGAGGCCAGCTTGACTGAAATGTTTTTCTACTATCATCACTGCCGTTTTAGCGTTGATGTATTTCTAAGATAACAAATTAAGACAGCAGCAAAATACTGCAGCAGCACATCTGCATCTTAGATCTTTGCCTCTCTGTCACTTTCTTTTACAGCTGAAGAAAATCTGAAAACTTGAGCAGATCTGGGGCAGGTCCGTTGACAGTTGGGGGAATGGGAAGCCTTGACCGCCTCTTTCATTAAATAAACATAAGTGGTGAATTCCATTATTAATTATGTCAAAATGCTCAGTGTAGGTTGATGCAAAGACATGCATCAGGAACTGTGGAAAACGTAAACTCACCTAGAATGGCCACCACCTCGTCATCCTGAATGACCTCCAGTGAACCCGACACCACAAAACAGAGGCTGTCCACACTTTCACCAGCGTGGTAGATCAGGTCGCCAGGGGCGCAGTGGATGGTCTGAAACTCCATGGCCAGCGCTCTGAGACACCCATCGCTGGCCAGACGGAAAGCTGGGTGCTCTTTAAAAACCTTTCGGTTGAGATGAACACAAATATCGGCTCTCATGTCCTTCGGACAAATCTGCAACACCTGGAAAGAAACAAGAGCAGAGAAAACAGCTGTATTTTGAATTGTTTTTCTTTAGATGATAATGATATTAAACCTGAGCTATTGGACAGTCTTCAGTTGATCCGACTCCACGATGTCACATTAGACAACTGTAGAGGCAATAACTGTTGCCATGATGTGACTGAGATAAGTGGCAGGCTACATATTGGACAGCGACAACCATAGCTTGTTGTTTTTCAAAATGTGTGATGTACATGCCACAAAAAGGGAATTATGTTCAATATACTATGTGCAAAGTAGATTTTTCTTTGTTTTTTTGGTTCATCACGGCCTGGGATATGTCCGTGACTTGCAGCAACCTTGATTGTGACATTGCACCTAATAGAAATAGTATGTATTTTCTCCATAGACCATATATGGTAAAAAAAAAAAAATGACGTCATCAGGTGGAAAATAGGAAAAATTTACCAAAAGCCCAGAATGACACGCAGAAATAATACAAAGCTTGTTTTTATGTTTTGATGGCTGAGGGATAAAACATTTTTGTACATTTTTTGCACTGAACAGCATGAATGTAACTTTTGTTTAAACAATGTGTTTTAGACTATTGTAGTAGCTGAGCTGGAAATTTTAAGATCACACAAAAATACACAAAATGTATGCCATATGCATGAAAATTAAGAATAAAAAGTGAGTAAAATGCACAAAACAGTTCCTTAGGGTTAAAAAAGCTATTATGTCATGTTAAGGTCTGGCTGTGAAATTGTCTTTGGACATGTTTTTCAAGTACATACCAGGAGCTGAAATGTTTAGTTGAGTACTAATTATCTGCTATTATTTATGGTTGATCAAATCCAGCCTAAAAACACAGTAGGCACTTGTTATATCTTGTGTGATTTTGAAAGCTCATTAAACAAATGTACTCTAAAGTTTCCAATTCGTTTTCCACAGTATCTACCTCCAAGTTGTTCTGAAGTTGTTATTGTTATCAAAAAAATTATTCAACTGTCAGGACAAAACATTTGGTTTTTATACGACAGATAACAGATGGAGCTCTCTTTCTGAGAGAGCTTTGGGATAAACTTCACTACTAGCTGACTTCCCTGTTGGTTGGGACTGAATGTGCCCAGTATGAGTTTTGTTTTAAGGTGGAGTTGCATGAGGAGATCACATGTGCAGCCGCCTCTCTGCTGTGTGTCACTGAGCGGCAGTATGTTGTTAAAGTACACCTAATCAACAGGATGCCAGGCCGTTGCAGGGCTCTGCCTTTAAAACAAATCTCTTTGAAGATGAATGTCAAGCAGAGAGGGATTATATGCCATTTTTAGACCCTTTAAGGTGGCCTGAAGCCAGACGGATAAATAAAACATAGATGCAGTCCAAAGAGGACATAATAAAAATCCCAGTTTGTTTAAATACAGATTGACAAAATCCCTGCCCTTATTATAAGTTATGTTTCTAGTTTTGTTTTCTGGTGAAATAATAAAACTTTTTCCATGATTGGATTTTGGACAGGTGGATTTAAATGGCTCGCAGCGATATGAATGCTTTCTGGCTTCGAATCAGTCAGCGCGGCACTGGTTCAATCTATCCGCTGCCAGCTTTAAATGCTTAATTTCCACACACTCAAATCATTTCAGCATCATCTCAATTCAGTAGGATGGCTGGTGGTAACTATCTACCATCTGCTTTAGATAATAGGATGCCAAATTTTTTGCCACAGAATAACCTGACAGTTTTTACAGAACAAATAAACAATGAAAAATGACCTTTTTATATAGTGGTGTTCAGGGAGCATCAATGGCATGGTTTTGTTGTTGTTTTTTTGGTTCTTCAGCCAATAACAAAATATGTGAATTCAATGACACACAATATGTAACTGTATTTATGTACTGTTTATATTACACAAATCATACTACATTTGCATACATTTTAACAATCATAATGTTAAAATAGGTTATCATGCTTTCTATAATGAGGGTAGTGGTTGCACTAACCCTCAGGCACTGTTCTTACGCGCTTTTCATTCTTTCGTTTCTTGATCATTTTGGCTGTGTTCATGGATATGGCGTACATTTTGGCAGGATTGTGTATTTTGTTTGATCTTAGAATTTCCAGCTCAGCTCCTAAAATAAATCTAAAATATACTGTGTTAACAAAATTGTTAAATGCATACTGTTAAGTGCAAAAAATGCACCATTGCATTTAGTATATTGAAAATAATTCAATTTTGTGGGTTTTTTTTCATCTACAAACACAGTGAAATCATGACAAAAAACATTCCAAAAATGTATGAATATTTGATATTTATGATTAGGACCAATGTTTGTTAAAAATTATCTCAATGAAAGGAGTAAATAATATTAATGTGTAATATTTTTTAAAACTTAATTTTGAAAAGTGCAGGGGTGTGTGTGTGATATTAAAGTGGGCCCTGAGGGTTAAAGATGACGCAGTCATACCTTTTCAGTGTCTATTCCCCGAGACATGGACCAGGTGGAGGCAATGTAGTCCATAACTCTTTCACTCAAGCCTTTGGGCACCTGGTAGAGCTTGAGGAAGTCCCGCACGCTGTTAATCATCTCATGGTAACGATTGGTGTTAGCGTACATCTGCTGGAAGATTGTTGTCACGTTACCAAAGATGGTGGCGTACAGAAGGGCTGGGGAAATGCAGAGAAGAAAAAGGAGAAGTTTAATATTGATACCAAGTTTTTAGCTGCTTCTACTGATTTCACTTCATGAGGAAAGGGATGAAAATCGCAGCGTTGCTAAGCCATTTATAGATCTGACTAGTCTGGTCATGACATTTGTTCTCGCTATTCAGTATTTTGATCAACACCCCCTATACCCCTTTACATATGAAAATAGATATGTGTGTTTCAGAACGTTGAACCTTTACAAGGACATTAAAAAAAAGTTGTATGTACCCGGTTTATCTGGTGAAAAAATTCCAGTGCTGGGTTTAAACATAAATCTCCAAATCCAGCTTTATAAGGACAAAATAATCCCAAAATAATGGATGAAGACACATGGACATAAAAAACTATCATTCATGAGAACATAAATACCTTTAAAACTTGGTTTACGTGGACATAAAAATTTAATTAGGGGGTTTCAAAAGACAAAATAATTCCTCAAATCTGGCGTTAACTGACATAAAAATCTCCAAAATGAGGCTTGTGAAGACATAAAAATCTCCAAAATGTAGTGTAGATCTACAGAAAAATCACCAAGTTTGGTTTAAAAATCTCCAAAATAGGGTTTATGAAGACATAAATACCTCCAATACCTGGTTTACAGGGACATGAAAATTTCAAATACCTGATGAAAACATAATGAAAACATTAAAAAATGCTTTTGTCGGATTTCAAAAGGCAAAATAAATCTCCAAACCTGACTTTAACGGAAATAAAAACCTCTAGATTGTGACTTATGAGAAAAAAAAATCTATAAAATTATGTTTAAGAGGGCGTGAATTCCTCCAAAACCTGATTAACAAGGACATAAAAATCTCAAATATCTGGTTTACGAGGACATAAAAAGCCCATTGTTGGGTTTTTAAAGACAAAATGAATTTCCAAATCTGGTTTTAATGGACTAATCTCCAAAAATGTCATTTATGAGGACATAAAAATTTCACAACAGTGGTGGCCTTAATATATACTACATCACATGATATATCAGACCTAAGGTGCGCCTCCAGACTCAGTATTGTTTTATGTTTTGAACACTTTAATCAGTCATATGGGAAATTAACAGGTACTACTCCTCATCATCTCCAAATACAATCCACCAAATGCTCGCCGAAAGGGAAAAACTACAGCCTCATATTGAGCGCGTGCATCCATTCCCAGTTACATCGCTCCAAATTAGGATATTTCTCTTATCATATCTTGGGATAGAAGAAAGAGAAAGACTATGGCGGTGCATCCTTGAGGTGGTTGGGTAGTTGAACTGGTGCAACAGCTGGCGCGTGTGAGTGTGTGTGTGTGGATCAAAGCTATCAGATGTCTGCTCTGTGTGTGTGTAGTGTTCTCTTGGCAGTGGAGCCCTAATTAGCCCTGCTCGAAGGGACGGAGAGGAAACATGCCAGCCACACATTTCAATTATCCTCAGATGATGACAGTAACCTGTGCATGCGTTTGTGTGTGTGTGTGTGTTTGTTTGTTTATTTCGCAGCGCCACAATCAAAGTGTTGAAAAACTGCACAGGGAATAATGCTAATTAAAAAGCGTTCAAAACTCCTCAAGGGCAAGGATAACCGCAACTTTCATCCTTTCATCACCATCGCTCACTTGCACAGCCACGATATCAAGCCTTGCAGCACGATGTGATATTTTTTATCACCTACACACAAAGAATAAGCTCTTGTTGGAAACACATGTGAAGGCATCAAAATCAAGAAGTTAAAAGGATAGTTTGGAGAAGCAGCAGGAGCACTGCTACGGAAGCTAAGTAGTGTATTGCTGTGGATGGGGCCACCTAAAAAATGTTCCTCCTAAAATAATCTGTCATTGTTATTTTCATTTATTTATTTTCGTTTTTTCTTCTTCTGTCTTCCACATTTCACATCCGGCAGTTTTCCCATAAAACAATCAGTAACAAAGAGTAAAATGTTCACAGTATAATTATCCTTATTTGGTTTGCTGCATTTTTTACTTTTTATTCAACCTTGTCAAACTCTGAACATCAGCTTATTTCTTTTGTCTGTACTTGTGTGTGCCTCAAAGCCAGAGTCCACTGAGAAAAAACAGTGATGTCCATGATAAACAAAATATTAAAGTGAAGGTAAATATCTTCTTAAAATGCACGTATTTTAATTCATCTTTAATTAATGTTTTTCACTCTGTCGTGATCTTGCTTATTATCATTACTGTTACTATTATTATTATTATTGTTGTTGTTGTTGTTGTTGTTGTTGTGTTTACAGCTTTTACTCTTTTTATTGTATATACTTTTATTGGAATGGGTTTCTTCTTTTTTTCTTTTGAATCGTTTTAATTTCTATTTCTCATCATCATGTGCCTTCCTTCTAATATATTTTTGCCTCTGATCTCTTAATTCTACCTTCATTTTTGTCTGGTCCTTGTTCGTCATTATTGTTCGACTTCTATATTTAATTTACTACTTCAGGAAAACCTTTTAAATTCTGCTTTGCTTGGTTTGCCAAAGCACTTTGTAAACTCTGTTTTTAAAGGTGCGATTCAAATAAAGTTGTTGTTATTATATTATCATTATCATTATTATTATTATTATTATTATTATTATTATTGTAGGTAATGCACTGACTACAGATGAGTACCACGTACAGCCCCATTTTAAAAAAAATCTGAGCTATCCCTTTATTAGACCAAGTAAGATCTTTTTTTTTAAAAAAAAAGGTCTGAGCCAATTAAATCTCAGATGATACGACAATCATCTCTGTTTGAAGTTGTCAAAGTTTTTGGATGGCTGCTACTCGAGCTCGAGCACAGATGGCAACGCTCACTTCACAGATAAGCAGAAAATGCTCTAACAAAGGAAACTCAATCGGTCCCTGCAGAGCCCTGCTTCATCGTGTCCCCAACATCGCTTTTTATTTGCTGACGAACACAACTTCGCCGCAGCGTTGCTCGCCATCCAACAGCTGGCTTGTTTGAGGGTAGTTAAAAGACAGTTGTCAGAAACTCAACCCCCAGGCCAACAGTTGCTATAGAAACAGGACATATGTATTGTGCCCCCCCCCCACATCGCTCGTCACACTGTGATCTTCTACTGCCAGCACCGATCCAGTGCTGGTGGTAAAAATAGAACAGTATCAGAGCATCCATATTTCATAGAGAACAGCCATGGACTACAGTAGATTGCATCTACAACTGAATCCTCCTGAGGCTGTCTGTTTTTTTAGATATTTAGACATTTAGATTTGTATCTCACAATGAAAGATTTAGACAGAGACAAGTCTGCAGATGAGTTTTGCCAGCTCCTCCGAGAGTGTATTCATAAACCTGAGCAGCCAAAATGTAGGGGGGGGCAATAATCCTCTTGTCTGCGGGCTGAGATTGTGGCTGAAAGAAAGTACAATGGAGTGATTGCAGCGGGATCGGAGGGAGCACTGTGCAAAATTGATCCGGCGGTCAGTTATTGCTTGGAGGTGTTGCTCTCTGTGTGTGTGCAGTCATAGATAATGGTAACGAGCTGTACGCTGTATTGTGAGCCACACAAGCAGAAGATACCTTATAAATGTTTAATATTGAGGTGTGGAAAAAAGGCAAGGCTGCCTTGTATTTGCCTCTTTCCTAACAGAGAGCGTGTTTTGTTATTTAGTGGGGGCAGGTTTCTTAGCTGTATTATAATCCAGTCATTGTTTTTATCTACTGCAAAACTGGCCATTTCTGTATGTTGGTAGACCACAATAGGTGATTTTTTTCATACTCTAAATGTCATTTTTACCCCTTTTATCAAAATATTATATTATTATTATTATTAACATATAATAAATTAATGTATTTAATGGCTGATTTCTTCAGATTTATGACTCCCATGTTTCATTTTAGCAAAATATATCCATCAAGAGTCTCAAAAACAGCCAATAACCCTTTGAAATCTGAGCAAATTGGCCTGATTTCTTTCAAAAACTCAAGAAGAGCAAGAATTAGCAAAAAAAGGGCCCCTAAAATAAGCAAGAAATTAGTAGAGTACAAGTACAAGAAAACAAACAACCAAAAAAAAAAAAGAAAAACCCACCAAATAAATAAGTAAATAAAGCTAAAAAAACAACAACTAGCAAATGACCTAGGGAAAAAATATTCAAATCAAACAGTTTTGAATAGGTAAATATGATAATTAAAAATATAGTTTTTCCTTTATAGAGGGGAAAAGCTATGGCTTTTTTGGTGTTTTTTCCCCCTAGAATATTTTCCGTATCTTTTTAAAAACATGTGTAATACATACTAATTTCTAGTAATTTGTGGATAATTTCTTTCCAAGTTGCTCATTGCCTTTTTTTATCATGTTATTGAAAGAAATTGCACCAGTTTCTTTAGGTTTCAAAGGGATAGGCCACAAATTTGTTAAAAATGCTCCACTGAATGCCATCCTCTGAGCAGTAGCTGCCTTTTTCACTCCTATAATTGTGTTTTATTTTTTGGAGGCACTTCAGAAACTCGAGTGAGTGATGCATCACGCTCCAGAAAATCTCCATAACGCAGCACGATATCACACAGACGATGGAGGTAATAAGTCTAATGTAGACAAGAATAACAGAGCTCCTGCTGTACTGTATATGTCATGTCACTGTATTAAAGTGGACAGACTGGAGTTGACAGCAGAGTAGATGGTGCTGAAAAAGAAAGTGGTGGATGCTAATTTTGGAAAACAATTTGAAACTCATTACAGCTTTCTTAATTTTACATTGTTTGACTGTCACATATATTGATGTAAACTGAATGAGATTTAAAGAAGAATTTCACTGTCGGAAAGATGGTCTTTTTTTTTAAAACTAGGCTGTGTTTGCAGTAGAAAAATACTTTTGAAATTGGGGCTACATGACCAGAGAAAACAGAGGAAAAGGAGTGTGGCATTCGCTTTTACTCAAGTAAAAAACATACTGTCAGTACGCACTGTGAAGCACCAGACCAATAAATGTTCCCGCTGGTTAGTGACGTAATGCAAACTTGTCCGTTTGACACAATAGCAGTCGGCTGCTAACAAACGATCTCAAAAACATTTTTCTGAAAACATCTGCTGCCATGAATAGATTTTTTACTTGTGGAGCTGGACCGTTCATTAGAAACACTACTGGCATATACATAGAGTTCGGTTATACATTGCACCTCAACATAAGAGTGCAGAGCTCATATAGATGAAGACGGAGCAACAAAACGCCGGGTGCAGTCAAAGTTAAACTAAAAGTTTGCATTCACAGCCTCTGTGGCAGCTGCTCCTCTTAAAACAAGATCCGCCTGTGCTGTGATCATGGACCCCCAAATCATCAGAATGCAGAGAGGGGACACAGAATGATTTAAAAAAGGCACACACGCACACAAGCTGCAAAGCTGCTTGAATTTTTTGAGTTTGAGCGCGAGAGGGGCGGGTCTTTCTCTTAATCAGCTTATATACATATATATTGTTTGTGTTTGTGGTAGTTCGAGCAACAGCAGTAACAGTGATCTGATCTAGACACTTGTTAGATGAAGGGAGTTTAGCCTCCACACATACCCACATTATTACAGTACAAAGCTGCTTAAAAGTCGGCGAAGTTTCCCTGTAAATATGCAACACGTTTTCACATTAAAATGAAGCCACATTCACATTTCCCTCATTAAATACTAAAAAAGTCACTTGTAAAATCTAATAATATGTGTATTCAACACACATCATTACTGAACACATACTGTAGTTTCAGTATGTAAACATGACATTTCTAATTTCCAATCAAAGTGGTGTTTTTATCATTGCAGGTGAAAATAGAATTTAAAAAAAACATTTGAAAATTAAAACTGCCTAAAAAACTGCATGTGCCTGAAAAATGGTTTTCATGTGTGACTGTGTTCAAGGACTTTACTGCACAGTACATATTATGCAGTGAAAGCACTGCTGTGAGCACAGACCTATGCTCTGAACTGTATTCAACCTGAGAGTGTGTTCAGGGTTACAAGAGGGTTAGAAAAATTGCTCAGCTAATCATCTGTAAAGTTCTATTTTCTGAACTTCGATGGCTCAATTCATAATTCATTTATTCACCTACCTCAGTGGGTTGTGGCTTTAAAGAGCATATTTAACGTCTCATGTATCATGTATCTGCTACACCGGATGAAAGATAAAACGCCTTCACTCACATCCAATCATCATCATGGCCACTGCAAAGATTTTCTCTCCGTCTGTCGTGGGGGCGATGTTGCCGAAGCCGATGCTCGTCAGGCTGGTCATTGTGAAGTACAGCGAAGTGATGTAGACGGAGTCTTTGTTCGGCCCGCCCTCCCACTTCCCTGAACCGCTGGCGTTGAAGCGGTACGGTGTGCCCACCGTCTCTGCCAGGATGTAGAGCCAGCTGTCCATGCGCACGATGTTGGTTTCTTCGTCGATGACCTCGTAATCACCGATGCTGAACCTGGAGGGTGGAGACGCAATGATGGTCGGAAAACAAATAATCAGTTAAGATAGGATAAACTTTACTGGCACGAAAGAAATTTGTATTTTTGTCTGGCAAAAAAAAGGTGCTAAACTCGGCTACGTGACATTCAATACATAATACACTGGCCACAAGGCAAACAATATACAGTGGACAGCAGGGTATCACATGATTTGGACACAAACATTAAAGCAAAACATTGAAAAATACCCCAAAACAAATTAACCATACTATAGTAAAATAACCATTTAAGACAATAAATACAACAAAAAACCTAAAAACATGTAATCATGAGACTGTGTCTCGCCTAGTCCAGCTTTACTGTGCTGTTGTTTAGCACCCACCTGAAGCACTTTCACATCAGACACTTTCATTTGAATCAGTTTTAGAGGCCTGAAGAGGCAAAACTGGACTTTATTTCACAAGAAAAAAAAGAATAAAACTGAGAAAATCTGAAATAAATAAATAAATAAATACAGTCTGAGTGTAACAGAACGCTGAGATTTTGTGTAACAGAACTTCGATTTTCTTATCTACTACCCTTAATTTTTGTCAACTCTACACAACCGCTTGGTGTGTGACCATGGCAACCAGAGACACCACCTTGAGGGAAATGATACAGGAGCTATTTTTATTGGTATCTGTGTCTGAGGTTTTGGAGCAGCACCAGCTTCATTTATTCAACTTACTCTTCATTCATTAATCTGTCTGAGCCAATAAACAATGTTTATGAGAGCCTCTCATGGCACCCCGAATCCCAGCCTGAGAACCACGAGAATAAACGTGCATAAAATCCCGCTTACAGACGGACGCAATGTTGTGGTTATGAATATTTTACTTGAAGATGTCTTGTAATCTTGATTCATTACGAGATGGCCCAAGTGTTTGTCTTGACATGGAAATGTGCGAGTATGTGCAAGTGGTTAGTTTTTATGGCTGAAAGTACGTCACAATATAAACATAAAAGCTCATCTGCAAAGTAAAAACTGGTGTTCATCAACTGTCGAACACATTTCCCCTGTTTTTATGTATGCAGGACATAAAGTTGTCATGATGGCATCTGCTTCTGTGTGCGTGTGTGTGTTTGTGTTTAGACAAACTCGTAAACATAATAAATCAAGCACAACACATGATGGAAAGTCAGTGCTTCCACCACACTTGCCCCCCTGTAGAGTAGATGATCTGATTAGACTTTGGAGGCCTGTGCGTCATAAATTTACATATTAATGAAGAAAAACGAATTCTCTTGAAACCACTTCAACTCTTTCTGGCTTTAAGGTACAAAAAAAGCATACAGTTTTGATGCCTGAAAACAAGCATGTTGACAAAAAATAAACTGCTAATTAATGCATTAATTAGCTTAATCAATGGCCTCATTATATTAATTGGCGCTGCTATTATTGTATCACAGTGATGGCAGCACTCTGTGAGAATATGTTATGCAATTTATATTCACAAGAAGAGTCATTAGACATCCTGATTTGTATGTAACATATATAATTCACTATCTGTTCTGTACATATCTAATAGCAGGAGAACATGGTGGGAATATGTGGAATTTGTTTGATGAATGATAAAAAGTGGAAAGTAATAATAAACTTACCAAATACAGGCCAGCCAGTGAGCAGCCAGTCCAAAAACACACACCAGCAGGACCAGTACAGCCGCCCCGTACTCGATATAGTGATCCAGTTTGCGGGCTACTCGACCCAGACGCAGAAGCCGGACCACCTTCAGTGAACTGAACAAACTGCTGATTCCCTAAAACAGAGACAGAGAGGCAGACATCAGGAACGATATTCAAAACGTTTTTGTGTTTTTTTATATTAAATTTGAACGTGACCCAACACATAAAGGAATATCAATATTACAAAGATGGTGCTGCTGGTGTCCCTAATTTATAAGCACTAAATTAACATTTCATAAACATCTTATAACACACTATAATCTTCTTGTACGCAGCTACAAGGACATTTTATAAGTTTTATTTGATGTATGGTACTTGTTCAAAATTTACAACTTCTCCTATAAACCAAGCAGCAACCTCTGAGGCTGACAAACTGAAGCCAACACAGTAGTGCCAAAAACTGCACTTCCTCTAATGGCCAATTAAAGCTGACTCTGAAAGCAATTCACCCCCATGTAAAAAGGTCTATGAGGAAAAGCTCCAAGTTAAAATGCCCAACTTTACAGCAAAAATAAACATGTTTACAGCCAGGTACCAAAAAAATGTTTTGGTCTCTTTAGGTAATTTTAAAATTCATGAGAACTAAGGATGAATTTTTATTTTGCTCAGTGTGAAGTATGTATGGCTTACGTGCATCTAAAGGCTCGGACATACTTTTTCACATTGAACATCCAAGACAAGCTGCAGTCTGGCGGACGTGCATGTGGTTCTATTCACAGTACAACTGACGGTTCACCTCAGCCCACAGCAATAAAAGAAGTGACTGGAGGGTGAGCTTACCGTCTTCCTACTGCCTACGTGACTGAGAAGATGACAACATTTACGTCACATGGATAAAAGCAGACACTTGCAGATGCAGAAAATAGAGTTTCTTTTACACTGCCTCCTCAAGTTGGGAATTACACGCAGTTTTGCCGCCTCGCTGTTTTGTATAAAAGGAAGATGGTCTCGCCTTTAAGCCGGCATCAGAGTTAGTAAAAGTGCCGAAACGTTGTCTGTATAAATGGGACAGCCAACAGGACGGGGTCATAGCTGGTAGCAGTAAGTGGCTAATTCAAAGAAGAATAACAGCAGCAGAAAATGTCCAAAACTTGTGAAGCTAAGAGGTCCAAGAGCTCCTTATCCTCCGAGTGGAGGACGAGATCAGCCGCCACATAAGAGGGACAGTAAATGACTGTTGATGCCATGTTATGCCTTTGTTATTGTTTATAAAGCACTGCATGAGGCCTGATGCATTATTTTTGTATAATTTTTGAATATAGTCCTAGTTTTGTTTTTGTAACGTTCCAAGTTAAAAATTGAGTTATTCATATTTTATCTTTTCCTATTTAAGTCTTTGTGTCTTTATGTTCTCTCTGTTGAATGATTTATGAGTGACTTGGCTGCTGTTACGCTGCATTTTCCCATTGGGATCAATAAAGTGTGCAGTAGATCAAATTAACTTTGATAGCTCTTTGTGTATAAAAATACTACACAAGATCTGATAGACTGTACAGAACATATTATATGGAGTAGTTGTTTTTTTAGCTGTTTGTAATGTGTCCTAACTTAAAAACCCTCATTTATTTACTTCACAGTTGATTAACAATAATTGGCCTCACTCTGCTGTCACTCCAAATGATCTATTTGTTATCATACAGAAGCAGTAATAGTGAGACCCACAGAGGACATAAAGTATGATAAAGTGATGCACTCCTGTGTTTGCTCAGGGTCTGGCTTATTTGTCAAAAATTAAATAAAAAACGCATTAAAGCACTTTAAAGAATCAATATGAAAGTGTATGAACAGTAAATGTGATATATGATAACAGCGAACACAGAATATACAAACAAAAAACACAAGATTCAAAGTGTTAACATGTACTCAGCTGAATTTAAAAACATTTCTTTGCAGTGTGATGAAATTGTAAAACTTCTTGCAGTTACATAACCAGCAGCTAAATGTCTGCTCAGCTTATATTGAAACACCCACTCAAACAGACAATTGCAGTCCCATCAGTTTGCTGCTGGTATTCCCTGTGCGTGCATGTGTGTGTGTCTGTGTGTGTGTGTGTGTGTGTCTCTCTTGGCAGGGGTATTGATCTGCTAATGTGCTGTGGTCTGCAATGCGAGTACAACTGCAGTGCTCGCTGTCACTTGATCTGATCTCGCTGTCTGTCAGACACCTCAGCCTCTGTGAAATCACTTTACAGACCTGAGCTCCAACACAATTCAATTATTGGTGCGGTCGTGTTTTTAAGTTGTGCTGCAAACTCCGCAAACACAAGTTGGGAGAAAAGTTCACCACTGAATAGACGTTAAAGAGATTTGATTAAAGGAATACTTTGACATCTTGGGAAATATATTTGCTTTCTTGCAAAGAGTTCGATGAGATGTCCATACTTAAAATATGAAGCCCACACTTTAAAACACACCCTACAGCATCTCTAAAGCTTATCAGACAACACAATTTATTTCATTTGTTTAATTTTGTGACAAACAGAAATAAAAAAAAAATCAGGGAGTTACTTGCAAGAATGCTACTGCTCACATTCTTTACGCTGAATTAGGCTAACTGGGCCGCAATCAAACTGGGGACATTATTCACCTTCCTGCTGAGACCGAAACAAATGAGTTCATTTCAGGTTAGAGGAGATCACGCTCATCTCCGTGCCGGAACTAGAGTGAGAGGACAGTCAGCTTAGGGCGTTTTCATATTAGGTATGATTGATTTGTACCGTGCTTGTGTATGATTGGCCCGCTTCGCCACTGCCCCACCGCTCTGATTTCACATTAGTAAAGTTGTTCCGTATGACAGCACACTTGCGTCATCACCTACATGACATTTTTGTTGTGCTACAGTTGCTGTGCAGCAACCACCGCTGCCCTGGAGACCGTCACCAGCGGGGGACCCGCAGAGCAGTGAGTCAAAGCTCTGCTCCTGGTCCTGCTGTCGGATCTAGGTCTGTTCTCAACAGGCTGCGATGTCATTGAATAAAGAGGCATCAATAAAATTGAGTGTATTTCATAACTGGTTAAACAGCAGTTCACTTATGTGTTTTGGGACAGTTTATGTTTACAACTGACGTGAACTTTACCGAAGTACAAATGAACTGCACTCGAGATCATCTTTTCAAGTGAACTCAGCACGGATCAGTGTACCGTGCCCCAGTGCGGGAAACAGTGGGCAGGTTTCCATTAACCCTCAAACTGCGCAAATTTGAAATTATGAATATAAAATACACCTAATGGAAACATGACACTTCTGAAAAAACTCCCAGTTATCGCAAAAAAAAGTTTTTACGTTCGCATGAGGTAGTATTTCAGGCGATTTGAAAAAGCTACATTTCTCAAAACTGCAATGGAAACACTTTTTTGGCTTTATAGGTCACATGATGCTGTGGCTATGTGCTTGTCAGTAGGAACTGGCTCCCTCAGACATGATGCAGCAGAAGCTACAACAGGTGTTAGTGCAACGTATGACTTTTAAAAAGTTGAGCGGATCATCCACTTGAATCCACGATTTCCTCTGTGAATTCGTGGACTATCACCTCCCAGAAATCCTTTATACATGCCTTCCACATATAAGGGGATTGCCTTTTAATTAGCACTCACAAAACACACCTACATCACCTTAGATTGGAAATAATGACAGCTAGTGCGGTGGCTTCAGCAGAAGTAAACCTGCTAATGCTTTGAACATCCATCGCCTACTTCTTGGAAAGTTATCGCGAGAGAAGAAGTTGCATAACATCACTCAATGGAAACGCAGTCATCTCACTAATGTGTTTTATTGACATTTTGAAAATTATCACAAATCTGTGACGGAAACCCGCCTAGTGTTCACAGTGTGCTCTGATCCAGGCCATCTGAGCGACATTTGTTATTGCTAGAATGAAAAAAGTGCATCAATTACATGATCCCAAGCTCATGCAATGGAGTCAGCCTTCACTTTATGCTTACTATGGTTTACTTTTTGAACACAACGTCAAGAATGACCCTCTCGTCTGTCCCCCTACCTAATTATCCATAACAGTGTAGTTCAGAGGATAAGATCAGTGCATGTTGCACACATATGCAGATTTCAGCGCATCGGCAGCACTGAGAAATGCCTTTGAAACTCTACTCACGTTAAATAGCAGTCCACTTCCCTGTTTTGCTACAGCTGGTTTGCACATTAGTGCAAACGGTACCTGAGAGTACACACCAACCATACACGGGACCACCTTTTAAAGTCAAACTAAACAATCAAACAAACTGGACTTTGGGGTCAAGTGTAACTGATGTGAAATCGTCTTCAGTCTGGCATAAAGACTGCAGGGGGGAGCAGCGAGCCTGGCTCTCAAAGTTTAAAGATAGAGACACCTCTAAACCTCATGGTTTAACTTTGGAGGTGAGCATGGTTGGTGTTCAGCTGCAGGAGCAAAGAGGTGTGGGGGCGGCTCAGGAGAGCGGTGTCAGGTGAGCTGATGGGCACAGCTGGTGCTCCTCCCACCAGAGACCGGCTTGGATTTTGTTTGCTGTATGGCTGAAAATATTGTTTGCCGAGCTGTGTCCGAACATTTGGAGCAGCTGGATGACGAGAGCCAGAGAAGCCGAGCCAAACAGCTACGTATTTATTTAAGTGTGTGTGAGCAGTCATCGAATTAAAAGAACATTGTGAGAGGACTGTCATGTCTGTGTTTGTGCTGGGCAAACCTGCTGCATTATCACAATGTACTGTGATGGTTTAATTTGCACACAAACAAATGTAAAAACACCGATTAGTGATTTTGAAATTTTCCCCTGCTTAAATTCTTTATTCCTAAACCAAGCTAATCGATTCCTGACTCACACAGACCTCACACTCATCTCAGGCACGGCAAGAAAGCAAATAAGCATATTTCCCTCTGTGTCAAAGTATTCCTTTAAAGATTAGAGTCATCACTGTGCGAAAAAAGTAGTTTAATTTCTTATATAAAGTGCAATTATTTAGATTTGAGAAGGCAGTAAACTCCCACAAACTAATATTTTCCCTAATATTAGTTTAATACCCTCTTTTGCAAGACTTTTTCTCCTACGCAGCTCTAATTTATTATCAATCAACGCTGTGGAAGTAGGTGTCGCAGTTTTCAAATACTTCTAATTATGAACAGAAGATATACTTATTTGAAAATAAAGTAACTTTCAACAGTCATAAAACACCGAGAAGCAGTTAATCTATTCGATATCATTAGCAAACTCATACTTTTAGGTTTATTAAGGAACCAGGAAATCCTGCACACTGTCAGTTTGTGTATTCTTACTTGTACTTTATTTGCGTTTCAGTAATCAGACCTTTTATCAGGTAAAATTCATTCAGCTGTGACAAATGAGCAGTGTGCAGTATTTTTAAACTTGCCAGTTTGCAAGGACTTTGTGACAACTATTTTATAGCCCATAAGCTCACGTTTCTACAAAGTCAAATATTAAAGGTTGAGCGTGTAAAATTAAGGGAAATTTAGTGGTGTCTTGCAGTGAGGGCTGCAGATTGCAACCAGCTGAAACCAGAAGAATTCCTCCAGTGTTCATTGTTCAGGAGGTTTTTTTAACGCAGTGCTGAATTATCTGCAGGTCTCTTCTGCTCCAAAACAATCAGACTGTGTGATTTAAACTGGTACAAAACACTGAAAATAGCAGTAATAGTATTTCTCCAACTCTGGCATGTTTTTTTGCTGGGAGACAATTATGCGCAGAGGTCACCTCCCCTCCAAAACAAACGGACCCGGTAATTTAAACTGGTAAAACAATAAATAAAGCAGTGTCATATTTTTTTAAAATGTGTTTTTCTGATGCTGTTGGTCTTGGAGAGAATTATAAATATGGTGGCCAACATAAAAACGCGATCTAGAGCCAATGATTGGTTTGTCTGTTCTGGGCTCCTGTAGAAACATGGCGGTGCAAAAACATGATCCCTATGGACGAGGACCCGCTCCCAACGGGGATATAAATGGCTTATTCTAAACATTTTTTATTATATTTAATTTCTGCCTTTATACCCCCTTAAATCCATCACACTGGAACTTTAAAACATCATAATTAAAAGTCAAACATTTCAACTTCTGACTCCCAATTTGGCAAAGTTAGGCAAATAAAGAAAAAATGCTGTCAGAGGTAACTTAAAGAAAGAGGTGGATCTTACAATGCACAGCACACTTATACTCAAAACTCGGTCTATTTAAGCATATTTTCAATGCCAGGATGACTTTTATTTTGAAATTATTTTTTAATGTTTTTGCAGTCAATTTGTCACAAATGACATGTTTGTTCCTGCTGACATGAGGACTGAACAGATCTCATGCAGCTTTAATGACGTCGTTGTTCATTTTCAAATTGTCCTGTAGAACATAATGTGATAGATGTAATCTCCTGGCAAAGAAAAGCTTTGGCAGAAAAAAAACAAGCAGCAAAAATCTAAATCTGTAACATCTATTTCATGCACCGATGCGTCTACTGTCGTACTCTCATCATTCACCGCAGCTGAAGTGTCGGTGCAAGAATAAATGTCGCAGGAAATGTGCCTGATGGAGAGTTTATGTAACTTCAAGTGTGCACGTTTGTTCTGCACTTAAATAACACACAAAACTGTTCATAATGATATTCTAATCAAACTGAAGCCTACTTGAGTGACAGCTCGGTGGTTCCAATTCTTCCCATCACGTCCCATGCATGAATACAGGCAGAAGAGGAAGTGGAGGGGGAGGGGCATGCAAACAGAACGGATGAAAAAGAAGAAAAACAAAAATGAAGCACAAGTGAGAGAGTAGACACTTTATCAGTAGTAAGCGGTGAATAAACACATGAGAAAATTATAGTTCAATAAAGACTTCAAATAAAAAAGAAAACTTTATGCGTCTCTAATGCATGTGCAGTGTGAGCAAGTATGCACTGGAAGCATTCATTAACCCTTTAACAGGCATTGTAACCTCGTGGCTGACATTTTTTGCAAATGGCTTTACTACAAACTTGGGAAAAAATTATTATGTACAGATGTTTTTTATATAATGCATTGCAGTATTTTAAATATGCTGTAATTCTATTATTTTTATTGTATTAAATTACAAAAAAATTCTACCATGCATTTGAAACAGATTTTGTCACTAGACTCATTATTATTTGTATTTATTTATTTTTTTGTTTATTTATTTTATGAAGTAACTTTAACTTTCAGATTTTTATTATATAATGTTGCCAATTCCTTTTTTACCATATATTTTATTTACAGATTTTTTTTTGCTAGATTAATTTTTATTTGTATCTAATAATTTTTGTTTATTTATTTTCTTTGTTTATTGCATAAAGACACTTTTATTTTCAGAATTCTGCATGCATTATACTGGGAAAATGTTTTTTTCTTAAAAAACATGCATTTTGTTAACATATTTTATGGTCTATATTGTATATATCTTTGCAAAGGCATTTCTTAGTGTGACTGTTAAAGGGCTAAATTCGTCAGCTCTTTTGCAGCAACATGAAGTGAATCATGTGTTGTTGTTTTGGGTTATCAGTCATAACAAACTGAAATAACACAATGACTATGAGGCTCAGTCGGTCTCGAGGTGGCGGCGCTTTAAGATTGCCAAGAACAACTTTGACAGCCGCTCCTCGTTAATGATCTTCCCCTCCCTATTTGGAAACCTGTTGGGGAAAACAGCCATCAAAGTTATTCATGTCAGTCGTTAAGTTCTGTAGCAGCAGCAAGATGTTTCGGCTCCCGCTTTAATAACGTGGGGCGATTGCTTACCCGCTCTCATTTACCCTTGCCATGGATTGCCTCAAAGCAATTTGGAACAAATTGGAGTCACTGAGTTGTTGCAGGAACACAGTGGAAGATGATCCTGGAAGTGGATGGTCACAGCTTTCATGTCGGTTCGCAGCCAGTGAATCTATAACCTTATCATAGGCGAAATGTATACTAGAACCTCACAGTCAATATAAAGTTAGAAGCTGTACTGTGAAGTGGAGGGCTGCAACCTGCAATTATTTTCACTATTGCTGATTCTTTTGTCAGTTAACTGATTACCATTAGGTCTATAAAATGGCCTGGAGTCCAAGGTGAGGCCAGCAAAGTTGTTTTTTTTTTTGTTGTTGTTAAAAATCATGAAATATTTTATGCACTATTATATAAAGCTGAGAAAAGCACAACATTCTCACATTTTAAAGATTTGTGAACAACTGGATGTTTGGGATTTGGGATTGAAAAGTACATTTTTGAAAATGGATTACTAATTTTTGAATCAACTAATTGTCTAAATGACTAATTGTCTCAGTGGGCAAATGCAGTATACAGTAAGCCTGACAGCATAATGTCTAAATCTCTTTTAATGGGATATGTTACCAATAAGGAGACAGATGTTACAAGATAATCTACAAAAAAAAACTATTTTGTAGACAAAGCCTGATACATCGCTTGAAGGAACACTTGGTATTTTCAACCTGAACTCTATTTTCCTATTTTTTTGTGCCTAGGTGACTAAGGGGAACAACTGTTTTGATTCTGGTCCAGTATTGAGCGAGGCCGCTGCAGTCGGCAGCAGCAAAACAGGCTACAATGTAATCTGATTGAGCAACATTAATGTGCGTCCACTGAAAGTCCTTGTTTTTTTCTTTTTTTTTATTATAAGAGCAGTAAAATCCTTTTTGTTTAATCTTAAACAGAATCGCTGTCGCCAAACTCACCTGATTCCATATGATTTCTAGTTGAACAAAAAGGATTTAACTCTTTTTTTTTGTTGGCCTGACAGCAGCCTCCTCTTTCTCTCTCTCTCTCTCCAAATCATTGGCTACAATCCCTTATTGGATAAAAAATATATGGATTTGTCAGTAGCAAAAATGCAAAATGTCAAACAATCAACCGTCTGTGTCTGGGCTTACCTTATCGACAAAGTGAAAGATCTTGTATGCACAACCACAGTGTTGTAGGCCCTGTATGTCTAATACAACTTTATTATTTAAAAAAAGATTTTTTTTTACTTTTCATCAAGTTTCCCTTTTTCCTTTTTTTAACCATTTATTTTTTTTAGTCTCCTTTTTTGCCTAGTAATTTATTTATTTTCTTCTGTAGATTCTCTAAGGCCTTTTATAATGTGATAGCGGTGCCTTCAAGGATGAGGAGTGTGGGTGGAGGTGGGAATATTGTTGTGAATTAATGTGTTGTTTATTTTCTATGCTAAAAAATAAAAAAAAGTTGTGTTGTCAGACACATAGAAGAACATCCTGAGTCTGTCAGTGACAAAAACAAATGACTGTGCACAACAGCCGCAGGGATTACATTGCAACCTGTTTCACTGCTGTTGGCTGCAGTGGTCTGGCTCAACACTGGACCACTTTCAAAAAACGCTGTTTCCATTATTCACTTAGACACAAAAACAACAGAATATAGGGTCCTGGTTGAAAAAAAAGCAAAGTTACCATTTAATCATCTGTGCCAGACTGTCCAAATACTATTAAAAACGCATTTAACAGCCACACTGTTGGACCAAAGTGACATTTTAATTCATTAAGATGATCACAGCCCCCATATTTTTACTTTAACTTACTGGCAGGTCGCCCTTTGGTAAACACTGATCACGCTTAGAGACAAGGTTCACTTTTTACACCACCAAACAAATGAACAACGCTGGCAGTGACACATTGTGCACTAACTCTGCATTTACTACTCATCTACTATATTGGGAACTCTACTGTAAAGTGCCAGATGGCCAAAATCCCCCACATTTGTCTGCCTACACAATACATGATAGTTAGCTCTCAAGAAAATAAATATTAACTGCACAAACCATTTTATGTTGCATTGAGGGATATATTCTATGGTTGTAACAAACAATTATTGTTATTATCGATTACCGATTTCTTGTTCTTTGACCTATGGCATCGCTATGGAGCTGTTTTTATATGACTGAGTTCCTTTTTTGTTTGTCTCAAACTCATGCACATAGGAGATGTGACACACTTTCCTGCCAATGGTTTCACTCTATGCCACTGACTGACATGCCAAGATATGCAAAAGATATGCAGCAGCGCGTCAGCAAAGGCAGAGGAGAAGATGACTGCTATGTATGCCTTAATCCAGGTTTCAAATGTTTAAGAATAATCACCTTTGCAAATGTTTTATGAGGAAGGAAATACATTAATTGTTTGTTAGACCTCAAGGATGCACACCCAGTGAGTTTTGGCGAGTAACACTGAAAGTAAACATAACTTTTTCTAAGAAGAAAATTCCACAGGGCACCTTAAATCAACAGATCATTTGGTTTACAGAATTATAAAACAAAAGAGGAGAGTAAAAATGCACAACACTATTTCCCTGAGCTCAAACCATTCATTTTTTTCAACTAACAGTGTAAAGTATAAAAATGTTGATGCAAATTAACCCTCTCAAACCTGGATTGACATCAGTGTTGTATTTGTGTTGCATTTAGACACATTTCAGAAGCTATTTAACCCTTTGAAATCTATGCAATTTTCTTTGGTTTCTTTCAAAAACATTACAAAAACGTAAAAGGCAAAAAGCAACTTGGCAAGAAATGTCTCCCAAATTGCAAGAAATTAAAATAACCTGAAATGACTTGATTTTTTTTATTTTTAAGGGAGGGGATACAACTAAAAAAATGCTTATAAACATAAGGAAAACTGTCCTGTAAACTACATTATATTTAATCTAATTATTGAATTTCCTTTTCTTATTCTCAGGGTATTTTCTTTCAAGTTTTTATGAATTTCTTGCTTATTTTGGGCCATGTATTGTTAAGCTGCATTGATTTCTCCCCATGTTTTTGAATGAAATCAAACCAATTTGTCCAGATTTCAAAGGGTTAATCGGCTAACTTCAGATTTCACAGCCATCATCATAATGAAAAAGTTGCCTCTAAAAGCAACAGTGTGGCTCTCTTTTTGGTGACATTTTTCCTTGATAAAACTGAAAAGCTCAAATAACAGCAGCCCTGTCTTTCAAATCCCAAGAGCTTGTAGTTTTTCCCTCCTGCTGACCTCTGACTGCGTCTGCCCCGGCCACTTGAACTTGTCAGCGTTTAGGATGCTGAAGCGTTGAAAGACTAGAAAGGAGTCAAAATGCTGGACCTGCAAATACAACTCAGTGCTCGCGGCCAACCAACAGGCCTCTATTTTTAAATCATTACCACAGCATTTCATATTACCCTGTACTGTGAGTGCTACCCGGCAGCCCCCGAGAGCCGACATACACTGTGCTGCTCACTGTGTGACGCACAACGCCGTTTAATGCTTTCACAGCATTTTACACAATTGCAATAACAAACACACACACACACATCATGAAACGTGACACATTTAAGCACACACAGGCACACACAAACACACACAACAATGATGCATTATTAGAATGAATAACGGCAAGTGCAGGACCCTGAGGCTCCATTTAATCAATGTGTGTGTGTGTGTGTGTGTGTGTGTGTGTGTGTGTGTGTGTGTGTGAACATTTGGACCTGATTCAAAGCTGTGGCTGCGCCATAAAAGATATTTTCAATCAGATGCAGCTGGAGATATAACGTGTGTATCAGCCGGATATTTTTTACATAGATCTTATGAGGAAATACATGCAATATTTTAACATTTAAACGTCCTGTAAAGTTATTTTTTCACCTTATTGAAACGCATAAACGTAAGCTATGTAATGTTATAACTGTGCAACGAATAAACAAGCTGTTTTCTTCCATGTTGCAAAAGAAAACTGCTCAAAAAGAGACAAACTTTCAGTTCAAACACCATAAAGTCTAATTTATGCACATATATGAGCAGACGGAACAACTGAAATTAATCCAGTTAAAAGCGACCAACTCAAACTTCTCATCTGGTGACACTACATGCCTTAGTTTTGATGACAGGCCATGATTCAGTCCTTTTTGTCAGCTGTCATTAGGTGTTAATGGTCTTAGGGCATCAGTGACACAGCAGAGCGCTGAGGAGCGCCTCAGTTTAATAATGTAACGCTCCTTCCCCAATTAAAATGTGCCAATTATCTCAAGATCCTGTGATAGCTCTCCAGCAGACACTCCTCATTATGGTCCAACATTTATGAATTCACAAACAAGCATATTATTATGTTGCTCATTCCAACCTCATTTTTTTCACTGTCACTACACAAAAACAACAACCAGAGAACATCACCTCCTTTTCACCGTCACGTCCATATTAACTGTGTTTGAGTGCCTGCACTGAGACCTAATAACCTGTCAGTCCACTCAGAAATGATTATCTCTAGGATTTTAATTCTGTCCTTATTTGGTGACCGAAAGTTGAGCAGACAGAGCATGACTTCAGCTCCTCCGATCCGTCAGCGTTAAGACCGCTAACTCACCTAGCTTACTGTGTGTTGCAGTAACTGTTTCTATGGCGACGTTTTTTAAGCGCTGTCTGATGTTTAACTTGAGTACAATAATGCAGGTTATTAAGTTACAATATTTAAAACAGATTGTTGGTCTGTAATCTGATTCGTGTATTTAATCACGTCTTTCATCAAACTATGTTATATAATTTCTAATTTAGTGATAATGTAATTTATAATAATTAGCTTGTTACATATTAATAAGACATGCAAAACTGGACACTGTGTGATAATGTGATTGACTAAATAAGTCTCCATTGTGACTCTGTGTTTCGGAAATATCTCTAAAGATTACTAGGGGCTGTGGGAAAAAAATTGATACATCATTATCATTAAAATACATCATTAAAATGCTTTTTTAGGCCACAAGATAAATTTTCTGCAATAAAAGTGAGCAACTTGATGTTATTAGATAAAACAGATGATGGTAAAATTTAATTTGGGGGTTGCTATTTGCATTTGAAAAAAGGTGATAAATTTGTAATCTATTTTTATAGTGACTGATTCATTGTTCATGGTCTGTAAAATGTCAAAAAACAATTAAAAGGGAATTCAAAAAGATTTCAAAATTTCTCAGAGGCCAAGGTGATATCTTTGGATGATTGTTTGTTTGAAAAATTTTTCTATATGGGATTTTGGCATCAGAAGTGTGACATTTGTTACAAAAAACATTACAGTCCAGCAATAAAATTAGAACTGGTTAGAACTGGGAAATACATGGCTTTTGTTAGTGAGTTTTCTCTGTGATTTTTTATTTAAAAAAAAAAAAGATGTTAACATTTATTTTTAAGATTTTAAAGAGCAATGTAAAAAAAATGGACTCGTAAAATAATACTTGCCATGTCTGTGCATTTGTAAGACTTCTGAAATTCTGATTTTGAGGCATTTTAATACCAATTAAGGCCTTATTTTTATATTAATTAATTCAATGCCTTTTAAGATTTTTTAAGGACCCGCGGGAACTCTGCTTCCACAACTTCCCTAACAGAAAGTGACATATTAAAATTGCTTATGTCCAACCAACAACTCCAAAATACTTGGTTTACAATCGCCTGAGACAAACTAGAGCAGCAAATCTTCACATGTGAGAAGCTGGAAGTAGAAGAACCACAGCACTCACCTCATCTACGTTCTCGAAGGCGTTGATGACATCGTACGGCAGGCAGGATAGCAGGTCGATAACAAACCAGGTCTTCAGGTAGTTCATTCGGATCAGCTTGGGGTCCGAGATAACCTCGCCCGCAGGTCCAACGAACGTGGTGTGGAAGTTTAAAACGATGTCCACCAGGAAGATGACGTCCACGATGCTGTCCACCACCAGCCACGTCACGTTGTTCTGCTTGGTCTTGAAGGAGACGTTGTAGGGCACCATGATGGCGGTGTAGAAGGTGAGGATGAGGATGACCCAGTCCCACGTGGTCTTGAAGAGGCAGTAGTGCAGGATGATGTGGGGAGGGGTTTTGGGGGTCTCCTGTTTGTACTGAGGTAGGATATCTTGGCCAAGCTGCAGGACCTGCCGAAAAACAGCGAATCAGTTAAACTCAGCAGACAGGTGAATAAACACACACAGCAGGAGGCCAAAAATACTGAGGCTTAAATCATGTTGTCCTGACTGTGACTACAGCTCACCTGCTCACAAGAAGTGCTGTGTAAGTCTTACAAGTTGACCTGATCTAAAAGATTTCTAGGTGTCCTAACTTTGTTCCCTTGTATACAGCATTTATTTGTACCAAATCAAATCAGAAACAAAGACCACATGAATCGTCCGTACCTCAGCTAAGCGGGAGTGCTTGTGGACATTCTCTCCTTTGTGGACTGTGGGCTGCAGCTGCTGTAAGACACCTCTGCTGCTCGTTAGAGCTCGAGTCAGCCGGGCGAACTTTCCCCAGCCTGAGGGTCATAAACACAAACAGTAAGCACAAACTTTAACAAAATTTTTTTTCAATATGTTTTTGGCTGCTGTGTTAATTCCTGGGGCTACAGCACTCAAAGTATCAGGGTCTGAGAATGACTTTTATAGGACTGAACAATTGCTAAGAAAAGCGTACTTCATAAACTGTAGTGAATGGGTTTAATTGTGTTAATTGCTTCTGTTTTGTAGAGCAATAATAAGCCACTTAAGTATTTCAGCACTGGAAAGACGTTCTTTTAATCAATTGGGCTGTATATGCAGTAAAAAGATGCAAATACTTTTGAAACTGGCACTTGAATTCTGGTCATCCAATGTGACAGGTTTCTTTAGGAAATTTAAGCAGTTTTCCTTTGGCATGTTTCAGCTGTTTGGGTTCACTCTCAGCAGGAATCAGTTTTCTGCAAAACAAAATCCCTAAAAACCACTTTACACTCTCTACTGAGCACCAAATGATGGGCAAAGTTATTGACAACCTAGATTTTTGATCAAGAGTTGGTGTAGACTAAAAACAGAGCTGGAGTTATAGTAAATGTTGGACTAACATTTGTTCTGAGTCACTCTGCTGGTTGTGTAAAAAGACAACAGTTTTCGAAAAAGTTCACCGTGCCAGTTTAAATGGTGATAATTTGTGTTTTGGTCTCCAAAAAATCTGTTATTGTAGGTTTACTCTGCCTGGTCGAGGTCAAAAAGAGACTGCAGTCGTGATTACAGTGAGGACGGTCCTAACTTCATGTGGGCTTCTGCATCTCTCTCTACTCTCTGCTCAGGCAGCTTAGACTGATGCTTGCGATTGTTGCCTGCAGGCCATGTCCCATGTAGCACAGAGAGCTACAGCCTTTACGACAGAGCTACCTGTTGGTGCTGAACAACAATCTCAATTTCACTCTAAATCCACATCCTGTTTTTGTCACTATGGCTTGTTTGTAGTCGCTCACTTGCACCGATGCCTGTGCTATTTTGGCTGTCTTCAGCGGTTACACAGTCCAGTGAGTCATTTTTTTTCTGTTGTGTGCTGATAACCATCATGATGGGGTGCGTATTTGACTGAGTGGGTGTGTGCCGGAGCAGATGCACAATGCTCAGGGTTGGATGGGGATCGCTGGCGAGCTAATGTTACCTCAGCCTCTCTCGTTTTATCATCTCTGTGTGAAAAGTTTTAGATAACACATGTCCTCTACACAGTGTGGAAAGAGAAGGGATTTTACTGGGCCTTTTGAGGTGTGGATGCAAATGTATTTTTCTATTTTATTAAGTATTGAAATTTAAGTAAATGTCTATTAAGTCAAACAATGATGACTGAGCTCGTGACTCACTGATAAAAGCCCTTAACTTGCAGTATTCTCAACCGTAAATTCCCAGGAAAATGACAAGCTGATGTAAGTGATGCATTTTCACTTTCAAAAAAGGATCCCATAAAACCGAAAGGACACTTTCTTTTGACTTTAGCCGTTTGTTTACTTTCATCACTTTCACTAGATTCTTTTTTTACCCCCAGGTGTTCAAACACTAAAGAAAACCTATAATATTATATTCCATTTCTGCCAATATATCCCCTTAAATCCTACAGATCTGGACCTTTAACATTTGCAGTTTCAGAAAAACAACCTTTTTGATAGAAACCATGAAGCTGAGCAAAAGAAGTTTGTTGACTCTTACCTTTGGAAGAATCGTCTTCGATGGGTTGTTTAAAGGCTGTGATGTCACTGAACGTACAAAGAAACAGGACCACTTTCTCTTGTTCGTTTCGAATGGGTGCAATCTTCACAAAAAACCAAACAGGCGTCCCTGAAAAGTATAAAGAGAACAACACACATATTTAGCTGCAACTTATTTTTAGCAAAAATGACACTGAGTGCACATGGAGCAGAGAGATTCAACTAAAATGTTCTAGACTTTCAAAACTTTCCATGTTTTCCAAGCAGAGCGAGGTTACACCTGCAAGTGGAAACAAACTCATCACCACATTTTTTCGGGGGGGAGGGGGGGGGTTCTCCGGTCTGGCTCTCAACCAATTAGCACATTTCTACAGAGGTAGAAATGTTCTAGGCTGCCTTTGAACTCGACTTGATGTTACAGGAGCTCTGAATACATTTGCATGACAAGAGAGTGGAAACTTCACATTTTTCTCTTTTCCTCACATATGGCGCCCAAACTTACTGTTCTTCTTGTACATCAGTATTTCAAACGAGTTCATCTCATAATTCTCGAACGTTAGTCGCACTTTTTCCGTCGTGTCCTTGTCCGTGAGCTCCCCGTACATGAAGCTGAAAGACACAAAGGGAAATAAGTATTTTAATATTTAATAGGCAGCAGCACGTTGGACAAGCATGCTCGTTCTTGCACTAAAGTGTGATGAGGAAGGCTTGACTGTGTAAATATCATAATGTGTTAGTTGAAAAGTATTCCCTGGTTATGCTGTGGTACTTTGTTCTTGTCTCCGATTTATCTGACGTGAGTAACCCAGTAGAGCTTCAAAATCATGTCTTATCCATGTTTTCCTCTTAAATTTCGCTGTGTATTTTTCTGAAAAACAAAATAAAATGATGCCATTTATCAAGAGTTGCACCTAAACTGTGTAGGCCAGTTTCTGACTGCATTTTAGAGACCTCTAGAGACATTCATCACATTAGGCTGCATTAAATATAGCGTAAAAGCAGATTAAAAATCATTGTAATGTATCCTGAAAGCATTAAAAAGATAAATGCAGCCTGATGTCTAATTGGCCAAATGCAAAGTACCTCTCAAAAACAAATTAAACCTGAAGATGGGTCAAGCAACCATGAGCACATTTAACCACGCTGCAGAGGCATTCATCTCACTTTGCTTGTTACTGCCACCCTCAGTAGCAGCCTGTTCCAGCATGATCTAAATATAACTCTGAGTTTGTTATGAAATAAAAAAAAAGGAAGGCTAAATTTAATGAGACTACATTCTGACGCCACAGAGACTTTTCAGACCAGTGCTTGATGTGATATCACTGATGAATATCCTGTCTTTTTCTGAGCCGCGGGGAACGTGACTTGCTTCAAAGAAAAAAAAAAGATTCCTCAAATGACTCGTCACACGTGAAAAAATTCCCACAGGTTTTTGACTGTATGTTTACAGGATATGGTATAGAACAAAAATAAACATATACATAATTGAGGAGACATGGAAAGAGCAGATGAGATGGAAATAACATCTTTGATCCGCACACATCTGCAGCAAAAGAGGCTCAGATATTAGACTTAAACACTTTGGGGAGATGAGCAAACATTTTATGTTTGAGTCATCCTCAGAAACATCAAACATGCGCAATGTTTTTATGGCCTCATAATCAGACTCATGGAGAGTTTTGACAGAAAAAAGCAACCAAAAAGACCAAATGATTAAAGGCATGGAGGTATATTTGAAGAAAAATAAAAGGGGGTAGTGATACCTACGGCCTGGGAACCAGATGAATCTGCAAACTCATGTTTTAACTGTGTGGTCACCATCCTGTTCAAACAGATTTCCACCCCGCTTTATTTGGGGGAAAAAAACTAGTTTGAAATAAGCAAAGTTTTGATGTTTTTTCAAGTAATGATTAATTGCCAATTCATTTTACCATATTGATTGATTAAGGAAAGTGCTTATGATTTGCAACCCTAATATATATTATTTACTTAAATGAGATTATACCAAGCTGTAACTTCTGGAGCTGAAATGAAGCCATCTTGGTCTCAATAGCTAATTTCAACATTCATGACAACCGTACGAGGAGTGGATTTTTATATAACTCACCTATTTACAATTTTATTAAGGCTTAATATTACGCATAATTAAAAATGGGGCTGCTTTGACTGACAGGCTGACTGAAAGGTGTTGCCACAGTCAGATGCACTACTCCCTTCTTCACAGCTCCACCCTGTTGGCCAAATATGGTCACTTCTGGCTCCAAAAACCCAAAATGGCAACAGGCAAAATGCTGAATTTAAGTTCAGTTCGCAAACCAATGGGTGACATCACAGTAACTGTGAATTATTTTTAAAGTCTGTGGGTTATAAATGAAACCTCTGTAAGGAGGGACCGACGTGAGCACATTGTGAGTCAGGCTTTAAGCTAAATACAAACGACATTATCTATAGCTGAGGGTAATACCATTAGTTATGCAGGTTTTTGGCAACAAAAAAAAAAATTGAAGTACTGGACAAATTCAAATCTTGACCTGATCTCTCAGATTTCTCAGAATAAAACCAAACAGTTGCTGTGCAGATTCACATATCAATGTTTAAAAAATAGAAAATGTAAACAATCCACTTAAACTGTAAATGTATTCCCTCCAGTAAGTGCTACAAAGGCGTGTTAGCTTGCTGCATAGTTATTTGTCACTTACTGAAATGTACGGTAATATTTATAGGCTACACATAACACCAACTGCATATGAAGTAGTTACGTAAAGAGAAATGTTTTCTGTTAAGGTCTGTTTTCAAACACAGCGACTTCACTCCATCTCAGAACCTAAAAATAAACCGAAAACAAATCGCCTCACACTCTGTTCGATATTTGTATTGGCAAGTTCTCTGAAGCTTATGCTTAGAGACCCGAGGGTCTAAATCAGTAATAGCCGCCACAGTGCTGGCTGTGACAAACGCCTTCTCCAACAACAGAGGAAATCTCCCACGGTTTTCAAATCTGGCAGCACCAACTGTTTCCATGTCGTCCTATTAATGTAGTTCTCACTGGCATGGTTATTACAGGCACAATAAACACAAGTCCAGAAATTAGTCACTCCAATAGGTATACTACTCATTTTAAATATTTCCTTTTCTTCCTTTATGTGAACGGTTTTGGAGAAAGCATCCCCGGGGACACTGTCCACAGTTTGACTGCTGCAGTCTGTGATGTGGAAAAAGTTTCAGTTGTTTCAACCTGATTACATCACAGATTTATGTCTTATCTGATTTTTATCTTTGCAAGAGATTCAAAAAAACTACTGAACTGTCTTAAATTATGGAAACATCATATTAATAATAATTGTGCGTGTTCTCACTAAAACAGTAGAATATCTTGTGATTTTAATTTCCTCTGCTGAGATACTCTGTTGAAGGGAATTGGGAGTCATAGTCGATCCAGGATCTCCTAACATCTAGGTCTAGTGCAAAGGTGGGCCCCTGAGAACTGAAACGCTGGGCTCTCCTCATGCTGTCACTATTATCCATGAGCCCAGCAACCCTGTGGAATCAAACCTGAAAAAATGCACATGTGCAATGGTGGCACTGAGTGATTTTCTGCAGAATTGTTTCCTTTTCATTTCAAAAAGCCAAAATGTTCCATAGAGAGCGAGAAACCACAAACGTGAGCATGAACACTGGCACACTGTGTACACCAGATCCTCCTCAATTATTCTGTCTACCAGATACCTCAAAATAAGATGCTGATTGGAGTTGTAAATACAAATAAACACAAAATGACAGAAAATGACTTCTACTATATAGCACTTGCATTTCAACAGCCCACTTCTATATGACGCGGGGATCTACGTGAGAGCTCTGCTCCACTTTTTACTGCAGGCACTTTTGACATTTAAAAAAAAAGAAAAAGAAACACTTGCAAAGGCAGTCAATCTCTCTCTGACTGTGGTATAACTGCAGGAACAGCATGATTAGTTTTGCTTTGCCAGCCAAGATGAAAATCTTGATAGTTGTAACAAGTTCGTGCAATCTGGCTGGCCAATCTTGTACTTGTATCTAATATGGAAAAATAATTCAAAGTGTGCCAATATACCATAAAACTAATCTTATTATCTTCAAATGAGTTTGTAATCTGAATGAGTTTAATAAAAAAATACTGTGTTCTCATATGTTTTCACATTATGGTTTTGTAATCAATAAACAAATATGTGATTATGAAACAATTGACATTACTCCCAAAACATCAGTATTAAAGACACAGATGATCTCTTGCCTACCTGCAGGTGCTGCTTTTCTGCATCACCTCGGCTCTGTGGTACCCCGACAACTTGCAGAAACCATCGTTGCTGTAGACGATGGGCCAGTCGACTATCTGAGCGTTTCCCAGGACGAAGTTGGTATCTGTTCGACAGTAAATGGAAAAGAAAAGAGCAAATAACTTGAGGGGTGACAGTTTTTAATTACATCTTAAAAACAGCAATATCTAAACACTTAAACTATAGTTTGGGTTGGGAAAAGCATAAAGGCCTATTATGTTGGATGTAAACCACAGGGCACAACTACAACGCAAATGTTAAATGTTAAATTTGAGATCACGTTTTTAGATGTCTAAGCTTGGACATTTTTATTGTAAACCATATCGTAGACTTGATCAGCACAAATTTACAGGGAAGAGTGAAAACATTAATACCGCTTTACCACCAAAGTTAGTGTGTGTAAGCCTTTCTTTTTTTGTTTTTTAATACGGGTAAACCCTCAAAAACTAGCCTATAGACTCCTTTCCAATTGCCAGCAGACTGGAGCTGAGTACACGGCTCTGCAGTAAGCCTTTTTGTTCCTTTTACTGGTGTGTCACGTTTGATGTTAGAGAACAGGTGGGTAAACTGTAGAAAGCAGCATGGAGGCCTATGGTGGTTCCTTTTTTTAAATATATACACAGTATTTTAGTGCAGAGTAGTTCAGAATGATGCTGGAGCCCTGCTATGGTGGAATTTGTTAATGTGTGTACATATAACTGGTAATATTTTAAGTTCAAATTTGCCTTTGCAGTTAAACAAAATGCCATTTTTTAACATCCTTGACCATCGTTTTGTGCTTTATTTTGAAAAAAGTATCAGTTCAGGCACTGTTAAGGCACTGGTATCGGAAAAAACCCAAACAATACCCAACCCTACCACAGAGTCAACTGATCCGGGTGTGAATACCGGTTGTAACATTTCCCATAACAAACAAAAGCCAGATGTATGTGGCTGTTAGTGGGTTTTTTGTGCAGTGGGAAAGGGACTTTAAAGTGACTCTGCAGTTAAACTGGGCCAGTTTTGATGGAGGTTATCCCTTCACCATGACCACAAAACCTAGCTGGGATATTATTTAACGTCTCCTCATACTATATGTTTGTTTTAAATGTTTATTTTAAACACATTTCCTGTTTAAAATTATGTGTTTGTCTTTCTCCATCTTTGCCCATATGGGAAACTTATACACAAATGTAGACCAAATAAAAACTCTTTTCTTATGAAGTAAACATCCAAATATCTGCTCCCTTTACTTTTTTATCAGGAGTTGCTTGTTAGCAGTACTTTTCACTCTTGTGGTTTCTTTTTGTGTGTTGCTTATGTGGACTGTTTAATGGGCCTAGTTGGCTATTTCAGAGGTATTTGGGGAAAAAATGTTGTGTTAGTCATTAAGTCCAATTTCTAGCTTTGGATTATTATGATAAAACATTCCTCATTGGTAAGTAAATCTACTTTCTGCCGTCATCGATTTTTAAATGTCATGAAAAAGCAGTACATTAATTCTTATATGGCATATTTTGCATATTCAAATGTTACCAAAGCCTCCAAGCAAAACTTATTCATTGTCAAAATGTTAATAAACCGAAGTAATGCATGTACATTTTTAATGGCCTATTTTGCCTCTGTCCTATTTTCAAACCTCAGCGATTTTATAATTAACATTCACATACTGTTACTCGGTGTCATTACTTAAACTGCAAATGGTCCTCATTTCATTATAAACTAAATTAAAGGATAACACTGGTGGGGTTTTTGGGGGTTTTTTTATTGTCGCAGCTGGCTTTTTCAACAATGAATGGTTGAAACAAACATGCAAATGATTGTATTATGTATTTACCATGGAAAAATATGCAAAATTTTGCCTGGACTCAAAAGAAATGGCTACATATAGAATGTTTGCTTCAAATATACTTGTCATTTTAAAGTCAACGACATACATTACACTTAATGTGCTGGATATAAGTATGCAGCCCCTTTTCACTCCCAACTCGTCAAATACAGCCGCTTTGTCTGTGATCTTAGCGTCAGAGACTCACACGCAAATGAACCTTTTGTGGCGGTGTGATAAGCACCGGGCGGAGCCAATCGTTGACACAGCGTGCAACAACCTAACTAGTAAAATACCACTGCTTTGTCAGTGGCTGTCAGACACCAATGCACACAGACACCTTTTGGGGCAGTATGATGCACAAAACTTGGTGGCACTTTATAAAATACTGCCAGCAACTACTGCAGTATAAAGAACAAGAAAGTCTTTAGGAAGGAAGAAAAGGTGAATCGGTCAAACAAACTCCGGACATTCACCTGTGAGCCTACTGTTCGCTTCTAGTGCGAAACCAAAAGTCAATGAATTTCAATAAAAACATAGTGTGCTGGCATGTATAGCATGCTACACTAGTGAGGTAAGACATGTGACATTACATGACAACCATGACTCTCTTTTCTAAACCTAACCACGTACTTCTGTTGCCTAAAACTAAGGAAGTAAACCTAAAAACAAAGGACACAATGCATGTAACAAGCATAAATTGACATGCCATCCGTGAATGACCAAAACTGATGTAGGAGGTACCAAGCGCCTCATATTTTTGACTTGTAGGTGTAGTGACAAAGCAGTAATATTTGACGAGTTGGGACGAGAACTGGTTGGAGTATGACTTGAACATGAAAACAGGCCATCAATGTTTGCCTTAAATTTGTCAAAAATAAAAATAATTGTCATATTTTAAAACACTATAATTGTAATTGTATATTGTAGACTTCATTGACAGATTAGACATGATTACTCATTTGCGTAACTGCGTGTCGCAATTCGACATTTTATATCCAATAATATAATTGTGCAAAACAAAGCTTAAAATGTTTTCATTTTGTAAGGTGAAGTGTCGTTTCATAGTATAACATTACAATCTAAGGATTGCTGTATAGGATTTTGACATCAAATAATTACTAAAAGTTAATAAAAAAAATGTTTTCAATGGGACAGGAGAAGTGATGATAACTGGAGATAAAAACTCAAAAATAAAAATCTGTATGGTGAATTTCAAAGCAAACCATATACACACAAAGGCTTCAACAATGTGACATCACATGGGTGAAAGAGCAGAGGTAATAAAAACAAATAGAAATGCTATTTTTGTATATACCACATATGAAAGCACACATACACACACACACACACACACACACACACACAAAAGTCTTTGATCACATTGATCATGTCAAAGTAAAACACAGAAATGACAAGTGAAAGCATGAAAACACTGACAGAATACGATGCACGAGACGTTCCATGCCAACGTGTTATTTTACAATGATCAGATGAATCTTGTGAGCGAATAAAGTCCAAAGATCTATTATTGTTTTTAGCCCTGAATTTGCTGTGAAAACTTTCACAAAGTTTTTTTTAAAACAATTTCAAATAAAGTCTAATTTGTGAAGTGCTTTGTAAATTAACAGCATTTGGTATAGAACATTTAGTGGGACATTACAAAGAGATAGATACTGCAGAGAAAACATAAGCAGCACACCAAACTAAACTGTGTAGTACCTGTCTGTCTATGTGACAGTGTCCAAACTGAAACGTTCGAAAAGAAAAGAAGGTTAACAGATTACAGTGAGAAACATCTGTTAAGTGTCACACAAAAAAATATGAGACGTGTCAACCAAAAAGAGGCAACACCACAGTGAATCACTCTAACCTGAGTGAATGCTACATGCTAACAACGTAACAAGGAGCTCATTTAACAAGAAATTCAAGTATTAGAGGAAGGCGTTGCTCTAACTGCTGACTTTAACTAATTAAAGGTGCATTTATCAAAATTTGGCCATTAAAGGAGCAGATAAAAACATGTTGACTGACACTGCAAGCCTTATAGAGTGCTGCAGGGATGAAGTTTATTTGTAGGTCAACCCAGAAGTTGCATTAGTTCCCTCATCAAAAGCATATGGGATATTTTGTTTGGATTTTGGATCATTGCAGAAAATACACTCTGTGGCAAACAAACATTTCTGATACTTTCTGGTTTGTGCAGCAACATAATCTTCACTAATAAACACCAGTTTTGTGATTTTGAACACAGTCGCCAGAAGTAAAAAGCTAATGTTTGGCTAAAAATGAACACCACAGTCACATGACTTCAACATCACCACATCAAGACATAAAGTCATGTTTCATTACAAAAGTACTTATTTAACTTCCTTGTAACTGTATTGTATTGAATGTATTATAACAGCGGTGTAATCGACTTTATAATATGACAATAGCTCCTTTATTTAACTTCATTGTGACTGCAGTTCATTCAATCATTTTGTATTTTAGTAGTGAACATTAGTTCAGAGGACATTTAAAAAATGTATATATATCGTGTTTTGTGATATAGCCTTAAAATATTCCAGTATTATTTTAAAGCCATATCACCCAGCCCTTCTTAAAAGGTGATATTGTGTTCACAACTTCCTGTTGTTCCCAAAGTTGTTCCCAAATCATTCAGTGCAGGTTTAAGGACTTTCAATGAGTCTTTTTGTAAATTATGCAGCAGTGCAGCAACAGGAGGAGGTGCACAGTTTTAACCAGCAGCATCACTATGCTGTTGCTAGCAGTTGGTTCACCAGTAAGATTAATATATGCTGCAATTTATCTGCTGAGATTTTCTTTGCTGCTTCTCACCTCTCAACATTTTAACATAATATAACCATAGTTAACCAAAGCCACCAAAAAACTTAATGTTGAGGACTTCAGGGCTTCCTATTGGTATCAACTAAATAGTACAACACCTTCTAATACGCACATTGGCTACATTTTATGCCAGGTTTCTGTTTCTGTCCATGTTTGCTTACTGGCATTATTTAGTGATGCTGCGTTCACTGTACTCAGAGCTCGGGGAACAAACAACCTCTGATTTGGAAAAGTGCCATGAAACAGCCACTCAAGTCAGGATTCCAAATCAGAGACTCGGGAATGATCCATGTAAACTGAGTCGATCAGACTGATGTCACAGCAATATGGCAGTGCACACGGTGAACGGTGTGCAGAATTACCCGTCAATTTTTATTTTTACGTAGAGTTTGTGTCATGAAAAATGCTATAACAACTTTGTAATGGCATTTCCATTCAGTTGATTTGTGTTTGATAGAAGTCTTTGCGAGCATGTACCAGCCTCCTAGTCTACTCCTCCCACCCTAAATCAATGAATTTGCATGTAGCCTACTATAAGATCTAAAAATCGGCAAAAAGTTTTCTATGGGAGGTGGGGTGTCTGGAGCTGTGGTAGCTCATGTAGGTCCTCAGTTCCCTGCGGGCATCCATGTTTTCCAGAGCAGATGCACAGGAATGCATTTAGATGGTGAGTCAAAAAAACAACACGAAATTATCGACTTCCGCCTTGCAATGGAACGCAGCATGAAACTCAAATGGAACTGAGACGTAATTAAAGTAATGAACCACACCTGAGAATTTTAAAGTGAAAACCCACAGCAAAATACGTTGTGTAAAAACAGACCTTTTCACATTATTCCTCAAATTCAAAGTTAAATTTGGGCGAACGTCAACATAAAAATACAAAATAGAGACAAAAAAGTAAACACTCTAATCATAAACATTGAAAGTTACAAAAAAAGGAAGAAATATTTCTTTGCTTGTGATCACCCACCCACCCACTGTGTCTCCAGTCACTCCACTGAGTCTCAGTGGCATCCTGCAGATTAAAGCCTTGGCTCCTTTGTCTCTAGCTTGGTGGAGATTTACTGCTCGCTAATCCATGGACCGCCCAAGGTCAGGAGAAAAACATATGCATGTGCTGTTTTTGTTTTTAAGGTTTGATTTTGCTCGTTTTTAACACCGCTGCACTGCTGATCGTACACCTAAGAGATCCAGATTCTCCCACTGTTCTTCCAAAGAAAGCCTCGCACTGGAGAAATGCGTTCACTCTTTCCGCACAAGTTGTTCCCCTCTGTCATAACACATTTTAGCGTAGATATGTGCTACAGGGGCAGGCTGACAGCAAGGCCCAAGGAGTGCAGACACACACACACACACACACACACATTCTGGTTCGGCATACCTCTGGGGGAGCTGGCCACAAATTACACACAAAAAAATCCCCAAACCTAATTTCAACCAAACCCCATTACAAGAAGAAGTCATTATAGCTCACACCAGTTAGCTGGTGTGTATCCAATACCGTCGCCTGAATGTGGTTCATGACAGAAAGACACAACGCTGCTGGTTCTGTTTCACAGCTAGCTGTCCAGTGTCATAACTCTCCAGTCAGTACTGTCACTTCCAATTGGATCTAATAATACAGAAAGGCCAAAGGATCACTGACACCCAAATGTCCAAAAATACAAGATCTCTGTCAGTGTTTAATTCGTTTTAGCTTTCAAACTGGTTAACTGTCTTACACCTGGACAGCATACTGTGCACTAATTGGCCGAAATGAGTCCCATTTGTCTCAGTAGCAAAATAAGCTATAGAGCGAAAACTACATGTAAAACAATAAAGTAAAGATAAAGAAATATAATCTACTGTGATGTTTATTGTGTTTTGGATAAAATTAAGGTCTAAGACTTTAATAAAAAGCGGTAGATGGAAACCATTACAGTAAAGAAAAACTATTCTATTTTAATCCATTTTACCAAAATACATCAAAAAATCCTCTCTGCTTAGGATTTTCAGTGATTAGTTAGGGACTGTTCACTATTTATGAGAGAGGAGGGGTTGGTGCAAAACGGGGAGACACTTCAAATAATTTTATAAGCACTAGGGAGGGAGTTATGCACACTTAACTTGAAATGGTTGTGTTGCAACTGGAAATTAACCCTTTGACACCTGTATAAATTGGTTTGATTTCTTTCAAAAATATGGGAAGAACGCAATGAGCAAGGTAAGAACAAATGAGCCAAAAATTAGCAAGGAATTAGTAAAAAGGTACAGGAAAACTACCTGAAAGTCAGTAACAAAACACATACACAAAAAACACTTAAAAAATGAAAGAGAAAATTAAAAAAGTGCTTAAAAATAAAAAAAATAATAATAATTTTAAATGTGTAATTATGAGAATTATAAATAGCTTCTCCCATGATTTTTGCTTTCATTTTGTTATCCTAGCATTTTAAAAACAATGTTCTAACTAACTAATTTTTGCAATTTCGGACCATTTCTTAAGAAAATGCCTGTTTTCCCATGTTTTGAAAGAAACTGCACCACAGTTGAAAGATTTAAATTCTTGTGAAAGGTGTCTGAAAGCAGCACAAGAAGGGGGAGGCTTAGGGAAAAATACCAGTAGATCTGGAGAGGTCTAATATAGAATTAACCCCTAAGTCGCATCCCATCCACACTCCTACTCTGATAAATAAAGCACAGTCCCTAATGCCTGTGCCATTAAGTCGACACTGGAAATCAGAAGATGATGCAAAGTCTTTTAAAAATGCATCCAGTAGTCTTAATTAGACCCAGCTTGAGGTTTGCTTGGCCTCCAGTCCAACACTCAGATTCTGTTGGTTAATATTACACATTAAATGCTCATTAAAGGCTAAAAGACATCAGCAGCAAAGCCTAATAGTTTCATTTCAAACCAATCTGTAGCCCAAAGCGGAATGGTGGTGGAAAATATCAAAGACATTAGTCTGAGATCATCTGAGCTGACATTAGTCTAAATGCTTTTAAACATAATTAGCATATTCAGATCATACTTTACTTGCGTTCGCATTAAGACTGTAGAAAGTACCCCAAAAGACATATTTCAAAAACACATTTGATGCATTTTTAAGTAAGACTTCCAGTGTTCTTATGTAATCAGTACATTTAATGATTATAGTAACATGCTGTCTTTTTCGATCACCGTGCACTCCTGCAGGGACTCCCAATTGCGAGGAGGAGCTCTGTCAGAAAATACTGACATTCTGCAAATTATAACACTAATTCAATTAATGGTTTTGACACTCAAGTAGTTTTTTGGCGACGTAACTGCATCGAAAAGACGAACTTTTTAACGCACATGAAGATGAGCTGTCACTAATTAGTCTAAATGTGGTTAATTAGTTGATTGGCTCGCAGGCGGACAGACAATTCATGTGCACGTTTCAAATATAGAATTAATGTTTAAATATTATCACAGTACCATATTAATCATGATCCTTACCGTTCGACCGTCTGACAATATTCTCCAAAAAAGTATTCTGAGGGGCCACAAGTCCCCTCCGACCCCCCGCCATCCTGCCGCTTCACTCAGTGCTCTGCAGGTGAATCTTCACTCCTCCATCTGCGGCTGCTGGTCTTCATGGTGTCCCTCCGGCTCTGAGACGCGGTGTGGATGTCTTGGAGAAGAGGAGCGGGTTTGTCTGCTCTGCTCATCGGCTACCTCCTCAGCCCGGTGCGGTGCGTTGGCGCCTCTTTACGCACCTCATCATCCAGGAGACGACCAGCACCTCCTCCTGGTCCGCGCAGGAGGGGCCGCGGCTCTGCTCCTCCGCATGGGTCACTGACAGGACCTGCAGCTCCATCTGCTGGACGAAACAATGTGCAAACCCATAATTCAACTCCATGAGATGTAGCAGGATTAAGAGCACATTTTAATACTATGATTTAAAAATGACTAATAAATCGATCTTGTACTTTGTACCTTATAATTCCGCTCCTACTCTGAATAAAGTCAATGTACCGTACTAAAGTTACATTTTAAGGTACTTTTACTTGAGATTTTTTTTCTTTTATTCTGTCACTTTTAAGTTTTTTCTTCTAATTTTTTTTTCTTTTAACATACATTTTATACTGTCTCAATCCTGCTTATCTTTTTTATTATTATTATTTCATTATTATTAAGGACATTTTCTGTTTACTGCTTTTATTTTGATAATGTATTTTTCTGACACATTTCTGCCTCTAATCTGGTTTAATTCCACCTTTTTCTTGTTGCTTTAGTTACTTTACAAATTCAGATTTTTTAATTAAAACGTGATAAATTAAATTACGTAGCGGTTTATAGCTGAAATGATAAGTCATTGATCAGTTTGTTGTTTACTGCACTAAAGTTTTCTGTTTGGTTCAGTGGTAAAGATTTATAACACCAGACATGCAGACAACCATGTCATGAAGCATTTTGGCAAAAAGAAAATTGAAAAAGATGAATGAAATTAGATAAAAACATTTGTGGCACTTAAGACCTCATAAATCCAAATTTAAGGTTATTTAACCACTTTTAAGGCCTCATTTTTATAAAACTAATTTTAAAACATTTTTTAAGGACCCGCAGACCCCCTCAAACTGTACTCATTTCAGATTGGCGTTTGTAACCAAACTGAAAAAAGCAGTTGGGAAAGACTCCTGACCTGTGGAGGATTGTTAGAAAGCTTTTTTCCCAGATTAATCACTTACAGTCAAGTTCTTGAAACGGGTGTCCCACAAGAGCAGCGATATTGAAACGTGGATTTTTTTTCCCCTCGACTCCTGCAGTAGAGCTGGCTCTTTCAAAGACCTGCCTTTTCCCCACCAGCTCATTAATCCTGTTCAATTATTTTGGACCCTGTGGTGCCTAAAGTGAGACAGACCTCAGATAATTCCTCAGGTGACAACATTTCCATCAAAATTAAACAAATGAACAGTGTTAAAAATAGTCTAAGGGGGAAAAAAGGTCATGAAAAGTTTCTCCGCTGGTTTTCTATCCACTCAGTTTGTTCAAATCAGACTGGAAGACTGTGTGGAAAGCAGCAGGGCTTTTTCTGTGTGCTGGTGGATATTGCAGTTTTGTGTATAACCAATTTAAAAGGTTGCAAACAGCTGAGCCATGCTGTTGTTTGTCCACTTAGTTGTGCTCACATTGGTTCATGGCTGGCAAGGGACAGTGTTACCAATAAAGGACAAATAAAGGCCCATGTTCATGGCTCCATATAAAGGCTGGTGAATGCTGAGTCAGTGTTTGCGTTGCGTTTTATGGTTCACGCACCTTCTGGCTTTCTAATAACTCCCTTCAATCCTTAAAAGGAAATGAGAGTCAAGTGCAGCGGGATTACCTCCTTGCTATTCCTGTAGTTATGTAATAAAAAAAGGGTCATGTAATAGCAATAATAATTTGGCAAACAATTCATTAACACAGTATCTTGCATGTGAACAGATTGGGGATGGAAACTTAAATGAGGGTCAAATTCCTGCATAATTCACTGATAACCACTGACTAATATGTTGTAACATCAGCACAGTGTATTTTAGCCAAACAAAAACATTACTAAGAGTTTAGAGTATCACAGGGCTCCCAAAAATGGTAAAATGTTACATTTTATAAGAATCCATTAATGAAGCAAGCACATTTCCATGAACCTTGGAAAATGTATTCCTTCCTGGATTTTCTAACTTCAAAGGGATTAAACATTTGACACAAAGACACAAAATTGGGCTTACTGACAGTCACATCCCTAAAATGTAAAACAGCAGAATGCATCCTGCTATATTACAGTGAATTAACCCTTTGTAAAGTTACATAATTTTGCCCCAGCCTCCCCAGACTATTTATATAATTCCTCCAACATTTCCCTCATGCAACACACTTCAGCAAGTTCATATAATTATTGAGATTTTGAGGCCGTTGGGAGGCTGTTTTCTCAACTTGAAAGTGTATTTTGTTAATGAGAGCTAAAATAAGGACCAAAAAAATCAGATGTAGAATGTTAAGCTGTTTTTATCCGATGAGCTGCACTGAATGTGGAGCAATTATATTCCTGTGCAGAACCAAAAACACCCAGTTTACAGATTTGTTTCGTGGAGGCAGATGGAGTCAAAATTGTGGATGTGTTTGACAACTTTTCATGGTAGCTTTTCAGCTGACACACAAAGTCCTGCTTCCCATTAATAGACACAATGAAACCGAGCTTCCTTGCACACACAAACACGTGATAGTCACATTGTAGCGACAGTCTTTGCACATTATTTCTCCGCTCACGTTAACTCGACCAATTCTTGGTGATCTTGAGATGACTCAGGTGATCTGTGATATTCTTGTGCTCAGGAAAATTGGCAAATTTGGCCTCTTTGATATTGAGCCAGTTCTGGGCCCTGCGCTCTGCAGCGTGCTTGTACTCCTGCTCCGGAGTCAAGTATGGCCGGCTGATCCAGTATTCGTTCTCGGCCTCACGCTCCAGATGCTTCACCGTATTGCGCTTCATCTGCCATGTAACCTTTCGTGGGCGGCGATACTTTCCGATCCACTGCTTCCCGGGGATGCCTTTCCGCAGCAGGGTGAGGGTGAGGAACATGGTGGCAACTTATTTCTGAAAAAGACAAATAAAATAACATAAAACTTATGCCTTTTAGATGGTGAAAGTAGAGAAATGACATGAAATGACAGCGAGAGAAGCAACAAAAGTTGGATTTCAACCAGATATTGTGGTTCATGGTCATCAGCTTAACCCCGCAGACACTGGGGCCTTGGATTGAACTCTGTGCAAAGTAACCAAGGCTTGATAACTTTGCAGCCCAAAGCTAATGCGTCGCCTTCCTCACTGCACCTTTGGACTGTAAGTAATGTGCAACAATAAGTAACAGAAAAGTAATGGAGATGTTGATCAAGTGCAGTCTGAAATCACCCACACAGCTGAGGAGGTCTTATTGGTCAAGGTAAATGAAACCGCTCGTGTGGATGTGTGAACGGCCTTTCAGAAACCCCAAAGACATTAAAAAACATCCTGCAAAATAAAATAAAGCAAATTAAACACACAAGAAGAGAAATAAAATCACTCCCCAGCTTGATTTCTGTGAGGCTCGGGACTGTCATTCTAAGCTAAAATTAAAATAAACATCATAAATATAGAGTGGTGCAGGAATGAGTCCTGGAAACCCAGAAATAAGTTAGCATATTAGCCCTCGATATGTCAGAGTCAACAGGTTTTTGGTTTGATTTCTGAAATAGAGTCTGTGGTTATCACAAGCTTAATAATAATAATAATAATAATAATAATAGTACATTTATTTACAGAGCACTTTTCAAGGTACTCAAAGACACTTTACAAAAGTTAAAAAAAAAACATAAAATAGAATACACTAAAATACACAATAAAATACAACATTTAAGTTCAGAAACCTTCACGTTTTGCTCTCAAACTAAAAAATTCAACAAAAACATGTTAGTAAATATCCCACACACATAAACTTTGAAGCTTTTATGTGTCTTGAAAAAGGTGGTGCCAATGAGTTGCTAACTGAGACTAGTGTTGCAGCGATATACCGGTTTTCAGGTATACAGTGACATGAAAGTTGAAGATTACTCAGTGAACATTTGCTTATCTACAATATTGAAAAAGAAATTGCAACTAGAAAGAGAATCACGCCTTTATTTTAGCTGTTTTCAAAAGTGAGACTTTTTACACATACTTTTATCACAAAAAAAGGTTTTAAGTCTTAATTATAGCGATAAAATCTAATCTAATCTAAGCTTTTTATTTCTGGTGATTGCATTTATACTTAAAAAAATCATAAGTGAAATTCATTGTGAAGATTATCTTGCTGAACAAAACCTGTAAGCATCCTGAAGAAATCCCATATGCGTTTTGACAAGGGAATCAAGGCAACAGTGACCTACAAAAAAATAACGTCAGCCCTGCAACACTATTATCAAAGAGTTTTACCACTGTAAAATGCTATCCTATGCCCTTGACATTGACTCTTTCTGGATTACTGTTCCTTGTTTACTACGACCAGAGAGGAATTTGACCCATTTGTGAATCTCTGCATATTAAAAGTCTGAGTTTCTTCAGTTCTGGTGTGTAAATTCTGCAGAAAGTCAGATAAAATACAGTGGACAGACAACAACCCTGTAGAGAACTGAACAAAAAAACTGAAAAAGAAAATAACTAAAAAAAACTGTAAGAGTGCATCTAAGATTAATCTCTACTTCATGAGGCGGTGAACTGTATTTAAAGCATTGATTGGGGTACTTACTGTCGACCTCTGCCACACCAATGAGTCATGGGTTACAGTTTAATGGAAGTGCATGACAGTGACATCATGTCAACAGCTTTATCTCCCCGGGAAAAAGTCAAAAGTGTAACTGTTAAAACTGCTTCTAATCAGTAGTTTTTATTAACACATGACAACATCAGTTTTGGTTCTCTATTACTGCTCTCGTCGTGTTGGTTTTGGCCACAGCAGGCAGCCGTTTTCAACTGATAAAACTCTTTAAAAAAATAAATAAATAAATAACCTATACACTACCTGCTGACCAACAAACAGCAGATAAACACATTTAGAAACTAGCTGGTTAACACAGCGGAGCATTTGTCAGCTAAAGAGACAGATATTTACCTAAGGAACTTAAAAGGAGAGCGAATATTGGAACTAACTATTGGACTAAAGCAATGTTGTTGGTCTAAATGAAAAGCCTAGATACACACATTTCCACGCAGTTGTGGGTAGAGAGGAACAAGGTTCATTTACTTTGGATGAAACAGATCGATCTCCTGTATTCTTCATATGTCTGGGCTATGGGGCAGGGTGGCAAGAGAAGCCTTTTCATGTGCCATGCTGATGAACTCCTACCCAAAAAGACTGAATGTTGTAATAAAACCAAAAGGCGCTTCAATAAAATATTAGTTTAAGGGTGTGCACACTTATGCAATGACATTATTTTATTTTTTTATTTTTATATTCATCCCCTTAAATGATTTCAGTTTGTTTCTCAATTGCATTGAGCAGGTTATAGGTCTTATTTTTTACACCAAGAAAAACTTGCATTTAAAACAGGGGTGTGTGGACTTTTTATATCCACTGTAAATTCACCAGGAGGCCTGAAACGGGACACTCCAAATGAATATTAATGTTGCTCCATGTCTGCTGGATGTGTAAATAAGTAATTGTTTGCTCACAAGGCTGCCATTCAAACTCTGAAAGTGATAATAATGCCAGTGTTGTTTTCACAACATTTTTTCCATTGCATCCAAGTTGCTAAAGAGATTAGTTATTGTAGGTTAAACAAATAGTTGATTAAATAACTGGCAATACATAAATTTGATTTTCATACAAACACTAAAATAATTAGAACAACTACATTTGGGTATTTTAGACCCTTTTAACAGCAAACATTTTACTTAAAATAGCAGCAGAAGCATGGGTGTAAATGATAACAAAAACGTTGACGCATATACATTAAAGTGTCAGCCATATCAGTGAACTATGATACACAATATCTGGGTCCTGGAGCTGAAAACTTCAATCAATTACAACCTCAAGATTATTAAATACACCTGTGCTTTTCCTGCAACTTAGGGAACAATGTCAATGTATTGCAAATGTTATATATGTTGCAGACAAAATATTTTGTAACCACATGGTTAGAAAAGTATTCAGCGTATCTGGGAATACATCAACATGTTTTTAAATGATGTTCTTGGTTTTTCAAAGACAACTGGGTATCAGAACATCTGATCAGCCATGTGATTCAGACTTTATGGTTATTATACACAAGAGCTTATATCCAGTTCATCCATATGTCAGGAAAAAAAAGGTATCGGGTATTAAATTATGATGTCTTATATGTTATGATACCCAGCAGTATGTAGGTCTGTTTTAATTTAATTTACTAAATCCTTACCAGCTGCAACATTAAAGAAATGCACACATCAATGCATCAATAATTATAATCCAGAAATGTAATATATTATTCTGAAACTGACCATTATGCACATTAAGTACTTTTACTTTGGGCACTTCAATGCTGATATTTGTATTTTAAAGTAAGCAAAACTTCAGATGCAAAACTTTTATTTACTTCTACATCGTGGTATTGCTATTTTTACGTTAGGATGTGTGCAATTAACCATTATACTAAATTTGTCATTGAAACTGGCAGTCAAATAGAGTAACGTTAACGTTACTTTATCTTCCACCATCATTAGTTACGTTAGTGAGACATTATGTCGCCTCACGTTACCCCGCAGACGCTTTATTTATATACATGAGGGTCCGTTACACTCACAGTCAACATATGACCCTAGATTTACAACAACAGTGATAATGAGTGTGCAAAAAGCTACTTTATAGTAATTTATTTTTGCTAACATTAGCTAAGCGGTCGTGTGCAATGTGAAGCTAACGTTAGCTTAGCTGTAGGCTAATCTTACAGACCAAGGACAGATTAAAACAATGCGTCATATAATACTCCGAACAGACATAAATCTGTAAGACGTGTGGTTTTTTTCTTACCTCAACTTTTAACTATAAATGTTGCGCACTTTTCGACTTCAAGGTGGAGAAAAAAACGTACAAAATCAGGATTAAACAGTCGAAGCTAAAATGTGACAGACAGCGGTTGGGGACGTTGATAGTGCATCCGGGTCATCTACGGCGCAGAAGAAGGCTCAAATGTATTCGAAACGAAAAGCGAACATTTTCAGAAATTCCACCCACATCTTTTAGGAAATAAATTATAACATCATCAATACTTTTGTTAGCCATAGGTGATGGACTTATTGCTGTACTTTGATCTCAAATTTATTTTTTTCCATTTTAAAGTTTACTAATAAAAAGTCAGGTTGAATTTTGGGTAAATAAAATAAAACAATAATGCAAAACAAATAAATTAAAGTGCACATATGTCCCTTTCTTTTGGTTATTTTCTGTAAATGGTGCCAGGTGCTTTGTGTCTGTTTGTTTTATTATAGCCTATTATTGTAAAAATAATAAGAAAAAAATGTTTTTAAAAAGTACACATACTGTAAATAACAATAAAAATATCTTATTAATATATGTAAATAGTCTTAAACTTAAATTGGTACATATAAGTTCTCTAAATTTGTACAGTCTTGACATGGTATGTCACGAATATATTTGTTAATAAAGATTTAAGTGAAAAACTTTTTTTTACAATCTGAAATCTCCTTGCAGTTTTTTGAAAAATTTAGAATCATATTTTCAGGAATTTACATGACAACGAAAATTTTTACCAAAAACTTTTTAAAGGAAGATCTGGCTTTAATTAAGTTCTAAATGTTTACATCTTGTAGTGGTATGGTAGCCTCGTAGGACAAGCCTGCACATAGACCTATACCCAAAAAAAAATCGTGTGTGCCATTACAACAATAATACAACACTTTCTAAAATGCACTTTTGTATATTTACATCGCTGAAACTATCACAGAAGCCGAGAGCCCTTAAACATTAAGAAGAAATCATTTGTTCATTTGAAATCATTTGAAATCAGTTTTGTGCCCTTAGCCACACTGTATTTTGTTGTTGTGATGTTCTTGTTCTTTTTGTAATACTCTGTTTTTAAGTGTTGCTTATTTTTGAGTGATTGATTTTGTGCATCCTGTGAAAGCAAATTTCCCCTGAAGAGGAAAATAAAGAATTATAACGAAGCATGTAAGTAGTGCTAGTAGCTCTACCCATGTAGATAACCTGTTACCGCTGCAGCCCGTGAAACACATGAATATGGGTTTTGTCCTGAATCTCTGCTCCAGATTCAGGGTTCCTCCCACTTTGGGGCAGAGGTCACATGCTTCCCAGTGCATTTCCTCATTATTCATGTAGTGTCTATGCAGCTGCACAAAGTCAAGATGTTTGTCTTTACTGACTCTCTGTTTCACCTTGCTTTTACTGTGAGCTCATGTAACTGTACAAGGTTATCAGATCTGTGATTTCCGACACTTGCACTTTGCCCATCCATAACCATTGTGCACTAAACTGTTGCAATATTGAGTATGACTCTTAATTTTTCCATAATATAGGTGTAGCATTTGGCCATACAGGCATTTCAAAAAGCTGGGAATACCTGGACCAAGACCTCTTCCTTTTATTGGAACAATGCAGTACTTTAGGAAGGAAAGGTGCGCCTATGAATAAACACAAACCTTAGAGACTGCAGGCTGAGTAGTTCGTTGATTTGGGAAGTGAGAGTTAGAGTCGAGGGTCTTCGTAATGCCCTGATCATGTGTACATTTGCTGAAAATGAATACATTTAAGAAAACATGAGTCAGCAGTGTCAGTCATCTGCTCATTGCTTGACTTATCTTAATGTGTAGGATTTGGGGGGCTTATGTTATATTTGCAGGTATGGAATGAAACATTCATATATAAAGATTTTATTTGCACATTTCAGAGGATCAAAGTGTTAGTATTGCAAAGCCACTGAAGTTATGGCCTGCATTTGAATGTTCAATAAAAGTCTTTGAATACTCAGTGAAAAGAAATTACTTTGGATTTCTGAAAGTCATTCACCAGCGACCATATTCAATATTATCTCTAATATTCAGAAAATACAGAATCATTTTTATACATTTATTTACAAGAAGATAAATAATAGACTGGGAAGAGAAACACAATCAGGAATGATAAGACACCCAAACAGGTGACGCAACAGCCTTTGAATAATTTGGGCCTCAACATGCCTCACAGCTTGATTCAGAAGTGACCAGGTCTCTCCTTCCTGCTCCTCGCTCAGCAGGCGATTGGTCTCAGGCTCAGAGGAAGCAAACCTGTCAGCCAGCATGTTGCCATAGTAACTGACTCATTGACTGATGTGAAACGGAAAACTCAGAGTTTCCCTCATCTCAGGCTTAACATACTTCGAGTTTTCACTAAATCTGCTTTCTGAAATAGGGCCCTGCTTAAACTAGCTCTATCTCCCAATCAGGCCTCAAGTAATTCCACTAAGTCTAAATCATTTAATCAAGGCTGACTCAGGACAGGTTTGCATAGTCTGCTTTGTGTTCACATCTCAAGTGCATAAGAAGCCCACATGAATGGCTGGGCGAAAAGATGCTCAAATGAGTCAGAAAGAGGGGAAAAAAATTAGAGCACTGTTTTATTTTTTAATAAATGCTGCTGAAAGAGATTTATGAAGAATAAAGCAATATTTACGTGGCGGGGTGTGGAGGACAGTCTGGGGAGAGATGCTGTCAGACTAAATGTAGATAAATTATACAAACCTACTTATTTTCTACTTGTATTTGATGATGAATGAACAGTCAGATAGGCTTTGGCTGTATTGAGTAGGCTAGATAATTGTGTTTAAAATGATTGTGTGGGCTTACTTAGGAGAAGACATAAATACACTGCACGTGCTGTTAAAAGAAAAATCGGTGTAAAAATAACACCATTATAAAGGTGATTATTCTTTTAGATGAATGAGGAGGATGCCCAGGTATTAAATCTCCTCTTTTCTCTGGCGTTTGACACCATGTAGCATGTTGATTTTACGACTTTATGTGTATGTGCATATTTTTATATTGTTATTATTATCTTGTGCAGGCAGTGCACTTTATTTATTTTATGTGTTTTTATTTGTGTTTTTATCTTATTTTATTTGATTTTATCTGATTTTTTTATTCTATAGTGTATTATTTATTTATTGTGCTTTTTACCTTGCTGTTCAGCACTTTGTGTTTGTTAAAATCGTGCTATATAAATAAAGTGGATTGGATTGGATAAATCGCTGAGACTTATCTGCCATCTCACTGATGATGTAAATTATACGGTAACACAAAGATTATAATAACTCCCATAACCCACAGTAATGCAACCCTCGTGACAGAAACGCGATCATATAGCTCCTCCCAGGTAAGTAACAATTACAAAGGCACTTAAGGTTATTTCTACTTAAACCCCAGTCCTCGAGCTCCAGTCCTCGAGCTCCTCCCACCACCGGCCAGTTTAGATCGCTTGTTTTCCAGTGCATTTCCTCATTATTCACGCAGTGTTTGTCCAGCTCTCCCTCGACACACACTCAACATGTTTGTCTTTGCGTTATTTTCCGCGACCACCTGGACTTTACTGTGTCTCTGTTTCACCCTGCTTTTACTGTGAGTACTTTCATACTTTTAACGTGCGGGTGGCGATTTTTGGGGCTCATTTACTGCCACGATTCTTTGTTAAACTCTTACTAAACATGTATAACTCATATTTTTTATTACACAGGTATAGCACATGGCCGTACAGGATTTTCAAAAAACTGGGAATACGCGGACCAAGACCTCTGCCTTTTATTGGGACAATGCACCATTTCAGAAAGGTAAATAAGCAAAAACAAAACCTAGCAGATGTTTGGTTTGATAATTAAGAGAGAGATGAACATATTTATTATGTCCTTGTTACGTGTGAATTTGTTGACAATGAATGTCATATTTACTAAAACATAACTCAACAGTCTCATTACATGACTTATCTATAAGGAGTGTACCTGTGTGAGCCTCTGTGGTTTGGTGGCTTTAACACATTTGATGATATGATATGATATGATATGATATGATATGATATGATATGATATGATATGATATGATATGATATATTATATGATATGATATGATATGATATTCCTCCTAGGGAATCATTTCTTTTGACCAGGAGTGCAGAGCCAAGTATGGAGACGTCTGGGGGTGAGTAGCTGCTTCATCTTTTCAGGAAAATAACTGCAGTAAACATCAGTGGTGGAAGAAGTACTCAGATTCTTTACTTGAGTAAAAGTATGAGTACAAACAAGGAACCTGGTCCTAAAATAAATCAAAGGAGGTCATTAGAGGATTAATCTGACTGGACACAATTAAAAAAAGTTACGTATTACTTTTACTGTTTTCAAATTTCTGCTATATCATTTATATAGTTTTTCTTCTTTTGTCTTGCCACAAAACAGCAAGAAATAAATAAAGAATTACAAGAAAGTTACCTGAAAATAAGTAAATAAATTAATTAATTAAACACACACACAAGAAAATTGATATATGTATACATTTATTTTTATTTTTCTATATTTCTATTATTATTTCTATTTTTAAACATAGGATTATAATGATTTTGAATATATTTTTCAAAACATTTTCCCCTAGTCATTGAAAACTTTCTCATAATCACCCCCCCTTTCTTCAAAACTAATTTTCAGATCATCTTCTTCGTCACCTTTTACTAATTTCTTACAATTTTTGAGACACTTCTTGCCAAGTTGGTCATTGTCTTTTTGCCCCCATGTTTCTGAAAGAAATCAAACAAATTTGCTCAGGTTTCAAAGGGGTAAATAGCTTGTGAGAGGCATCTGAACGCAGCATAAAACAACTGATGTCGTACCAGGTTTTAAAGGGTTACATTGTTTCGGGAAACACAACCACTGGCAGTGTTTTGAGGTTTTTTTTACAAGCCAAAAATGTTGGGAAAAGCAATTTTTTACAAATCATTATTTTAATGTAAAATGTAAATCAGAGATAAAACCAGCAATGTTTCTGTCAATTAAAAAGTTAATTATTTCCAATTGAGTAAAATTATAAAAGTAGACAGTGGAAATACTTAAGTAAAGTACAACTACTTCAAAATTATACTTATGTACAATAGATCCTGAAGCTTAAAGTTTGTTAAGACTAAATTTTTAAAATAGCTTGTTTAACTGTTTTATAAACTTAATCTCTGTTTTTGGTCATTTTGGGATCTTTTTGATATAAAAATCTGCTCATACTTCACATTAATTACTGTGATGTTGTTGTTTTATGCAGGTTGTTTGAAGGGCGATCACCATGTATAATGGTGGCGGACCCTGAGATAATTAAAACTGTGTTGGTGAAGGAGTGCTACTCTACTTTTACCAACCGCAGGGTAAGAGACTCACCTTGTTGCATGTTATCACACACCTAAGAACATGAAAATTAAGCATATCATCTTCAGTAACATAATAATATGTCTTCAGCTGAGTCATTTTGTTGATTTATATCAAATTACGCAACTCTGGGAAGTCCTGTGCATCACTCTGCAGGGAAGTTGGGGCATATTGCAACACTTTCTGCGATGATGCAAGAATAACAAAGGTGGCAGGATACTTATCATGTGGCAGATAACTGTCTGTTTTTAGATCGATGTGCTGAGGAAAACCATAATATGGCCAATTTATCAGGCTGAGGAGGACCTCATAATTTCTAAGTACACTTATTTTGTAAGGGAAGAAAAGGCAGCTCAGTAAGCCTCGTTTGAATCACAATGTTTGGATTTCCTTCAGTTTACACAGAGTCAGAGATTTATGCTCAAAGATTAAGCCAGGCTGCACAAACAACTGGTTGGGCAGGTGAAAAAAAACAACGCTAACGTCTCTCGTCACTGTTTCACAAGTGACATGTGAGAATACAGGAATATGAGAAGACACATCTGTGGTTTTAGTAAGAAAATGTAGACTGATGCTGAGGCTCAAAAATGTCAAAAAAGGCAGTTTGACATCTCTATTAAGAAACCTCTTACGTCCGGATTGATACTGTAGGAGCCAAACATATCGCTGGAATAAGAAGACACTAAGTATAATTTACTGTGTGTATCTTGGTGTCTCTGTGCTGGTATCTGAGTGTATGAGTAGAAAAGTAATTTTCATCAGTTGTTTGAACATGGAGGGCCAAATGGTTCTTGACTAACATAGCTGCTAAAATGAGTGGGATGCATGCTGTCCCTTGGAGATTTAGGTTTTGTTGACCCATATTTAATTAACTAAAGAAAAACTGTTTGACTGAGAGGAAGTTCAGTTTATGTATAATATGATGATTCAGCTCTGATATTATTGGAGCATAGTTTTTTTTATATTGCACCTTTTAAAACAGAGTTTACAAAGTGGTTTGATAAGCAAAGCAAAAGCAGACATGGGATACATATTGGGCAATACGACAAAAGAAAAGCAAACAGTCCCACTGAACACAAGCGAGACGAAAGTAGGGTGGAGTTAGAATAAATTAAAACCAGAGGACAAATAATGCAAGATGCATGATGCATAATGTCAATATAAAATAATGGACCAAAAACAACAAAAGTATTAAAGCAATTAAACCCAAAATAAAAGAAAACAAACGTAAATAAAATAGGTAGAATAAATAAAAAATACAAATTAATAATAATAATAAAAATTTGTTGTGTTGTTTCAGAGGGAGAAATGTTGTCAGAAGAGAACTGTAAAACTCCTCCAAACTAGAATTTAAACATTTAGTGTACTCATGTTCACAGGAAAATATAATAGAGGGACCAATGGATGATGCAATTACAACAGTGAAAGATGAAAGATGGAAAAGAATACGGAGCACTTTGTCACCGTGCTTCACCAGCGGACGACTGAAACAGGTCAGTTTCAAGCTCTCAAAACCACATCTGCAACTGCTGCCTTTGACCAAGTGCTGCGATACAAATGCATTTCACTGTAAAATCTGACAAGCTGATTTTACTTTTAAAAAAGAAATCTAGTAAACCAATTACCTTGAAAATGTAAGTAAATTTAAACATAGGTCTTAAATCATGTTTACTTTATATCTAATTGTTAAGTTTACTTAAAATGTGTATGTACTTAATTTTGGAAGTTAAAAATTTGTGTAATTAAATTAGTCTTTCTAAGTAAACTAAGTATACTGAGCTATATATCTCTATTCTGCTGGTTGCAAACCAGTCAGTCATATTTGTATTTTCTTAAACATGTTAACAAAACAGAACTTGCAGATCTCATAACTTCATCATTGCCAAAAAGCCTCTTTGTTATAATTTATCTAAACCAGACTGACTTTGTTTACTGGAGTTGCTAACACTTACAACAAGGTACAACAACTTCACAAAATTTAGTTAATACAGCTGATTTTTAAGTAAAGTGAACAACACAAGACAAGAAGATAAACATACATTAAGAGTAATAGTTGTGTTTACTTACATTTTTCAAGGCAATCGGATTATTAATCTGTATTATTTTATGTGAAATCAACTTGTCATATATGTCTACATATATGTGTTCACAGTCTGAGACAAATTGTGATAGAAATAGAGATGTATACTTATATCAATATTAAACAAATGTTCACTTTTGAAGGTGTTTCCCATCGTTGCTCGCTATGCAGACCGACTCACTGAAAAACTTGGACAGACAAATTTGGATGAACCCGTCGATGTCAAACAGTATGTTGTTAATCTGCTATATGCCAGTATGTCATTTGCTCTGAAACAAATGAACACAGTAACGCTAAATCCACGTTTGTTCCTAACAGCAAACCGCCTCTCGTTTTTCTCTGCTGTAGATTCATGGCACCTTATAGTTTAGATGTTGTGACCAGCGCATCTTTCAGTGTCGAGGCAAACTCCATCAACAATCCAGAGGACCCCATTGTTGTTCATATCAAGAACATTCTTAACTTCAAAATGTGGCTCTTCTTTGTTATATGTAGGTTCTCCTTTTAATTGTGTTACAGGCAGACATCATTTAATCTCATCTGTACTTTGCTAATTATGATAAGCAACTCTTTGGTTTCCTTTTAGTGACATTTCCCTTTGCTGCACGTGTACTAAAGCTCCTGAAGATTGATTTGATGTCCAAAACCAGTATGGATTATTTCTACAACATCATCAAGAAATTTAAAGATGAGCATCGTGCAGAGGAATCTGTAAGTGTCCAAGTGAATATAGAAGTTGCTGAGAATTAAGGAAAGAGCTGTTTTATTGTTTTCTGTGTTGTTTTAGAATCGACCAGACTTCCTGCAGGTGATGGTTCAGAGCGAGATACCAGAAACAGACATAAAGAGTGAACAGGACCAGCCAAGCAAAGGTACGTTTGCACCTCGGTAGTAATTCATGAAGGCTGAAGCCTCACTGCTAGATGCTTTTAAACCAGGCGTGTCCAAAGTCTGACCCAGGGGCTTTGTGGCCTTCGAAACCAATTTTAAATGGCTTGACTTTCAAAATGTACTTAAAGGAATACAGAAAAGACAGAAAAAACAATACTGAATAAACACTAGAGTGATAACTAGGGGAGACTGTATTTTACAGAGGCGTAGGACTAAATTTCATCAAATGGTGGTGCCAGTTAGAGATATAACTTCTACTACTTAACCTTAAAAAAACAAACAGCCTCATAGATTGGTTGAAAACAAACCATGCATCCATACATAAACCAGTTTCTCCTCTGATGCTTGTTCCCAGGGGCTGTTTTGATTTGTAATGTGTTTTTTATTGTTTATTGTAGGTATTTCTGGTATTTTGATGTAATGTGTCCATTTATAATGTGTTGTCTGAGGACTACGGATGAAATTTAGCAATTGTTCTCATTCCGACATATTTACATTGATGCTTACTGCTATTATGTTGATTAATGTGCACTGTCCTAATACAATAAACTGAATTAAACTTAAAAAGACATGGACCACCACACAATATTGGTTAATTAAGCAATATCACTTTGCATTTTTTCCCCTCACCTCACAACAGCAGGACTTTAATACAGTTTGTTGACATGCATCATGTAGAAACTATGCACGCAGAAACAAAATTTTTATAAACAGAGAGTAAACGAATGAACAGTTACCTTCCAGCAGACATTTCCAGCTACTGAAGAGGTTTGTGTGCTCTTTCTCTCTCTCTTTGGCTTTGACCAGACGGATATTTACAGGAACAGCAAACTGTAAACCAAAGACAACAGAATCACATTAGACCTCACAACCATCCGTCATCAAAAGCTCCAGTAAAGGCACAGGGAGAGCGTACTGCAGGCTGACCACGATAAGTGGTAAATAAAACAATAATAAGTAAATAAATATTTAGAAATAATAAATAAAGTCTACTGACTTCCCAAAATGTTATGAACAAAATAAAATGACAGGAACCTGATGACATACAGTAACCGGCGGTGGGCCTACTCTCGGTTTGCAGAAACAGACAGGGCATATCAAAATGTATTTCAGCCACTTTAAAAAACAAACGGGGGGTGCCTAGTGGATTGGGCGGGCGTCCCATGTTTGGGGGCTGTGTCCTCACCGCAGCAGCAGCGGGTTCAATTCCGGTCTCGGCCCATTGCTGCATGTCATCCCCTCTCTCTCTCTCTCTCTCCCCCGTTCACACTCGTGTTGTCCTATCAATTAAAAGCAAAAACACCTAAAAAATATCTTTAAAAAAACAAAATCAGTATCAGTCAAAATGGACGCTGTATTTAGAGTATGCAGTATGGAAATAAAATAATTCAAATCACATAATTACTTGTATTGACAACTATTGGCAAGTAATGCCATGGATCATTAACCCTGCTGCATGAGGATGCAGACATGGACACAGCAAAGAGGCGTACAGTCGACAGTGAGGACCGCAGCTTTAGGAGCGGTGGAAACAGTAGCATTTGTCTGATATGGGATTAAAAAAACAGCCCTGCTCTGAGTACTGCTCCTTAAAGAGTAAATGTACTGTGTTCATTTGGTTTGAAGATAAATGTCAAAATTTCTCCACTTGCAGGTTTGACTGAGCACGAGATCCTTTCCCAGGCTTTTGTTTTCATCTTTGGTGGCTATGAAACCACCAGTGTCACTCTCACTTACATCCTCTACAATCTGGCCACCAACCCTGATGCGATGCAGACATTACAGGAGGAAATCGACGCCAGTGTACCGAAAGATGTACAGTAACTTTTCTGTTTTTTTTATGGGAAAAAGAAAAAAAATGGCATTTAGTAGCTTCATAAGTAGCTTCATAGGTCTATATTGTTCCAGTTCTCATCTGGTTATCTGGGTGTTTTATTCCTCCTTTACATTTTACTTCCAGGCTCCCATTTCATACGACCACGTGGTTGGTCTTCAGTACCTGGACCAGGTTATTTGTGAGTCAATGCGTTTGACTCCCACTGCGCCTCGGCTTGAGAGGATGTGCAAAAAAACTGTCCAGGTCCACGGAGTCACTATCCCTGAAGGAACGCTGGTTGGGATTCCTGTGCACATGTTACACATGGACCCAAACTACTGGAGCTCACCTGAGCTTTTCAGGCCAGAGAGGTAAAAGTACACTTAAATTCTGTCTTTATATGCATGAATCTGTGAGAGTTTTTTCTTCCTCTGCAGGAAAATGTAATGACTCAAATTTGGCACATTGTTATTAAGGCAAGGTGACAAAAGGGGCACTCAGTAGCAGTGCTGTAGCTTTAGGATGATTGGCAGGATATATGGCAATATTAAAATCATCTCAGCGCTGAACCTGAACAAAATTTGCAAGACCCCCTCGAAAATGACATTTCACATCTCAAGGGCTTTTATCCTAATAAACAAATCTGAATAAAAAATGCAGTGTTAAAGTAGCACAAGAAGACGACATGCAACGATTTAGCGGTCATACAAACTCAGACACAATCTTGTTCTCACGTTTCTGAATTCATGATCTTTTCTGTACCTGTGTGTCCGTCTGTATGTGCAGGTTCAGTAAAGACAGCGGGGAGGAGGTGAATCCATACGTGTACATGCCGTTTGGGCTCGGTCCTCGTAACTGCGTTGGGATGCGCTACGCTCTCCTCACCATGAAGATGGTTCTCGTCCGTCTCCTGCAGAGTTACAATGTGGAAACATGCAGAGACACCGTGGTAAAAGTAACACTCCACACACATTAACATGCATCAAAGTGGCAAAGTCCTCTGCTGTCATGTCGCTGATTTTACATTCAATTTTTTCTTCAGATCCCGCTGGAGTTTAACGCGTTTTTCCAGCCGACAAAACCAGTAAAACTCAAGTTTGTTCGCAGACAACAATAATCCAGAGGGGAGCAGCTCTACGTATGACTCACTTATGAACTCCTTTATTCACTCTTTTTTTAAAGTTGTTCTTATGTGTGAAAGCTGCTGGCGGGAAAGCATTTAAAGTTTCTATGTTATGTTTGTACACTGACATTCATAAATCCAGTACTTAACCCTTTAAAATCTACATCGATATCAGCTTTCTTGTGTTGCGTTGAGATGCCTTCAGAAGCATTTAAACCTTTGAAATCTGAGCAGCTTGGTTTGTTTTCTTTTGAAAACATGGGAAATAGGCAATTAGCAACACCAAGAAGTGTTCTGCAAATTACTAGAAAGTAGTAGATTTGGAAAGCGAGGTAAAAATGTCCAAAAATATTTGTTATGTTCATAATTATATATTTAAAAATATTTCACATAATTAATCAAATTTTAAGTACTATTTTCAGGTGATGTCCTTTTTTGTTTGTGTTTTTTTTTTTTTTTTAGGTAATTTTCCTGCACTTTTTACACATTCTTTGGGTGATTTCTTAAGTTGCTCATAGCCTTTTCCCCCATGTTTTAAAAAGGGTTAAATAGACAGTTCACAGCAAAAACTCCAGAAAATACTCATTTTACTCATAGCTGAAATGCTGTTTAAGAGTAAAAATGTGTCTTTGATTTTAGAGTAAATCGTCCCTTTAACTCAATTTAAAACACTTTTATCATCTGATTCTTCTCGGTATGTTGATTAATCAAATGTTTTTAATCACATACTTGCTCATATATAGATGGTGTTAAATGTTAAATTTTTACTGTACCTGTATCGTTTTAATGGTAGGCCTATGGGGCATTAATTTAAATGATTGTGTTAAAGACTCACTTTTTGTTTTAAAAAGTGTATTATAGATTTATGACTGCTATCTCAATATGCATCAGCTTTTCCAGTGAATTGTAATTTTTATTAACGTGTCAAAGTAAAGAATATTGATGAAAAAATGTTTTCAATTCACATATATTACTATGTAAGCTTTATGGTATAATAAAATTACAAACAAAGACTGCTGGTTTAAGACTGTAAAATACTTCATTGTGTAGATCTGTTATTGATGGGCATTTGTCTCCCCATAGTGGCTAACGAGACACAACTTTGTTTTGACTTAATTAAAATATAACTTCTAATTAATATAACTTTTACAACTGCATACCTCATATCACATCAAAAGAAAAATAGAATATGAATGTCAGATTCAAATACTTTAATTACTGATTAACACTCAATTTTTAATGTGTGGGTAATTTAGAGAATCCAATCAAGCTGCATGTTTCTTATGTAGCCATAGAGCACCTAAAAAGGGAAACTGTCGAAAAGGAGCTTCCTGAGTATTTTTAACTGTTAGTTTAAAGAAAATATTGCAGACAGTATATCGACTACTATCGATTAAAAAAGCCGCTAAATGGCAGAGCAGGCTCGTTACAAGAAAATCATACTGAAGTCCAGCGATGCATTTTTATGGTTATTTATTGACAAAAGGCTGGAAACTGAAATACCTAAAGCAAAATGCGATGAAATGCGACATTGTCTGAAACTGTCGGAGCCAAACTCACCCCCGTTGTTTAAATGTCGCCAGGCCAGTGAATGAACAGGTAAATAATGAGAAACCACGCCCCCCACGTGTCAATTAATATTGCCGGAAGTGAAAGTTACCAAAAGAGCACGTGCAGCCCAAAGAAATCCTGCTAATTACACATAATTAGTAATAAAAAAAAAGATAATAAAAAATGTGACAAGAAAAATGAACTAAAAAATAAAAGACAGAAAAAAAGTTAACAGAAAAAATAATAATCCCACAAAACGGTATTCAGAATTATTGTATGTATCAGAAATTATGTCAAAGTAAAAAAAAAAGAAATAAAAAGTTGTCTTAAAAAAGTACTTATTAGCATTTTCTTGTTTGTTTTTGTTTTAAACTTCTTTTATGCAAACTTAATTTTATTTTGTGACTTTAATTTCTTGCCAGTATTTTGGGTCATTGCCTATCTCTTACGTTCTTAAAAAGAAACAGTTTCCTCAGGTTTCAAAGGGTTAACAGAGAAATATAACATTGCTAGCTTGGTTGCTTATAATTCAAATGTTAATCAACATATTTCTCCACATTTAAAACTATTCTTTAAACAAAAAGTGCATTTCCTCTGTTGAATTTGGGTGCAAGGATTCAGCTCCTCACTCAACTGCCGCAGCCTCAACATCCTGTGCAGGTGCAACTAAATTCCATGTGACAAAAAAAACAAAAAACAAACAGGTGGCTTTGCATTTTTCTGCGACAAAGAGAGTAGCATAACCAACATCAAAAATATCATGAGACAGCGCAGGAGTCACAGATTGTAGACTTTTCTTTAATAACTTTACAACAGGGTACAAATCGGGTCCACTCCTCTGAAGGCTTTGTGAGAGTTCGCTGTAAAAACAGCTGCAGTCAGTTTTTTGGGGTATGAACGACTGAGGTTTCCCAACTCCTGTTCACAGCACACAAAGTGGTGCAAATGTCCCACAAATAATCAGAATTATTATAATGAAAGAACAACTATATTTACTTAAAGAGACAAAAAGTTAGATGCGTGACAATTCAATGATATAGCTATCTTTGGCCTCAGTGATGGTGATTTATGGTACTTTAAATGACAAGATACGAACATAAAGTAACTATTTACTCCTTCAGCATTTGGCAGCTGGTGGATGATTAGTGTTTGATGACATAGGCCTACTTATAATTTGTCAAAACACTGAAATGATCTATAACAGCAGAAACGATCAGAAGCTATGAACGTTGAGGGAAACCTCAGTGTCTGTGTGGAGCACCACAGACAGGTAACAGTACAGATAACAGTCAGCAGAGGGCGCCGACATGAGCCGTAAGTGTGTGTGTCAGTGTGTGTCTGTGCATTAAAATTAAGGTTTACCTTTTCTTGTAACATTTAAAAAGTAACATTTCAAATGAAGTTCGTAACACAAACAACTTGAATCCTTTCACTCCAAATCACAAATATGCTGGTTTCATGAGAAATGTCTTCACTTTAACACTGCTTGTTTTATTTATTTGTTTAAAAAAAAAAAAAAACGTCTAGAAATGATATTTTTACCCACAGTTAAAATCAAAAATATCTGCAACTGCACCAAAATAATATTACTGAAAATATCCTAAATTTACCTGGAGGACAAAAAAGTTTACTTCTTTAAGAAAAAACAGAAAAAAGGAATCTCTTGAAAATGTGACAATATTTTTAACAGCAAAAGAAAAAAAAAAAACTTGGAGAAATTGCTACATTTGTTCTCTCTTGCAGAGTTTGTGTGTGTTTGATGTTTGGAAATTTGGCCCAGTTGGCAGCATGTTGATTTATAATACAAGTGGTCAAACACACTCACACATTCATGCACAGACAGGAAAACAAAAGAGCAGCACAGGCTCACATCCGCACATCCAGGTTTGTAAACAAAAGCTCTTTTTTATCAAAGAGAGGAGTATAAAACTGCACCGCCACAGTGCGCTCTTGTAAAGCTCTATGGAGTGACTACTGCATTAGAAAAAGCAACGACAACATAAAACGTGGGGTAAAAAAGTTAAAAGGATTATATTACAAAGCCTTTTAAAGTCCTGAGTTTATCGAACATAAACAAAACAGACATAAAAGGCCAGAGTCCATATATATATATATATATATAGCATGGAAATACATTAAAACAACCTTTTTCAGACAAAATGTGACAGTTTTCCTGTTTGTAGTCGAGTCCTCGGACTTCCAGCAAAATGACTGAGAAATATATTTCGACACATCCATTGTTCTTGTTTGGGACGATGCACATTATGCAGCATACATGTTGTTTTCTTAGACAGCGTATTGAAAAATGAGGTGCTCATCATTTGCAAAAAGCAGCATCTTTTTGTAAAGTGTAAAAATGATGCTGAGTACGTGATCACTTCAGTGAGTTTTAAGTACAAACCCTTGAAATAAAACCTAAAATGTGTTTGAAATTAACACCAATGTGCATCATCCCTCACCGGACGCAGACGTGAGGAAAATGACTGTCAGGAGGCTGATTGCAGGTCAGTTAAAGACGGTTTCTGTTCCCATTTAAGACACACTTTTTGAAAATTCCCTCTCTTTGCTTCACCTGCCTGTCGTCGCCAGACCGAGTGCCCCAGGGATGACTGGAAGTTTACCCTTTGAAATTTGGGAAAATTGGCTTGATTTCTTTCAAAAACATGGGAAGAAAGCAATGAGCGACTTCACAAGAGATGAACTAAAAACTAGCAAGAAATTAATAAAAGTGCAAGAAAATGACCTGAAAATTAGCACAAAAAAACCCAGAAGAAAACAACTAAAAACTATGGAAAAGTAAAACAAACAAAACAACACAAAAACAAGGAAAGGACCTGGGGGAAAAGTGCTTAAAAATTATAATAATTCTGTAAAATAATTTTAAATTTATTATTATTGTCATATAAAAATAATGAAAATATCACATAATATTTGGGACTTTTTTCCCCTAGTTTAAAAAAATAAAATTCAAAATCTAATAATTTCTTGCAATTTGAAGGACATCTCTTGTCAAGTTGCTCATTGCCTATTTTTTTTTTGTTAATCCAGGTTTTAAATAGTTAACGTCACCCTGGTTCCCTCATCAAAACGCCTGTGGATTTTTTTCCATTGGATTTTGGATTACTGCAATTAATAAGCTCTGTGGCAAATAAACATTTGTGATACTTATATATGTTTTATATATGTGTATATATGTTTTATTCAGAAAGATAATTTTCACAAATTAACACCCCCTTTAGGATTTTTGAGGCCTAAATGCAATCACCAAAGTAAAAAGCTAACACTAGGCTATAAACGAACTACACTACGGTCGCATAATTTAACATCCATCCCACAATGAGGCTGTTAAACTGTGTTTGGCCTGATGACGTTTTGTACTCTCTTTTAGCCACTTGATAGCAACCACATTATTTAACCCTCCGAAACCTACACAAATTGGCTTGATTTCTTCCAAAAACATGGAAAGGCAATGAGCAAATATGAGCAAGAAATATTTTGGTTTTTAATTACCTAAAAGTAAGAAAAAAGTTAGAAAAACAAACTAGAAAATGACTAGAAAATTTATATTTCTGAACATTTTTTTGCCTAGCTTTTATAAAATATGATTTTCTCAATCTACTAATTTCTTGCAGTTTGCAGAGCATTTCTTGCCAAGTTGCTCGTTGCCTTTTTTTCCCATGTTTAAAAAAAAATCAAACAAATTTGCTCAGGGTTTAAAAGTTTAAAAAGGTGTTTAAACACAGCACAAAAAAGTGATGTTGATGCAGGTTTCAAAGGGTTACGACACATAAAAGCTTCAAAGTTCACAAGTGGGGTATTCACTGACCTGTTTTATGCCGTAGAACAAAACATGAAAGTGACCTTATTTCAGACATTGAACCAAAAACCCATTCAGAAAATCCATCGACACGAGGGAACCAGGAGGCAAAAAAGGCAAAGTTATTTCCATGTTTTCGGACTCATTCCTGGAGCACTCTGTTTATGCAGATTACAAACCGACTGACTTCATGTCCTGAATGTAAACTTGAACCTTGAATTACCTCTGGTACAGACGAAATGTTTTGCTTTACACAAACTGAGACAACTGGGAGCAGTCCAGTACAACCAGTCTTCTGCTGCTGGCCACTGAACACTTGTGGGTTAAGTACCTCGATCAAAGGCACCTTGGCAGTTGCTACTGAGAAGTAATTATTTTTTTCTTTTTTTTTTTTTCTGGTAACAAAAATCTCTGTGTCACTGCCTAAACCTATTTCTTAAAGTGTTTAAAGAAAAGAAATTAATATTATATTATTGGTGCTTCCTCATATTACATTAAGGGCTGATACATTTTAAAAATCTGCTTCATTGGGTTTAATTTACTCAGATCACACGTGGTTACCCCAGGTAGGATTTTAAGAGGTGCTACAGGTACCTGACAACCGCTGATCCTGATTTGACATCAAAAAGGAACAAATAAAAGGACCCGGGAAGCAAAAATTACCTGGAACTGAACCCGTCCAAGGTGTGTTAGATGATTTTGACCCCTTTAGACACACTGGTTCGGCTTGTTGTGTCTCTGTGGTGCTGAAGGAAAGTGATTGTAGTTCTGGCTAAAGTCAATCCAGCCTGCTGTGAGAGAAACGTAACAAAAGTCTGAGGTCCTGATGCACACACAGCACGTTGAGGCAAAGTGTGTAGATTCCACTTGCTGCTTTCACAATTTTGCCAGCCGAATATTTTAGCACATCACAATGACAGTTAAGATTCAGTGTAAACGTTTACCAGCCACAGATCAAATTATACCAGCGCTCTGCTCATTTAAAACTACAATCACAAAATGTTCCAGTGTAGAAACGTTTGCTTTTTTTATTTTATTTATTTATTTCTCTTCAGATGGTGTCACACTTAAGATGCTCATGATTTTTTTGTTGTTGTTAAAGATTATTTTTAAGGGCTATTGTCTTTATTATGCTCTAGGACTGGATTCGAACGGAAGACGCTGCCACGGACTGTGCTTATATGGGGCGCACACTCTACCAGGTGAGACAGAGGTCACCAGAGGATTCAGTGTCTTGATGTCAGGAAAAATGCAAATAAAATGGCTGAATGTTGAGACCATGGACACAAAAACAAAGCCAAAATATCCTGAATACAGGTGCAATCTTCCTCTGATGATGCACTGGTCATTTGGGGCCAGAGGTTGCCTAGTCAGGATCGGGAAGTGCAATCGGGATGTCTGGGCTTCACTTTTGGGTAGATGTCATGCCGTTTATATACAGTGATAAGTAGAGCTTTAATGTCGGCTACCTTCCCCAAAAACAGCTCACATTGTATTGATGTTTACCATGAAAGGGATCTTTGTGGTTTACTCACATTACAGCAGAAAAACAAGAGTCTTGAGCTGTGTGCTACAGTTTGAAGGAGTTAAACTATCCAGTATTTCACAAGAAAAAAAGGCAAAAATTACTCACAAATGCTTGTTACATGGTAAAATAATTTTGGAAACTTCTGAACATCTAGTGTTAATTATATCAGATTTTTAAAGGACATTCCTTATAAACTGACGCAAAACCTTCTTTTTTAGCTTCGCTCTCACTGGTTTCCACTACAACAAGGTTGGGATGAGCACCATCTACCAACTAGCTGCTGGTAAAATCTGAATGTGGCTGGTAAATTTTTCAAACACTCTGAAGCGTAAACAACTCACGATGCTTCCATTCTGCCCTGCAGGTCGGCTGGCAAAATGATGACAGACTGGAGGTAAACAGACTGGATTTCAGATGGGATGTTGGAATCCATCAGCCACGTTCAGAGAGACGATCCTGCCTTTGTCAGCACCAAGAGTTCCTTCGACGGCTCCGGATCCCTGCAGAGATCTGGCCGACATTTTTACCAAGGAGCAGGTAGCAGTTCAGCGCCTCGTTTGAGGACGGTCTGGCAGAACTTTTTGCTGACTCATCAGCTGCTGCAGGTTTTCTGTCACCTCACAGTCTCTTTGTCCTGCCCCGATGTCTCCCGGTGGACATCGCAGCCTCTACCGGCGGGGCTGGTGGTGGCGGGAATGGCGAGGCAAAGAGGAGGGGCTGGAGGAGGATGAGGGTGAGCAGGGCGACATGGATGCCAGGGAGGCTGTGGCAGCGGCGTCCTCGGCCTCCTCCAGCTCTCCTCCTCCGTGGAGCTCCTGGCTGACGCTGGACTGTAAGGCAGCCGGGGTCAGCCACTCTTTGGGCAGGCAGCTCTGGAGGAATGGCACGCAGGAGCTGAAGTAGGCCAGGCGGTTGACCCAGCGAGGGATTTCCCTGCCGCACAGGATCTGAAGAGTGGAGACAAAGGAGGAGAGGACGGATATTATTGTTTTTATATCAGCTATTACAAGCTTCTGCAGTTTAATATTATTCATTTTTAAAGTCTGTTTATATAGTGCTTTTATCATATTCATGCACTCATTAACACGCACCCAGTTTATCTGTCCCACAAATGAAACACAGTGGGACTGTATGTATATATCTATACATATTTGTTGTTTTTCTTTGTTTGTTTGTTTTTCATTGAAGCATTGTAAAAACATTATGTGGATATAATTATAATTATATAAGTAGCTGCTGTTGTTACAGCGGCAAATGGAGAGCTAAATTAACAAAACTAAACTACACCTGAGATTGGGTATGAATTTTATGAACAAATATTTCTGTGGGGAATCAAATCTTAGATACCTTTGGTAGCCTTTTTGTGTTATTGTGTTTGTTGTTTTTTGTATTTCAATAATAGGTATATTTTTGTTTAATGAAATACACGCACAAAATCCATGCATTTACTCCTCTTTCACTGTAAATTATTTCCAGATTTTTCTCACATTGTAACAATACCAGTTACAACAAAGAAAATGTTTTAAAAAAAGAGGTTTTGTAAAGCAGTTTGGTAACAAAGAAGGTGACTGTTGGAGCTTCAGACATAAACTAAAAAACTAACACAATGTTAAGCTTGAGGGCAGCACATCAATGAAAAAAGTGACACATTGTAGGGGGATCTTTTTCAAAAAACATTTGATTCTTCTGTTAATAAAGTCACATCTTTGTATATCAAACAAAAGATCTAATTAAATGTTAAAATAAAATTAATTTTCTGTTCATTTCAGTGTGTTTTACTTTTTGCTTTGCTCTCTACACCAAAAGGCTTTTGTGCTTTGCATATTATACTCTTCTTCCTGGTTTGTTCGTGTTTTCTAGGTCAGACGACATCTGAGGGGGTAAACAGAGTGTTTCCCTGTATAGCTGAGCTCGCTGTGGAATAAATTTGAAACAATGAATGCTTAACTGGAAAATACATCCTGCTATTTTCTTGTGATGTGAAAAATGTCTGCAACTTCCTGGAAACCTTATTAAATTTCCCAACTTTCAATGTCTCAAAAGAAAAAAAAAAAAACGCAAGACATTCTAGAAACTCCATGACCTGTGACGAGAAAAAAACTCTGCCTTTATGGCGACAAATTCTTCTACTGTAACTAACCGCTTGTGCAGGAGTTGGTCTAGTTTGAGGAAGACCTTTCAAGTCTCTGGTGTATTTCTCTCTCACCTCCTTCCCTTAACAGACTAGACAACATGCAGGTACAGGCAGATACACTGTCAATGTGAGGGCTAATTATCCTCTCTTTGCTTAATCAGTGCTGTTTACAGCATTATGGGGCGAGTGGCTTCCAAAACAGTCAGAGTGTTTCCCACTCAAAGTGCTTAATGGTGGGTTTTTTTTAAAAAAAAAAAAAAAAAAAAAAGAAAACATTTGCAGAAGCTGCTGATAGGTCGTTTTATAGGATGCAAAGGGAGACAGGGACAGTTGATTTGCTTTTGATCTACAAAACTGTCTTACAGAACAGCTGATTTAGTGCCATGTCAAATGCAGCCAAGACACGATACTAGAGCGTATACTTTCTTTAAGCTGCAGCAACTTTCTCAGAGATGAGTGTGTTTTGACAGGAAGAAACCCAGGCTCTCTGACATGCAGATTGCTCTGACTTGTCCCAACTACACAGATGATCCCGCAGATGAGCACAGCATAAACTAGGAGGAGCAAGCAAAAATCTGCGAGAAAAGAAAGGGCTAATCTTTTCTAAAAAATGACCTGGTGGAGTGTTTGGCTAGGGATTGTAGGAAGCACTCAACTGACACACAACTGAAGTCTGATTAACTGAGAATGATAATGATGATAATAATAATTATAATATATAGTAAATTCCACTTCCCATGTCTTCCATCTCTTATTAAGACATTTAAATTTTAGACATTTTATACATTTGTATAACAATTCAGGCTTTATTTTAAGATTTATGAATTTAATGCCTCTTAAGACTGCTTAAGGATCCAGGGGAACCCTTGAAAAAAATTTAAAGGGGGTGGAAACTCCAGCAACACTTTGAGTATTTAGAACAACTCTATTGCAAGACACACTCGTTTGGGATTGTGGCCTTCATCAGGGTTTAAGAAAAGGGCAAGATGGCAGTGAAAGAGATTCAAAGTTCTTCTTCAATCTTTCTAAACCCTTTCTGCATGCATCCATGCATCCATACATTTTCATCCGCTTATCCAGGGCTGGGTCGCGGGGGTAGCAGGCTAAACAAGGTATTACCCAGCAACAGTTTCCAGCTTGTCCTAGGGGAACCAGAGATGTTCCCAGACCAGATGAGATATATAATCCCTCCAGCGTGTTCTGGGTCTGCCCCAGGGCCTCCAGTTTGACATGCCCGCAAAACCTCTAATGGGAGATTCAGATGCCCAAACCACCTCAAATGGCCCCTTTCGACGCTGGCAACAGCTTTACTCCGAGCTCCCTCTGGATGTATGAGCTGCATTCATTGATTTTTTTTGTCAATAGGAGAGCGGTGCAAGAAGCTGAAAACATAACATTTTTATTTCATCACCTTATAAAGTTGACTCGTGTACACATCTCGCAGACATAGATAAACAATCATTTGGGGATGAGTTTCTGGCCAGCAACAATATTATCTCCTACTTTAGCTCTGTTTTGCTCTTTATAAACTCCATCAAAACTTCAGCTGCTAAATATCCTACTACGTTCATGAGCTAGTCACTGACTTTGTCTGTGTGCTGTTTGGTAATGGGCAGGTAGCCGATGACGGTGCTGATGACGCTGAACCAAAACAGTAACTTTGTGGACCATAAAACCAAAACAATAAGCTTAAGTTTTGTTGTGACCTATTCTCCCTAAAATCTTAGTTTACTAAATACTTCAGTTCGTGTTATTTAATGTTATGATGCTTTAGTGAACTATTCACAATGTAGTTATTGACTCTTGACCCCATGAAATCAGAACCATCAGTGTTAGGGTCTGTCTGAGAAAAAATTTAAATTTTGTTTTATGTTTTTTAATTTTCACCTATTTCAGTGACTGTTTATGAAGCTTTGTTAGCCTAAAGTTCCTGTCAGTTTTCCCCAAAAAACTCAAAGATTATACTGATGAATTGTGTTATTGTTCTATAGACAGACTGACATCTTCAGAACTGTGGGGTTTTTTTAGGACAAATTTATATTCTACAGGTTCTAAGCATTTTTGTGTTCAATGTCTTGCCCAACACAATCACATGTGGACAAGAGGAGCTAGTGATCGACCCACTGACCCTGTGATTAGTGGATAACCTGCGCGCCGCCTCTCAGATGAACAGCGCAGCGTACAGATAATCTACTTACATAATAAGACACAGACAACATGTGAACAGGGCACAGTTTGTGGATTTGCTTTTCAAGAAGACGACTGACATCAGGTCACGCACATCAAATGTTCTCTCTGGAGAACTAATTGTTATGCTTGATCTTTCAAAGCTGCAACAGCCATCCGCGTGTGTGTCTGTGTCTGTGTGTGTGTGTGTGTGTGTGTGTGTGTGTGTGTGTTTGCCAGCTGGCTCTGCATGTCTAGGCTTGTATCAGTGTGTCTTAATCCCCATCTCAGTGCTAGATGCTAACTGTAAGACTCCCTGTTCATTAGTCACACCAGGATAAGCCAATTGCACGTATGTACACACAGACACGCAGACACACAGACACACAGACACACACACACACACACACACACAGAGCAGGAAGCAGTCAAGAAATAATTATTTAACCTAGTGTGTTGCTTTTTTCTGCACCTGATAAACGCAGTTGAACAGCCAAAACGGTGCAGAGCTGTGTGTGTCCAAACTTAATGCAAACATGACATTGTGTTTGTTTGTTTGGGTGTGTGTGTGCATGTGCATGCTTACCTCTGACAGTGCTGAGGAGAAGTGGTTGCAGTTCTTGTGCATGAGGTGGTAGGCGTTGCCTTTGTACTCCTTCCCCATCTCCTCCACGATCCGCTCCACATCCTCCTCTGTGAAGTCGGTGCTGCCCAGGACTATGGCTTCTCTGCAGAGATGACAGGGTGCAGATGCAGGTGTTACTAGACTTCATTACTCATTGACAGAGAGTTAAGAATGACTTACAAGCATTTTGTTTAAACCTCTTTTGTGTGACAAATCAGCCTCATGCACAAATACCTTGTACAAACAGATTTGTTTGAATGATTAAAGAGAATGAGCCACTCACTGTTTTTTTCTCCTATTTAACAAAATGTAGAAGTGGTTCTGTAAAAAGCTGGGTCAAAGCTTTTTGTGGCTTGCCAGCTATTTTCTCAACACTGCAGTGTCTTAATGCCTTAATCTGGATGAATTAGGATTTTAGGCAGTGCTTTGAATTTAGTTAAGTGTATTAGCATGCTAACATTTGCTCTGGCATCAAATACAATTTATATCTGTCGCAAGCTATTTGGTCATGAACCTTCTGTTCATAAGGGACAAACATCCTCTGATCCTCTGGGGACCATGAATGCAAGCACCAAATTTTATGAAGGTCAGTCCAATACTTGTTAAAGAAATATATATTTTGGTGGACTCACAGTATGACTGGCCATCCACAGAGCCAAGCCGCTTGCTGCTAAATTGGCATGTGATTTGCATGCTAGATCTATTCAGTGAGGTGTCACAACTTTCCACCTGGATTCACCTGGTTTGTGCCTACAAAAGGGTAGACTGTGCACACAGTTTTAGTTACTGTTTGTGAACAGTATCATCAGTGAAAGTAAAAGCCAAACCCAGCTTTGTGCGCTTCCTGTTTCACTATATTTACATTTTTGTTCAGTCCTATTTCTACAATCTTTATAGCGTCCTTCGGATGTTTGCTGCTTACAATCTGGCACCTGGTTGCTACCTTTTATAAAGTGCCCAGGAACGTCCTGCGCACAGGAAATAACAAGAAAATCAGAGGGCAGAGCTCTGCAGATAAATCCACAGTTATAAGTGATCATTGAGAGGGATTACTTTTGTATGAGAGAGCATACATCAGTTTTTAGGGAAATCCTCCATAACATATCACTAACGTTTAAAAAAATAATAATATCTTGCATTTGGCAAAGAGACACCACAGTGGGTGATATGCAGGCATTTGTCCCAGATGATCCATACTTTTGTTCTAGTGGCCTGCATGGAGACAGCAAGTGTGTCTGTGTCTGTGTGTGTGTGTGTGTGTGCCGGAGTCTGTCTAAAGCTACAGGGCACATCAACTAGAGCAGAAGTAATACACAGCAGCACAGGGTAGCTGCACACACACAAACACAGACCCTGGGCTGATTCTGGGAATCCAAAAAACGTATTGAACTGACTGGATGCTTTCTCGTCTCACCACCACAACATACTCACATTTAGCTGCAGCAAAAATAAGACAAAATGGCACCAAAACAGCAATGATGTGAGAGGAAAATCACACATTTACAAGCCCTTTAAATTCTGCAGTTAAAGAGAAATCAACTTTATTTTTAGTTTAATACCTTCAATTAATTTCCTGAAAACATACACTGGACTATCCACAGTAAGGTTTTATGGATCTAAAATTCATGCAACTTCTTTTTCTCACCTCATCGGCTTTTATGCAAAATCAAGAAATACTGCTAATATACTGCAGTCCCCTCTCACAGCATAAACAGAACATCATAAGCTTTACAAACATATGCATTATTGCTCGGATACTGTACTGGATTGCATTACAGGTGCAAATGTTTGTAAAAACTGGTAATTTTAAGTTTCATGCAACAATGTTTTTTCTCAGTTTTGCTTTTTTTCTCCATGTCAAAGTTACGGCATGCAGTATCACATGAAGACCGAGCAGAAATTACACTTTTTTCTCTCACTCTCTTTCTGTCTGTCCGAGACAAGTCAGCTGCCCTGAACCATGAGCAAATAGTGTGAAATCATGAAATCTCTGTCACATGCTGTCCTCTCCTCTCCATACATGTATTTTTTGTTTCATCTCTCTGTCCTACAGTAGCAATAATAACTAGAAGCCCTCATTACGGGCACATCCCAGCTCACTGACTGACTGGTTGACTGGATACACAGAATAGACTGGAATCTTAATAAATTAATGATTCGCTAACAGAGTGACTGTTGGACGATGATTATTTGACTGAGGGTCAAATCATCGTCATCACCTCTTTCGTAAATTTGGTTTAGAGGACAACTCATGACCCAAACACTAATAAAAGTTTACGGTGCTTGGCATCAAAGTGTTTGTGTGTTTAATTGTGATGCTGAGGAGACTTTCAGACAGGCTGCCTGCACAGTTCATAACTGTGTGAATGACGAGATTACTCAGTATGTTAACATGCACCAGATTTCTAAGAGAAACTCAGGTAATCTGGGAACGTGAGTAAATGCTCTGAAGTTAATGTGTAAAACTGTGATACAGCAGGCCAGTAGTAAGGCTTTTCCCCTCCTCCTGACCTTATTTTGGAAGCCTGGCTTTCTTATTTTAACTGTATTTGTGACAGAAGATGCTGTTTCCTGCATTTTTTTCAATATGGGGGAGGAAAAAGAGGCCAGACAAAGCACAGCTCTACCTCACGGCGTCAAACAGTCTAAATTCAGTCACATGTTTTTGTGGCGGAAATGTTTGGACTTCTAGAGGCTACTTTGTTAGTTTCAGTTTTTGGCAGACTTTGGAATGACTTTAAACATGAGGACAAGTGTAATTATTTCTCCTTTAATACTTCTGACCTGCCATCTTGGGGATACTTTTCCTGTCTGAGGTCTCTTGCACATGTGTACATGTAAAAACCCCATTAGAAACCCTGTTACAAGCACACAAGTCAAGAAATCAGCTTTCAGCAGAGATTCTAGCCAGAGAATCATCCAACCTTTTAATCTGACATGGAAAATGGGTTACTATTTCTCATGATATTAACTGAATCACCTTACTGCAGAAATCAGACTGTAACACGGTTACATAAGTAACATGTAAACACATCAACTAACAAGTTCAGTGATGGATGAAGCAACTGACTCTCTTGCTGAGCTAAGAAGCTCAACTATCCCACTAATTAACTGACAATGGTTATTAACTTTCAACACATCCAGCTGTATGACAGACTGACTGTGTGACTCATGATATGCACATCTAACACTGACTCACCATAAAACAGATTGACTGGCTCAATATCTGACTTGCTCTCTGGCTTGTTGTAAGCTGTCTGACCAGTTGCGGACAGGCTGGAGCATTGACTAAGCAGGCAGGCTGCTGCATGCACATTTGAGACACCGGGAACTAGAACTAGGGATCGACAGATTATCGGCCTGGACGATTACTGGGGCCAATATTTGGGATTTTGCTGATTATCTGTATCAGTTTTTTGTTTTAATGATCACTGATAAAATTAATTAATTAAAAAGTGCCAAGAAATTATCAGCATGGGAGCAACTTTAACTTTGTAAAACCTCAGGGAATTGTTTTTATTTATTCACTGACTTTATAAAAAAAAGTTGCTGGGTACTTGCTGTATATGATGTTGAAAGTTCCAGTTTTGATTAAACATTTGCTAAAACGAAGTCTGGTGTTAGAGTTTGTTATATTCCAAATTCTAAGTATTTACAGAAAAACTTTTATTTTTATTGTAAATTAATATTGGTTCCAAATATCAGTTATCAGTCTCATTAACTACTAATAATCGATATCAGTATTGGCCCTGAAAAAACAATATTGGTCGACCCCTGCTAAGAGCACATGTACATCTGCAATATGTCTGCAATTTGATGCACATAAACACCAAATATCTCATACTCACTTGAACTTAAAGGTCTCGCCGAGTTCGGTTGCATCGCCTGGTGTAATCTCAAAGATCCCTGAGAATGGGTACGGGTGTCCGCCATAGGCAAACTCTAAACACACACACACACACACAAAACATGAAAACATGAATACAAACCAGTCTCATGCAATAAGTCTATCTGATCAAAATAGAAACAGCAGATAATCTTAGTCAAAGTGTAAATAAGGCATCCTTTCTGAAATGCAATCCACAGGAAGTCACCTGATCCATGTGGTGTCATATTTCTGGGTAACCTTACCTCTTCCATAGATCTCAATCCCTGAGTGAAAGACTCCGATGCCCAGAGTGCTGGTAAACTCATTGATCCAGTACTAAAGACAGAAAGAGACAAAGAAAAAAGTGTCCAAAATAGCTTTATTTATTGCTGCTTTTTGACACATGACGCATTCAGCCAACATTAAGCAGCTTAGGTCTGCAACTATACTGTACTATCATTTTTTCAATTAACCTCTTTAGTCTATAAAATTTCAGAAAATGGTGACGTCCATCACAACTTCCTGGAGGCCAAAGTGGTGTTGTTGAGTTGCTCTATTTGTCTTAACAAGTCTAAAATGCAAACTAATTTTGATGTAAAAGAGAGAGGAGGAGAAAATCCCAACATTTGAGAAGGTTTAACCAATAAATATTTAGTGTTTTAGTAATTTCAGTAATTTTTCTGTCAAGCAATGACTGAACTATTGTTGTTTGCACTAAAGCAGATCATCGCAGAGATAAAATTCTAATTATTTTCCTTTCAAAAAACATGACTCTTTCTGAAATGTATGATGTAAACTACTTTATCACTGCAGTTACACTACAGATTGCAGCTGAAGAGGCAATATGATCTATGAACCTCTCATGTTTACACAGTCCTTTATACACACACAGGCCCACATACAAACACAACAAAGGGCACACAAATCAATAATTGCAGCAGCAGTAGTGATGTGTGACATTACCATCCATCTTTCCAGTCATGTGTCTGTCTAACATCCTGCGGCTACAAGCTGATTGGCCTGGCTGTTGCTAGGCAGAGTTCGTTTGTGTGAAAAGATCTGTTATCAGAGGATGGAGCACGGAAATGTGAAGGTTGATTTTAATATCAGAGGATGCCAAATAATAACTCAGTAAATCTACAGTGAATTAGCATACACTTTTCTTACAGGTACCAAAATCACTCACAAAAACAATATTCCATATAAAATGTGTCTGTCTCAGCTGCCTTTCTACGCAAGCTGCATCCAAACAAAGAGTCATATGTTTAATGTTTGCAAAATGTTATAATGCCATGACATGGAAATATTGCGGATAATCCATATTTACTAATACATTATGTAAATAATTGATAGTTGAAGCCCTACCACCTAATGCATGATATTTCTGCATGATTGATGACTTAAAATATTTAGTAATTATCAAAATAATTTACAATTAATATTTTAAATGTTCATCTTTTTCTCACATCTTTTATTTTTCCTTCTTTTACAATCCCACTCTGCCACTGCACACCAGTTGTCCTACACTATGATCCTGAGAGGGACAATTTAACACCAAAGTGATCACAAATTACATGTTTTTTTCCCTTTTTTTGGACTGTGAATGGGCAGACATATCTCCTTGATGTTAAGAAACAATTTGCAAAGCATATGTAGCAGTCTGATAAACGCAGCAATCTATTAAAAGACTATTCGGGTACTTCCTGTGTAGTTTTAACCAAATACAGTATGTGGCTGCACACAATCAGCAGTGGCAGAGCTGGCCGTCATCTGCAATGCAAATTGTTCTCTCTGCAGATTGTCTGTAACAGTTAAAACACACTGTGCGATCACAAAAGGTAAGGAGGAGACTGTATCACCCTTTGGCTATTTGCATTGTGCTTCTGACAGAGCAGGTGTGATGAGTCAGTTATGGAAAGATACGTTTTTTCACCTTTTACTGTATTAATTCAGGGCACAATCGATTGTGAGCTCTGAACTACTTGTTGCACTTAATGTCAGGTAATAATAAACTGGTATTCAGGTTTATGTTGTTGTACTGATGGTAAGTAATGCTGGAGAGGTGTCACCTTTCTGACTTGAGCAGAAACACGAGGGGCAAATTGTGAAAGGTAACAGAGGAACGAAGGTGAGCAGTAGAGTAAGTTCACTGAATGGCTGAACTTTGACTGCTGTGAAGGATCATCTCTCTCAACGAAGTTCTAAGTCTCTGACAGTTTATTTTCATATTGTATATGGTTTGAATAAAAGTGCATGGAGGGCAATGGCAAACTGGATCACGGTACAGAAGGAAGCTTAGATCTATACTCATAAGCGAGAGGATGTACTTACATTAAGCTTCATTCCCACAGCACAAAAACACTTAAACTCAGGGACTGAGATCAGGCAGACTTGTGTGCTTCACTGGTGTGGAAATGAACTCAATCATTTATCCTGGTTTGAAAAACTGACATGCATGTTCTAATTTTGGTAGCAACGAGATATTAGTGTTGCCAAGTGAGGTGCATGCTTCCTTCTGCGCATCGATTCGGTTTGCGAGACTAGAAAGAAAATAACTCCTGCATGACACCTCACAGCAAGGTCTGTGGATTATCTTGCGTAACCGCGTCCTGATTTCTGGAAAGAGACACTGCTGTTGAATTTTTCAAATGCACTTTTTTGACACAAGCTGTGTGTCATTTAGTTCTATTATATTACTCAGAAAGCAGACATCTCTATGACCAACATCTCCAACACTGCAACTCACATCAAAACAATCTGGACTGATAGCAATACACAAGAAGAAAATACATATTCTTGGTTTTGGGGTGCACTTTCCTTTTGAAGGTCTCATGAAAAGAAACTCTTCCTGATGAGTAATGCCTCTTCAGCAGTGACCTCATGCAGCACTAGTGGGTGTAACTGAAGCTGTCTTTCTACTCCTCTATGAAGTCAAACTGCCTCTCTCCACATACTAACAGCCTTCTGGTTTACGCCTAACATCAACCCCTCTGCAATCTACCTCAACAAAAAATACACTAAGGAGACAATGATGCCTTTTCAAGACAGCTTTCATGGGAATTATTTGCTTTTTCTTTGTTGTATCACCACTTGGTGTGATTAATGTATTCTTAAATGCCAAACAACTACTGAAGAATAAGTCAGTCACACGGCTAATTGTAACCTTTTGCACAGAGGTCTTGCATTAAAAGACACACACCCTTTATCTTCTGCAAATGTATTTTTCTTCTCAAGTTTGAACACAACCCTCTGAGATTCTTCTGCAAAACTGAATCCTCTTCATTGCATTGATGCGCAAAACAAACAAGCATGACTTGGAGTCAAAGCAGGTAAAGGTGAGTCAGCTTCGTTGACTGCTCAGCTCTCCGCCTCCTCTTTCTCTTTTTCAGCAACAAAGGGAGGAAAAAAAGATGAATGTTGGCTCCATTTTTGGGTAACTGCATGTCTATTCCTGGTAATTTAAAATACTCAGTACACAGGCCTAATCTGAGTTTATTCAGGGTAATGATGACTTAATTTAGATTTGTATTTTTCATTCCTTGTTATTTTTATGTCATTTTGACAAAGGCAGTAAATTTAACATAAGACTGCTCAGCCAAGATGGTTTTCTTGCGCAACATCTCAGCCCAGTGTCTCCCGCTGTAGAGTATGTCTGTTTCCTGACCTACATAAGGTTGAAATGTTGCAAAAAAAAGCTACAGCACGAGTCAGCGAATGGCTTTACTTTAAGACAGAGAAAAGCTCCTTTCAGATCCATTTAATTGGACTTAAAAAAAATCTTTATCCCCCCAAGTTTTGTCCAACATCAAATCCAAATCCGCTGCCACTTATTATATTTTGGAACTGAGGTCAGCTGTCTTACTAAAGAGGGCCGAGTGTGCCATCACATTTGGATAAATCATATTGTTGGCAATTCCAGGAGGATCAACCTTTCACCACCTCACTGTGTAATTTCTAGTCATGTTTTTATCCACGGTTTTTCCAGTACCAATCAATTCTTATATCAGCCGATCTCATCTTAAGATTTTTTAAAGAACTGAGCAAAAACAGTATTATTGAATTGCTGCTTGAATCAGTTTGTGGTTGTTTCTCTGAGCCTAGTAACAATACCTAACTGTGTTTACAACGGCTGGTTCTCAGAGACTGTGCAGCAACCTCAGCTGCCGGCTTTTCAAAGTCTGCCCGCAAGTTCAGACACTGTGTATCAGCTTTTCCTTGGTGCTTCAAGTTTCTATCCAGGGCTTTTCCTAAGAAGCGAAAGCTTTAAGAGGATCCTGCTCAGAAAACTGACGACTATAGGAATCCACAACGGCATTTAAGTTGCAAAAGAAAACCCACAGCTACCAGAGACCCTCAAAGCCACAACAGACCTCACACAAAGAAAACAACATGAATACAAGCTAATTCTTCAGTTGCACTAACTTTAAATCCCTCTGAGTGGAGCGTCAGAGATGCCCAAACACGAAATAGCAAAAGCAGCCACTGGATGAGTCTTTCTATGTGTGGTAGAAAATATTTTAACTGAGCTTATCTGCTTTTTTAGTACGCTACTCCCCCTCCTCAGTGGTGCAATAAGACTATTATCTGAGCTCTCATTACTTCAAAGCTCGTTAAAACGAGAGAGAGCGGCTGAGTGTGTGTAAAAGCACAATGTGTGTTTGTGAATGAATTAAAGACAGAGTGGAGGGAAAGAGACAGATGACAGAGGAGAAAGTGGGTGAGGCTGCCTTTGTTTTTAATCATCGCACTCCAAAGTGTAATTTTCTGTGTAGGATTATAATCTCTGACAGTGTTAAACATAATAATAAGCAAGGAGATATGAAAGGTCTTCAGCTTTAGCGGGTAGATCACTGCTTTGGCACTCAGTAGCAGACACAAAGCAGACACATACGGACTGAAACCAAACTGAAAACACAAACAAGAAGGACACAGCTAACAGCCACGAGCTAAATGCTGGTACATTTTGTGCTGCAATTTATCGTCTGCTCTGCTTGAGTCAATGCTATTATATTTCTTAGCCTGACCTGGTTTTTTAATGTTAATCAAAAAGTTAATTTCGGTGACAGAAATGAAGCTAATGAAACTTTACATGTCATGAGAGCTGATTTACTTAAGTCATTCATCCTAAAACTAGAACAAGAAAGTGAAAATGTTATTGCTGTACTGTTGCTTAACTTATGAAAGCCGTAAAGTACGCAGGGCTATATCTGCCAGCAAATGTTCCAGACGTAAGATACCTATTCATTTTTGGCAAAGACAGTGCAAGGTGATACAGTCACCTTACAGTCTTAGAGTTTTGTTGCCAGTAAAAGTAATGCAAGACAAAGGTGAAGAGAATGAGCTTTGCATGATATTTCAAGTTAAGTACAATTTTGAATTAATCTCACACCTATGGTTTGCTTGTAATTGGACTCAAAGAAGAAAATAAAACTCATCGGCCACTGATAACTCACCAAGCAATGACTATTTTTAATCATTGATTGATCTGCCAATTTTCTTTATTAAATCAATTTAATTTTAATTCACTATTAGATAAAAGAAAGACAGGCAGCCTGTCTTAACAATTAAAAAGCAGGAACTGTCTAATGTCAGCATTTAAGCTTGAAAAAGACAAACAGATATTTGATTATCAGCATATAATTGCATTAATTATCTGCAGGCTGACCAATCACGTCATTATTTCAACTCTCTCTATAAGCCTTAGTGAAGTTTTGGGTGATAAGGATAAATTCTTCTACCATAGTGTGTATATTTTTTATAGTGATAACTCAATTGGCCACTTTATTAAGCACACCTGTACAATATAATGCAATCCTATTTAGATTTAGGTAGGCACTTATTTTAAACTATACAAGAAACTCAAAGATTTGATTCAAATACAATAGCTGTGACAGTAATTTTACCTTTACAACATTTATACTGTGCAGGTTTTAGTGACAGTGTTGGAAACTCAGTTGCTGATAGCTTTGCATTTGACTGCATTAGATTGTGCAAGTGTACCTAATAAAGTGACCACAAAGTGTATATCGTCATATAGTAAGATCTCTATCAACTCAATAGAGCATTTGTTTTTATGTAAACACAAACGTCAGCATGGCTGTTTTTGGCTTTTTGATTAGATTACATATCTGACATCAATGCAAAAATCATTTACATCCAAACTTGCGATAAAGCAGTGAATCATTCATTTGCAATAGTGTGCACAATGGCCGAAAACAACCACATGTATTGATAAGATATTAACCTCTGCATAATCAGAAAGTCAACAAATTGCTATAATCTAAAGCTATATTCAGTCTTATTACCAAACCCTAAACTATAGTACTATTTGACTTTCTAGCTGACTTCTGTGTTCAAGTATTGTGCAAGATGTTTGACATTAGATGTGTAGCGACTCCAAAAATGTGACCACATGATACTACACTAACAGTGAGTGCTGTAATGTCCCACAAATAGCACCACTGTACACTCTCTGACTTATTTCTCTTGTCTTGACACACGTTGTCTTGTGAACTACAAGGCACAAAAGAATAACTGAAATCGCTTATTGATCCAGAGCAGAGCAGCACCCACAGCCAAAACACAGAACCTGCTCTGCTGAGTATCTAGCTACGTGACACTATTAAATCCAATACCCTAACACACACACACACACATACAGAGATACAGTAAACCACAGTGGTGGTGACTGGCAGGCAGACAGGTGGTGTGCAGATAATACCGTCTCATTAGAGCAGCGTACTAAAGCACTCAGAGCTGCCCAGGAAATCCACTTAGCAGAGATGGAAGCGGGACGGCGGGGAGGACCTGACGGAGTGGGAACTGTGGAAGAAGAAATGGTGGTGGTGGTGGTGGTGGTGGTGGTGGTGATGGGTGAGGGTTTGTACTCAAGTCTGCACAGATATTCCTGAAAGTCACATGACAGTATTGATCGTCATCATTGATCCTCAGAAAATGCAATTCGTCTTTTCAGCAGTTTTGAGTAAACCGTACAGGGCAGAAAGATTCACATTTTGCCCAAAGTGACAGATGCTCTCACTGTGCCACCATGCCGCTCCTCTGCCCCCCACCAGGCTGCACCTCAGTTACCGCTCGCTGTCACTGTTCATTACATTGTGTGAACATCTGAGATGGTGTTGGGGATCCTGCAGTGCGTGTTGTCACTGTGTTGACCTCTGTTGGTATCTCATCTCTACATTTTTCTGACCTCTGCTTAAACAAATAGTCACTCACCTAACTAGCCACTCAACTGGTTATTAAGCAAATAAATAAGTTTAGACTGTCAGATGACTACAATAACACACAGCTATAGAAATGCGCATTCCAGGTACAATAACATTGCAGGATGTACCATGTAGCATTGTTTTAAATAGTGGAGCTGAAATAGATAGGAAAGGCGGAGAGGGGGGACGACATGCAGAAAAGTGCAACGCCAAACCAGGGCCGCTGTTACGGACTCAGCCTTAAGTGCGTGGGATGTATGCTCTGCCAGGTGAGCTACTACAGCACCTCCAAACTATTCCTTTCACCCTTTAAAACCTGGATTGACAGGTTTCTTGTGCTGCATTCAGACGCCTTTCACAAGCATTTTAACTTGTGAAACGTGAGCAGATTGGTTTGATTTCACTGAGAAACATGGAGGAAAAGGCAATTCGCAATTTGACAAGAAATGTCCAACAAAATGCAAGAAACTTGTAAAAACTTAAAAATAACAAAGAGGGAGATAGTATTATTAGATTTTTTTAAAGACGGGGAAAATATAAAGTTATAGCAATTATTATTATACATTTAAAATTATGTTTCACAAAGTAGTTATAAATAGATATTTTTCCCTATTTTTTTCCAGTTCATTTCGTTGTATATTTTAAATACATATATTTTTTGGTAATTTTCTTTTGAACTTAAATTTTTTTTTTTTTTTCAATTTTTGGTTATTTCTTGTTCATTTGTTCACTGAGAATTTTTTTTCAGGTTTCAAAGGGTTAAGCCTAGATAGTCAAGAGTCAGAGGTGACCAACACTGGGACAAAATGTGAGTAAGCGACACCGTGACTCAACTATACAGTAAGCAAGTCATCCAGCACTCATATAATCACTTTAAGTAATCTTTATATTAAAATAAAAAAAAAGAAAAATCTGGGCACCATTAACCCCCACTCTTTTGTTTTCTGTAAGTCAGTAAGCCAACCAGCGGACAGCAAGTCTACCACTCACGTTTCCTACAGCACTCATGTCAGACCAGCCTGATCAATAGACACAGGAAGTGTTTAAAGCCAAGCAGTGAATGAATGAATGGATCGCAGCCATCGCCTCACTGTTTTCAAAGAGCACTACAAAACACCAGAGCAAACAAGCCAAAAATCTTGTTCCCACAGTCTCAAAACACCACAAATATGAGTGGATCTGCATGAACAAGCACAAACTACAAAGTGCCTCCATCTCTCATACACTCACATACTCAATACAGCATCAATGAATCAATGAGCAGAAAGCCCGAGAGCACCTGTAACTGGAAATCCAGGTTACGCATGTGTGTGTGTGTGTGTGTGTGCGTGTGTGTGTGTGCGTGTGTGTGTGTTAGATATGTATGAGTAGCTTTTGTGAGCCTTTGCGTGTGAAAGTGTGCCAAGGCCCCTGCAGCCGCGCACATGGATGGAAGTGAGACAGAGATAAAAGCTGCTCAGTCTTTACAGAGAAGAAACTAATGTGGACCACAAGTCAAGTGGAAAAAATGAGGAAGTGAAAGACAGAGGGGGAGGAGAGAAGAAAGAGAGGGGAGAGGGGAAAGAAAAGGAGTCGAGGATGACAAAGATAGAAATAATGAAAGATATGAAGGAAAGTAGAGCGTGAATCAGTGGATGAGTAAGAAGGATGGAACAAATGCAGTAATTATGGCGATAAATATGAGCGGGAACAGTTAAAGCCTTGATTTCACACACTGCGTTCTGCTTCTATACATTATGTACACTTTACTCTACACCTTTGTACTGATACTCAAAGGGCTCTTTAATGATTCTGTAGCTCTCAATGTAATCCACTTAAAAACAGCCTTCAGCCTTGTGACCTCAGGCCTCACATGATATATTGACCATCAGCCAAACGGTAACACAACAGCAATAAATCAGATTAAAAATAGAAGTAAAATAGGAGCAGGAGAAGACAAGTCCTGTCTAGAAAGAGAGGATCTTCAGCCAGGAATGAAAAAATGTATCCGATATTTAGAGTGGTGAAATGAAATTAAGTGCGTTTACTCAAGTACTGTATTTAAGTATTAATCTGAGGTGTTTCACTTGAGAGTTTTCTTTTCATGCTACTTTATACTTTCACTCCACTACATTACAGAGGAAAATATTATACTTTTCACTCCACCACATTTATCTGAAAGCTTTAGTTACTTTACAAATTGGGATTTTTGCATAAAAAAACATAAGAAGGGTTTATAAAATATGATGGTTTATTATAGACCTAAATTAAATTACCAAACGATTTACCCAAGTACAGCTGCCATAATTGGTTGAGTAATCAGTAGATTCACAGGAAATTAATTGCCAACTATTACGACAGACATTAAAGTCATTTTCTGTCTTCTTCTTTTTAATAATTTTGACTTCAGGAAGGTGTTTTTTTCTTTATTTTAAATTAGAGGGTTTTCTTTTATTTATTTTTTTTTCTTTCTTTCTAATTTTGAGTTTTACGTTTTTAGTTCTATTTTTTTAAATCATTTTGAGTTTTTTTTTTTAATACTTTTTGGTGTGTGTTTATGTCTGAATTGGCTACTTTTAATTGTAATAATTTTAGCACATTTTCCTGACTACATTTACTTACTTTTACTTGAGTACCATTTTCATTGCAGTACTTGTAGTTGTAGCAGAGTATTTTCACAAGGTGGTATTAGTTCCTTTACTTAAGTAAATGATCTGAATACTTCTTCAACCACTGAATATTTACAGGTATAGGGGTGTGAAAGGAAACAAAAACATGTGGATTTATAGAGAGGAACAAAAGCCTGTTAAATGTATGACAAATTGTAGTTTTCCGTGCACATTATTCCAAAAACGCTGCCTCCGCCTGTTTTATAAAGTCTAACAAGACAATACCTATTGTTAGTGTAATCTGTCCGCCACAGGGAATCCATATCAATCAATGATTCATCAACAGATCAGTCAATGTCCAACCCCCTTCCCCACTGACTCACCCCTGCACTGTGACAACACAATGACTCAAATTCAACCGCTGGAAGAAAAAGAAATACATTTTCCCCCGGTAGAAATACAGTCTGGGTGAAACTGTCAGTTTAATAATGATAATAAGTTTATTTGTGTAGCACCTTTCAAAAGAAGATGTGAGAAAGTGCTTCATAAAAAAAGACAAAACAGCAAAAACAAAACCCCTTACTTTCACATTCACTTGCAGCTGTCATGTCTTCCTGTTTTCACCCTGAGTTAAGTGAAATCCTTGAAAAACAAGACTACAGTTTGTTCACAGACTGACGCTAAAAAGAAACGTTGAGTCCTTGGATCACCTTGTCTCTTGTCAATGTTTTACTTGAGCCACTATTCTGTTTTGACAACAGCAGTGTAGAAAGTCCAACAAGAACTATTTCACTGCACTCCTCATATGGCAAACAGATATTGTCAATGTTACATGTGTGTTTACGTGGCCCCATTATAGGAAAGACATTTTTAACTGGTGTCTTCTGATACTGTAGTGTTTTGTCCTGGTGTAATGTAACAAAGTTTTAAAACTTTGTGACAATACTTAAATATTTTTTGGTATCTCAGTATTTTTACTTTCTTTTGTCAACTTTCACTTTTACTCCAGCACATTTTCAAAATAAAATGTACATTTTAGTCACTTACAACAGAATAGGGAAGGAAATGATGAAGTGAAGACGGGACGGACAGTTTAGTGAGGGAATTGGAGGGAAGGAAAAACTGGATTTTTTTTCTTTAAATCCTGTTAGTTGTGAAAAAAAGTCATCTTTTCTTTAAGAGTAATTTACGCTCTAATTGTAAAGTGGTGTATGTTATGGAGAAATAAATCCAATAATTTTCAATATATTGACCACTTGCTTTTTTATTACCAGGCTTTACTTCAAATTTTTATATTTTAACAAATAAAAATTACTTTTGATTCTTAAGTACAGCAATCATCAGATACTTAAATGTTTTACTCCCGTAATATTTTAATAGGTGACTTTAACTTCAACCAAAGTCATTTTCTATGAAGATATCTAGACTTTTACTCAGGCGGCTCTCAGGTACTTCATCCACCATGATGTTTTGCACTGAATACATCAACAAACAAACGTTATTTGAAGAGTGAATAGCCTTTATAGAAGCACCTTATGTAAAGAAAAGTTTTCATCTGATTCTGTTGTGACCCATTGTGTGTTAAGCTGGAAAACTATGGGAACAGCTGAATCGAAAGGTGAAATTGTATTAAAATGAGCAGAGTTAGGTACTGTGAATGTATACCGAATTGAAGCGTGGTTTACAATCATCTGAAAAAGATATTGAGTTTTTGATTTGTGTCTTTGCATGTGTGCTGACGACTAACGAAACATTAAATTTGACTTTTTTTTTATGAAGTTCGGCTTTGTGTCCCGGCATTGTTGACACAGAAAGATCAATAAACGACTGAAGCATAGTTCCTGGGAAAGTGATAAAACATCCATCTTTCTTTAAGCACTTACCATATCATAGACGTTCAGGATGATCGGCTCGTTTGCCATCACTGGCATCAGGCTTATCTCCCCCTACGTCCCTTCTTCTCTGCGGGTCTCCCTCCTCCGCACACCCCTCCGGAGCGAGATCCAAACTCTCTCCAAAAATAGACCTTACTCCTCCCCTTATTCCCAACACTTTCTCAACAAAAATTCAGCTTGATAATTCAATTTCACAACCTAGTGTAAAAAACGTTTGAGTTCCGTGGATATTTTTTACCGTCCAACATCTGACTGGCTTTGTCCAAACCTCCCCCCGTCACGGAGCCGCAGCGGCGGACAGATGAGACACTCGTCTTGTCAAAACCAACTGACTTGCTAAACCCGTTCAGCTACCGAGGTCGAAGTGAAAAAGCGGACTTTACGGAGGTTATTTTGTCTTCTGGGCCGCGAGTTGGCACTGAAAAATCGCAAATTCATTTTCTCAAACGAATTATTCAGCAAAATGACATAATGCTGAGGTATGAAAACGGGATTTTCTCCGTGAGAATGACTTGCTACTCCCTCATTAGCTAGCTAACGGTAGCGCTCGAGCTGGCAGCAGGATGCGACTGCTGCTGAGCAAACTGGACGGACGGTGAGAGTGGGCGAGCAGAGCGGTACGATCAGTCCGCACTCGATTAATCAACCTGGATGCTCCGAGCATTATGGGTAATGTAGTTATTGAATTAAAATGTACCAGCCATAGACTGTATATAGAGATTTATATATTTACATTTAAAATAAAATAAAAAATTAAACTAATTTATGTTTTTAAATTTATATATTTAAATATTTACATACAGTCTATGATATCAACCCAGCAGCTTGCTGCACCAAAAACCAGTGATGGATGACGTTTTCTGATTTTTGACTTGACCCTTTAAAACCTAAACAACTGAAGGCAATGAGCGACTTAACAAGCCATGGCACCCAAAATGAAGCAGAAATGTGTGTGTTAAAAGAAAAACTTTTATTTTGTTTTTGTTTGTTCGAAATAAAGTCGTTTATTCACTCAAATTTGAAAAACACATATATATCCCACATTTTTTCTGTAAAATAATTTTAAAATATATGTTTATACAAATTGTTAATTGTTTTCTGCACTTTTTTCCATCATTTTTTAAAGCAAATTTTCAGGTCATTGTCTTGTCACCTTTTACTAATTTCTCATAATTTGTGTGACATTTCTTGTTGTTTAATGTCTTTTCCCCTATGTTTTTGAATGTTTTTTTTAATATCAAAGATTTTTTTTTAAAAATTGCTCAGGGTTCAAAGGGTTAAATAGCTTGTGAAAGGTGTCTGAACACAGCACAATGAAACTGATGTCGATTCAGGTTTCAAAGGGTTAAGTATAATACTTGAGTGAATGTACTTAGTTATATTTCACCACTGCCTGAAACTAAAGCAAAAAGACTAAAATACAAAATGTATCCAAAAGTATGTGGAAAGTTTTATTGTACTTCTAGTCTAGAGTTTTAGTCATTTTTAAGAAACAATAGCAAAAATATTCACTGGTTCCAGCTCCTCACATGTAAATATTTGCTGGTTTTATTAGTCTTCTGCGACAGTTAACTGAAGCCCTTTGGGTTGTGGGCTGTTGCTTGGGCAAACAAACAACTGAGTCAACATGGACTTTTTTACACTGTTTTCAGGCATTTTAAGGACCAAGCAATTAGTTGATTATGAAAATAATCTGCAAATTTATCCATAAAAAACAATCCAGTTTGCTGTAGTAGAACTTTATTAGCGTGCACAACTTAACTTTACCCCATCCACTCAACACTTTTGGGATGAACTGGAACACCGACTGCAATTCAGGCCATGTCACCCTACATCAGTGCCCAACCTTACTAATGCTCCTTTGGCTGAATGGGAGCACATCATCATTGCAGTCATATTCCAAAATCTTGTGGAGAGCATCCTGGAGCAGTGGATGCTGTTATAGCAGGAAATTTATGCAAATTTTCATCATATTTCAGGGCAGTGTTTGGGTGTCCACATACTTACAGCTTAAGAGCATACATGAGCTGTTCAAGATCAGGCAACACACACACATTTTAAATGAATAAGCAAAACACATACTGTTACTCTTTAAATATATGAAGAAGCTGCAAAGTCTGTGGATGTTCAATAAAAGCTCTATAGCACAACACGTCTGCGTCTGAGAGATACTGCTGCTGAATAAATGGGAACAGAAACTCCGGTGTTGGTGCACATGGTCGACTAATGAGTCATTACTATTATCAAAGCTCAATTTAAAATATAAGAGGTTACCATCACTCCATTGTAGAGTCATTTTATTAGCCACTTTTGTCATTCCTGGAAATGTGTTTGCACAAGGCTAGATGTTGTTTGCCAGGAGCCGAGTAGGAATGGCCAACATTACAGCATCATTACTTTGCTAAACCATGTAGAAAAAAGTTTCCATATCATCAAAATGCAGGTTCCTCAGATCCAAACTCATGAGCCCTCCTAGTCGATTTCTCCCAGCAGTTCTGCGAGCGTCTCCTGATTGGAGAACTCCTGTAGTGAGGAGTTCATCTCGTCCAGCAGATCTTCACCCAGCAGGAAGCTCTTGATGTCATGAACCGTCATGCCGATCCGGTGGTCTGTTATACGATCCTGGGCAAAGTTGTACGTCCGAATCTTCTCTGACCTGCCTTTTGTGCCAATCTGGAGGAGGAGAAAGAAGAAAAAGAGTAAAAATATATATATATATATTATTAAAAAATATATATATATATATATATATATATATATATTAAAAAAAATTTTTATTGAATTTTATTTTTTGTACATGCATAATATATTATTATTATTATTAGTAGTAGTAGTAGTAGTAGTAGCATTACTAGTATAAAATATCTTAACTTTATTTTGCATGCATACTTTTGGGCTTGCTTTGTCTATTTTGCCTTTTTTTTTTTTCAGAAAGACCCACAAAATCAGTTGAACATTCAAATTTATAGAGCTATATTTATTTATTTTTTGGCTGGTTAAGAACTCCGTGTCTCAAAAATAACCTTTTTTAATATTTTGGGGGGGAAAAAATCAGTTGTCACACCTGTATTTTAGATAATATTTGAATGTCTTCACTTGTTGATCACAGTATACTGTATTTTTCTGTATTTATTCTGAGTCCCACCTGTATTTTACGTTGGTTGTAGCGTTTGCTGGTCTCCTCCTCGAGCTTCATGCTGTACAGTTTCGCTCTCAGAGCCTTCATGGCTTTCTCCTTGTTCTTTATCTGGGAACGCTCCTGCTGGCACTCTGCAACCACACCTATCAAACATAAAACAAGTACTAAAGGCCTATTCTTATGTTGGCATCCCAAAAGATGTAGTTGAAAAGTTATGCTCGTTTCATAACAACACTCAGAGAAATACAGACCCGTGTAGACAGCACCAAAGCCCTACCTTGATTGTTACACATATCACAGAAAATTCATAAGACAACACCTCAAGGAGATCAGTTCAGACATGGCCTCTGATTTTCTGAGGTTTTTATTTTAATATTAAAACTTTGCATTTAAAAAATGTAATATAGGAGAAGAAAGTTGCATTTCCCATGTTGGAGAAATTTTCAAATGGAAATCCCAATTACAAATGGCTTAGGCTGTTTGCTGTATTAAATGGCACTTTTTTTAAACAATCTATCAAGTACATTTATGATAAGCGCTGTGGTCCCCAGTGTTGGGAAAAAATAGAGACCAATCTATCATTTTTTGTCAAGCTTTATGATCTAAAAATAAAGAAGAAATAAGTTTAAAATATTTTATTTCACTGGGGACAGAGTCTGCCTGATGCCCCCATCTGTTTTACAGTGTCTCACTGTAAAATAAAATAAGCTGTAAAGTATGTTCTATCTATTACAACACAGGGTGGTTACAGTTGTTACCTGTCGGCAGATGGACAATCCTGACTGCACTGTCTGTGGTGTTCACATGTTGGCCTCCAGCTCCGCTCGCTCTCTTAGTTTCTATCCTCAGGTCCTTTGAGTTTAGCGTGAAAGAGATCTGACAGAAACACACAAACACCGCAATTTACTTACATCTTAATTAATAGCAGATGAGAAGAAAAGACAAACCTAATCCTAAATGTTCCACCTGCACGGTAAATCCGTGTTAAAACGAAAAAAGGACACAGAGCTAAAAAGGCAGTAAAATTTAGAGCAAATGAGATAAAACTTCACTGAGTCACACTAAAACACGATACATAAATATAATAACAATTATAATATATATAATATATATATTATAATATAATATTAGTTAATTAATATTTCAAAATTTTAAACCTGCATTTTTGTATTTTGATATGAAATGCTGCCTCAGCAGGTTGAAATATAAAAAACAACCAACACAACCCGACATATTTGAGTGCTTTCATTCACTACAAACTAATCTTTTCTATGTGATATTGTGAATCATTTCCATCCAGCATCTCAATCCAACAGGAAATGCATGCTCTTCTTAATACTTAATCTGTCATGATTCCTGTTGGAGAGCTGGGCTGTTTTAACTGGGTTGTTTGTGCCATCCCTGACTGGTGTAAAGCTGTACCTCAGTGGGTTGGGGCAGTACAGCCACAGTCATGGTGCTGGTGTGCATTCTGCCCTGTTTTTCAGTCCTGGGAACCCTCTGAACTCGATGGACTCCAGCCTCGAACTTCATCCTCTTGTAGCTCTGAGGGCCACTGATGCTGGCTGAGGCGTGACGCAGTCCACCTGGTCATAGGTGAGCACCAAAAAGTACCAAAAAATGTTACTTCAAACTTTTCTTTTCTTTACAGCAAATTCTCATCTGCAGGCCCTCGGCAGGTCAGAACAAATACACCGCACAATGACATGATAATAAAAAGTAATAAAATAAAAATTAAAAAAAGGGGATAAAAAGAAAGACACACACAAGACAAATAATACACGCAGTTGTACATGAAATAAAGCGACATAAAGAAGAAGACACAAGACAGACAATACAACATAAAACTACACGAAATCGTCACTTACAAAACAAAGAATAAAATACTGCACACAATACCGAATCATAAGTGAATACTTGGTATTGATACGTGGGTATTTCAAGTGTCATTTCAAAGAGAAGTACTAAGTGTCTTTTGATGTGTCTTAAAAAAGTTAAAGTTAATCAGCATTTGATGGCAAACCTCAGTGGACACTCCACACGTCTGCGGCACAGAAAGGGCTCCTCTCTGTGTTCATAGTCAGTTAATGCAGCGGTGCTTTTAGCGTAAAAGACAGCACGGGGTTTTGCACTTTTTGTTGACATATAACACTATCCTTTTCTAATCCCATCCCCACTATAAGTCCCTAATTAAGACACAAAAATGTGTTTGTCCTCTTTCACTTTCCATCCTTCTTATAAAGAAACAATAGACGATATCTAATTCACTCTATGATGTTTCTGACATGTTCAAAACAACAGAAAATCCAGACACTGACAAGTAATCCAGCACTTTTAACAGCATTTTATCCTGACTCCTTAATTACTTAATTGTCCTTTAGACTCAACAGCTTAATACTAAATACTAATAATAGCTGAAACTTAATACACTAGACTTGTTAAAGATGCAGTCAGTGATTCTAACACAAAACTTGCTCGGTCTTGCTCGTGCACAGGACAGGGGAAAGTCCTTATGCTTCCCTCTCGTGTTGCTTAGAAATATCATACTTCCCAGTTGTGCAGTCATAATTATGACATACACACATTCAAGCACTCTGGTCAGAAAAAAAAACACAAACATGGACACTAGAAGTAAAAAGGTTGTTTTGTCATGGCTGATGTTTTACCAAAAGCAAGTAGCACAGAGCCTCTTTGTGTTTTAGCGGCAGAACAAAGCACATATAATACACATCAGACATGTAGTTGAGGTTTTGATTTGTTTATAGGTATAAATAACATTATAATCAGCTAATATTTGCTTAGCTAGCTAGCTTTATGGCCCTGTTGTCTCAGTGAATAAGGGCTTAAGGTGTTGCAGAGGTAACTGCAACAAAAATTGACTGCTGACACCGTTTCCATGCTTTCTGCTATTTCTGCTGCTCTGGAATGCCACACAAATGTTACAACTCGGGTATCAAAATTTCCCAATTTCTCACTCGTAATTATAACTTTGGACAGCCGTTCATGTACTTGTAACTCGTAAAACAATATTTTCAAGGAGCACATGAAGGCAGCAATAGATGTACAAAGACAAACGCAGTAAGAGCAACAGGGAGGCTGATGGGACCATTTACAGGAGGAGTTTATTTGTTTTGGTGTGGAGTTCAAATATCATCAATCTTTCTCCAGAATCTCTGACTCCGCCTTTAAGGTCTTTACGTGACAGTTGCATAAATAATATTGCCTTAAAAGGTCGGTCTGCCTGAGGCAAAAGAAAGCCGAGGTTTTAGGATATCAAAAACCATGACGTCTCCTTCCAGATACATTAAAGCTGACGACAGAAATATGTGGAAAAAAGTTTTGTTGTGCTTTGGGTGAACCGTGTTTTCAGTCTGGCAATAATCACTTGTGTCTGTGTGCACTGACCTAATTCACTCGTCATGTGCTCCAGGATGTCGAAGGACCAGTCGTGGTGCTGAGCGAAGCCCTGGTACATGTCAAACACCTGAAGAGAGGACAGAAATGTAAACAAACAGAGAAAGGATTTTCGTTTTCTTGCTTCACAATGAGTCCTCTCTCCTCTGATCTTCTTCAATCGCTTTTTTATGCTCCTTTAAGTTCCTACTGATGCCCTGATGTTGAATCATATCACTTATTTTGAAATATATTTATCATCCTAGTTTTTAATCAATATGCTGCTACTTTTGACTTACTTTTACTCAAACAAAAAAAAAGTCCACTATTTCAAGAACTGTTTTAAATAATAAATGATATGAAGAAGTGCTTCCAGACCTCATCAGTAAACAGCATGGCCTCCTGACCCCCGACACCGGCCGTAACCTCCAGAACGAGGTCGCTCATATCCGCCGCCTCCTCAGGGATCAGCAGGTCCAGGATCTGATCAGTGAAGCAGGTTGACGACAACACTGATGTCAAATAAATGTGATGTGTGATAACTGAATATATAAGAAGTGGAATCATCTGAGTTTGCTTATCGGTTAACAACAAACTGCTGTTACAAATCTGTCTTTGGTGTTCTGTTACTTTATGCTCCTGTAGCTGAGAGTTGCAGTTCCACCTTTTGTCGAAGATCTTGAATATCTTGCAAACATCCTTCACTTTCCAGCTCCGCCAGTTCTCGCAGGGCTGGGTCTTCATCTTTGAGAGAAACAAAAAATCATACAGTAAAGTTTAGGGTTGTGCAAAATGACAATTTATGAATTGAGATAATTAAATTTCTGGGGGTAAAAAACTGATACAACAGAGTATTGGAGGATTTTGCATAGCAATATTGCAACAAAACACAGGTGCCAAGTAACAATATTGTATTATACAAATGATTTCTGTTGCAGACACAAATTAAACTTTTAGCAGTCCACTAGAATGATAAATCAACTGCTTTTTTTATACTACTAAATTCATGCTGCTGCAACAAAAATGAACAGAAATCTTGTTCGATAAAAACAAGTAATAATGTATTTTTCCTGAATTTGTAGTTCAAAAAAGGTAATAAATCGCAATATATTGCAATGAATGTTATTGTAATGCTCAGCATTACCCCAACATCATATCACAATATATAACTGCACATACAGCGTTTTAAGGTTCTTATCCACAATTGCCTTCCCATACAGTTACAGTAGTATTTGAATGAGTATTTAAATGTCGTGTGCAAATAGATCTAAGCACAAGTATACTGTTTTACTTACTTCACCACTTTAGATTGATGAACAATGTCTATTGACTCAAAATAAATGGAACTGTGTCTTAATTATTCGACATATTTCTTGTCTTTGTGTGGCAGAATCAGAGCAGTCTCACCTTTCAGGAGCATCTCGGTCTCAGCCATCTCTTTCTGTTTGGTGTCCAGCTCTTTGATGCTTTGGATGAGAGGAGCCAGCAGGGACACTTTGGTCCTTTTGGCCCTCAGTTCGTCCTCACTGCTCTGCTCCTCTGTCTCACTGCTGGTGGTCGCTCTCAAACATTCAGTGTACTCTGTCTCCATGTTCTTCAGGTATTCCTGCAGAGACTTCTTGGCAAAAAGCTCATCCACAGACAGCAACTTAGCCACCAACAAAGGTGTACCGGTGTGAAGAGTTCTTGTAGTTCTGCCACAGTGATTACTGGAGTATTCATAAAAACTGACAGGTTTCCTCATGACATTTGGTGATTTCTGACAATGAGTTATCCATAGACTAAAGACACACTCCTTTCCACACTGAAGAAGGGTTGTCGCTCTCCTGAAAGCCATTGTGTGAGCGGATTTGTTTAGAAGATTCACTATGTGGCAAAACAATGTAAGCTCGATATGACTTGGCTTTGGCACATAATCCTCTCTGATCCGGAAGAAACGTTCGGCCAAAGTCCATTCAAAAAAACTATGATTTTAAATGTTTTTATGCCTAGCAAAATTAAATGTCAATTTAAGTACTATTTTAGAAGATATTATGGATTCAATGAAGGCATCCTTAAATTCGGCATGAATGTTTCACGGCAAAAGTGCTTTATTATGATGATATTTTACATTTTGTAGTAAGCTCACGTCGCAAACGACATTCAATTTAGTAGTTTTTCTACTACAAACCAGACTAAAAAATCAATTTGAAATTTAAATAACTATTGTTGCGATTACCAGCGTGATATTAACTTATAAATCTAAAGAATTGCATTTGAGGAAGTAAACAACTGACTGAGGGCTTCCAGATGTCTAAAATGTGATCTTGAATTTATATAACAAACGTTAAAACGGCTCCGTCGGATTTATCATGTTATCGGACGCGTAGACATAACTATAACGAAACAGGTTTCAGTCAATAATTTTCCAAAGACCGTCTAAAACCTGATTATTAATGCTTGTTGAAATAATATTGCAGCTTTACCACCTTGCTGAAGGGCGCAGACATGTTGAATATGACGCGCTTGCTTCTTCTTCGTTTGTTTTGGTGTTTTTACAGCAGCTTGCATCTTTGGTGTTACATTACTGCCACCCTCTGGAGGTAGTTAACTCCTACAATGCCCAGTTCAGCTCTCTTCAAGAAACAGTACACTGCAAACAAGGTATAAGAAAGACAGCAAAGAAAAAACATAGACAAAATTATAGACATTATATATATTTATAGGATGTATTCTATGCCTCTGATTTAATGGCCACAAGTGTATGTGTGCATTGTACATAAATCCTTCAGATATCTAGACTAAGTGCAAATTGCAGATCACAGATCACAACATAATTTTTCAGACATAACCTGTACTACCTGATACAATTTTGTTGTGTGTCTTTTTGAGCTATTTTCAATAGAATACAATTTAATTGAAAAAAATAAATAAATAATAAATAAAATAAAATAAAATAAAATAAAATAAAAAAATAAAAAAAATAAAAAAATAAAATAAAATAAAATAAAATAAAATAATAAAATAAATAATAAAATAATAAATAATAGTATAATATCACCAAAGAATAAAGTTATTACAAGGGACACAAGACATGAGGTCCTTTCACTTTAGTGAATATGTTGCATACTCGTAGTCCACCTAAAAGGCATTAATAGCAGGCAGTGATGCTTTTTAGGGCAATTGCCCTGATTTGCCTTGAAATGACTCTGTGGTCTTGTAAATTGGTTTGATGGTGGGATCACCATTTAATTAGCATTATGCACTTATGCAAACATGTTAAGCGTCAGTGCTCAGAAGGTGCCTCCTACCCAAGCCTTTACACAACCTCACAGTCTCTGTCTGACTGTCCCCGGCCTCAAATACTTTTCTCATTTCAGCCACTCTACTTCTTTGCGTCAGGATTACACTTTGTCTAGGGAAGGGTTGCTGAGAGTGATGAACCACAGAGGAGTACTGTGTGAATCTGCAGGTCCTCTTGAATATGTGGAGCTTTTAATGAGCTTCAGCTCTGTGTTTAACTATGTACCTCTTACCTTTGTCAGGAATCCCACTGTTTAAGAAAAAGAGCTGAAGGACCAGTCATTCACAGGACAGCCAGTTCACACCTCCGTCTGGAATGTGTCAGTGGCTCTTTCACTGAAACCACATGGGGGGGAGTTACAGGATGTGATACTTTCGATATAGTTCGCTCTGTGCCTTGTTTCACTTTCAACTTTTCATGATCTTTGTACATCACAGGCAATGACAACCATGGATAAAATCCTCACTCAGGTCATAACCAAACTATATTGAAGTGTTTTCAGTACACACACGTAGAGAGAGATTTATGTGTCTATTTTTTTATCCAGTGGATTGCTGTTGATTTTAATTCTTTTTTTTATTTATTTATTTATGTCATCATTTAATTGTATCTGGGGTTTTGGCAATATTGTTTTACAAACATTCATGCCAATAAAGCAAATTGAATTGAGTTGTATTGAGAGAGACAGAGAGACAGAAATTGGGTCACTGGTTAAACAAGTGAAGGGATTTCCGTTTCCTCTCAAAAAAAAAAAAAAAATGAGATGGAAAGTACCAGTGTAATCTTTTCTAAACACACCAGACTGATTCAAAATTTAAGTTTTATCTGTCTCCACAACATTTGTTTCATATAGGTAGGAAGCTCTACTAATAGTAAAAAGTCAAAATTAGACTGGCATGGTCCTTGAGCAAAAGTCAGGAGGCGTGCTTCTCGATAATATTCCTAAATATGTACTAAACAAACCGGGAAGGAAGCTAAAACCCTTGGAAAGGAGATGTTTTATCGTCCCTGTTTCACGTCGGATGGGAAACATCAGTGTCGCCTGCGCGCTGACGTCACCACCAGAATGTTGAACTCTCTGCTCCCATTGGTCGACGCTTTAAAGGGCCAGACACCCGCTCTGCTCTGATTGGTTTGCGCCTTTTGCGCACCGATTTCAAATAGCTGCAGCAATTGGCGGACATTCAGTTGAGGAGCATTTAATCTGAGTACAGCGAGCAGCAGCAGAAAGTTAGCTCAGCGGCTAAAAGGAGGGAAGAAAGAGTCCGCTTTGGATAACGAAATTAACGAATAATAAGGTAAGAGAGGTCAGTTATCGTCTTCCAGCCTCAGAACTGCGAATATTAATCGACGAGTTTTACGATGTTGAGTCACAAACGTTAGCGAGCAGGGGTAACGTTATTAATTTATCTAACGGGTTTGCGGTATTTAATGTCAACTTACTTAAGAATACGAACTGAAACTATGCTGCATTTAAGAATATATTAGTGCTAACATTGTAGTTTAAGCTCTATATGTAACGCTAATGTTAATTAAGTAAGAGCTGACCTGGTAACGTTACGTTAGCAAGCTACTTCCCACACGTCCACCGTAACGTTACGCGCTCAAACTCAGGTTAGTAACGTTAATTCAGGGTATTTGACATTTAAAATTTACTTCTTAACGTGCAACACATCACATCGCCATGTGAACAATATACAATCACACAATAACTCAACGGTTGTATTTGAAGACTGCAAACCGTAGAGGAGGATGTGCACGTCACTGCTACGTTTCCGCCAAATCTAGATACGTCGCGCCAAAACAGATTTTTAGCAAAATATTTGGCAGAATAGTTTCCAGTTGTATTTAGAGTTTATATCAACATTTTAATAACGATATAGCCATATGTCATATCTTTCTTCCGTGTTGGGAAACGTGGTAATTGTCTTGGATTAGAGGTAAGAGCTAAGAGCTAAGTCAGCATGCACAAGAAAATCCATGCTACTTCAGTTTAGTTTAGTTTACTTTATTTGTACAGATATTTAAAAACTAAATAAACTACAGTTGAATAAAATAAACCAAAAAAGTGTCAGGAGAGTGAGCTTACACAAACTGACCCCCATCAACTTGAAAATAAACTAACAAAAGCGAAGAAAAAGCAAACAAAAACCTCTATTTTACAGTCGCATTCAATATTTAAAAACTAAAAATCTCCTTCTTTGTGTCCTCCATTCAGTGTATGTTTCACTGTGAGACAGTCACCATGAAATGCCCTCGCTACGAGGCTACCAAGGCCAACAACATGGAGAAAAGCTCTGCTGCTGCTGCAGAGTCCAGGCTGCTTCACCTGAAAGCTTCCCCATTGAAAGAGCCCATCCCCATTAAACCTCAGTGTCCACCTGCTGGAGCGACCACAGTGTTGTTCCCCCTTAACAACAACACCACAGCAGCCCACGATAAGGAAAACAGCACCAGCGGGGAGCACGACAGGACTCTGAAAGAAGGGTTTGAGGACAGCGGCTATCTGTCTTTGCACAATAGTCAGATTGATGATCATCACGTGGATGACGAGGATGACCACATCCAGGGAAAAAACATAGCAAACCCACAGCCCTCTGCTCCTGCCACACATCAAGAAAAGACTATATCACCAAAGAAGTCTCCCTCTAAATGTCAAGGGAGGATAAACTCTTGTAATCCAGTGTGTGTGGTGGCGGCTTCCACTCCTGTGGATCATCATAAGAGGAGAACAGCAGCATATTCGCTGTCATCCACCCCGTCCGACCATCACAGCGACCCCAACCTGCCTATTCTGAAGTTCCAGCGGGCTGTGTGTGAGGAGCTTGCCAAGGGCTATCGAAAAAATAAAAGGTAGACTTGCATTATAAAAACTGTGACTTTATAGCCAGCAACAAAGGCTTTACTTCCTCCTGTTGTAAAATTATTGCGCACATACACACTCAGTTTGTAAATGCAAGGAGTTAACAGTTCTTGGTCTGTCTGTATATAGAGGCAGAATACTATCATAACATCTTCTGCCCTAGTTAGAGCTTACCAATGAAAAAAAATTATTAAAGGGAGTGGGAATTTGTTTTCCAACATTGGACAGAAACAGTAAACACCCATTATTTCCCTTTTTATAGAACATTAACAAATCCCACAGGTATCAAGTCCAACACTGGCAGACTTTCCTGAGAGAAATTTTGGGGGCCAAAGTCACTAAATTACCCCCAGGGCAGAATTTATCCACCAAAACTAAGTTCCACATAATATATTTAGACTTTGACGGCTATAAAATGTTTGTTAAAATCAGAGATTTACTGTTGTTTTCCTGCCTCTCAGGTATGACTGGAGCATCGTCTCAAAGGTAGCAGAGGATCATCTTTTGGATCGGGTGATCGGAGGTCAGATGGGCCGGGACTACGTCGACATGTTTTCATGTCTTCTGTCCAGGAACATGAGAAGCATCCTGACCAACATCCTGGCCCTGCTGGGAGACATGGACCTCATTAGGTAAACTACAAATGCTTCACAATGTGGAGAGACAATGAATACTCACAGGGGATGACCAATGTAAAATTTCAATTTGGTTTAAAGGGCGTTTAAGGTGGCACTGAGCTGTAGACTGTCAAATTAAAATTGTGTTGCCTTGTTCATGACTGTAAAATTAAAGTTGTGTTGCTTTGTTCATGAAATCTTAAACTGCAAATGGAAGTAAAAGTTTAGGGAGAATTTTATTGAAGATACTTGTGAGAAATTGTCTGTGATTCTACTTTGTTTTTCCTAGTCACTACTTTTTTTTCTTCTCTATATTCACCATGTGTTCACTTTTTCTCACCTCATAGCTGTAAGAAAGTGAGCCGGACGTGGAGAAAGATCATCTGTGAGGATACAGCAGCTCTGAGCAGGTGTCAAAGAGCCGAGCAGGCACTCAGGGTGAGGAAACGCACACAAACCCACACAAGTGCACTGACTCAAAAAAATCCAACCATAAGCCGAGTTCTACATATTAGGCATGCTTGGTTCAAAGCTTTTAAAATGCTAACTTCATGTTTCTTCATGCTCTAATATGTTACCCTTTTTGAATTCTTTTCAGGAGTCAAGGAGCTCTCTGAGACAAAGGAGTTGTGGTCTAACAAGAGACGTGGCTGTGTCCAGGGTGGTGCTGTCCTGCATGCAGACCCTGGCCTCCTCGAGCACACCATCATCCCCCTCTTCCTCATCCACACCGAGCTGCAGGGTGAACCGGCGGACGACTCCCTCTCAGAAGGGCAGCACGCCCAACTCTCAGTGTACACGCTTCAGTGAATACTTACAGGTGAGCATCTGTGTATAAATTATCAGTATTCACCAAATTAGCCATGGTAAAAAAGGAGAAAAATGCTGCATAAAAACTGAGAAATACTCATCGCACTTTCCTAAAGCAAAATATGTTCAGTTTACAATAATTAAGACAAGAAAAAGCAGCTAATTCTTTCATCTGATAACTGTGAACCATCATATGTTCAGCGTTTTTAGTTGAAAAATAACTAACTCATCTAACAAGTGACTTCAGTAGTTGCTGACCAATTGTTGCAGCCCTAGTATAAAGGCACATTATAGCACACAGTGAAACGTGCTAATACAGGGTTCCTGTGGATCCCTGAAATGCCTAATCTAAACATAAGGCCTTAATTGGTATTAAATTGACTTAAATCAATCTTTCAAAAATCTTTTCATGCTAAGACATGGGAAGTCTCAAAATAATTGGTAGCATCTTTTTCTGTTAAAAAAATTATACATTTAAACTCATCATGATGGGAATCCAAGCAGAAGATTCTCACATGCAGATTGATGAACAATCGTGCAGAAAGCTGGACATTTCCCACCTCTGTTTGTAAATCAAATGGACACTTTATATTATACATTATAATATCATGTGTTTATTGTCCTTCATGTGTTCTGCACTAAAACAGGTTATTTTTTCCACATTTGCTTTACATAATCTAACTTTTTCACAGGATAAAAAGTCATCTTTTCTAAACTTTATTCCGTGTGGTGTTTAGAAAGTCTTAAATCTACCTTACCTTTAGCTGCTGGAGGCCTGTAATAGCTGAGGTGGAGCGTCGCAATGCACTTAGGTACTTTTCATCCTTTTGACTCCAGTTTGATTAAATGTACGTGTGTTTTGTTCTTCTGTCCAGGCTGCCAGCAGTCTGAAGCAGCACGAGTCTCTGCGTCCGTGCAAGCGCTGCGGCTCACCAGCGACACATTCACCAGAGGTTCAGAGGGCCACGTGCACGCGCTCCAGCTGTCTCTTCGACTTCTGCACCCAATGCCAGGCGGCCTACCACGGCTCAACGCCTTGCAGAGTGGTTCAGCCTCGACCTCACTTCACCACCCCCAAAACGACCCCGATCATACCAGGCAGCGCCCGCAGCAAGAGGAACATCAGGCGCCTGTGATGGAGCTCCACTGAGGTTTTATCCACTGACTGTTTTAACTGGACGGGTCATCTCTCTCTGGACTGACTTACTTGAGCTCGGCCTGAAATGGTTTCTGTATGTGCAGGCGGCATTGCAGAACTGGCTTTACGCACCTGAATCAACTTACTGAAGCACTTGTTGTTACACTGCTGGGACAATCTGTCTAAAACTGTTGTCGTCTGTGAGCGACAAACAGATCTTAAGCCAAAAGAAAGAAACGCAGACTGATACACAAATTGTACAATTTTATTCTTTTTTAAAATGAATTGAATGTAAATATATATAGTGTATTGTGACTTTTAAAAAGTTTTTGTATATTTTTTAATAAATGTTCATCCTCAAGAGGGCTTTAAATGTTCATATTTACTGTATTTGTATCTCCTGTAAATAGACGTTTCATAAAACTTATCTCGTGTTTTTGTGGTTCTTTGACTTTTTATTTTTTTTTATCCTCGAGCTGACTGCAGGCTCAACTGCAGTTTGACCAGTGAAATATGATTAAATGAACTCCCTTTAGTTAGTAAATGAAGATATGTTTCGTTTTATGATAAGTGAAAAAATGCCTCATAATTTACCACTACAGTTTAAAATACTGAATATTTTCAGAGGTCACACAGAATAGATGCACATTTTGGATTTTCTGCAGCAGAGGGCGACATTGTTTCCTCACCTCATCAGGGATGGAGTCTCTGCTGTGGCTTTATTGTTTTGAGTCTCACTAACTTTAGTATAAAAAAAAAAAGTAATTCAAATAGTGAACAGGATTATTAATGAATTATTGTTATATACCCTGCTAATCAGTGAAAATACTAATGAATAAATCTAAGCCCAATTTGGCATGATGATGGTCCTTAATGAGGAATTTAACCCTAAAAGTTACATCATGTTTATCACTCATAATTTCCATGTACTCACAGCTTTTATTGTACTTTATAATGATGCTTTATGAGCGGTGCTAACTAGGGTAAAAAAGGGCAAGGTTAAAAAAAATAGCCAAAACCTAAGTTTATCTACATAGGAGATAAATTTAGGTTTCAGCCAACATTGCTCGCTTTTAATTTGTGCTTCAGGGCTTCTACAATGAGAGACCTTTTAACATCATAAAAAGACTTTTTCATCTATGAGAATCTGACCTAGAGCTCTGAGGAAGCACCCCTTTTAAACAAACACTCATCTCTTTAAAAAAAATACCTTCCAGGATAAAAATATCTTCCTCCAGTTTTCCCTCAAAAAGAAGTTTGCTTGAATCAGTCATCACTGATGAAGCTGCGAAGAGCATCTCTGACATTAGATAGTTACCTTTGACATTTGCTTGATGACCCATTTGTCCCCCTCTCTCTCATAGCTGCTGTGTGTGTGTGTGTGTGTTGTGATGACGCATATAAACATCAGTCACCTTTCCATTCATGTGTCAGCTCCTGCAGCAGAAATTATCTCTGTTCAGCGGACATCCTGTTGAAAAACCTGCTTGTTCTCAGAAAGCTGACAAACTGCAGCAGTTGTTGCAAAATGTATCACTCCGACTGTGGGTTTAGCCCGTCATGAAATGCTGCATCACCAAATGCTAAATTATACAGGTTAAGGTTGGTACTGTCACATGGTTCCAGTTGAGTTTAGTTTCTTTCACTTGCAAATGTTGGGTGAAAATCATATCTCTGTCATAAGTTTCCCCTGCTTTTTTGCCTGCTTATCTTCAGGAATTTTTTGTTGTAACTTTGACTAATTTCTTGCTTTTTGGGGGGGGGGGGGGGGGGGGGGGGTAATTTCTTGAAAAGTTGCTCATTGCCTCTTTCTTCAGAAATCAGATAAGTTTGCTCAGGTCTTATAGAAATAATGTCATGTCACTGTAGCATTGTTTACCAAGTTCAGTTTCCAGATGTAAAATGTCCAGCATATTGTGGTCAGGCTTCTTTAACAACCAAATAAGAGGGACCTTAAAGAAAAAAAATTCCATGTAAAAATCTCTCTAAATTCACAAATATCAGTATCAACTGCAAAAATCCACCCATGCCGTATTTTCAATGTGTGCCAGATGACTACAAATGTTGACATGTGAAACCACAGATCTTGTGCATGAAGAGGAGACTCGTGCTTTGCTTTGATGAAAAGAAAAAAGAGCAGCAGCTATACAAATGTAAGAAAATGCCATGATGATGGAACACAATGGACTATTTATTGTTAAGTGTCCGAGCTGCTGATGTCACTGTGGTCAGCGGCGGCTGATTAATCCGTGCTGTGGCCTTTCACTTCCTCAGAGACTCAGGATCATTTATCTGGCAGATTTATTGATCGGCTGTTGCATCGAGACACATCCCAAACACAATCCGACTTGCTGCTAATTATAAATGTCATTAGAGCTGGCTGCCACACGTGTGTGTGTGTGTGTGTGTGTGTGTGTGTTAAAGTAAAAGCTATTTCATCCATGACTTAATCTTGTAAATGACAGTGACATCTAAAAACTATTGATAAATAAATCATAAATAGGCTCCAAAATTATCTTGTGCAGTTTTGTGCAGTGTTTCTACAGCTTGTTTATCAGTGTGATGGCAGCTGGAACAAAGCTGTTTTTATAGCACATGGTTTAAAAACCTCTTTCCAGAGTGGAGAAGCTGAAAGTCATGTTTCTTTCAAAAACATGGGAAAAAAGCAATGAGCAATTTGGTTTCACAGACAGCGAGAAGTTATTATTTAGAAAATAATAATTTTTTAAAAAGAAAAACATAATTAGAATTACATTACAAAATTGCTATATTTTTTCCCAGCCCATTTCTGCATTTTATTCTTATTCTTATTTTCAGTGATTTTTTTTGGATTAAAAAAACGTTTTTCATTTCTTTTCTTGCTAATTTTGGGGGCATGTATTCTTTCCTTGCCAATTGCCTTTGTTCCATGTTTTTGAAAGAAGCAAATCTGCCCAGCTTCAAAGGGTTAATTATGTTTTCCTGACACTAGGGCAAATCCCCCCCCCCCCATCAACCCTCCTTCTCTCTTCTTCTTTGGTACTATTCTTAGTGTTTTATCAGCTCTTGCTTTGAAGTTCACTCTTTCTCTGCCTTTTTCCCCATAAACGGCTAATTTCAGCCCGAGGACAGAGGAGGGTTGTTGCTGTATGACAGGGCAACATCCAGACTATGTCAGCTATGTGTGTGCATGTGTGCATTTTTCAGGTTGATGATCTTGATGTGCAGTGACTTCCCCATTTCAATCGGCTGTATGCCATCAAAGTTGAACTGTAAAAGCCCTGAAACTAAGCTGTCACTGTGGCGCCTGCAGTGAAAACAAAGCAGGAAGTGAATCAAGGCCTCAGACTGAGGCTGAGGAGGAAAATGAAGCCTGGCTCTTGACTTTATGCTTTTAATGTAAAAAAAAAACCTCACACAGATCAAACATGCCAGAAAAACACTTGTAAGTAGAATGGAGACAAAAAAAAAACACCAAGGAGCACTGCCAAACAGTAGATGCAGGTGATTGAGACCAGGTGTGCCTCGTTGCCAACTCAGGAGAGTGTCGGCCACGCCTCCTGCCACACACTGCAGGTAGAGCAACAGCACAGGGGAAGGAAGGGAAAGAAAACAGCAAACACAAAAAACCCAACAAAAAAACCCAAACCACAACAGTTTGAAGGAATATTACATCTATCTATCTATCTATCTATCTATGTCTGTTTATTTTTAAGCATATCAATTGAAAAAATGACGCAGGTCCCCTGTCTACACTGGGTAAAAATGCAGGAGTGGAATACAAATTTGTAATTAATCAAAATATTACCAACTAATTGCTACTCAATGAAGCTGGGGCCTTTGGCACCTCTGAGGGTCTGGGGACCCTGGGCTACTTGCCCTTTGCTTGGTTGGTAATCTAGTCTGGTCTACTGCACACAATTTGCCTGTTCATTGAGGGATTACTGATAATTTTTGTACACTTCATTTAAAATTTACTTCCAAACAGAACTACTTTAGATCATTTGACTGATTTTAGCAATGTTGCAATGTTCCCAGATTGCAGAAATGTCTTTGGTGACTGTAACATTATAATAATTAATACATACGATGGCCAAAACTACTAAAATAACACTTACATTGTAAAAAGTAAGAATGACATTTGGCTGATTTTTAAAGAAAAATAGGTGGTCAGAATTTTAGTGTATGATGGAAAACAGGAATGAAAATGATTGTCCTCTAAAAGCACTGATTCATAATGCATGGTGTCATTTGTTACCACCAAGACATCCATAAACTTGATGGTTTACTTTGTGCACATGGTGCTTTGTGCAAATATGTTGAATATTAACAGTCTATGAAGGTAAGTGATGCAAGAATATAAGAATAAGTTGTTAAGAGCTGACAAGATTTATAAAGCACTTGATTTATGAGTCATATCTGTAGATGTATGGATGTCTGCAGCAGAGGTGTTTCACTCTTTCAACATAGAAGGAAGAGCTCTCATACACACACACATGCACAGTGCTTGGTGGTGTTAAAAGGCTGCAGCCCTCTGTCTCTGTCTATTTTTACTCTGTTCGGTCCATTAAGATCAGCAGTGATGAGAGTTAATGAGTGAAGCCTCTCCACAAAGCAGGCAGTAATCACAAATGTCCAGGAGAGCGGACACACACACGAAGACCTGTATGGACAGCCACAATACTAACACAAAAACACACATTTTGAGCAGGGTTTTGTTATGACCACAAGCCTGCCTCACTCTTGCAATCACGAGGACATGCAAACACACACACACACACACACACACAAACATGCAGAAAATATCAGCCCAAGAACATAGCCACAAACTGTTTGTGTTTAAAAAAATGCAAACATACAAAATTTAATGTATGTAGCAAAAATAACTTTTTTAAAGGAATTTATTTGGCAATGCTTATTTTTACGAGTCTGTAATTTTCAAATAATTTCCCAATAATTTCCAAAAAATTTCCTGGAAAAAAAACATGGTACAAATTATCAGGAAACAAAGCTCCACTTCAACTAAAAAGAATATTTAATCACTTGTTATTGGAAACAGGCTCGGACTGGCTGACCCACCTTGTGGGCTGCAGGGTAAAAAAAAAAAACTGAAAGAAAAATCTGCTGGCAGCAGCACACTTGATGCTTGGACGACCCAACTAATTTAGGGGGTACAGCTCCTAAAATTTAAGTAGTCCGACTATGTAAGGCAGATACAGTGATACCGGCTGTTGTCACCCCACAGCTGCAAGTGGATCGGTCCATCTTGTAATGCCAGCAGTCAAGTGGGAGCAAGCGGTAAGTAAATAAAACCTTGGCAGATAGAGTTGAATAATTGGAATTTGTTTATTTTGTTTTCTAAGGTGCTATGTAAATCCAAAGTATTATTATTATTATTACCCCATAACTGTGTATTCCATATAATTAGTACCAAATTACATTGTTATGTCCAGAAAAATGATGGTCAAACTAAGACCCATAAAATAAAGAATTCCACTTGTATATATTGTCATGCCTCATCATGTTGGTCCTGCTCTTCCTGCTCCTGTCTCTCTCTCCTGTGTGATTACCTGCTCAACCCTTATGTGTTGCACCTGTGTCCAATTGTCTCCCTCCCCCTTTAGTATATAGTCTCCGTGCTCCCTTCCTTTTGCACTCTGCCCTTTGCCTGATGATTTTATACGCCTACCTGAGCTTCTGTGTACCGACCTATTTTTGGATATTAAAGGACTGATGATTTTTCCCACACTGTGTCTGTATCTGCATTTGGATCCAAGCCTGTGGTGTAGTGTTTGTGACATATACATATAAATAAAATATTTGATAATATGATGGCTAATTTCTCAAATTTATGCAATAAGTTATTGCCTTCTTCTATGATAGCGTGTTGAACATTAATAATCAATTCAATAGTTATATTTTCATCCATCCATCATATATACATGTGCATGCAAGCAAGTATGTGGCTAATCATGCCACCATAGAGTTTACATTTGTGGTTGTTGGTAAAATGTCTCTACAACTATTTTTAATGGATTTTCATAAAAGTAGGTTAAGACATTCCTGCCCCCTTCAGGATGGATTATAATAATCCCCTGAATTTTTCATCTAGCGCCACCAACAGGTCAATTTTTTTCTACTTATATAGTTATATACTATATTATATGCTCAAATGCCTGCAAAACTAATGACATTCCCATGAGCCTCGGCTGTACTTTGTGTTTTTGTGCTAATTAGCAAATGTTAAGATGGTGGATACGGTAACAAACTTTATTCCTGCTAATCATCATTTCTGCAAGCACTGCTGTGGTTAAGTAAAGCCCCACAGAGCTGTTACAATCACAGCTATAGTTTCTCACCACACATGAGATCAAGTCGTCTTATTGCAATCTGTAAAATCGATGTGAACCAACCCTGAATCAGCAAAGTCTGCCGTCCACACAGAGCGATACCCCAGTTTCCATTTAAAAGATCATCTGATGTGGATCCAGCCCTGCAGAACATTGCTTATGACATTTATGAGTCAAATATCCGCTGCCATTTTGACACTTGTAAACAAAGTGAGTCACAACACACAGAGAGCGAGCAATTATGTTTTAACTTTACACCAGAATTTAGTCATTTGGAGGAGGAAACCCTGGTCGCATGAAAATGTCTGGGAATAGTTGGCTACTGGTCAAAAAAGAGTGTTACTCAATTGAGGAGCAGTATACAGGATTAAAATCACATCTAATGATTTTAGAAATATGAAAAAGAGGGAAAAAGAAAACAAAATTCTACTTGGAGTATTGGCTGACCAAGGTGTTTGATGCCAAATATCTAAACCACAATTACTGTTGAGTTTGAATCTTTGCCTGCAGGTGGTGTTAATGTTAAAATGGCCACAGCTGGTGGCAAACCCTCATTTCATCCAACTGGAACGTGGCTGGATGCGCACATGTAAAGACCAGACCTTTTTTTGTACCAGGCTGTAAACATATTTATTTCTGCTGTAAAGTTGGGCATTTTAACATAGAGGTCTGTGAGGACTGACTCGCTTTTGGAGCCAACCTCAAGTGGCCATTTGAGGAACTGCAGTTTTTGTTACTGGCGTTGGCCTCGGCCCTATAGGTGGCTTCTTGGTCTACATCTGCAAATCTAAACTGCTGCTACTTCTCCTTCCTATAGATGGCAGTGGTTGTCATGCATGGAGCAGATCTCTCAATGACCAAACTGCTCCATCTTGAAGAAATTCTGCAACCTGCTGAACAAGAAATGTTTGTGACGCAACCCACAAGGTGCGTCACATCTAAAAATCTTTCTTTACTGCAGGAAAAAGCTCCAAACAGACATAAATGCGAAGGCTCTCTTGAACTTCATATGAATCTGTGTCATTGCGGTTAAGATAAAAAGCAGCCAAACAGACATTTACAGAAATGTCATAGATTATGACCTAAACTTTGCATGTACGCATGTGGGATCCCTTAAGGTTAAATCATTTTGGGATGACGTGATGCTTTCTGGCTTTGTAGCACAACCAGAAAGCTATTAGAGACAGAAGTCAGGAAACATTTTCTAATGCCACTAAACTGTGAAGAGCAGGCTAGAAATGAAGAGTCCATTTGCACTTGAACTTGTTTCGTCACCTTTCTCTAGTAAACATTTCCTCCTACAGTGGGAGCCATTACAGAGCAGAACTGTGGAAACCTACAGACTGAAGTCTGCTAATGGTGTGAAACATAACTTTCAGAAATCACACAACTCACATGTAGTCCATTAGCAGTGTCCACTGTGGCCTACTTCCACTAAAACTGTGAAGGCTGACTGAATAGGAAGTAAAGGTGTAATTTTACATTGACTTTTAAGGCTCAGTATTTACATAACTAAAATGCACATATTTTGATTCATGTTGCTAAACACAGAGGCACTACAGAGAATGATTTTCATTGACTTCTTATGTGTGCAATTAACTCATTACAGTATACTGATGGTTTCAGTCGTTTTGTAACAAATCGTGTACTAGAGCAATGACTGGGTTTACTGCTGACAACTGTTTCAGGTTAAGGCCGGTAATATTCATTACTTTTGTTATTGTCAACACATCCCAAGATAGAAATCTGTCTCTGTCCTTTTCCCTGCCATGTCTGTGGCACTCACTGTTAAGCCCAGTGGTTCCTAACATGCCAGATTATTATTGCAAGACTCAATAATTCCCCCAAACAACTTACTTCTGTTCTTTTTAGTAAATGTTACTAAATAAGAGAAAACATTGCATTTGTTGGGACCTATTTTCAATTGTGGATAAATACACATCTTGTGCACTATTGAGAACTTTCTAAAGCAAAAAGTATTAGGTGTGATGAGTAAACAACAAAACTCTTATTAATGGCAATAAGGAAGCATGTTATCCAGATTTTTTTATCTTTCTTATCACAGGATTTGTTATACAATTATAGAAAAGCCCAGACTTATCCTTTATTTGGAACAACTCAGATTCAGTAGTAATGTTTTTTTTTTTCAACTCAAATTCAGAGTTGACATAACCATTTTGTTCATTTGACAATTTATAACCATAAATAAAACTATATTGTGTGATTGTGCAAAATGAAAGGCAGCTTTTTGTTTTGCAGTTTTAATGCAAGCACCTTCCTCCCCACTCCCCAGGTGAGCTTCTCTTTAAAGGCAGCAGGTCTGACAGTAGCTGTGTCATCTCTGGACCTGCCTGAGCTGAAATATAGCACCTATTTTCTCACTGGTCCGGTTTCTGAAAGTCTTTCAGAGTGGGTTTTGGACTTCTAAGAAGTTGACTGAAGAAGACATTTAAGAAATGAACCTCCTAAATTAATAACTGATATAAAGCAAGAAAGCATTTTGGGGGGAAAAGGTAAAAAAACTGTGAGCAAACAAGGTCAATATGTCACTGCTGGCTGAGTGTCGCTGTCCATGGTGCTGAAGTTCTTGAGCTGTTCATTCAGATTCATGAAATCCCTTCGCTGTGTTTTTTACTCCAGATTTCTTCTCTCATTCACATTTTCTTCCAAGAGCCTATCACAAGGAAAATGTTTACTCAAATCGTTGTTGTTTCTAAATTGGGAAAAGCATTTAATGTGGCGCAAGGAGAAATGAGGTGAAATGAGAAGACTGACATAAAAGAGATTAAGCATTTTTCAGAAGTACATTTTTGTTTCTGTGAGATCAAACAGGATACTCTGAAAAAGAATTGATGTTTTTTTTTTGTCAGCCATGGCTGTCATAGTTTACTATTTATGAATGTGACCGGATGCTCAGACAAAGCTTCCCAGGATATTTAAAACCTGCTTTACTGGAACAGCTGGCAAGATGACCACTTAAATTGGTTTATAGCTAAAAAGGACAGAAGAAGGCATTTTAAGAGAAGAGAAACACACTCAGTATGACAATCAGCTGACACCCATTCGGGGGAAGTGAAGGTTTTTTTTTCTCATATATGTCAACACGTCTTTCTATAAGATTACATCCATGCCTTTTTCTTTTAGTAACTCTGATTAGCTGACTTGGGGCAGCAATGTTTATTTAAAATCATTAACAAATACTGAATTAATATAAAATTAAAATAAATATACATTGCAGTTGATGGGTTTGTATAATATTTGAAGACATGGTCTCCTTAAATGGCTACCGAAAACTCAAAAATACATTTTTAGTGGAGAGGTTTAGTATCTCCTGACAGTTTAAATGCTGTTTTTCAGCAGAAAATGAGAGATTTTTTAAGGGAAACATTTAATCCTGTAGGATGTTTGGAAGCTTTTAAGAGGAAAACTGCCAAAAGCACAAAACCATCAGCTGCTTAAATTCTCTTTGTGTTGTCTTTCTGAAATACAAACTCTAAAACCACAGTGTTCAAACAATCAGCCAGACAAAAAGACTCAGCTCTGAAAAATAAACCAATATCTTTTATTTGGTGAGTGGTGTACATTACACTATATGCACTAAAGGCAGGTCTATGCTCAGTTATAATGTCTTTGCTCTACATATTGAATAGTATAAAGTGATTATATGCATCTGTGTCCATTCAGAGTGTGTTCCTCTTCTTCTCCTTCTCATCATCGAATGACAAGGTTTGGATTCTCTGAAATAATTCAGTCAGCACTTAGATCATGATTGCACCATTGGAAATTAATGGGACAACTGTTAATTTTAAATTAACACAACAGATGGTGAAACTTGTCCCAGTTTATTATCACATGTGTAATAGAACAATAAATCTATGGAAAATTATCCTTCTAATGAGACAAAATCAATCACGTTTCATTGTGCATTTATGCATCTATTGTTCTTTTAAGGTAAATGGGGAGATATAATTTATAAAGCGGCGGAACCTGAAAGCCAATGGTGCTAGAGTTCTCTATTGAAAGTTGATGAAAGCTAATGGTGTTCCACTAAAGATAATTGGTACAAGTGCTCCATTGAAAGATAATGGAAATAACTGTTAGAGAAAATTCATCAGAATTCAACCAGAGAGATGTTCCACTTCAAGTTAATTAGACAATGTTTCACTTTAAACGAATAGGATAATAGATACACTGAAAATAAAACAAATGATGTTCCATTGGTGTTCAGCTGGAGAAATTAATTGGATACATTTAATGGAAGTTGTTCCAAATAATAATGGAACAGATGTTCCAATAAACAATAAATAAAGTGAAAAAGGAATAAAGTGAATAGAACAACAGCTATCTTAAAATTTGAAATGTATATAAAGCAAGTATTTCACTGAAAGCTAATGGTGTTAATGTTCCATTCAAGGTTAGTCTTACAAGTGCTTAACTGAAAGTTAATATTGGAAATACTGGTATGCAAAAATGAGTCAGAATTCAATTACACAAATTTTCCACTCAAAGTTAATTTAACAAATTTTGATCACAATAGATCCACTAAAATTCAATGGAAATGTTACTCTATTGAAATTAAATGCGGTTCCATTGACATTCAAAGGGTGAAATGTTTAAATGAAAGTTGATGGGACACATTTCATTCAAATATTATATAGGGTAGAGGTCTCATTAAAATATTATTGGGCAAAAATGGTCACATTGAAAGTTTGACATTGAAAAACACTGTGACAAATTAATGTTGAATTCCATTTTATACAAGAATTTTCTTATGAAAAGCAAATACAGTCGTGCTTCAATTAAAGTTAATGGTACAGTCTGCTTCACTTACATTTCTGCAAGTCAGTGACTTCACTGAAAGTCAATGGTGCTACTGTTTTAATGAAGATTAGTTGAAAGCTTTCTACTTTGAAAGTCAATGTATCCTTTAACGAGTGAAACAAAAGGCATACTATTAAAATATGCTGTTCCATTGACATTCAGTGGCTCAAATGTGTAACTGAAAGTTAATGGGACAAATTTTACTCGGAGAGAAACGGTTTCATTGAAAGTCAATGGAACAACAGTGAACTTAGAAAGGAAGTAAATGTGATACTTCTGTTTGTTTCCAGTTTCTGTTTCCAAAAGCTGATTGATCAAACTGCACGTGGACACACATGTTGCTCAGTGCAGCCCGAAGAGTCTATATAGTGTCGTATATGTACTGTATATATACAGTGTAAACATGTACTGTGTGGATGAATAGATAGATAACCACATTAGAGAACACATCATCATTGGCTGATTTGACCATCAAATGTCCTTTGGATTAATACTGTGTTGTTTTTGGAATGGGTGGCTTCATGAGGATGACTTGAGGTATTCACTCGAGCACGGGTCCCTCCTCAAAGTGGCTGCAAAAATACAGAAGAGAGAAGATGGTTATTGAACTAAAAACTGACACTCCTGTAGTAAAGCAATGGCATGGTTTTTACTACGATGATTCTGCTTTGGTTTCGGTTTTGTTGTATGGTTTTATATGTACCCCCTCCCCTTTCTGTTTTCTTTCTCCTGCAGGGCATGTGGTGGCAGGAGGTGTGGCTGGCTCCTCCAGCAGCAGACGAGGCACACCCATCTCCACTCAGCTCATCAACCTACATATGTAAGCCTTGTCTTCACGCCACTACTCTGCAAGCTAATTCTACATAAATTTAGTTTGGTAGCACTCTTAGTTCTTTCAAGTGTTCCTTTCGGTGATTTTTAAAAAAGTTTCTTTTTTTCTGTGTGCACAGGTACTCCTGTGTGAGGTTTTGGGGTTTAGGAGTGCAATATGTTAATGAGGGCCACACATACAACAGTACAAACGTGTGTGTGTGTGTATGTGTGTGTGTGTGTGTGTGCGCCTACCAGATGAAAGTTGTTTAGGAGGTGATCTACGTTGATGTCATCGTAGCTCTCCTGGAAGGTGTTGGGGTCATCCCTTGTCTCCTCTGGGTCGCTGGTTCCAGGATCTTCTAGGCTGTGTGTGGAAAGTCAGAACAAATTCATTGTTTTATTCCATAACATTTTATTAATGCAAAAATAAAAAAATTCTAAGGCACACTTATTTTTGTGCTTTTGGAAATGCCTTGAGGATCTTTAACTTTGAAGACCATTTTGCGGTTAGTTCACTTGAACTTGCTGGGTTCTCAGACTATAAAATGAACTTTAAACAAATAGTGACAGCTTTCCATGCTGAGTTCACTTCACTTAATATTATTATCCATAAATATTGCTTTATCAAAACATTTTAGGGGGAGAAGTAGTATGCAGTTATTAAATCATACTTTATGTTAGATCTGCAATGTTTAAAATCCATGTACAAGGCTCATTTTATCATTGAAATTGTTCCATATTTGTTGGTTAGTCTAGCTGATTCTCAGTAAGTAGCAACTAAACACTAAAACTGATCGGTAAAATCACTGTGAATGTGTTTTTCTTAATGGCCACTTCTGTACAGACTGACTCAAACAAATAATCATCTGTATTACGATTGAATTTAGATTCAAATTAGAAGGTTTATTTCATTTGACCAAATATTGTGACACCAGAGAATGCCATGGCAGTGAGTGGGAAATCCAAACCGAAACTTCAAATCATCCCTTTAAAAAACTGGTGATGCCTCTTTACATCTTTATTTGGCTATAGAAAGTGGTTTTCAAGTGTATATTTTTCACAGAGTAACATCATAACAAAAACTGAGCTTAAGAGACTCAAACTGAAATAAAAAGGTTTGGTGTGGTCAGAATGATAGCTGAGTTATTTTCAGGAGCTTTCAGTGAGTCATGCTGTTATTTATGTTACAGTCAGAGACTGAAACAGAGAATGTAGTGATGACGGATGTCTACCTTCTCTTTCCTGTTAAGACTGAGTTCAGGTACTTCTTGACGGCCATCTGTTTGCGGAAGCGGCTGTAGTTGTCTGTAAAGATGGCGTCTGAGTGGCGCTTCACTGGCTCCTCCATCAGCTCGTCACTGGACAGAGAAGACAAAGAGAAGAATGAAGGTGTCAGAGCGTCACGAAGGTTCAGAGGGCAGCAGATTTCAATGCAAAGTCAGTCCAATGATTCATGGTGTCTTTCTTCTCCTTGTTTGTGTGTGAATCCCTGCCGGCTGTATAACAAACATGTAATGAAGCAGTATGGCATAAATTAACCTTTAAAACGTTTAGTCATTACAAAATGCATCATCAAGCAGGTTGGGTCTTTTCATTGCAAATGTCAACATAAAAAAGGGAAAAAAACAGGAAGAAAAAACAGAAATCACCTCTTACATAAAATAGCCTAGTGAAATAAAATGTATTTTTACTTTTTTTGCAAATAGTTTCCCCAGATGTAAAAGTTAGAAAATGTGGTTTTGGCATGCAACTTTTTCTGTCCTTTTCTCTTATTCAGCTCAATTCTAGAATTAAAGGATCTTATGGATGCCATTCGTGGAATTTGTAAAATAAACTAAACTTTTTGTATGTGTTATTAAGAAGTTAAATTTATAGAACAATTACAAGTATATTTATAAACTGTGTTTTGATAAGAAATAAGCAGACTACAATGTAATCCTTCAAACAAAATAGTATGCAAAGTAAAGTATTTTCTGTCATAACTAAACAACACATTTACCTTCATAACTAAACCATACATTGACACATTTACTTTGTGATTTTATTTTATTTTATTTATTTATTTGTCTGTTTGTGCGTTCACTTCTGTGTCAGACTGTCAGAGAAGCCCTGATACGGTCAGTTTGATACCGTCTACTCCGAGGTGACATTTCTATGACTATATTTTAGGATGATATGCTGATTTCATTCACTCATATTTTCTCCTTTTTTACTGTCAACATTTTAACTGACCATTACAAGAATTCACATTGGCTTTACATTACTTTACTTTAATGCAGCCCACACCCATGATATTACCATATCCACAGTTTCAGACGATATCTATTCTCATATCATGATATCGATATATAATATCAACGTATTGCCCATCTTTCCCTTATAGTTCCTAATTTAATAATTGTAGATCAGGTTTCATCGTTTTCCCTCCTTTTTTTTTTTTTTTTAAAAAAAAAAAAATTGTTTTTTTTTTTTTTTTTTTTTTTTTTTTACATTTGATGTCTACTTTCCAAAGCGTTAAGATCTGACAGGCCACAACTGTTATTAAATCTACTGGTAGTGACTATGGTCTCCACAGAGAAAAAGCTGTCAGGTGAAAATGCGTTTGAAATGGGCTTTAGGCTCTTTCTATAAATTTTGATGACATTTCATTTAACAATTCCAATGTCTGAGTGTGGAAAAAAACAGCCAATAAATAACTAGAACTAAATAACCAGAACCCCCGTATTCCCTTCTCTCTCTGTTAACAAAAATAAATTGAGTTTGTGTCTGCCAGCTCAGACAAGGAGGTCACCTACCTGACCCGCTTTCCGATCAGAGACTCCAGGTACCTCCTCGCTGATAGTTGTCCGAGGAGTTTGCTGTATCCGCTGGTGAACAGACCGTCTGCGTGTCTCGATGGTCTGCACAGCAAGACATGACAGCCACATTAAAATATGGTTACACTGGATGCAATAAAACAGCAAAACAGCCTATATCAAATAGACGCGCATCAGCTCCAATTGGTTAAAAGCATCTCAATGAAGGTGTTAAGTGGGCAGGGCGTTTAATGTTACTATGACTGAACATGTGAAGCGAGTCCGGAAGCAAGTCCCATCATACATCCACAGGTCTCAGCACACAGCGGTGGATATTTTTTTTTCAGCAGTCTGACTTGGTTTCTCTTACCTCATGGATGTGTATGGTAGACTCAGAGTCCGGGAGTATAACACACTGCACAGGGCTATTAGGAAAAGCAGCTGGGGGCCGGTCCTTTGTAACATCGCTTTACACCTGAGGATGGAAACAGTAATGGGTTATTCTCCATCCAACCTGAACACAATGTGGATACTGGGGCTTTTCTGATTAGTTTAACGACGGAAAAAAAGATCGATAACCGTCTTCTACTCATTACCCCGTAAGTTTCATTCATTATCTTCACTTACGCGCAACAGATAAGTCTTAAATAAATGATTAATTCCTCGATGGCAAGGTAAGAAATAGAAGAATAGTTTAGCTATTAAGATCCGTTTGTACATGTATCTTTAATAAATAAAAGACAAAAACTCATGTGGCCCTAATTCTGAATTCTGTTAGAGGAGAGTGCAAAAGAAAACAGCTGACTTTAATGCGTAATTGTGCACGGCTGGCGAGGACAAAAGCTCTTTTTGCACCCCGGGGACGCTCCTCACAGAGCTATAGTTAAAATGTTTTAAGCTTTTACCCACACACACTTCCCATTCCTCAAGAATTTACTGCCAAAATGCTTCCAGTTTCGTCCAAAAAAGTCCTGAGAAAATAACTGTGCAAATGATAAAAAAATAAATAAATGAAAAAAAAACAAAGAGCATTTTATGCCCACAAGAGATTGCTTACCGTTTTAGATATTTGTTTTGAACTGATTCCACTACTCAAAACACTACTTATCAACAGAGAGAGAATACTAATATACTAGCCACAAAGAACTGCTAGAATACTGACTTTTGACAAATCTCTCAGTTAATAGTGAATTTTTGCCGCGGAAGAGAAAAATAACTCCGTTGAATCCAATGCGTAATTACGCACAACGCAGACACCAGCGAGCACTAAGCATCTTATCACACCGCTACAACTCTGCTGACACCAGTATTTAATGTGTCAAGCTGCTTCTTACGGTCACAACGGACATTTTATTCAACGTAAAATTCAATATCTGAGTCTATATGTTACTGAGGAGTCATATCCAAAACCTGAATGGAGAGCGCAAAAAGAACAAAAACACAAGTTCACAATGACCAAATGCAGAGACCATCGAGAGCACACCAGCTGACAGAAATCCTAAAATATTTTCTATGCAAATAAAGAAATCTTACATTTGCTGTGGAGAAAGTTGTCTGCTTTTTGTTCAGTCCGCTGCTGCGTTGTCCAAAGTCCTGATCTGGAGCCGCTGCTGTATCTCCACTCTGGTTGGTTCCTGACTCTCTTTCTGTTCGCCTTCAGCTCTGCTCCCGTTTTATACACCTGGATGTTTCTCATGGGGCGCGAGGGGACATCAGATTCGATCAGGGCCTGAGACGTCAGTGGGTCGCTGCTTCCGTCATTGGTCTTGCTCACGGTCGGAGCCAAACAGGCCCATGGTGAAATTAGTGGGAAGTTTTTTCTTTTTCTTCTAATTAATCGGAGGAATAACTAACTTATATGCCAGAGTTGATGGTGTTGAGTCATCTGATCATTTTCCCTTGGCTCCTCTGCCATCAGAGTGCGGGTCAGCTGCTGCAGGACGACAGTCAGGAGCGGAAAAAGACCAGAAGTTAAACTCAAGAGTCTGAAAGGGCCACTTATGGATTTGATACTGCACCCAGAACTGGTAAAATATGATAAACTGAATAGGTAAAAACCTCGACATGATTACAATATATGTGGACTTTAAAAAAAAGTTGGTACGTAGTTGCTTATTATGTTGATTTTTTCACTTTCAGAGATACATTTGCTGATAATTGTGCTGTGGATACATCATAAATCTGGAAGGTTCTCTCGCTTTGTTACCAACAGTCATGATTTCTAAATGTCACTTTGTTCATTTTTTAGTACCTGGGATGTCAAATCGTTAATGCACAATGTCTGAGACCTACTGTCTGCTCAAGTGATGTCTTACACTGTCATGCTAACAAAATAATTCACTTGTCAGAGAAATTTCCTTTGTGAAAATCCATAAATTTTGAAAATCCTCAACAGGAAGATAATCTTCTTCAAATCATTTCACTGCCGTCAAAATGCTTCCCACTTCCACAAAGTAATCAAAGTAAATTTAACAGTGAAAATGAGACAATCACCATGGTGCCTTGTTTCAGTTTTCACTCTCAAACCAAATCAGACGACTACTAAAACATCAGTACTCCATTAGAAACATATTTAACTCTAAATATCAATCAAACAGTCAATTCTATATAATAAAAATCACCTCATTAAAAACTAACATCTCTCTGTACACGTCCGACAATTAGTGCTTTTCATTGCTCTCAGATATATAAGACATATATGGTTGAAAGCCATTTTCTTTAAAACATGCACAACTAGACTTTCTGCCTTGTGGTTGCATGCTTCCACAAATCAGTCAAGTTGCAGTTACAGTTTACATTCTGTGACCTTTGACCTTTTACCACCAAATTCTAATCTCTTCATCCTTGAGTCTAAGTGAACATTTGGCCCAAATTTGAAGAAATCCCCTCAATATGTTTTAGGAGAAATCAAAAAACCCCAAAAAACATAATGCCTCTGGCTGCAGCTGATGCCAGCGCAGAGACACAAAAACTCTAAAATAACACAAGTTTTTTTCTCATTTTTTCTCTCCAGCTTCATAAGGTAGCTGGAGGCCAACATGAGTGTGTGGACCCTATTCTGAACAGCCCTGATTCTTGTCATTAAAATACATTTTTGTGAAATTTCTGGACTGAATGAGTTGTATCTCCAAGCGTCATAACTGGCACCATAAAGATTTCCTGTTTTACCTCGTGTATTGTCCTGTCATGGCAAAAATACTTAATTCCACAACAATGTTATCAAAATCCTCCTGCAGCCATTTAGATCCATTTGTTTATACCCGCAGAAGTAAGCGCTGAGCAACACAGACAGTGCTGAATAATCTTGCAGATAACCACTTTAGGTAAATGCAGTCACATTTTTAGAGGCTGTTACTGACACTGTTTTCTATTTCAGGTTGTACTTTTACAAAAGAACAGCACACAGGACTGAAGTGTTTCTGAATCCACCCACAGTGTCCCTGATGAGTCCGATTTACTCTGCTGGAATGGTACGGTGAATTAACCGTGACGTAGACCGGTGCCTCATACATCCCTCCACCCATCCATCCATCTGTCTGTTTATCTATCCGTCCATTTATCTAGAATGAGTATGAAGAGACTGCAGAGTGTCTGTAGGTGACAGAGCAGAGACATAACTTTAGTGTTAAATCAAACAGATAAAGGGATAAACAGTTATCAACTTTACAGACACATTACATTAAAGGAGCCTTAAAAAATGTAAGCAAACATAAAATAGTTGTAATATTTCTATATAAAATATTACTTCCATTGTATTTATCATATTGGGTTTCAACTTATATGACTTTTGCTGTTATATATAAACACTGATGCTGTTATATATAAACACTGATGGATAAGATTTTGTTCATAGTATCTTAATTGTAGTAAATATGGATGTATAAAGAAAACTTGATAGAGCATTTGTAGTGCTGCTCATTCCTATGCAAGTTGCTCGGCATAGCATGAAGGCAAAAAAGTTACATTGCCTTGTATGAAAACATGCAGATGATCAGCACTGATTCTGCACACTAGAGACTTCCCCTGGCCAAACTTTCAGATTAGCGCTCCACTAACTTGAGTGGGGGTAAAATTATTTAATTGTTCAGCCCTTCTAGACTTTCCAAATGTTATTGGACTGGCTCAAATGCATATAGTGAAATGCGTCATTTCAGGGTTTGTGTCTCTCTTACAGACATTTCTTTTGCCATATAAGTCAATAGAAAAAGTCTTTGTGGGCTGCAGTGCATCAAGGTGTAATTACACTGTTTGGCCACCGTGAACATTGGCTAAGCGCACTTTCTAGGGGACTAAAACGTGCCTGTTTAAATCACCTTTGCCTGTATTTAACATGAGCACGTGCATGCTCATTGCACTACTCGGCCATGCATAAGTTTGTGCTGAATATATTGCAATGTTTCAGCAAAAATGCATGTGTGTGGTAAGTAATGAGCATACAGCTGGGTAAATAAGATTTGGATTACTGAATGAGCTGTATGAGAGTTTGTTAACAGATGTTTTGAAATAGTTTTGCTATTATGGACTTCAAGGACTTCAGTTTATGAAGAATGTTTGCCTTTTTTTAGATTCTTCCTTCACCGGAGCCATGTGAGAAAAAGTTTTCTTCATGGATTCAGTGTAACACACAATGAGTAGAGAACTGGAATTCAAAGAACCGTTTTGTGAGTTATTATTAAATAATCATTTAGCATCTCTTCTATTTTTTCCCTTCATGTGAATGATCCCAACTGATCAAAAAAGTCAATGAATATCATCGTTATGGTTATATTTATTGTCCATGTGAGGTCCATTTATTATTGACCAGATGTAGCTTTTACTGGAGACACTTAATGAGTAAAATGCAGAATGTTTTTAATCATATGGATACAAATAAGCAATAATATGGTTTTACACACTGCAGGTCATTAACTTTAAAGGATCAGGTCACTCAGATCACAAAAAAAAATAAAGCAGATTTTCTATTTAAGAGTTCAGTTGAGATTAATTGAATTTTGTTCTCTCAGCAATAAAATAATACTTGAAATTTCTAAAGTAATGTGAGATATATAAAGAGATATCTATTTTAAAAAAGGGAGTCAACATTTTCGAGAAAAAAACGTTCCATTTTGTCTTTATGGCTGCAGACCTGATGATGATCATACGTTTAATTCACCACTACGTCATGACAGATGACCTCCCCCCTCTCCTCCCCCTCCCCCTCCTCCTCCTCCTCCTCCTCCTCCTCCTTAACCTTGATGGCACCATCTGAACCTTAATGTGATCAGTCCAGAGAGAAAGTAGATTACGCAGAAGTCCATGGGAGAAGGAGCAGGTCTAATTGACAGCAGTGATTGGACACAGATCCCTGCAGGAAGAGGAAGCTGATGGAGGAAACATCAGCGTTATTATGTTGATGGAATGTGCGGAAGAAAACGTTCCTATAGACGAGTAACAGGCTGCCTCAACTCTGGACGCAGGACGACACAGAGGACAACTAAATGTACTGCCTTCTGTTTTCTTGTAGTTCTATTACTTTACTGAACAATACCAATACTTCTATAACTAGCTCATGGTGGCTGGATTAGGGGTCACTGAGCGACTTGGTCAGCACATTGCATTATGTATTAATGCACTCACCTGTAAGCAGTGGTGGAATTTAACTAAGTACATTTACTCAAGTACTTAAAATCTGAATCTGAGGCACTTTACTTTACTTGACTATTTTTATCTTCCACTACATCTCAGTGGCAGATATTGCACTTTTTACTCAAATACATTTGACCGACAGCTTTACATTTCAAATGACAGCTTTTCATTCCTGTATGTTTATTTTGAATGTTTGTAAAAAACTGAAGGATGAGGCGTCTCTTTATGTGTTGAGAAAATTCTCCTACTACAACGGAGTTAAAATTAGCACAACCAAACAGCAGCAAAATACAGCATAAATACTGATGCTGCAGTAATATTTATCCATAAACAGGGGACATTTTACTGCACAATGAGTACTTTAAATAAATTTAGCTGACACAATTTTCATATTACTTGTAGTGAAGTATTTTCATCATTTCATGGAGTATTGTCATCATACTTTTACTTTAGTAAAGGATCTCAATACTTTTCCCACCACTGACTGCATGTGCTAACCCATTACAAAATATATTGATTAAAGGAAGAAAAATGAGCAGAGTAAAAAGATGATATCTCTTTATCTCTGATATCTCTGATATCTGTTGTGCTGCATCGATTCTGTTCCTTTTTTAAACTGTCTATCTTGAGTCTGACTAGTTGATAAAGCAAGTGGAGTATTATTTAAAGAACAGCTGATATTGTAAAAAAATAAAAACCAGTTTGCATTTAGTCAAACAATCAATGGACATACAGTGAACTGAAGGGCCCACTGAGATCTGAAGCCCACAATGGCAATCCAGCCTTACTGCTTCTACTACCAGGCCGGCAATGGATACTACTAATTATACCTCAACTAAAACAACTACTACTATTGCAATTACTTTTACTACTATTATCGATTTATCTTAAGGTCATCAAGCACTTTTTAAAGACAAAACTGTTTGTATTTTTTTATTTTCAGTGTAGTGGAATCTACCTTTACGTCCAAATGATGGCGTCTTCATAATGAGACACTTTGCATCACGGCTCTCTCACCAGTCAGTGTGATGAGGGGAATCCCCTGGCTTGCTGAGTGCCTCCTCCGCACCACATTATCCAATTAGCAAACTGACTCTGATGGCAGATTACTGCTGGCAGCCTGACGGGACTCACTGGGGTCTCTCTCCCTCCCTCATGTATGTATGAATGTGTGTCTATGTATGTGACATGTTTAGGAGATACTGAGATAAGATATATGATGATAGAATGACTGTGAAAGACGGACTATAAAAGACAGAAACCAAGGCAGAGATAAAAAGACAGAAGTTTAAATCAGGATCTCAGAGATTGATATTAAATAAATAAAAAAAGATTTTTTAGGTGATTTAAATTGAAGCTATCATTTTTCAGGCTGAGCTTAAAAAAGGCTAGAGCCGCCAAGCATACACTAATGCACACAAAGAGCAGAAAATCAGTAAAATAGGACTCTGGTGTGGTATACGTGTTTCAGTGATTTGTTTTGTAGAAGGACGGTCAGACTACGAAATATTAAAACAGACCAAGTCAGCAGCTGCTGGCCATCAGACAAAACAAACTTTAACATTCACAATAAAATGATTTTTTTCAACCAGTGTTAGTTAAAGTCATACCATAATTATCTTTGCAGGTGTTTCAAAGTTATGTTGAAAAGTAAAGGTACTGCCATGCTCACCTGCTGCATGTTTACAAAGAGTTAAAAAAGCATATTCTCTCCAGCATGTGGAGATACACATTCTCCAACCTCTATGGTTTAACATTGTTTTGTTTGCCTGGTATAAATTTCCTCAAGGTACTTTTGCACAAGTGTGTGAAAAACTGTAACTATTGTATATTGTGGACCTGAAATATACATATTTGAAGTCATGCACTTTGAGTCTCTTAAACAGAGCTGCTACCAATCCTCTGAACTGCCTTCATAATGCATACAGAGCCATGAAAATGTAAATTACAGTTAAAGGGAAAGTTAAAAAATGGACAAAGGCTTCAAATAAATGTCATTGAGGCACTACTAATAAAGCGTCACGATACTCTTAATCAGTGGTTCCAAACTAGTCTGGCAACAGGATCCAGATTACTTTGTAGTCATCAGTTCAAGGTCCACACAAAAGATAAATTATCACATATTCAGTTTTATTTCACAATGTAAACAACATTTGGCCTTAGAGCACAATGAAATAAAAGATATTGCAAGAATAAAGTGCAATTAAATAAAACTTAGTAAATAACACAGTATAATATAGAACAAGTGAATATTATTGCTTGAAGATCAATGACAAAAAAAAAAAACAGCAAAGGCATGCTCATATAGGCAAATTAATACCCAGAACAGGGCATTTCTACAGGAAAAAAAGAGAGCTGAAAATAGCACTTCAAAGTAAAACCTCTGTATTGGACATTCACTTTACTTTAGAATAAAGTGTGTTTTTTACAAACTTAACATGTTCACGAAGCACTTGGGGCCCATTCAGAGTGGAGCTGCAAACCAATTTTGGTCTGCGACCCACCAGTTGGGAACCACTGCTCTAAATGTATTAAATTTACAGAAAAAAATGGAAATCTTTAACATGGATCAAGATGTGTATTAATATACACAGTGATGGGCAACCACTGGTGAACTTCATGCCAAAAAACAAAGTGAATACAACATGATTAAAAACATCACCATGATAAAAATCTATGACAACCTGAGAAATACAAGACTGACAGAAGATGTGTGAATGCTTTCAACTATATGTGCATATTTAACACATTGTGTAATGGCTAGTGCATGTAGTGGGAACAGTGGGAACAATGAACACATCTGGAAAAGTTAACTGAAATTTTCAGGGTTTATGGGTAAGTGATGGAGATTCATTCATTTCAGAAAGAGAGGTAAGAGACAAATATAGAATATACATAACTGTGTGTTAGCCTATGAGTACTGTCTGAAAGTGACCAACAGTGTTTGCTCAGAGATGACGGTATCAAGACGCCCTTCGACAGAACAAATGACAGGCCTTTACACTCATCCTAAATGTGGTCATAGGTGCCGGTGTCAAACAGGTTTCTGTCTCCCCTGTGGGAAGGCGCTTCTGCTCCTGGCTCAGCGTGGACCCAGTTGGGTTTGGTGATGGATTGCCGTCCACAACCAGAGGAGATTACTCTGATAAATTACAGCTAAACTCCCCTGATGGCCAAATCTGGTTTACTGCAGCAGGAGACAGGCAGCATTCAGAGCTGAAAATGGAGACAATGGGTCAACACAGCCGGATGAAATCTGGGAAATGAGCTGCATTAATGCTGTAATGCAAATGACATGTTTATGACACAAATCATGTGTGTGCATAACTTTCTCCCAGAGGAACCGCATAACAGCATTTTCTGGATATACATGCAATTTTCACCCTTTTGTCTATCAAACATGTTTGGCCACAACTGTGGTTAAGTTTATTGTTGTATTTGTTATCTTAGAAAAAACACAAAAACTATTCAAAAGAATAGAAAAATTTGGGGAAATATGCATATATATTTTTTAAAACTGGGAATATCAGTCTTGTGTAATGTTGAGCATAGAGCTGGAGTTACACAGAAGAAGTACAGATAAACAGCATCTTGTAATATCTACTGAATCTAGCTCCTGATGTTTCCATTTTATGTTTATGTATGGAAGCATTTTGTTAATCTGTAAACTTTAGAGGTGCTGATAAGTGTATATGTGTACATTTTAACTTTAGAGAGAATGGCTGTTTCTCCATGTGCTCCTGACCAAGTCCCGAGCTCTGTACACGAGTCTAGTGTTCATCTTCTAATGTAGTGTTCAGCGAGAAAGCAGATATGTGTATTTTTTCTCTCTCACACACACACATAGACACACACACACCCCACGTACTCATCAGAGCCCGGCTCCCTGGAGGTTCCTTTAATGGAGGCCTTGTTTTTGGTGTACAGGCTGCTGTACAGATCAATTAGACCACCAGAGCTCTTCATTGCATCCTAAATTAACTAAATACATAAATACATTTGGCCTGGATTCAGCCCCACAGCAGACATTACGTACAGCAATGCCATCTAGAGACTTTAATTAGTGCAACAGACACTCATACACACGCACACACGCACACAGTCACATTTCCATCATTAGCTCTCATTAACCAGCAAAACCCTACCCACAATGCACTCGGGTCTGGTTCTCACAGGGACCAATCAGATTATGTTGGTTTCCATGTTCGGGAATATGACGTAATCTATCTATCTATCTATCTATCTATCTATCTATTTGTCTGTCCATCCATCCGTCCGTCCATCTGTCCATGACTGATTTAAAGTTTACTTCTTACTTCATACCGTAAATGTCTTTGATCGTCATGTGTGATGTGTCATCTGTTAGCTCTTAAAATGGAATAAAATGTATTACCGTCACACTGGAGTAAAAATTTCATGCATACACACACACACACACACACTTTTCTTGCTGCAGACATTTCGACTCATCAGACAGGTGCAAGTAATTCAACAATAATGGCTGCATTCCATTTCTGTGACGCCCTGCTATTGTGCATGCTGGGTCACCAGCACACCTGAAAGTAACAGAGTCATCATCATTAATAACATTAGCTGCAGCTGTGCCTTTATGCTCTGACATGTCAGAATGTCTCGAGAGTCTTTTCCTTTGGAATTGCAGAATTTTTGAGGATGCACAAACTATAGATGTTACAAAAATCCTTTTTTTTCTCCCAGGGACCAAAGATAATTTTCATGAATTTAAAAAAAAGTGCCTCTTTTAACTTTGTGAAGCTGATGTTTTGTTTGAAATCTACATTTGTGTCATGGACTTGGAGAAGACATATGGCCATGTCCCCTGGGGAGTCCTGTGATGGGGGTACAGCAGGAATCCGGGGTACCAGAGTCAACGCTACCTGCCATCCAGTCCGTGTGTAACTAATGTGAGAGTTGTATCTGCATACTCAAAAAGTCAAACATGTTTCCAGTGGGTGTTGTGGGTTATCTCTAGTCGCCAATTCTCTTTATGATATTCATGGACTGGATCTCAAGGTGCAGCTGGTGAGAGGAAAGTGTCTGGTTAGGTGACCTTAGAATTTCATCTCTGCTCTTTGCAGATCATGTGGTAGTGTTGGCTTTATCACGCCGTGACCTCCAGCACACACTGGCGCCGAGTGGTTGAGATGAGTCAGCACCACCAGGTCTGAGGCCAGTGTTGTTTACTGGAAAACGGTGAATTTCCCCCTCTGGGTTGGGACAGAGCTACTGCTCCAAGCGAAAGAGTTAAAGTATCTGAGATCAAGAGTGTGTGAAAAATGAAGTGGAAGATGGATAGGTGGTTTGGTGTGGCGTCAGCAGTGATGCGTTGGACCATTGTGGTGAAGAGAGAGATGAGTCAGAAGGAAAAGCTCTTGATTTGCTAATCGATCTATGTCCCAACTCTCACCTATGCTAATGAGCTCTGTGTAGTAGCCAAATGAATGACATTGCGTATTGCTTGTTGTGGCTGTATAGTAATTAGTGGATGCATCGCCTCTCCTCTCACTCATATCTGCATTATACAGTATGTTATAAATCTTCCACACATTGCACTGGAAACACAGAGTGTGCATCTGCGATTTTCATGTTGCACCATTATGTCTGTTTTTCACATGATGACAACTTTTGCGCTCTTTGGACTAGAACTTTACAGTAGTATTGCACACACTATGCGTGCATAACACATCTGAATATTTCCTTTTAGAAATATATTTTTTGTCCTTGTTACTTTTACAGAGGTGTTAGCTACAGCTGCATTTAATTTTTGACAGTAATCCCGTGTTGATAGATAGAGATAGAGTGATAGAGACAACAGTAGCATTCAATAACTATAAATCTGAACCTTGAACATGAGTAGACATGATTTGATAAAATATCAGAAGCAGCTTTCAACACGGTATAACACAACAACTAAATTTGTGGCCTCAAACGGCCATTTAACCATGACCTCTCGGATTAAGCAAATTTATGATCTTCATACAGTGTTATAGGATTTAAATCACATTAGATTGTGCAGGTGTATCTGAAGCATTTATGAACTGCATTTCCATTTAGTGCCTGAGCATGATCCATGATGGACCTCAAAAATTGAAAGCAATTAAAGTCACAATGTGAGCATCGTCTCTTTGCAGGTTCTTTTTCACTGGTTACTTGAAGAAATGATGCCATTTATCTGAGAGTATGAATGCTACCACCAGAGTGCGACTCTCTCACTTTGCTCCCCAGTCGGCTGCAGTGCGTCACCACATTGCTCATGGATGCTTTAGCAGCCCTGCAGTAATGAAATCTGAGTGACTGATATGGCAGGATGACCTCACCTCCAACAGCCAACCTGCCGCAGCTGAATTAAAATAATGGGGCGTCTGTCCTGGTTGTCTGGGTGTTAGTTGAGTAAGAGTACTATAAAGTTTATTTTCTTGTTTTTATGGAAAGGCAGCATGAAAAAGGCCAATTTTATCCAACATAGGAACCAGTCCAACAATTATGGGAAGATGCACTGCATCCAGATTTTCTGATGGTATCAGTAAATCTACAATAGCTGCAGATCACATTTTCTAACATACCAATTCACTGCAGTATGACTTCATTTAATTAATGCTGTTTTAGCAATTTATGGCCAAAGAAGATTAGTAATGATCAACCCAGGTGGGACTTGAACCCACAATCCCCAGCTCCGGAGGCTGATGCCTTATCCATTAGGCCACTGGGTCAGTCATCATCATAAAAACGCCCAGAGGATTTAACTTTAATCAAAATCTCTGTTAATCAATTTGATATTCTTGACATAAGATGGTTTTTCTAGAAAATTGCCTCAACAAAACATGTTAACGACTGAGTGATCGTGACAAAACAAGCAATCAAAACACAGAAAAACCTTTACCTGACCCAGAAATTGTGTTTTAAATGCACCTTTTTAACATCAATTTGATTTATAATAAAATATATTTTGGTTTGAAATCCAGATGTTTTACTGCTGCACTTTAACCCTAAAACTGTCATCTTCAATCAACAAATTCATTTTGAAATACAGAGGTTCAAGAAAAGGGAGCAAGCGTGAGTCAGAAAGTGCATTATGAATGCAACTGCGAAGGAAAATAATAACATTAATGATTTGTTTTATCAATCTGAGTCAGACCCGTGAAATCACACTTTCCCTTTTTGGGTTTTCTGTCATCTCTTTTTACATTTCCCTTTAAACCTAAGCAGTCTCACCTTCTCTCTATTTATTTCTCTATAACACACACACACACACACACACACACACACACACACACACACACACACACACACACACACACACAACACCCAGGGAGCTCCACTGATATTGTCTGGGCTAGATAACTCAGTCAGATTATACTCTGTTGTTGTGCATCATCCATCACACCCATCAGCACCCGTAATGCACAGACTCCTCATTTTCCACTCAGGTGTAATTTTTCATGAGTACCTTTTGCTGAATTTGATTTCTTAGATGCAGAAGGAGTTACAAATATAGTACAGTGTTTAGTCTGTCCATTTGTCAATAACATGAAACTAGATTCTACACTGGATGTTACTGGACCTGAAATATTTTGAAGGTTGTTGTGCATAGGATAAATATTAAGATTACATTACATTAATTAATGTTTGATTTGTTCATTCTGGGCTACTGTAGAAACATGGTGGTGCAACTGTACGTAGAAATAAACAGCTTATTCTAAGGTATGAGAACACAAGAATTCTTATTTTCAAATGATTATACACTGAAAAAAACATACTTATCATAATATATGTCATTTTTTGCCAATATATACTCCTAATGTCCACACAAAAAATCTAACAAATTAAGAAATATTCAATATAAAAGACATCATTCATTAGCAAAAATAATGTTTTATAGTTAAATAATTGTTGTCTTCAGTCTGAATCTTAGTGTGACTTCAAACAGGCGCTGGCAATTACCCAGCACTTCCCCTTATAAATATCAGCTTATTTATACTTAATTGGGGTGACAGTGATCCTCTCTGCAACATTCATTAATATCCTCCACATTTAACCCTTAAAAACCAGGAGTGACATCACTTCCCATTTTCTGCATTCAGATGCCTTTCACAATGTTTAACCTTTCGAAGCTTGAACAAATTGATGCAATTTCTTTTAAAATATGGGAAATGAGCAACTTGGTAAGAAATGTTTCACAGATTGTAAGAAATTAGTTGATTTAGAAAATTAATTTTTAAAAAAGCTGGGGAAATGTCCAGGGAAAAAAAGAAAAAAAAGCTAAAAAGTATAACTATATTTAAAAATATTTAACAGAATAATAATTATTTTTTAGCAAATTTTTTCAGGTTATTTCCCTTTTTGTTTGTTTTTTTTAAAACTTTACTTATTCATTTTCAGGTTATTTACTTTTTACTAATTTCTTGCTAATGTTTTTGGGAAGTTGCTCATTGCCTTCTTACAGTGTTTCTGAAAGTAATCAGGCCATTTAGCTCAAGTTTCAAAGGGTGAACCATGCTATCAAGTCTGCAAGTCATGTAAACCTCACTGCTTGAAACTGTTTTGCATCCAGGCCTCTTGTCAAGAGTGACATCATTTGATATTATATCATAACACAATAAATATAATATATAAAAATCAATATTATGATTTAATTCAGGCGTTTCACGAGCAGTTCATTAAACTAGTGTGGGAAAAGAAGTTCATAAAAAAAAGATGTAAGAAAAAGACGAGGGAGGATGTTTTCTGGATGGAGCTGCCCTAAATGGCTGCCACGAGCCAGCCAATCAGCGCTCAGGAAGAAGGAGCGCGAAGCTGATTGGCTGGCTCGTGGAGGAAGAGAATGTCGGGACAGCAAAGATGTCCGCGCTCATTTGAAAACCTGCGGTAGCCAAATCCACAGTTTGGCACCTGTTTCGAGTTGTTTTTATGTTGGCACCGGTGACGACGTTGTGCCCAAGCGAGACTCAAACTAAGGAAAGACAGGGACTCCGCGACAAGAGCCAGATTATTCCGTACTATCAGGTTAGCGGCTTAATGTTTCCCTGCAAACTCAAAGCTAGCTGAAGCTAACATTAGCTAGCGTGCTAATAGAGCCAGTGAAAACAACTGTACGCTTATGGTTTTTAGCGTTAGCATGCTAATAGCTAGCATCACAGCTAACTGTCAGTCTCAACATGTTTATTTATATAACTTACACCATCATACTGGCTGTCAGCCTCTGAGTTTTATTTTTATTTTGGGTAATGTTAACTATTATTGTTTTATTTGAAAACGTCAAACTAGCCGCTAGCATAGCGTCTGTCAGAGTGAACAGTATTGACAATTGCTATTGTTTGCCTCATTATATTGGGGTTTTCTAACAATATAACAAAACGTGACGGATAATATCACAGTTAAGAGTTTACCAAAATAATCCAGTGATATGTTAATAGAGTAATGACGCCACAAACTGTTATTCAGACAACACTAATCGCTGCATGTGTAATCTGCTTTTTCGGTGTGATGAAAATGTTCAGTTTTAGCGTTAAATGAAGGTAAAATGACTAGTTTTTTATTTAAACGGGGTGACCACCTTAACAGCATCAAGTACAACTGTAATACAAAGAATCATAATTTGACACCCACTGTCATAACAGTTGCGCAACTTTTAGCTTTTTATTTTCTCCACATTTATCTATTTTTATTATGGCAGCAATTAATAAATAATCCTTTCTGAAGTTGGTCTTTATTACTGGATAACACAAACCAACACAAAACAACAATTACAAGCACACATACAGTAAATGGTTCTCCTTAACCCACCCACTCATCTAGGGCACATCCACCCACTCCACTGCACCCACACAGAATGAGTAAGCATTAGATACTGCAGGGCATATGACCTGAAACTACTATAAATAATAATAATGGTAACAATGATAATAGTAATAATAGCATTCTGTTCAGAAAATATGTTCCACGCCCAGAGCCGCCCAAACGAACATCCACTCAATCACATACAGTCCATGCAAAGACCTGTACCCAAACGCACATACATTTGCGTGTATGCATACATATAAGTACACTTAATTTAACACATAAATGATGTCACATGAGCCATTGTGTGCATGTGATAATAGCAGCAACAAAGACAATAGTGTTTTCTTCAATAGTGTTTCCATTTTACTTTAGCAAAGTACCTTTCTAACTCCATTAGAAACCATGCTGTCACTTATTATTGAAAGAATTGATACAGCATTGTATTACGATATCTTTGCTTGACAACATGGTATCAATACACACGCCAAGTATACATTTTTTTAATTCTATAAATTATGAATATTACAAATACAAATTTTTTGATAGCCCACTAGAAAGTAATATAAATTGCTTTTACAGTCCACTAGAGACATTTTGATGCAGTAACAATGATTAAAGTCAGATGAACTGACTGAAAAAAAAACAGATGCTGACAAAGTTTTCCTTTCGGGACATAATTTGCAGTTGAAAAAGGTAATAAATCACAATATCACAACATATTTAAATTTGTAACAATATTGTCTTGAGACTTAATTGTTATGATTATATTGTATGATGAGAACTCTGGTAATTTCCACCCCTATCACTCATGTTTTTGACTGAGGGTGGTGGGTTTGTCCACTCCAAATTAAAATTTTGCATCACTGCCAAGACATTGCAGTGATTGGGTGGAAAAAATCCACAAAAACAGGCGTCTATGCTTCCATGGCTTTAGATTTTTTTTTAATGGCATATTAGTCTTACCCTTGTCTCAATTCCCCTGCTGCTTTCTAAATGTTCTTATTAACATGCACAACAGTGGAAGAGTCTGATAGAATATGTTAAATCCACTAGGTTGTGGTACGGCCAGTAAATGAAAAAAAAAAGTTGAGTTTCTTGTTTATTTGTAAACATTTTTCTGTCTTCTTCTTTCTCTTTGCTTTTCAGAAATAATGCTGATATCTGGAACTCATGTCGGAAGTCGTGTATGAAGAGACAGCCACGATGATCGCAGCAGGGGAATTGCAGTCGTTTGTCCCGTTTGGCCGCGAGCACTGCAGGAACCATCCAAACGCCTTCAACCTGCAGCTCAGAGAGCTCCAGCCCGCCTCCGAGCTCTGGTCGTCAGATGGTGCTGCCGGCCTGGTGGGGTCGCTGCAGGAAGTCAGTCTGCAGGAGAGAGAGAGGGTGAGCTTGCATGGCATTACATGACTTTTACACTATGGTACTTACATTACACCTGTACAAGAACTTCTGTATGTAAAACATTGAAGAAGATAAAAGCCATAGCAGTGTACAAGTTGAAAAATAGGAAGAAAAAACACCAAGAGAAAGTAATTACATTTAAATTTTTAAAATATGTTTCTTGCATGGCACTGAATTTTTTTTGTCTTTGCATCAAAAAGTAACATTGTAGTGTTACTATCCTAATGGGTGTGTTTCGATGGGCAGGAGTGCTGGCAGCTTAGGAAGGGCTGCATGGGAGTCAGAGAGGAGGATGTGGAGTTTGAAGAGGAGCTCTACGCAGCAGGAACTGTTGTTGTCTGGAGCCAGGGCAGTCGGACCCAAGCTTCCAACGTATATAAGGCCTTCACTGTCGACAGCCCAGTGCAGCAGGTCAGTTACTGAATGCTATTTTAGACAAGAAGCTATTGAGATACCATTGTTGATTTAGATGGTAATTAAGGTGTAGGTGTCAGTTACAGTTGATGACTTTTATTAGGTAAGACAAAATACTTTAAAACAACTTAAGTTTGTGAATAAGATGAAAATAATCATTTCTTTGTTCCATGGTAGCTTTTTGTAAGCATCCGCTATATATTTAAAGACAAATTTGTAAGCACAGTGGAAATTCACCGATTGTCAACATTCATCTTTTTTTTTGTTAGCTTGCAAAGCGAATATCTCGAGGAGTTGACACTTTTTATTCTTTCTTCAGGCCTTGTGGTGCAACTTTGCTGTTCCAGCGAACAAGAAAGACGGTACTGAATCATTAAAAACCTTTTGTTTTGAAGGAGAAATTCTTGTTTTAAGTTATCCATTAATTTACATGGCAATTCTGTTGACGTTCATAAAGAAAGATACATTACATTTAATGTTTTTTTACAGAGGAGGAGGTGGAGCAGACAGTGTGTATCATCCAGAGTAGCTGCGTCAACGTTCACACTGTAACTGGGAAGGATTTCATCTCACCGCTACCTTTCCAGGTGAGAGGGAAGGAGAAACTGGAAGTAACTGGTTTCTTTCAGTGTAACTCACTACAGACACGATGGAGGCGTGAGCAAGTTAAAAACCTAGTGATACTCAAAGCCTTCAAACTTTGATATCCAGAAACAAGTTTGGGCAACTATTTAGAGCCACCGCAGAGCAAAGTTGCTTCATGTGGCATCGACAGCTAGTATATTTAATACATATTGAGGATTGAATTCTAAAATCTTTGTTTAACCTTTTTGGAACGGTTTATTTGACAGTCATGCTCTCTCACTGACTTTATATTCCCCTAAAGTAAAATGTCCCTAGCTTTTTTTTCTACATAAATCCTGAATGCTTTCTGTGCTTGAGTGTGCATCTGTGCATGTGTGCTTGCAAGCAAGTGTTTGATTTAGTGATATTCCCCAGGGCTGATCCATTGTCTGGCTAACTAGTAATAATGGAAACCTTGGATCACTGACAATCAAATGAACCCCATCAATATCAGATGCCTGTGAGTGTGTGAGAAACAACCATGCTTGTTTGTCTTCACACGCTAAACTAGAATGAGTTTGTTTGGCCACATGCAGGTATGTTCTCGACAGTGCAAATGTGTTTGAGTGTATGTGAGTGTGCACTCTGTTATTTTAGGGTTGTGTGTGTGTGTTCTCATTAGTCTGTTGCACAGCAACAAGAGGTAATTTAATTCAGGGATGTGTTTTTACCTGGAAGTTGCAGAAACATTGTTTGTTGGCAACTCAGAGGAAATCCTGTTTCCTCTCTGCTTTGTGTTTTTTTGCTGAAGGCCTTTGAAGGTGGTGAGAAAGTTTGTCACCCACTCTCATTAAATAATTGAAATTATTTAAGAGGTAAGGAGACAAGATTTTGGTGTTTTGAGCAGACCAAGAAAATCCTTGTAAGAGCCTCTTTGACAGAAAGCATCCCCACTGCCGGGGCGGTCCTTGACACTGAAGCCCTTCAGGGTACTTCTCTCTTGTAAACCATTAAACTCTCTCTGGAAGTGGCAAAGAAGATTGCTTTCTTATTAGGTTCAATCAAAAGTCATATTTTGCAATATTACAAATTGGGTTGCAAGTGACATTCATCACATGATCAAATCTGTAGAATATTTTCTCAATTAATGGACTTCTCATTATATCTTAAATGTCAGAGGATCATGCAAAAATGTCCATCACTGCTTCCCTGCTCCCTGAGTGATTCCTCCAAAGTGCTTATTTTGTCTGGCTAATTCTCCAAAATCTAGTGCAGTAACAATAATGCAGCAATATTAATCTGACATCACTTCATTTGATAAGCTTTAGGTTATGATTGTTAGCCAAAATTGAGCTGGGGCATTTCTATGACCTTCCCCTACGTTTATTGTTCTATAGTGATGATGTGTTGCTTTAAAAGGAAAGTGCATTTCTGTTTTAAAAGATGATGATATCTTGATGTTGTTTCTGCTGTCCCCACATGGCAAAAAAAATCAGCTATTGCAGATTTAAAAAGTTTCCTTTAGGTCAACTAGAAGTTTTTTAGTCAAGTTGTAGAAATTGCATTTGCTTCTGTATTCAATTGAGTAAAAGTGAAACATTAATTGTTGTCATTAATAAACAACAACATGACAATATGTTAAAAAAAATCTCCCCTGTCTTTCCCCTCTTTTTCTTCTCCAGGTCTCAAATGGCTGGGCGACAAAGTTTGGACTTTTGTTAGAACGAAAAAACACAGCGACCGACGCACAACTCAGCCCTCCCGGGTACACACTAACACTGCACACTTACATACATGTTTTTAGATTCAAACACCCGTGTAAGGAGATGCAGCCGCACACATCAAAGCTCAACACCTGAATAAATGTGTTTGCATTAAGGACAACCTCCGAGTCACACACTCTTGCACACACACAAGCTCACTTAAACCATGTCATTTGGAGGCTAACTGAGGCACTGAGCTCTTTTTCTCTACAGAGAACCTCTGCCCACAGTGTTCAGCATGCTGCATCCTCTAGACGAGATTGCACCAGTAGTCTGTAAACCTGCAGGTACGACAAACACTAAATCACACACATTATCTCTCTCTCTCTCCCCTCTGTCCTCTCTCTTTATGAGTCATCAACATATTTTGAGCTGATTCTGTGTGTTTTTTCCAGGCCAGTTTGAAGGCTCCCGTGTGCAGTATGCCTCTGACGCCACCATGAAGATAGTTTTCAGCTGTTGTCAGCCCTCTATAGTTGTCTTCTATGACACTGTACAGGGAATACACTCTGTCTGGGCCCTGCGCAAAGTCACACAGGACGTAAGTGATTACACAGACAGACAGACAAACACACTGAATACCTGTTCCTAACCCTGAGCCTCCAATCTCCATCAGGAGCGCTCTACAGTTCTGCGGTGTACAGCAGATCCATGTGGCACTCCGTTGGGTCTGATGGCATCAGGCTTCCTGACTTCTCACCTCCGTAACATCTCCCGCCTGGACTCCCCTGGTGGCAGTGGGTTAACTGGGCTCGGTCCCGTAACTGGACCGAGGTAAATGTGAATTCAAAGTGTGTTCCTCACACCAGTTAAAATGTGGGATGTTTGGCTTTCATGTGTAAATGCATCATGATGTCCACTATTGTTATTTAACGTTTATGCTAGGAATGTCCAACAGAGACAAAACCTGGCAAAGATGACACCAAGAGCAGGATAATCAAATGCATAAAAGACAGTAGATGTGTAGCCAGAAAGAGAAATGACACGTCAACTATATGAATGCATCATTTTTATTTTTTAGAATAGCAAACATTTCTGCTGGTGACCTTTAAAAGCGTCTCTGGTCCCATGCTCCTGTCTGATCCTGTCTCTGATCCTCTTTTTTTAGTTGTGCCGTCAGCACCAGCTCTCCTCTCCACTACAGCGCTCTGCACAGCCATCAGGGCAGGACCATGACGTCTTCACCAGGATTACATTCCCGTGTTCACTCCCCGAGTATATCCAACATGGCTGCTCTCAGGTGAGTTTGACGTCAAATTGAAGAGGCTCATAATGTTTTTTAGATAGATTGATACTTTTTTTGTCCCCGTGGGGAAAATTGGTTTGCTGCAACAATCACACTTCCATATATCAACATAACAAAAAGATCACATCAGTAGATAAACCACACACTTACATTGAAAACTGAGTGGAATTTAAAGAGGCAGGACAGAGGAGATGTTTTAAACAAACAGTTCAGACAATGTTTACATTTCTTGCCACAGGTAAAGACTTAGGGAAATTAGGCTTTTGGCACGCAGACCAAGCTCCTAATAAAATTTACTGCCTATTTTAGTGTTATTAGTACAACTGATAAATATTTTGAGCCAGTATGGACAAAGGATTATCTAGTTCAATGCTTAAACTTAGACTCTTGACCAGTAAATTCGGGACGCAACAGGATGCAGAGCAATTATTTTTGTATAAATACTTTATCACTTTATTCTGTCTATTGCAGACTGCACACATTGCTTCACACACATTTCCGAATTTGTTAGAAATGTACTTTTATTACTGTCCTTGTGCACGTGTTTTTGCCACAACACAGGATACAGAAAAAAGTACGTGCTCGGTGAAACGTTGCTCCACAACACCACCAGTGGTCCTAAACATCACTGAGTGCTATCTCCCTTTTCTCTTCTTGTGTCCTTCTATCCCAGCCGCGCCCACTCTCCAGGCATGGCGGCTCCGTCCCTTTCAGGTGCAGCTCGTTTCAACACGTCCTTCCACAGCCCGTCCCCCAGGGGGCACCATGGCTTGATACCCTCTCCCAACAGCACAGTGAACGAGACGATGCTGGTGCCGGAGATGGAGCCCATCGTACCCGACCTCTGCATGGAGCAGCTGTGGAGTGAGACGATCACAGCTGGCTGTCACAGGTAATAACCAGAACTGAACTCTACAGAAAACAGATGCAGAGTTTGTGCAGGAACATTATTAATTTGTATCAGTGACAGACAGTTATTGTGAATGAATCATCGATAGCTTCATTTTAATGTGATTTCAACTTTGTCCTCTAAGTGATGGCCTTTATCCTTGTGAGCTCAGCAATGCGGCTGCATAGCTTTCTAGTCTATTTTAGCACCCGAACTTTTAGGCATACATAGGTATATGTAGCCACAAAAGATTTAGGTTTTACTGTAAAATACCAGCAAAATGCTTCATAATCAGAAACCCAGATGTGTATTCCCTTGTTTTGTTCTGTCAGAAACATTTTTATGTTTTAGAAAAACAGTTTTCTGAATATTTCTTTGTGCAATAATTTGGTTTCATTTTGTAATGAGGTATTGCTTAATACCTCCTTTATACCTTTATATATTTTTTATCACACCTTTAGGAAGCTCAGAAGCGCCCAGGTAGAGAGAGAAGTGAAGCATTTCATCATGACACTTTCACCAAATAGTTGAAACGTTGCTGTGATTTATGTTGACCTATCAGTGACGGTATCCGAAAGAGAGAGCATATCGGGAAGCATCCTCACTTATCACAAATTTTTTTACCAATTCTAGCTCAAGCAACTGTAGTAACTACTGTTATTTCACATGAGTGTTGCAACTAAGGATTATTTTCTGTACTGATTAATCTGACATTTATTTTCTCAAATGAGTCATTGGTCCATAAAATATCAGAAAACAGTGAAAAATGTCTATTTAATTTTCACAGAGCCTAAAATGATGCCTCTAAAAGTCTCAAATTCAAACATATTAACTTTTATGTCACACAGATTAAAGAAAAGCAGCAAATCCTAACACTGAAGAAGCGGCAACAAATTTTTCTTTTTTTTTTTTTCTTTTTTTTCTTACAAAAAATGACAATCAACTGATTATCAAAATAGTTGTGAAATACTTTGCTGTCAGTCAACTAATTGCTGTCCTGCCTCACCTGAGTCTTCTCCTTTTGTGTTTGCAGGGAGATGAGCAGCCAGGCATCTAAAATATTCCTGACCTCTGACCTCTGTGAGAACCGCTACCTCTGTTTCCTGGTGGAGTCTCACCAACAGCTCAGGTCAACAAACACACACAGTGTAGCCAATCACAATAAATATTATTAATATTAAATGAATAATTAATAAACATTTGATTCAGACATCACTGACATGCACATTCTTAATATTATGGAATCTACTTTTCTTCCTCTTCATCATCTCTTTCTGCAGGTAACATCTTTTTCATTGTTTCCACAGATGTGTGAAGTTTATTGAGAGCAACGATTCCTCTCAGCTCATTTTCGCCTCTGTCACGACCATCCCAGCCAAAGATGCAGAGCCTCTGCAGGTAGATAACAGTATTTAGGCTATGAGATTTACGAAGTGTCGGCGACAGTTACATATTTAAATCAACAAAGTATTGATCATAAACTGATAAAAACACAAACAAGCATGAATAATATGGTTTGTTGTGTGTGCATGTCTAAATTACCCATGACACCTAATAACATCTGTAATTTAAGCACCTTAAGAGTAATCACAGATATTAAACTGAATGCAAATATGTATAAAAAAAGCTACTCTAATTCTACTTTAACAAACAGATTGGAGAGCAACATTAAACACATAACAGTCTTGCTCAATTTTGTAATACAGACTGCATTATTTGTTGACTTGCTCACCTTTTCTTCCATTGAGTGATGTAAATTATGTGTGAATTTTACACCAGTAAACAAATAGTTGAATTGCAAAAAAGGAATTGCCAACAATCCTGATGATCAACTTGCATTTTTAAGCATGAACGCTCAAACTTTATTGGTTAAGTTTTTCAAATGTTAATATTTGCTGTTTTTTAAATCCTTCTAGGAGCTTAAACATTAACTTTGGGAATTAAAAGAAAGAATAATAGTTAATGAAAATATTTTTTAGCTGCATCCTGAGTGACTTGAGATTTTTTCTGACAATAAAACTTTGGTCCTCAGAATATCGATGCCATGCTGGTTCTGGAGGCCTGCGGCAGTCTGGTTCTCTACACAGGAATCACCAGGGTAAGGATTTATCAAACCACCAAGACTTAAGTCAGATTAGTGCATCACAGCAGTACATGGACAATTATTTGACATTTCTGCAATTAAAGTGATTTCCTGTGTGCTAAAGACATGAGATTCCTGATATGCTGTCCCTTTAGGTCAGTAAGGTGTTTGTCCCCGGCCTCCTGTCGCCCACCTTCAACCTGAGCAACCACCTCTCACGCTTCAGCACGCCGACAGAGAACGTTAGCACACCCGCTAATGCTGGCAATAAGCACCTCCAAAGACTGGATGAGGTACCGGCGTGTGTTGTAAACACATTTTGCTCTGTTCATAGATAGATTAAATCATTTGATTTTGTTATTGCTATTATTTTTTTGTAATAATGCATCTTTTAGATTGTACCTGTGGTACTTTACTCAACTGCCATCCAATCTCGTAGCGTCAAAGAAACAATTTCCACAGAGAAAGACAATCTGTCACAGTCAGCATGGAGGCGTGATTCAGTTTCCTGTTTTATAATTATTCCATTTTGCTGCTTGAAATAATCAGAAAATGATCTCTGAAAAACATTACACCTTACAAATTGTATTACCCACATTTATTTATTTATTTATTTTTAATTTATGACCAACTGAAGATACCTTCTGTCACCTCATCTTGCCTCCTTTTCCTCTCTTCCAGGCCGTGATGCCTTCACCAGTGTCCGAGGTGAGGAGTCCAAACATTAAACACCATGAAGGTTCATTTTTGGAAGATTACACTTTCCAACATGCCACGCCCTATATCCATGCCTTGCGAGACCCCGTCTGCAACCGGGTCACTCTGGTAAGTTTGTGTGTGATTTGTTCACCATTTTATTTTCCTCCCTGATACCATTTCTCAGCCAATGAAATCTTCTGTGATTAAACCTTCACTGGAAAATTTTAAAAACAGTGTTTTTTCTAATTCTTGAAAAATACCAATTTTGGAGATAGGAGGTTTGCGCCTGACAGCATCGATATACTGAAGGCGGATGAGACTAAGTAGTAACAAGTGTCACTGTAAATTTTAAAGACAAACTGGCTTTACATTGTAACATACAAAGAGATCTTGTCTGCTGTTTATGTTTGCATTGAAGAGAGCTGCAGGCTGCAGTTATGATCATTCAAAGAAAACAGCTCTGCAAGAGTCTTCCTTATGGGTGTAGTTTCTAGTCAGTGATGTGTGTGTGATTTAGGCCCATTAATATTTTTGAATGGGAGCCACAAAGAAGTCAGTATTTGTGTGTGTGTTTCTGCCTCCTGGGTCAGTCCTGTCAGACTTTGTATAGACGGCCTCTTCAGCCGCGGGACACTACAGAATACACACAACAACACTGTTTCTTTCTCTCTCACACACACACACACACACACACACACACACACACATCCTCACTAAAACTCTTGCTGTCACATTGCTGCTCTTTTGACATATTGCCTCTGTTCATTGATTTTCTCTTTCACCTCTTGATGTGCCAATCTGAAGACTAATTGTTTGCTAATGTCGCTTGTTTAAGTGCCTCTCTGTATGTTGTCAGGTCTACAGTTTATTTCTTTATCTTAGTTACTTTTTAATCACCGATGACAAGAAACGGGTCCAACACTGCAAGAGGAAATGTAGCAAGATGTTGTGATGTATTATTCCTCTAAAATAATTGAAATAAGCTATTGTGATTGTGTATACATTAGGAATTATCCTAAAAAAGGAAATCAGAGCTCCACATTCACAGCTAAAAATATTACTTAGTTATTTTTCCAGCTCATTGATAATTGCTGTGATTATTTAAAGGAGCACAAGAGATGTTTGTAATGAATATTGGAAATATTCACACTACAGTAAATACTATAGTTTTTAAACACTTTAAATGATGAAGGCTCCTCAAAATGAATGTAATACAAAATGTAAAACGCACTTTTGTGTTTTTAATTTAACCTATAACCTGCAGTCCTTGTTTTACACAGTGTGATTACATTTAGATTGTTACACCAGTGTTTTTTTTACTATATTAGTGCTGCCTTTTTAGAGAAATGAAATGAAAAGAATACAAAGAATATTCTGCTAGTGGGTTGTAAATTGTGATTGATAATCCGGGTTTTAGATGTGGACACATTGTGTAAAATCCTGTTTCATCTTCATTTCAATATTAAGTATGACAGCTTGATTTTTCCCAATATGACACACACAAAAAAATACATAAAGGAAACACAACTCCTAAAACAAGTGGTTATAGATCACCTTATTGTTGCAGTCAACATAAACCAGACTGCGTCTAGAGACTCCAGTCAGTAAACACCTGATGTGACATTACTAATTGGGATGCTGCACGAACATTTAATCAGATACAGAGAGAAGCTGCAGCAGTTTTCAGCCATGTGTTGGTGTCTGGTGTCGCTGGAGACGATGAATCATTGCACACACCAATTTATTTTTCTATTAAGGAGTTTTGCTCTTCTGTTGAGAGATTTCCTTGCCTTGTGGAAGTCAATTTTTTCATAGCAGACATCTTAACTTGCCACAAGAGGAAAAACAGGTGCAAATAGATTAATGATAAACAAATTCTATTTAGCTGCTCACTTTCGGGCTCTTGGTAGTTGTTCATTCTGCTGTCTCACTTTCATGGCTTAATGGGACGCTTAAACAGAACAGAGCCATAGATAATGTTATTAGAAACACCTGTTGTTTTTCTGCAGTGACACGTCAAAATATGTTGGAATAGATTTAGAGTTAAGAATTGAATTTAGTTTAAGAAAGTGGTTCAGCTGAGTTTTTGTACAATTTCTCTCTCTTTAGGAATTAAGCAGTGGCACAATGCTGAGGATCTCCATCCCAGAGATTGCTACCTCAGAGCTCGGTGAGACATACACACACACACACACACACACACACACACATATCTGTAAGATGGATGCATTAAACAAAAACATACTGTGTGCGCACATACAGTACATTTAATACTAGGTATCATGGCCCTTGATGTTGATAAGTATGCTTTCTGTCATTAAAATGTTGACCACACATGGGCGCACACACAGACGCACAGGCACACACACACACACACACACACACACACACACACACACACAGCTGAGCTGAGTCAGGGCAGTTAGGTCCTGGAAATTAGGTTTGAAAGAGGCCCTACGTTGTTTCACAGTGACGTATAAACTTGATGCATTGAGGATGCCATTACAAGGCAGACACACACACACACACACACACACACACACACACACACACACACACACACAGTGCCACTGCATCATCTCATCCATGTGCAGCTCTGAGAGAAAAATTGGATGCACAGGAAAAAAATCTATTTTTGTTCTTTATAATTTGTGCCACATGCATATGATTTTTCGTGAACTCAGATCTTTATTATCTGACTTGGGAGCTTCAGGTATTACATAGCAATGTTTAAATTAGCCCTTAAAGACATATTAATAATTATCTGGGGGATTAGAGTGGAAGGCTTATGTGCGTGGATGAACCAAGAGACATATTCACGTGAGAAATGTATTGTGTGTGAACCACACTTAATTAGCGTAGTAACAGTCTGTTTTCCAAGGGTCAGTAAATTCCCACCTTCTCTTTAAACAGTTGTTCATATTAACTGATGCGATTATAAGGATCAAAAAAAGGAAAAATAAATATAGATTCCATTTACCATTTTTATAGCATGTTTTACATTAAGTTAAAGCTTTCTTTTAACATTTTGTTTCCATGTGTGTATATGTTGTGTAAAACACATCTGCCAGTCATTTCTCTTTTGATCAGACTACAGCTCTGTTAAATTTTGTTTTCTCATACATAACATCATTAATAATAGATTAATAGATCATTGCCTGTGATTTTATATCGTAAAAAAATCCATTCAGAAGTTCAGCTTCTGGCAAAGGACTTGTGACTGCAGACTTTGAGTAGTAGTTTTATTTTAAATCTGATTGTATGTCTTCCTCATGAAAACTTGCTGATGACCAGGTATTTAGGAATAATCAATACGTATTACAATTTGTGGTGTCATGATATACTGGTATTGTTGATAACCATAATATTTAAAATGAAAATATGGATATCTCGCTAATAATAAACAAATAATAATATAGTGTATATAATTCAGTGCCTCTTAAATAATTTGAATTTCTTTCTGTTTTCACTTTGTCTCCCTCTCCTCCTCCCTGCACTCGTATTTTGAGTGTAATTTAATGTAAAGCACAAGAGACAAAGTTACAGATAAATCTGACTGGTAGCATTATTATGTTTTAAAATTTTCTATAGATGTCACGATAAAATTTTAGTGAATTCTTTTGGACACAGTTATTGTGTAGTGAAAACCTGATATCGTGCCAGCCCTCATTACAATGACAATGTAGTGTTTTATTTCGAGCTTATTAAAGCAGAGGTCTGCTGGTTTATCTTTTTTGTTTTGCACTAATGGGTCCCTTGCGCTGTTCAGATCTCTGCCCCCACCATGAACCTTCAAGTTTCTTAATCTCCTCAAGCTATTGTTTAAAGCTCGCCTTTTTTCTTCAAAGCCTCAACATCACTAAGGTGTGTGTGTGTCTGTCTGTCTGTCTCTTTGTCTCCCTTGTGTGCGTCCCCCTCTGTGTCTTTGCCGTGCGTTGCTCCCCATTATTTAGTAATCAATCCTACAGACGAGGCTTTCTCCCTCTAATGAAATGGCATTTATCCACCTCTTCCCTGACCTTTCCCACTCTGGATGTCCAATTAAGATATCCTGGTGATGTTGATTAGGAATCTGATTGGTCAGAGTTGTTAGGAGACACACAGTAACACTAATTACTGTTGTATTGGTGGTTCTTTTTTAATTTCCTTCTTTTGTTTTCTGGTGTTAATGAGAGGAGGCTAGATAAAAAGAATTCTGTTAAATAAGGAGAAAATGTGATTTTTAAAGTTCTGTTCATCCGAGGCTGAAAGTGGAAACACAAAAAAAGTTATGAGAATTGTGCTCTTTTCTCTCAGTGTTAATGTGGATTTTATGCATTTATTGGAAATAATTTTTCTTTCTTAAACTAGTTTTATGAGCTTTCTCTGCTGGCCCAAGGACTCAAACAAGCACTGAATCATGAAGTCTTTAAATATCAACTCTGTGATGAATAATATCACCCTCACTGCCCTCCTCTTCCTAAGTATCAATTTGAGGAGATCTGGGGCATAAAATCTGACTGAGACTACCATGGTTTTCTTTCATTTTATGATTATAAATTACAACTCTAAAGTTAATCTCTAAACTCTACAAACCACATTAGAAGGCAAGACGAGACAAGTTTATTCATACAGCACATTTTAGCAGCAAAGTGCATACAAACTGCAAAAGAAACACATTATGAAAGGACATTTGAAATAGTTATGAAAGAGCCAAGAGAATAGAAAATAGAAAGTTGCTAGAATAAAATAAAACGTGTAGAATGAAAGAATAAAAGTTTCAGTGCAGTATAAGAAATCATTTTGTGATTTGATAAAAGGCAGTAGCAAACAGAAGTCTTCAGGCTTCTGTTTTCAAAGAACTGAGTTGCAACTCAGTTTTTGTTCATTTTTTCCAGATAAAATCTGAATGTTGCTTCTTCATTTTTAATTTTGTGTCTGGGGACAGAAAGCAGACCTGTCCCAGATGACCTGGTCTGGATGGTTTAAAACGTAGCATACGATCATGAATGTGGTATTTTGAGATCTGTTCTTTGCCAGACTGGATTGTTATTGGTTTGTTTATCTCTTTTCTCCTTTGATTCATTTCAGTCAGGAAATGCCTTCAGGCGATTCGTTTCATTTTGCCCAAGGATGCTGCCATGAAGGTTTGTAGAACTGATGGTTCACTCTGTTAAAATAATCGAAAAATGAAACAGCATCAGGCCAACTGGGTACTTTTTTTAGATGCCTGTGGACAAATCTATGATGGGATGGCATTTTTCATTAATCAATGAATCTTGAAAACTTTACATATGGAATATTAAACAGTGCACAGACTCTTCACTCAGATTATCAATTCAACCAGTTGTTCTGTCTGACACACAATTTGCCATCATTTAAAACCTATGTCACTATTTTGGTTGCCGAATGCATTATGATTGTTTTATTTAAAATTTAAAATGACATAAATCTAAATCGATATACACCTTTTGTAGTAATAAAATGGTTCTGTGATGATGGAGAAACTTTTATTTCACTTCAACTTGGTTAATTTAATAAATGCTGTAAAAGTGGACCTCGTGTTGTGATGCAGGTTTTGGTAAAGTGGTATAACATCTACAACGCCCCCGGTGGTCCCAGTGCACATGCAGAGTGGAACCTGTTTGTCACCTGTTTCATGACACTGATGGGCTACAACACGGAGCGCCTGGCATGGACACGGAACGTGAGTCATTAGTAGAAGTGTTTTCTACTCTGTTCTTATTGCATGCATTGACCTTGCCCTCTGTCCTTTTTCCACAGCTGCATTTTGAAGTGCCTCTCTCTCCGGTGATTGCAGCTAAGAAGGCTCGTCCCTCTGATGGAGGCTCCGAAGAGGTGCGTGACACATTGTATGATCGGTTGGGATGTTTGTGGCAACTGGCACCATCTGCGTATAGACTTATAATCTCTGAAGGATATTACATGTTTGCGGGAAAGAGTGGACTGTACAGCATTTAGAGCAGACACAATAAAAATAAAACAATATCAAACAAGAAAAATACTAAGAATTCACGTGAAAATTTAAGTTTGTCGAAAAAGGAGAGATTTTACTACTGATTTGCAGAGCAGAACATTTGAGAAATCTTGATGCTATTAGTACATGCATATTATGCAATACTATTTTTTTAATAATATTTGAAGGTTCTCGAGACCTTTACTAATGATAGAAAATGTACTTTAAATTTGTTTTTAGGACATCTGGATTTTTTGTTTAAATTAGGATTCAAGCTAGTTAAATGTATGTTTCTAGGTTTTATATTAATATTAATGCCAGTGACACATTTCACATAAAATGTGTACAGAGACTGAAAGACGTGGCAGTTCTTTCTTTGACACATGGAAAGCGAGTCAAAAAATTATTTTAGCTCTCAGCTTTCTGAACAGTTTTGGACAAAGGGAAAGCCCAGCTCTGTAAACAAACCCTGTAATCGAGGGGACCGTTTTACTGTGTGTCTGAAATAAACGTGTAACATAATGGAGAAAATAATAATAAATAAATGGTGTGTTTGAGGGAACTGCATGAGCCTGATTCAGCTGAAGAATGCTGTTGACTCCTTGACTGCCTAGATGTGGCGATGGTTTTGCAGCCATCATTAATACACAAAATATTCCGTTGATTCATTGCAGTATATATATTTTGATATTCAAAACTGGTTAGAGGACCTTTGCACAGGCTTTTATCTCTGTCTTTTCTCTGTTAAGGACTTAGAGTACTTGTTGGGGTCTCATTACCACCGTCAGATGAATTCCCAACCTGTCTGCTCCAACAATGCTCTCACTACAGAAACTGTGGACCTGTCCTCTGTAAGTAACTCTCTCTTCAACAATGCCAGGATTGCTATGTCTTCTATGAAAACTTTTCAGATCGAACTTTAAATGTGATGAAATGTGATGGGTGGTGCTGGTGAAGGGGTCATAGAGCCGACGGGTGTGTGTGTGAGGTCAGTGTTGGGCTGTTGGTGAGCGTCTGCCACCCTAGTCTTTATGGTGTGGAAGGAAGTAAACAAACACCTTAAGGCGAGAAGGAGTGAGATCAAAAGAAACTTATATTAGAAAGATTATTTTGCTGTAGACCATGAGCTCTTAAGCAGAAACGCTTCCTGATGGTTTGTGCTTTTATTCACTGGCACATGGTAAATGTCCTTTATTCTTTTAACACTGGATTGTGTTGTTAATGTGCTAACTGGCTAACTAGGGTCCTGACAGAACATATGTGCTATTTGGCTAGTTAGTTGTACTTTTTGCAGTGTGTTCACGTGCGTTTTTGGCCAACACACAGGTGACATGAAGCGAAGCAACAGTAGTCTCATGTTGCCATAAATTTTTGGATGTCGGTTTGGTGTGCCTTAGCCTCAGAGATGAGCATATCTTAGTTAAAATAACTACTTTTACTATTATTTTCATTTTATTGTGTGTTCTCACAGTCAGTTTGGTACAAATTTACAATAACAGCATCTCCCCTGTTACATCTCATGTACATCGTTCTTTGCTTTTTACCCTCACCTTTTTTACTTTTCTTTTTCCTTCTCCATCTTCCTTTGTCCTAGGCGTCCCCTCACTCCAGTCCATCTCTGAAGTTGGACAGTTCAGCTCCTCTCTTTCCTCACATTCCCTCTCTTTTCTACGTTCTCCATCTGCTCTATCAGGAGCTGCAGCTGGACGAGCTGCAGAGAGCAAGAGCCTCATCACTGGTCTGTCTGCTGCAACAGCTAGCCAGGTAACCACGACCTGTGTGTGTGTGTGTGTGTGTGTGTGTGTGTGTGTGTGTGTGTGTGGGCGTGTGCGTGTGCGTGCGTGTGTGTGTGTGTGTGTGTGTGTGGGGTGTTGTGGTGTTAATGTCTGTATTAGCTCCTACAAAGGACAGTAAATTGCATGTGGCTTGTGCAGATTGGTCAGGTGAGTAGATTGCTTATATCGTATATATGCAAATGATTTTTAGGAGTAAAATAATCGTAGAACTGAATGAGTGTGAAACTGTTGCTTTAATACATAAAGGTTACAAAACAGAGAAACATGTGCCTTTTATCCCAAAAAAACAAAACCTGGTCTGCTTTTCATCCAACTACATTTAACTCCTGCCACGAGGAGAAACACTTTATTGTTTTCATTGAAAGCGTGCGTGTAATGAAGGCTCTTTGGTGATGTGTACTGAGAAATAAGCTCCAACAGGTTGTCAAGTGACTGGTGACAATGACAATAACAGAATAGGTGGAGTGGGAGAGTGAAGTGCTCTTCAGACTAATTGGCCTTTGTTGGTTCGTATGTGGGCTGCTATGAATTATGGTGCAAATTTTTATACTTTTACTGCTTCATGAGGGTAACTGGTTAAGGCTAAAATGATGATGCCAATTGTTTAAATAGGAGTTTTTTTGCTGGAGTGATTTGATTTTCTTTTAAGGGCAGGTACATTTGTGTTATTTTCCAGGCTTTTCAAATGAAAACACCCACTCAGCTGTTAGCAAAAAGCCGTGACGTAGGTTAGAGTGCTGAAAATAATAATAACTGAAAGGGTTAGTTCAGATTGTTTGAAGTGGATTATTATGAGGAACTTATCCATAGTCAGGGTAATATCTTTACTGCTTTACCTTTTCTTTAGACAGGCCTTTGTGAAGGGGAACTGATGCCATTAAATCGCTCTCTTCAAAGCCACAAAACTCCATTGATAAAAGCAGTAATTTTACCTTGTGGATTGCAAGAGTTGCTGGTCTACTGCGTCCTCGTTTGCGTATGTTATGTGACCCTTGAATCTGTTCTAATGTGGTGTCTACAGCAGTATATTTCTTAGCCTCCATGCCAGTAATGGGAAATATAGTTAATTTAAAAGTTTGTTTTCACACAGTTCACAGCTTGGCTCAGTCAGGGAGAAGCAACTTAGGACGGAAAATTGTATTTGTACTGTATTTTCTTTGTTGTTATGATTTTGCTTTTTCCCGGAATAGGAAATGGCAACAATATGAATTGTTGTTGTGGAAATGTAATTTGTTGATGACCTTTAATTGGTGGTTATACTTTTATATTCAGTTCAATGCTGCTTAAATTATTCCTGTAATCCCTGGTGATTGTGTGCATTAACAGATACACACACACACACACACACACACACACACACACACACACACACACGATAGTAAAGAAAGAAGGTTCACAAGGTGATGATGACACACAAAAGTTAAAGGCAGGTGTTAAAAATACGTATTGAGAGGACAGTAAACTGAAGGGATGAAGGACTTACTTTAAAGATTCGTTTTACAGGCAAACACACTTCTTACATACATTCACAAAATATTCCCAGTGTGTAACACACACACGTACACACCCACACAGGCACAGCTGAAAATTGTGTGGGAGGCAGAGCTCGGTACTGCGATTAAAAACTATTGATTATCTGATGTAAAGCAGAATGGTCACGACTCACAGCTGTTAATTACTCAGAGCGTGCGTTTAATTTTTGCTCAAAAACAAGTTAAATGCCACAGAAGCTCTGTGAGAATGAAGAGCTAGTTTTAGATTTTAATCAGTGTCCTGCAGGAATTTACTGTGAAGGACACAGACAAAGCACAGTTAATAAACCTCTGATAAAAGACTCGAAACTTCACGAGGAGTGATGTGTTCATACATATGGAGTTACTGATTAACAGGAATTTAAAAATATATCATCGGTTTATTTCATTTGCAGAGACCTCCAGTTGGAAGAGTATGTGGATCTGTACTGGAGAGACTACCCCTCATTAATTAGTGGCTTCACTGAGAGCTGCATCATCGACCAGGGTAAGACCCATTTGATCCTCTAATAATGGTATCAGGTCAGGAAATAGACAAGACATGTTGTAGTGAAATAGAGAGGGCAGGGTGACCTGCTGCTGATACTCAACAATAATACTTTAGATGTCTGTGGTTTCCTGTAGTACACATCTTCAGTAGTGAATATACACAGGGTTTGGACAAAATAACAAGAAGAACAAGGTACTTTACTGTAATATCTTAGTAAAAGCCTTTTATTCACTATGGGTGAAGTTGCACTTGTAACCAGTCTTTATTGGTAGTTTTTGGGCGCCTGTCAACAAAAACCACTAAATGCGTTTATGTTATTTTGTCCACATTTACAGGTATTACATTTGTACTGCTGCCTTTGTAATACTGGTGTAAAGGGAAGGGATGAAATGACATGAAATAGAAAATAATCCAGAAGTAAATGCACATATGCTGCCTTCACTTAAATTGTCCTTAAAATAAAGAAGAAAAGTCTAGTTTTTTTAACTGACACCTTTTGATTGTCTTTTGAAGATCACGAGGCCTACAAAAAGGTTGTGTTTACTAAAAGGGCTCTAGCTTTTCTGTTCCATTGAAAAAATATATTTCAACAACTTAACTCTCATTTGCTCCATTTATTAATTCCTTCTCTTCCTCCTCTGCAGCTCTCATTGGTCAGATGCAGCGTCCGTCCTACCTGAGGCCAGAGCCTCCCTGTGTGCTCAGCTGGCTCAGCAGCTGTCTGAGAGGGGAGGAGATCCTGCCCTTCCCCTACCTGCCCGGCATCTGTCAGAGGACCAGGCTGCTGGTTCTGGTACGACCAAAGCTTTATTTATCACTTTGAGCAATCGTAATCTTTTAAAATGTGTGATGACGTGCATCATGTCACCGAAACCAAATTCATATCTTTCACCACCAATACAGATTACATAGTCAATCCTTTCCTGGCTTTTGAGAGAAAAAAAACTTAAAGGCAAAATTTGCAACCATTATCTATACACTATCTATATTTTAGGATTTTGTCCAGCCATTTCATGGAAAATTAGCTCTCTTAGATCGTCATGACTTATACAGCACAAAAGAAAATGTGACTTACTTTACACTTCAGCCAAATCACACAGCTTACACAATCAGGCTGTTTTCGTATTTTGTTAAATGTCACAGGGAGTGAGGAATCGCAGCTGCAATAAGAAGGTTGGTTCAGATTTTAACAATAGTGCAATTTGACTTGCAAAAAAGCAGATTTGATTTATTGAAAATGATGCAGTATTAAGACAACCATAGAGATGTATGACTGTGTTTGTATTTTGACGAGGTTCTGTTGGCCTTTTTATACATTTTATCACCCCATTGTTGATTGTGTGTGTGTGTGTGTGTGTGTGTGTGTGTGTGTGTGTGTGCGTGTGTGTGTGTGTGAGTGAGAGAGAGAGAGAGAGAGAGAGGGGGTAAAGAGTTCAGCTTTGATTGACACACAGTCAGATAATTTATTGTGTAGCATGTCTGTGATTCTTTTTCTGAACATAAAGAGCATTTACTCCTGGAGATGTGCACACACACATGTGTGTGTGATGCTGCCTGATTCAACCTTCACTTACAAAGAAAGGAAATGCACTTAGAAACGTGCCTTGTTTCCAGCTGTCTGCTGCCATTGTTTCTCTATAGGATGACGAAGGTGATGACGACTGTTGTGAAACAGACTGAGGGACAAATTAGAGAAACATATAGATAGATATTTACAATACGTGCATATAGATGGATCAGATCATAATGTAAAAAAAGATCCTAAAAAACTAATGCATCATATCATCCTAAAGGTGAGCATTAAAAGTTCTTGTGAACAGTTAAATGTAACATTTCCTGTGTCAAATGGAAATTTCTATAGTGACAAATCTGTTCAGTCATGTAGTCGACGTCCTCACGGGTCTGCAATTGTTGTCTCGCCTATTAGCTGCTCAGTGTTTTTAATTATCGACCTTCTTGAATAGGATACATTTTTTAGGAATTATGCTTAAATTAGACTGTTTCAAACTTAAAAAACATGTCAGACCAAAAAACCGTGTCAAATTGCTCAGCTCCTTTCACTGCAGTAGAAAATGTTTGTTGTCTAAAAGAATTCAGCAGTTACACGTAAATTTTATTGAGCTTCGACCTCATTTTGGATTCTAGTGTCCTGAAGGTAGAAGCTCTTCTTGAGACTCTCATACCACTTTTCCACCAAATTAGCACTAGTTTTTGAAGCTGTGGTTTCGTTTATGATTCTCCGAACCTTGGTGCTATTTAGCAAACCAGCCTGTGTTTTCACCAGTTTTGCGTTGAACCGTTGTAATCAAGGATGTGTTATCAAGAAAGAGTGTTGCACAAAGCACAATGGAAGTAAACAGTAGTCTCAAAATTGTAACATTGATTATCTGCAAGCTTTTGTTCTTTTATTACATATTTACATATTTGTTTTAACCCAAAAAACATGCATCAACTAACTCTTAATGAGACATTGATGCTCTTTTGTTTCCAATAATTTTTCATTTTTTTCCATTCTTGCATTCTCCATCCTTTCTTTCCAACCTGACACACTGTTCAGGTAAAGAAAAAACTGGCATTTATCAGTTCCAGCTAAAATCCAACTTTTTGGGCTCAGAACCAATTTATTTTTGGTTGAAATGCTCAGGAACAGTTCAAAATTAGGTGCAGGAACTCCAGTGAAGCCTGTTCCATGTTGGTGGAAAAATGATATCAGTGCTGGCCTGGTGTGTCTCGTGCTATCTTCAAACGTCTACAGGGAAAGAAAAGCTGTTTGCAGATTAATTGGGATCCTTAATTATTCTGTGAGCCTTATTCAAGCAGCACCTTGTGTACATTATGATTCCAGTAACATCTAAAATTTGACTAAATATATATAATACCAAAGATAGGATTTAGTTTGTGTAGGCGATGCACATGAGCATCTCTGCGTTTGCTGCTGCTCCTTTTTTTGCCCGTGGGTGGCGCAGGTTTCTCTAGTCTGCAGGTCTGACCTTCTTGCCTCTATCTTGCCTAATATTGGCTGGATTACTTGAACCTATATTTAACTGCTTCATATCAGCCACACTGTGTTCTTGAAGATAAAGTACTAGACAGACTGGCGTGGATACAAACAGACGGTTATTAAATCTTGTGTACTCACTTCTGTGTGTACATGTACAGTATGTGAACATGTGCTGTATGCAGAGGCTTTGGTTGTGAGCTCTAGCTTTTGTTTCGACCTTTGTACGATTTCTCCTAACACAATGCTGCTTCATATTGTGATGAATGTAATGTCTGCCAGGATCTGCAGTAGGAAGAGTAATGCTATTATGATAGAAATGGTTAATGAGCCAGCCCTCTGGTTCACCTCCCCATGACTCTAAATAGCCTCCTGACTTTTTTTTTTTCTGAGTCCCTCAAGCTTCAGTCCAACTCTTTCTGTCAGATATTTAGTTTTTGCTTATTAGTTGAAATGTCAAAATCAGGTTACTTACTTTATTTTGAATGTGATGATTAGTTCAGATGTTTTTCACCTGCTTTTTATGAAGTTACTCGTCATTTCAACAGTTAAAAATGACCATAATGTAAATACAGACCAAGGTGGTTACAATACCAGAATTTCAAACTTGGATTCAGTAGTTGTATAAAAAAAAAGAAGTTATTCTTCTGATACCACGGCAAGAAGAAAAAACAAAAAAGGGTATTTTAAGATTTTTTACAGTCTGCACACACTGCTGGTACAAAAAAAACTGTTGTTCCTTCTTGTTTCATCTGTGCAGCAATGGATTGAAAATCTGATTATAGATGTATTATTTTAGTTTGTTTTTTGTAGTTTAGTGTTTGTTTTTATAGCAGTGGTACTTACACCACTTTTGAGTCAATCATTGATGGATATTGCATTGTTTCAAACTTGTAGTATTGAAAAGTGTCAAAGTATTGATACTTTTGGCAACCTTTATATAAACTGAAAAATACAAATAAACACCCTTTTCATGTACAAGCTGTGTGCTACCCTGGACATTGAAAAAGTGTGTAAACTGCTTTTGATAATAAAAAAATTATAACCTCAGGTCATCTAAGTCCACACTAAGACCTCAAATGTGATTATACATAGTTCTGAAATTATCTTTATTTCTTTAAAAAACATCAATAACCGGGGATTTTACTTTACTTTCAAAAGATCTAAAATATTTTTTTCTTTCATCTTTGTATTTCGCTTTCTTTGTGATTTTCTCTTCTCAGAGTTATGCTCTCTACATTACTGGAGATGAAAATGCTACTTCGACAGATGTATCAAAGTACCTGGCCAAGCTCTCTGCAGGTGTGTGTGTGCTTCATTTTTCTCTTAAAGACCATTTTACTTGTCTCTGTCTTGTCTTTGATTCTGTTTGTGTGTGTTTGTGCATGTGAACATTTATTGACAACCAGCTCTTATTACCTGCCAGTCCCATAGTTTCTTGCTTCAGGGTCCAGTTAACACAGAAAGAAAAGCAGACTGCAGTGACGCATGCATGTGTGTCACCTGATTTTGTCTATTTGTTTTACTTCGAAAACAAAAAAACCACATACAGTGGGGAGCTGACAGCAGTCACTGCAGGTATTTGATCACCCACTTTTCTACTAACAAAGAATTGGTCATTGACTTTGTGGGTGCTGTGAGAGATTAAGAGTGACTTTTTTTCCCACCTCTATGTTGACATTTTTCAGCGACAAAACAAAACCACACTGATGTCATTCCACATGAATGCAGCCCTCCACTCGCCACAAACCAAATGTCAACTTCATTTAATCCGTAATTTAACTGCCTGTCCTTTTTAGTGACAGATTTTAGCAACCAATCAGTGAAGGTTTAAAATAGCTTTGATACAATTGAGAGTTTGCAGTTTCCTTTAAGAGGTTCAGTGAGCATGACTTGACATCTCGCAGATAGGAGAACAAATGAATGAACCTGTTGACCTGTTTCTCCTGCTGTCTCTCTCAGGCCAGAAGTCCTGCGCCAGTGAACCGCAATACAGAAGGTAATTCACACAGTAATTCACTGCAATGAGAGGAGGAGCTTGGTGATCTTTTAGAGCAGCTATAATAGGAGGATTTGTCATGCATGATAACAAATCATGGGCGTTGAGTTTATACGTGTCTACATATCGTATAAAATGTGCTATTATAACTTTAAAAGTCATGCAAATGTTAATCTAGACAAATCCTAAAGGTGCCATGTGGAGTTTTCTTAGAAACAAAGTTTTGTTTACTTTCAGTGTTACTCAACAGAATATATTGTGTGTCCCCTTGAGGCCTTAAAACAAAGGCCTACTTATTTTTAAAGGGGACCTAGAGAAAGTTCTCAGGCTTCAGAGCGTTCTAAATATTCCGAATTTGTTGTTGTTTTGAACTTTTTAGACAAGTTGACATCAGCTTGTGACTAATTTCTTTCTATGGGCCTCTTCTACAGTCACGCTTCTGCAAGTGTTTACATTACACACACTGCTACATGTAGCTACATGCTAACAACAGGGAAACATTTAATCTTGGTTGATTTTTCCCCAATTTTTGGATCAAATTCCTGCTGGAACATGTCCAGTTGAAAAGATTTTGGTTTATAAACTTTAATTGGTGATTTTCCACAACAGAAAATGCTGTTATACTCTGTTAAAGTTGATGCACGGCTGCAGTGATGGTGCAGAGATGCACTGGGTTTTCGGGAGGAGAATTAAGTCCACAGTATGAGAAAAATTAATTGTTTTTTGAACATTAAAGCATGCAATCATGTTGTAGTCGAAACCCAAGATACAAGTATAGATCTGGAAATGAGTATACAAGGTCCTCTTTAAAATTTTGAAACCTGTATGTTTACTCCCTTTGGAGCTGGAGGTGTTCTTCTTCATTGCCTTCACTGGTTTTAGTGGTGCTTTACGGAGTTTCTTAGTGCTTTGCCGCCACCTGTAGACCGGTTGAAAAGTGTGAAAATGTAGAAAATGTTCATTTTGATAACTAATGTTTTATCTTATTATATATAATACTAATTTCATTATTGATTGCTTCATTAGACTTAGATAGTCAGTAGACATTGTTGTTACTAATATTTATATGTCTTTATTCTAGACAGAGCAGTGTGAAGGTCAAGTTCTCCAGTGAGAGTTTGGCCGAGCAGCTGGTGGTCTGGCTCACTTCAGAAGGTAAGACTAACAGGACTTTTTAAAGATTTTATCTCTACAGAGGAAGTTGTGCTGAAGCCATATCCTCTTTTCAACACTGCACTGCAATTTACACATTCACACCTGTCCAGTAAAACCACAATCCTTTTTAAAAAGGTGTTAAAAAAAAAAATCCATTTAAAATTGAAGTACACATTTAGATAACATGGGTTCACATGTGCTGATTGGCCACATGTCCAGGCTACCAACAATAAAAAATAGTGGAGTTTAAAGCCTGAATGCACCATTAAACCACATTTGACCAACAGAGGGAAAATATTTTTATTTGGAGGAGCTTTTGAAACAGAAGTAACTCTTCTTCCTTTTATGACACAAGTTCAGAGAGAATTAGGACAACGCTTCTTGTTTAACCAGAGATAATAGATGCCCTCTCCTTTCACTTGTTTAGGTTTCACCCTGAAGGACCTGGAGTCCGTCCCCTTCGGTGTGGCTCTGCCAATCAGAGAGGCCATCTACCGCTGCCGGGAGCAGCCGTGTTCTGATTGGTCGGAGGAGGTTTGTCTGCTGATTGGGCGACAGGATCTGACCAAACAAGCCCACAAGATGACCCTGGCCAAGAGCAAAGCTGTGAGTGTGAAATGCGTTAAACATCTGGAGCTTTTTATCAAGCTTTAGATCACAGTATGTGGACTGTGGACTGAGTCAGATTTCTCAACCCTAGTGAAGAGTTTCAGTCCAAACCAGGTATTTGTGAGCACAGACAATGTACGCAAAGTCCATTATATCCTGCGATATTTTTGAGCCCTCACAGCTAGGCCCAGTCCCTGCAATACCCCAAAAAGTGCCAAATTGCTTGCAGAAGTTTCCAATCTCTTCCTTTTTTTGTGCATAAAATAGTATTTAAAGTTTGGTTTAAAGCATTCCTCACGTAAAGGCTCAGTGAAATTAAAAACACAATTTCCAGTTTTAATCATGTATCCCGTTGGTAATTCTTTATTAACCTATTGTTATATACCAAATATACTGTTTATCAAAAAATCAGTATCTGAGTATTTTTACATCCAAATCCCTGTCCCTGTGTGCTGAACACCTTGCTTCTTTATGCAAGCACACTGCCTTTTGAAAAATAGGATTTATCTACATGCCGCTGCAGATTTGGGACCATCCATGACACATCCACCACCCACAAGAAAATTTACCTCAGAAACTTGTTGCACCTCATTTCGAAAAATGTTGTTCAACCCAGAAACAGTAGCAAACAGTGCACATCTTTTTCAAAATGAATGTGGCCAAAGGGAACTGGATGTGTGTGTAGCAAACGGTCCCTCAGCAGTGTACTCCACTGTAGCTCTACTTCCCATAATGTAGCCCAAAAATGCTTTGCCTTCATGCCAGCAACATTTTTGTAGGATAGGCTGCAATTTTTTAATGGGCACACGTCTTTGGAATAAATTTTAGAACCATTAAAGTTGTTGAGATAAAATACATGTCTTTGAAGACTGTTCAGACTATCATTGTGACTGTATGTGTATATGTGAAAAATGTGTGTGTGTGTGTGTGTGTGTGTGTGTGTGTGTGTGTGTGTGTGTCTCTAGACTGAAGTTTTAGGTTTGTCCTTGGAGCCTCCTGCGACCACCGAGGCAGATGAGGAGGAAGATGGGATGTCTGACATAATACAAGAGGTAACACACACATTATGTCTTCACTCTAGAACTATTTTTTTCACATTTATTTGTTATCTCAAGAAGGCTTGATTTTTTTATACTGAAGTGTTAGAATTTATAAATGAAGGCGTTCTGTGTGAACATTTGATGTGTTCCCTCTCCAGGTCACAGGACTGATCTGGAGTCAGGATCTGAGGGTCCAGGAGGTGAGGAGGCTCCTGCAGAGCTCCAGGCCGGTCAGGGTCAGTGTGGTCCAGTTACCAGAGGTTTCTGATCACGAGTACATAGAGGAGAAAGAGAACAAGTGAGAATAATATTGATTGATTAACCCTGTCTTTTTAGGCTGGCTTTTATGTAGTGTCTTATTATTACAATTATATGGTTTATACTTATTCTATTTTTTAATATCCATTTTTACTTATTTCTTCTGTTGTTCTTGTTTTTGTTTCTTCAATCAAAGTGTAAAGCACTTTGATTTGCATTTGATTTGTTTGAAAAGTGCTGTATAAATACAATTTGATTGATTAATTGAATGTTTGCATGTCTCCTGATTGCACGTTATTGGAATTTAGATGATCTCAAACAGCAACACAATAGTGCATTATTCTGGGTCCAAGAACACAGTGTGGTTTCTGTCCTTTCTTCTTAGTCCTTAGTCCTTAGTCCTTTCATTTTTGTCACTCTGTTATGCCAGTCTAGATCTGTCTGTCTTTCTCAAAAACGTTCTTTCTGTTACTTTTCTTTTTCACTGTGTGCATCTTTTGTTTGTCGCTGAAACTCTGTCCTCTCCGTGTCTCTGTCTTGCGGTTTTACATAGAAAAATATTGGGATGCCCGCTGAATTCCAGAGTAACCCACTCTCTTGTCAGTTGTATATTTTTTTCTGGCTTTGTATTTTCCCCCAGACTCCTGCAGTTGTGTCAGAGGACGATGGCTCTTCCAGTTGGCAGAGGCCTCTTCACTCTGTTCTCCTATCACCCTGTGCCCACTGAACCTTTACCTGTCCCAAAACTCAACCTGACAGGTAATGTGACCATGTTGACTTATGCATATAGGCCTCTGTCTATGCATTTACATTAATAAGTCATTAACATTAACAAGTCATTAGCAGTATGGGGTATTTTGACATATTCAAAAGTGTGTTGCAGACAGGAAATTTGATAAATACTCTGGGCTCCTGAGGTTAAAAACTGTCTTACCAGTGCAATGCAAAAATGTGGTTTAGGGCAATACGGAAAATCTGCATATGCGTTTTCCACATGGCAACTATGCACATTGGGTCTGGTGCAAATGAGCCGTGTTGTGAAAATGAATTCCTGGTGTGAAATGGCTTTAAATCAGGAAAATTGATAACTTTATAGAAATACAGCAGGATGTATTTTTACCCATGAACAGCATTGATAGCTCTTCTCCGAGGAGATTAGACTGCAAAAGCATTTACAAACTGGGAAGGGAAAGCTGTTGCTGCTTTGTGTTACAGCAGGACAGTCACCCATGCATTATTTATGTATAAATTATGTACACCTTGTTTCAACAGAAAAATATAAAGAAGAGAAATTTTACTTTTTTAGCTCTGTTTTTATTTCTAGATTTTATTGCGTGTTTCTGTTTTTCTACCCTAGGCCGCGCCTCTCCTAGGAACACTATGGTAGATCTAAACAGCGGGAACATTGATGTTCCTCCCAACATGACCAGCTGGCCCAGCTTCCACAACGGAGTCGCTGCTGGACTCAAAATCGCCCCTGCTTCACGGGTCAGTCTGAAAACAGGTCTCAATCGGGCCTTCATTTTTATGTACCTGCAGCTGATTCCTCACTTTGATTTTTAGAAAGTCATGGCTATTCAAAGCTATGTTTTAGCTATGAAATCGTTCCCTTCATCCTTTGTGGATAGCCTTCCATGTAAAGTAACATAATGGCACATTTATTTTCTGAAGATGTCAACATACATAGCTTTTAAGTTCTGTCTCTCCTTCCATGTGTGTAAGCTAGCTGAAATCATGTTTGAATAGGGTTAAATGTGATTTGTTTGAAAAACAGCAGGCAAGTTTTGAAGTTTTGCATATGAAAATGTTATGGAACCCGGATAAAATGAAAATTAATTGACATGAAACGTATTTAAGACATTTGTGATGCCTTAAAAGCCTTGAAACTTCTTATATGTGGAATTACTCAGACACTCATAGAAAGTCTAGCACCAGTTGTTTAAGTTTACTTTGGTAACTTGTTTGCTCTCTGCAGTAAACAAACCTTCCTTATGCTTGTACAAATAAACGTGACTTTCTTTTTCTTTGTTAAGGTGGACTCAGCCTGGATAGCCTACAACAAGCCAAAGAGCCCTGAGCTGGCTAATGAGTATGCAGGCTTTCTCATGGCCCTGGGCCTCAATGGACACCTCACCAAGCTCGCCACGCTCAACATACATGACTACCTCACCAAGGTACACGCATGCACTCAAAGACACTATTTGTATTTGTTTCTCACCTTGAGTTTCACGTACAAAGCAAATATACAAATTTAATTTAAAGGGACAGTGCAGCCTAAATCAAAAATACATGTTTTTCCTCTTATCTGTAGTGCTGTTTATCAATCTAGATTATTTTGGTGTGAGTTGCTGAGTGTTGAAGATATTGGCCATAGAGATGTTTTCTCATAAATATAATTGAGCTGGTGCTCAAAGCCCTGAAATATACATCTAAAAAACCCAACAGCAATGTCTCTCTCCAGAAATCATGACTACTCAGGATAATTCACAGACCTTGTTGTGAGCAGTTTCATGTAGGAACGATTTTTTTCCCCTCTGAACTATACCTGTAAACCATATTTCGGTGCAGAGGAAATCGTGCATACTGCCAACTCGCCCAGCACCACTGATCTAGATAACAGTGAAGCTTAACTGAGGAGGACGCTAATAACGTTTACATCTTGTGATGTCACAAGCAAGAGCCTTTTGTCCACGAGTAGATCCACGCTTCATTCGGCGCAGTGATATGGTTTTTGGGTGTAGTTTGGAAGAAAGAAAATAGTTCCAACATGAAACTGCTCACAACAAGGTCTGTGGATTATCTTGAGTAACTTGGTCTTGATTTCTGGAAAGAGACATTGTTGTTGGGTTTTTCAAATTTATTTTTTGGAGCTTTGAGCACCACAAGCAGAATGCCATTTAGTTCCATTATACTGGAGAGACGGCAGAAATCTCTACGGCCGATATCTCCAGCAATCGACAACTCAAACCAAAACAGTGCAGACTGATAAATAGTGCTACTGGTAGGAGGAAGAATATGTTTCTTTCATTTTGGGTTGAACTGTACATTTAAAACCCTACCAATGGACATTTGTAGACATATTTTGGGTATGATGAGTACTTTCCACCTTAATGCTGAGTTTACTGTAAACTGAGGTCTAAATTACTGTTTCTTACTGCGGTACAAACACACAGTAAACACATCAAACTCACAAAGAAATGCAAGAAAGTAAAACAAATATGAAGTTAAATACAGTTTTACAAAGGTGCACCCATTTACTCTCATTAACTTATGTACACAACTACACACACGTACACACACACACCTACACACCTACACACACGCATACACATTTCTCTAGATGACTGTAAATGAGAGATGTAAACTCGCCTCACTCAGCCAGGCAGCCAGTCAGACCGAAACTCTGCCCTCTGAGAACTTTGAAACAAGATGAGCCTTTCCCACTTTCAAGTGAGAAAAACAACAGGATGCTGCAAGTTAAATCTTATTTTTGCTTTATTAGTAAAGTCTGTGTAAAGACACGGTTAAAGATGAAGAGGAACCACTGCACCAAATCCACACGGAGAGGACCCACGATGAGTTCCAGATTGATATATTTTCAGTTCCCATGTTGATTATGGATGTGAACTGAAGGTGCAGTTCATGACGATAAAAGAGCTTTCCCTCAACACGTTTTTGATGTGTTTTGAGCGCTCACAATTTCGAGAAAGTCCACATCCTGAAATGACTGAATTAACATATTCAGAATTTGATATTTAGAGTCAGTCAGAAAGCTGAAAGCTCAGAACTATCTGGTTCCCTAAATGCTCCCTGTTCCAGTCTCAGATGTTTTTTGTTGCCCGTTGAGGCTGTTTGTTTAAGGTTATTTTGCCCATTTGATAATATTTTTGTTAGTCAAAATCCCCTTTTGCAGAAGTTGGGAACTTAATGCCATGGTGTATTGAGTGATGCATCAAAACCAGTGATTAACTAACCTCATCTTGCCGTAATAAGAATGCACAGAAAATGATTTCTGGACGAAGATCTTGATAACTCAGGGTAACACACACTGATTTATAGTCTAAATGAAACAACAGGAAACGTGTTGGAGCTGCACAGTAAAATATGGCAGACAGGTGTGTGTCACTGATAGTAACTCTGAATGAAAGCCTTAAACGTGGCTGACGATGGAGCCTGTTTGTAGCTGGTGGTTTTCTGTGAGCGTAATTTCTCTTAAACAGCGAGAATAGAAACTGACACACATTGGATCAGTTCATTAGAACTGTGTATGGTTGTGGTTTCAGAGAGAAGGTGGAGGTCTGTGTGTGCGTGTGTGTCCCTCGTGTTTTAGGCATCCCAGTGTGTTCGCACTGTTGCTGCAGCCTTTTGCAAAGACAAACTGAGACAATGATATTTTCTTTTTTGATAGATTATTGCCTTAAAATCTCTTTGTCATGCTGTTTGTTTTTTTTTGTTGTTGTTGTTTAATTCATTAAGTATCTTTAATGCTCAGTTTTCTATTAAAAAAAAAACAAAACAAAAAACATTTTAGTCTTTTCCTGTTCCTATAACTTTCCTAGATATTATTCAAAATTTTATCATTATTTGTTAATATATATAGAAACATATTTTACATTGATTGAGGCATTCCTTTGGTTGCTTAATGTTTGATTGTTTAGTTGATTGACTAATGACTAGTTTGTCATGTCAATTAAATCTTGGTCATTTTGTGAAATGAAGCGATAAATACTATTGTTTACAAAATTAATAGTCATAAATAGTCGTAGCAAACTGGCAACTGAAGAACAATCAGAGGAATAGTTTATTAGCAGTAATTAACAGCATATTTGTCAATAACACTAATGAATTTAGTGGTGCGGCAGCCGTCGGTGACGTGATCTTTGAATTTCAGTATACCACAAAAATGTCCAGTACCTCCCATCACACTCACGATTTTAATTTATAGATTACTTAATTCAGAGTGTTGGAGTTATAACATATAGGCGGAACATTGTATGCTTTTGTAATTATTAAGCAAACACACACAGGTGATCAGCAGGGGTCTAATGAAAACTGTCAGTCACGCTGAGCTGGTGTGGATGCAGGTTGGACTCCTCTGATACTGCAGTCACAGTTAGAGCTGATTGCATTTGAATAAATTTGTTCCACTGCAGCGTGTTTGTTTGCACACAGGGACAGACATCACACTGCGTGGTCTGATGGAATTTGCTGTATACATTTTATTACAATAGACCATTCTTTGAAGAAATCTGTTTATTTGTAGAAAAAAAACCCTCAGATCTCAGCTTTTGAAGTGTTCACTCAGCATCTTGTGTATTAAAATTGTGCAAGAAAAATATGGTTACTCTTATTAACGTTTATGTTCTGAAGTTGTCCTCTGTTTTTTTTCTCTGTTGCTTCTTCAGGGCCATGAGATGACCAGTATTGGGCTCCTTCTGGGCGTGTCATCAGCCAAACTGGGCACCATGGACATGTCAATTACTCGCCTGCTGAGTATACACATCCCTGCCCTTCTCCCGCCCACCTCCACTGAGCTGGACGTACCACACAACGTTCAGGTAAGAGTATGTGTGCATACTGATACGAGAATGCATCAGTGTATCTGTGCAATAAGGAAAAAATAGTAATTGAGAACTGTGAAACTGTGTTTATTGTAAGTAATAATCTATGCGCGAGAGAGTATATGAGTGATTACACGGCTGTAAGTGTGTTTATAAAGATCTGCAAACTGTCACAAATATCTGAAAAAATCTTCAAAAATTAAATGAAAAGCATTCAATTTTCTCCCTGTCCATAGGTTGCTGCTGTAATTGGCATCGGGCTGGTGTACCAGGGAACAGGACACAGACACAATGCTGAGGTCTTGCTGTCTGAGATAGGTGTGTGTGTTTGTGTGTGCGTGTGCGCGCGCGCGCGCAAAAAACAGACGAATGACACAACCGCAGTGAAATTTAAAATCAGTTGACAAAGGCTGACAGGGGATAACGTCTTAATTAAAGGTCCACATATTCATTTTAAAATACATAAATACATAATACATACATAATGCTGTCAAAATACACACACATAAACAGAGAACAATTAGTTGATTAATCAGTTTGTCGATTAACAGGAAATTTATCTGCAGACATCCTAATCTGTTAAACATTTTAGTAACTTTTCAAGCAAAAATGCCAAACTGGTTCCTCATATAAGAGTAAACTTTAAAGATAAGATCAGACAAAAACAAGACAATTGAAAATATCTCATTGGTGGGAAATAAACTGTATAAAAATATTTTTAAAACTTTTAGAGACCAGTTAACTGTATGATTGAGAAACGAATTCTAAAGAAAATAATTATTGATTGCAGCTCTAAATATAAACAAAAGTGAGAAAAAAAGTATTCTCTTCACTCTATATTTTTGAGATAGATTCTTGCATTTTGTTGTTGTAAACAGTTGTTGCTGTTTTTGGGCCTCTGTGTGTCCTTCAGGTCGACCTCCCGGTCCAGAGATGGAGTACTGTACAGACAGAGAGTCCTATTCACTAGCAGCTGGACTGGCTCTGGGCATGGTCTGTCTGGGGGTAAGTCACACACGTAAAAACAATCTGATGATCTATAAAATAGTAGCAGAGATATTTTAATGTTGTTTTAACCTTTTGGGAGTTCCAGCCAGGCTGAGTTTGATCAGATGATTTTAGGGGAGCTGTCGGTCATGGAAAGTCAGTCGTTTTGTGTTATGATTATATATTTTAGTCAGTGTTATTACCCTCTGGCATTGTATATGTGCTTATCATTGATGCCAAAAGGCAACCCCAGAAAGATGTTACTGCTTTCTCACAAAACTAAACGTTTATCATTGATATTTTTGAATACAGAAACTTTTTTATGCTAGTAAACATCACTGTGGTTGTTCTTTGGTTTGATTCTTTTTTTGGCATTTCATCAGACTTCCACAGAAAGAAGAAGACTGATCCACCAAACTTTCCCCTGAAGTGATCAGTAGTTGTTTCTTTTTAATAGTGCAGAAGTAAGGTTGAATTGTCCTGGGAGGGGAAGATTGAGGGATGTAAAACTAAAGTCAACAGCAAGCTCCTGTGAAAAAACAAAAGTTTTTAAGGTTGTCTGTTGTCATGCACTTCGTCAAACTTTGTGTTCATGCCCAGTGTGAAAGATAAAGAACAGAAGTTCAGTTCAGCCATCACCTCTGTGTTTTTATTTTTCTGTCTTTCTCCTTCCTCTGATATTGTTTTTATAACTTTCGGCTGCTGTGTGACATTATCCTTTACTGTCTATTTATTGTCTTTTCATTAACAACTATTTTACTTTATCTGTCTTTGTCCCATCTCTCATGACTCGCTTCATCTCCAAAAACTTTTACCTTCAATTCCTCTTCTCCACCTCTCCTTTATTTCATCACCGTCTTGTTTCCTCTTCCCACTCTTGCCTCATAATTTTCTCTCTTCCCATCCTGTCCCCATTTGTCCTCCCTGTCTCCCTTTTTGCCACCATCCTCTCTCCTTCCCTTGCCAATCTTTCCTCCTGTCTCTCTCCTTGCAGCATGGCAGCAACCTGATTGGGATGATAGACCTGAACGTCCCTGAGCAGTTGTATCAGTACATGGTTGGGGGCCACCGCAGAGCTCAGGCCGGGGCCAACAGAGAGAGACACAAGTCCCCCAGCTACCAGATCAAGGTAGGTGGACAAATCCTTTTCTATCTCTATTAGAAGATGGAACAGTTATTTCAGTATACTGTAAAAACATTTCGATAATGCTCTATTATTGTAAAACTGTTTGATGTATCTTCATGAATTCAAGGAAACTATTTTTAACACCGTCATTATGGCATTTTACTTTGTAATCACTTAGCTATATATAAAAGCCTTGTATAGTGTGATTATACTGCAGTTTTTCAGATGTATTATATTGACGTATACATCTGTTTATTAGTAACAAGAAATTTCAGTATTGAAATGTGAAATTTTTGTTACAAAGTCAGTCCCGAGAGTTTCATTATTTAAACCACCACACTCATTTTCCAGTCATAACTTCATAATGATTGTTTGTTAGTCATATCATATTGTTATCAGTTTTCATTGTTTAGTTATGACAACGATATGCAAGTGGTTCACACGTTTCTTCAAATACAGTTGACTGCAACACTTATAGTTACATTTTACCAGTGAATGAATTAGATATGTTAACAAATAGAAAGAGATTTTAAGTGGTTTTCAAGCTAACCAAATATTTTGTTTTCTCCAAACACCATCAATGGTTGCTTTAGGAGGGTGACACCATAAATGTAGACGTGACGTGTCCAGGGGCCACGCTGGCCCTCGCCATGATCTACCTCAAGACCAACAACAGGTGAGGACGGTCATGGAAAATCAGAAAAAGTCATGGAATTTAACAATCACATTTTCAGGCCTGGAAAAGTCATGGAATATTCCAAAATCATTGAAGGTTTTGGAAAAGTTATAGAATTTGGGCAAGTGGGGCAAAAAAAACCCAAAAACCTTTGTTATGGTCATGGAAAAGTATGGAAATTTTGTCCATGAAAATGTGTGGGAACCCTGTAAGTAGCATTATGTTAAAGTATGTTGTTCAGTTATCCTCTTATGCATTTGGTTATTAATTAATTAATTTCTTTTCACTCACAATAAGCATATATATCTATGCATACAGATTTATATTCTTACTATATCCCCTGCTTTTAGATGTTGACACAATAATGTATGTATTATTAATATGACTGACGTGAATCAAAAGGGTTTTGATGTATCACTCAACCGCTTTCCATTTTAACTTACAATGCAAAACAGTAAGAAAATGTATGTTAAAAAATACATAATTAAAATTATTCAAATTAGTAAAGGAAAGTGTATGACAGGCACTAAATCATCTATCATTAGTGTATTAAAACTAAGGCTGAATTTGTGTGATGCTTTCTGCTTTTCACCATTTGTTGACCATGTGAACGTCAAGGAGAACATCCTAACCTGCCCGATGAATACTCAGTGAGTCCAGCTGTCACATTATGCCACACAAGAACGAAAATCCTCCATTTAGCTCTCTGTTATTGGTCAAGACGTTCCTGTCTCCTTCGAGGCTTCTCTGATGCCGACTGTCTATTGGTTGTGAGGGTGTTAAAGGAGAGTATTAACACCTCCTTGTCTCTTCCTGGTTCTGTCCACTAGGTCGATCGCTGATTGGCTGAAACCTCCAGACACTTGGTTCTTGCTGGATTTCATCAAGCCAGAGTTTCTGCTGCTGAGGGTTAGTGTGGCAATAGATTTGTGTCTGTGGCGGAGTGTGTGTGTGTGAGATCATTTTTCCCACCTTTCCATAATCTGGTATATATGTCTCTCTTTTCTTCTCTCTTCCTCTTTCTCACCTCTCTACCCTCTCAGACTCTTGCTCGGTGTATTATCATGTGGGATGAAATTCTCCCTAATACTGAGTGGGTCAAGAGTAACATACCCCAGGTGAGAAAATACACACACACACACACACACACACACACACACACACACACACACATGAAGGGAGCATTATTGAGCTGATATATCTGGAGCTGTGATGCTGCAGACCTGGCAACAAGTCACTCTGCCTTAAATTTCCCCGCAGTGAGTAAGGGCAGATTTAACTTTTTCAGTTTCATCCAGTTCATCAAAGCTTTTTCAGAAGGCTGACTTTGCACTCACTCACTGTCTGTTAGCTTTATCCTGGTGCACACAAAGCAAAACTGGATGAGCAGAAAAAGAGGATGACCAAAATAGAACACCAGCTACTTAATAAGCAGAAAATCCATTGAAGGATGTTTTTTAGGTTATTTGAACAAAGTGCAGTGCAGAAAAACCTTAGAAAATATCTTGGAGGAGTGAACCTCCAACTGCTCCACTTGAAATAAAGATAGATGTGTTTTATTGGTCTGCTGCCAGGAAAAGGCAGTGGTTAAATATAAAAATGGCGAGCAGTATAAACATCTCTGTTGATAAAGTAACATAAATAGATGTGCTGGATGTATTTTGGGGGTCAGTCTCTTTGAAAATTTACATATTATTAAAGGGTAATGGCCACTAGTTATTCATGGGTCAACTAATAGTCTTTTGAATTTTTTTTTCCCAACCTGGTTTGTATGTTAAATGGATAAATGAATACTTTTAATCAGAGTTTTAGCACATTCAGAACTCTTTGTCATTGCAATCAGGTCAAAACTCTGCACCGTAGTTACGCTGTTGATCCAAAATAGGTCTGTAATCCATAAAAATATATATAATTGCTGAACAGCTTCTATACAGCTCAATTTCTTGCCTTATCCTTATTTCATTCTAGGAGATTGGATGTATTTGCGGCAAGGACTTGTTGTCCTTTTTGTGCAGAGTGTTGTACTTTCAGTATCTTTCTGGTAAATTACATTTGTTTGCAATATAGCAAATCACTGTTTTTATTCATGACAGAGTTTGGAGAATTTTATGCCCATTTCAATGTTAGAAATGCTCAGACGGCAGAAAGTTGCATAATACTGTGTTTAGAAAATAACAGTTTTCTAAATTTGTTTTCAGATCATGAGGGGGACTTTTGACCCTTCAGAGGACATTAACATGGAGACGATGGCGTGAGTATTCAACCTCAAAACTGACATTTCGTTTTTATCATCTAAATTCTTGGATAAACCTTGAATATTGAACTTCCTCTGAGAAATTTAGCAGAATTTATGATTCTTAATGCTATGACTGATGCTATGCTGTGACTGATCGTGATTGTCTTATTTGTTCGTCTCAGCCAAGCCCAAGACTACATCACCGCCGGGGCCTGTATGGCGTTGGGCTTACGCTTTGCCGGCTCTGCCAACTCCGATGCCTTCGACTGCCTCTACGAGTTTGCAAGGACCTTCATGAAGATCATGTCTTTTGCTGGTACAGCTGCTGTTGTAAGTGTTTGTATAAGTTTATATATCTATATGTGTACTTTGTTTTGTTAAAAGAATGGCTTTACAACACTGTTACAGACATGAAAAGTGCTGTGTTGCCTCACATGCTTAGATAATAATTGCTTATATTTTTCCTTTGCTCGCTCTCTGTCTGTTGGTTACTTTAGCAGACGGGTTATTACAACCTGCAGACCGGTCTGTCGATGATTCTGCTGGCTATGTCCATGGTGATGTCCGGCACCGGGAACCTGAAGGTCCTGCAACTCTGCCGCTTCTTTCACAAGCGAACAGGCGGCGAGATGAACTACGGCTTCCATATGGCTCATCACATGGCACTGGGCCTGCTCTTCCTGGGAGGTGGCAGGTGAGACACCAACACACATGCATTTTACAGATTCTCCGCAGTGTAGAGGAGACTTGTGTACACATCAAAAAACTTGGCAAGCACATATACATGGGCAAGAGTAGGTTAGAGTTTGATTGTGATAAAAAAAACTTGCAAACATTGTTGAAATCGGTAAAAATTAGAATAGGGGAGCAAAAACACTTTGGATTTTAAATCATGATTTTTTTGATGAAGACAGAGGTTGATTATAAGCAGGGTTCCCACGATTATTAAAATCCAGGAAAAGTCTTGGAAAATTCACAGTCTCATTTTTGAGGCATGGAAAAGTCATGGAATTCGTAAAAAGCATTGAACATTTTGAAAAGGTCATGGAATTGTTTTTGTGTGTAATGAACTTGTAACAGTTATCTTTCCATGCATAACCCCTCACCTAATGTAACCTGCTGGAAAATTTATATTCTGTAGCTGTCGACGTCACATAACTCTAACATGAGTCGATGTGTGACAACGTTTTGTAGACAGTCACGTATGTTTCTTCATTGTCTCTCGATTTAAAAAACACCAGGCAAGTTTTGTTAGAATTTCTTTTAATTACGGGTCCCTTAAAAGTCATGGAAAAGTTTTGAAATTTTGCCCATGAAAATATGCAGGAACCCTGTATAAGGCACCTAAATTACTGCACAAAGAGGTCCAAATTACGCACATGTACACACACAAACACTCACCAACTTTAGGCTAATTGTTTCTGGGAAGGACCAGGTACGCCACGTACACACACGGTGTGTCGGTCAGCCATACAAATACACAAAAGCCTGTTTGGAGTGCCGCCTCTAAGCATAAAGAATGACATTTGTGTGTACACACACACACACACACACACACACACACACACACACACACAAACCAGGTTCCTCCAACCACTGACCTTGGCCTGTGTATTTTCAAGAGAAACAACGGCTCCCACTCTTTCATTACATGTCGTAAATGTTTCCCCACCTACAGCCGTAATCAGATGAACCTTTTGGTTTCATTCTGATCGTGTTTTATTTTGGAGCTGCCAGCTGAAAACCTATGCAGCTGCAGGGAGTCAGTTTGAATGTCATGCATCGTAGCGCGTATTATCGTGAGTGTGTTTCTGTGGGTCGGCAAAGGTTAAAGTTCATGCTGGTGGCCAGACTGATGCCATGTCATTGTTTTATTTTCCTTCATCCGTTCTCTCGCTCTGCTCGTTTGTCATTCAGTCTCTCACCTGTTTGCATTGAAATATTTTCTATTCACATTTGCTTTTTAGGCATTTCATTGTTGTCACTGCATCGCTGTCATTCATTTTTTTTCATTCATTGTGTCATCTTTGTTTTCTGTCATGTGGGTTTCTGTTTGTTTTTTCTTTTATCTCACCCTCCCCTCCTTTTCTCTGGCTTTCTGTTTGCTCAGTTAGTTTCTCTTCTCATTTATTCTGTTTTTTTAGCAGGAAACTGAAGTGAAAGTTTTTCCACACAAAGTAACACATGGCATTTAGACACATAATAGCAACAGAATATACGTATACGAAAGCTTGACGGGGGGTTTTGCCTCTCCTTCCCATGTTTGCACCAGTTTCCTGTGAGCAGTTTGATTTCCTCCAAACCAAACACTAACATGAGGTATTATAAATACTTCTGCCACTGCCCTTGACCAAAAAGTGGAGTTGTTCCCTGGATGCTGCCCACTGCTGCTAAAATAGGTAGGGTGGGTCAAATTTGGAGGACAAACTTCCCCACTCGGACTAATAAAGAATAACTTCACACATCTTTATGGGCTGTAAAAGTAAAACGGCTACACACTTTTTTGCACATACTGGAAGTTCATACATCAGAAGTTAAAAATGTCGAGGACCGCATATAAAGAAAGTTAGGAGGAACCGGGTGTTCGTCAGAAATTTTCCTTTTAACGGCACCGTCGTCCTGTTATTGTAGCAGCATTGAACCTAACCGTCAAACCAGGAAGTTTCTGTTTCCAACGAATCTGTTAGTCAGTTTGAAAGTTATGAAGTTGCAGATTTCTTTTAATGACTCAGGAAAATCTGAGATGTTATTGGTTCAAAATACAAGACTGTTTATTCCTCACAGTTTGAACTGACCACCTGAACTCACTGTCTCAATAACAATGAGACAACTGACCAGTTATTTGCTTTACTGTAAATCAGAATTTAAAACTCATTTCATATCAGACATTTAGTCAGTTGTTCTCCACGGACTTAAACAGATTTGAAACAACTGATGAAAAATTTCACCTGCTGTTGGATACTTAAATAGTGCCAGTTCAAAAGCGGTAGCAGCGTCTGTTTTTTCCTTAATTGTTCACTCCTCTAACCATCAAAATTGTCAGTTTAACATTGCTCATTCATTAGTCTCCGTTCCTCAGTGATGCGATCCTCAGTGATGGTCAATTTGGACCAGATTTGCTCTAAAAAATGTCTGTTTCTCTTCACCTTTAACACAATGTGACTGAGTCTCTATTTTAGGTTGTTTGAATTACGCACTTGTAGGAGAAAAATATCCATTAGGCTCTTAGACGTGTTAACATGCCCAAAGCAGTCACTTAAATGAAGAGCAGCATCCTTTACATTAGTTCACTGTTATTAAGTGCTCTCACAGGTAACCTTCAATGTACATACTGCTTTTAGTGTCTGACCCAACTTTATTATAATGACTCCATTAGTCAAAGTGCACACTTAACTGCCACCTATTATGTTTAAGAGGCTCCGTCATGGCATGTGATGACGTTAACTAGATTATAACACACACCTGGTTTCACTAACAGAGAGAGTTTATAAAGAAATGTGTTTTATTTGGAGCTTTGCGTCTTTCAAAACCTAACAATACTGGCTGCGCTTTGTTTTATGTTGAAAGTGCAGGACAAAGGAATTCCTGCATTTATTGTGATCATGATCACTATAATTTTGTTAATTTTATTCTTCTGTCTCAACTTTACATACCTGCCACTGTGTGCATGTGCGTGCGTTGGTTGTCGACTCTTGCAACAAGTGGGCAATTTAAGTGCACAATTTTCTGTTGTTTGTGGCGATTGGTGAAAATTTAAGAATGCATTTTCAGTATTTGTCATGTTTGATTCTTTCTGGTAGGTACACCCTGAGCACCTCCAATTCAGCCATCGCTGCTCTGCTGTGCGCTCTGTACCCACACTTCCCTGCTCACAGCACTGACAACCGGTGAGAGACACACTCGCACAGTACACATGCTTTATCCGAAAAGGTGAACATAATAATAATAATAATAATAACTTTATTTATATAGCGCCTTTAGAAACAAGTGTTTGCAAAGGGCTTTGACAGACAAAGCTAAGGCAGGAACTCAGGGAATAATAAAATAAACATCAACAAACAGAGAAAGGTCAAGAACAGTCAAACAAATGCGTATTCAAAAGGTCAACAAGAATAGCAAAAAAAGGGATAAAACAGGCAGATCCCAAAAGGTGGTTAAAGTGCTAAAGTTTTATAAAATATATGAATAAATGCATTATTTTTTTCTTTATTTAACACAAATATAATATGAAGTCAAAACAATGAATAACATACATTATAAATAAAACCATTCATAAATTAATCAGGATTTCCAATCAGTTTTTTATGTTGGTTTGGTTAAAGACAAGCCTCCATCATACAGGAGAATAACATAACTGTTATCTGTATGTTTGACCCGGTCTATCCGTATTTTATTAAAAGACAAAATCTTTAATTTGTCCACTGTAATCAAAAGCTATGTGTTGATGTTGCTCTCGTTGCTGCAGCTACCACCTGCAGGCCCTGCGTCACCTGGCCGTGCTGGCTGCAGAGCCACGTCTGCTGGTCCCCGTGGACGTGGACTCACTGAAGCCCTGCTACGCCCTCCTAGAGGTCACCTACAAGGTAAGAACATATCCAGGCCAGTCAGACTGAGAAAGGTAGCCCCAAACCTGTGAGTGAAGGAGAAGCTCCCATTGCTCATGAGCTGCCCCTCCCTTGAGCAAGGCACTTGTCCCAACACTGCTTTAGTGTTGAGGCTGATTTTGTTGTTTTACCTTCAAAATGGTGTGAGTTAGAAACAGAAAATTTGCCTTGCTGTTTGGTGCATACAATAAACAAACATTAAACATATTAAAAGTAAATAAAAACAAAGGCAAAGTGCTTTTTAAAGTCAAGAACATTAATATAGAACAAAAAAAGACAATAATAAACAATACCATTAAAAATGCTATCACAAATATGTTCATTGTAACTGTTAGAATAAGAGAGCTGCACAGGTTTGTACAGGATGTGCAGAAAGATTGTTCAGGAAATATTCAAAGGTTCATAGTATAGAAAGGTCTTTTTAAGGGAAGTAAACTAGTAAGATGTGAAAGACTAATATTTGAAAAAAATAAATATAGTGGAAAAAAATGTATCATATCTTCACTGAAGCTGAACATCAAGCATCCAAAATCACAAGCTGGTGCTAAAATTAAGGCCTGTGTTTTCCTTTTACTGTTTAATCCATTTAATGAAGCATTTCCTGAACTCAAAGTACAATTCGTACAGATTGCTGTATGATGGCATGCACTTCCTCTGTCTCTCTGTCTCGCTCTCTGTCTGTCTCTCGCTCTCTCTCTCACACACTTACTGTTATCCTCTTGACAAGCATCAACACACTAGCACAAGCTGTAACGTACACTCTGTGCTGGTTTCAGGTCAGCACAGGAAAACACGCCTGTCCACCAAACTGTACCTGTGGTTTTCTTTTTGTCAGTATTACTGCTTTCAGCTGGACAGCTTCCTCAAAATAAAATTTCACACCGTCCAGGCGACTTTGCTGACACCATTCAAAAAAACAAAAGCTTATATTAGTGGCATCTCATTCACATTTATGCCTTACTGTTGGGCATTGTGACAGCAGCCGTTTAATGTGTTTTAGTATCAATTTCTAACTGGCTGAAAAGTTTGTTAATTGTTTATAGGATTCTCATTTGCTTGATCTCAAATTACAGTTTAAAAAGAGAACACACTGGTGCATGCAAGGTTCCCGAGGATCCTTAAAAAGTCTTGAAAAGCATTAAAGTCATTGATCTAAAAATAAGACTTTGATTGGTATTAAAATGACTTAAATCAGTCTTTCAAAAGTCTTAGAAATGCTAAGACACATGAAGTATCATTTTATAAATTGCCTTTGTCTGTTTTTTTATATGATTTACAAAATTTCTTTTGCATTAATTGTACTAAAAAGTCATGTTTAATGTCATGTTTATATATTTAGGCAAAAATGTCCCAAACCTAACTATCCCTAAGCTGTAGAAACCCTGCACATGACCCAGAAAGAGATGAGAATAATTTCACATTTGAGGAAGCTCTTTATCTAACTGTGTTTTTGCAATAAAGTAAACTTGGGATTGCTAAAAAAAAATGTTAGTTTTCATGTTTGGTGACACACACAAGGAGTCCTGGGTCCTCTTTGCCAGTTCTGGAGAGGAGCCGCTGTGCTGCACTCCACAGCGGTTCAGACTTTCGGGTTTTGTGTGACCGAATATTTCACAAGACTGCGGTGTGCCCATTCATTTTGGCCACAGTTATGTCATTTGGAACATGTGCGCTCTGTCACGACCATTTCCATGTAAAGCAGGAGGCAGACATACACTGGCACCTGGTCCTGATGCCCCACAAATGGAAAGTTAAAAGAAAATAAAGATCCACCATAAGATTTACCAGAAAATGACATGCTTAGATGAGAATAACTAGTTTTTCCAGTGTGCCACATTTATGCAGCTATTATTTTGCTCCTGTGTATCTGGAGTGCCGCAGATTTTCGAAAGATGTATATTTAACAGCCATTGTTGCAATACTGTAATTGTGTCCTTAGAGATGCAGTAAATAGCTCCTGAATTACAGGAGCAGTAATTTCTAAATAGCCCTCAGTGAGGCTTTGTTGCTGCTCTGTATAGATGTGGCTGTTTCAGAAGTCTCTTTTTTCCGCAGCACTGAGAGGCCCTGCTGCTGTCGCATTGTTCATAGCTTTGTTTTTTCATTTAGTATAATGATTTTGAGCTTTACTGATTTTGCAAGGAGCCCTTTGAAAGAGAAATTATGTGTTTCTAAATTCTTCTTTAAAGCCTTCAGTAAACAGTAGGCTATTATTGTGGCTGTGTGCTAAGGCAGAATGTCGGGCCTTTTATAGAAATTGGGAAACACTGAGAGCAGACAAGGATTGCACACCCAAATTGATGTGAACGAGTTTTACATAGGAAAGATGGCTTGTGACTGTAAGTTAGCACATTTAAATGCCTCATCACTTGGAAAAATCTTGTAGAGGAATTTTTTTTATCACATTTACTCTCTTTATCGGCATGTTTCAGCTACTGTACTTTGACTACTACTTCTGCAAGTATGGCACATCAGGTGTGGGAAACAGCATTAATTAATGCAGCACTCCATAATGCAGCTTATATATGTTGCACTTTACTGCAAGCTTCCACAAACACAGAGGATTTTGGGGGTATTTTTGCATCTTTTATTATAAATAGAAATCAGGGCGAGAGATATGCAAGAAAAGTCCCAGGATAACCGAGGACCACACACAGTGGATTTGAGCTTCAGTATTTCCACATATGAAGGATGATAGAAGGTTAAAGATGAAGGTTGTTGTCCACAGTGGGGACAACCTCTCACAGTTTTCCTCATTTCATTATAATTCACAGCAGAAAGCTTAGCCTGACACTGTGAACATCATCAGTAATTATGTCGCTTTCTGTGTGAGAGAAATGCAAACACAATATGTGTCATATGCTATATTGGAGCACATTAAACAAATTATTTTTTTATTTTTTTATTTAAATGCCCGTAAAAGCCAACAGAGAGTCCATCTCAAAATGAACTTGAATTAATGATGTCTAATAATAAATAATAATAGATTTTTTTTTTTAGTGCGCTTTTCAAGAAACTCAGACACTTTACAAAAGTCAAAAAAGATCATAAAATAGAATACCTTAAAATACATAATAAAATATACAGAACATTAAAATTCACATGACATATGCAGCTCTCAGGAGTCAGTTTTGGGCATTTTGTGTCCCTTAATTTCAGACCAGACTGGGAGCAAGTCCAAAGTGCACAGCTTCAAATCCCCTCTATCTGAACACTGGACCACATTCAGACAGAATTACATCAAAATCATACAATTCAGAGGCAGCAAAAAGTGATTTTTAATAATCACTAACGCCCCAGGTCTGGCTGTAGTCTGTATTTTGGTATATTGCCATTTGACTATAGTTTTGACTTGAGCATTTACTTTTCATCAACAGGTGCCTTTTCAGTGTTTTTCCTCCAAAAAAAATTATCATTCATGTCACTTATTACTATAGTGTAGCCTATACGAGTAACATGGATATATATTTTATATAAACATGTGAATATACAGCCATCAGTAACTGCAGTATTTTTGACACTGGCTTACTAATTATACGCATAAAGTGCATTATATGTGTAGGCTATTTTAAAACTTAGGCCATCTCCGACATCACAAGCTCTAAACAGCCATTACTTGTCGGGAAATAGTAAAGTTTGCGGGCCTTTAGGGGGCCGTAGTATTCTGTACTTCTGCTTCTTTGTAACATTATGTGTAATTAAAGTAAGCTGTATCGCTACGAGGAATAATCTGGGTATTGGTACTCATGTAGCAATACAGTATGTAGCAATACCGAGTATTAGTACACTTTGATGCAGCTGCAATGTGTTTAAGGATCTTACAGATAAACTTTAAGCTGTGAGGGTGTGATCCTTCATTGTTGTGTATGTTGTAATGATGCCTTTTTTGTGTGTTTGTTTCAGGAGACCAAGTGGTACGATGAGACGACGGTAGAGTTGATGGCTCCCACCATGCTTCCTGAGCTGCACCTTCTCAAACGGGTAAGAACATTTCACATCTTCTTGACTTTGTATTCCAGCAGAAATAAAAAGTTCATAATAATGCGCTCTTTGTTGAGGTAGGTGCAGAGTATTAATGGATGTACAAAATATTAACAATTACATCCTTATGCCTCTTACATTATTTAAAGTAAGCACTCCATGATAACTTATTTTCTCTTTTGTATTTATTTATTTATTGCAGGTAAAGGTGAAGGGGCCACGATACTGGGAACTATCTGTAGACCTCAGTAAAGAAACACATCATCTAAAGTAAGTATGAGAACAATTACAGTACATGTAACATACGTCTGTTTAAAAACTACATGCACAGTGTGACGGCCGTTTTACACAGGCTGGTCAAGGTGGATATGTTACACTGTTATTTTTCGCCACGCCATACTTTATAAAAGGTACAAACACAGCATGAGGGGACTGAGTTTTCCACCTTTAAGCCGGCAGTGGAGCCAGTAACAGAGCTGAATTGATGATTGTGTAAAAAGTGCAAGTTGGCGGGACAGGACAGGTGTTTTTATGTTTTTATGACGTATTTTGTGTGCAGCCCACTATTGGGAGACTTTAAAAGCAGCTAGCAGGAGTTAGCAGCTAACTCGAGGAAGAACATCAACTGAAAGTGTCTGTAAATTGGGGAGACAATGAGATCCGAAAGCTTCTTACCCTCAAAGCAGAGGACAACGTCAGACGCCATATAACAGGGAATGATTGATACTGCTATCTTAGTGCTCCCCGGAGCATACGTTAAATTTTACATGAGAGGTCCACCCTGCTGTTACACGTCACGCCTCTCACACCACTTTTGCTTCAGGAATGCCAGCATGCTGTCTTAAATCACGCACAGGGATAGCATGATGCCAGCACTGTTGGCTTCTGAGTAACAAAGCAAAAGGACTTTTGTTGCTGCAGTATTGCAAGACTTCTGTAAGCAATAAATCATTCTTTTTGTGATTAAAAGGACAATCTCTCACACGTCTCTCAGGTCCATCCTGTCCAGAGATGGAGTGTTGTATGTTAAACTGCGAGCTGGCCAGCTGCCCTACAAAGACGATCCTCAGGGCTGGAAGAGCCTGCTGGCCTCCACTGTCAACCACAGCAGCCCTGGAGTCAGAGCCTTCAAGGTGAACACATGGAGACATGGATCACACATAACACCAATATCCATCATTAGAAGTCTATTTAGTGTCTGTAGAGTAATCTGGTTGTGATCTGGATGGGAAATCTAGTTTATGAACATCTATGCATTCTCAGTTCTTTATTATTAACACTCACTGCTGGAAATGTTGACAAAATAGACCCAAAATTGCAGTTTTTATGATGTTTGTCTTTGTAAACATTTTCTTTAATATCTGGGTGAAAAGAACCCGTTTTAAGAAATACGTCTGCACCAATAACCAGCTATAAATAGAAGTGAGAGAAATTGAATTGACCTCCTCCCTGGTGGCTGGTTGTACTCAGTCTTGGCAGGTTGTCACCACAGGTTAAGCAGGCAGCTGTGTGTTTGACAGACTGTTACTGGTTTCCTGACGGTCTCAGTGTACGCTGTCAATACACCCGCAGGGCCAGAGGAGCGCAAAACAAAACGCATTATTCATTCCACCGTCCTCACTGTCCCGGTTCTTGTTCCATGTTGTATTCTTTCTGTCCTTCTCTTGACTGCATCTCCTTGTGTCCTTGTATTCTTCCTTGTTTCCCCATGATTCCTTGATGTCTTGGTTAATGTAAATAATTTGACTTTTGTGTTTCTGCAGCCTGAAGCCATCTCTACATTCACCTCAGAACCTGCCTTGGTCTCCTTTGCTGAGTTCTTCTGCAAAACATCTGAGGAAATCAAACACGTGAGTTTATCACAGACATAGATGGAACTCTGAAGACACTTTTGCATCTTAATTGCATATTATTGCAGCCATTTTAGTGTCCTGACAGAGCCTATAGCTGCTCTGACCAATTTTATCAGTCTAAAACAATGTATGATAGCTCCTCTTCCTCATCATTGCAGCATTTAATTTTTTTAAGAAAGCATAAACAACAGATACACAAAAAAACTCAATTGGAACTGGGTTGTATTGGACGTTTGTAAATTTATCTTTATGTTATTGTCTAAAACATCCAGACAAAACTTGCAAATACAACAATTTAAGGGGAACAGTCAACGTTTTAAACTTAACTGTCAGTCCTTGGCGATTGTACCTCCCACTTTGATTCATGTATACATACAAAGCTGGAAAAATTTGAGATAGTTTGGTCATTTATATATTTAAAGCTGGCATTAACTTTGTTTGTTGATTTGGTTACAACTGGCATTCAGTTGAAGTCGACATTTTCTGTGTAAGAACAAGTTTGACTGGTGAAAACTGTTTTTATGTAGTGATGCATGAAACTCGCATTTTAACTCGGCTTAGAACTAATGAACACCTGGCTTCAACTTTTTCTGTGATTTTGGGGGATTTTTTCTGGGGAGTTTGGTAAAAATTCTCATTAATACTGAGAGTATCAGGACACTGTACGAAGCAGAAACTGTATTTTATGGCCCAATTCACACATTCATTGTATTATAAGGCTGGCTTCAGTCCTACTAAATTTTTCTCCCCTCTAGAAAAACATTAACAAACCAGGAAAGAGTCGAGTTTTGGCTCCTGGAGGTTCTCTGACTTCAATTATGGAAAGTCCCGAAAAGTTCATTGGATGTTTTATCAAAGCCAAGATGGAAACCAAACTCTAATTCACACTTTGCTCACCATTAGTTTTGAGTTAGTGTGTGGTTGGTCTGGTGATTTCAACAGAAACTCTTCGCTCTGTTAAAATTTGGCTCCAGACACTTTCCTCCCAGCCAGCGAGGGAAAACACCCAGACATGTTTGTTGTTTTTGTCAAAAACAAAATGAATGTATTCCCATTCACCCTGCATCCCTTCTAATATTGTGTATCCTGAATCTGCTTTTCTTCAGGATGTCATGTGCAGAAGCATCTGCATATCCAGACACAAATTTGTGAAAAGAAAAAAAATAGAAAAAACTGTAAACGATAAAAATGAAAATAAGTTGTGGCTAAAATCATCAAAAGCAACAGGAATAATATTCAAGCATTCAAAAGTCCGCACAATGTATGGTCCCAATTTTAATAACTGTCGTGACTGTTGTCAGGTTTCAGCTTTTAATAAAGTATACCTTCAACATTCCTGAAAGACATTAATATATTGGTATGCATGCAAACACACTGAATATATCTATAATAAACAAGATCAGTTTACAGCATAATTAAGACTTAACATCACGCCAAGAAGGATTCTACAAACAACCACGTCATCTTTCAGTAGAGACTTCAGTCAAAGCAAATAACAAGTGATAACCAGACTTTCTGTCTGTGCTTTTTAAAATATATTTTTGTTATAGATTGTATTAAATGAACCGACACCTAAAACATGTGTTTCGATTAGGTAACAAGTTTCCAATGTTTAACAATGCCTGTGGTCCTGATAGAGATCTGGGAAATAATGTGAGGAAGACGTTCAAGCATGACTTTGACTAAAAAAATGCCAAAAAAACAGATTTGTAAACAAGATTAATGGAGAAAAAAAATGTGTAACTGCCTTAAATCCCCCGGAAATGTGGTTTGAAATAACAAATACACACATTCCCCATGTGAAATACCCAAAACTGTTTCAGCTTTTGTGTCCATGTAGGATCTTTGTGCTCATAGAAGAAAGCTACAGATGGAAATAAGGTTTCAGGGCCTTTAAATGAAACACACTGAGGGCCATATGCAGGGAGGCAGATTTTCTCAGCTTTAAACACAAGGCAGCTTTATAAAGCACGTCATACACATGATAATTTAAAGAGCAGAAATAGATTGTATAGGTTGTCATGTCCAACGCTCAATCTGCTTATTAAACTCTTGACTCCTGTTTTGTGAGCAAAGAGGCTGCTTCGGGTTAATTAGTTGGATTGCAGAGAGGTCACTGCTTTTAGCTTGAACAGTGAAATGGAAGAAAATTAGTCATTTTGTAGCAAAATGTTCTGTAATTGAATTTAATGACATAGCAATTTTAAGTCCTTCAATTTCATTCACAAATTCTTCTTCAGTCATTTGAAAATCATTCTTTTTTATATATAAAAACCCTGTTTTCAAAAAGCCCTAACTTAAATGCACTTGCTGGTATATAAGGAGTCTTTCTGCAAATGTGCCAAAAACTAGATGATAAAGGAACTCTCGCACACAAATGCAGAAAAGATTACATCATGATGCTCGCATGTAAATTTATCATAATGTCATTTGACTTACACGGTGATACTGCATGTGCTCAAATGCAAAATGTTTCAAAATTTCACCACCATCATTATGAGATTGATAAATATAGAATCTGAAAAAGCAAAATAAGCAGCAAAAAAGAGGATAGTTGTTGAATAAATCTCTAACATAACTAAAAACTGTAGATGCTAAACAAACCTATCATAAGCCTGTCATAAACACCTCTACATACCAAGGATTTGACACATATGTCAAAATGTTATAGTTAGTAAATAATAATAATTACTAGAAAATAGTTGGTATAATTATGCATGTGCCAAACTCACTCACTCTGTCTGTGTTGTGTTTGCAGAGGGATGATACTCTAGTGTTGTTCTCGGCCATGCTGTATGAATGTGTGACACAAGAATGTCCAGAGATGCTGCCCACATATATTGCTATTGAGCAGGTAATGCACGTGTGCGCGCGCGCACACACACACACACACACACACACACACACACACACACACACACACACACACAGTTGAAATGGTCCTATTTCTTGCTTGTTATTGTTTCAGCATTAAGGCAGGGTTCACTCTGCTAGCTATCTCATGTTAAGTTAGTTTTATGTCTCCAAATTCGATTTTCATGCTTCAGTAAAATGAGCTGAAATCAATTAAAAACTAAGATGCTTTTTGGGAACAATTGGAAAATCTGTGAACCATGTACGACTTATGAATAACACAATATAATTGTACCCCTGTGTGTGTTAGTTTAAAATAAAGCAGGAAAGTCTGACGGCTACCGTTGTATTTTAGTGTCACCTGTTGCTATGCCAGCTAAACTTTTATCTATAGCTGTCATGAGCCCAAATATACATGGACAATGTATAGCTGTCTTGTATACATAGATATGTATTAAACTGTACTGCTGAGTACTAAGTTTCTCCACTTAGCACTCTGCATTACAGAACCGATTATACTTGCACACAGCAAGACTCAAATACATATACTGCATGACTAAAGCTATAATTCTGCTGCTGAGGAAATGCATGTAATTGTCTTTTTGAAACTACTTAAAAAAGGGTGTTATGGGTAATTGTAAAGGCTCGCTAATATTTTAAATATCCATCGACAGAGACACTAACAGATTGAAGCCTGAAGTCACTGTCAGAGATAAGAATCCATTCTGCTCATGGTATGTTAACTTGTGTCGTCGCCTGCGTCTCTCAGGTGGTGGGTGCTCTGCGACGGGGTGACTTGCTGCAGACCTTCCCCCTGTGGCAGATGCGTCTGGTGGTGGAGTTGTGGGACAGCAGGGTGCTGCAGGGTCCATCTAACCGTCACGACGCTTTGCTCACCTCCGAGTTTCTGCCCGTCATGAAGAACATGGTGGATGTAGCGCTGGACAGCTGGCTCAAAGGTGAGGAGGGGCGAGTCGGATGATGGATGAATAAACGAGTGCGTGAGTGGGTAAAGGCAGATTAACACACTGAAGACAACATAAATCATTCTGAATACAAGTTTCAGCGATCTCCCCCTTATTTTTATTATTATTATTATTATTATTATTGTTAATAATAATACTAATATTCAATATCTATCAAAATCAGGCAAGGGAATACCGATGAAAAGTGACAAGAAAATGACCATAAATGTAGTTAAAAAAGGGAAGGGGATTATTAAAGAAATATCAAAAAAAGGTAAAATGTTCAGAAAACTATGTTTAAAATTATTTTAATACATTTTTCAAATCATGTTACTGAAAAAAAAAAAAACTTTTTTCCAGCACTTTTTTTGGTCATTTTCCTGCTTCTTTTTGTATTTTTACTTTTCGTTTTTTTGCTTATTTTCAGGTCATTTTCTTGTAATTTTTACCAATTTCTTGCACATTTTTCAGCCATGTCTCATTAAGCTCATTGCCTTCTCCGCCTTCTCTATTTTGGAAAAGAATCAGAGGTTTCAGAGGGTTAAAGATGAGCAAAGAGTCAGCAGTCAGTGGGAGTGTAAAGCAGAGCAGTCAATAAAACAGGTTTTAAAAAATTGTAAATAATCACATAGACTAGAGGTATCTGGCCCTTCTGTCAAAAATGTACGCCAAAAATATTCGAGAGATTGGTCCAGGAGTGTGTGAGACTCCCATGAGCACCTCTGGGCAGAGAAAATGGTTACAAACTTGATGAGCAGATAGCTCATGTCGGAGCAAATGACACCCAACAGTTTTACCTCGACTACATGTGACAAAACTTTTTTCAACAGGCTGGATGTGTTTGAGCTTGAATGCGCCAACAGGGTGGAGAACAATAATGTCACACAGACTGTGTACACTGAAGCTAACACACATTCCATTAGTTAGCTGCACACACACACACACACACACACTGCAGTAATACATGCTCACTGAGAGGCGTGGGAAACAGGTGAAGTTGTTGGACGACACTGCGACCGTGTAAACCGTACAAACATGCCTTCGCTTTCATGTTTCGTGAAGCCTCTTGGCTCTGGCAGAGGTTTCAAAGTCAAATCAAACTAACTTGACCTCAATCGTCAGGAATGTTTCTGTTCGCTGCAGCTCACCCATGAATGAAAAATGTGTCTAGATTTATCCTTGTTTTTTTTAGGATTCTTGTTTCCTCTCCTCTTCTCTCAGTGCCATTTGTCTTTCCCTTCATGAAATACTTAAAGTGTATTATCAAGGATGTGTTTTAATTCATTTTGGTCTCAAGTTTTCACTCTAAATTTCACATTTTGATTTGTATTTGTTGCCTGTTAAAGTAGATACAGTTACCCCTGACACACCAAGACAAAACAGTTACAGAATACCTGAATGCTTTGTGTGTGTGTTTTTTTACTTCCTAGACAACAGCTCAGTGTTGAGATCCTACATGAGGGGCGAGGCCCTCCCCAAGGACGCCCAGTCTATCGTGTTGGCCTGCTTTTTGGTGTACCGATCCATCCCCTGCCTCAGGAACACACACACACAGCTGGAGGGTGAGACAAACACATCTCACTAACCTGACAGGAATTACTCATCTGTGGAGAGTAACTAAGTACATTTCTTCAAGTGCTGTACTTGTATGTGCAGTTTAAATGCACTTTTATGTTACTTATTAATTCTTCGATGCATTTTAAAGGGAAATACTGTTGTTTTATTGCTGTAGTTACTAGTAGCTTTTAAGATCAAGACTGTATATTACACAACACATGTTATGATTTAAAATCTAATGTGTTATTTTACATTAAACCAGTTGTTCCTAACTTTTTATATTTTAACAAACATAAAGTATTGCTTAGTTAGGGCTCCCTGTCACAGTTTTCATATGAGTTGTTAAGAGTTAAACAAGGAGACATTTGTTCTCTAAACCTCATGGATGGTTTCACATGAATAAATGAGGCTTAGTGAGATTTAAACAAAACAAAACAATATTTAATATAAAAGTAAAGGTTAGAGGTTAAAGGTTTAGTCCCAAAAATAATCTTTATTTTTCTTCTTTCCTGTGGTTTTATTCATATCATGAATCCCCTGATTTAACTCGTGGCTGCTGACTACCTTACTTTATAAGCAGTTGAAACTAGCTCCTCCTTTTGCTGCTACAACAGTAAAAAGCTTTTTCTACATTGTTGCATTTGTATTATTAGCAATCGTATGATGTCATATCCGTTACAGGGACATCTTTCAACAAAATGAGTGCTTTTATGTTTGATACTTTAAGTACTTTTTTATTGAGAATACAACTGTATTTTCACTGAAGGATTTTGAATGCATGATTTTTAATGGTGGAGTATTTTTACATTTGTTGTACTAGTAGTTTTACTTTTTAATAGTTTTGCCATTGCTGGGCTTACTTTTATCAGATTGCTTAATTAAGTCTCATTACAACCAGGGGTCAACTGATACTGATACCGATTATTAGTTCTTAATAAGACCGATAACCGGTGTTTGGAACTGATATGCATTTACAATAACAATGAAAACATTTTCGTCAAAATTTAGAATATGTAATATAAAAAACGTCAACACAAAACTTTGTTTAAATGCCTTTAGAAAATGTTAAATCAAAACTGAAACTTTCAACATCAGACACAGCAACTTTTTTTTGATAAAGTTAACAAAAAAATAAATAAAAATAGCTCCCCAAGGTTTTACAAAGTAAAAGTTCCTCCTATGCTGATATTCTTTACATGTATTGCTGTCTTCCCTGGTGTTCGCTGAGTACAATACGCACATGTTTTCATTTATTAATTTTATCAGCGGTCATTAAAATAAAATGCCAGCACAGATGATTGGCAAAATGCCAAATATCTGCTCGGATAATCGGCCGGGCCGATAATCTGTCGACCCTTAATTCCAACATCTTGTGTGTGCCGAACAACTGTACCTGCAAAAAAAATGACTCTTGCGACAGTGATGTTGAAGTCGTCCAAAGCTCTGTCCTCTGTCCCTGCAGGCTGCAGCTCACTCGGGGATTTATTGTCGCGTAGCAGCCAGTTGCGCATCCCTCTCAGAGACCTGCTGAGGCTGGTTCCCGTCCTGCTGGGCTCTGCGTCCGGAGCACAGACTCTGCTGGGCTTCCCTCTGCAAGCGTTTTGATCCTGATGCTCAGTACTGGTCAGCTGGCTAGTAACGTCTCAGAGATGCAGTTCAAAGCCTTACGATCCCACTGCGAGCACAGGTAGGACAGAAAACTGATTTCTGCCTGGAACTCCTGTAGGTGTGTGCAGCAAGGGGGACAAAATGTGACCATAACAGCTCTTCTGTCTCACTGCATCACTGCCTCTGAGAAGAACTGTTTGGAAAATACAGACTTTGTTTCCTTCTCAGCCACTAATAAGTAATATTAGAATTTTGTAATATAATATTTCTATGTAGGATTTCTTTTTTACAGTATAAATAAAGTTTAGGCTGCAGTCGTGATGCAGTTCACGTGCCATTTCTGTAGCACAACAAATCCAACATGGGGACTTTTTTGATGGTTAACTTTTGCTCAAAAGTCCGGTCCACGAGAAGACTGAAACAAGACAATAAAGCAGAAAAGTACCTGCACACGTCATGAATACTGTGGTTTATTCAGTGTCTTGATATTTCCACACAGGGCTCAGTCAGCCAGTCGTTTTCTCTCTCTCTTTCTTTATTCTCTCATTAGCTGAAACTTCTTACATCGTTATCGATCATGTCTTGTGTAACACAGATGTTGTTGTGGTGGCAGTGTTACATCCTTATGGCCAAGATAAAGATCGTTTGAAGTGAGCCTAGGATCAAAAAGCGCTGCGGGTTTGTTCGCGGTGCTTCCCATCATAAGTGGAGTTCCCCTAATCCTCCAAAACAACTTAACTCTGCACTTAATGGGAAAAAGTTGGCTTTGCGAATGTCTCTTTCACTTACTGAATTAAATTATCCAAACTATGACTCTTAAATAGCTTTGTGAAAATTTGTCTGAAACTGTGATCTGTGATGGCCTGCGATCAAAATTGCTGCCTCTTATGTTCAGTTTTATTCAGGCTTTTTGCAAAGTGATACAACAAGAGACCGTATGAAGAATTAAGTCAACACAGCAGACGAGCGCTGAAGCGCTAATCTGTGACCGGTTTGCCGAAAATGATGGATGCCGCTTTCGCAACTCGCCACAAGACAAATCTGTCATATTGTTTTTGTTGTTGTTTTGTTTTCCAGAAATACAGTTTGGTCTTTACCGTGTTAAAAGCAGTGAATGTTTTTCAGTTCTTAATATTAACGACCACAAAAATACTTATTTTACTCACTTACTTACTTAATAATCTGACATTATGGCCTTTAGACATCTGAAAGTCTGAATCAAGGTTTGTATTTTCAATACATTGTATACATTTGATCTGTTTTTTTTTTTGTTTTTTTTTTGGTTTTACATCGCAATTATGTGGGCGCACCGAAAGCTATACGCATCATGTCCTGTAATCATCACCTATGTGAGCTGCTTCTCCCAATACTGGACAGTGATTGGTCAATAGACAGACTGGCCCGTCCTTTTGTGTCTCCTCTCTGTCATACTCTCGGAAAATCACTGAAAAGTGTCTGAGATTTTGTGAGTTTTTTAAACTGAGCCTTAATAAATTTGTCCTCTCCTCTCTGCATGTGCCACAACAGCTGATTTTGTTGTGTTTGTGGACAAACTGAAACCCGCACTTGACTATTAACTGTTAACATCTCCTCTGCTTTAATTGCCAACACCCGTCCATTAAATTAAAACAAAAAACAAAAGTCCAGACCAAACGAGGCAGATGTGACAGGACAGGCACATTTAACATTTAAGAACCACAACACACAACTAGTGATGAGAAATGAGGGTGAGGGTGTTTTCATGAATTCATTTGCAGTCGTGTGATGTTATTAGATTTTCTCATACAGCTAAATACCAGCGGTGTTTAGGCAACAACTTTGAAACCCAAAACTGTGGGACTTTCCTACACGTGCATGAACACCTAAAATGTTGATGCGGGCAGTTGCTAGGATTTTGACTGAGGGGGTCCGACAGAGTTTGAAAACCTACAGCTTTAAGCATTTTAAAGTTGTCAAAAAGCATTGAATTTTGAGGCGCAGCTGAGTGTGGAAACTCTAATGTCATGCAGTTAGTGTGTGGGAGGATGTGCAATGTGTGTTCGGCTCAGAGTCTTAGATCGTTCCCAACCAACAGCTCTGAGGACATTCCAAAGCAAATGGAAAACATCCGAACAAACAAGTGGTTCACACCCTCCTCACAGAGCTGCAACACACAGAGCGGCTCCTCACACTCACATCAAACTCCGCAGATGCTAAGATGTGTGTTTATTTTGGAAAGTGAGATTAGATTATTGTATAAGGGTTAATTAAAGTACCTCACAGCCAAAGTGAACATTTCATCATTTACTGCCTACAAATAGCAACACATTTACATGACTGCCTGACAGAAACTTTAATCTACAGTGATAGTCATTAGATGCACAAAACGTATGTAATAATGACGTCTTTTCTATCTGTTGAAAGTCTGCTCTTCCTCATACCGAGTCTAATTCCCCTGGTCTGGGCGGACGAGGGCGCAGGGTTTGACACATCTGTTAATCTCTGGAGTTTAAACGTGGGCGGACCAACAAATTCATTGTGCTTTCCGCTGAACAAAGTATTTAACAAACCTCTTAAGGGTTTTCTCAGAATTTAAACCTTGAAAAGGCACCAAAATAGCAACCAGACATGACTCAGTTACTTTGTATGGTTTAAAGGGATCTTTTAGACCCATCGCTGTGTGGACTTTGAGTTTTATTTTGCCACAAAAGGACATTTAGTGGTTATATCTGTGATGTCTTTCTAACATACTTCCTGGCCTTTATTAGCACTCCCAGTTGCATGGGTGGATACTTGACCTACACACTATTGCTTCATTTCCCATCACTGTAATGCTGTTTATTCTTTACATACTGTATCAGTTGTATGTGGTAACTGAGATGTGTTCATCCTTTTTCTCATTAGAGCAAATAAGACCTACATTTTAAGAGCTGGTGCTGACGGCAGATGGTAAAAGGAGTGATGGGTTGATAGGGGAAAATCACATCTGTTTCTGTAAAGAAAAAATAACTAACAAAAAATGGTTTCCTCTTCATAACAGCAGTCAGTGCAGTACAGACAATAAAACAGAACATATAGTCCTGTTACTGCTGCAAGACAAAGCAGCCAGCAATCATCCTGGTCTCTCTTTCGTAGTGTAATCATTGTCAAAGTACTGCAATTTGTTTGATACTTAAAGCTGCACTTATCAATATTACTTATCAATACAATGTGCTTATCAATTGTGAAAAAACACTCCCTGTAGAAATAAACCTGCTGATGTTTTGAACATCCATCAGTCGCATAACGTCGCTCAGTGGAAACGCAGTAATCTTGCAATTGTCTTTTATTGACATTTTGAAAATATTGCCTAATTTTGGCGCAAACCTGTAATTAAAACCTGCCTTATGTAAAGATGAAAAGAGACAATATTTTAAAGATATGTTTTTTGGGCTTTTCAATGCCTTTATTTGATGGGACAGATATAGCGTGAAAGGGGGAAAGAGAGAAGGTATAACATGCAGCAAAGGGCCGAAGCCGGACTCAAACCCGCGGCTGCTGCGGCGAGGACACAGCCCCTGTATGCTGTGCACCCGCTCTACTAACTGAGCCACTGGGTGGCCCAATAACAGGCAATGTTGTGGTTTTCCTAAGCTTGATCCTGAGTGCGTGTAGCTTTAATGCTTCAAAATATGATACCGTTAAATATTGACACACATTTTCATGCATAAATTAGGCATATACGTTAGAGAAAATCAAACAGGGAGGCTTTACTTTCACTGTCTGCATTAAACTTGTAAGAATACCTGGAGATTTCATTAAATCTTATCATTAGGGTCCCTGCAAACTTTATTGACCTCTTTTCTCACCATGCCAACATGCCACCAATGTACAGCATGTATCATGTTCGACGGGCTTTCCAGCATCACACAGTGTAATTGGCGAGATAACTAAGCCCTCGGCGTCCTGCTGTGTTTGACTTGCTGATAATGACTGTGTGGTTTCCTGGAAACACGTGTCGCTTTCAGTCAACATGTCTTAAAAAACATTCCAGGGAAATGTCACATGACAAGTAAACTGAGCGTTTGGGGCCAACAGGAACTGGAACTGCCTGCGGGTCTCGATGCGTCTTTAAAGTGGAGATTCCAGGACTTTCAAAACCACCAGACTTTTGATCATCTTAAAGGACTCTTCCTCTTTTACTCATTTTGTATGAGTTCCTTGTAACTGTGCTTTTGTGATGCCCCAGGGCCTCAGGGTGTTCTAAATAAAAAGCTAAATACTGGGAATGCAGGAAAAGAGAAATCACATATTTTACTAGCTAAGTAATACCCCGTGCTGACAAGGAGACACTCAGTCTAACACTGTGTCCTTACTGGGAGTAATTTAGTTACTGCACCTCATTGCAAGATGCAGGTTGTTCGTGGTGCACACACACAAAAAGACACGTGGCATCTGCCTGTTTTGACAACTAGGGAAAGAAATTAAAAACAGGAATCAAAGAGGGAACAGGATAATTAAAGAGAATGAAAGTGAAACTAAAACTTATCTGGTCTTTATTTTATTGTGGTTGATTTCTAGATTAATACCAGCAGATAACACTCAGCAATACTCAGATAGAAAACACGTTTGACACAGATTGTGTGACTCGTTGAAGACGTGGCTGCGGCAGTCAGGAACATAGAGGCTGACTTACTCACAAAGTCGGAGGAGACGATGCCTTATCAAATATGTCTTCAAGTCACTGAGATCCTGACTCGAACCACCCCTGAATATACATAAAACCAGTCATCTTATGTATATAATATCCTGAATTCTGGACCACTAATTAAAGTTAGACTGAGTTTTAGACACTCTAGCAGCAGCGCTTAAGAGATTGCAATGATGGGCCATTAATAGTTTTAGTCATTTCTACTACAGCTATTTGGTGTTTTGGTGATTTGCCGCATCTTCAAGTGACATTCATGGTTCTTAATGTTGAAATAAATACTTTTTTATTAATTTAACTTTAAATTAAATGGCAAAGTAATGGCTTTGAAATGACACCATCTGCATTTAGATTGGTTCCCTATAAGCCTCGCTTTCACTTTGCTATTTTGTCTGCCGCTGGTGCAATTATTCGGGAAAACGAATGTTCCGTTCACACCATTGTGCGACCAAAACAGGAAAAGGTTAGCGCTTTTGTCTTTCTTGGTAACTATCCCCAGTTACCAAAGAAAATCCATGTTCTTTGCAGTTACTATCCCCCGGTGTGGAAATGGTGGAACAATGATTTGAATGATCTTCTGACCTCTCCTCTAGCAGCACTAGCAGATCAAAATTTCCACTTGGCGTGTTTACTTTGGTTTTCCCGGCCTACTTTTGCTCATCTCCTCAGATCACTGTTCTTAATATAGATTTGCCAAGTTCAGACTTATGTTTGTGTGAGTGTTATTTTTGGAGGTTGAACTTTGAAATCCAATCTTGAAAGAATAGGTGGATACAGTACACACGATTTACAATAGGACAACACTTTTCTTGCCAACAGCTACACATTAATGTGCCCCTGTTCGTTTTCATTTATGAATATGTATAGTGCCATCGTTATTAAGGGCATGCCCAGATGAGACTGTTCTGACTGGGGACGACGAGGCCGGCCTGCAAGCTAATGCTGGCCCTCCTGTTAGTGGGCCCTTGGATCTCCAAAACTTTATAGCAAACCTTTAAAAGAGGATTCAATCTTCTGTACATTTAATATTTAAGTTATTCATTTCTTTTTCCTTAAAGAAAAAGATCTGAAAATTAAATTTGGTGACGCAATAACAGTCTCAGTATGAAAGTTATAATTCTTTTGTCCTTTTTTCATTGTTGCGCCTGCTTGTATGTTGATAAAATGAATGCTGAGATATTTATACGCCTCAAAATCGAAGCAGGAGCTGATGCATCACCAGTATAATGTTTTGGCTAAATGTAGACTTTGAATTAGTTCTTGGGCTGAGAACAAAGGCTCAGACAATATCGCTACCATTTTCTCACTTTCCTTCTTACTCATACATGATGTCAACAAATTCCCAAATTTATTTACAATTAGTGCGCAAACAACCATCTCCAGTTTATTTACCACCAAATTAATTAAATAAAGAATAATTATATGTTGACAGGTCAAATTATTCTGTAGTTTTAGACACTTTTTTTGGTCATAGTATAGCAGACTTCCTGTCACCGAGTTGTTAAAGGAAGTAACTATGCAGGTTTTTTTTCCCAACAGATAATCACAATACTGAATGGAGAGTAGAGGTGGTGAGGAGAAACCTTTCTGTTGTTGTATTCATAACTTGATCAGGTTGAAATGCTCAACAGAATGTAAGATTGTGTAACAATGTGGGAGCTGTGTTTTGTCCCAGACTACACCGAGGCGTGTGTTGGGAAACAGACAGTCTGAGTGTCTGTAATGACTGTGAGTCTGTGCCGAGTCTGTGGGAAAAAGAGCGCAGCCTCCAGGAAATAATCCTGTTGTGTTTGTTTCCACAATAAGCCAATTTAAGTGTGTCACGGCGAACACGCCCTCCAATTCTGCAGCTTTTCTCAGGTCTTAACTCCACACGTAGAAGCACAAACTATTGATGTGCATATATTTTTTAACCCTTACATAAACAGTCTAACAAAGGACACTTTCATAGAGTCTGATATGACAGCAGATTCCTCATAAAACCACAGCGCGACTGTGGACCACCAAGACCACAAAACTGTGTTTAATATAGAGGAAGAGGATTTAAAGACAGGGCTTTTTTGAAGTTATCCTTTTTTGTATCCTCTGAAATCTTTTCAGTTCGCTGTAGCAGCTGAAACAGGCTCATCATTTACCTTTTTTTAAGTTCCACACATTAAGTCAACCGGTTGAATTCCTGTTTGAGTAACTGATGCTAGTTTAATTTTGAAATGTGACCACAACGTGAAAGAGGAAATGAAAGAGAAAGAGAAATCACCAATTAACATGTCATACCTTGTTTAACCCTTTGAAACCTGGCACAACATTAGTTTTCTTGTGCTGCCCTCAGACGCCTTTAACTTGCATTCAAACCTTTGAAACCAAATGTGTTTGATTCCTCTTAAAACACGGCTTAGAAGGCGGCGAGCGACTCGGCAAGAGATGTCCCACAAACCTGAGAGGAGAGAGACACGGAGAAATTGTTAGAGGATTGTAATGTTGTGGATCAGCAAGCGTCTGTTGTCTGAACTGATGTTACACAACAGACAAACATTAGATACCAGCATAGGCAATGGTAGTCAATACGGCAAATATTGGCCATGCTAATATTTGGCCTAGCGGTCTCCACTGTTTTCAGGCTTTAAGCTAAGTTAAGATAATCACCTGCTGGCTCTTGCTTCATATTTAGATAGATATGAGAGTGGAATTGACTTTGTAATGTTAACTCTTGGTAGAAAAAGTATTTTCCAAATGTCAAACTAAGCAATGTCTACTTCTTGTAGTTACATGTTCAACCAGAGTATCAACATGGTGAAGAAAAATCCAGCAAAACACTAAAATATTGGAAAGATTAAAGAAAATAACCCGTAAATTTGCTTAAAAATATGCTTTTTCTGCTGTCTTATGCTGACAATTATGTCATGATCCATCAGATTTATATTGGAACTTCATGTTAATACTGATTTGTTTAATATGGACTTTTATCACACCCTCACTCACGCAGTTTGCCAAATTTCAGTTTAACGTACAGAAATGATCTTTCTGCTCCTCAGAATTATCTTCTCATAAAATGATACTCGGGTCATTTAAGGGACAAAATTATTGAGACATCTTTACTGGGAGGAGTTCATTATCCAAACATGACACAATGTCTTAACTTCCTTTTCCTCTAACGTCTACTTTTCTTCATCAGGCCAACGTTTCGAGCAGCAGCATTTCCACACACATTATGTAAATCTCTACAGGAAATTTCTCACTCAGCATTTATGCAGACACAGACGGGGGTTCATCTTAGTCTAATGCATTTCATACATGAGTGTGTGTGTGTGTAGAAGTAATCCCACTGAGGCTGGGGCGGGAACAATTACTGACAGAGGTGGTACCTTCCAAAATTGCAGAGAAGTGACAACGATACCATTTCCTGTCTTTTAATAAACCCTATCTACTTTTGAGCAAGGCATCAAGAGCTAAACGAAACAAGCTGCAGGGAAGTCACCCCAGCTTTTGCCACAACTTCTGCTTTTACTTCCTCTGTGTGTGTGTGTGTGTGTGTGTGTGTGTGTTCATGAAAATGCTCTGAATTTCCCTGCCTTTTTTAAAGCATGACACCTTTTCATACTTCACAATGTCATGTATGACCAGCACATGAAGCACGGGAGAAATGACGAGGAAGGATGACGGACATCGTCTGCATGTAGTCGATGAAGACTGACTCACTTCTGGAGCCAGCCTCAAGTGGCCATTCAAGAAATTGCACTTTTGGGCCCTTGGGCTTCATTTTTCGGCCTCTGATGTTGCCGTGTGATGAGTACATCTTCATCAGGAAAAACTGGATCAACATAACGTTCGCTCATTCGCATCACATCCAGTTTGGAATCGCTGATAGCCCTAAAAACTACAATGATCCATCAATGTTTCCTCTAACGCCATCACCTGGTCAAAGTTTTAAATGCCCAGTACTTCTTTTTATGACCAAACACCTTCAAACGAACACCGTTCCCATCCGCAGATATTAGTATGCTAATATTAGCATTTAACTCAAAGAGCAGTCTCACAGAGCGATTAGCATGACTGTAGACTGTCAGTCTTAATTTAGTCTAATCCAAAATAAATAAATAAATAAATAAATACAAAGAAGAAGTGTCAGTCTTGTTTGGATGAATAAATTAAAGTTTGTAAACAGGCCTAGACATCCTCTTCTTTGTGAACACACACCAGAGAGAGACGTTAGTCTCAGACTTCCTTTTGTTATTACTGATATTCTCATAGTTGTTTGTTAGTAATGCCAAATAAACGAAATGCATAATTACTTTATTTTTTAAATAATTAGGTTTGAATTACACTGCCAGGACTCAGCTTGAGTTTGGTAAGTTCTCATCCAGAAATATTAACCCATAGAAAACTGACTTTTTCTTTTTTTTAAAAAACACATTTTTACTTCATTTCTTACTCTTACAACTCATGTTTTTTGGTTTGATTAGATTAGATTTATTTCTAACATGTAAAAAAGAAAATAGAGAAATTATGATACCAACAAGGAGACAGACAAAAAAGCAATATTTACAGACAATGAAAAACATAAAGGAAAAGAAATGGTCAAACACATGATGACTTGGTTTACATATTGGAAAAGGACTGAGAAGAAGTCCAAATTTATTTAATCCCACCCCTTCTCTGTAAATCTTAATTTTAATCAACCTGCTTCCCTAATTTAAACCTATTCTCTAATTAACCTCACAAATATGCATACACCTACGTACCAAAATAAAATATCTACATCTTCCATATTATTTACATAAAAAAGAGGAAGATAAAATAGCTAAAGATAAACATTAAGTTACCAAATAAACAAACAGTAACTCTTGTAAACACCTGGTGATTGTCAAACCCCCTCTTCATCCGTGCACAGCGTGAAAATCATGTTTTTACACAACAATTTAAACTGGTTTATGTTTGGACATTGTTTAAGCTCTACATGTAAACTGCTGAATAGTTTGGCCCAAGCTTTTGGCTCATGATGAGTGAACTTTAAACGCTCCTACTTCACTCCATTGTTCACAGAGGTCGGTCATGGGCGTGTTTGTACCTTCAACCATTGTTCAAATGAAAGAGTGCGACTGTGCATTACAGTATGGAAGAAGGATCCAGTTCAGCACAGATGACAGTCGGAGCTCCTTTCATTCTCAGGCTTCCCCCTGGTGCAGCCGGGAGGGGAGGACTGACAGGAGGTGGGTGTGTCCACAAATACGAAAATGCATTACACTGCAAGTCTGCAGTTAGTACTGTATGAATGGTAGAGCTGCACAGGACAACACTCCTGCAGCAGTGGAGAAAGTTAGAGAGGACAGACACTGAAACAGAGAGGCAGAGCGCGCACATGTTTTGCTGTGTGTTCAGGATGACTTTTATTCCGCAGTGCAAAAGTTTGAGAGTGAAAGAAAACTTGCAAAGTCAAACACTGGGTGCAGATTCGCGCCTCGCAAATGTTGGCTGAGTTTAAAAAGAAAAAGAAAAGACGCCTGAATCGCTAGTGATGTGGGGTAAGTCTGTCAGTTCATTTTTTTAATGAATTAAACTCATGAACGTCAGATAAGTTAACTTCACAGCTCTTCAAAACCCAAACGAGGAAGCAGATTGTGACTTTGATAAAACTTTGCATTCACTCAGGGTAGATTTGTGCAACTTCTCAGTGACATTTCAACACTTTTTGCTCAGAAATAGAAACTGACGACTTGTTCTAAGAAGTTAAGAGGTTTGAGGGCCGTGCAGTGCATGTGTAATAGGCGGTTTGTGCAAAGATAAAAGGAAGTATGCGGCGTCAGACAGAGATAGTAACCCGGTCTTCCTCTTCCTTTTGTATTTTTTTTAAAAAAGTCATTGAATGACTTGACCTGGAACAGTTTTCTTTGACTTGGTTGCACCGTGCCTGCATTTTTGTGCGTGATGTGTCCGGGAATGCGTCACATGCGTCAGGAGCAGCCACACGTTTATCCTCGTGACTTGTTTGAAGTTCACTGATCTTTTTATAGTCTGATTCTTATCACTATGTTAAGTTTGTTTGGTGAGCGTCACCTCCTGGTAAGAGTCTTACCAGAATCCAGTGGGCGTCACTTAAATACTTGAACTGCAGAGAGGGGAGTCACTGGAGATGCTGCATTCAGGTGCTGTCGGAAACAAGTATGGCTACTTTTTTTGTGCTCAGGCCTCAGAATTAAGACTTCCATAACAGATTATGCTTTTGTTTAAATAAAAAAAAAAAAACTCAAGCCACAGAAGAGGACCATGTGGCGTGGTTGAAAGTTCAGAGAAAACTTAATAAACTGACCTTGAATTGAGATCTCAGTGATGACTGTTTTCTCACAGCAATACAATTTCAACTCTGATTTTAGTCATTTGTTGGCTGATATTTCAACATAAACTTCTCTGTTACTCTTTACAGTGACAGTGTCTTAATATTTCCAACTGTATTTGAAGTCATCACCACACTGGAGAGAATAGTTTCCTTCATTTTTCTTCTTTTTTTTCTTTAATAATGAGACTACCAGCTGTAAATGCACAACTTGTATCCTTTTCTTCTAGTTCTGTTTCCACTCATGTAGAACTTAGAAATAGCCTGAGATGACGTCACTCATCTTTCTATTAACTTTTTTTTTGCTCATCTTCATGTCTTCCACCGTTTGGACTCACTGAAAGCAAAGATGTAGTTGAAATCTGCATGGTGATGTATGTACTCTGTATGTGTGTGTGAGAGTTTCATAATGAGTGACATGGGGTTTCCCTGCCCCTGTTTCCTCCATTCATGTGGCTGGAGACAGAGAAGTATAGAGCTGTCAACCCAGATATGAGCTGAATATTGAGTGAGTGTGTTTGAGGGAGAGAGAGGAAGAGCGACTGTACATGTGTGGGAGTGAGCAGGAGTGTGTGTGACAAAGGAGGAAACAAAGTGTGTGTGGGAAAGAGAGACAATAGGGGGTGTGTTTGCATGTTTTATTTATACAACCTTTATTTCAAGAGACTTGTTCTTTGAGATCACGCATTGTATTGTGCTGCTTGTGTGATGTAGAGACGGCAGCTAAGTCATTTCCTCACTGTGCTTCCTACTGCCCTCTGCAGAATAAGCTTCCTCTTGCACCATTTTGCATCCCCGGCAGCTAAAAATGACACTTAGCAGGAAGAAGCAAAACACACGTTCACATGTTAAGTTCCTCTGATTATCCAGATATCTTTGGCACTGACTCAAAATGACAGATGACATGTAAAATACTTTGCTGCATTATGCCCAGCTGTGATTTCATTGTAGATATTCCAGCGACAGCACAAAGCAAGTTAAAGGACATTCGTTAATCTGCGACTTTTATCGACTTCCTTACTTTAGTCTGTACTTCACAAAAGTATCTGAAGATGTGTTTTATAATGATCAAATCCTGTGTTAGAAATAATATTTCCAGTCAGTTACAACATCATCTTCTTTCGCTGAGGTTGTGAAATGCCACTAGGGCGTGTTGTTACTCCCAAAACATTGTGCGGCCTACAATAAGTTTTGAAATCCAAAAATCTGAGCAGCTGGCAACGTAATCACAGAGTATAGTCTATAGTGTATAGTCAGTATACCCACACAGGTTTTGTAACTTATTTGCCAAACTTAAACCCTGTGGAATAGCCAAAATTTGTGAATGTCTGCGTGTATGTTCAGGACCTTTAATCAACAGTCAAGATGTTAGAAATCCTGTTGCTGAGTTTTAATAATGAAACACGTTGATTTTGCGTCATTATTTGTGTCACTTGTTGCTCTTGTACAGAGTTTAATCCTTTTCTGAGCCAAAACATCGATGTTGTCTGGTTCCATTTGCTAAGAACTGCTGCTTTGGTCCATTACAAATAACTGTAACTTAAAAAATAACTTAATATATTTGGATTTTGGACTATTAGTGACACATGACCTTTGTGTAGATGTCATGTATGGCTCTGGGAAATTTTTTTTAATAGACAAAACTATTCCATTTTTTGTAGTCAATTCATGCATCATGGAAATAATTGTTATTTACAGCCCTACTGGCACGACTTATTAAATTGAACCACTAGTGTTTTGGTTAAACTTGCTCTTTTAGCTGCAATCAGAGAGGTCAATATAGAGTCAGTGTTTGTTATATGTAGTATAGCAAAAACACCATTTAAAACATCTTCCATCTTATTTTTCCCCTAAATTAAAATACACATTTCACTTAATGATTTCTGCAGTACAAAGTCATAAGGAAGGGAATTAATTTGTGAAGCCACATCTTAATCATAGTAAAGAATGCCCTCTCCAGCATGCTGTAGGTGGGATATTCAGGTTTCGTGTTGTGTGGGTGAGCATGGAAATAAATTCAAAGCAGGAACTGCCTGATTATAGGTTGCTATGTGTGCTGCGCCTCTGTATAGACAAATTAGAGGAAATGGTACACGAGAGATGTTGCTATGGAGATGCAGGCAAAAACAGATAAAGGTGAGAGCCAAAGGTGCGAGGTTCATTTGAAGTTCGCCTCCATCTGTCAAAGCAAGGCGAGATTCAGGTTCAAGTGTCTTTTAGCTCAATTTGTTGTTAGTGTGTGCTTTAAAGAATTTGATTGAGAGTGAAAGATACAGGAAAGAGATTAGATCAAAATCTTCAACTATCAGTCACAGCAGAGAGTGAAATCATGCTGAAAGCCCAACCAAAGCATTTTAATATACAGTTATCGTTGCATGGCCAGACTCCTCTTCTGTCATGCTCAGTGAGCTCAAAGACTGAGGAATCTAACACAGTTGATCAAAGTAGGAAAGGAGCTAAGAAAAGGGCAGATATAGTGTTTGGACAAGTAGTTCCAGAGACAGCCGCTTTGGTTTATTTCTAATGACAGCCAATCAAATGGCTGCCAAAAGACCTTTTAAAGATGTTTGTATTATGCATGATAATATCGACACGTCATCGGTATCAGCAGATATTGGCTTTAAAATAAAATGTCGAAATCGGCTAATGTGCTAATTTCTGCTGGTATGACAAACCCATATTTTTTTGAATTTCATAGACAAAGTAAACATGTACTAAAACATCAACCCTACGTTGAAGTATTTTTCTTATGTTGCACTATAAATGAATATTACATACACTGAAAAATACTGCATTTCATATAAAAAATATTGCCTTTATGATAAGAGTATTCACAAAATTATGTTAATTCCACTACACAAGAGACTTGATGATCGCTGAAATTCGGTGAGAGACAAATCGTATTTATCGATAGATCAGTTATTAACCAAATAAGTTACATATTGGAATATTGGATATCGGCAAAAAGAGAATCCGATATCGTCCATACCTAGTTTTTATGTGTTTTTTTTGGTGACAAAATAAAGTCTAGTAACGAGATTAACCTGCGTTAATTGATCATTTGGCCACTTGGGGGCAGCAGAAACAAGCTATAAACACAGTTACATACAATGACCTTTTTAAGCTGATTCGTCTCCACCAACTCCTGAAGAAAATATCTGGCTCCTGAGTTGCTAAATGCACCACTTTGTTCACCAGCTAGTTGCTAACTTTGTCTGTCTGCTGTTTGGTGTTGGGCGTGTAGTGTACAGTTACTATAAAGAGCCTCTTGAAAATAGCTGAAAATAGCTACCTTTTGTGGCTGGAAATGGTAAGAGTAAGCCAAAACAGTGAAATTGCGGACTGTAAAAAAACAAAACAGTGAGCTGAAAGATGCTAAATCACTGTGTAGAGCTGAGGAGAACTGCAGAGTCAGGTGATCATTCTTAGTAGGTGAGTGACCCCTTTCACATATGTGTAGTAATTTGATCCATTGATAATTTAAGTTAGCCAGCACCACCAGCCTCTAATCGTCTTAGTATACAAGTAAAGAAGACCAAGTTACTCCCAAGTAGAGGTCTTAGTGTGCAGCAGCCGCCCAGTCAATTACAGAAGTCGTTTCAGCAGTTACATCCTTGACCTGCACCACATCAGTGGGCTTGCTTCACTTGCTTGAGCATGCAGTCAGCAGATGTCTTTGGACGCTACTTCTGCTCTTCATGTTGCAGAGAGAGATGCAAACCATGCAAACCTCATTCAAATGAAAGTAAACCCTGCGTCTCTTTGTGCAGCGAGAAATACAAATGTGTAGGCAGTTTTTACATCACACATACACACACACATACACTTAAATTAGCTCAGGTCATATTACTGTCACAGTTCAAGTCCTAATGGGCTCAAATTCAGCCTCAATCATGCATCTCATGGGTCAGATTAGAAATGAATTAGAGCTGCCACTACGCAGGGATGATACTGACTTGTGGCTTCACTAATAAGGCATAGATGTGATTGATGAGATATTTAGTTATTTGAAATATAAAACGTGTTGTCTATGGAGGCTCTTATCCTGAAAGGATTTTATTTTTTAGTAAATCAGCACCGAGAAAGCAGCTGCAGCTCCATTTTCATGTTCTCACTTCAGTTGAAGGAGTACTTCGTTCCTCTGTGTGTTCCTCCTGTTTTACCACCGTTGGTCTTATGAAACCTTTTTCTGAGCCACAGTGGATAAAGTCACAGATGCAGAGTGGTTTGTCTTGACACTTTTTAGTACAGTATTTTCCCTCAGCAGCCGCTATGTTTCACTTCCAGCAGTAGTAGTTTCAGTGGAGAGTTTTAGGGTCTCGTTATGGTCCTTAAAGAAATAGTTTGACATTTTGGGAAGTTACTGAACATCAATGTCCTCAGTGCTTCATCTTTTGCTGCTTGGGCAGACGCCCTGACACTAAAATGAGGCACTAAATGAGGCAGCCCAGGGCAGCATTTCCTTTGTGCTTTTATGCAGGAGGGTTTGGCAGTTAGGTTTAGGCAACAAAATGGTTAAGATTGAAAACTGCGTGGTTATAACAAGGAAAAGATTGCAAATGTTGCAGCAAAACAAAACAAACAAAAACCCAGCTTTCATTCACACAAAGGCGGCCAGAAAGGCAGCATTGTGCTGCTTAAAAACATCTGGTTTGTTGTTGGTCTTGAACAACACTGTCATGGGTAAAAGTCCGGTGTTTATTGGACCCATACATCTCCACTTTGACGCTCCTTAAACCATTAAGCATGAATTTATATAAATATTAGAATTTAGAGTGGCGGAAACAGCTATAAGTCTATTTCTATCAAGTGTAAGTTACCATGAGGTTTGCCAGGCAATTAGCAGAGACTCCAGGAAGTCACTGCACTCAGATGCTGTTTATCAGGAAATTATTACACAACATAACTGCCCTCAAACCATATTTGTAACATTTTTGTGTGTGTAAGAACAACAAGCTTCAATATGTTATGAGCTTTTGAGGTGCTTGTAGGTGTATTTTCAAACTTTGTTGCAAGCCAGATGAGCTGTTTACCTGTTTCAAGTCTTTAATGCTAAACTAAGATAATATAATCTCAGTTCTAGCCAAACCACAACCTCTGGGGCCGAAAAATGTAGCCAGCAAAAAGTGCATTTTTTTGAATGGCCACCTCAGGCTGGCTCCAGGAGCCACTCAATCTCCATTGACCCCCCTAGTAAAATGACCCTGTTTACACCTTATACAAAAAAAATGCTTTGGGTCTCTATAGCTAATTTCGCCCATGACAACAATGTGGGGGAGATTTTTTTTCATAACTCACGTGTTTACATTTTATTAAGGCTTACAGTCACGCATCATTTAGGGCAGGTTGCTTTGAGGCTGTCTGTCGATAATGTCCTCGGCTTCTCAGTCAGATCCACTTAAATACACCCGTCGTTCCTCCACAGCGACAGCCTCTCCCCCAAATATGGTAACTTAGGGTTCCAAAACACCAAAACAGCAATAGCAGAAGGTCCAAAGTTGCGGTTTCAAAATGAGAATACACAAACCAATGGGTGAGATCGTGACAGCGACGTCCACTATTTTTAAAGTCTGTGGTTCTAGCTTCATCTACAGCATCACGTGCAACACAAGCAGGCCTACCTGCACGCTGGAGTCAAGCTCACTTTGAATTCATGAGCAAAGTTCTGAATTATCACCAGTCAAACTGTTGCAATTAAAAATAAAGGCAGCATTAAATTGGCAGATTTACTTGTAAATTATAAGCGCTAACAGCTCATCTTTGGACCCTCAAGAGTCTGCAGAGTCATGGGTATGGCCACAGTGATGAGATGTTGATTGACAGGCTCCTTGAGTCTGAATTTGAATCAGCTTTCAAGAGAGAGTACAGTAAGAATGCAGTGTGCATGACCGCAGTGCATGTTCACTAACATGCGTCACTCGTAACACAGGGACACTAACACTTCCTCTTCTGTCACCGTGCAGCCTCGATTTTGACATAATATCGCTGTCAGGCGTAAAAAAAAAAAAAAAAACCCAACAACTTCTCATCTCCAACATCTAAACTTTTCAGGAACTAATGACAGCAGCCTTGCTTGTAACCCAACGGGCGTTGTGTTGCATATTTCAGATGAGCCAATAGAGTTTGAGTGCTGTTTGAAAGCCTGAGGGTTTGTGAGAAACAAGTTCCGTCGACTGAGGTTAAAATAAGAAAACCACAAAACTTGTTTCATGCATTTTTGACATGACAAGAGCATTTGTTTGGAGGGGGCATTGCATAAGTTTGTGAAGGAGTGTAGAAGAATGACCTGTGTATGGAAGTGTTTAGGCTCATTTGTGTGAATTTTATGAGGTTGTTTGTGCACACTGTGAGTGAGTGGGTGCAGTGTGTGTGCATACCTGTCGCTCTTGTGGACAGACGTAACCTTTTATCTTTTTATTTTGTAGGTAAAGTGAAAGTACATTGGGTTTAGAGGCAAGCTGATCAACCTAATCTGTCAGCAGCATTCTTATCTTATCACACTGTGTTTTTTACTTTATATGTTCTAAAATCTTATCAGCTGATAACTAGGGTGAAGTTTAATTCACGTGGGTGGCCTTCTTATCACTTTGTGGTACTGTAGCGCCGTCAAGGAGGGTAAAAAGGGGTGTTTTCATTCCTGTCTATTTCTGAAAAAGATGTTACAGGAAGAGAATTTGGCTGCACAGAAAACAAGAAAGCTCATGTGATTTTGTTGGTGATCCATTCCAGATGCTAAATTTGCTTATTGGAGGTTTAGAAGGAATGTGGGCCTGCACTAAGATCACAGATGTTAATTCTAACAGTGCCAGCAGAAGTGGACTGTTTTTGAGATAAACAGTCATAAAACATGCAAGAACATGCATTTTTTGGTTAACAACACTCCACATGTTCTTTATGGACTTTAAAGGAACAGTATTTAGGATTTAGTGGCATCTAGCTGGGATGATTGCAAATTGCAACCAGCTGAAACCTCTTCCATGTACCAAGAATGAACTCCTGGTCAGAATTTCTTCAGTGCTCTATGTTCAAGAGGTTTTTACTGGGAGCTGAATTATCCACAGACCTCTTTCTCTCCAAAACAAACAGAGCAGGTGATTAAAACATATAAAAAATACTGAATAATGGAGGTTTAAGCTACAAATCAGAGTTTCTCTGATGCTGTTGTGCTCGTTGCTAGGCTTCCAGCCCATCACCTTCCAATGTGTGCTTCCCCTTTTTTGCTTATAACTTAAGATCCAGACATTCAGGAGGTTTGCACTGGAAGCCGAGTTATCAACAGAGGTCTCCTCCCCGAAACAAACACAGCAGGTAATTTAAACTGGTAAAAGTACTTAATAAAGCAGTTTCATGTTCAGTGTTTTTATGATGCCTCTTGCAGAGGGGCTGCTAACTACAGAGGAGGACACAAAACCACAAATGGCCCTCTCTAGAGCCTGTGTTAAGTTTGTCTATTCTTGACTACAGTAGAAACATGACGGTGCAACATGGCAATCCCGCAACTAGAACCCGCTCCCTATTTATTCATATTTAGTGATAAATGGCTCATTCTAAGGTAACAAAAGCACAGTAGTTCTTATTTTCAGGTGGAAATAAGAATTGAAAGACCTGCAGAGGGACTAGAGGGAAGCTGAATGCATTGTATATTTTGATATTTACATATTAAAGCTGTTTTTTTTTTCATCACAAGAGGGAGGACTTGTGATAGATGTAAACAGTTCTATGGCTGCAGGTTTGCATGCTGCAGAGTTGTTCTTATCCATTGTGGCTTGGATTCTGCAGAGGGAATTGCACAGCAGTTGGACAGTGAAACCATCAGAAACTGGTCTTTTTTTCATTTTCAGTTCAGTCAGAAACTACAGTGACTTGAGCAGCATTCAAGTTCATACCTTAAACAGTCACAGGCAACAGTCAGCATTTGAACTTTGAAACAAATCCTCTTCCTGAGCTGATAGAGAACTGCAGCAATAACAGTTAACCGAAACCTATAATACATTAAGGTTATGTTGGTCGACCGTTCTGGTTGACAGTTAAAGCTACTGGTTTCCAGTAAGATGCTGCGATAGGGTGCACATGGGTGGATGGACGATGTGTGACAGTTCTTGAGTTGACACCACTGAGGGGTTAACTGTCTTGCATTGTTCAGTTTTTCACTAACTTAACGGTTGCCACAAGTGCACAATATACCAGTACAGTGAGGTTTTTAGTCAGAGCTACTGGTTTCCAGTAAAGACCTGCACCCAGTGGCTTTACAGCAGAGGAAGTGGTGGAGGAGCCTGAAACTCTGTTCAGAAAAAAAGTGTTCACGTGTTGATTGCTTATCTTTTCATGCAAAGTGATTTTTGCCTCACGTGCATTTACAAATCTGCTCATATTTAATTGATCTGATGCTATATTAACTTCCTGTGATCACATAGTGAAAGAAAAAAGGTCAAAGGTCAGAGCACACTACAATGAACACACCAAACATACCTGTTTTATGCATCTTGAGGTATGGATCACCTGATCACAATAATTCATTCTTAATAATAGAGCTAACATAATACTTTTGTCACAAGTGACCAAAGAAGAATCTGACCTGAGTGTTCAGAGTTTCTGACTCGGAATCAGTTTTAAGGTTTTAAAACACCTAAAAGTGAAAAAAAAAACACATCATAATGCAGTCTCCCTTTCTGATTGTGTATGGTACAGAGTTTGCCACATTGCACTTTGGGAATAGATGTAGAGGCAGTGTCATCATCTTATGCACTGCGCAGGCTTATATTGCCACTTAGTGGAAAAGCAAAGAAACTACATTTATCCACATCTGCTTAATATCCATCTGCACACAAAGCAAAGCAAAGACACAGCAGGTTAATATGTCAAAATCAAACTACATTTGTATAGAATTTAAGATCATATTTTCCAACATGCTATTTAAAGCCTTAAAACACATGTAAATAAACATATGATGGGCATTTTTTTTTCACTATTTCCTGAAATCCCATAAACTAAATGATTAATGAACTAATCAAAAATATAATCAAGACATTAATTAATGATTAAAACAGTCATTTGTTGCAGCCCTTACACTCCACCACCCAGGGTTTCTCAGTGAGCTGATTCAACCAACTTCCCGGTTCGAAACCTACAAGACGGCTCTGCCTCCACCTGCTGTTTGAGCCCATCAACTGCTGAATTTGAAACCTTTCAACGTTCCTTAAACCTTATCTTTAAAAAGTCTTCTGTTAATGTAATCGATAATTTTTTGAATAAAAATTTAAATAGAATTTGATATATTTTTTTCTAATTGTAGTTACATCTTTGAGGTTTTGGAAGTTTTGTCTTGATAAATGTTTACTAAAATTAACTACAGTTTTTATAAAATTTAAAAAATAATTTTATTATAATTTTTCTAATTTTATTTCGCAGATTTTAGTTACATCTTTAAAGTTTTGTAAGTTTTGTCTTGTTTAAATCTTGATTTGGCTAGAGGTCCTTTAGACCTTGAGACAAGAAAGGAAAGTGTTTATTTATTCATTTATTCATTTCACAGGGATCATACTGATAAACATTGACAGCTGTGATGTTTACAGGGCGTCTATTATTTTAGGGGCTACCAGCGTTTATTTTAATGCACGAGGCGCTGCCAATAACACAGAGCGATAGATACAGCAGGATTTGACCAATCACAGAGCAGTTTGCTCCAGATGACGTATGGCTTACGTAACCGGATACAAAGCGTCAGCTCGTGTTCCGATTGGTGGTCAGACCAAATCAAACCTCTGACCTCTCCAGAGGAATCATGGGAAACCAATATGGCGTTTAGCATCGATGCTAATACACTTTTATCATTAAAATATGGATAAAATATGGACGAAAGACAACCAATGTCGGATCTATCAGTATGTATTTATTGAACAACGTCCCGTAAAAACACCCGAATTCCCAGGCTGGATACTGAGGCCTCTAAAAGAGCTACGATGCACCGGAGACAACTTTCACTGGCGAAAAATGTAAGTCGGTCCGACAAACGGTCTCAAAATTATTACTTTTCTAAATGATAAACATTTCAGAGGGTTAAGAATAGACTATATTTAGTCTATATAGTCTATAATCGATGTTTAGGAGTTTTGAATCGATTCTGAATCGTAGAAGATCCAGATTTACAATTAATCAGTATAGAGATAAGATGTAAAAGGTCAAATTAATAGCTAAATGAGTTAAAAATTTAAGATAAAAATCACTTTTAACAATAGCAAAAGTGCAGACAATAGATGATAAAATCAAGTTTAAAATAAGTTTGCAGACATAAGTGGGTGGCTTAGGCAGACTGTGTAGCTACATATGAGTATGCATATACGTAATATAACACTGCATACAAATCAACAGACAAGTGTAGTTTTGTTTTTGAGTGTGACTTTATGTGCATGTTATGTAGGCATAAAAATAAATCTTTAAGAATCCTCGAGCAAGAGGCTGAATAACTACGTTTCCGGGACTCAGTTGCAGTCAGATTCATTTTAATAATGTTCAATAAACTCCTCCTGCTACCCATTACTCATGTTCCTTGGGAAAAAATATATAAATCAGCTCAAGCAGAATGCCACATTAACAGCGTGGAAAATAAACTAAGAAAGTTATTTAAGAAAGTGTATATTTAACACACAGGAGATTTGCTATATGGCATCCCAAAACTACACAAAACATACTCTTTAAAACACCTAAGATGATAGTTTGATTTATTTATCCACAAAAAGTTATTGCTTCATACAGTTTTTTAGGTAAATGTCCACTAGTAGTACCCAGTAACATCTCACTGACTGCCAAAAACTTTAATCCCCTGAAACCTGAGCAAACTGATTTGATTTCTCTTCAACATGAAGAAAAGGCCATAAGCACCATAACTAGAATTTGCCCCAAAATAAGCAAGCAATTAATAAAAAGTAACAAGAAAGTTACTTGAAAATAAGCAAAAAAGTACACATAAAATAAAATAAAATAAAATAAAAAAAGTGCTGAAAATAAAACATACATGTTTATATTTATACATCTTTCCATAACATGACTTTAATTCTAAAATTATAATAATTATAAATAAAGTGGACATTTTTTTCCCTAGCTTTTTTGAAAAAATTCCAATAATGCTCCCTTAAAAAACGAATTTTTAAATCATTTTCTTGTCACCTTTTACTGATTTCTTGTGATTTGTGGGACATTTCTTGTCAAGTTGCTTATGGACTGTTTTCCCTATATTTTCAAAAGAAATCACATCCGTTTGCTCAGGTATTAAAGGGTGCTTTAATACAAACGGTAGTGTTGTTTGTGATAGTTTCCAGCAGAGAGCAGTGTTTTCCACATCATCCATCAGCTGCTCCGTCATCAGCGTTAGTGCTGGAATCAGTGTTATTTTGCCCTCCAGCAAACCATCAGCGGATTCTATCAACCTCTGTCATTTCCAGAGGGTGAATGTTTGAAACCCCGCCCCCGAGGAATGGGTGGTATTGATTGGTTGTCGGGTGTCAGCTGGCGGTATTGATTGGCGTGCTTAAAGGCAACAATGGGAGAAAGCAGTGAGAAGCAGTTAGGTCTTGGTTCACACAGTTCAGTGAAGACAGAGACAGCTGGGGCATTGCATTAGGTTAATTCTCTCTCTCTCTCTGTGTGTGTGTGTCTGTGTGTGTGTGTGTGTGTGTGTGTTTGTGTGTGCGTTTGCATCCCATTATTGTATTGATTGAGCTGTAATTGAAGTTTTCCACTGTTGGTGGGACAGAAGGGCAGCTGCACTGTTTCAGGCCGCTACACAGGATGTTAATGCTCATACCTTTGAAAAATATTCCACTGAAAACGTACAGTATCAAACACACTTTTTGTCGCTTGTTCATTCAGATGAAGGAAGGCAGATGCTGTTGTTGTCTACTTTCAGTTCATGTTTGTTACAAATGGATTTCAACACAGTCACAATCACAGTTACAATAGTAACATGCAGGTCTTTAGTGGGTGTAACGGTCACAGTGTTCATGAGCTTAGGTTAGTGTATTAGCATGCTTATTTGCAAAATAAATTAGTCATTATTAGTTTTTTTTTTGGACATAGACGAAAATTAAATAAGTAATCTTATTTTTATTTTTATTTTTATTTTTTTGTCCGTAGGAATCACTAAAATTATTCCAGTTTATCTGAAGGGAATCATAAATGTCTAAACTTATTTTATGACAATTCATCCAACATTTGCTAAGATATTTAAATAAAATCCACAAATGTGAACCTCAAGAGAAAAAATCAAAATGTACCAGATTTCATGGCAAACATACTAATAGTTGTTGAGACACTCCAGTCCGGAGAAAATCAGTGGACTGACAGCACTGCTGTCTGTAAAACCATGCAACTCCTGTGGCTAAAAAGTATAAGAACATAGTCATATTTTGGTGAATATACAATGTTTGGAGCACACTAAGCATACAGATTACCCTGCATGAGTTATTTGAGATGTTTTTGTGGACTTTTTGACACTTTTTTGCTGTGAAATTTTGTCCTCATTGTAGCTGACATGAATTAATCAGATGACAGCTGCTGCTAGAACACTAATTGTTCACAAACACCTTTCAAGCTTGCAGATGCTGAGCACAGATCTGAGAAAAAGAAACATTTTTGGGTAGACTGCTTTTATGACACTGATTTACCCCCAAATCCTTATGTTTCCCCTTAGATCCACATTTGAACTTCGAGCTGGAGTGAAGGACTTTTGTCTCCCCCCTCTGGCATTGAGAGTAAGTACACAAGCACTTTTGATGTGTTTCTCCTGGCGTGTGTTGCTGTATCACCCACAACCCCAAGAGCGCACTCATGAAGTCTATTTTTGACTTAACCCTTTGAAACCTGGAGCGACATCACTGTTTGGTGCAGCTTTCAGAGACCTTTCACAAGTATTTAGACCTTTAAACCTGATTTTTTTTCAAAACCACAGGGAGAAGGTGATGAGCAACTAAAGAAAAAATGAACAAAAAATTAGTAAGAAATTAGTAAAAACTAAAAGAAAATGACCTCAAAATTTGAAAAAAAAAAAAAAAAAAAAGGAAATTGCCTGAAAAGGTGCTCAAAAATTGATAATTTAAATTAATTAATTTAAAAATATGATAATTAGCAATAAATACAGTTGTACCCCAGCTTTTTTTCCCTAAACGGTTTGTTTAAAAAAAAAAAAAAAATTTTTCTAAATCTACTAATTTATTACAATTTGTGTAACATTTCTTACCAACTTGCTTATTGCCTTTTCACCATGTTTTTGAAAAAAATCGCACCAAGTTGCTCAGGTTTCAAAGGGTTACATCCTTCCTCTGAACGCTGAGCTTCTTTTTTGTATGGAGGAGCCACTCAAAAAACTATACTTGGACGGACGCTTCTCTGGATTTTTCACAATAGCTTTCATTATACTAGCTGCTGTCCCTCCTTTCCTGTCCTCTTTCATCGTGGCTGACTCAAAAGGCATCACTTCTGATGCATTAGCACAGTAAGTCACCACAGACACTTGATACCAGCACTGACAGCCAGCATTAGGCACAGTCAGCACTGTGCAAACTCATGAAGACCCTCCATTTATATGTTAAAGTCCTGCGCTCTAGTTTTCAGTTCTAGCAGTGACCTGAGAGGAAGTGCAAGGATTTGGAGGGATAATTTGGCACTACATAAAACAAAATCCGCTTCTACATCTTTAAATGTTACCAGATTTTGTTCTTAAATGTTCTCTGGCTCAGGATGCCAGTTATTTGCTTCCCAATGTTGTGCAGACACAGCGAATCAGAGCAATTTCAGAATAATATCTACCCCCTTTTCCTGCGCTATTTCACATCACTGTCGATATTTTGAAGTAAATGCATGAAGTGTTCATTACTTCCAGTAAGAAATTATGTTTTTTTTTTTAATACGCAGTTTCAATTTTCATTAGATTTTCCACACAAACAGCAGACAGAAGAGTCTGTATTTGGTTTGACTGGTTTTTGACACACACTGCCTGTCTGAAAGTTTTATTTTGGAGAGCAAAATGGTGTCAGACACCACAGAGTGACCTGGAAACTTTGGCTTTCATTTGTTTCCAATCAGAAAGTGGAAATCAGACGCCTCCGCCAGTCCTGTCTGGCGTCGTGTTCATTAATATTAATGTTGAACAGACAGCTTTCAGCCTTTCTGTCTGTTGTTTGAGTTGAATGCAGATGGAAGTTTGCAGAATGCAGCTCAGGGCTGGAAAAAGCAAACAGAGAAAAAGGAGCTGAATCACAGTGGAATTACAAAATGGTCTTTTTAGCAAATAGGGGTGCAGTGATCCTACTTTAGTCTCTCCTATTGTGATTTATGTACTAAAAGACTTATACTTTGTTGATCTTGAAGGTATATCGAATTGTGTATTTACATTGAGGCTGCACATTTATTATCAATTAATCTACAAAGGAAATAGAATAAAAAACAATGACTGTCCATTTTACATAGTGTAGAAGTCCTTGGTATAGGTTGGAAATCTGAATTGGAGGCACTCTAATTGTTATTAGAAATTCTTTATTAATACGTGGATAGACCAGCAGAAATTTGACTTAATTGGTCTTCATCAGGGTAAATTTTTTTTTTAATCTACTAACCAACACCTTGTGTTTTGACACAGTGCAGAGGTCCCTGTTTTTTCCAATCTGCAGGTTATTTTCTTGATTAATAATTTCATTTATAAAACATCAATAAAACTGATTAAATCATCATCATCATCATCATTGTCATCAAATGCTGTCTTTTGTTCGACCAACTGTCCAAAAAAATTAATTAATTCATTTGAAATTTCTCTTCAAACCATTAAATATTTTGCATTTATGCTTGAAAAACAACTTAAATGATTAATTGCTTATCAAAATAGTTGCTGATTCATTTTCAGCTAATCAATTAATTGACCAATTGTTGCAGCTCTAACTGACACTTTTGCAACAGCAGTGACTTAGGAAAGAGCATGACGTGTTTCAGTCACGTCTGCCTGATTCCCAGTTTAATGAGGATGGGGAATGACACTGATAGTTTGTTACTGTTATCAAAGTTCCAATGAGTCACTATTAGACCCTCAGCAGAGACAAATATGTCTCACCTGCAGCAGCAGCCCTGGTGGTCTCACTCAGGCATTAATCATTGTGGAAACACATACACATTTTCTCTCTTTCTGTCACACACACTCACCCCACAGGACCACACACAAAAATCTGGGAGTGCACACAAATACCTCCCACACTGATGGACAAACTCATAAGATGCAGACATTGGCAGCCCCACACCGACACACGATAACCCAGTTTTCTGTGGGGGGGTAAGTCCCTCACTCATCTCCCCCGCTGTGTCTGTCCATGTGTCTCGGTCAGCTAATCAGAAACACAATAGCGTCTCAGTGTGCCACCTGGAAACTAATAGTGTTTAGACTCAAGGAGTGGTGAGTCAGGTCCTTTGCTCCCTCTGAGTCATGACCGAGACCCAGACCGGGCTGTGGGAGACGGAGGGAATGTGGGAAAAAAGGATGAGGGAGGTAGGGTGGGGAATTAAGTTTTCAGGGGCAGTAAAAATAGAATAAACAGTAATGTATGCTTGAGGCAATGAGAAGTCATTGTTGAGACTGTTTTGATAGTCATTCTGAAGGCTGGCAGCTCAATTGTGTTGCTAAGTAAATATCCTGTTAAATATCATTTCATCAGTGTTGCTGGGTGACCAAAGTTCCTCTTTGATGATGCAGTTTTCCAAATGAAAAATGTATTTTTTTATTTATTTATTTTTTTATTTATTCTATTTATTTGCAGATTGCAACTGATGCAACAGCCCGCGAGGCAGCAGTTGTCGGTAAACTCATCTACAAAAACAATGACGTTAGATTTCTACCAGAGGTGACGCATACTGCCCATTCAACTTGATATGACTCACTTGTGTAGGTGCTGTAACTGTAACAGTGATTTACAGTAGCTGATGCTGTAGATGCATCAGTAACAAATGCTGCAACATTTTTTTTATTGTGGCACAGACCAGTGGCCTCAGAATTAAACTCATGAGTGCCATTGCAAGTGCATCATACAAACTCGGTTGTTTCAAACATATTCTGACCTCAAGCAACCCAGTCTCCATAAAAATGTTGGCGTTTCAAAACACAAAAACCTTCAAAACTACAAATCTTTTGGTGCCTAAAATGCAGCTGTAAGCACAATAAGGGGTTGTCCAAAAAAGCACCTTGAAAAACTACGATGAGTTACTACAAACGCCAATGTTTGGTGCCTAAAAAGCCGCTAGAAAAACAGCAACAGATTGCTACAAAAGTCACTGGAACAGCAATGGGTAGCTACAAAACATCCATGTTTGGTGTGGAAAAATCCTGGTGGAAACACAGAAAAGACTCGCTAAATCACGACAGGTTATGTTTATTGTTCTCCAAAAGTTGTCTGCAGCGTGGCAGGCATAGTGCCAAAGTGCCACGCTATCCATCTACTCCATTTGCAGATGACAAAGTCAGCTTGTATACTACATCACTTTAGAAATTTTAATTATGACATGACATTTTTGTGGTTTGCAGAAATGCACAATGCCACCATTTGCTTCTTGCAATTTACTGCCTAAAGAGTGAGCTCAGACAGATGGATAGGCGAGTCTGGCTTTTATGCAGCAGACTCGATGTGTTTCTGCAATAATATTTGTTTATTAACAATAACCATGTTCGCTCCCTGTTGTCTAACTCTAACCATACTTTGCTATGTACAGATACTGTAGAAAGCAAGAATTTAAAAAATATTGCTATTTACTGCAGGGTTATTGGATGTTTCCAAGTTAACAGAAACACAGTAGATAGAGTAAATAGGTGCAGTGTGGGTGCCAATCCATTCCCACTGGTTTTCTGAGTCCTCCTGCCCAACAGTGTTTCCATAAAACATCACCAGACAAATTGTTCCACTTTACGTCACCATAGCAACAGCAGCAACCAGTAATTGTAGATTTATAGTTAGGAGGACAGAGGTGGAGGTGCTGTTTTGACGAGGTGTAAAGATGGAAAGCTTCTGTTTAAATAACGTGTCATTTTCACCTACAATAATCAACACATTGTGGCCTTCAGAAGCCAACTCAAACTGCTGTTTAAGATTAGCTTGATGTGTGAGGTGATATTGTGTTTGTCACTTAAGTTATAATACCATTTCATTATCATTCTGAGCAAGAAGTTAAAGTCAGCAGCTTTATATGTTTTTATTTGATGTAATATGTAAAGTATATATAATCACTTTCATTGGCGTTATGAATTTAGACTCACATTCAGAAAATTGACTAAAATACTGACGACACAAGACGGGCTCATGTTTTCTGTTTTATCCCAGAGGGTATAACATAATGGCCTATAATATAATCATGATTTTATATGATATGCTGTAGTTCTGGACTGAGGTCTGTGCTTTCATTTCTAACAGTTTAACGCTGTATATGCTAACTTTGCCAACTTTCAACCAGCTCTATGTCATTGCAGTGTGCGCAGATAAAAGCTGACAGGCTTCCTTCCACATTGTGAGTGCTCGTAATTCCCTGCTTATTTGCTGGCAGATCTTGATGGCACATTTCGCATCAGCCAGCAGGCTTTTGCTGGCAGATTTGCAGGAGCTCTGAGTGCTTGCAGCACGGGGGAAGCCCAACACTGTTTATCTGCACACACTATGATGACACAGAGCTGCTTGAAAATCAGCAAAGTTTCCTTTTACGTAACTTAGTACATCTTTCACATCAAAACACACTACAAAAACAATATTTAGCTATCTTTTTTACGTGGGACCTTGGCTGTTACTTGCCTAACAACATGATATTAATATGTTTATGTACTATGTGGAGAAATCTTTTGAACATTGTAAATTCTTGTTAAATGAAATTTTTAGGGTGGGAAACGGGGCACCAAAGGAAATGACACAGCTTCCTCCTGTTGACTCTTCCCATTAGCAAGTACCCACGAGTGAGGTCTACAGTTGGACCCCTCTCACCTGCTGAGTCAGCAGGACGCCCTGCAGAGTGAAGAGGTGGCAGAAATTTCTCTTTTACTGTTGGTTACTCAACACAGTCACATAGGAGTGCCCAAATGACTCAATGCTAATGTGGGAGTATACACTGATGCAACTCCAATCTGTAAGTGAGGAAGAAATTATGATATGCCATCTTGGATTTTACATGGGTTGAATTGACTGTTTGCTTGTCCAGTCATAACTTAAGCCGTGTCGGGGTTTTTCCTGGCTTAGAAGTGTCCTTTGGGGGGGGGGGGTCACTTTACGTCACCGCACCGCGGGGGGGGTGGAGTAGGACCAGACATTTTTCAGAGTTGCCCTTGCATACATGTCGCACATAACAGGAAATTGTTGTGTCAGACGTGCTCTCATCTACTGGAAATACTTTGTTTGGTTCAGACGAGGAGTGCAGGAGACAGGACATGATGAAAAAAGAATGCTTCAGTTTTAATATAAAATTTGGTGTATGATAAGTATGGTGCTGGTGCCAGGTGCCGTAGGTTAAGCATAACACTGTCTACACTAAAATAATACAGTAATGCAGGCAGAGGACCAGGTCTCTGCAGACACAGAGGCCAACAGTCTACTAACCATAAGTAATGACTTTGAAGGAAAAGTAATTATAGGGTATTTAAGGAGGAAAATCCCGCTCAGTCCCTTGAAAGACTCGGTGTTTCTATAAAGAGAGCTGTTGTATTCTTGTCCATTTAAAATGTCATTTTTTTTTAGATCATCAGAGGATACTTAACTGTTGGCAGAAGCCAGACATGCTTTTATGCATTTAGCAGCTGTTTTATATTCAGTGGTGGATCTGAAGTATATTATTGCCTTTAGTTGGAGAAGTAGTTCACCAATGACAAAAAATGTGCAAAAACAAATCTGTTGCATGCTTTGCAGATTATTTTTCTGTAACTTTGGCTTTTTAGAAACCTCCACCGTACTTCTGAATTTTAGGTTTTTTAATTAATTAGTTAACGCAATCCAACTGTGTAGTACATTTATTCATACATGTCTGGACACACACATGCATGTATGTTGTATCTGGCACCTAACAGGTAATAAAACGGACATGTTTACTATAAGCTACAGTTTAAACAATGCCAATTTATTAAAGCACAAGACCTTTTTTTTCTCCCACTGCATCTTAGTTATACTTATTTTGAAGAAGTACTACCGGTATGTCTTCAAAGGACAGTTGTACATTATTTAGGCACGGGCACAAAACCCCATGGCAAAGTCTGTGCGACAGTTTGATTCCCACACGGATACTAAAGATAGACCCTGTGCCACTCGTTCTTATATGACGTGTGATGGTTCCCTGTGACTCATCTGTAGACTCAATCTCCCACAGTCGTCCCACAATGAGTACTTCTGCTGAACAAGCATTTCTCAAAATACCTACTTTCACTTCTTCTCATTATGCCTGGAGTTTAGCTGCAAGTCATTGAAGTAAATACCTAACTCTATAGTGGGTTTTACAATGATCAGCTGAGTGGTCATTTATATACTGTACAGAAAAGGTCATGGTTATATGCTGGATGCTGTAACTAGGTATTTACTGGTTACCAGTGGCTAATGTGTTGAAAGAAGCTGAGTTTTTTTTCTTTTTCAAAGTAATATTCAATAATTTCTATACAAACCATGTATGTACTTTATATATTTTTTAAAAATGTTAGCTGCATGATTCTATGAATACCAATGTCAGTCTATCCATCCCAATTTGTTCTCATTCCCAGGTTGTCAAATAGCCACACTTTGCCACGCCCCCTCACCGGCTCGTAACAACACACAAGGCATCATTTAGTGCCTGTTTGTGACGCACAGCTGAAAGACAGTTTAAGCCATGGTTAACGTTGTCAAGCGGTTGCAATTAGGTTTAGGCAACAAAAATAGTTAGTTAGCTTTAGGGGAAAACATAACATACATAATACATAACATGTCATAAATGAGTCAAGTGAATAAGTACATTATGTACAATAAAACAGCAGTGACTTTTGTTATCACACGGGGCACAAACAGCGTTCTCTGGGGTTAAAGTCCATGTTTGTTTGACCCTTCCACCTCCTCGATCTCAGGGCCTATGCAGAGTTTCCTGCTCTTTATAGCATCAAATATTGCTGTGCATGCACATTAAAGTCAGTTGAAAGCCTTGTGCATCTTGTAGAGACACCAAAGGGTTCCTTTAGTCTCAGTATCACATGCCGAGGCTGTGCAACAAAGTTTCTCTATATGATAACATGGGAATGAAAACGGGCCAGTACATCTTGGTGGTCAAGACTGAAATATCTCAAAAACTGCTGAATGGATTGTCAGGAAATTCATGGTCCTTCGAGGATGGACTGACTTTGGTGGTCTCATGTTTTTTCATCAAGCTCCACTTAAAATGTGTTACTTTACTTCAATTTATGACCAAATGCCAGGAAATCTCATTATTTTTCCACTGGCCTCAACTTCACTTAGCAAAAATCAGCATGTTAACATGTGGAGGTTAGCATTTAGCTTAAAGCACCATAGTGAGCACAGCTTAAAGAGTGGGTTGGTTGTAGACTCTTAGTTTTGTTTCTGTTTGCCATTTGCATATCAAGAACCTGCCAGTGTAATGAAAACCTGCACGAAGCTAATCATTTGCAGTAGCAGTTCCAGTTTTAGTGTCAGCTCTGACTGAGCTGCAGAACCGCTCCTCTGTTGACATGGGCGCCACACAATAACCTAAATATTATCCCTTTTTTGAAAACATTATTTACAGCATTATATATTTTTAAGGATGGTGTAGCTGAAAGGTGAAGTGGCTATATACAGTGAAAATGCAGGGGAGCTTCCTGTTGGATGGTCTTGAAGCAGAAACTGGTACATAAAGTCTGCAGTGCAGCAGATACACTGCAGAACTGTCATATCCTGTTCATCATCATTATACTGTATGTGTAACACACCAGGCTGAACTATAGAAGCTTCCGGAGCAATGCTCTTTGTCCCATTTCTGCCACTGCCAGTATGACTGCACATTGTATGAATCAGACATCATGTCCAAGTCTGTTCTTGCTTGAGTGTCTGTGTGCATAATGAGGGTTTGCGTATACTGTATGTGTGTGTTGTGAAAAGCGTGGGAACTGCAGAGGAGGATGTGTGTATTTATGAAGTTGGCTCTGAGTTTCCATGATTTCCTCCGGATAGGACACTCAGCTGGTCGGGGACAGGGATGAATTTGTAACACAATAACCCCAGAGGCAGGCTTATTTATACTGTGCATGTAGACAACCGAATAGTTTCCAAATCCAGGATTTACAATTTTTGGGTGTTTTGGATGATTTCAAGTCATTTGCCTCTCTGCAGGGCTAAATCTTTTACTGAAACATTGCAAAATGTATCAGTGAGTGGCTGCAAGGATACATCTGACTGTACAAGAGTTTTGAATATCACATGAGTAGACAAATAACAGCACTGTTCATTTTCAGGATGATGAAGTAATTTTGTTTTCACGTTATCTTTCTCTTTACTGGTGTGCCAATACGTATCAAAGACAAGACAACTCATGAAATGTCACAGACAGTCCTGGACAGGTCGAGGGGGGAATTGTTTGATGTGCGCGGATTAAAAAAAAAATAGACATGACATCAAATGAAACCATCTCTAGTTTAGCCCAAGTGAATTAAAAAAAATGACAGCCCACAGTGGCCTGAAGCTGTGTAGTTAGGCTCAACCTCGTCAGGTTCAGACTAAGAATCACAGGCGATGATTCACAGGTCATCATAAGTCACCAAACTTGAACTCTGTGCACCAAGATTGTGAAAACCTGTGCTTTCAGTATTAGCCTTAATTCCGGTTTTGATCTCGGCTCTACTGACCAAGCTTCGCTTTTGCCGTCACATATGGCTTCGACACTGCTGCTGCATTATGATAAGGACTTTTTAAAAATGTGTGCTTTGCAGGATTACCAAAGAAGTGATATAGAGCCAAAGTGTTTCTCAAAAATCACTGAACTTTTAGCTCATGTGTCTTACTGCACCCACATATGCGGTAATAAGGCCTTGGTTTGTCAAGGAAGTTTTTGGGAGATATACTTGTTTGCTTTCTTTTGGAGAGTTAAATAAAACAGTTGAAACTAACCTCCTGTTTGTGCGAATCAGGAAGTGGTTGGCATAGTTTGGCAAAAAAAATTTGACAGGGGGGAAACAGCTGGTCTGCTTTCATCTAAAGTTTGTCTAAAAACTCACTAATTAACATTTTGTACTTGCTGGTTAACAGTACATAAAAAAATCGTGGTTTCAGGGGCACATGTGGTAGAACTAGGCTATTTCTCAGCAAATAACAGCTGGATGAAGTTACCATGCACAGTGAAAGTGCCTTTACAGAGGCCAAAACTGAAACTAAAATCTGCACCGTCCAGAGATGGTAGATAATCAGGTATCGGTTGAGACGTAGTTCCAGTGCATAACTCTCCCTAAAAAGACAACTTACTGGTAAGAAAGCCCACAAAAGGTGGGCAGCAGGGCAGTTGAAATGGTCAAACTAACTCTGAACTTTAACCCAGGAGCCAGCTGTATTGTTTTCCAGGTGAAACAAAAAGTCAGTCAAGTTGTTTTGCTAGTATGTGTAGCATAATAGCCTTTGGTGTATTAGGTTCAGGTTAATGTTACTTTAGTTGTCCCTGTGAGTAGATTTGTTTTGCAGTAAAAAGAAGAGGCATGCATCCAGACATAATTCAAATTACAACACACACTTTTGAAAGACAGAACACAATAAACCATGACAAAATGTCACATGACGTTACACTACATTAGTAACAACTGTACTTATTTTAAGCCAAGCCGTCATGCGTACTATTGTTGCCAAAGCTTTGGTAGTCAACGTAAAAATTAAGATTTTTTTTCAGGTTACATTCGATGTTTATTTTGAAAAAGACAGAATGAATTTATTTAGCATAAACAAACGTGCAAACGCTAATGTATTTTGAAAGGACACAATGCATGTTACAAGGGTAAATTGACATATTTCCAAAACTGATGCAGGAGGGTATTAAGTGTGTCATACACTGGTATTTGACATGTTGAGATAAGAATGTGTTGCAAATTAAACAAACAAGACGATATATATTCATAATAACGAGCTTTAGGGCTGTTGATATTATTTTTGCCTCTGTGCCTCTAGAGGTATAAAGTCAGGGAGTAATGTGCCTCAGTAATGTCTGTTATGCAGCATGAAACACTAGCTTAGATTAGCTCCATAAACTACTGGTCATACATGCCGTGCCAGCAAAACCGCTGAGTGTATTAAACTGAACTAAGGCGTGTTTTACTGCATATGAAGTCAGTGTTTCATTTGTTAATGAAATAACCCTTCCCTTGAAATTTACATAGCCACACATTAACGCACAAATATGTTATCTATCTTCTGATTTCACTCTCCCAAAAACGCAAACCAGCATTTTCCCCCGAAAAGTGAACTATATTTCTTTGAGTAAGGAGCTTCAGTAACTCTCCCCTGCATGGATACAAGTTAAGAAACCATTCCTCTGGGAATTCTGGGAAAAGGGAGAAGCTGTTTATTTCTGAATGTAGCAACAGATAGGGCTGTTTCTCATGACACACAGCAAGGTCAGTGCATGGGTCGGTTTCTCAGGCTGTCTTTTACACACACACACACACACACACACACACACACACACACACACAGTCATCCCATATGTAAGGGGTAAATGGTGTGAGCACTTTGAAGCTGAGAGAGGAGGAAGACTGCAGTTTAAGTTGGAGATTCTTTGTGTGTGTGTGTGTGTGTGTGTGTGTGTGTGTGTGTGTGTGTGTGTGTGTGTGTGTTCAGAAAGTTGGCCACTCATTAGTAGAGAGCTCTTGGAGGAAGTGGTGGTTACCGATGACTCAGCCAAGCCATGCATTTCATTCTTTCTCTCTCCAGTCTCTCTCTGCGCTCTCCTCTCTCTGTCATCTGCTTTACTTTCTACATTCTATTCATTCCTCTCTTCTATTCTGGCTCTTTATTATTTTGTTCAGTCTTTTCATTCTCTAAATCTCTGCCCCCTTCTTTTCTCTCTTCTCCTGATTCATCCTTGACCTTTGGAGGTATCTCAGTGTGAGTGTGTGTGTGTTGTTGTGTGAATAGGACACTCAGAAATGTGTGTGGGAAGATAACTGGCTTCCTTCAGAGTGATTAAAACATTCCTTCTCTCTTCTTTTTTCCTCTCTGCTCTCTCTTTCTCTGCCCTCCTCAGTTTGCAGTGAAGACTTTCTGATGAAGAGGAGGATGAAGACTGACAAACTGGTGAGTGAAAGCAAGCTGGACATCAGTTTTTTTTCAGTGTTGGTTGATATTTATCAATCTCAGAAGGAATGCAGTTGTATGACGGCCTTTTCTCTCAGATTTTAATGTGTAGGCTAGTAGCTTTGCCTTTCCTGATCAGAATTTCTGCTTCAAAAACAAGCCAAAATAAAATAATCATTTTTTTTAAGTTGCTTGTTTGTAAGAGCTGAAGAGCAGGAAGGATTTGAGGGCTAGATGGAAAATATTACAGACGTTTTACGAAATTAGGTGTATTTGACTTGTTTGTGTGGCGTTGAATGGCTATTTGAGGTTACTTTGAGCTTATTTTATTTCCCTTAATACTCCAAAAGGCAGTATATGAATCCTCACTTTTATAAATCCATCATGGTGAGGGATTTTCCTTGATCAATAAATAGCGCAGCTTGCAAAAGAGTTTCCTCCGTCTGCAGCGATGGGTTAAAAATAGAAATATAACTCAAAATCAGACTGGATAATCACAGAGATGGCCAATAGCACCATGCAGACAAATGTGTTTGGTTTGTTCGGAAGTTGGTCAGGTTGCGGCAAATATCTGCTATATTTGGCACTTGGCACATAAGCTGCATCTCCAAACTTAGTCATGCAATCATGGTGTGACGCACTGACCGCACCTTTGAAGGGCTGAAGTGAAAGTGGCGATGTTGTGTATCCTGGCGATATTACAGCAGCTGGCTTCAGATGGAGCAAGGCGATCAAAAGGCTTCAGCTCAGGAGCATAATCACCTTCATCAATCTGTGTATAGAAATGAGTCTGTTAGTGACGTTAGTGGGAGTTTCACAATCTGCACTGACGCACAGTATACAAAATATGTGAGTAGTATGTTACAGTATATCAGTGTACATATAAGAAATTATCAAAAACACATGCTACAGTCCAGATTCTCATTTTGAACCAGAAGAAAGGTTACGTTGAGGCTATAACTGATGAGTGTATTCCTGCACAGACTGTTTGTTTGTGTAGTTTAGTTAGAATGTGTTGCACATGCGCACATAGACATATTTACCAGACATGACAGCTGGGCCACTGTTGTTTTCAGCTTCTGAGTCTGTGTGTCACCATTACAAAATGTTTTCTTGGTGACACTTTTTGTAGCAGGAAATACCACAGAGGCAGTTTTGAGTAGTTTGCCAGGTGTGTTTACTGTATGTCTGTCAGTCTGTAGACAGATTTTGTCAACACAATAGCTTTACAACCGTGCAAGATGCATACACGAAACTTTACAGATGTGTTGTTGAGACCACACTGAAGGCCGTGTTTGAAGATTGGTGTGGTCAGAGTAAGGGCGCCGGAAGTACGGGGGTAGGAAGTAGGGAAGGAGCCACTGGCCCACATTAGGGATGTCACAATATATTATTACTGACCATAGACTGTATTTAAAGATATCCGACGCATCCCCACTGGTCTCCACTATGCCTAAATGAAGCTAAAATATCTTGAATACAGCTGCTGCCATCTTGTGCTGGTGATGTGATTTTGGTGATTTTGAGCCAGATTCTCTAGCAATCTCTGCAGTGAGGGCTTTCCCGCCAAAACACCCATTTGAACAATCACCAGCAGCCCTATTGAACGTGAGTGCACAGATTGGCACACACAACTGTCGATTATGGCGGAAAAATCTGCTTTTTGTAGACTCGAGTAACTCCTTAAAACTAAACTCATCATACAAACGATCACTTGAACAAACATCAGGGTGATGAGAACTACCTTCAGTAACAAAAAACATCTTTGGGAAAAATGTATTTGGCGTGTACTTTGAGTTTTTAGTTTGGCCTATGTCCCATTCACTAATACGGAGGGGCGGGCTTTATGAACTATACTGCAGCCGGACACCAGGGGGCGATGGAGATCAAACAACTTCACTTTAGGGGGAACCGTCATGTTGTCCAACTTGATATAAAGTCTATGCTTCTGACGATCCCCATGATTTTAACGATGAAATATTTATATATGAATTGTAAACATGATTTCTCATTCTGTTTCTATCTGTTCTCGCTTTATCTACCTCTCCAATTGCCACCTTGTGGCCTTTTTATTATCCATTTAGTGTAATGGATAGTGTCTGATATTTCACCAGCTGGCCCACGTTCATTTCAAGTTGTAGATAAGTGTAGTAGCAGGAGTGATCGAATCACAAGATAGATAGATAGATAGATAGATAGATAGATAGATAGATAGATACTTCATTTATCCCAACAGGGAAATTATTGTATTTGGCAGCTCATATACAAACCACATAAAAACAGACACAGTCGCATTAACGAAAGACAACTACTCTTTTTTATTTTTGAACATAATCGTGTAACTATTTCAGCTCCACCTTGCATTAAGAGAATATTTTGAACCCTCTGGCAGCCACTTTGGTGTGCAGTAGCTGCAAATGTCTGCTCATACTGAGCACGATTAGGATCTGTGCGGCTGATTGGATAGTGATAATTTCACTGATGCAACTTTGTGTTTGTATGCTGGAACTGTCATGAAAGCATCTTTAGAGAACTGTTTGCCCTCCTCTTAGATGGTTCCCCTTTGTGCACTAGGCTCAGGAGGACATTAAAGAGTGTTTGTGATGCCCAGAAGAATTAAGTCATTGTTTTATAGCCTTTTAATCTCAATCACTGTGTATGGGGAAATGATTGGGTTTCAGTAGGGGTCTTGTGACTTGTAATTCTGACTGTGGTTATAAAAAAAAAGCCTCACAGCCCTGTGTTTGTTTCTGCAGCTTAATCGCTGTACACTATCTATAAATAGCTAGCTTTAGTGCTGCGTATTACATCATAACACTGATCTGTCAATTTAGCAAACTGACTACTTGGCAAGCTAAATATTAATATTATTATATTACTAAACATGAGTTCAGATAAAACACAAAACAAATTATTTCGCCTTAGTTATTTGTGCAAACTCAACTGCTGGATTAATTGTGTTCAACTCAGCCTCTGACTTTTCTCAGAACTCACCAGGAACTCTTTTTCATCTTATTATCTTCCTCCAGTATCTCTCCTCTTTTGTGTTGTCTGTCAGCATATATGAAGCAAACTAGAGTGGAATCTATTGAGGAAGCAGGCTGAGTTAGCCCCTGCTTTACTAACCATTTACAAAAGTTTGCAGTGTCTTAGCAATATTGTTTTAAAATAGATGTCTGATTCAGATTCTTTCGTACTGAGGATACTTATTTTAATGTTATGCACAATATTCACTTCTTAGCCCTCATAAGTGCATCAATATTAGGTGTAGAGAGTCATTCTGTGGACCAGGTTGGACCCTTTTGCAGACCAGGTCTGGCACACAGGCTGCATGTTTGACACCGCTGTGAATCATTTGACCAAAAGTCTCGGAAGGCCCTGAATAGAGGTTGTAACCAAAAATGGACACAAATTTCAGTGCAGATAGTTAATGTACATGCAAGTCTACACGTAGCCCTCTATAGAAGCATTCCAGACACGTCTGATCAGCGCTCCTGTGTGCTGATAGATGTTGAGGCGGAGACCATGTGCAGCTCGTGTCCAGAATCTCAGGGACGTGCAAATAGACACATTTTGTGTCCCTCTTATTATTGTAGCTACGTGGATGTAGAAGTATAATTTAGGCTCCCAGCAGCGGAAAAAGTAACAAATGTAAACACATAAAATGAAAAAATACCTAGATCAAGATACTCAATCGGCAGCGGTGTATATATATATATTCCCTTTCTTAATCAATCCCTTCGCTTTGATAAAAAACTGAAAAAAATGACATGACAAAAAAAGAGAACTTAATGTCTCAGTGGTAATTATGGCCTGAACCTGTTTTTATTTTTAAATTTGAAACGCTTTTCTCATTTGCCTTGTTTGCTGTCAGATACCTCACTCATGAAACTGCGGCCTGAAGATTTGGTCCCTTGAGTTGGTCAGCAGACACACACATGGAATATCTGTTTCACTCTCTTTTTTCACTCTGCTTTTTTTTAACCCCTTTGATTCTTCGCGCTCTTGACAATGAGCTATACGTGGTATCAGTTTCCAGAGATTGTCAGAAGAAGGTTCATACACACACACACACAAAACACACTCAAACCCACCTATGCCAGCCTTGTTCCGTCAAGGCTCCCCCCGTTTACGGTAAATGTGTGTTTTTGTCATCTGTGGGCCTGGATGAAGTGATGCAGTTAGTTTTGGTATCAAGTCCGTGGCTGTGCATCTTCACCACTGAGAGAGACCGAGAGCAGTGCAGTGTGGGTAGGCGTGGGAGGGCTGAGACAGAGATGACTAAGCGCTCTGTTGCTGGGTAGAGAAGCACCAAACACTCCCACTCCCATAAATAAAAAAAAACACAGTATCAGATGTAGGTGTCAATCAGGCCCAAACCTTGGATAAACACCAAGTTAAACTGTTACTGTTTACGTGACACATTTCCCAGCAACCGTGTCCCTTCTGCGCGAGTTATCTCTGTGTGTATTATGGATTAATCAATACCAAAACCAGACGAGAAAAAAAGAAGTGATGTCAAAGGAATTCACTAAACATTGTTCAATTGACTTAAATAAATAGTTCGCTGTTAGCATTGTAAGCTAGCAAGCAAGACAATTGCTGTCGTGGATAAAGGTCGACAGATTATCGGCCTGGCCAATTATCGGGGTCGATGTTTGGCATTTTGCGCATTATTTATATGTGTTTTATATGATCCCCGATAAAATTAATTATTTAAAAAGTGCAAAGAAAGTGTCAGTATCGGAGGAACGTTTACTTAAACCTCTGTTAAACCTCAGGGAGCTATTTTTATTTATTCATTTTTTATTTAAATTGTCTCTTGACTTTATAAAAAAAAGTTGCTGGGAACTTGCTGTATATGTGTCGAAAGTTTCAGTTTTTATTAAACAATTGCTTAAGGAATTTAAATTAAGTTTTAAGTTGAAGTTTGTTATATTCCAAATTCTAAATATTGAAAGAAAGATTTTCATTTTTATTGTAAATGCATATTGGTTCCAAATATTGGTTATCGGTCCCATTAACTACTAATAATTATTATTGGTTTTGGCCCTGAAAGACCAAAATTGGTCGACCCCAGTCTTGGATGAAGTGCGCAGTTCTCCCAAAAATCAAAAAATACCTATTTTTCCTTCTACCACAGCAATGCACTGAAGAAAGCGTGCATCTACTGCTAGCTCACCGAGCATCACTGAGCTAACATTGCAGCTCAGCCAGGGGACGCCGTTAATGTTAATATCTTGCTGTCATGAGCACAAGCTTCTCGTCTGTGAGTACATGCACACTTCCTTCTGTGTGGGGATACGGTTGGCGGGTGTGGTTCGGTAGAAAAAAAATAGATCCTACATGAAACTGCTCACAGCAAGGTCTGTGGATTATCTTGAGTTACCAAGTCATGATTTCTGAAAAGAGACATTGCTGTTGAGTTTTTTAGATGTATTTTTTGGTGCTTTGAGCACCACAAGTGCCATCTAGTTCCATTATATTGGACATAAGGCAGACATCTCTACCGCCAATATCTTCAACACTTGGCAACTCACACCAAAACAACATATACTGATAAATAGCACTACAGGTAAGAGGAAAAATATTTAATTTTGATTTTGGGGTAAATTGTCCCTTGAAGAAGAATGAGACCAGCAAATGTTTGGCTTTTTATCTTAAACAAATGACTTAAACATTCAAAATATTTGTTAATTTCGATCAGCTAATCAATTACTCTGCCAGCTCTAACCTAATGAAAAACAGTATCATCAGTCTCTCCTGGCCCAAATCTTTTCATGTCCGTTGGTCACCATGAAACATACATGCAGACATTAATCACGCTGTAATTACTCTTTTCTTTTGGCTACCACATTGCGGATAAATCCCACGAGTTATCACAGAAGTCCTCTGACATGACTGTGAATGTCCCTGTTAAAAAATAAAAATAAAACAAGGAGGAAGCTGGGCTCACTATCAGCAACAAGTAACGAATTGCAGCACACCTGTAACTGTCTGTGGGCTTTTATTAAGCTGTCCATTTAGTCAAACAATTCTTATTTTTCCCCACTGAGCACGATTTAGCTGCTTTTCAAACAGAACTGTTATAAATTAATGGTAAATATTAAAAGTCAGACAGATCAGGAGAATCAAATGAAAGATCTACCTTCTAGATTTGATTTTAAACCCTCATGTGAAGAAAGTGACTCAAATTCAGACTCACTCACCCACTTTACTGGATGTGACCTTTTACAAACTTAAGGACCTCGAGGTGGATCCAACAAGAAGCGTGGAGATTTTTTTTCAGCTGGGGTTGAGAGGAATCTATTTATATGGTTGAAGATTTGGGTTTAGCAGAGAAGAGCTCCTACAGAAGAAGTGAGAACTTGCTATGTGTCATCCGGAGGATTAAAGCAGAAACGAGAGATTAGAAAATGACTTTGCACCGCAGCTCCCTCGAGATGCACAGCAGCTCTGTTCTTTCAGTCCGAGAATAGACTGTATTTTACATTTTTGTGATAATAATCCACCTGGAATATCTTTAAAAAAATGAATGCTTATTCAAATCTCAGTATCTATAAAAAAATCTTCTCTGAATGTAGAGTCTTTTAGGTCAACTTCCCTTGCACTAACTTACACCTCTTTTTATAGATTTAACATCTGGCTAATCAGTGTCACAAAAAGGGAAAGTCCAAATGTCTCCATGTCTCTGCTCCACTGTATGTGCAGCTAAAACTATAGTGTTAAAAGGTGTGATCACCTCTGAAAAGGCCCAAAGCTGCAGTGCAAACAGTGTGAAATCATTACTGCTGCAATCCTCTGGATGACACACACCTTAACTTAAAAAGCAAAACTTTTGCACGTCTTTAAGTCGATGGCGTGTGGAACTCCTGCACACTGCAACTACGTACTGCATATTTTTAAAAAGACGGTCTCTGCACCAAAATACACAAGTCCCGTCAAATTGCTCATAATTGCAAATGCAGACCCAGAGTTATTTGTTCAACTCATCTTCACTAGAAATAAGCCAGTCTGAATGTATTTTTTACCCTGCGAGCGCTTGCCAGTAAACGCTGAACATGAGAACAAGACAAAAACAAGCTGCAATAAAATGAAGAAGAAAACAACAATAGAGAGAAGGAGCAAAAAGGGGCCAGAAATTCTTTTGCATGTGTGCATGGGTGTGTGTAAGCTCAGTACTGCTTTGAATCAAACTGGTTTTGGTTTTTCTGATCATGAAACTGTGAGATTGTCCTTAAAATGCCTTCTCACTGTATAAATTCATGAGTCAGTGATGATAGTTTCTTAACTAGGGGGTTGAAGCCTTACATGTACATAAGCTAGCGGGAAATTTATTTATTTTTTTTTCTAAATCTATATCCAATTTAAATATTGGATATATATATGTGTGTATACATATATATATATATATATATATACAATATATATATATACACACACACACACACACACACATATACACACACACACACACACACACATATATATATATATATATATATATATATATATATATATATATATATATATATATATATATATATATATATATATATATTACATACATAAAATGATTTGTCAGAATTAGATATGAGCTCCTTTTACGGTCTTAAAAAAGGAAAAAATAAAATTGTAATGTGCCAGAAATAGTCTCGTTTGTCTGTGTGTGCAGTATTGCTTATACGTCTTTGTGTGTCTTTCAGGTTTCAGTAAAGAGCTGTTGATTCATATCCCTAAATGATCAACTTTTCATAATGCTCAGGTTATGAGTGTGAGTGTGTGTGTTCTCATGAGTCAGATGTGAGGTTCGAGATCAATAAATGTCAAAGCTGAATATCCTGTCAAGCTGAAAACAGTAGTAGGTCACTACCCGTGTGTAGGCGTGTGTGGGTGTGTGTGTTCACCTTTACTCATCACGAATTACGGTCCGAGATACAGTAAATGACTAAGAACGCCACAAACATCACTCTGCACTTTACTCAGGGGTTGTAAGAGAAGTCACAAATGACAAGGACGTTTTCAGAAGCTCATATTCTACGGTTAGGCATCTCATTCACTGGCTAAAAAAATGACTAATGTCGTCAGAGATTTAATCGATTCTGCTTTGTAAAATATGGAGGTTAGAGAGTTTGACTGGCATTTTGAATACTAAGAGCATGACTGCATTTAGCTGAAACCTGTGTAGTAACTTTAAACAAAATGCCATCTCTGAGAGTACTGTCAGCCTCTAGTGGCCTCTGTGATGCACTTTTACAGTAAAAGTCATGTTTGTTTCATTCAGGGTTTTGAAGTTGTTACAAGCAAGAGACTTTTATGTCTGCTTTTCATTTAGATCAACTTATTTGATAAGAATAAAAAAACAAGAGCAAGTGCAAGAACAGCTGGATGATTACATAACTTAACCCTTTGAAACCAGAGCAAATTGGCTTGATTTCTTTCAAAAGCATGAGAAGAAATGAAAGAAGAATTACACAAAAATTAGTAAGAAATTAGTAAAAAAGTCTATGACTATCACCTGAAAATTACTTAGCAAATAAATAAAACAAGTAAAAGAAAATAGGGGAAAAAAATAAAGAGCAAGGAAATACTCTGGAAAAAAAGTGCTGAAAAATAATAATTATCTGACCTAATTTTAAATATGTAACTATGATCATTATAAATGTAGGTTTTTCTCTGTTTTTTTCCTTTTTCTGTAGACATTTCTTCCTAGCTTTTTAAAAATAATTTTCCAGATCTACTATTTTTTTGTTATTTGTTGGATATTTTGTATAAAGCTCACTGCCTCTTTCCCATGTTTAAAAAAAAAACAAATGGTGCCAATTTGCACAGGCTCCAAAGGGTTAAATAGTGACGAAAATCATCTGAAGACAGAACAAGAAAAGTGATATTGCTCCAGGTTTAAGATACAAAATGGTTTATTCTGCCCCTTTTCTAGGATTCATGTCTAAAGGCATCTGGAGCTAAGTGTGTGACCTCTTATGCTGCTGGAACAACGTACACTGTCCCGTTATTAGTAAGAGCAATCAGTGTTTCAAAAAAAGAAAAAACAGAAAGGAAAGGGAAAGAAAACAAACAGTTAAAAAAAAAAAAAAGATTTGAGAGAGATGTGGATCAAGAGAAGAGGGGCCCATAGAAGATGCTTATGCAATGGGTCCAGAATTAGTAGCTACGCCCCTGTCAATAAGTCAGTCTGCCAAGCCCTATATACACATGTGGTTTTCTTCTTTTTAACGGGGCCTTGCAGAGTGTTAAAATTGTGTTTCTTTTAATTGAAGACAGTACAGTTGTGCTAAATGTCCTAAGTTGGCTGTGTGATCAGCAGTCGTGGTGATGATTGAGTAGTAGAAAGACGATAACGAAATACAACCTGTTATCTTGCAGTAACGTATTAGTGCAGTTTATTACCGTCACTAAATATTAAGTCAAACAGTTTATAAACTGGTGTTGATGTGTCATGAAAGGTATTGTATGTTGTCGGAACAAAACACGTATGGGTAGTGAGTCTGACTTTCATTTGGTTGTTTCTCGTAAATCTTCCAGTAAATCTCGTGTGGTACCAAAACTGCAGAAATACTAACTTTACAGCCTCCAACCTTTCACCATCCTCTGCCTCTCTGTTCTAACCACACAGTTTCAGCTTCATGTCAGTGTTATCTGCTCTGATTGTGACTGTTATCGGCTCTTTCCATTCTTCATCTCGATCTTTAGAGCCAACAGCGATGAGAGGAGAGGGTGTGCAGAGAAAACAGCAGGGCTTATGGGAAAACACATCAAGTCTTTATTGTGGGAGTCATTAGTGGGAGCACCAGGTGGAGAATAGCAATCATCACCGTCAAATCGTTTGCTCATGAAAATTTTACACTGAGAGATCAGCATTGACAAGATTATACTGATGTTTCAAAGTGCAAGGTGTAGCAGGTTTTTCTGAGTTTAGCCCGTTCTGCTAGTCGAGGATGTTTGACCCTCATGCCCGAAGAGGTTTCTTTCTACATTAAACCAGTTCAATTTAACAATGCGTCTTTCCCTCTGCTTTTCTGCTTTTTATCGACATTAAGTCAGCATTTTTACTCACCCAAAAACTCTTTGGTGAAAAGGCTAACAAGTCATAGACAGCTGAAACATACGTGGCTCTATAACTAGGCTGAGGTCACAAACCAGAAAGGTTGAGAAGCACTGGTTTAATCTTTATAAATGGTATTTTTAAGCGCAATATCTTTTTTTTTTCTTAAATCCCGATTAAGTAGCAAGTAAATACAGCTGACAGATAAATGTCGTGCAGTAAAAAGTACCATAATTCCTTACAAAGTAGCAGAAAATGGAAATACTCTAGTATAGTACCTTAAAATTGTATTTAGGTATAGAACTTGAGTAAATGTACTTGCAGCGGTGGTCAGTTGTCACACACAGCAGTGCCTCCATGAGCTGGAGGGGACCCAGAAAAACAGTGTCAGCAGCATGACTTAAAGGGAGATAACACAATAAATAATAATCACTATATTTCTTCGTAGACAGAGGAAAGTTACGTGTTTCACGACGCAAAAATCAGCGGAGTTAACCTGTTACGGACAGATATCTGGAAATAGTGTTGACACCTGTTAAAGCACTGGACAAACAACTTCTTTTTTAAATGACACTCACAGATTTGGTGTGGTGCTGAAAAATTCCCAAATGCCTTCTAAGCTCTTTGGTGATGTTTTGAAACTCAGCTAATGGATTTCCAAACATTAGCGCAGCATTTCTATGGATTTGGGGGGTTCTTCAGATCAGGAAGTGAATACTCAGTCACAGAATCGTGCTTGTTTACCACTTCAGTGTAGCTCCTTTAAAGTCATTAAATACTAATTGATACTTACAAAAGAAAAATCCTAGTGTATAAATGATTAACAGCTAAAAGAATCCAAGGTACCAAAAGTCAAAGCTGTGCTCACTGTGCAGTTCTTTGTGTTTTTACTCTTGCTAAGGATGCATTAAAATGTGTGGTGAGTCTATATACTGTTTAAACTCAAACAGGGAATCGTGTTTAATGAGCGTCTCAGTGACGTCAGGCTCAGGTTCAGGTTCAGGTTCAGCTTCCTTCATTTGTATAGATAAATTTGGTTTGCAGTGCAGGGTGAAAGGCATCCATTTGACACAGTTTTCAGACACCACATACAACATACAAGATAAAACATGAAAAGATAAAACCATTAAGGTGCCCCAGTGATAAATCAAAATGTTTTGTACGTCATAAATGCCAATAAAACCATAAACTGTAAACTTGTACCTTCCAGGAACCATTTGGAGTGTTTTGTGTTTCCACTTCATCACAATAAGTCATCATTTTTGGAGTGTTTACCTGGTGGGAGCAGATCTCATTGTATGGGCGTTTAAGAAACTGAAACCAGGCAAGGTAACTGAATATGATGTCACCATAGTCTGTAAATGTCACAGCGCGCGTGTGTGTGCGTGAAGTGAGAAAACAAAACAAGTGTAGTTCAGTCATTCGTCCACTAGAGGGAGACTCTATCCCACAGATAATAAACAGCCTGTTCACTCCAGCAGTGTTTTTCTCTGCTACAGTTTTATATCTACTCTGCGTCTAAAACACCTTTTTGCTCGACTTAAAACTTTATTTTCGAAGCTTTTCTCCTAACTTTCGATCTAACACCGACATGAACTGCAACCAGCTACACTTTAACAACACTTTTTATGAAACATCAGAGATACAGGATATGTATTGTCTTTTGAGTCCAACAGTGTGCACGAAAATAAACCTTTTCATTCAAATAATTACTATAATATACCAATTATATGATGACTTGATGATGACTTGATGGCTTGCAGCGTAGACGTTTTTTTTTTTTACTGCTTTATTGTGTGTGTATTATCTCTGTTGATCTCTTATTAATAATATTCCTCCACACGGATTCATGCTGCTGTTTTGGTTTCGACATTTTAGTTTGCACTTATTTTTATCGTGGTTATGGTATTTATGAAGTCACATAATATACATTTTTGCCGTACCAAAACATGAGGTTTTTTGTGCAATCGTTCGCAGCAGACCTCCAGTTGTGTCCTACATCGTGCAGTCCGTAGTTTCATGCGTCATTTTATCATTTGTCACTTTTCCCGACAGGATTTCAAGACAAACACAGGTCACATTGGATTTTTACCCAAACGAAAAAAATGCGTATACGTTTTTCCACATTGGTTTACTAATAAGTATTTGCACAACATATTACATACCTGTTTTTCAAAGAAATATATCCCCATTAATTACTGAAAAATGACAAGTCTTTTTGTGTATGATAACTGTCAGATATACAGTGTAGCGTTGATGGAGTGCGGTGGACATACTTTATCAAATTAAGATATTTGCCCCAAACATGTTTGCGCCGCGATAAGGTAATAAGAAATATACTGTATGAACATTGCCTTGCCCTAGATCTCGCTGTAAGTGCGTAATCACTCCGGACATTTCCATAAAAATCAGAAGGAAAAATAAAATACTTCTTCGAATTCAATAGCAGCATAGAGAGTCTTTATTTCATTTCGGCTGCTGCTTAAAATTTGATAAAAGATTGGCCACAGCTGCGGAAAATAAAATCTATTAGGCTATCGGTCAGTGTGATGAGTTATTAGATTGCAAGTAATTTAATTTGCAAATCAGGGTCTGTTTTTTTCATTTCATGTAGCCTGTTTATGACTTTTCTATCGGCTTGGCTACAGATCGCATTTAGAGTCAGTTTATGTTGAGACGCGATGGCCTGCAAATCGTGTCCGCGGACCCGCTTTCACGCACGAAAAGAGCCGGTGCCAAAAAAATAAAGACAGGGAAACAAGAATGAACTGACAAGAAGTCCAAATGTGAAGTCCATTTTTTAACGTTTGCACGTCTTTTTTTTTAATTAGAAATCCCTCCGACGCTTAATGGGAGACGCTGCGGGGATTTTGCGGCGAGTTCTTTGCCTTTTAACGCATTCGTTTTGCGGTTTTGATCAATTTATTAACTGTATCATCACATTAAAACCGCGTTACGTTATTTTTCATTGTATATTCCCACATTAGTCTTTTATTAAACACGGAAAATGAAAAATTGACGACGGTAGAAGTTCGTTTTATTCACCTTTAGTGCAGGAGCTCCCGTAATTTATTGCTGCGTAAGACCAAATGAGCCTACGTCCTAATTAAAATTAACAATCATTATATCAAAATAAAATAAATGAAACCGTTTCAGTCCTTCGGGGAAAAAACAGGTTTGATCTGACTAAATTAACAAAATGTCGCGGCTTCCTTTGCATGACATGGAAATATCTGTCGATGTTGTTGACAGGTACAGTATGTTATCACTCTGTAAACATCAGAACAACAAGAACCCATAATCAAAATGTCACAGCTTAATAAACTTCCTGTGTGATGAGAAGGCACACATTTGACATTTTGGGGTTGTTTTTCCTTCCCTCACTTTCTCACACAAACACACACACACACACACACACAGAGAGAGAGAGAGAGAGAAGGAAATTCAGTCAAGTCACATTTGCAGGAATTAATAATGAAGGTATTTTAAAAGGATTAGAGTGTTCACCTTGTATATGTGTTGTAAACAGGATGGAACTATTAAATAAGGAATTGAAAAATTAGTTGAACTGTTCATAATTTTTTTAATGGAAAATTAATGATCAATAATCCACATTTTGTTTGATTGTGGAATTAGTCTAAACATTTACCGTGCTGTCTATTCCCTCTAATAATTACATTTTGTAGTACAGGACTGAAATAATTCCTAAGAGAGAATATGAGAGAAGATGTAAATGCCTGAATTTCAGCATCTGAGTCATGACAGAAAAAACATGACAATAAAATCCCAAACAGATTTAAGCATATTTAAACGAGCACTGAGCTGTGAAATCAACTTCAGCCTTTTGAATTTCATTTTCTTTGAACTTTGAATATATAAAGTTTCATATCTTAATTCTTGTGTGAGTGTGTTTGTGTGTTTCTGAGTCACCTGCGGTCGTGAGGAAGATAATATTCACCCCACTGCTGTCTCTCACTTTAAGTCAGCGTAAAAAATGGATATTAGAGATGTTAACGGTTGACTGGTAGCTCACTGCAGGCTGCACAGACATTTAACGTAGGCTGCATGTAGGTGGATTTTGTTTGCTGTTATTTTTTCACGTTGTAGTCGTGAGTCTCACTAATGAGCTAACAGATGCTTTAACTGAAAACCAGACAGAACAAATAAAGTGTGTGGTGGAAACTAAAGGACGGTGTTTTTATTATTTAGCCTTCCCTCATTAATATGATTTAGGCGAACAAAACAGTAGAAACACCTCTCAGTATAATACAACATAATTTAATACAGCACCACAAACTGCAGCCTCCAAAATGATCATACAATGAAATCAACACCTCTCAAAAACAGTTTATACAAATCAGAACATTATTAACTTAATGAAGTATTTATTGCACAGCTGTTATATTAGACTGCAGTAGTTTTGCACGGTGTACTTCTTAAACAGGCAACTGAGTGTAAAGCGACTGCAGCCACAGGACACACAAACATCAGGTCATGTATTTGGGGTGTTGGAGACGCCATTTTCTGAAGCAGCTGGATGTCATTACACTGAAAAAGTCTTTAGTATGTATTCAAGCATAGCAGGTGGTTGCTGATTTTTACTACAAGTCATGTGTAATATAAAGAGGTGGAAGAAAAAAGCAGCAATACTACATGCAATATAGAAATACTTTGTTACAAGTCATGTAATTAAAATCTTTCTGAAAAGTACAAAAGTATCAGCATTTAAGTACACTCAAAGTGTCAAAAGTAAAAGTATGTAACTCATGCAGAATTGCTCATGTGATTTCTGGATTATGATTTTTGATATATGTGTCAGGAATGTTGCAGCTGGTAAAGGTGGGGGATATTTGTATTACTTAATATACTGCTGTTTAGCTTAACCTATAAAAACATCATGATTTAATGTTTTGTATGAAAACAAAATCTGCAAAGTAACCAGCACCTAAAGTTGACAAATGTAGTGGACAAAAGAAGCACATTTTAAGTATCAGAGTATTAGTGTACAGTAGCATAAAATAGACACGTAGCCTAAACGTGCCTCAGAATTGTTCTTTAATACAGTACCTGAATAAATATGTAACACTGTTAAAAAATCCTTCACCCACAACATGTTTAAAGACACTTAAAAATACGTAGAAAGAAAAAAAATTGCTATGTTTTATTTAAAAAAAAGAGATAGAAAAAACCCTTTTATAATTACATGTACAAATCGAGACTATGAATATGGAAATATTTTTCTCACTTTTAAAAGGTCAACTGCTAGACATGAGATGAGGTTTCAAGTTTGCACATCACTTTTATGATGTTGCATATTGGACCCTGTTTGTCTTCCAAATTAATACATCAAAAGCATTTTATATGTTCAAGTCTTAAACTCGGATTTAAAGTGAGAAAATGTCTTCTGTCAGGAGACACATTTGAAAACTTTTAGCTCTAAACATGCACACACTCTGTATCAACCTGCATAGTGAAAGTAATAAAACAAAGCAAACGTAGCTTTTTAACAGAGGAAAACTTAAAACATAAAAACTGTAAATTTCAGTTATTTGTCTCAAAGCCGTTTGAATAATATCCGTCGCTGGCAGCGACTGGAATAACTTGTTCTGATGTGACTCAGGTCACTGTTTCTTTACCTCCAGGGCCGTGCTTCGTGCTCCCTTCGTACATTTATTTAAAATGATTTTCACTTTTTTTTATTTGCTTCCCAGTTTGAAATTCACCTGCATCTGAGTTCAGATAAACATCAAGTGAAACTGCACAATCAATCCGGTACTTTCGTTTAAACTGTAATCATCTGATCAGAGGGGAGAATTGACACCTGCTTCTACAAAACGTAATGTGGGCATCAAAGGAATGCCTGTTATATTGTTGTGGTTATGAGCTTCTCTGTTAATGATAATACGACAGTGTTTTTTTGTAGAAGTGACTGTTCAGTTTCAGACATGAGGGAGACGATTACGAAACGTGCAGCAATCTGACTTTAGATCTGCTCTGTTTAGGTTGTGTATCGTCTTACAGTGTTTAGACTACGAGCATTGCAACAGTGATATTTTTTTGTCTTTTTTGTAGCTCTTTAAAAGACTTTAAGGCTTCAGCTTCATGAGCTTAATTGTATCCGTATTAAATGAACAGTGTGGGACTCGTAGCCTTTCTGTACGTCTGGGGAAGAAAGCCGTCAGTTGATGCACGCTTCATTGCATGTGAATATAAACGCCCTCAAATTACAGCTGAAAGTCAGCACTTTAATGTTGTTTTCACGGGGTCATTTCAGATGTAACATGCTGCAGCACAGAGCCAAAACAAAACTGTCTAAATATACAGACTGAACTGTACATGCAGTGACGGCAGAATCACCTGCCTGCTGCTGTGGTTTTGTTTCAACATGCTCACTGTTGTTCCTTTTGTAGTTTTCAGTGTTTAGAAATTAAAACTTGTGCTGCTGTTTAATTATTCTGGAAAAAACCCCAAATAATTTCACTCTGCAGCCGCAGATATATATGTCATAGCACAGAATAACAAATCCAATCAACTTTTTAGGAATTAATGATTAATCAATAATCTGTTTAAATGCTGTTGGATAATGGACCTACAGGAGTGTATTTGTTGTGAAATCTGCTCTACTCTATTTTTTTTCCTGCAAAACTTGTTGTTAAAGGGCTCAGTATCTGAGTGAACAGAGCAATATGTACAGACAAAAATTCAAACAAACTCCTTTTGTGCACCTGGATATGAAATCAAGTTCAAAATAGAAAGTACCTTTTCTCCCTGCAGCAGCTGATGCAGAAAATTTTGAGTGCAGAATTACAAAACTACTCACCTGATTTAAACTTAGCAATGATTTTTACTTCCTCATGCATATGTTGAAACTACAGTCCACTATTTCCAGCCAGGTTGGGGCAGCACAGTGGCCTTAATACACCAATCATGCCAGACACCACATTAAAAATACATGTTGCACAGCCACACATTGTTTAAAATTACAGAACTTAATCTGAGGTTAAGTCCGTGTTTCCCTGAGAAAGCAAATACTGTCTATTAGTGTTGTGAAAAATGTCACTTTATCAATACATATTGATTTTGAATATTTCTCCCTGCATCAGTTGTTGTTTTTTATGGAGAATGATCAAGATTAGAAAAGAAAAGAGTTGTTTGATCCCCACAGAACATCACACCTCGTGTTATGTCAAATGTTTAATCCGACGCTCTGTTGTGTGTATAAACAGTTTTGATAACTTCCAGATTTCAGGGTAGAATAAAACTGACTGAATGTCTAAAAAAATGATATCAGAGACTAGAGAGCTTCAGTGTGGGGAGATAGCCTCCGTGTGAGGTGTCTACAGGGAGTTAGCCTCAGTGAGGTGCTGAGTCGGCACGATATAATCCGTCCCAAAGATGTGAGTTAAGAAATTGTTGTAGAAGTACCATGAAAGACACAGTCGTGTTGAACGTAGGCAGGTTAAGAGGTGCTGTCAACAACATGCTTCCAAAGGATACAGACATGTTGCTGTTGGCCTTTGGTTGAAACTTAGAAGAGGCAGGAAACTCTGAAGTATATAAGATGAGATCACATCTGATCCTGCTGCATCAGCTGCTGTTCGTCTGAATATTTTGTTATGAGAGTTTTTGAGAAAGAACTGACTTGAGCTCCACTTTTCTGGTCGAGGTTGTGACCAAATTGCCACAACTCAATGCACCTGTATCAGCTGTTTTCTCCCTCTCTCTCGTACGGTTAGTATTACTGCAGTTCTCAGCTACCAAACAAGAAAAGGAAAACTGCTATTGGCATTTCATAGCTTTGTTATATTTGTCTTATAATACAAATTTTGATTAGTATGTTCTGTCACATTTCCTCATTGTATCAAAAAAGGTATTGATTGATTGATTCAAGGTATTAGTTTGAAGTTAGAAATTCCAGTGTCATGACAACACTACTGTGTATTAGAGTAAATTATGAGGAAATGTGTATGAAATACGTAACATTTCCATGCCTTTGAAAGCATAAAAATGTGACATCTTTGGATTTTAGTATTCCAGTTTATTCATATTATAGAGGCTGACTATCCTTCAGTGTGGAGATTAAATTCTCCAAATTGAAACCTCCTTCAGGGGCCATTTATTGGGGGGAATCTAGAATAAAAAGTGAACCCACTTTTGTTATATTCAGTAAAAATGACCACTTGTTCCAAACATCTGATCTCCTGTCTGGATTTTCTCTCACTCTCAGTCAGGCCTTTAATTTTACAGATTCACCAGCACATGCCGAGTAATCATTACATATTGTCTATAGGCAAAGCTAATTTATTTATATGGCACACTTCTACCCAAAGGCAACCCAAAGTGCTTTACGAATGAATCAAGTCACAGTTCATTGTAGCCTAATCACAAAGCATGCCTCAGAGGGCTGAACAAACAGTCATTTCAATTCAATTTCAATTCCATTTTGATCTTTAAAGTCCAAAATCACAAATCATGATTGGCCTCAGAGGGCTTTAAAACATATGACCCCCCTCTGTCCTTGGACCCTCGCAGCAGACTTGGTAAAACTCCCCCCTAAAAAAACTTTTATGGGGGATAAAATGTATCATCTTTTATTTTTATGACTTGGGGGGCTTAGGAAGTGCATAAGAAATGTAACATGACTCTGTGTTACATTATGAGAAGTTTAAATCATCATGAGTATTGAGTGCAGTGATACAACTATCACACAACTGCAACCATAGCTGTGTTCATGATTATATGTGATCAAAGGCATAACAGTGATTTTTTTTCATAAGACTAAACAAACTTTAACAGCTACATATTATGTGCGTTTTTCTCCTGCAGACGTTAAAATAATCCTTGCTTGTGCGCATGCTGACACATTGCAGGTTATGTAAGACCTCCATGCGACATGATGTTGAATCAATAACCGTATAAAACCATGACTCAGTGTCCCAGTATTTACATCTGTCAGAGATGTAGTTGTCCGACAATAACTTGGTAATTTATTATAGCAGAATGGTAGAGGATGTGTTCACCAGTGAACGTCTCACTCAAATTTAAAACCCAATTTAATTAAATAGAAGCACCAATCACATCATAGAAGGAGGTTTCAGTGTTTTTAAACGTGGAAAAGTCAGTGTGTAGACTGGCGATTGTTGTGGAGCTTCATAAGGAAATCAGGCAAGGATCTGGCCGTGAAGCATGCCGGCTATGGAAATGAGAGATTATTATCATTAAGTCATCCCACTCGCAGCACACACACACACACACCCACACCTGCTCACGCCCTCATACTGTCGCACGCAGGTAAACACTCAGACACCCACATACTCACATCGTCTCTGGCACACACACACACATCCAGCCCTCCATCCATCAGCACGCTATTACGATCTTGTAAAATCACATTTGCCAAGAGTGTGTTTTTCTAAAGGCCTCTGGCACGCTGGGATCTGCAAGGGTGACCTTGACAGATAACATAAATCTGCTGCGTGGGCTACATTTTATTTTTTTGCAACCGGCTGTGATTTTAGTCTTTTTTTTTTTTTAGCACTTTGCGTTCGTGATAACATCACTGTCCCTCTGTAATGTTACAAAGTCTAAAGATATGTGTGTAAGGAAAGATAGCTTTATTTTTGGAACACATTTCATACACTTTTCAAAGTGCTTTACATGATGCATTCAAAACATTAAAAAGGAAATAAGGCATTAAACATTAAAATGCAAATTAAAATATTAGAATGGATTTAAAGAGATCATTTGTATGCAGTAATATTAAATAAATATTATTGCACCAAATTCTACTACGGTCGACTATTACTCATTTTTCAACTACTACTGGTGTAGTATTCCTACTATCATGACTATTATTACTAATAATATATTTGAAGATGACTATAACTACTAATGTAGCTGCTAATACTACACTATTACTGGGGGTGTGAATTAGCAGAGGGCCCATGATGTGATATCATCACCATACTTAAATCACAATACAATTTTCTTGTGATTTTAAACATTTTGCAATATGCTAAGTTCGGCAAGAATGTACATTGTGTTTTATTACCTTTTGCAACTGCAAATTATGTCGCCAAAGGAAAACTTTGTCAACATCTGTTTTATCTAATATGATTACATTTTCAGTCTGTTTATCTCACTTCAATCTTTTGACTGCGGCATAATGTGGACTGAAAAAGCAATGTATTATTCCAGTAAGCTACCAAAAGTTACATTTTTATTTGCAGTCTTAATAATTAATATAATAAAAACTGTTACAAAACATGATGATGTTTTGCAAACACGTGAAAGATGCTGCGTTCACGTGGAATCAGGGAGACTTTAGACGGCAAATTGGAAATCAGGCCGGCAGAGAATACTGGTAACGTTAACGGTAGAAGGCTGTGCTGCTCAAAGTTAAAATGTTTTACCTTTTTCAGTCCAGGTGAAAAAACATTTGCGATCTGGACGATTACTGGACATTTCTTGAAAAATTATGTCAAATAATTAACACAGAATTATTTAATTCCATTCTTTGTAAACAACACAACATCAGCATCACAGCATATAATTATGCGTTTTGTTTTACGTTCCTGCCATCATGTTGACACCCTCCCAGCAGCTGCTGGTCAGAGATGCTGCACCAGTTTGACCAGATGGTCAAGTCTTGACCACAATTACTGGTTTAGGTGGTCACTACTAGTGCCAACTAATTCAGCATTTTGAACAAATGTTCGTCATGTGTGGTCAACCAGCATTCTAGCATCATTCAGCTCCTGACCAGCTGAATCCAGCTGCAACAAATCCCTTTTTGTTTTTCAGGACTGAGGTCATGTCCTCTGTCTATTTTCTGTGTCTTTAGTGTTTTTATATCCAATGGATTTTTTTTTGACTACTTTGATGCCACATCATTTATTTTTTTTGTTTTTTTTTTGTGGCACGGACTTTAACAATATTTGAACCTTCATATTGGAAAATAAAACTGTTAAGCTTCATATTAGGGGCCTTTAATATCCTAATCCTTTGCAAAAGTCCTGGACACAATTATGTCATTGGGTAACAATACAGAGAGAATGGAGACAAAGGTCTGCCAGTAATTTGAGGAAGAGTTTAGTTGTTCATATTTAGAGGAATTTCCTCAAAAATTTCCTCAGAGTTGGTTTCAACATATTTTTACTCCGATAACTCTTTAGGCTGTGTTTTTTTTTTTTTTTTTGTTTTGGTTTTTTTTGCAGAGAAATGAATGTTTTAAAGAGGATTTCAGCTACACACAGTAATTAGGGCAGCTGAGTAATATTTTTTTGCCAGGTACTACTAAATTGAGTAAAATATTAACTACCTGGCTCATCTCTTCTGTTAGAAATGTCACTTTCCTCTCTGCAGTTTTATGCATTTCCTGATGTTCCACACATTGTCAGCCTGGCATTTAGAGCAGATGAGCATGACCTTTTGAACGTTAAGAGAAAAGCTAATTTGAATCTTGCACACAGCTGTAAATAGCAGGTTCATCAGCCTGTTAATGCAAGAGTCTACAAATATGCAGCTTTGCAAGAGAAAACTACAGGAGTGAAAGAGAAAAAGGGACAGATTGAGTGTATAATGATTTGAACTCTGTGCAGAGGGTGTGTGTGCTTTGTTGACTTTGACGTGTGCTAATGATGACATCTCATCATCTTAGAATACCTGAAACCATTTGTTGTGGTCTATATTCTTTATATATTTAAAGTAAAGTGAATGATGTGCATGAGGTAGATTTATTTCCCTTTTTTCGGTGTAGACATTTGACTGTGTGGGCGCGTAAACAAGCCAGCTGCAGTATATGCTGTTATCTAGGTAGTGTGTGTTGGCCTGTGAGATTCCTGGATATGTTTAATAGTTTACTACTTCTGAATGTTATCGAAACATGCCACTGTCAACAATAACATCAAAAGCACTTCATTAATGCTAAGGAAAGAACTGAGCATTACATTTATTTATTTTTGACAACTTGACAACATTATAGAAATGACTATTGCTACTTCGAAAAACATGAACTCAATTCCACTTTTGATCAATAATCAATAGTCATGTAGATATAATGACAAAGTGGGTAAAGACAAGTATTAAAACAAGTAGAACTGAGAAAAGTACATCACTTTACTGCAATGCAACCTTTAAATTTAGGAAGAAACACCATGTATTCCACATCACGATATAACAATATCCAAATATCTAAGACGATATATAGCCTCATATCTCCACAGTATAATGTTTTTATATCGCCCAGCTCTACTGTTTAGTTCTGCAGAGATCATTCAGTTGAGATCCAGTGAAAGCATGGCTGAAGTTTCAGTTAGGAAAATGTAAGTAAAAGTGATCTCTTTGAGTAAAAACCGCACTGTGCTGACTCTGCCAACTACCGCCGGCCGTACAGCTAATCTCCAGTTTAGTGCTCTGCTAACTTAAATGGGAATAAAGTTATTTAAGCGTGCGGCTCCTCTAGACTTTAGAAATATTGTCTGGCTGAATCAAATTATGAAAGTCAAATGAGTCTTTTCACTGGGATTTGGATGCTCAAAAAAACAAAATCCACTCATTTACAAATCTCTGTCACCATGTAAGTCAACGGAAAAAGTATTTTTGGGTCAAAGGGCATCATCAGATGGTGTAATTACACTGTTTGGCCTCTACAGAAATTGGCTTCAAAGCCCGATGAACTTCCTGCAGGCCTGACAGAGATGCCGAAATGTGGAAGCGTTGACCAGTCAGAGCAGACCAGACTTTTTGGGAAAGGGCCATAAAGAGACGGGCACTTTTCAAAGGGCCGCAAGCAAGCCCACGGTCGCCACAGCAAGGATATAACCTTTGCACATGAGAGAGCAACCGAACGTCCCAGAAAGTATTTTTTAAACGTTAAAGCATGAAAACATTTTTAGCAGAAACACAAGACGTAAGTATGAACCTAATGAGCATAATAGATCCCCTTTAAACCTGTCAGTGTTGCTATAAAATACATTCCCGTTCAGTCAGTTATCAAAATTCTTTCAGATTAATCTTTTGTTGTCCGACAATTTTTTTCGTTGACGAATTGATCTCTACAATCAGCTGCTCATAAATGTTGTTGAGAAGAGATGAGAAACTTCCACATGGCTGCTAGATCACGTCAAATGTTGAGAGTTTGGGTGAGAGGAGTGTGTGGGCTTTACTTGGCTCCACAGATAGCACACACACACACACACACACACACACACACACACACACACACACAAGGGCACACACACTCAGACTTAAAGTTAAATGTCAGCATGCAGTAATACCGTTGCCTCCTGTCAAAACACATCTTCCTGAATAGTGCAGCATGAAACCCACAAACCTTTTCTCAGTTTTGTTTTTCAGAAGTTGATAAGAAAAGAAAAACTGTCATTTCACCTTGAAGCTGACTAAATATTGTGTGTTTTGAAACAGAATATATATTCGTTTTCCTGGAACACACACAGTATCCCCGCCACTGATCACCTGTTTGTTTATCAGAAACAGTTTCTGAAGGATTCCCCTATCAGTGGCCTGCTTGTTCCTGTCTACACGGCGCCATGCGAGGAAACAATCCGCCAATCTGAGGTAGAGAGATCATGTGCCGAGCGATCACAGGCGACCTGCTTACCGCCTGCCTCTTATCTGATCTGAAGCTGTGTCATTATTAAAGCAGAACTCTGACTCATGCACCTGAGCTGGACTTTCCCATTTTATCACATTCAGCAAATCTGACCAAATTCTCTGTAGTTGCATGCTCATGTTTTACCTTTCAGGGTGCAGCGCTGCAAAAGGTCTTTTAGCAGTCAAAAAATAATACATATAAAATATATTACACTTCTCAGTTTGGTTTGTTTGTTTGTTGGCAGGATTACAGAAAAGCTTCTGGCCTGATTTTCATGACACTTGTGTAGCATGGGCCAAGGAAGAGCCAGTTAAATCTTGGAGCCGATGAAAGCCACAGGTTGGACACAAATTATTTTTCACTTTGATTAATATTGCAAGATTGTACATTTGGCCTTGGCAGTGGTCTGCGCTGTCTGAGTGCACATCTTGCTGTTTATTTTTTAAAGGAAAAAAATGTTGTTGGACGAGAGCCAGGCAGCTAAATTGGCTGAGCTGATATATTACTGCGTTTGAGTTGACCAATAATAAATTAGAAATTGTACAGAAATGCAATATATATTGTAGATTTAAACAGTGATGCGATGACACTAGAGCTGTAAAATCCTCAAAAATTCTTTAAAATCAGTACATATCTTGTTGATATTTTAAAAGTGAAAACAATAAATAAATCAAGGAACTGAAAATCTATACCCAAGTTAAAAGTACAATTGCGCCCATAAAAAAGACTCAAAAATTAAAAATTACTCAAGTTACAAGTTACTCTCTTTTTTTTAAGGTGCAAATAATGAATAAAATTGCACTTGTCAATAAAACTTAATTGTAATGAAGCAGGTAATCAAAAATAATAACCCTATATAAGACTGAGATGTGATCAATCTCCCACTCTCTCTCCGTGTCTTCCTCTCTATTCCTCTCTTCTTATTATAGTATTAAATATCAGCATTACACATGAAAAATAAACATAGAGCTTGCATTAGCTAGGTGTCTACACTTTCACCCACACTATGTGCAGCTTATTTCAGTGTGCCTGTGGAGGTTAAAGGAAAGGTTTTTGTAAAGCGGAGATGTCAGTGTTTTTCAGGAGGCACAGCGGTGCCTCATCATGTAGGCTTACTGTTGTCTTTTTTAGACGTTGGTTTAAAAAAGTGCAGCCAGATGTGGTCAGGGATGGTTGCTGGAAGCTGCCTCTTGTTCTGGGTTTTGTTTTGTCATCCCTGCATTGCAGTCAGAAGACAGGTGGTGATTCGTTTTTCTTCCAGGCAGCTGCAGTGGAAGCGCTCCTCACGCACTCTCCTCTCTTAAACTTAATCCTTGCACTTGGAGCAGACTAGCGGTGGTTGTAACAAAGGTGTAAATGACAAGTGTAGTGCTATAAAAAGTAGATTACAGGCTCAAAAATATACTCAAGTAAAGAGAAGTACAGTTTTGAAAATGAACAGTAAAAGTACTTGTTCCTTTAAAAAAAGTTATTTTCCTCTCAAGGTGCAGTTTTTGCCAGGTAAAAAAATTCTCACGTGATGCGATTAAAAGCAGATCAGCAAGTCAAGGTGCAACACAAGACGTGTGACTGTGTTTTTAGATATGAAGGTGACATATTAGATGGAAAGTAAATGTGGATGTGTTGTTCAAAGTCTGTGTCAAGGCGACTGCTGTTTATAATAGAACTGGGCTGCTTTATGCAAATAGTTAAGAATGAAATTTGATCGGCTATATGCACGGACTTTGTTTTTCAGAAGACAGAACAGGACATACAGATCTTTATGCAAAAAAAAAAAAAAAAAGTATGTGGCTTAATTCAGTTGGCCCTGCCATCTTAATTTACTGTTGCACTGCTTTAAATTGCAGAGGAAGCTGCCAGCAGGCAAAAACAAAACCTAAAGAGCAGAAGCCGTGACTAAGAAGGTATCTTAAATTTGGGAAAGGTTTGACTTTCGATCATTATTTTCACTGTCATGCGTCACAAGTAAGTTGGAAAAAAATACTCTGTCTGTTGCCTGTTTGGACTGGAGGAGAGTTGTTGTAAACGATGCCTTCTCTACAGTAAAGCAGTGTTTTATCTTTGTAAGCTCAGCTGTTTAAAAATGTGCGCTCAGATAATTGGCCTGTTGTAGATGTCTGGAAACTCGCCACAAAGCCACCGCTGTTTTGGTCTTTGTGTTTACGTTTCAAGTGAAGGATGGATGGAGGAGAGTCTGCGGCCCTCAAGGCTCAATAAAACTGAAGCTCAAACCTGCTCAGTGGTCAACAGTTTGGCCAGAATCGATAATTGTGGTGGAAAAAGGAGCCAAAATATGACTCAGGATGAAAATGATCGTAATTATACTTTAAATTTAAGGACTTTGTTTAAACAGACATCTGTCTAGATTGGTTCATTGATCAGTGCAGTCCAAAAAAATCTTCATCACTGTTTAATGTCATCCACTTTCATATTTGACATATCTCTCTGACCATGTTTGCACAATGCAGCGTTATGCATGTAAAATTCTCTGGTTTGGCACTGCTGCACAGTAATTCCTATTTGTCAACAAGGGAGCCTATTATCTGCAGAAAATTAGATTCCCCTCTGAGTGAAACAACGACTCTGAACTACATTTCACAGTAGGTGAGCAGGACTTACTGCTGCCAAGAAAAATGACTCCTTGTGATTCAGTCCCACGCTCTAACAACACCTCCAATGATTTAAACATGCTTTGACTCACTGAGAGTCCTCTGCCAAATCTCAGAGGCGTGAATAGTAACCATTCAAATGTTTAATGGTTCACATTTTCTCTTGCTTCTCTTTATTCTTAGTCTAAATTTTAAATTGTGATTATTCTCCTGTAGCTGTAAATGTTTGATTTAGTTCACAATATAAGAAAACCATCAAAAAGTCAAACCTTAAGGTCATTGCTGTCACTCTCGTGACAGCTGAGAGGCCCCACTGGGTTATAAAGTGACTTGCAAGTATTTCATAACATTTAGTTAAGCTTGCCATTACCAAATCACTTGGGTGTACCCTGGTTCATCACGTGGGAAAACACAAAGTACTTCTTTTAAAAATAACACACTGATGCAATTGATTAGACTGTGAATGTTTCCATTGTGGGAGCAAAATGGGTGAAAATTTAAAAAAAGCTGCCTTAAAGTTCAGTCCTTTGATCACAACATCACATCTGTCTTTTACCTTTTTCATCACTTTGTTGCTTCTGCCTAGTTTTTGTGCAGGTGTTGCCCAACAGTAGCTTTATTGCTTATGACTCGGTAATCAGCTTTGCCCCATGCAAAACTGCAGTATGTTTTTCAGTCGCCCTGAGGGCAACACAAGTAGAATTTCTGTCTGATGCACAACAAACTTTTCAGTATTTGAAAATATTTGTGATTTGATTATTCAGTCCAGTTTCTGCTGTGGTTACTCATTTTAAAGGGACAGTTCAGATCCTTTGAAGTGGCGTCGTGTGAGGTAGTTCAGTCAATATATTACATATATAGTAAATGTTAGTTTGCACTCTCCCAGTTTGTAGAAGCACACTGCTCTCGTCCACAGCAGCACATTCCTCTGCTTCCCTGCTGGTGCAGCCTGCCTTTTCAAACTGGGTGCGTGCTGACTGACATCTACTGTATGTAAAACACTGACAATGGACGAGTACCTCATACAACCCCACTTCAAATGACCCGAAGTATCCCTCGCTGTTGCTGGGAGCGTTACCTAACAATATCACCACGTCCATCATCACTGCGACAGAAGACGCTGTAACAAGTTCCTTTACTCTGGGAAAGTCTTTAAATATGCAAGCTCTTCTCTAGAAATGCTTCAGACCGCTAAATCAGTTTGTTGTCTTTTGTTCTCATATGGAGTCGCATTGAGGTTTACAACATGGGAAAATGCAATAAATGCAAGATTATTTTGGGGATTGTGACAACACAGCTGCATCTCCGACCTCATTACCGTTGTCCTTTAACCACAGTAAAGAACATTCTTGCTGTGTGTGTGTGTGTAATTACTGTAATTATTTGTAAACGGGGAAAACAGTAATCGAAGTGAGGGTGTGTAACATGGCACCCGATGCACTGAATTTGTACATTGAAAGTGTTTCGTTAGCATTGTGAGAAAAAAAAACAACACTCCTTATCAAGAGGATATGTTGTCTTATTTCAGCTTTTCTGACAACAGGTCTGCCAGTACAGTGAGATGATATCAACCGGCTTCCAATGGTGATTAAGTTTTGAATATTTTTTCATCTTTGAATTACATTTAGCTCGACTCTAGTGCAATGACCTACCTTATTCTGTTCTTGAAAAGTTTCTTTCTGTTGAAAACACATTGAAATATTATTTATAGGCCACACTGCATATTTTTTATGACACAGACAGATATAGGCAGATATTAATACTAGCTGGGCAATCTTAAAAAAGGACTATTCAGTGTCTTATCAAAAGTGAGTCTGTGCCCTTGTGTGTTACTGTATGAGAATGAGTGTTTTTGAGACTTCTCCCACTCGTGGTTGTCTTGTCTCCAAGACCGTAGGAGGCCTGCAGTCTCTCACATCAGGACAGCTAGATGCATGCCACCAACATGCACACAAACTCGTGCTCACACACTGTTCTGTGATGTAGAGGCTGATAAACACATGTGCACACACATGCTGTGAGGAGAGAAAGTGTTAACGTTTAAGTATACACTGAGACAAAAGGTCACTGTACCTCCCACCTGACCAGATAAAATCAGCTTCTTAATGATAAAAGATGCAGTGACATGTTAAAAGTGTTAATAGTGTAGAGGTGTTAAGGGACGAGGCTTTTTCAAGAAATCCCCACAGCTCAGTAAAGCTTGTGTTGTGCAGGGATTTAATGCTCCTGCAGTACTTTTCTTTTTTACTGTTGACTGTGGCTTTTTTGGAGCTCTCATTTCTGTCGATAACTTTGCATAAAGTCTCATTGTGTATAGAGAGGTATGTAAAGATCAATAAAGGAGATGTGGTAGAGTGATCTGTTTTTTGATTAAAACTCATAAACCCACTCTAAAGGTCACAGGTTTGTGACTTATGTGTCATAACAGCCTTGAATTATCTAGTTAAAGCAAGCTTGAAGTTTCTCTACTCACACTGCATGCTGCATTGAAAAAATATCAAAATGTAAACTGGAAGCTGAAGCACTGAAGTTAGATTTTTTTAAAGGTGTACTTTGCAGGATTGTCAGTTGTTGTTTCTACATACACTCACCAGCAAAAGTGAAATTCAAATCCAACCTCAGATTCACTCTCATTTGGCATTTGCCTCGCATTATTTGCATTTTTTTTTTTTTTTTTTTGGCGCTTTGTATTTTGGATGCCTGGTGCTTACAGTCTGGCACCTGGTCACTACTTTTTTATAAAGTACCAGTCTCAGCCCATAAATGCCTCAAACACAGAAAATAAGAAAGTCTCAGCAGAGAGACACTCTGTCACACACTACTACTGTCATAAGTGACAATTCAGAAGGATTTTTTCTTTATGAGAATATACTTTTTTTTAAAGGACAATTCTGCTCACTGTATCTTTCAAGAATATTGTCAGCAATATATAATTCCACAAAGAGACCAAAACAGACTGAAAATATCTCCCAACAAATGCACTTCTGACTTCTCTTTAGTGCTAAAACCTACAGCTGATTTAAACTTTTCAAATAAGAGCTTGCAGTCATGCCAGCAGCTCTATTACTGTGCTCCAAGATAAGTGCTGCAACAAATGCTTAAAAAACTGCCAAATTCTGTCAGTAATGTACAGCTTTTCCAAAAGACAGTAAAACACTATAAATCTTGATGCTTTTGGAGCCAGTATAACACTGTAAATCTCACATTCTGCTGTAAAATACTGTAATACATTTATCGGTCATATAGTGCTAAAGTAATTTACACTAGTGACACTGTAAAATAATGATGGGATGCTGGCAACTACAGCTGCCTGTAGTTTACTGCAATTTTACAGGCAAGCTGCCAAGCTCATACCGACAATGCAAACATGCTGATATGTTTGCCATGTTCACCATCATAGTTCAGTGTGTCAGGGTACATTTATGTAGCATGGCCGTATCGCAGGGAGGTGGTTGAGGGGGATGTGCTGGGCATATGCAGGGCAGAACTGTAACGTCAAAGTCCAGGGTTCGCCACCAGAGTCCTGTCTGTGGTTTTTTACAAAACTGTGGTTTTGGTAAATGTCAATAATAACATCATAAGTCATTGCAGGCATTTTTGCATTAAAGAAGGCCACAATCTTTCTATAACCGTAACCAAGCCAGCCAGTCCCTAAATCTAATCATAAAATGTTTGCATCAGCATCCTTCAGCAGGAGAAAATGCTTAACTCTGTGTAACCTGTAGGACATTTGAGTAAACAGGCCTCGGTATTTCCAGCTCCTTTTCACTTTGCATATAGGAAGAGAGTGGGAGTCCGTGGTGTTCTGTTTTATAAGCTTCACTGCCTTTAGAAACAGCAGGTAGTTCTGTTTTTCTGTGAAAATATTTTAATTAATTCCACCTAATGCAAACCATATATTTAAACACATAAACAAATGGCTTACATGATTGCAAAAGGGCAGAGTGTCTCTTTTTATAGAAATAAAGTTGCTAACAAACTGACAAAGAAAGGTTTGCCGCAAAAAAAGCACTGTTATTGTCTTGATCATTTACGCTGACTGTAGGTTTTTCACCTCCTCTATTGTTTCTCAGTCCAAGTGTTGACTTTGCCTCACTCAGTTTGTGTGATTTCAGTGAATAAAACTTGAATTTCAGTCCACACAATGAATTTTAAATTTCTGAGCCCCCTTTTCCAGAGGACAAAAGAACTTGTATCTATGTGCTTCAGCTCTGACTGACTTTGATCAGCAGTGATGGAAATAAGACACCCGATTGGACACCTTTATTTAAACCACCACTGCCAGCACAATGCAATGATAGATTGCTTCAAAATACCATCTAAGCAGCACTCGAACATTGCCCAAAGCCACCCGCTTTTAGAGAGAGAATGAATAAGTAAGAGACTTAAAAAAGAATCAGTGTAACATTTTCTCTGGCCTTCATGCTGCATCTACCGTTTACTAACTTGTTTTCCAGCCCAAAGGTGACTCACCAGGAAAAAAAAGAACAAAGAAAAAAAACAACAATAACAGAAAGGCATACTCTTCTGCTGTAGAGCCCTGCACACGCCTCTGGTCTACTGGCAATTGGAAAGTAGCCTATTGCTTATTTTTAATGTTTTTTTTCTGTGTTTAAAAAACAGCATATGCACTAATTTTGTGGAAATTTAACAAATTTATAAAGAGAGCTTTGCTTAAAAAAAAAAGTTTAGACCTTTAATCTTTACACTGACTGTAGGTTTGTCATTTTCTCTGATTCGCTCTCAGTCCAGCTCAAAGTGTTGACCTGGCCTTTTAGTTAGTGTGACTTAAATGACTGAAACTTGAACCTTTCAGACCAAGCAGTTCATTTTTGATTATATGGCAGTTTTACAACCTTTCAAATGAATTCGGTGCGCTCTAATTAAAAAAAACAAAACTGATAACTAATTTAAATTGTTGCAGATAGGGTGTCTATAGTCTAACAATGTGATGGTGTAGTCCTGGAATTAATTATAATACAGGATTGTGGGTATTTTAATGTCTTTTCCTACGTCATCATTAAGTGACACACATTTTTGACCTCTATAAACAATGAATGTCTCTTTGTAATTATTGGCATAACTGAAAAACAGCTTCTCAGAGTGGTCTTGTACGTAACATGTTCTGAGGCACTGATAATAATCCCTTAAATATTGTCACACTGTGATTCTTCTGAGGGAGCTCATTGTTACTGTGTCTTGCAGGGAATAAAGAGCATTAAGAAATAATTAGATTTTATCACTGAGCCGTGCTTTGGAGTCCCTATGAAGAGAAAACAAGGTTAACCTAATGATTGTTTTCATAATAAATTAATCTTGTGATTATTTCTATTTTTTTTAATAAAATATAAACAGTGAGAATGCATTTCACCTCTTCCCTGAGCCCCATTTGACGCAATCATATATCTTGTTTTGTCCGACCAAATATTTGTTCCATTTAAACAAAAAAGGGCTCAGACTAATGATTAATTCTGAGTTGATAGACTAATTGTTGCAGCTCTTTAAGAAAATGATGTGGAAGGGAAATAATTTTTTCCTCAGGGAAGCTGAAATTGTTTAACGTGGGGAAATCAGATGTTTTCAATCAGCAAAAAGTTTCCTGTTCTGCTTTATTGGTCAGGAATGTATCACAGCCGAAGCATGATTTAAATTAAGGATGATCGGAAGATTTTGTTATTGACTCCAGACTCCTCCTGGAGTCAATAACCTCCTCTGCAGCAGAGGAAGCTCCAGCCATCTAAACTCAATGTTGTCTCCTCTCAGCAGCAGCTTGGTTTGCATCATTAAGATCATCCATCGTCCAGCGAACACATCATACAGAGAGACCAGAGGAGTCGTTTGTTTCTGCAGTGCTCAGAGTACAGTAATGAGCATCTGTGAATTTTATTTAACAGTTTTATTGGGATAAGCTGATCTGACTTTGATGTCAGTATTTTATTTATTTTTTTCAAATCTAACCACAACATTTAAAAGACATGGGGTCAAACTGACCTTCAGTGTGGAGATGAGGAGGGAACCAGAGTTTTAACATCTCCCGAGCTCTCTTTTTCATTCTCGACACTTTTTCTGTCACTTTTTAGGTTTGAAACAGAGTCTGACTCTCTGACAGCCTTCCAGGAGATACCGTCTCAAAATGTGCGCAGTTATCGCCACATTTAAACTATGTCTCATCACCCCCCTTCTCTGTGACAGCTGGTGGGGTGTGGTAATATTTGGTGACTTTATATTTAGTGTTGTGAATAAGAGCTGTGACCAGTAATCGATTAATGAAATTGTCAATCAACAGAAATATACTCTACTAATATTTTAATTGTCAAATAAATGTTTTGGCACTCTTTTTTTTTTTTTTTATAAAAAAGAAAAACACCCAAGTATTTACTGATTTTCTGCCTCTTGAATGAGAGACTGATGCTTTTCTTTGTCATATATGATATTAAATTGAATAGTTTGGATTTTGGGACCATTTGGGACAAAACATAGGCTACCATGTGGAAATGTCAACTTTGGCTCTGGGAAATTGCATGGTGTGTCCTTCAATATTTTTCAACTTTTACCGATGAAATGATTAATCAAGAAAATAATCTGCATAGTTTTATTGATAATAAAAAGTAGTGTTTAGTTGTAGCCCTATTGTGATTTCATAGTTCAAGTCTATAACTATTTATGTGTTGTTTGGCTAAAACACATTAAACATTTGGATGAAACAAAATACAAAAAAAAAAATCATAAACAACAACCCCATTAGTTTAAATATTTAAAGCTAATACAATTAACATAAATATATTTACTGTTGCTCCAGTAGTGCAAGATGTTTGTGACATGATTAAAATTATTTTAAGAGTGTCCACAAAGAGTGAGCTCAAATAAGAGGAGTCATGTCCATATTTCTCACAGATATCCTGTGTGCAATGTGTTTGTCATTTAATATGCCAGTATTACAGCAACACACGTCGTTCAAGTGGTGTGTGCCTCCACCTTCCCATTTCCTTTCTCATTCTGTGAGAAAACAACCACAAACGTGTTAAAGTTATTCTCAAATGGTCTTAAATGTACAGTGTGCTGCTGATATATAGTGGATGGACTGATATATCTGTATTAATATCTTGAAAGGTCTATTATGTTCCTTTGTCTCTGATTTCGGTGCATCAGGTACATGAACATGTATTGCGTTTATTTTGTGTGTATGAATTACATTATCTGCTATATCCACTTAACTATCTCAGGTCCCCTTTACGATTCAGCGGTGGACAACAGAAAAACAGATATGGATACAGATATATTACTTATTGTGTGTTCCACTTAGTCAGCACACATCTGAATGGAGTTTTGTTCTTCTTGTTTTCTCTCATTGTTGCCCGTTGCTGGGGAGCGTTGGCCAATAAAATAACCAGCGGTGTGTTAAAGTGCCTGCTGTGAGATCAGTGGGTCATGAATTGCTCAGCTTCTCAGCCTTTTAAGTCCTAATATAAACACCACCACAGTGTACTGGAAGTTCAGGGTCCCTGAAAATTCCCAGAAGGCACCGTGAAATGCTTTTGAGCATCTTTACTCGCACGATAGTTGTTTATAAAAAGTCTTGTTGACTTCCTCTCTTTGACTTCCCCTCGGAAGATCCCAGCTGAAATCTGAAGTGACACTAACCCACCAAGAGCTGCTTTAATGACATTTTTAATTGTTTAACAATGGTCAATATTTATTCACAATTATAACTTTTCCTATTAAAACATACTTTCTATTATTGCAGCTGTGTTTTAACCCTTTGAAACCTGAGCAAATTGGCTAAATTTTTTCAAAAAACATGCATGCATTAAGTAACGAGAAGAAATTAACCCAAACTTAGCAAGAAACTAGTATAAGTTGCAAGAAAATTACTTGAAAATTAGTTTTAAAAAATTGAAATAATTAAAATAGTGCTTAAAAATTCTAATAATTGTGTAACATAATTTCAAATGTGGAATTACAATTATTAGCTCTAAATGTATTTTTCCCTAGCTTTTTTATTTTCTTCTCTGGACATTTTTCCATATGTTTTAAAAAATAATTTTCTAAATCCACCAATTTTTTGCAGTTTGTGGGACATTTCTTACCAGGTTTTTGAGAAAAATTGCACCAATTTGCTTTGGTTTCAAAGGTTTAAATACTTTATACTTACTTAATAAAAGGCAACTGAAAGCAGCAAAAGAAAAGTGATGTCGATACAGGTTTCGAAGGGTTAATATTTAATCATAGATTTTTGTTTGTACACCAGCCTCCAACTACAGGTGACCACAGAAGGAAATATAGCTTTTGACAAACACCTACATTTGATTATGTCAACATTTTAGCACGTTAGGAACTTATTGCATGATTCCACTGTTTAAATAGTGAGACTGAAAGTAGCCAAAATGTTTCCAATATCTGCTGTGAAAATGGCCTTTCCAGTCATTCATACTGTCCTATTTAATAATCTTGTAGTAGTTTACTCTATAGTGTGTAGAACGGAGATTTTTGACACTCACAAAGCATTTTGTAACCTCACTGTCAGGTGTATTGTTGTAATTCTCACAGTTACTGAAAGCAAAGTATAGTCATAGCATTGTGTAGTTGTTGTGGCTGCTCTTACAAAGTATGCACACAATCAGAACACACTACATCTTCATAACCCTGCGCCCTTAACTTTGACCCTCTTGCTCATATATCCATTACCATGGAGATCAAACAAAACGCCATTCACGGAGCTCCCCGGAGAAAGAGACTGACCCGGAGAGCTCTGCTGTTGTTACCTTGCAATGTTAGCAAGTTTAGGTTATAACTGCATACATTGTGGATTCTAGCATTTATTATACAGATAGTAAAATTACATACAAATTTCTCCATCATCGTTATTTGTTGTTGTCGTTGTTGTTGTTGTTTATCTGTACGATTCACACACTGTCATGTCACATGCTGTCATCCATCATTGCGACTTCAGCTGTCAAGTGGTCACCTGTTTACAGCCCATTTAACGTGATGTATTTTACGCTGTGTAGATGATTGTGGGTCAGAATAGCTAGAAAAGCATGCTGGTTTGCGTACTGCAAAATACAACCGCATGGAGTAGAACGTCCTGGTATTTTTGGCATACTGCGCTTGACATACTATAGGACACACTAAATCTTTTTCTGGCATACTAAACAGTATGGCAGTACGGGTATTGGAGCGCACCGCAGGTCTATTCAGCTGGTGGCTTGCAGGTCAACTCGGGCCAAACGTTCAGTTCTGAAGTAAAAAAAATCATGCAGACATTTTGCCGCATTAAATTCTTTAAACGGTGCTCCTGTCCTGAATGCATAATAATGCTGTCGTTTTTGTTTATGGTTGGATCACTTTTGCAGTGGAACAAAGTTCAAGTTTGAAAATGTGATGGCATGTTTTGTCAAGTACATAATGAGAATAATAGCTCAAGGAAATGTCAGGCTCTCAGCCCTTAGCTTTCTGAAAATGTGGCCCCCCGAACAAAACAGCTGAATGATAAAGACCGAGTCATCCTGGAAAAGTTTTCAGATTTGCAGCACCATGCTTGACAGTCATTTATTCTCATTGTATTGTGAGAGTTGCCAAAGCAACCGCTGACCAACAGTGTCAAAACATATCTAGGACATGATTTGGGGTTATGTGCCTTGCTCAAGGGCGTTATGATGGTAGTGTTTGAGGTGCGGGTTAAGATTACTCATGAGGTTGACTTTCTCTGCGTCTTTTGTTTTACTCCGCTGGCTGTCAGGCAGGACGTGTTATTAGTCAGAATGAGTAAAGTTCAAACCACTTAATTTAGCCTTTAATTTACCACATGATTCAAAGCTCACTCAAATCACTATGTGCATATTTACAGCATGAATTGAGTTAAATAAGCATTTAATACAGCTGATTTATATGATGCATCAGAGAGTCTTTCATTCTAAAAAGCAGGAGGAATTATGTAAATACTCATGTAGTTACATTGAGATAAATTTAGATAGTGTGGAGGTGTGTGAGAGCAAGTTATAATTGGTTAACTCCTCTCCACTTCAACACTTTCAGCAGATGGTGCTGTCGTTTTCACATCTCACTTCAAAATGGAGACGTTAAGTGTTTGTAGGCCACAGCTCTCCTACAGACTTTTGTTCTGTCTCTATGCAGCCTCCCACATTTCTCTGTCTGAGCTGTTATTTGCAGCAGATCTACACGCACCACAATGTAACCAACCTGCCTTTCTTTCTCTCTCTCTCTCCTCTTTTTTTCATGTCTCTCTTTCAGTTTTCTCTTGTTGTTTCTGCTTCAAAACACTCAGAAGCACACAAAAGACAAAATTTTTTTCTATTCCTCCACTCGCAGTGAAACTGAATCAAAAGGAGAACTTTGATCGATGATGCATTAAAAGGTGACATGATTCAGACTGAACCCACGTCTTGGAAAATAATGTTTCAGTGTGAAATGTAAACTATGACTAGTGAATATAATGCAGAATTCATGACAAACCTGTTTAAGCAAAGTTAAAAAAAGCCTCCCAGGTTTCTTGTTGGTATGATTTTACCCATTTCAGGATTTAACTACACCCTCCTTTCTTTACTTTCCTTTTTGTATTTTAAGCCTTTTTTGCTAACTAAAATATTGTTATTACAAAAATGTGAGAGAGTAAATTTGACCTCATTTTTTAAAATTGAATCCAAGAAAACAACAGACTGTTTTCATGTTTGTTTTTATGTATTTAAATTTAGAACTAAATAGATTTCCTAGTGCTTTAATTTGCTTTGCTCTTTGATTCTGTCCTTCTGTCTTTTCTGCTTCTTTTCACCCTTCTCTCTTTTCATTTTCTCCCTGTCTTTCAACTTAAAAATACCAGCGGCAGAGAAAGAGGAAAAGCGTTTCAGCTCCTCTACCCACCGTTCTCTCATCCTCTCAGCTTCCTTTTCACTGTTTCAAACACACACACCGCCTGATCGCATCAAAGCCCAGCCTCGACATCTCCTCCTTGCTCTCTGACTAATTTTGATAGTAAAAGACGCCGAGTAAAGCTGATCTGACTCCTCTACATATTTTTAGGTGACACAGTCATGCTGGATTATGTCATGTTTTTTAAGGTAAAATTTGTGAAATAGGTCGGTGGGACGATCGACTCCAGCGACGACTGTTTACATCCCACAGAGACAAACCCAACCTCTGCTGTCTGGGGAAAAATTGTCCACCTCAGTTGTGATTTGACTTTGTGTTCACAGTTTTTGTCGGGCTCTAGGAAATTGTAGTCGGCTGGTTGGTGTTTTTGTCACAGGCCCCTGAACAGTCCTCATGGCGTTCAAGTGTGGACAGCAAAGTTAAACTGCTGGTGTTACTGTAGAAAAGAATGCTAAGTAATTATTTGGCACTTAACTTGTGCACAAAGTGTGCTTTTTTTGCTTCTGGTTTGTGTTTTTTAATAAATAAAAGTACCAGTAATAGTGAAACTCTGAATCAGAATGAAATTACTTTGATCGATGATCCTTTAAAGGTGACATAAAAACTCTTGAGTAGTGGGTGGAGTGGTGTTAAATGTTAGCAAACCGTTATTTTATTTTCTATGTGACAATCTGCACATATGAAAGTGTGTTGCTGATTATTATTACTTAAACAATTATAGTATTTCAAATAACATTTATGGCACCGTGTTTTTCCTCTCTGAAATTTAAAATGTAGTTTATAAATGTGACACAACTGATTTTAAACTTGTTTTTTAAATTAAACCATACAAATTCTGCAATATGATCATTGCCACACTTCAATTTAATCTATAAAATGATCGGTCATATTGAAACTTAAGCAGACACCATGACTCTTAACATGACATTTATTCGTGTCACATTTGTTTTTCAAGATGTGTGTCAGTTTCAAAATGTGCTGCTCAAACTGACATATAACCTGCGACTGTATTTTTGCGTTGATTGGTGTCAGACTTGTTTTCTTCTTATAAATAAATCCATAAGTCAAACTGAAACTATGATGCTTTGGAGTGATAATATTACCAGAGCACCAGGGGAAATTATGTTCGGTTCTCTGACAACCCACTCAGTTTCGACTGGAACGAAAAAAAAAAATCTTTTAACCTTTTCGGCAACAACAAATGCACGTTTAAAAAAAAAAAGAAAAAGAAGAAGAAGAAGAAAAAAGAGTGAAATAGGGTGGCTGAATATTATCAGGGTGCCGTGTTGCTTCACTTCACTCACAGTAAAGATCCTCGGTGCAGAGTGATAATTTTGCTGGATCATACAGTCATTTAAATACACGATTTGACTCACTTTTTGTATTTCTCAGGTGTGGCATTTTTATAAAATTTTCTATTTCACATCTCCTGTCATATGGGCCTGTTTGATAGTGTCTTTTTCTTGTTTATGACTGAGATGAGCAGTTTCAAAATGACACTCACAGCGCGTCCTGTACGAACGATGTTGACAGTATTTACTTTTACTGATGACCCAGTTGTGATCAGTGTAGTTGCACTTTAATTCATGATTCTGAATGTTTTGTTTTGTGACGTGTAGAAAGTTTTGGTCTCTTATTAATGAGTTGACTGTAGGTGTTATGACTACATGTGCTTCTACTGATGACTCAAATGCTGTTTAACATTTAAATCATTGGGTTAAAATTCAATTTAGGAAGTTTTGTCAAAAATCTTTCTAATTATTTTTCACTTACTTTTCTCTTTTCCTTTTTTCACCTTATAACCCAGTAAATCACTTAATTGTTTTCTTTGGCATTGTGATTTTTTTTTTTTCCCAATCATTTTTTTTAGTATTGTGGAAATCTTTTTGTTTTATTTTTTGTGTCAGGTCCTTATAAAAAACTACATTACAGCAGATGCTGTATTTTATGTTTGACTCTGCAGATGAGACATTGTTACTTATTTTACTTCCAATTATTACCCAGATTTTTCCATTAAAGCGGTTTTCTGAAAGTGCTTGTCTGCGCAGTGGTTAGTTTAAGATATTAAATGTCAGACACTGATCTAAAAGGACACAATGAGTAAATATAAACATGTTTATGGTTTCAGTCAGGCAGTGTTTTGTGCTCAGAGTCCGTGGGTGGCATCACTTTGTTGCCATCAGCGACTGTTTGACTAATCATCTCACTAACTTGTTCCGTGTGTGCATGAGTGTGTGTGTGTGTGTGTGTGTGTGTGTGTGTGTGTGTGTGTGTGTATAAACACAGATACGTATTGATCTGTGTGTATATTTCAACCTGTGCATGTTTGCATATATAGTGTGCGTGTGTGTGTGTGTGTGTGTGTGTGTGTGTGTGTGTGTGTGTGTGTGTGTGTGTGTTTACTTTGAGGGTTCTGTGGTTGGTTTTTATTTTTATTTATTTATAGTTGTGTATTTGTACAGGCAGTATTTGTGTACATACTTTTATAAGATTATGTGTACATGCATATATGTGTGTGCCCTTTTTTATGTGCTCAAATTTGTATGTACATATTACATTTTTACAATACTACTACGTGCTGGACCATATGTGTTCTTGTCTTTGTTAATGTGTATGTGGTTTCTCTCTCTCTGTGTGTGTGTGTGTGTGTGTGTGTGTGTGTGTGTGTGTGTGTGTGTGTGTGTGTGTGTGTGCGTGCTTCTGCAGTTGTGTTTACATCTTTATCAGGCTACATGTGTGTGTGTTCACAGTGTGTGTGTGCACATATGTATGTGCTCATTAAACATATATATGTTTACTACTACTACTAATACTTTTTGTATATGTTATTCTTGGCAGTGTGTGTGGTTCTATGAGTGTCATCTCTTGCTGTATGCTTTTGTATGTCCTTATAAACATGTAAACAAACACACACATGCACACTCACAAATATATATACATGTTTATATCTGACCGTGTATGTACTTCTGTGAATGTGTGTTCCTCTACAGTTGTGAATGCAGTTTTGATGTGCATTTATGTGTTACATGTATACATATTTAATTATTACACATTTAATATTCTGTGTTATGTGTGTGTGTACAAGTTTCTACTTGTAAATGTGCATCTGGGAATTTGTTCGTGACCGTGTACGTGGTTCTCTTACTTCTACTTTTGCAGTTGTGTGCATGTGTGCGTGTGTACATGAAATATAAATCTGTTAGCATTGCCTTAGTAGCATTTATTTACAAGTGATAATAGAAAATTATCATAAAAACAAAAATATCCTGCCAGTGTGTGTGTGTTTAACAATGTAATATATGTCTCTAAGTCTTTGTCCATGTAAATGTGTGTAGCTGTGTGTGAACATATATTATATTTATGTGTGTATGTGTTTGTGACTATTAACAGTTATTTCTGACTGTGTGTCTGTGGCTCTGTAAGTGTGTGTACTTGCAGGTGTGAGTATTTCTGTGCATGCATGTGTACAGCTGTGTGTGTGTTCATGTACGCATTTTTGTCAGTGTATGTTTATGCCTGTAATTGTGTTTGTATGGAGTATGTGTGCATGTGTATACACTTTTATTTATATTAACAATAATACATTTGGTAGAGGCGCACTGCACACGTCTGTGCGACACCCGTCCACACCTACAGATTGTGTTTGGTTATGTTTCAGTTTTAAGTGTCGATTGATTAGACAAAAACAATGATGCAGTATGGTGTGAACTAGATTTTTTTGATCTGGTAGAGATGAATTTCTATTTCTAATTGCCTCTACCTCTACCTCTTTTATTTATTGTATTGCCTCTGTTAATTTCTTGCTGTGTATGTGGCTCTATAAGTGTGTTTTTTTGTTATCTGCAGATGCAGATGGGTGACAAAAGAAAATTTTGCAGAAATTAGGAGAGTACTATAAATAATGGGGTTTGAAATTGTGCCCAGTGCCAGCTGATTATTTTGACCCACTGTTAAGTGTTTTTAAAATACATTCTTTTTGGCTCTTTTCAAACTAAATGTGATTATTTTCAATAGTGTATTAACACAACAAGCTATTAGCATATTTTTTTAGTTGAATTAAACAATGTGCGTGTGACACTGCAAAGTTAATTATATTATATAAGAGCAAATCAAAGCACTTTGCAACCATACGAAATTAAGAATCTTCCATACAGGGCAAACAGGATCACTTAATGTTTCGATGAATATGAAAATAACATGAATAATATCTTATGGCTCAACCCAATTTAACCTACTAACCAACAATCTTAAAAAAACAAATAAGAGAATAACTTTTACAAGAATATTGTTTATCTCTATTTCATTGATTTGTAGAATCGATGCCGGGCAGCACTGAGGCTCTTCTGGAAGCTTGTGGAAGCCCGACACATCACCTACACACTTTATGTTGATTTTTCCTACAATGTGCCACCCATCCGCATGTGCGTATTTACATGTGTACATCTGTGTGTACAGTAATTGTCCCCATATGTCATGTGCTAACATGTAGCTTGTGCCTGTGTGTGTGTGTATTAATTTGCATGCGCATGGACAAGTGAAAGAGTTTGTTCCCCCTTCTCGCTGCACAGCGTTTGTCCCGGCTGACATTTACACATTCAAATCAGAGACTGTTTATCGTTTGAGGCACATGGCAAGATTTCACGCTTTATGATAATCACTGACATTGCTGTAGCACATAGACGTTGTTTCATACTGCAAGACAGATGTGATGCTCTGCTGACGTCAAGACAAAGCCTCACAACTTTTCAGGAACTAACAAACAGCTTTGTTTTTAGCTTTCACCACAGTGCTGTTGACATTTTTTTATTGTTGTTATTTTATTTACGCATATGCGTTTTATATGTGTCTGGGTGCTGGAGAATACTTGTACCACTTCAATGAATAATGCTGATAGACATAATTTTCAACTGAAAATCTGTCTGTCACAGTCTGCTGAGGTGATTGGTAATATTCTGTTAAAATCAGGTGTTCTCCACAATTTTATCACTTTTGCCCTTTTTCCCAACATGGAAAAAATGCACTTTATATGACGGCGCGGTGCTGAAACTGAGCTGATCTGTGAAAAAAAGCTGATATTTACATTTTTTTATATATCATTCAAGCCTACGGACAAGGTGGTGTAACTGCTGCTGTTTTTAAACCTGACCTTATTTAAACTGCAGACTCCTCCAAGAACTGGAGCCAAAATTATGGCATTCTCCATAAATTTAGTCTGTTGAAATATCTGTAAGTGGTTTCTAACAGGAAAACAAACATAGTGTCTCACTCAGACAGCCTGAATTTACAGTAAATATGCATTTCACCAAATTTGATATGTAAATACGTACATGTAAATAGTGCTGACAGTGGCATTTTATTTGAGGATGTCTTTTAATGAAAGGTGCTGTTTTTTGTGGCTGATCACTTGTGTAAATACAGCGCATGTGGAGTGTGGCAAACACACTTCATTAAGCAATTTACAATTAACAATGCTTACACCTTGCACCTTTATTGTCTGGATGTTTTTCAGGACATTTTTTATTCAAGTATCACTGGTGCTATCTCATAAACTTGTCTTGCTATAAATAAACACACACTTTATGATACTGAATAGCTACATTTTAGCCCTTCAGCCTTTGTCATAAAAAAGGAAGAGAGAACAAGTCCTCATATATAATTACATTTTTCCTCAGGATAACCAATCAAAGGGATAGAAATTTGCATGGTTGGTGTTTGTTCTTTGAATTCAGTTGTTTTCTTGTTTTTAAGGAAACGTGTTGATACTGTATATTGTATGAGGACTTGTCATTTGAAATGTGTGATTCACTGAAATGTAGCTCCTCAATAAATGTGCTAATAGGCATCTTTTGCACTGATATACTAGTCGGTGTAGGAGGATTCTTCTGATCCGACTCTATGACACTGATAACCACTAACAATCCCCATTTAATGGGGTTTTAAAATTCGAAATGGGTGTTTCTGCCTGTTGTATGAATGCACATGCAAGTAAGTAGGGATGTCCTGACTGGATCAGAAGGATTGGTATCAGGCCAAATCAATGCATTTCTTTTATTAATCAGGATTGGTTGTTTTGAGCACACACCACACTGATCTTTTGTTTAAGTTCGCCATCACACAGGTGACGTAAACAGAGAACGCGATTTACAGCAGATATTCAAGTTATATTTCAATTCCACCATACCAATAAATAGAGACTGGTTTTTTTTTTTTTGTTTAACTTAAGCTGCTACAACACTGTGAATTTTTTGTTGTTCATTTTTAGTGAACTAATTTTACTATAATTTGAATTGTGACCCACTTTTATTTGTCGTGACAGGGAATGTTGAAATTCAGGTATAACACTACTCTGAAGTGAAATTGTAATTATATTATTCATATATAGTGCTCTGTACTTTGACTACAATGCTACACTAAGTAGATTTAAGAGCAATTTCTGAAAACATATTTTTATTTGTTTACTTTGGTATCTTGTTGAAACTACAAATGCTGCACTAAGTGGAATTGTGATAAGCCATATAGAAATATAGTATGTTTATTTTGCTATTTTATAGAAATAAAATTTAAAAAACCCTTAGGAACTGCTTAGATGCAGTTTTTTTTCCTTCCATTGCATTGCAGAGTTATTAAACTTCCAAACATACACTGGACTGATTTTAATAACTTTAAAGTACTTGATGTGTGCATTGCACAGCAAGTATCGGATCGGGACGCGGTATCAGCAGACACTCATTATAAAATGATTCGGACTGGGATCAGGGACCAAAAAACTTTATTAGGATAACCCTACTAAAAAGGGTATTGGGACAGACCCGGAGACCAATTTTCTTGGGAATTGTTTGACAAAGACACTATCCAGACACTATTCAGTGTCATAATGGGGAATGAGGGTCCGATATTTTTTTTTAGCATGACACATAACTTTTCTTTCAGCCTCTGCTGATTCAGCTGTGACTGTCCTACTTTAGCTTTGTTTCTTGCAAGTTTTCAGCTAAGTCCGATTGTGGGGTAAATCTCTGGAGCACGTTTGAGTTAATTATGTGATCAAGTGAGAGATACTGAAAACCGGTGGCACAAAATGTGTCTCAACGTAATCTTACACAATGTGACAGTGCAATCAAAACAGTAAGAGACTGTAATACTTTGTGAGGTCATGTTGTCTCGATGTTACTGTGTGAGAGTCCAAAGTTTAGTAAAGGTAATAATGTGGGGAGCACATCCACGTGTAAACAAAGACATTAGCAGTGTTCAGATAAGAGGCAGCTCTGACTCATTTGTGATTAAGTTTGCAGCAAAGTTGAACCCTGCAAGTTCCCAGGAATATCATTCACATCTTTAGCTTAGTCACAGTGCCTCAACATCGCCTGCTGTTGTTCTAGGAATCACTGTGTTATTGTAGGCATTACCAGTGACCTGTATAGGAACCTCAGCTAAATGTAAATATGCTACAGCAGGGCGATACTGAGAATTGAAACACATTGACTCTGGATTTTCCCTGTGCTCCGCCGCATCAGCAACACACTGATATTAAACCTCTCACTTCCTTTTTGAAGCCGCTTTGTTTACCAGCCAACATGCTATTTTTACTGGAGGCCTCTGTGCTCGCTCACGGCCTCAGTTTACTGTTGAAAACGATGTGTCCTCCTCAGCACGTGTCTCGTTTGGAACAACACACACTCACTTTTCAGTGCAATGCTTGACACAAGGTGAAGAATGCAGCTTTCTGTTAGGTGCCTCTGATCTGTGTAACTGCTCGTTTCACCTGAAGGCAACAAAGCTAAATTTTTAGTCAGATGTTATGAATCCAGCTCACATTAGAAATGATAACTTTGCCTCGCTGGGGACATACACTTTGGAGACTGTGTGTCAAGTTAAAAAATTCAGGAAAAATGATGTACTGGTGAGGGTGGAGGTCCACTGATAACGTGAATCTTATGCCAGCTGAGCTTAGTCATTTCTTTTTCATCTTCTTCCACTGGATCATGATTTCTTTCTTTCTTTTTTTTCAATTTATGTCGCTTGGGGGAAATATCTTTGGTCATTTTGTGTCTCTTTGTAGTCCATTTGTATTTCTTTTAGTGTCTCTTTAAATTTAATTTAATTTAATTTAGTCTTTTTTTGGTCATTTTGCATCTCTTTGTAGTGACTGGTGTCTCTTTAAAGTCACTTTGTGTCTCTTTGAGGTCGTTTTGTGTTTTTCATGGTTGATTTGTGTGACTTTGTTGTCAATTTGTGTTTCTTTGGGGAAACGTATCTTTTGGTCTTTTTATGTCTCTGTAGTGATTAAGTCTCTCTCAAGTCGATTTGTGTCTGGTTTTGTGTGATTTGCGATTTTCATTTTGTGTCTTTTATTTGGTCATTTTGTGTCTGTTCTTAGTCTATTTGTCTCTCTTCATAGTCATTTAGTGTCTCTTTAATGTAATTTTGTCGTTTTTGGACATTTTGCATCTCTTTGCTGTCCATTTCTGCCTCTTGAAGTCAACTTGTGTCCTTCTTAGGTAATTTTGTGTTTTTTTTTATCTCTCTTTGAAGTCAATTTGTGTTTTTTTTTAAGTAATTTTGTGTCTTTTTCAGTTGTATTGTGTCTCTCTAATAATATTCTTTGCATTTTCTTTGCTTTTTCGTGGTCATTTTGAATCTTAGTCAGGTATGTGACTCTTTGAGAGTCATTTTGCAGGTGAGGCCAGGGTAGCCCCTGAACCTTTGAGCTCCTGGGGCTGTGCCCGGTAGCCTTGTTCAGTATTTCATCCATGAAATGAGTCAGTTTGACTAAATGGTGTGGGAAGTATGTGTTGTTTTCAACCTGTGGATGTCTAGTTTGAAATAATGCATCTCGTTAAATTTGACACAACATATAGCTGTTAAAAGGAACTTATTTGACACAAAATGGGATGGAGCCAACAACTGAAACACTTGAATTTTGAAATTTAATATATGTCCATGATATATTCTTCCCCTGTTATGCTTTTATGCTTGTTTTCATTTTCGCTTGTTTTTGTGTAAGAGGTAGGATGGTCATTTGTGAGGCAGTAGTTTGTGTCATTGGACTGCGTTATATCCCAATACATAAAAAGGGGGTGCATAGCAGGACATCAGTGTGTGATACCTGAGTGGTTCGTTGTTCAGTGAGTTTATGGTGTGAACAACAACAGGTAATGCAGCTCTCTGGCTCCACGTGCTGTGAGTCATTTGCAATCAGATTGACAAAGTCAGTGTTAATGTGCCAAAACAGGTTTTACAGGACGGAAATTACCGTCACATTCCAAAATTAACATGTGTGAAAGGTCTGTGAAAAGACTTTGATGAACTTGCACCTTGAAAGTTAAGATCAGTGGAGAGCCTCAGTTTCCTTATGAATGCTGCACAAGAACGAACATTAAAGTGGACTCACTTTTGATGTCAGAATTAAGTTTTTAGGCGTGGATTTGGGAGGCTAAAATTCACTGTTAGATCCAAACTGAATTATGTAACATTAAAATCTACCCAATGAAATCTTTGAATTATATTAACCAGTAATTAGATAATATAGCTGCAAATAATGCTTTTTTTTTCTTTTGTTGCCGTTAGTCTTAAGTCTCAAAAATTATAAACAACACTGAACATTGTTTAAAATATTGAACAATGCCTGAAGAATTTTATCTAAACCCCAAGTTGACCTCTTCAGGTGTCTTGTTTTGTCTGACCAAAAGTTTAGATATTCAGTTTAAAGGTATACTGTGCGGGATTTTCACACACACACGAAATCTAGAGTTAGTCATACAACAGTAATTCCTCCCCATCATCACTTATGACCCACTAGAGGTGTGTGGTTGTGTATTTATCTGCGCACTCTGCCCTCTGCTTTTATTTTCGATCTGTGTGAGGCACGCTCTGGGAACAATTGGCAGGTGATGTCGCCAACTTTATAAAGGTAGTGACCAGGTGCCAGATTTTAAGCAGAGGATTTTAAGAGGAGGCTATGAACATGGCGAACGCAGTGCCAAAAAAAAAAAAAAAAAGTATGGCTTAAGTGAACAAGAGTGAATCAGGGGGTGGCTTTCACTTTCACTTCATTTTCTTGGCCAAATTGTTCACAAACCACTAACCAACAATTCCTGCATGGCATACCTTTAAAATTAAATAAAACCGACTTTTATTGATACGTCAATACTTTTCTTGATTACAGCTACAGATCCCAATTATAGTGAGTTACTTTGACACAATGTGGGGACGGCTTGATGGCAGTTTTGCCAAGTGAGTCGTATATGTTATGTCTTGATAGTTGTTTTTCTATCTTTAGCCACTGGTATGCTGACATTTAAGAATCAATTGGTTTTGTTAAAATTCCAAGGATGTGTGAATCCTGCTTCTTGACCATGAGGCCAAGACAGGAGAGTGCTATTGTAACTCATGTAAAGCTAGCTGTTGGTGACGGCTGGCTTCCAGTCGGACCACGATGTCTGTTTTTTTTTTTTCTAACACTTTGTAACACGTGGGTGTGATGCTTAAAAGTTTAAATGTGCCCTTGACAAAGCTGTGCCAAATAACAAAAGTGAAGTCATGGGTAACTAATTACTATGCCTGCTCAATAATTTAAAAAGTAACATGTTTACAAAATACATTTCACAAATAATCACATTATTGACTTTATTATATGTTTTTTCTTATCATCCACCACTTATGCCTAAAAAAATGCCACATAAATGTATTGCTTTTTTTGTTTAAATTCTTCTTTAGTTGCAGACTGACCAACTGTGTATTGTTCTAAATGGACAAAAAACAGTGCATTTAACAATATAAATACTAGGTTAACAACAGTAGTAGTCTAAATATGTGCAAAGGTAGAAACTATTTTGGCCAGAGCACGAACCGTTTGAGGACCCTCTTGGAATGGAAGATTTCATTGAGTAGGCTTTAAGGTCACACAATTTTTAGTATTTTTCTGCCAAATGAATCAATTTTTGCAGATCTAAACATGCTCAAAAACTCCTGAAATGTGGTACACACGTCCGACCTAGCAGAATAATTTTTATTTTGGTGGTTTCGTAAATGGGCTTGGCAAAATGACTCCACAGCATCCCCTAATGTGTAGCTCCAATGGCCAGTTTCACTTACAATTATGAAATTTGGTACACTTATGTATCATGCCCAAACTCACAAAAAGCCTCTTGGACCCACCCCCCAAACTAAACAGAAAGTTGGCCATTTTTAATTTTGTGCTCATTTTTGGCATTTTCTGGCCTCATACTTTTGCTAACTTGTCCCACAGGATTAATCCAATCAACTTCAATTTTTAAATTTCAAATTTGGTGTCTCCAACCTTACACCTTTGGTGATGAAAAGCTATTAAAGGTCAGCTCTAAACTTTTATGGTTTTCCCGTGGCGCGGCGTGATAAGGGTCCCACCCAGAACATATCTGTATGACAATATTCACTATCTGTAAAAGCGCCACCTAGTGGCCACTGGAAATGGGTTTTTTTTGTACTTTTACAAATTTGTCCTACACAATTAAACCCGTTCAGCTGAAATTCTGTCTGTATGATTTTAAGACCTTCCTGACTGAAAGTTATGAAAGGTGTACGAAAAAATGTACTGTTTGTCTGCAGCTTAGCATTAAATACCAATGTTTCCCCATAGAGGAGAAGTTATTATAACTTAACTGTACATGCTGAAATGTTCTCCAAACCTGCCATGGTGGACAACAGTCCAGCCGTTAGTAGGGCTATATGCTATTTATGTATGTCAGTCGACTTTTCGACAGATTCAACGCTGACACTGATGAAAAGGGAACGTTGAAAATTTGCAGTGTGTCCAGAGGTTTGGCTCAGTGGGAAAAGCAGATGGTTAGTGTGTTTGAGGTTGCTGTATCAAAGCCTATCTTAAACACTTAAGAATCCTACATTTGTTCCCTGATTTTTCGTACACTGAATACTGAATTAACCCTGCCGAGAACTTAGTTGATTATCGGCCTGACACATATCAGTTGAGTTTTAACAGACATAACTGCTGATATTGAGCTAAAGGGAACAAGGATATTCAGGAAAGTGTCTGGAGCTTTGGGTTAGTGAGTAGAGCAAGTGGTTAGAGTTTCAGAGGTTGCTGGTTCAAGTCTTACTTTGGGCAGATGAAATTTGACTGTCATGGCATCAATAAAGTACTAGCTCATATATCTGTCTGCTTTACTGATATAACTTATTGATGACATACTTTGCAACTAACATTTAAAGCAGTTTCAAAACACACAATTGTCTCCACGTCCCCTCAATTTACAGAAACTGAATACAGAATTTTCCCTGCCAAGAACTTAGTTCTTATCGGCCCGATGTCCCAGAGGTTGCTGGTTTCAACTTTATCCTGAACAGGGTACATTTGACTTTTATGACATAAATAAAATATTCATAAAGGATAAATCTTTCTACTCATCAATGACGTACCTTGCAACAAACATTTAAATCAGTTAAAAGTGACACATTTGTCCCCTGAATTTTCATACACTGTATACTGCATTTTCCCTGCCAAGAACTTAGTTGATTATCAGCCTGGCTCATAAATCAGTCAACTTTTTGACAGACGTTACCACTGTTACTGACGTGAAGGGAACGTCAAAAATTTGCAGTGTCCAGAGGTTTGGCTCAGTGGGTAAAGCAGGTGGACAGTGTGTCTGAGGTTGCTAGATCAAGTCCTGTCTTATACACTTAAACACACCTTTGTCTCCTGATTTTTCATACATTGAATACTGAATTATCCCTGCCAAGAACTTAGTCGTTTATCGGCCTGACTCATATATCAGTTGACTTTTCAACATACGTAACTGCTGATATTGAGCTAAAGGGAACATCGAAAGCCTGGAAAATATCTGGAGGTTTAGCTCAGTAGGCAGAGCAAGAGTTTATCATCCCAGGGGTTGCCAGTTCAAGTCTTACCTTGGACAGATGAAATTTGACTTCCATGGCTTCAATGAAGTACTAGCTGATATATGTCTGATATACCGATGTAAGTCACCAATGACATGTTTTGCAACAAACAGTTTCAAAACAGACAATTGTCTCCTCTCCTGAATTTTCAGAAACTGTATACTGCATTTTTTCCTGCCAAGAACTTAGTTGATTATCAGCCTGGCTCATAAATCAGTCGACTTTTTGACAGACGTTACAAGGGAACGTCAAAACATTGCATTGTCCAGTGGTTTGGGACAGTGGCTAAAGCAGATGGATAGGGTGCCTGAGGTTGCTGGATCAAGTCCTGTCCTACACACACATTTGTCTCCTGGTTTTTCATACATTGAATACTGAATTATCCCTGCCAAGAACTTAGCTGATTATTGGCCTGACTCATATATCAGTTGAGTTTTCAACATACGTAACTGCTGATAATGAGCTAAAGGGAACATCGAAAACCCATGAAAGTATCTGGAGGTTTGGCTCAGTGGGTAGAGCAAGAGGTTAGCATCCCAGGGGTTGCTGGTTCAAGTCTTAGCTTGGGCAGATGAAATTTGACTTCTATGGCATCAATGAAGTACTAGTTGATATATCTGTCTGATTTACTGATATAAGTTTTATTTTGCAACAAACATTTAAAACAGTTTCAGAACATTGTCTCCTTGTCTCCTTTCTCTTCCAACACTATATGACCCTTATATTAGTAGAGTGGGCAGATTTAGCAGCTGATATTTTATTTTATTTGATTTATGCCATAAAATAACATTTGTTTGTAGATTCATACATATATAAGTGAGTGAATAATATTATATTAATATTAAATATTAATATTAATTAATATTATAATATACAATATTATTATTATAATATTAATATTTTATTATTAATAATATATAATATATTATTAATTAAAGTACACCGTAAAAATTAAGTCACTCACCAAACATCAGCTAATGTCTCCAAACTGGTCTGTGTCCTGCCTGTCCTCCTCCTGCTGCTGCTGCATCAGCTGTTTGTGACGACGATCAGCTGCAGCGTCTCTTCAGCTGTTCACCGTCATCTCCTCATCTTGGTCTCGCTTTTTGCTGAGCTCTGTTTTGCTAATATGCTGTTTTTTGGGTATGTTTTCCTGTAAACAAACACTCGTGCTGTTCAAATTTCCGGAAAAAACATGGACACTGGATGCGTCATCCAATCGGGACACAGAAGGTGGGACAAAGCCTTCAGAGTCCTCACTGATTGGCTCAGTGGACGGAACAACGTGGGTTTCTCTGGCCAATCAATGCGCAGGAATTGATGATGTAAGAGACGTCACTGCTGATACGTAGCTAAAGCGATTTTATAAGAAATATAGCTTAAATGTTTTAGAAAACAAATGAAAAACACCTGAGATACATAGTATATAGATTTGTTAACATAGAAGTTTTTTTTTTTAAAGCAACTTTTGAAACAAAAGTTAGCATTAGCATTTTACATTACAGCATTTACATTCAGATTGTAAATGTGCTCTCTGTTTTATCAGTTTTCAGGTGTAAAGTGAACAATAGTTTGCTTATTTCCTCTCTTCCTGACTAACCCTGCAGCAATATGAAAACACACTGACGGCTCACACCTTTACAGTATGAACTATGATTTAGGCTTGTTGTCTTTGTAGTTAATCTGTCATCATGTGGTTAATTCAGTACAAGAACTAAACTTTGGGATGAAGGTTAATGGAGGATAAAGTTTTGTTTAATGAAGGAGTTCAGGTTTAGGATAATGAAACGTGAAGTCCTTGGTAGAATAGCTATGATGTACACACACAATGTGTGCTGACACAGAGACCCTGAGGCATTGTCATTTCATCAGCTGACTGTCTGTCCACAGCATGGGAATAAACAAAAGAGAGAAAAAAAGAGTCAGAAAGGAAGAAGAAAACTTGAAAAACAAGCCTGGTTTAATACAATGCACCATAGTAAGTTTGTTTTGTACAAAATCTACAGATAAATTAAAAGAGGGGACATGTACATGGATTTTCCAGGCACATGGCAAGTATTGTGATTGATTTTGAGTATTGAAAAGGTATAATGAATAAAAAAACATGATTTGTGGTTGTAAAAAACTTTTGATGATGCAAAATGTATCATAGTACAGAGCCCCCAAAACGGTCAAGGCTTACTCTTTACTCACTTTACTTCAGTTGTGATATTTTAGAATGAATCCTCGAGAGAGTTGCGTCACTGCAGCAGCACAATATTCAAACTGATGGACAAAAAGGGTATAAAAGGATGAACTATAAATAAATATCATTTAAAAAGATAGGAGATGTGACAGGATAAAAGTTGACCACCCACATCGGATCTTCTGTCACCTTCTCTCTCTCTCTATCTCACACACACACAAACACACACACACACACACACACACACACATCCTTAGGCTACAGTCAAAATGCTGCCCACACAAAGGGCTCTTTGCATCTGTCTGCTGTGTGTGGGATGCTTTTCAGACATTGCCTCATGTGTCACATGAATTATAAGTGAGCTTCAGTGTGAGAAACACCAAAAAAAAAAAAAAAAAATCACTTTGACACAGTCTATAAAACCCTGGTTCTCCTGACCTTGACCTTTTTTCCCCCTTGCAGGGGTTCTTTTTTCGGGAGTTTTTCCTTGGGTGATGTGAGGGTCTAAGGGCAGAGGGATGTCGTACACTGTAAAGCCCTCTGAGGCAAACCATGTTTTGTGATAATGGGCTCTATAAATAAAATTGACTTGACTTGAATTATGTAGAAAGGTTTCGGGGTTAATCTTTTTTTTGCGTTGTTTTGAAAATTTCACACATTTTACAAGATAGACTGTAAACTCCACCAGAGGTTGTAGTCATTTTCAGGGCACGTTTTCCTGTCCTTTTAGTAGAATACCTGTTAACAGGTTTCAAAGAGTAGTATTACAGAAGTACTAAACAGTCTGAAAGTAGAGAGAGAAATATATATCTATTTTTGGCAGCTATACTGCACACATTATTTGGAGGAAAAAGTCTGGCCTGATCTTTGCTGTTTTTTTTTAAAATGTAAAGATTACAAATGTCTTGATATTTATTTAGTAAGAATTGTGTGGCTTTGGTGAAAGAATGTTTTACTACAATAAAGAATATTATTGGATCTCCGTATGCTGTAAAAAAAAAAAAAAACAAACCTAAAAAAAAACCCTACTATAGATGTATAAGACATGTATGCTTCACTTAATTATGAAACAAGATGTAGTCATCCAGCATCTCTCAGTGGTTTCAGTACACGTGAAATCGACTCCCGTACTGAGGGCATCTTTGTATCTGAGATACAACATTTGTCAGCAGCGGAGTGCAGTTTACTGTGAGAAGATGTGTATTTTTGGCTGTAGACACAGATTAGCAGTGGTTCTCAGATGTTTAACTGGTGCGTGTGCACATGAAAAATGCATGCAGCTCTTTCCGCACGGAAACGGGTATTTCTCAATGTGCGTGTGTGCGTGTGTGTTTGCCTGCCTCCACACAAACTTTGCACCAATCATGAGTCAGCTGAAATGATTGTGATACCATATTGCACCAAAGAAAGTTATCATATCAAAGAGAACTTTGACAGCATTTTCTTTGATGCCTTAAACTTATAGATGGCTTGATGTACAGCACAGTGGATGCTTCAGTCCTATTACAGAACACTGTCAATGCCAAAGACAGAACAAGCATGCTTTATGTGACTTACAAGTGTTCAATATCTTTGAATCAGACTGAGTTAGACATCAAGTGAATGCAAGAAACTACGTTTAACTAGTTGGCAGCATTGAAAAGCCACCAGTTCTGACAGTTGAGCTCTTCTTTTCCATAAAAACAAAACTTCCATTGGGGTAAAATATTAGGTTTCCAAATATAAATTTGCGTTACCATATTAAAACAAGAGGCAGATTAGAAACACCCCACAGTTTGAAAAATGCATTTTAGTTCTCAATCAAAGGCTGAATGACTTTTAAAATGGGGATTTCTGTTTCCTTTGTAGAGCTGAGGTGCAGGATCTAGAAGCCATCTCACCACAGGACTATCTGGCTGGTTTCCACCACCTTCACCCATCCTGACAACCGGCGGGGAAACCACCTCAGCAAAGCTCATCCGGTAGGAGTTTACAGAGTTGTAAAGCCCTGTTCTAGCAGTCTGATCTCAGCATCGTTGATAATATCAAACACATTTACCTGCTGATATCAAACTTTTCCTCTTGATGACATCAGCTGTGTGAATATAATGTGAGTTGGGGTGACATGTTTACATGTTAATGACAGTAATGGAGACTTAAGAAATAAGGTAATGTCACATAGGCTTGTAAACCACATTTACAGCAGGTCAGCTCTCCTCTTTCAATGTTTGTGTTGCCTGTTCATTTATAGCTCTGTTAGAAATGTCTGACCCACACTGATGTCATTTCAGCGTTGCTCAAGTTCTCTTTTTGTGGTTAATCTCGCAAATATTAAAATTCCGGATCATTTCAATCACTCTGTCAAGAGTGTGGCACTTTAGCATTTCCTAAATCTGGAAAACTTATATTGTAAAATTCAGTTATTAAACAATCCATCGCACAGTGTGTACAGAATCACTCGCTGCTGGCTGTTGTCATGCTTTGCTTGTATGTATATGTAACGGAGTTAAGAGATAATGTGATCCCACTTGCCATATAAAACACACTACAAAACACGGGAACTGGGGTCTCCTATTGTAAGTAAAGGCAGCACCCCTGTGGTTTAGGGTCGTGCACCCCGGGGGGGTAGCAACAGTCGGACCTCGCTGCCTCCGGGGTAGGTGCATGAGTATGAGCTCTGTCTTTGTTTTATATTAATTACTTTCATTTTAATATTAAGGAGTGGTTTAAGTTGTATTTTGAATCATAAAGCTCCCGTACGGTCGAGCCTTTTTTTGAAAGGTTGACGATATTTGTCTTTTGTTTCTGTTTACAAATGGCTAAAGTTACACATGTTAGCTAACTTGCACTTTCTTTTCATTTTACTTCTTGCAGCCGTGTATGTGTGTGTACAGGGCGAACTGGACTGACTGTGTGTTAAATCTCCATGCCAGATCAGGCCAGATGAGAAATAAACGGCGAGCGTGCCAACGGTGAAAAAGTCTGCCTTGTCACTAAATACACAACGCAAGAGGAGTACAAGGACCGCTACATATACCTGCAAATAATAATACACCAGAATTCTTACAAAACCCATGTTATCATGAAGGCTGCGATCACATGACCAATGCATTGATTCTGTATCAGGAGGCAGGTTTGGATGGTGGATGGCTCAATCAAAAAAATAAATAAATAAATAACATAATTTACATAGCAACTTTAAAAACGGTTGTTTACAAAGTGCTTTGACAGACAAGGCAAAGGCAGGAACTCAGGGAATAATAAAAACAGACATCAATAATCAAGCCAAACAGAGAAAGGTGTAGAAGGTCAAAGGTAGGTTTATTGGTCATTTTTTAAACAAAGTTTAAAAAACAAAATTACAATTATTCTTGATCCTGTTATATCTTTGGACTAAAGCAAATGTTTAGACGTTTTTAGAAAATATAAAAATAAATGCAATAAAAGACAATAAAATTAATAAAAGAGGAAATCAAACAAGAAGAGTTGACATAACCCAGGGCCGCTAAAATAAAGATAGGATGATAAAAACAAAGGAATAAGTAGGTAAATTAAAATATGACAAGTTGGTAAGAGCAGGCCAAAAGAAGGATGGAGTACAAATAAATAGAATAAGAGCAGTTAAATGAATGGAGAATAAGATTTAAATATAAAATAAAATAAAATAATAAATAAGTAGATAAAGGTGACATCAAATAAAAGCAAGTCTGTAAAAGTGAGTTTTAAGAAATGATTTAAAAGATATCACTGATTCTGCGTGCCTCATCACCTCAGGTATGTCCTTCCAAAGTTGGGGGTCCTAATGGCAAAGACATGGTCACCTTTAGATTTAAGCCTCGACTTTGGACCGACCAGGAGTCCCCCTCCTGAGGATCTAAGGCTGCGTGTTGGTTCATGTGTGGTCAGCATTTCAGAAATGTAAAGTGGGGCAAGACCCAGTATGACTTTCTTATCATATTTGGACCCCATTCTGTTGTTCCTGGACCACAGACTGATGGTTGATGGCTGTGGGAAGGCTTTGTTGTCTGTAATTATTATTTATTTATCTCACTGTATTTTTTTTATGTTTAATTTTGTCTTTTTTTTGCCTTAAAGCCATCCCACCATGCTTGTAAACTAAGACTGTGCTGTGGTTCGTATACCATTTTGGAGGACCTGCGTTGGGGCTTGGGAGTGTTGGGTCATGATTTGGGATTTGGGATGTTTTTGTGGAGGGGGTTGATAAATATAAAATATGTGTATATGTGAAAATTTCATATAGTGGTGGTTTGTTTAATGTTTAAGATATGTTCTGAAAAAAAAAGAAAAAAAACATGACTCTCCCTCAAAAGATCAGAAATCCTGCACCATGTGAAACTGAGTAAAGTTATGTTTAGGTTGTTTGTCACCATTGTTGTTTTGATAAGAGAAAAAGCAGAAGAAAAAAAAATGACCACAGTTCAAATTTTTGGTTTGTCTTTTGCTCTGTTTCCATTAACTAAAACACAAAATATATTTGTTGTATTTGATGATTATCGTTATGAAATCTACCTCAGATATGTGAAATATTCTGCTGTTTGGCAAGTGTTGTTGTCATGTTCTGGCAATAAAGTGTAGCTGAATCCACATTAACCATTTAGTTTCTTTCAACTTTCACTCTGAAGCAAAATTCAGCCTTAAAACTTGAAAGAAATTATACAACTTTTTTTAGCATAATAATTAACATTAACCATTGATGTGAACATTTTTATTATGATAACTAATGATGCTATTTTCAGCCTTTTTTTTCCAACATGCTAAATTATGACGTTTTTTCCATCATTTTTCAAAATTGTATACTACAGTGTTACTCTATATGCTATAATATGTCGTATTCAGCCTTTTTTTTTAACTTTTTTTTTTTTGACATATTATAGTATCCAGTTCAATCGAGATTTATACATTGAGCACATTAAAAACAACAGAGCTACTCATGCCAGAGTTTTGGGGCCACGACAGCAAAGGCTCTGTCTCCTATTTTTCAGTCTTGTTTTAGGGATGACGAGGAGCGATTTGTCTGTCGACCTCAGTGACCACAACGGCGTGAACGACTGTGAAAGTTCAGAGCCAGTGGAGGGACGCTAGTATGGGCGAAATGTGCTCTCGCTCACCTGCACCAGTAAGAAGAATTCATCAGCGTTTTGGACCACCTGCAAGCAAGGGAAGCCTGACTAATGCTCACACAGAGGACATTCCAATAATCTAGACGGGTGGAGACAAAAGCATGATTTACCCTTTCAAAATCATGAAAAGAAAGGAAAAGCTTCACCTTAGATAAAAATCCTGAAAGCTGGGTTTAACAACTGAATTAATCTGTTGATCCATTTTAAGACCATTGTCAATTTTTACCCCCAGATTAGTTACAACGGGTTTGACGTAGGGAGCAGGGGAACCCAGGTCCAGGGGGGCACTGGGGGCACCACTGGGTCCAAACATGATAACTTCAGTTTTGCTGTCATTGAAGTTTAAGAGGTTCAGAGCAATCCAAGCCTTGGATGTTGAAGTTGAAGTATGTGCAACCGGGCGGTAACAGCTCAGACATCAAACCCACGCCAGCGACCTGGCATTAACCAGAGCCATCCTGAGCCACAGGCTCACAGGATTCACCTCTCGTCTGCAGGGACAGGGAGGCTGGGTCTCCTCATCTGAGCCGACCACAGGTAACAGCCAGGAGTCGATAGGATCCAGAGAGCGGCAGGACGCAAAGATGCGATGAGCCAATACGCTTTCAGCCCAAAAAGTCTTCGGACAAAGTCCAAACAGGGTTTCAGCTTCACCAGCCATCCGCTATGTTTGCTCCAGTGTCTGTGACGATTCTGCGGGACGGTGGAGCCGGCGGTAGAGATGACATTTTTCGCCATACTATAACCTTGGTTTTTGGGTTATTTTTTCGACGTGCCATATTTTGTTGTTTTTGGCCATTTTTTGAACACTCTATGTGGTGTGTCTCAGCACATTATTTTATGTGTTTTTTTTTTTTTTCTTGTTTTCAGCTTTTTTTTTCAAACATTGCATTTTTGACATTTTTCCTAATACTATAGCCTTGCAGTTTAGATCATTGTTTTGACATGCCATATCATTGTCATTTTGGCCTTTTTTGCAACATTTTATGCCATGGTGTGTCTCAGCAATCTTATTTTATGTGCTTTTCAGCTATTTCTGGGACATTTTTCGCGATACTATAGCCTTGCTTTTTGGGTCGTTTTTTCAGCATACCAGCATACCATATTGTGATGTTTTTGGCCATTTTTGCAACATTTTTATACTATGGCGTGTTTGTGCACGCTATATAATGTGCTTTTCAGCTGTTTTCAGCTGGTTTTGGGACGGGTAATTTTTTTACTTTTTCGCCATACTATAGCCTTGCTTGTTGAGCCATTTTTTTTATAACATTCCATGTTACTATGTTTTTGGCAGTTTTTTTCAAGATTTTATGCTATGGCATGTTTCTACACGCTATTTAATGTGCTTTTCAGGTGTTTTCAGCCTTTTTTTGGGACGGGTAATTTTCTGACTTTTTTCGCCATACTATAGCCTTGCTTTTTGGGCATTTTATTGAACATGCATCATTATTGTGTTTTTGGCTGTTTTTGCAACATTCTATGCTATGGCATGTTTCTACACGCTATTTAATGTGTTTTTCAGGTGTTTTCAGCAGTTTTTGGGATGGGTCATTTTTTTGACATTTTCGCCATACTATAGCCTTGCTTTTTGGGCCATTTTTTTCAACATGCAATATTATCGTGTTTTTGGCCATTTTTGCAACAATTTATACTATGGCGTGTTTCTACACGCTATTTTATGTGCTTTACAGGTGTTTTCAGCCTTTTTTTGGGACGGGTAATTTTCTGACTTTTTTTTCGCCATACTATAGCCTTGCTTTTTGGGCCATTTATTGAACATGCATCATTATTGTGTTTTTGGCTGTTTTTGCAACATTCTATGCTATGGCATGTTTCTACACGCTATTTAATGTGTTTTTCAGGTGTTTTCAGCAGTTTTTGGGATGGGTCATTTTTTTGACATTTTCGCCATACTATAGCCTTGCTTTTTGGGCCATTTTTTCAACATGCAATATTATCGTGTTTTTGGCCATTTTTGCAACAATTTATACTATGGCGTGTTTCTACACGCTATTTTATGTGCTTTACAGGTGTTTTACAGCCTTTTTTTGGGACGGGTAATTTTCTGACTTTTTTTTCGCCATACTATAGCCTTGCTTTTTGGGCCATTTTATTGAACATGCATCATTATTGTGTTTTTGGCTGTTTTTGCAACATTCTATGCTATGGCATGTTTCTACACGCTATTTAATGTGTGTTTTTCAGGTGTTTTCAGCAGTTTTTGGGATGGGTCATTTTTTTGACATTTTCGCCATACTATAGCCTTGCTTTTTGGGCCATTTTTTCAACATGCAATATTATCGTGTTTTTGGCCATTTTTGCAACAATTTATACTATGGCGTGTTTCTACACGCTATTTTATGTGCTTTACAGGTGTTTACAGCCTTTTTTTGGGACGGGTAATTTTTTTGCCTTTTTTTTTCGCCATACTATAGCCTTGCTTTTTGGGCCATTTATTAAACATGCAATATTATTGTGTTTTTGGCTGTTTTTTCAAGATGTTATGCTATGGCATGTTTCTGCACACTGTTTTATGTGCTTTTTTTCAGCTGTTTTCAGCTGTTTTTGGGACAGGTCATTTTTTGACTTTTTCGCCATACTATAGCCTTGCTTTTTGGGCCATTTATTGAACATGCAATATTATTGTGTTTTTGGCTGTTTCTGCAACACCTGGTGCTATGGCATGTTTCTGCACGCTATTTAATGTGTTTTTCAGCTGTTTTCAGCTGTTTTTGGGACAGGTCACTTTTTGACTTTTTCGCCATACTATAGCCTTGCTTTTTGGGTCATTTTTTTCAACATGCCAAATTGTTGTGGTTATGGCTGTTTTCTGCAACACCTGGTGCTATGGCATGTTTCTGCACGCTACTTAATGTGTTTTTCAGCCGTTTTCAGCTGTTTTTGGGACAGGTCATTTTTTGACTTTTTCGCCATACTATAGCCTTGCTTTTTGGGCCATTTTTTCAACATGCAATATTATTTGTGTTTTTGGCCTGTTTTTGCAACAATTTATACTATGGCATGTTTCTGCATGTTATTTTATGTGCTTTTCAGGTTTTACAGCTTTTTTTGGGACGGGTAATTTTTTGACTTTTTTTTCGCCATACTATAGCCTTGCTTTTTGGGCCATTTTTTAAACATGCAATATTATTGTGTTTTTGGCTGTTTTTGCAATCTATGGCATGTTTCTGCTGCACACTGTTTTTCAGGTATTTTTCAGCTGTTTTTGGGACGGGTCATTTTTTGACTTTTTCGCCATACTATAGCCTTGCTTTTTGGGCATTTTTTCAACATGCAATTATGGTGTTTTTTGGCTGTTTTTGCAACAATTTATGGTGTTTCTACACGCTATTTTATGTGTTTTTACAGGTGTTTTCAGCCTGTTTTTTTGGACGGGTAATTTTTTGACTTTTTTTCGCGCCATACTATAGCCTTGCTTTTTGGGCCATTTATTAAACATGCATCATTATTTGTGTTTTTGGCTGTTTTTGCAACATTCTATGCTATGGCATGTTTCTACACGCTATTTAATGTGTTTTTCAGGTGTTTTCAGCAGTTTTTGGGATGGGTCATTTTTTTGACATTTTCGCCATACTATAGCCTTGCTTTTTGGGCCATTTTTATTAAACATGCAATATTATTGTGTTTTTGGCTGTTTTTTCAAGATGTTATGCTATGGCATGTTTCTGCACGCTATTTTATGTGATTTTCAGGTGTTTACAGCTGTTTTTGGGACGGGTCATTTTTTGACTTTTTTTTCGCCATACTATAGCCTTGCTTTTTGGGCAATTTATTGAACATGCAATATTATTGTGTTTTTTTGGCTGTTTCTGCAACACCTGGTGCTATGGCATGTTTCTCCCCGCTATTTAATGTGTTTTTCAGGTGTTTTCAGCTTTTTTGGGACAGGTCATTTTTTGACTTTTTCGCCATACTATAGCCTTGCTTTCTGGGCCATTTCTTCAACATGCCATATTATCATGTTTTTGGCTGTTTTTGGTAACATTTATATTATGGCATGTTTCTCCCCGTTATTTAATGTGTTTTTCAGCTGTTTTCAGCTGTTTTTGGACAGGTCATTTTTTTGACATTTTCGCCATACTATAGCCTTGCTTTTTGGGCCATTTTTTCAACGTGCCATATTATCGTGTTTTTGGCCATTTTTGCAACATTTTATGCTATGGCATGTTTCTGCACGCTATTTTATGTGCTTTTCAGCTGTTTTCAGCTGTTTTTGGGATGGGGTCATTTTTTTGACATTTTCGCCATACTATAGCCTTGCTTTTTGAGCCATATTTTTAACATTCCATATTATGTGTTTTGGCTGTTTTTTGCAACATTCTATGCTATGGCATGTTTCTACACGCTATTTTATGTGCTTTTCAGGTGTTTTACAGCCTTTTTTTGGGACGGGTAATTTTTTGACTTTTTTTTCGCCATACTATAGCCTTGCTTTTTGGGCCATTTATTGAACATGCAATATTATTGTGTTTTTGGCTGTTTTTGCAACATTCTATGCTATGGCATGTTTCTGCACGCTATTTAATGTGTTTTTCAGCTGTTTTCAGCTTTTTTTGGGACGGGTCATTTTTTGACATTTTCGCCATACTATAGCCTTGCTTTTTGGTCATTTTTTTCAACATGCCATATATTATGTGTTTTTTGGCTGTTTTTGCAACATTTATATTATGGCATGTTTCTGCACGCTATTTAATGTGTTTTTCAGCTGTTTTCAGCTGTTTTTGGACGGGTCATTTTTTTGACATTTTTCGCCATACTATAGCCTTGCTTTTTGGGCCATTTTTTCAACGTGCCATATTATGGTGTTTTTGGCCTGTTTTTGCAACATTTTATGCTATGGCATGTTTTCTGCACGCTATTTTATGTGTTTTTCAGCTGTTTTCAGCTGTTTTTGGATGGGTCATTTTTTTGACATTTTCGCCATACTATAGCCTTGCTTTTTTGGGTCATTTTTTATAACATTGCCATATTATTGTGTGTTTTTGGCTGTTTTTGCAACATTCTATGCTATGGCATGTTTCTGCACGCTATTTTATGTGCTTTTCAGGTGTTTACAGCCTTTTTTGGGACGGGTAATTTTTTGACTTTTTTTTCGCCATACTATAGCCTTGCTTTTTGGGCCATTTTTTGAACATGCAATATTATGTGTTTTTTGTTTTTGGCTGTTTTTTGCAACATTCTATGCTATGGCATGTTTCTGCATGCTATTTAATGTGTTTTTCAGCTGTTTTCAGCTGTTTTTGGGACGGGTCATTTTTTGACTTTTTTCGCCATACTATAGCCTTGCTTTTTTGGTCATTTTTTTCAACATGCCATATTATCATGTGTTTTTGGGCTGTTTTTGCAACATTTTTTATGCTATGGCATTTTTCTGCGCGCTATTTTATGTGTTTTTCAGGTGTTTACAGCCTTTTTTTGGGACGGTTAATTTTTTGACTTTTTTTTCGCCATACTATAGCCTTGCTTTTTGGGCCATTTATTGAACATGCAATATTATTGTGTTTTTGGCTGTTTTTGCAACATTCTATGCTATGGCATGTTTCTGCATGCTATTTAATGTGTTTTTCAGGTGTTTTCAGCTGTTTTTGGGATGGGTCATTTTTGGACTTTTTCGCCATACTATAGCCTTGCTTTTTGGGTCATTTTTTTCAACATGCCAAATTTGTCGTGGTTTATGGCTGTTTTTGCAACATCTGGTGCTATGGCATGTTTCTGCATGCTATTTAATGTGTTTTTTTTGCTGTTTTCAGCTGTTTTTGGGACGGGTCATTTTTTGACTTTTTCGCCATACTATAGCCTTGCTTTTTGGCCATTTATTGAACATGCCAATATTATCGTGTTTTTGGCTGTGTTTTTGCAACATTTTATGCTATGGCATGTTTTCTACACGCTATTTTATGTGTTTTTCAGGTGTTTACAGCCTTTTTTTTGGGACGGGTCATTTTTTGACTTTTTTTTTTTCGCCATACTATAGCCTTGCTTTTTGGGTCATTTTTTCAACATGCAATATTATTGTTTTTTGGCTGTTTTTGCAACATTCTATGCTATGGCATGTTTCTGCACGCTATTTAATGTGTTTTTCAGGTGTTTTCAGCTGTTTTTGGGACGGGTCATTTTTTGACTTTTTCGCCATACTATAGCCTTGCTTTTGGGCCATTTCTTCAACATGCCATATTATCATGTTTTTGGCTGTTTTTGGTAACATTTTATATTATGGCATGTTTCTCCCCGTTATTTAATGTGTTTTTCAGCTGTTTTCAGCTGTTGCTTGGACAGGTCATTTTTTGACTTTTTCGCCATACTATAGCCTTGCTTTTTGGGCCATTTTTTCAACGTGCCATATTATCGTGTTTTTGGCCATTTTTGCAACATTTTATGCTATGGCATGTTTCTGCATGCTATTTTATGTGTTTTTCAGCTGTTTTTCAGCTGTTTTTGGGATGGGTCATTTTTTTTTGACTTTTTCGCCATACTATAGCCTTGCTTGTTGGTCATTTTTTCAACATTCCATATTATTATTGGTTTTGGCTGTTTTTGGCTGTTTTTGCAACATTCTATGCTATGGCATGTTTCTACACGCTATTTTATGTGTTTTTCAGGTGTTTTCAGCTGTTTTTGGGACGGGTAATTTTTTGACTTTTTCGCCATACTATAGCCTTGCTTTTTGGGCCATTTTTTCAACATGCAATATTATTGTGTTTTTGGCTGTTTTTGCAACATTCTATGCTATGGCATGTTTCTGCACGCTATTTTATGTGTTTTTCAGGTGTTTTTCAGCTGTTTTTGGGACGGGTCATTTTTTGACTTTTTTTTCGCCATACTATAGCCTTGCTTTTTGGTCATTTTTTCAACATGCCATATTATTGTGTTTTTGGCTGTTTTTTGCAACATTCTATGCTATGGCATGTTTCTGCGCTATTTAATGTGTTTTTCAGGTGTTTTCAGCTGTTTTTGGGACGGGTCATTTTTTGACTTTTTCGCCATACTATAGCCTTGCTTTTTGGGCCATTTCTTCAACATGCCAATTATTATGTGTTTTTGGCTGTTTTTGGTAACATTTTATATTATGGCATGTTTCTCCCCGCTATTTAATGTGTTTTTCAGCTGTTTTCAGCTGTTGCTTGGACAGGTCACTTTTTGACATTTTCGCCATACTATAGCCTTGCTTTTTGGGCCATTTTTTCAACATGCCATATTATCGTGTTTTTGGCCTTTTTTGCAACATTTTTATGCTATGGCATGTTTCTGCACGCTATTTTATGTGCTTTTTTCAGCTGTTTTCAGCTGTTTTTGGGATGGGTCATTTTTTTGACTTTTTCGCCATACTATAGCCTTGCTTTTTGAGCCATATTTTATAACATTCCATATTATTGTGTTTTTGGCTGTTTTTGCAACATTCTATGCTATGGCATGTTTCTACACGCTATTTTATGTGCTTTTCAGGTGTTTACAGCTTTTTTTTGGGACGGGTAATTTTTTGACTTTTTTTTTTTGCCATACTATAGCCTTGCTTTTTGGGCCATTTTTTGAACATGCAATATTATTGTGTTTTTGGCTGTTTTTGCAACATTCTATGCTATGGCATGTTTCTGCACGCTATTTAATGTGTTTTTCAGCTGTTTTCAGCAGTTTTTGGGACGGGTCATTTTTTGACATTTTCGCCATACTATAGCCTTGCTTTTTTGGTCATTTTTTCAACATGCCATATTATCATGTGTTTTTGGCTGTTTTTGCAACATTTTATGCTATGGTGTGTTTCTGCACGCTATTTAATGTGTTTTTCAGGTGTTTACAGCCTTTTTTTGGGACGGGTCATTTTTTGACTTTTTTTTCGCCATACTATAGCCTTGCTTTTTGGGTCATTTTTTCAACATGCCAATATTATTGTGTTTTTTGGCTGTTTTTGCAACATTCTATGCTATGGCATGTTTCTGCATGCTATTTAATGTGTTTTTCAGCCATTTTCAGCTGTTTTTGGGACGGGTCATTTTTTGACTTTTTCGCCATACTATAGCCTTGCTTTTTGGGTCATTTTTTCAACATGCAATATTATTGTGTTTTTGGCTGTTTTTTGCAACATTCTATGCTATGGCATGTTTCTGCACGCTATTTAATGTGTTTTTCAGGTGTTTTCAGCTGTTTTTGGGACGGGTCATTTTTTGACTTTTTCGCCATACTATAGCCTTGCTTTTTGGGCCATTTTTTCAACATGCCATATTATGTGTTTTTGGCTGTTTTTGCAACATTCTATGCTATGGCATGTTTCTGCCCCGTTATTTAATGTGTTTTTCAGGTGTTTTCAGCTGTTTTTGGGACGGGTCATTTTTTGACTTTTTCGCCATACTATAGCCTTGCTTTTTGGGTCATTTTTTTCAACATGCCATATTATTGTGTTTTTGGCTGTTTTTGCAACATTCTATGCTATGGCATGTTTCTGCACGCTATTTAATGTGTTTTTCAGGTGTTTTCAGCTGTTTTTGGGATGGGTCATTTTTTTGACTTTTTCGCCATACTATAGCCTTGCTTTTTGGTCATTTTTTCAACATTCCATATTATTGTGTTTTTGGCTGTTTTTTGCAACATTCTATGCTATGGCATGTTTCTACACGCTATTTAATGTGTTTTTTTCAGGTGTTTTCAGCTGTTTTTGGGACGGGTCATTTTTTGACTTTTTTTTTGCCATACTATAGCCTTGCTTTTTGGGTCATTTTTTTCAACATGCCAATATTATGTGTGTTTTTGGCTGTTTTTTGCAACATTCTATGCTATGGCATGTTTCTGCACGCTATTTAATGTGTTTTTCAGCTGTTTTCAGCTGTTTTTGGGACGGGTCATTTTTTGACATTTTCGCCATACTATAGCCTTGCTTTTTTGGTCATTTTTTCAACATGCCATATTTGGTGTTTTTGGCTGTTTTTTTGCAACATTCTATGCTATGGCATGTTTATGCATGCTATTTAATGTGTTTTTCAGTGTTTTCAGCTGTTTTTGGGACGGGTCATTTTTGATTATTTTCGCCATACTATAGCCTTGCTTTTTGGGTCATTTTTTCAACATGCCAAATTATGGGGTTTTTTGGCCGTTTTTGCAACATTCTGGCTATGGCATGTTTCTGCATGCTATTTAATGTGTTTTTCAGGTGTTTTCAGCTGTTTTTGGGATTTTGGGACGGGTCTCTTTCTGACTTTTTCGCCATACTATAGCCGTGCTTTTTGGGTCATTTTTTCAACATGCCAAATTATGCGTTTTTTTAGGGTTTTTTGCAACATTCTATACTATGGCATGTTTCTGCATGCTATTTAATGTGTTTTTCAGGTGTTTTCACCTGTTTTTGGGACGGGTCATTTTTTGACTTTTTCGCCATACTATAGCCTTGCTTTTTGGGAATTTTTTTCAACATGCCATATTTTTGTGTTTTTGGCTGTTTATGCAATGCTCTATGCTATGGCTTGTTTCCACACGCTATTTAATTTGCTTTTCAGTTGTTTTCAGCTGTTTTTGGGACGGGTCATTTTTTGACTTTTTCGCCATACTATAGCCTTGCTTTTTGGGACATTTTTTATAACATTCCATATTATTGTGTTTTTGGCTGTTTTTGCAACACTCTATGCTATGGCATGTTTCTGCACGCTATTTAATGTGCTTTTTAGCGGTTTTCAGCTGTTTTTGGGACGGGTCATTTTTTGACTTTTTCGCCATACTATAGCCTTGCTTTTTGGGCCATTTTTTCAACATGCCATATAATGCTGTTTTGGGCTATTTTTGCATTGTTCTATCCTATGGCACGTTTCTGCACGCTATTCAATGTGTTTTTCAGCTGTTTTCAACCTTTTTTGGGATGGGTCATTTTTTGACTTTTTCGCCATACTATAGCCTTGCTTTTTGGGCCATTTTTTCAACATGCCATATAATGCTGTTTTGGGCTATTTTTGCATTGTTCTATCCTATGGCATGTTTCTGCACGCTATTCAATGTGCTTTTCAGCTGTTTTCAGCTGTTTTTGGGACAGGTCATTTTTTGACTTTTTCGCCATACTATAGCCTTGCTTTTTGAGACATTTTTTATAACATTCCATATTATGGTGTTTTTGGCTTTTTTTTTTGTAACATTGTATGCTGTGGCATGTTTCTGCAAGCTATTTAATGTGCTTTTCAGCTGTTTGCAGCTTTTTTTGGGACGGGTCATTTTTTGACTTTTTCGCCATATTATAGCCTTGCTTTTTGGGACATTTTTCAACATGCCATATTATCGTGTTTTTGGCCATTTTTGAAACATTCTATGCTAAGCCGTGTCTTTGCAAGCTTTTCTTTCTGTTTTTCAGCTATTTTCAGCTGTTTTTGGGACAGGTAGGTTTTTGACTTTTTCGCCATACTATAGGCTTGCTTTTGGGGCCATTTTTTCAACATGCCATTTCATGGTGTTTTTGGCTGTTTTTGCAACATTCCATGCTATGGCATGTTTCTATACGCTATTTAATGTGCTTTTCAGCTGTTTTCGACTGTTTTTGGGACGGGCCATTTTTTGACATTTTCGCCATACTATAGCCTTGCTTTTTGGGCCATTTTTCAACATGCCATATTATTATTATTATTTCAACTGTTTTCGGGGTGGGTAATTGTTTTAGTTTTTCGCCATACTATAGCCTTGCTCTCCTTTTTTCAACATGCCATATTATGGTGTTTTTGGCCGTTTTGTCAATATTCGATGCTATGGCATGTTCCTGCACACTATTTAATGTGTTTTTTAGCTGTTTTCAGATGTTTTTGGGATTGGTCATTCACTTTTCTTGTCATACTATAGCCTTGCTTTTTGGTTCATTTTGTCAACATGGCATATTGCGGTGTTTTTGGCTGTAGTGTGTTATGTTACCAGGCCACAGTGACAGAGACAGGCAGTTCAATGGGATCAGGAAGATGAAACATGATGTCAATTTGGAGTGGCACAGAAACTGAGAGCAGATTCTCAGAACAGTAGGACAATGAGCTCACAATCACTGTCATCAGCAATGCAGAGACACAGACAGGTACATAATGAAAAATGGTCTGATTACATAATGCAGAACTTATAAATATAAGTTACACATACATAATATCTTGTAATCATTATAACATGTCATATAAGTCATTATAACAAGCTTATTATGATATTTTTAATGAAGCTAATCTAATCAGGTTACTGTAGAAAGATGTTAAATATTGTAGCAAACTAATCTTTCCTTTAGCAGGGGTTGGTGTTTTTGTTATAATGTTTTTAAGAATTATCTAAAAACAAGCCCTTGCCAGGAGGATAGGCAGTAGTGATTCGGGAGATACCATTTTAGGTAACTTCCACATTGGAATACTCACATAGAATTACTACAAAATAAAAGCAGTCCGAGATAATTGTTATGTAAATTAACAAAAACATGAAAATGATTGTCATTCATAAACAGTTACTGACCTTATCTTTAATGAAGATTTATGGCTTTGCTGGTCACTTTCTTTTTATAAACTTAGTCTGAAAAAAGAAGAGGAAAGACAGAACAGGAGCAGCTCGGATTATAAATAAAAGGCTTATAAACATTAGCTAATCCATATTAGAACACCATCTGAGAACTCTGATAATTTATATAAGCTCTCCTGAGAGTTACCAGAAATGAAGCACAGGAACAATATGCAGAACCAATAATAAACTCCAGATTTTGATGCATCTGCTTGTTGTGACTGTAACTCATCAGTGTTGCCAGAAGCCATTATAGAGAATTACCTCAAGCTGGCCATTGCTTCATATCCTGTCATTAACTCTGCCCTTTTTAATGCTTGATTTAATGTATTAAAGGATATTAAATCCCTGTTTATTATAGCTTTGGACAGTCTGAGGATGCTTGATAAATTGTAGCCTAGGTTGTTCCTTGTGTTTTAGCTTCTTTAGCTTTATTTTTTGGGAACTGAAATGTGTTTCTTCTCTGCAGGTCTGCGAAAAGCGCATTTTTATTTGTGAGCAATAAAAGCTGATAGTTTATTGTGTTGGACTGTGTGCCGTTCCAGCCTGCTGTATTTTATTTGCTCAATGTAGGCCAATCGCGCACTTAATGATGCTCTATACTACCTGAGCAACACTTAATTCAATTTGTCACCTTATGTTTAGATACGTTCTTCCCAGTATTCCCAGTATTTTTGGGTTCTTTCTGCATCCTAACATTGTTTTTCTCTCTTTGTGTTCCAGCTGAAATGTTGCTGAGTCAGTTTGGGGTCATGACATCATCATCATGAGATGGGGCGGCGGGTAAGCGGCGACCACAGGCAGCGACAGAAGATGTGGTGCTGTGTGTCGTGGTTTGCAACTGCTGGTTCTTGGCAAAAAAAATATGGTGCTGCGGAGTTGCCTCAGGGAATAATTTGGCCAAATGTTGAAAGGAAGTACAAATTCAAGAGGTTTGAAGGGGCAGTAAGTACAATTTTTTTATTGTCGCATTTCACCAGATGACCATAAAACACCTGCAGGAGGTTGATGGTGTTGTTAACTGTCCAGGTGCTGAGGTTTTTTGGCTTTCCAAACTCTTTCCTGCTTGTGGGCCGTTTTGGAGCAAAATCTCCACACCCAGTAAAGTCGTGCAGATGCTATTGAAACCACAGCTGGTGGTCAACACAGTGAGTAAAAGATTACTCACACTCTGGGGTAACATAACTCTTTTTATATGTCGTGAAGAGAAAAGCTGAGAAAACCAGTTAAACATGTTTCATTATTAACATTTTTAGTCATTTACAGGCATGCAAGACTTTTTATGAAAAAGACACAAAAACGAGTTGGGATAAAAATCACATTTTCATGTAAATAAGACTGTATTATAGTTTTATTTCTTATTTGTATCTGCGGCATTTAATTGTATAAATACTGAAACTATATTTTTTACAATTTTAAATTGTATTACAACAGTAACATTCATTAGTTCCCTTTAAGTTATCAGTTTTAAGTGTCATAAATTTCAAACTTTGTGTGCCTATAGCTTTTCTCCTTTCTCTCTGTCTGTTTAAAGGCCATTATTACTCAAAATATTAAAAATTAGGCAGGTAAAAGTTTCAACTCCAACATTAAACTTACACTCATGACAACATTTTCTGAAACACCAACTACATGTGGGGGGCACAATGTTGCTGCTTGTGTGTTCTGGCATTACAAACTGGCACCACTGGACTGATTTCAGGACTAAAAAGGACCAGCTGTGATACATTTGTGTGACTAAATGTGGGAAAAGGACTGAAGAGATGTGACTACAGTACTTCAACGCAAACAAACAAAATTAAAATGCAAAGATCTACATTTGTTTTTAAATATTTAAGATAATAATCTTAAATAATCTTAAATCTTGAGTACTAATATTAAATGATAGATGTTTTTAATATTGATAGGATTTACACTAAAAATATGTTAAAACATATTGTAGCATTAATTCAATGTTTTTCAAAACGTATAAAATTTCATTGATTTTATTTGAACAACTGATTGGATTCAACAGTTGATTAATAAACTGTTCCTTAAAATTGTGTCTCAGCGTGGCTGCTGAGTAACGCTGCAGTGTTTTAAAACTGGTATACGAGTTGAGTGAGTTTCATGCCCCCGGGTTGAAAAACCACACATTGTTAAATTTTAAAATGTGGTTATCAGTGAGAGCATGCATCATCACTGAACGATTTCCTTTTCGAGAACACATTTTGTGTAGTCCTGAGATTAACTGAATTTTCTGTCTAAGAAAAACTGGTTTTTGGGCCTCAAAATGAATGAATACACCAGAAAATGTGTTTGTTCAGAGGACTGACATTTGTTTTCCAGTGCTCTGTCAGCTGGCACAGTTAACGCTTTCAAGAGACAGAAAACAGTCATAAAATACCACATTTTGGCCCCAGTGGTCACTGACACTGTGTCCACACTAATGCAGATTTATAAACAACTTTTATACAAATATCTGTTTTGTTTTCTTAAATGAAAAATAACTGCAGCTGCAGCTGTAATGTAGTTCAGTAAAATGCAATGCTTTTTTCTGAAATGTGGTGGAGTAGAGTTATTAAGTACCACAAAACTGTACTTAAAGGTCCAGTGTGTTAGATTTAGGGGGATTTAGTGGCATTTTGCACTGAGGATTTTGGGTGTTTTCTTATGTTTTATTTTTTTATAATTGAGTTTTTTTATACTGTTCTTTTTTGGGATCCCTTTTTTTTTTAATAATAGATTTTTCCGCATTGGATACTTTTCATACTTTAAGTACTTTTTTCCTGAATATACTTACTTTTACTTTTAAATGCAGGGCTTTTATTTGTAACAGAGTACTTTTACAGGGTGGTATTAGTACTTTTACTAAGTAAAGGATCTGAATACATCTTCCACCACTGATGATGGGTACAATGGAGAGGACAGGGACAAATAGCAAAGCTTCTTTGTGTGTATAGTTATGATTTATAGGTGGGGGAGTTCAAGTGACCCCTGTAGGAGCCCACAGTTTGACCAGTGGCCTCCAGATTATTTGAGTTTGAGATCTCCGATTTAGGAGCGTGTCTCTGTCTTTATTCTGAAGATATTGTATTTTTGTAATCACAAAATCTCATCAGCAGCAGCCTGAAAAACAGTGATAAGAGATCAAGAGTGAGATAAAATTGCTGACAAAAAAAAAAGGAAGAGAGGAAGATGGTGTGTGTTGGTGCCAGAGAAAGCATGTGAACTAGGAGGAGCGGGAGAAAGACCAAACAGGAAAGAGTGTGTGTGAAAGAGAGCAAGCCGGGGTGAGTCAGGGAGAGAGACAGGAGGAGGAGGGGACAATATATTTGTCTGCCTATAAAGCTCAGCATGTTTTGGGATTTCAGGTCTGTGAAGTTTTGCAGAAGTGAATCCTGACAGTAAGAAACAATACACCAATAAAACATCACAAACTGTGGAAGAGGCCTGCTGTTGGTGGTGTGTTTGAAGGAGAATGAACTGCAGTTCATGTTTCTGTAAAGTACATTTAGGATATGCTCACATACACAGTTGGTTCAACCGGACTGGCGAGAATATTTCGAAACTAAGGACTCAAACTGAACTCTTAACCACAGGAAGAGTTGTTTCAACGATAGTGGACAGCAAGTAAACAAAACTGTATTCTGCGTCATATTTACTATTCTCAATTAGATTATAAAATGATGCACTTTAAAGATAAATAAAATTTGGATCTGCTAAAATGATAAGATGGACACAAGGTAAATGTACTAACTCTACATTTTGAAAACAACCACAGAGAGACACAAAACAACCCAAAGAAATCTATCTCAATGAGACACAAAATGGCTATGAGACACAAATCCACACAAGATGCATTATGACAACAAGGACTTACGACAACATACATATTTTGTAATGTATATCTTTTAAATTGAGAGTTGATGTGTTTGTTTTGGATTTTAAGAATTAGTTGGTAGTAGTATTTCAGAACACGACTTTTATGAGCATATCTTAAAGTACAGTATAGGTTAGATAAGGTCATAAATGTGAACAAATATACACAAGGGTTACTGCGAGTGTTTATAATCTGCAGAGGTGAGATGATGTCTGTAGGGCACTAAACTTAAGTTTAATAAGCTTTTTTGAATCAACTGTTCTTTAGATCTTAAACGATAACTTTTAGCAATAACTACAGTTTTTATGCCTTTGTGCTGGTGATAGCCATGGCATTATGTTCTCATGTTGTCCATCCATCCGTCAAACGTATATCCGGCCCATTCCTGTGAACATGATATCTCAAGAATGCCACGATGGGATTTTTTTTTTTCAAATTCAGCACAAACGTCTACCTGTACTCAAGGGTGAACTAATTAGATTTTAGTGGTTGAAGGTTAAAGTTCAAGCTCACTGTGACCTTGTTTGTCTCATTCTTGTGAACGCAGTATCTCAAAGACACTTTGAGGGAAGTTCTTCAAATTTGACACAAAAGTTGAAGTAGAGTCGAGCATAAACTGATTAGATCTTGGTGGTAAAAGGTCACAGTGAACTTACATTTGTCTCATTCTTGTGAAAGCGATATCTCAAGAACATCTTGAGGTAATTTATTCAAATTCGGCACAAACATTGCTTGGACACAAAGATGAGCTGATTAGAATTTGGTCTTCAAAGGTCAAGGTCACTATGACCTTGCATCTGTCTGATTTTTGTTAATACAAATTGTGAAGATGACCTTGACGGAGTGCCCTCCAATCTGGCACAAACAACTCAAGATTGTACTGATTTGAATCTGGTGGCCAGATGTCAAAGGTCAAGATCACGGTGCCCTCATACAACCTATTTTTGAAGGTGTTTCTTGAAGGTTCTTCAAGAAACACCTTGAAGTTGCTGATAGTGTAGATCCTCTGTGTTTGAAGCAGTAACTGAACTGTAAGTGCAACTTGACTGGTGTGTGGAGGCACACATCCAAATTTCTGATTTTGTAAATATTTTATATTTTGTATCAAAATCTGTCTTTTTGAATGCTGGAAATACTATGTTATGTCTGTTATAAACTCAGTGGGAAATATGTGACTCTACGCTTCTCTTTTTCTAACAGCAAAACGGCCAGAAACCCGTCAAACACGTCAAGCAAGAGAAGATGGTCACGTTTTTAACCTCCCTTTATTTTACCAGAGAAATATCCACATTTATTTGATTTCTTCTTGAAAAGGACTACACTGTATTTGTATGCTGAAAAAACATGGATGCATAAACAAATCTATGGTGATTGTATTGAGTTTGACAATGCAAAGGAAAAAAGCATTTAGCATTCAAAGAATAAAAATCTTGGGTGGCCCTGGTAAACTGTGGCGTTTTTAACGGCTGAATATCAGATATAATCAGACCCACAACACCATTAAGTGAGTCAACAGTCTTGGCAGCTTGATGCTGCTCTACAGCTTTGCAGGACAGACTGGAACAATATGTCTCTTTGTGGCTTTGGTTTGATCTGGTGACCTATGTAGAGATTAGATGTGACATGCAAGGGTAAGAGGCTGAATTTTGGACATTTTTATGAGGTCAACTGAGGACACACACACAAAACACATCAAGAGCTATTAATGTCCGCATCTAGTGTCATTTTGTCAAATTTTAAATTTCTTCATTACCTTGGATTATGATTAATACCTGAAAAACTGAGATATAGCAAATGTCAGGATGCTAATGCACTAAACTAGGATGGTGAACAGCATTTAGTTCTGCACAAAATGTCGTACATACTAATTATCATAGTTAGCCTACTGTTCTAGCGGTTAGTGTACATACAAATCAACATACTTAATATGTGTAACCCACTTATGTACTAATATAGGCTACATACTTAACTTGCATGACTTCAGAATGGCACTGCTCAGGTTTATAATTTGCCTTTTTGTTTGTTTGTTTGTTTGTTTGTTTCCAAGATCGTTCTGGAGCTATTTCACAATCATCCATAACTCATTTTAATTCTTTTCAGAGTTATGAGCCTCTCCATTTCCTTGGTGCATTGCCTTGTGCGAAATAAGTGTCAATCCACAGCACACTGAAAAGTTGACCACATTTAATATGCACACCTTCTGCTTTGAGTATAGGCTACTTCACTTATTCTGTTTTTTAGTGTAAAGCTACTATAAAGCCTACCAAAAACAGGGTTATAGAATCAGTAAGTAGGATGGATTTTGGCTGTTAAACTCCTGTCTGAAAATTAATTGGTAAATGTTTGACTTGTTTTTGACTTGAGTCTAGGTGCGGGGCAGGCAGTAAGACTTGCAGGGAGGCAGGTAGATGACCCAGGTGAGGCTACTGTAACATAATGCCCTGATAACGATGAGTCACTGGAGTGGATTTTTTTTTCACTGTAGACGTCAGAAGATAAGAGGAGCGTAAACAGATTTTCATCAAGATGTACTTCACGTGATCTCTGGCACCTGGACGTCTCAGTGCATGTGTAAATGTTTTCTTCTTTTTGTTTTTGTTTTTTGATACGTTTATTCACACATACTGCCTTTTTTCTCTCACCTTTGTACACTCAATGAAATTTTAAAAACATAATTGTCGCTTGCACTTGTTAGGGATCTTTAAAATGAGCAGCTGAACTTTTTTGTCAACAGTACGTCTTTAGTGGCGACCTCATGCTGCGCAAGTGGGTGTAACCAAATGTTGCAGCCAAAAGACGTCACAAAAGACGTCAAATAAACTTGCAAACTACAATATCAACCCCCAACAACTTGTTTCAGCAGGGATTACAATGATGATGCTGTACCAATCCTGAATCTGCAGCGTGCACGTGTAACAAATGTCATTAACAGGTGGCTCAGTCAATTGCACATTGCTGGGTAAATACTTGTTGATTCACTTTTTAACCTCGGTGACTTCCAAGTAGGAGAATTACTGCCTGGGAATAAACAGTGCCACTACCTGTAATACTTGTTTTGACTCAAAATGATTTTATTGAAGAATTTTGAAGAACATTTAATTATGTTCACAGCACATAAACAGTCTTCTTTTTTCTCTGCTGCTGTTGTTTGTCAAGGTTTTTTTTTTTTTTTTTTTGTTTTGTTTAAGCGAAGGCCTGCTTGTGGCTCAAGAAGAACATTTAACATTTTATAATAACTGCACGACAAATAAAATGACTGATTGCAGTCAGTTTATGTCACATTATGACCATAGGTGCTGCAGACTCACCAGCAACATGTAGTCAGTTTCATTTTACACCCATGTTACATTCTGTTTGAATAGCCTATGACTTGCTTTATTTCAACAGGTTATTCTGTGAATTATGTTCATGTGTGGTCCCTCAAAATATCGTTCCATAAGCCCTGTTTTTAACTTTGAGCACCTGTCCCTCTAAAGGTCTCTGCATGGCCCTGGCTAACTGCGATCACCTGTCTATTTCAGCCCACCATTAAAAACTTTTGTTTTTACATGCACTGATTACTTAAATTAACAGATTAGTAAAATAACTAGAAATACCACCATGTGGTTGTATGCCTCCTTACAAAATCTAATCAGCTCATCCTTGAGTCTACTTGAACATTTATGCCAACTTAAAATTCATAGGTTTTCCTGAGAAATTGCATTCACAAGAATGAGACAGACAAAGCCATGAGGACCTTTGACCTGTGAGTGACCTGTGATGAATTTAACTATTTCATTGTCTTGTCCAAGTGAGTGTTTGTGTCAAATTTGAAGAAATTTATTTGAGGCATTCTTGAGATATCCCATTCACAAGAATGTGCCGAACAGATACATACGGATGAACAGACAACTTGAAAACAAAAAAAAAAAAAATAGTGCCTCCATGAAAAGTGACACACAGGTAATGCAAATGTATTCATTAAACTTGTAAAAAAAAATTAAAAAGATACCTCAGCCCCTTTTAATTATAAAAACTCTTGATATAAGTATCAATATCAGTGACCCTGGCCTTGGTCCTATGTAGCGATGGTGAGACGATGCCTCAAACTCTTTCAACCTGCTGTGATTTTAGGGGAAACATTTTATGCTACTGAGTCATGCATTTGCCAACCAAGAAATTTTGAACAGACAGGTCTAATATGATTTAAAATTAACATTTAATTGAACCTTTTATGAAGTGTAAACAGTTCACCTACTCTCTATAAATTGTATTTCTCAACATGACAGCCAACAGTAAATACTCAGCTTTGTTTTTATCTGCAGGCGAGCTGACTAATTGTGATGTAACTGTGCCGAGCTGCTGTACAAAGTCTCATCTTGTTTGTTAGATTAGAACAACTGAAACAGACTGTAGTGTTCATCACAAAGACAGTGTTACATAAACATAGAAAACGAATAGCCTGTCGGATCATTTTTAACATTGTGATGACAGCCAATTGGAGTTTAAACATGCACATGGGATCACTAAAGGTTAGAAACTTTGCAGAGTAAATGGAGAGTCTGGATGGTTTACCTTGTGTCCGTGACACTCATGAGCAATTATTTCATTTTTCTTTTGTTCAAAAATGTGTTTGTCTTCTCTTAAGGAGGAGATTAGTTTGCATTTATGCTTCACTGGACTATACAAACTGTATGCAGGCTGCTGCTTGTATATGTGTGTGTGAGTGTGTGTGTGGCAGCGCCTCAGGCTTCTGTGCAGCGCTGACTGAGAATACGCCCAGACATGTCTAAGAGTGACTTTGACACACACACTTCTAAGTACACACACACACACACACACATATGCACAATCACACTCAAATCGACATGCTGCTGAGACACACACACAGAACACGGCAGACACACAAACACACACACACACACACACACACACACACACACACACAGCTTCCTTAAACACGCACACACACAGTCATGCACTGTGGTTAAAGCCAGCTGCTCAGCTGGTTTACAGCCCAGATAAGACAGACAGTTCTGGGTTCAGCCTCACTCTGACACCATGGACTCACTGTTCTGGTGAAATAACAACAATGACCTCAAAGACATCTAGCAATACCTGCAAGCCGTCCCCTTTAAAGATGATATTAAAATGATGGTGACAGAAATCTAACATATACCAAATATCCACATGGTGTAATACAACAAATGTCATCATCATCATAAATCCACCTGCTGATCAGAGGAGCTCTGTGCAGTCTATACGTAAGGTCATTCGGTAATTATGGTAACATGGAAAAAGGTCAGCATGCAAGTGTCTCTGCTAAACAATGAAAAAGTGTGAAAACAGCTTTGTGTTGGACTTATGTTTTATGTGTAATGGCCACACTGTTCCTCATAGAAGTAGACAGTTTGTTTTTGTCCTGTCTGTGGCTTAGTACACACTTATACGTACATGGGTATATTTAAGAACGTAGCTATCTTTAATGCATTTTGCCCTTTTTTCCCACAAGCAGCTGGGTACAGCGTTGGAGGCGGGGCCCTGTTAATTCCTATCAAAGTTGCTTAGTGGTGCATGAGGCCAAAAACAGAAAAGCTTGATTTCCACAAAATACATTAACCTCAGTCTTCCACATCGTGGGTCTATACAGGAATCATAATATAGACTAACAGTGGACGAATGGCTAGTCTCCGGTTTAGTGTCAAGCTAAGCCAGTTAGTTCTTCCAGACTTTCGAAATGTTGTCAGGCAACATATTAAATCCTGATAGTAAAATGAGTCATTTTGCAAGGGTTGTGACGCTCCAAAAAATGTGTTTACTGATTTACTGATTTATATTTCCCAACATAAGTTGTAATTCCATGTTTGGCCACTATGTCTAATTAGCTTTAAAGCCCGGGGCTGTTCCTGGGGGTCTGGTTTTAGGTCACTGAAAACTGACCTTATGGAAATCTCCTTCCTGAGTGAAATTTTTTAGAACTGTTTTCTAACATTCGAGTGTGCACTGTTCCTTGTCTACTTGAGGTGAGGTGTTACGAATGCGGTAACAGTTCATGCAGTGGTGAAAGTGACCAAAATGCTGCCTCTAATCGTGCCAACAAGACTTTATACATGATTACACAAAAATGTGAAGATACTCTTCCACTTTATCGAGGAATGGAAGTGTCAGACTGCAAAGCGGTGAGGGTCATATCGCTGCCTGATGGTTTAGCATGTTCTTGGCAGTGTTGCAATCATTTTTGAGTTTCCAATCTGACAATTTTTATTTTATTTTTTACAACAGGGCTTGTGTGGACTGGATTTTGTTTTCTGAACAAAGGAGAGAAAAACCCTGTTTAAAATTATCTGTGTACGTGTGGGATTAGGCCTGCACCACTCATCCTGTGTTGGCATAAGCTGCAATGCATAGCTCTTCAGTATTACACACAGTCCTTAATGTGGTCAAAGTTCAGAACTGCTACATGTAACTCCACAGAAATCATGTAAAGGGGAAGTGCCAGAAAAAGAAAACAAGAAATAAGGTTAAGTGAAACACGTTTGTATTTCCATTTACTTTCTCTCACTAGCTAAAGCTCTTATCTGACTGAGCATTAAAAAAAGGAGAGGCTAATCAGCTCCTTGCTCAAAGACACAAGTCTTTTTTTTAAATACATGTGAATTTAGTGTGTGAATTTGTATTGTTTAATTCACAAATGAAGTTACTAAATCTAAGGAAACACAGCTGCCTCCATGGAGAAAAACTGCATTTGATGTGCGGTCAGATTCTCACATTTAGGCTAAAATGATTTTTTTTTTTTTAAAGCATTTAAATTATTCATGTGCATTCAGTGTCTTCACACTGTAATCCATTTACACACTGTAAACAGTATAAATCGGATTAAAGGAGGTTTTTATATGCAGATGTTAGTTAAACATTTAATTTTACGTGGAAACACATGGAGTCTTAAAAAAAGCACCGTAGGCCAATAAGTATTTGGACAGTGAATAAATGGACAAACCTAAACTCAAAACCATACAAAGATGCCACAGAGCACCAGCTGAAGCTGATTCGTCAGAAACATGTTGCTTGAGAAGCAAAAATGCATCTTATTTCTCTAAAAACATGCTTCCTCAATTCCATGATTCCTCTCTCCTTGCATGTTAACTTGGTGAGACTAAAGTGTGAAAAAAAGACAACAGTGAGGGAAACGTCGATGCCATCAACAGTTGACCCAACAGTCGCCCAGAATCTTTGACAGTTTCCTCAAAGAGCGGAGCCTCCCTCTGCCAAATCTAACTGTACAACTGTTTTCTATAAATGCTCACTTCCCTGACCCGTGTGTCTCTAAATGAACTGTAGATCACATGAAATGCATTTGCAGTGCATTACTGTGTCTGTAGAACTAGCAGCAGACACATCTGGCAACAAAAATGGTGATTCACATCAGTTTCATCCAATCAGACATTCACAGGGTTATGATGTGTTTGTGTTTCATCAGTCTAAGGAGTTTTTTTGTCCCGATGTTGGTCAAAAGCAGTACAACTGGTCATGAGTCAGCTGAGGGAGGGGGTCACGATGGTTGGAATATGTGAAATATTAAATCAAAGTGAAACAACGATGTGATGGGTTGAAATAAAAGTTCTGAAACCTTAAAGTATGGTATGAAAAGTGAAACTTTAGACTGTAGATCTCCACTGTTATCCAAAATATATTAAATTCACATACAAAAACTCAGTGTGCTGACTTTGGGATGTGTTTTATTCAGCTTTTCTAGTTTGATTTGAGATCTGGTACGACGACAACATTGCCACAATGAAAACCAGTGGAACCGGAAAATAAGTATCTACATTTTCCAACTTTTCCAACGGGCTATACACTGAATAATATTTTGTGGTGTGTTGATCAAAAATCATTTAAAAAATCAAAATTGAAGAAATATTACATTTCTAATAAAATATCTTTGCTGTTGCAAATTAGTAGCATGTAGGCTGCACATAATTTAGACACAAAGTTGGACTTCCACCACTTGTACTATGCTACTTAAATTGAGATGTGAATGTAATTTGCCAGGTATACGCTGTTAAAATACTTCACCCCCAAAATGATAATTTGTACAAGCATATCAATCATTCATCCTATGTTACATTAAATTATTGATGATTTCAGTAATTGGTGTCACATTTAATAATAGCAAAACTATATTAAAAAAATCGGTTCAGAAAATCAAACAAACTTCTCAAGTTTTTGTTAAAACCTTTCTATTTAAAACACTTTCACCAATAAATAGTGGACATGGGTGAGTACATGCTTTGAACTCTGCTTGTGCACTCCATTGAGAAGTCCTGGTCCATTTTACGTGTTTAAAATATGTTGTGCAAGGGTTTATAAACACATGTTTTTATATAGCCTAGTTTTGCTGTTGTTAAATGTGGACCCCTTTACTCCAATTTATCAAGAATTTTGTCTGCCTTTCGGTTCTTTCAGCGTGCAAAAAACAAATTCTCAGGGTAAGTGATTTATTTGCAAATGATGATTTTGTGGCCTCTGCATGCCTTTAAATTCTGTCTGCACGCCTGTGTGTCTTGCCACACTAACACATAATGTTGCTGCATTCTCAGATCTCAGCTATTAACATAAAATATGTGTAGGCCTACCAATAGAAATAATAGTTAATACAAAGGCAATAAATCTCAGATCTAACAAATCAGAATTGACCTTTAGAGAGTCAATTACTGTATATTTTATAAATCCCTTTAGGCTCCCTGGCCTGTTGTCATAGTTCATAGTCTAATAGATAAATCCTAGTGAATTAATCAGAGCTTATTTCTTCCCTTTCTTTTTAATGTTGACACTAGTGGTTGAGCAAAACGTGCAGGACACAAAGAGGAGTTACGGTGTAGGAGAAACCACAGACACTCAATGTGGCCTCTGTGCATGAAAGGAAAACTGCTTCATATCACATAAATAATAATAATAAATCCAAAATTCCCAACAGTGTTTGAATTATTTACCTATTTTTAACTTATTTAAAAACATTTCTAGAGTGAAGCTGCATCTCCAAATAATAGATGGCTACCTGCAAAAGTGGCGGTACAGTCAGTGCAGTTTATTCAGTGGGAAATAATTTGTATATATTTGCTTGTCATGGAAATTTCATTTTACAGATGTGACCACTTGTCATATATTTGATGTGATGTTGAATTGTTGAACATGAGAGAAACTTTTTTGTTAACACTAACTGAATGGAAAGTGAGTCAAATCTTGCCCCGACATGTGAGAAACCACATAAACACACTAATGTGACACAATGTGCTATTTTGAAAGTAGCTCAGCAGATAAGATTTGCATCGGTGGTGTGGAGCATGTATAGTGTGGCATCTGCATAAGTTAAATGTCAGATCTATTTTTGATACTGCCTTGTTGTTTTACACAAAGTCACGTCTTATGTTTACTTTTTGTGATGTAAAAGTCAATTGAGGAAAGGTTTCATTACAATTCATAAACAAATATAATGGCACTCGATCAACATTAACAATATTTAAATTGGGTAAAATGTAAAAAGTATAGAAAGGCAGTGTTTCTTCCCTTGCACTGTCACAAATTAATTAAGAAAACTCGCAAAAAGGGGCTTAGCTTAGGTTTGAGACAGCTGATGTCAAGCTGCATGTGAAGGGTTAAGAGTTTGGTTAAAAATGGAGAAGCTCACACGTCAACACACACACACACACACACACACACACACACACACACGCACACACACACACACACACACACACACACACACACACACACACAGAAGCATTGTCAGCATGAGTGGAAATTTCTGGGATGTGCAGTGCAGGCAGGAGGAGACGGGGTAAAGAAGACGCTTAAACTTAAGATACACACAGTACTGTGTGCATCTTAACACCGTAGCGTGTTTATGCTTGTTTCAGAGCAGGCAGCTTATTCTTGTTATCTGAATGAGAATCAGTACCTTATAGCTGTCAGGTACTTTAAGATGGGACAGGAATTTACCTTGGTGCACAAAGTAGAACATAATGAACCACCATTACTGACTCGACTTCCCAACTATGCAGGTTACTTAGAGAGTGGTACCACAAAATAAATGAACGAAATAAATATATTCTATGTAAGCTGCTGATAATGTTCACAGATTCATATTTGCTAACTGCCAAGTAAATTTTCAAGCACTTATCTCGGTAACTTTTCATCGTTCTTTCTCTTCAGTTATGCACAGAAAATTTAACCTTACATCTGCCAAAATGTTAAGATAAGAGGGCAAACTTTACTGTGATCATGCAAAATATTTTTAACCAAAGATTCAGTCTTATCACCAGACATGCGGCCTGACTCTGCTGAGTGTTTATTCATTGTGTGTGCCAAATTCTGGTGTTGGGTGTGTTGTTTCTCCGCCTTCTAAAATTAGTACAATCAAGGAAAAGTGCACTCAGACTGGTCTTTGATATAAAGAATAAAAGGGCAGCTTGACCAGGCCGATAATTAATGTCAGATTACCAGTTTGAGCAACTAACATGCAGAGTGCAGGCTGCTGCTTTGACTCCCCAGCTGGTATTTCAGTTTTCTGACTCAAAGCTGATTCATGCCGTTGTGAGTTCAGTGGTATTTTATACTGGACACTATAATTATTTATGAGACTATTATTTATGTATTACTTTTACTATTTAGATTTAAAGGCTAATAATCAAAGACACAGCATACGTTCTGAAAGTTCTTCTAAACTGCTCTGCTGGACAGAAAGTCCACAGTGCTGCCTACAGAAAACGAAACTAAACATTTCCACAAAGGAAGGACAAAGTCTGAGGAATGTGCCACAGGACCACACACACACACACGCACACGTACACACACACACACACACACACACACACACACCCACACACTGTGAGTGTGATATATCACTAAAAGATAAATAAAGGAGAGGAAAAAAAAAATGTACAAAATGCAAGAATCAAACAGAAAATATAAGACCTGCAGACAAACAAATTTCACCAATTCTATTTTCTTACTTTCCCCTTCGCAGTAAAATAAGTTGGATTAGAAAAAAAAAACATGTTAAACTACATGGCCAACAACAGTCAAAAGAGAAGTATGCACAGGGGAGGAGTTTGATAGGAGGGAGAGCAGACGGAGCACCAGACTACAGCAACACAATACAATGCAAGACAACCACAGCACAACTCATTAAATGGCTTTTAGTTTAGATTCAAGGCACATACTTTTATGTGAGTCAGCCTAAGCTGCAGGTCTTTGGATGAAGCCAGAGAACCTGAAAAAAAATCCACTGACACAGGGGAAAACATGCAAACGCCACACAGAGGAGTCCCAGCCAGCGACATTGCTACTCACTGCACCACTGTGCCGCTTTCTAAACAAACTCCAAAATCACTTCAAATGTGTCTTTTTAGTTACCAAAGTATGCTGAATAAAACACTTGTTGGAGCAGGTGCAGATGCAAAAATGGCTTTAAATGTTCAGATTCAGACTTTATTCAGGGCACATATACTTTTCATGTACCACTCAATCGTGAATCTTGTGGGATTAACCCATAACTGGCAGAAAATGGCTTGCTGGGGATCTGAAACTGCAAGATCTTTTGGGGGGTTTTCTAGCTTTGTTTTCTTTATTTGAACACACACAATACAAAGATATCACACCCTCAAGTCATTTGAGTAAATATTCAAGCACACATGATCTAACACAGTTTCTAGAACCTATGTGAAGTTAAATCACCTGTTGCTCTCTTCTCCATTTATTTAACACCAGCATCATTTAGCTTTAAGAAAACCCTGCATTATTTCTTATGCTTTGCAAAAACAAGGGGGAAAAAGCCATGAAATTGGAGAAATATTCCTTGAAACAGGCAAAGGTGTTCCCCAACAGAACAGGACAATTCCACTTGCTAAGATTGTTTAAATCAAAGTGAAAATATTAAATATATTCAGTGAACCCACAGATACCTTAAAACTAGTGCAACCAGACCAAAAACAAGTGCATTTACCTAGGTAAAAAGAGAAGATTTAAAGAATTATTTTCTCAATGTGTGCTTAAATTTATCAAATGCTAGTGCCATTATCATGAAATAAAGCTATGTGCTCAGGAATTATATCTTAAAAACCAGACTAGTGACACTAAAACCACCACAAATGGACAAAAAAGCCTGAAACAAGTGAAATGCTCAAACATTTAACAGCCCTATATCTTGTTTGGCAAAAAGCATATATTGCCTTGATTTAAGAAATTTCATCTTACTTAGATTTCACTTTTTGCAGAGTAAAGACTCATCAGCATGCTGTTGTTTTTCTATAAAGGAAAGTCTCATTTAAAATGATCTCTCCAAAGATCACCAGCAGTTGTTATTTTTCAAAGAAATAACTCATTTTTCATATGCAAATTTGAATTTGGTGGTTTTTTTGTCTGTAGATGTGCAGCACCGGTGTGCAAACAGTTCAGTTTTGAGCAGACTTCTGCATTAATAGTGCTGGCCATAAATTCAGTTTCTGCTTTGTCATTTTAGTTGCATTTTCTTTCGCACGTATTGTTTATCTTGATGCTCTGAGTCAGAAACTCAGGAGGAGGAACTTTATCAGGAACCACCACTGACACCTTGCACTCCCACAGGAGATCACACATTAACTTCAGCCTCTGAGACAAGGACCTCTCTGATTGGTGCACAGAAAGACAAAAGGCGGGGCTTACAATATGGTGTGATTACCAGTAAATGGGGACGGATCCATAAGGAAAGTACCAGAAAATTTCAGGCCAGGAGTCAGAATAGGGTCAAGAGTATTCAACTCTGTGTGTGTGTGTGTGTGTGTGTGTGTGTGTGTGTGTGTGTGTGTGCAGTCCTACCCTGCAGAGATTACAATAAACCCAAAGGATAAAATTTGCTGTGTTAACAAAAGAAACTAAATTGAGTGACTTTAACAGAACATCAGAGGTTTTTAATTTAGCAAAATCATCTGGTATATTTTTCTGTGTTTTGCTCCATTTTCAAAGAAAAGGTGTGTCAGAGGCTTCCTCATCTAATGAGAACAATCACCTGATCTACTGCTGTTGAGGAGCTTGTTGCATGACATACGGTGACCTGTGTGTTTAATGAATCAGAAGAGCACACACTCTGTCATACATGCAGGCACAAGCTCATTCAAGGAAGTTGGACAGACAAAACCCCAAAAAACAGATTTGTTTTCATCATGTTGAGAATTCATGGATTTACTGAAAAGGACAGTGAGAATAAAAAGTTAAAGACAAAGAAAAAGAGACTGAGACAGACAGACACAAATAAGAGACTTTGCTCACATCAGCCCAACCATACATTGTTTGTCTCAGTGACACATATTTTCCATGACCCTCCAGGAGGCCTTTAGATGTGGCGGACCTGACTGTGAGACCGCTCTGCGTCCACATCAAAATAACATGACACAGTTGTGTCTTCTATAACAGCAAAACAGTCAATTGCCATGTACTGTAGGTAATGCATCATACCTCACACAGCCCCACTTCACAATCCAAACTATGCCAACTAGTTGCAGTAGCTGCACTATCCAACTCATAAACTGTAGAAACTCCCCAACATTTTAAACTGTCCTCCAGTAATCCTTATAAATGATCTTGCAAACGTTCATCTGCCTGTGTTGCATCAAACGTGAACCCTTCTTCATTAGTCAGTGGGAGCAAAGGGCGGCTTTAAAAATGAATGAATTTACTAAACTTTAGGAGGTGCTGCACACTCCCTTAAACACAACTGTGTCCAAATGACTTTGCAGTGGGAGTCTGTTCATATGAGCAAATGATGTATTATCCATTTATCTTTGCAACTGGAGCCAAAAAGTTACCCCGGACAGAGACAGGTGGCAAGGCATGACTCTATATGTGTGGCAAGGTACTTCTCAATCAACTTCTGCATCAGAGTTACACGGTATCAAACAAGAGATGACTGGATCTACAGGTCATCTCCCAAAAATGGATGACACCAACATACTATATTCTGCCACTGTTTTCTCAGAATTTACTTAGATTTTCAAACATTTACAGCAGGCTGGTTACCATAGTTTGTGGTTATGTATGTCTCATGGGCCAAATTCTGGTGTATGCGCTTACGACAATTTACAACGTGATGACCACTTCCTCATTCAGATGTCTTGGTTTCCATTTCTGGGAAATAAAGGTATCTCAGAGGACACGGTGAGCTTCAGCAACATGTTTTTTTTCTCTTTTTTATTATTTTTTTTTTTACTGTGGTGGAACTTTTTCCTGTTTAGTTCCCCTTTCTCTTTAAAAGCTTGTTGATTGACATACGGTTCCAGTATATTTGCAAAGCCTTTTCTTATCTGACGCTGCTGTTGGCAGGATGTCATTGATGGTCAATGCCTTACAAATCCCCAGTGCAAAAAGTGAAACTTTTCTAATCTTGCTAGAGTTAATGTCTGCTCCCCTCAAATTTCTCTATTCATTAATTCACATGAATGTTTGAGCTCCACTGACTTTGAGGCAGATTTCACATTCATCTGTTAAAGGTGGAACATTGCTCTGAGCTCACCTGAAAACTTATTATGATCTATGAATCGTTTAATCAATTAAATATCAAAATGAATAAAATGTGAATCAAAAGTTCCTGCAAACCCCAAACAACATCTTCAAGTTGCTTCTGTTTTCCAACCAATAGTCCAAAACCCAAAGACCTCTTCATATACGATCATAAATGGCAAAGAAAAAGCAGCACAGTCTTACATTTAAAAACCTGAAACTAGCAAATCTTTGATATTTTTGCTTAGAAAAATGATTAAAATGGCTGAATCGATAAATAGAAAATCAAAATAGTTTGTGTTGATTGTCTTTTGATCAGCTAATTGTTGCAGCTCTACAGAAAACTGAGTTCAAGAGTTCAAGGCATGACTTTAGCCGTGGTCTAATATACACAGACACTGCAAACTCACTTTTTAGGGAAGTAATTGTTTAACTTTTGAACTTATAGATTCTGGATTTTTCAGTGACGTAGAAGGTGTAGTTTTGATTTTTTCCTTATTCTTACTAAGTGAAATGAACTAAAATTTTGCGAAAAACAAAACAAAAACAGATCAGAGTCATTTTTTTTAAAAGCTGAGTATTTTGATACGTATTCACACGTCTTAAAAGGATCTTTAAGATTTGGTCAGTTTTAGGAACATAGCAGACTATGAGGAAAATTGTGGCTTGGGTTAAAATTACTTCTTTGTCCTTTGTTGTTACAATAATAACTATTTGGTTAAGGTTTGAAAACAATTAATGCATTGGCACAGTGGTGCATTAATACAAAACAGCAGCAGTGCAGTGGTCTCCCGTGTCAAATCTAACCACAGCAACCTCCTTTCTCTGCGGATCTGGTGGCTCTGCGACTACATCACGCTACTTCCTCCTTTGCTCTCAACAGATTCGAGTGACCATTAATAAGTCAGTAGAACATGCTGGAAATGAGCGGTCCACTTGCCAGTATAAAACACTGGCATTGTACGTTTCTGCAAACCATTAATATGTTACATTTGTATGTTTTATACATATCATATCAATGATGCGATAAATCTGATGTGACATGATAAATGAGTTGATTTTGTTATAACTACATGCAGGGATAATGGATGGCCTGACAGCTAAGCGAGACATCTGAAAAAAATAAAATAAAATAAAATAAAATCTGATGTGACATGAAATATGAATTGATTTTGTTATAACTACATGCAGGGATAATGGATGGCCTGACAGCTAAGCGAGACATCTGAAAAAAATAAAATAACTGCAGTCCACTTTTTTTCCACCAAGATTGTGCTACTTAAAACAGGTATCTTAAGCCAAAACATGGATTGTGCTCAAAATCCCACAATATTCACTATATAGTCCACATATAGTGACTTTACCATTATGAAGTGCTGTCTGAAAGTGCTGAGGGGATTATTCGACCTTATATAGTGGACTCAGAGTATCCCACAATGCATCAAAAAAAGGAGCATAAAACCAGTGGTCACTAACTAAGCAATATATTTCATCATAAATTGTGTGTATGTATTTAGTTTTTATTTGTTTATTTTGGTCTTGTGTGTTTCACATAGTTGTGAGTTCCATATTGTATTATACTGAAACTCCATTAATTCATTCATTCACTTATTTATTTTAAGTGTGTGTGCATGTGTTTGTGAAAGACTTGCATGTTTTAAAAACATGCTGTATAAATGAAGCTTAACTTACACACTGACTGTCAGAGTATCTGTTTTGTTATAAATATTGACTCTTTTAATAGCTTCTATTAGTGCCGAGTATAGCACGTTTGATCCGAGTCAGTATATTTCCTGTTTCATGTCCTCGTGAAGACATTCCCATACTGACTCATGGGTCCGGATAAGCACACCATGCCTACAAAGCTTTTCTCAAAGGAGATGTAAAAAAAAAAGTACGACAGTGATTCAGTATTTCACTTCCGTGAAGACGAGATAGATTTAAAAAATTCAAAGCAGCAGAGCTATTCCAAGAATTCTTATTTTAAGCTCCACATACGGGTCATGCGCCCAAAGGACACTCAATCCTACATTTCCCATAATGCAACACAGAAGGGTATTTCATCAGAACCTCCCTGCATGGTTATTATCTACGTCCTTTTAACTCCTTACCTACAGCTCATGTGCCAGGCTGATAAACAAAAAAAGTCTTCAAGTCAAAGCAAAGACTTTAAATGGCACAAAGACTGATGTTTCAAATGGATTCATAAGTGCATCTTTCTGCAGTAATTGTCAGCCTTCCTATACTTCATTCCATGAACAAAATTACTAAGTTTTATGGAATTTTAACGAATACAATATAGTGCAACACAATGCAACGAGAAGCCACCGGATACAATACAAAAAAAAAAAAAAAAAAAAAAAACCCACACAAAAACAAGACAACAGCTCAACGTCACGCAACACTATGCAACACAGAGCCTCAAAGCAACACTGTATATCCAAAATAAAGTAAATAAAAGTATTATCAAGGATGTTGCACAAGCCTTTCAACCTTTCACTTTAGTCAGGTGCGTCTCACATCATTTTCCCCGGAGTTCAGCGAGAAAAATCCATTTTGGGAGCGAGAGGCTGTTTAGTTGCCCGAGGAGATGGAGCAGCTTTTGATACCTTTGTTTTTGAAGATGTGAAACCTTTTGAGTCTGAAACCTGCGGTAGATTCTGCAATACCTGATTTTTAACTTAAGTGAGGTTTAAAAGGTCTTTCACAGAGATTAGATGTGTTTGTGTTTGCGCCTATTTTACAGTTTTACAGTGAGTCAAACGGCTGATGAAATATCACAGAGTGGCATGATGAGGCACATGGCAGGAGAGGAGGAAGTCTTGTGATGGAAGTCTTGAACGTGTGTTACAGATAAACCACAGCTTGTACAACATGTAGTCTGAGGTTGTTATTCCATCCTGCTGTTTTTACTTTTTTACTTATCTAATAAAGCTGTCTTGTTACAGGACTTTTAACATTGGAGACAATGTTAAAACGTTATTTTATGGGGTAAAATTAAAGTTACTTCATTCTAAAAATCGGTTTCAGATTCAGATAGTAAATGCATCGCAGCTGGACTTGATCTTGTTTGGCTCCTTTCACTAAAGAATGACTGAATTATGTCCAAACAGAGCAACATTTCAACTGGAAAAGCTCCATTCAGCAGGGGGTGTGTTCAACGTACAACTTTTGACACAGTTTGCACTGTCTCTGTGATTAACATGTGCCATGATTTACAGCAGCATTTTATATCACTGTGTACTGATGTCATGGAGGTTAAATCAACATAAACCATTACACTGTGTTGCATAAACTATCAATAAAACATTTTCACCATTAAATATATACATAATCCTTAATGTCAACTTAAAATCACTTTAAGGTGACAACAACACTCCTCTGAAACAGTGTACTGTTATCAGAGAGGTCATAAATCTAAGCCCACCAAATACAACCTTTTTTATATTTAATTTATTGGCTTAACGGCCAAATTATGATTATTTTCTGTACATTTTACTTAAAGGCATGCTGTGCAGAATTTCTTGCTTACTGTTTCTAAAAACAACATTTAAAACTGATACTGAGAGAGCAGAATTGGTTATGCAAACTAGAGAGTGACTGAAGAGACGGAGCGGCGAGAACAAGGCATTAAAACAGGATTTTTCTGATTGTTTTGCAGCAGTTACACTCTAAAGCACACACCCATAACCCACAGGGCCATGCAGGAAGGTACTGCATTTATGGATGTTGTATGCTTTCAGACAAAAGAACATCTTTCGTCCTGTCTGCATCGCGTACATGTGGCTGAACCTTGCCCTAAACAGACACGCAGACAGCAAAGTTACCCTTAGAAACCCAACCTCACATTGCTATTGGCTGGGGGTCACACCGTTACCTAAAGGTTGACCCCCTGAAACATCACAACAAACCAAAATAAGAAGGAAATGCAGGCACAGGGCTCTACATATACATAGCCACACACTGCTGGTGTGTCATTAATAATGATTCATTTTAATGAGTCTATGTATTGTTTTTTTTAAAACAATTTTAGGAAAAATTTTCATAGTGTAACTTTGAAAGTGAAATAATAAATGTTTCATATCCTGCTTCACTCTGAATACTATTCTGGTAATAAAACATTATACTCATAATTGATTCATTTTTGTTAGCCTAAAGTACATTTAAAATCTATTTAGGCTGAAATATTGACGCAGGAATCTGTCTGTAAACACCCACCATACGTAGGTTTTAATTATAGACTCTAAAAGCCCCCAGATTGCTAAAACCATCAAAATACACACTTCACAGCCTGGATATCTTCTTCCGATTTTAAAAAAGTTGCTGCCACTTTTGGCAAAACACAGCCTGCACTGAAAAAGTGTCCTGCTTGAATACTAAGAGCTGCTGCAGTCAGACAGTCACAGATCTGATGTTTTGCAGTTTTGACATTCTTTCCATACAACTAATTCAACTTATATTTATTTCTTTGTAAAAATCACAAATCATCCTTAACCAGAACATATTTTACAAAAAAACTCCAGAAACTGCTCTAATAAGAGTCATTTAACTGTTCTCAAACCAAAGAAGAACAACAGCTTCTTTTGTCTGGGGGAATATCATGAGACAGAATAACACTGAATCTCACTCTGACTCACTGAATGACGTGTTTGCTCTGCTAACTGCCAGCGATTATATGTTGTGTGAGACAAACCTGTCATTAACCCAGAGGGCACAGAGGTAACAGTGCAGGCTGAGCACCAAACTTCCCCGAGCAAAGTCAAAACTGTTAATTTGGATCTGCAATATTTTCTTCACAGTTGAGTTACATCAAAATTTAAAAATAAGTCTGTTCCAGTGCAAGTGTTTCTTAATGTTTGGCGAGAAGCATTCATAAGCAACAGTTCTGTATTTTCTGATGCAAAACTGACTGGCATGTGGAGGCACTTTTACCCTTTTGCCCTCACAGACTCGCATGACATTTGTCACACTTACATGTCACATTTACTGAGAAAAAACGACCCACAGGATATGTAGTAAGAGAGGGAAGATAAGAGGATGCCCTTGTGACTTTGTGAACCGACACAGGGCAAGAAAGAGCTGATAAAACTTCCCAAACACTAAATATAACAATAATATTAAAGTCAAGTCTGAAAACAAGGTTACAAGAAATTATACCACTGAAGCATGCTGGAATTAAAGGGAACAAAACAAATTAACCCCTTGAAACCTAGACTGATATCAGTTTTCTTGTGATGCATACAGACAAAAAAATGGCTGGCTAAAAATCTCCCACAAACAGCAGAAAAATCTTTAAATGGTGACAAGAAAATTACCTAAAAGTTTAGATGGTGGGATTATTAGAAAAAGAAAAAAGATTAAATAGGAAAATTCCAGAAAACTTTATTTATTATTATAATAATTTGATTATTTTATTAAAATTATGTTACAGAAAAAAATATATAATATAATATATAAAATAAATACTTTCTTTTTTATTTATTTAAGCCCTATTTAGGTCATTTTCTTGTTTGGTTTTTACTTTTTATTTATTTATGCTTTTTATCAGAGTTTTTTTTTCTTCTAATTTTGGGTCCATGTCTTGTTAAGTTTCTTGTTGCTTTCTCCCAATGTTTTTAAAAGAAAGCAAAAACTTACTTGATTAGGTTTTAAAGGGTTAACAACTACTCCAAGTCCATAAAGACCTGAGCAGATACTGTAGATCTTCTGTGGCTAAAACCCTGTTTGCACAGACAAATATGAACTGAGAAGTTTACAGCTGCTGTGTGATTTTGATGCTGTGTCTGTAAAGTTCCTACCTTGCAAATTCCCCTCGTGCCGCTGAAGACAAATGATCCTGGGCAACTGTTTCAGCATTCATGCATCATGGTCTTCATCCTGTCATAAAGAAATGAAGGCAGGAGAGAAATCATTAAAGGAAGAGTTTAAACACAGTGCCAGCACATATTTCAAAGAGTCAAAGTTGGTCACATTATATAAGTTTAAAGGCACTGCTGGATCAAGTATCCAGATTTTACTTAAGTAAAAGTACTGTTACCACACTGTGAAAATACTCTGTTACAAGTAAAAGTCCTGCATTGAAAATGTTACTGAAGTAAAAGTAAGTATTATCAGGAAAATGTACTTTAATTACTTACTTACTTAAAATAATTACAGAAGAAACAGAAAAAACACCCCAAAACTAAAATTACAAAAAAGGAAATAAGCATTAAAAAAATCTAAACAAAAAAAAACTCAAAATAAAAAAAAGAAAAAATAGAAAATATTGTATATATAATATATATATATAATAATATTTTTTTCCCTATAAAGAAACATAAATACAACCTCAAAAGTGTTAACAAAAATAAAAATTACATCCTCCAAAACTCAAAATGATATTTAAAAAAAAAATCAAAAAGCCTTAAATGTTTATCAAAATAGTTGGCAATTTAATTTCTGTGAAATGACCGATTAATTATTCAGATAACTGTTGCAACTCTTTGGTAATTTAATTTATAACAAAAGATCACATTTTATCAACTCATCTTATGTTTTTACGATGCCGAGGATCAGCACGCCTGGAGCCCACACAACACACCCGACCACGATCCCTTTCCCCGTGGGTGGTGGGCCCACAGGGAGGCGGCTCCAAGTAGTATTTTCGGGCTGAGTCCAACCTGGGGGGGCGTGCTCCGGAAAGTCCTGATCAGTCATAGTGTCCTTGAACCGCTCTTAGTTGTGCAGGGTAGCTGGGCAACAAGGGGACAACAATGGATGGGTGGGTGGATTTTTTATGCAAAAATCATAATTTGGAAAATACCTGAAGCTGTCAGATAAATGTAGTGACATAAAAAGCACAATAATCCCTCTGAATAAAAGTATTAAGTAGCATCAAAATAAAATACTCAAGTAAAATACAAGTACCCTCAAAGACCAGTAAACAGGAAACTTAGTTACATCCCACCACTGTTTATAGGCCACAAAAAGAAAGAAAACAAATGTCTTCAGTTTAAAAAAACATGCATGCTCACTTGGTGCTGAGGTGATTTCATGGTCCTGAGGATTTCACAAGGTTCTCATCCTATAAAAGAGCAAATTAATACACATGATAATCATGCTATATGCTTTAAAATCCACTCATTATTATGACTGGAGTTCCTGTGCAAACATCCACCCTTCACTGGTTTCACAATAAAGCAAACATGCCATGACAGTCATCTGTGAGACCAATACATGCAAAATATACAAAACACACAGAAGGAGGGCAGTAGTTAAGCAACAAGCAGCAATCAAGAGTATCAAGAATAAAGGAACAGATGAAAAGGACAGAAAAAAGAAAGGAGGAAAGAAAGCCTGTAGATTTGGTGGCCTTTAAAGAGGTAAATCAATTAGAGGAAGATGTATATCATGACAGTCATCTCTGGGTGAACTTACTGAAACTCTGCTGGCTGCAGTCTTTGGGCCTGTGTGTAGCATTTCCTATTAGAGTAGCAGGGGTTTGTGGGATGTTGGAGCTGTAAACAGGAAGTGAAGTTGAGCATGCGAGCCAGTACAGGAAGTGAATCAGTCAAACACAATTTATCATTTCCAATAAGTCGGTTCAGTTTGTTGCCTTTTACAGTAAGCTGCATGTGTGCAGATATAATGGACGGCACTTTAAGGACAATATGCAAATTGTTATTTACATTTTGTCTCATAGTGCAGATGGTGCACAGTTTTAAAACACTCACTATTATTCTCTAAATTTACAAACTATCTTGGTCACTTTTTCATGAAACGGACATCAGATGAATCCATAGACATTCATCTTTTTTCGTATTTTAAATACTTTCATAAAATATTCCTCGGCACTGTAGTTGTAGCAAACATAACTCAAACAGTGCAATTTTGAGGGAATATTTTAAGCCACACATTAACACACATTTGGTGCAGCAGTGAGTATTAACAGCAGCAGGTGGTGATGGTGTGTGTGACTGACAAAAAATCAACTATGATTGGTGTGTTTTTAATAGTGTTCAGACACACAGTCATTGCTTCATTGATAGATCAATTCATTGTTGTTCATAGGTTTTTGGGGAATTACAAAACAATAGAGTTGTGAAGTGGGAGGAGTGGATCGTCCCATTCATTTTTCACACAGACAGCGACACATGACTCATAGTTGGAGAGCACTTCTACGTGTTATATTCAGGCATGAAACTGTCAATTAAATCATCAGTACAAAGGAATGACAACTTTGTCACAAATTTTTTGGCTCATTGATCAAATTTCAATGGTACAAGCAGGGGCGGATTATCAGACAACCAGCGCCGGGGCACAGATATGCAAAAGCCCCCCCAAACACCGTCACAAATGAGAACAACAACAAACTAACATTTTATTTATAGTTGTTTAGTCTTGTTTTGTTTTGTTGTTTTGCATTGCTTTGTGGTTGTGTGGTTTTATATCTCTCTGTTTATGTTTTTCTTTTTTTGGGGGGATAGGTGTCCTTTTTGGGGGTTTTTTTTGTTACTTTTCTTTCTCTGCAAGTATTTTAGTGTCTTTTGGCTCACTTTGAATCTCTTTCTGGTTAGTAGTGTTGATTTGCATGAAATTTTACACATTGAACAGGAAACATCCAATAACCAATAAGAAAATGAACTATTACTGTTAAAAAAAATTAAAAGGACAGTTCACCCCAAACCAGAAATACACATTTTTCCTCTTACCAGCAGTGCTATTTATCGGCTTAGATTGTTTTGGTTTTGTTATTGAGTTGCCCAGTGTTGGAGATTTGGCTTTAGAGATGTCTGCCTTTTCCTAATACTGTATAATGTTACTGTTGTGTTCAAGGTGCCAAAAAAATACATTTATAATTCCTCTGTCCAGGGTATCCACAGACCTTGCTGTGAGCAGTTTCTACTAGAAAACACCTGCCAGCCATACTATTAACGTTTGCAGCCTTTTATCATGTATCATATCATCGTGAGATGGTTGGCAGAAGTAGTTTGTCAGAAAGAAAATTGGTCAGAGGAAAAAAATGTATTTTTGACTTTGGAGTGAACTGTCCCTTTAAAGAACAAACGCTGATTAATTTGGCTGTAGAATATGCTTGGACGTTTACTCCTCATTAGTGAGAAGTAGGCTGATTTTGGGTGTATTTATTTGAATGCTCATGTGCTTTCTTGCCCAGACTTCTATAAAAAGATTGATACCACCCTAATATTTATACAGTAAATATGAAACTACAGCCAGAAGCCAGTGAGCAAAGCTTAGCATAGAAAACAAACGAGATATAGTAGTGTGATTGGTGAGCTTTAGAGGTTGGAAGCTGGATATTTTATTGGGACAGGGCCAGACTAGCTGCTCCCCTCTCTGTTTCCTGTTTCCTTTGTGCTTGGCGAAGGAAACTAGCTGCAGTTTCCTATTTACTGTACAAACATTGAAACGGCATCAATCATCTCGTCTAACTCTTGGCAAGAAAGCAAATAAGCGTACAGTACTTATTAATGTGTCAATCTATTCTTTTAGCTAGAAAGTCAGTAGATTCATTACTTAACCCTTTGAAACCTGGGGGGACATCACCTTCCTTTTGCTGCTTTTAGATACATTTCACAAGTATTTTAACCTTTGAACCCTGAGCACACTGGTGAAAAGCCATTCAAAACATGGGAGGAAAAAGGAGCAAATTGGAAACAAATGTTGCACAGTTTTCAGAAAATTAGCATATTTAGAGAATTATTTTTTAAAAGATAGGGAAAATGTTGAAGGAAAAGAGAAAAAAAAGCTAGGGAAAAACAATATTTTTAATTATCATTATTGCATATTTAAAATGATTTAAAAAAAAATATTTAACTTTTTAAATCCCCCTTTCCAGCTCATTTCCTTTTATAAAAAAAAACCATTCTTTTGGATTTTTTTTTTTTTTTTTTTTTTTACTAATTTTAAGGTTATTTTTTCAATAAATTCTTGCTAATTTTTTTTCTCTTTCTCAACCATGTTTGCGAAAGAAATCAAGTCAATTTGCCCAGTTTAAAATGGTTAATTTGTCTCACATTGTTTGGATGAATTATTTGATGGTTGACTAATTGGTGGCTGGTTGATTTAGTTTGTGCTAATTAATTTTGACTGGAGGGAGATTTTACTATTAGCCTGTTTCACTATGATTATTTTGACCAGGTTGGGTTGGGTGTGTTTGATTTGGCTGTTTTTAACTTGGATCCTGTTTGGGCTCTCTGGCAGAGGGTGTTTTGGTGTTTTGTGGTTTGGTTTTGTCCTTGCCACATTTGCTCGGGACTGCTGTGATTAGTCTAACGGAGTACTATGGTCTCCTGTGCATATCAAGTTAGTCTGAACTAGTTTGAGTTAAATTGGTTGTGTCTGATTGTCATTTGCTGTGGGCTGTTTAAGCTGGTTTTATTTCCTTTACTTTGGTTCACTTGTGGTTTGTCCCCTCTTTAGCTTGGATTTGTTAGGTTGACTCTGGAGCGGCTGGCTCGATTCGCCTCAATGACTCCGGCGGTGTACGTCGGTCTAAACCGCTGCAGAGCTGCATTCACTGAGGCTGATGTAACACTGAGCCAAAGAGCTGCAACACTGCACCCGACACTGCAGTGCAGCTCACATATAGAGATGCTTTGATACGAGACAAAAACAGCCTAATATACTGCATGTGCATGGACACACACACACACACACACACACACACACACACACACACAGATTCTTTCGGAAAGCCACAGCCCTCTGAAGCTGTCTTTCCTGCAGCTCTCATCAAAGGGACATCACATATCATAGGAAGTACTCTACATTTTAATGAGGATGTGTGAATAAAATTTTAAGAAGAAAGGATCAAGGTCACATGATGTAAGGAAACATGGCATATAGAAAAATGTTGCAGAAGAAATGCAAATAACCAGCTGCCCTGCAAACAACTCAAACTAGATTTTAGCATCGGGCCGCATTTTGCCTTTGACTCTGGGTAAAATACAGTGTGGGATGTTTTCACCGACACTGAGGGCTTACTGATGAGGCCTACAGCAGAGAAATGACAATTTACTTAAAGGTCCAGTTTGAAGGATTTTGGGGGGGGTGTTAGCAGAAATAGAAAAGAATATAAAAAGTATGTTTTTTTTAGTGTATAATCATGTGAAAATAAGGACTGTGGTGTTTTGGATATTTTAGAATGAGCCGTTTTAATCCAAATTGGGAGCAAGTGCTTATTTATTGAGATAGCCATGTTGCACCGGCGCCCAGAATGGACAAGCAAAACATTTTTGCAGTGGCCCCCATAGTAAAAAGCCCAACTGCAATGGGCAACGCTGAAGTTACACTGATTTATAACTTATACCTACTTTATTTAGCAGTTTAAATCACTGGGTCTCGTTTTGTTTGTTTGTTTTTTTTGTGAGATAGAGACCTCTGCAGATAACTCAGCCTGCAGGGAAAACCTCCTGAGCCTCTGTATGTGAAGTTATTGGGGAAAAAATGTGACCACACATTGGTATGTGGTGGATGAGCTGTCTGCAGCAACATGCCAAACATCAAATTCAATCAAAAATTGCTTTATTTGGGTTTTTACAGTTCTTTTATCACCTCGGGGGTGGACTACAAAGCGAGATTAGTGCCTTAGCGATAAGCGTCTGTTGAGTTAAAGCCAGGGTTTCCTGTACTACAAAGGTGGCTCTCTTTTAACCCGACTGTATCGCCATGGTAACTTATGTGTCAAACATTACCTGGTCGGGAGCAGGTCATGTTCTGAGTTTCAGCTTGAAATCATTGGAAAAGCATCTTTCACAACTTCTTTGAGACATGTCACTCTGTAAGTGTCAGCATAAGAACCAAAAACATTAATAATACTCTTCATACAACTGGTTGAGCTGTAATGTGACATAAATGCCTCCTAACAAAATCACTCATTTACAGTATAGCTAAAGTCTCCCCACAGGAGCCTGCAGTTTATCAGTGATGCAGAAAATCAGAGACAGATTATTCATACTTGTGGCTCTCGCTGAACTACTGAATGTGTCTGTGGTGTTTTCTGCTCAGTCAGTGGCTCTAAAATAAGTTTCTATAAAATCACAGATAACATTATACATTAACAGGTCACTATATATTTTTAATCAGGATAATGTTAATTTCACAGTAAATGCAATATAATTCCTTCAAATCATACATATCATGACCACTTCTTCTTTTTTACTTCCACTTGTTTGTTTGGTTTTTGGTTTGTTTGTTGTTGGGTTTTTTTTAGAGGTGGAGGCCTCTGCAGATAATTCAGCTCCTGGTAAAAAAAAAAGAGTTTCAGCCAGTTGCAATCTGTAATTCACTGCTAGACGCCAATAAATCCCCCACATCATACACACCTCACCTTTAAAACTTTACATTTTCTGGATATACAGATAAACAGTGTGACTAGGCGCTGTACTGTTGTTGTGTTTTCTCATAATTAAGGTACAAAGTTGGATTTTGTGTCTGTGGATTCCTCACTTTCTCTGGGTGGGTAGGTGGTGGTTGCCTCTTGCTTGTGCCTCTCCTGTCATTTCTGATGCCACCAGTTGCTCTGAGTGTGTCCCTGAATGTGTCTCCTGATCCTCCACCTGCTCACACACCTGCTGTCATCACCTCAGTCTCCCTCAGTATGTGCACCCGTCCAGCATGTAACTGGCCCTGTCACATCCGCATTTAAAAGCTAAATCCTTTAGGGAAATTAATTTCTATGTAGTATTATGGTTTACTTTTAACTTTTTATATGCAAATTGAAAGTTTTAAAATCTGATTGGATCACTAAAAGTGGGCGTGGCCTTGCAAATACAGAGTGACAGAGAGCTGTGGCGAGTTATGGAGTTGTGGATGTTTCTTGGCCTTCACCCTCAGTTACAGTTTAAGATTAGGAGAAAGACATTAGTAAACTGCCTCATAATTAGGTGTTCAAAGTCACACCTCCGACTGTGATACTGCTCTGCTAAATGTTACCAGCTACAGGGGGTGAGATTAATTACTCCCAGATCACATTTAAATGAATGAAAGTATGTTTACATCCAGAAGGTAAAGAAAATAATAATATAATGTTGCAGATGAAGAGAAAACAGAGAGTTTAGTCATATATATATATAGGCTATATATATTTTAAATAGAATTTAACAAGACATAATTGAACATAAAGGGAACTTTCTTACAAGCTGAATGGAAGTTAAGAAAAAATATAAAGTTATACATATCCTTTAAAACTTTCTTTTAAATAATTTAGTGTGCAAGAATATTCATAAATTTAAGTATTTTTGTCCTTGTTTCATAAAATGGCTAAACGATAGGAGGTTTAAGCTGGTCACCCCAAATCACGTTTTTTCTGGATATGTTAACAACTCCAAGTGATAAATTATCAAAAAATAAATGAATGAATATATAAATAAAATTATATTCAATTCAATTAAAACAATTTTTTAAAAAAAGAAATAGATTTACAGAAAGAGAAAGAAATTCTGTTATTTAAACTCTTTTTGGATTTTTTTAAAATTCACATTTATCTTGCAGCAAGAGCCAGCAGAACGATAAAAACAGGATAGGAACTTGAATTTTATTTATATCTCAGGGCCTTTAAAAAATGTAACTTTCACGTAGAAAAGAATGACTTGTGAATGTGAAATGTTGAAGACAGTATTGTGACCTTTGCAATGTCATCCCTCTCTTCCCCAGCACCACAAAACCATTTAAAAAGCAGAACTTCCATAAAAAAAATAGGTTGTAAGAGTTAAAACTATGCACATATTGTATGTCTCATCTCATTACTACACCCACGTCTCAAGTTATTCATACTATTTTCGCATTACTGCAGCAGTTTCAATACAGTTTTTCTGCTTTACAATGACTTCCATCACCGAATTAATCTCCTCAGCTATTTTTTTCTGCAGCCAAACAGGCTTTTATTTGAATTAGATTTATTTGCTTGGCCTGGTTAGTTTCTTTTGAGTTTTCACATCTCTTTTCCATTTGAGGAGGGACACAAACACAAACACAAAAAGTTAGTCTAATCCACGGAGCCCATGCAAATATTAATGTTTGACAGTTAAAAAATACTATATCAACACTAAAAAAATAAAAACATCAGGAATTTTAAGTTTTTGGAACTGTAACAAGCCTGTAGTTGTTAATGAGAGTACTGAGGCTGGATATCTTAAGGATGAATATCACTATAAAACATGACAGTCACAGTAAATATGAGATGACAGTAAATTGCCACCTACATCGTTACACATTGATGTTTAGTCAAATTTAGGTTTGGTGAACAAACTTCAATGTCAGGACATCTAATGCCAACGGCAATTTAATGCAGAATACTGACAACACCTGATGTTCATATTTTGTTTGTTTTAAGTTGTGTTGTCAACCAAAATCTAACATTTTACAAACGTCTCATCATCATCTTGATGTAAACTGACAACATTTAGCTGTGAGGTATGGAGAACAAAACCCAAAATCTGCAAAATATCATAGTGTTAACATCCACACAAAGCGAAATTCTAATGTTGACAGACAATGAAAATATGATCAATCTGATTTACAATCCAACCAAAATGTAACATCTGTCTGTAAGAGTCCAACATCTCGCACTGACATTCGGTGCCAAAACTATATTATGGCAAAAATTATTTTAAACTTGAAATATGAAAAAGAAAATACTGCAACCTAAAAGAGATGTATACTCTGTTATGTGTAAAGAATTTTCATAGGCTATATGAACTTAAGATGATAAAGTCGGTTGGCCCCTCCCCTGTCTGTATTTGTGAATATTCTATAGTCAGATTGAGGTCATATTTTCCAAAATTAGAGTCTTAAGGAAGAAAATCATGCTCATGTTGTACTTTTTTCTGCTGAAGCTCAGCAGGGAAACACAGTGAGGCCTGATTTTTAACACTGGAGTCAAGAAGGAAACAATCTCTAGTAGACAAACGGACTCAGCTGTCTGAACCCATCCTTTAAATTAACTAAATTAACTTTAGCTGTCAAAAAAAGTACAATAAAGCATCCAGTAGCATTAAATGGAAACACTCAAGTTTAAGTATTTCAAAACCGTACTTAACTATACTTGTATAAATGTACTTATTCCACCACAATTTCCAACAAATACACTGATCCTGATTTCTCAGTGATGATATCAGCTGATAAAACTAGCCTGTCCATACATTTCCATCCAAAACCATGTATTTTAAATGTGCCTCTGAACCAAAACATCTACTTTGCATTTCCATACAACTTTCATAACATCTTCTTTTCAATATTTGCTTGTTAACAGATAATACACAAGTGAGATCTGATAACTTTGTGACGCTTGCAGCCGAGTGGAGTGAAATATTTAGCAGAACATACTATCTGCAGTGTCAGGAAGGCTAAGCTGTTTGTCATAAGTCAGACTGTATATGATGAAACACGAGGAAGTGAGCGAGTGTCTGAACAGGAGTTTGCAATCATGATCAACGGCACATCAGGCCTTACTGGACGGCCTTTTGTCTGTTATGTTGTCTTCTAACCATAAAATATGATGCATTACTATAAAAGTAATGGACATCGGGGGCAGTGCCTCTGGACTGGCAGACTGGGGTGGTGGTCCCTCTTTTTAAGAAGGGGGACCGGAGGGTGTGTTCCAACTATATGGGGATCACACTCTTCAGCCTCCCTGGTAAGGTCCATTCAGGGGTACTGGAGAGGAGGGTCTGCCGGATAGTCGAGCCTCGGATCCAGGAGGAGCAATGCGGTTTTCATCCTGGACGTGGAACTGTGGACCAGCTGTGGACCCTTGGCAGGATCCTTGAGGGTGCATGGGAGTTTGCCCAACCAGTCCACATGTGCTTTGTGGACTTGAAGAAGGCATTCGACCATGTCCCTCGGGGAGTCCTGTGGGGGGTACTCTGGGAGTATTGGGTATCGGACCCCTTGATACGGGCCGTCCGCTCCCTGTGCGACCAGTGCCAGAACTTGGTCCGCATTGCTGGCAGTAAGTCGGACTTGTTTCCAGTGAGGGTTGGACTCCTTTGTCACCGATTCTGTTCAGAACTTTTATGGACAGAATTTCTAGGTGCAGCCAGGGTGTTGAGGGGGTCCGGTTTGGATTGGGTCGCTGCTTTTCGCAGACAATGTGGTCCTGTTGGCTTCATCAGGCCGTGACCTTCATCTCACTGGATCGGTTCGCAGCCGAGTGTGAAGCGGCCGAGATGAGAATCAGCACCCCCAATTCGAGGCCATGGTTCTCAGCCGGAAAAGGGTGGAGTGCCCCCTCCAGATCGTGGAGGAGATCCTGCCCCAAGTGGAGGAGTTTAAGTACCTCAGGGTCTTATTTATGAGTGAGAGACAGATGTAGCGGGAGATCGACAGGCGGATCTGTGCAGCGTCTGCAGTAATGCGGACTCTGCACCGATCTGTCGTAGTGATTTACCGGTCGATCCTCGTTCCTACCCTCACCTATGGTCACAAGCTTTGGGTAGTGACCGAAAAAACAAGATTGCGGGTACAAGCGGCTGAAATGAGCTTCCTGCGTAGGGTGGCTGGGCTCTCCCTTAGAGATAGGGTGAGAAACTCTGTAATTCGGGAGGAGCTCCGAGTAGAGCCGCTGCTCCTCCGTGTTGAGAGGAGCCAGATGAGGTGGCTCGGGCGTCTAATTAGGATGCCTCCCTGGTGAGGTGTTCGTCCCACTGTTGGAGGCCCCGGGGAAAACCCAGGACACGCTGGAGAGACTATGTCTCTCAGCTGGCCTGGGAATGCCTCCGGATCCCCCGGAAAGAGCTGGACGAAGTGGCCGGGGAGAGGGAAGTCTGGGCTTCCCTGCTTAGGCTGCTGCCCCTGCGACCCGACCCCGGATAAGCAGAAGAAAATGGATGGATGGATGGATGGATGGATGGATGGATGGATACTATAAAAGTAGCTAAGATTACCATCACCTGACCAGATACAACAGTAAAATGCTCAGCCCAGTCACCAGAGGAAAGTGTTGGTATTGTTTCATACGGAAAATATCAACATTTATAAAGTGACATAGTATACCAGCTGACTTTGTCATGTGGGGAAGATGGTGGATGTGTGACATCTAGGTTAGACGCCTGCCAAGATTACTGTTATAGACCAACAAACAACAAAGATGATAGTAATGTAGCGCTGTGTTTCTCATGCCTTTTTAGCTACCAAACACGGGTGTTTTGCAGCAATTCTTTTGCACCATTTTTTCAGCAGCAGCTTTTTTAATACAACTTTTTTAGCAGCCTGTCACTTAGCTTCTCACAGCTTTTTCATCAAGAAAAGCATTCATTTTTTACTGAGACGTCGCTGCTTTTCCTGCCCGGATTGTGCATCCTCAACAGGGTAATTCAAATCAAAACAACCTTTTTCTAACCACGTTGTTTTTGTGCCTAAACATGCCAATGTAACATCTCCATGGTGTGCAGAGTGTTCTTATACAAATTGAGTTGAACAAGAAAAGAAACCATTTTTTGCACTTGTGTACTTGCACTTATAAATGCAAGACATTTTTACTTGTAATCATTTACTTTTTCAGCACAGTATTTTTTTATTCAAGTGAAGAACCTGAATACTCCCTACACTATTGGTTGCTGTTTCTCTCTCTCTCTCTTTCTCTCTCTCTCTCTCACACACACACACACACACACACACACACACACACACACAGACACAGACACAGACACAGACACATAGCAATCGATAGAGGAAGAGAATAGACTGGAGGTCTCTGACCACAGCATCCTGAATATGTCTCCTCTTGGCCCCAACACTAAATACACAGCAGACTCACCGGCTCACATATGAGTGTGTGTGTGTGTGTGTATGTGTGAGTGTGTGCATGCGCTTGCATGTGTGTGAGTGTAGGAGAGAGAAGAAAGACCGAGTGAGAGTGACAGCGAGGAGTTGCAAGTGAAATGTCAGTCAGGAAATTCTGCGTACACCTGGTTCCTGCTGGAGGAGACAGGTGCTGGTTGCAGCCAGACCACTGAAAACCACGAAGTGCACCTCTGATTAAAAATGCTGCCTATGCAATCATGGCCTCAGTTTTACTCTTCAGTTTGACACCACAGGTAGGACCTCTGCTGGGAGCTGCTGGACAGCTGGACCAGATCAAAGTTCAGCAACTTTTCTTTACAACTTACTGTCGGACATGATCGGCACAAACTGCTCATTTAAAATATTTGGGGCGGTGGGAAGGTTTAGGCTAAAAAGGTCCTGCTCCACCAACTAGTATGTTCAGAAATCTATATTGGCGCAGTAACTCTCCCTTAGTATTCACAAGTTTGTAAAGTTTCAGCTTACTGTCCAGGAAACTATATTTATAATTCTTATGATTTTATTTTTAACATTATGTCACAGAAAAAGTACACATTTATTTTATTTTAATTTTTGCATGTTCTTAAGGTCATTTCCTTGCCTCCTTTGGCCTTTTTTTTTTTTTTTTTAACTTTATTTTCAGGTAATTTTCTTGTAACCTTTTACTGATGTCATGCTAAATTTGGGACCATTTCTTCTTAAGCATGCTCATTGTCTTCCTCCCATGTTTTTCAAAGAAATCTAAAGTAAAGAAGAAGAATGCACCTTAACTCCTTACATTTAGCATTTCTAAGTGGTACATAAACAAGCAATAAAGGGTTTAATAGACACTCTAAAGAAGCTGTAACTTTTCCCTGGACCCATAACTTAAGGCTGGTGAATGAACCAGTTATAAAAAACATCATATTACAACACAGCTTTGATTAGCTTTGACAAATATTGTACACAAGTTAAAACAGAGGGAAGTATCAGAAAAACAAACACAAAATTAAATGTCTCTACTTTGTAAAATATTATTTCTCTATAAAAAGTCCGCATCGCATTAGATTTACATATCAGAGGTGTATGCCGTAGCAGAAAATAATCATGCAATTTATTTTGAGCTGGATTTAACAGCAAACATGCTGTATGGGACTCTGCCTGTCCTCTCACCTTGAAACCACAAAGGGTTAAATCTGTTACTTCTCTCTTTCTCTGCAGATGGAGGAATCCACCCTGCCGGACTGCTGCTCTGACTCATGCACACGTGTGTGAATATGTGTGTGTGTGCGTGTGTGTGCAGAAGCAGTTTATGTGTATGTGTCTTAATGAGTTGTGTTTTTGTGTGTGTGTCTGTGTGTGGAAGACATATAATTATCTGAGCATGTGTTTGTGCCAAGCTGTGGAAGGCACCGTACTTTCCATGTCCTGCAGATGAGCACACACACACACACGCACACACACACAGACACGCACGCAAACACACACAGACACGCACGCACGCGCGCACACACACACACACACACACACACACACACACACACACACAGACACACACGCACGCACGCACGCGCACACACACACACACACACACACACGCTGATGCAAAGAGGATAAGGGTAAGAAAAAAAAAGAAAAAACAAGAGAGGCTTGGCCTCAGGCACTGTTACAAAAAAATCTCTTCATTTCACCTAAAGGACCTGAGCTGAACTTTGGGGCTGGTGCATAGATTTTATAGACCAACAAGTATATTAGTTTTTCTTCCTATAATCTGTGAAATGTATTTAAAAAAAGGTTTTTAAATACATTTTCACCAATACTTGATTAAGGCTTGATACTAAAAACAAAACGAAGGTCTTTTAATTCATGGCGCAGTGCACTTATTATATTTTGCTGTTTTCAATAATTGATTTTTTTCATGTTTATTGGTAGTATTTACCCTTCACTTAAGTCAGAGGCACAAAACCACAACATAAAAACACATAAAAATCCTGCATTAAAAAACAGAAGAACAGCGTGAGCTATAAAACATCAGTCAGGATTTTAGTGGAACCTGTTCTTATTAACTTAACGGAACTACATTTAGCTAAATCAAATTATTATTTTTTTTTTTTGGTATCTTTTGACCTGAGATAAGCTGAACAAATTTACTGCTGAGAGTTCCCCCAACTCATTAAAGTAAACGTCATCAGCATATTGGTGGACTTTATGCATTACGAGCCTTATACTGATGTAGATGAGTTAAAGTACTACAAAGTAGAACAAGTAATCATGCTACAAAGTAGCATGAAATGGGAATATTCAACTAGTACAAGTACACAGACCAGATAAATAAGTTTGTAAATAAATACAGTACTTGAGTAAAAGCACTCACTTTCCGTTACTGAAAAACAAGCAAACAAGCCATTTATTAATCACTTATTCAGTTTTAAAAAGATGTAAAAGCTTTATTTACAACAGTGTAATGCACTGAAAGCAATTAAAACATCATAATTACAATATTTTCAGTGTACATTAACAGTATAAACAAAAAGACACCATATTGCTACAGTTGTACTGGGTCATTTGGAGTCATTCATAGTAGTTTGTTTCCATTTCTATACAAACAGGCTCCAACAGATGCATTTCTGTACAGCAATGCAGCGAAGCACAACACAACAGTGTCTCTGGGTTCCCTATCTTTCATGTTTTATCTTTTTTTTTTTTTTTTTTAACAATTTCAATTTGATGATTCTGCTGTATTAATCCTAAAAGCTCAAACAAACATAAATCTGCAGAGATTTGCAGAAGCGGCTCCAGCAGTGTTGATGCCAGTCGGTAAAACCCTGAATGTCACACAACCATTTCTGCACTGTAACACCTATGAACGATAGGCCGTGAATCACCAGGTTTCCATATCAGTTTCAGAAGACGGTAATTCATCTTTCAGTTTCCTCCCTGCCATTCTCCCCTCTCACTCCAGCTGTAATACAGTACATCAGAATGAGGTTTTAGATATCGGATGACACAATGTCAGGAATCAACATGCAGTCACAGCGGAGGAAAGGCAAAGCGGGTAACAAGCCTGAGATGCGTGCATTTCCAGGACGCAAAGATCAAGATGAGGAAACAAAATTAGAAACATCAAGAAGTCTTCAAACAGTGTTGTAAAAATTAAACGTGGCCATAGAAGACACAACAGGTTCCATACTTCTGACGATGACCAATGAGTGAGAAATGGACCACGCGGCTTGGAATGAATGAATGCCAAATCAACAATTCTGATATAAAATACCATCAAAAAAAGAGCTGCTTTTTTCAAACTAAATAGAAGACAGCTATGGAGAGATTATGAGACAACTGGCCCCTGGATGCAGGATAATAGGTCTCCCACCCTTCTTACAAAAAATCCCCAAAAGTGAAACCATTTAAAGTTTGTGTTGAGTGTCTTTGTGGTCGTTTTGTGTCTCTGTTTGGTCGTTATGTCTTTTTTTAGTTGCTCTGTGTCTCATAGCGGACATTTTGAGTCGTCTTATAGTTGTTTTGTGACCCTTTGTGGTCATTTTTATGTCTCTGGCTGTTTTGAGTCTCTTTTTGGTCATTGTGTGTCTATTTGTGGACATTCGGATTCTCTTTATAGTCATTTTGTTGCCCTTTGTGGTCATTTTCTATATTTTTGTGGTCGTTTTGCATCTCTTTCAATGATCAGTCTTTGAGGTCAATTCTGTCTCTTTGTAGTCACCCTATTAATCTCCCAGTTACCCCTATAGCTGTTTTGTATTGTTTTTATCTTTTTGTTCATGACTGACTTTTCAACATGAAATGTTTGAGCCTATCACCCTCTGATTCTCCTATTGTTTATAAACGGTAACTTTGCCATTCTTGTCCTTGACGCATAATTATTTTGAGGCTGTTTTCACGAGTGCATAATTTTTAAGAATTTTTTCAAAAGTCAGTCTGTGTATTGACTTTACTCACTGTTATTAATCTTTGCACTTTATATTATGCGTGATGTAACAAATGTAAACAAACTCAGATTGCCTGAGAGTAATCACCTCACTTTAGGAAGTTTAAAAATGAAACTTTGTGGCTGAACAGCCAATTTAACACGATTAAAAGATGAGATTAAACAGATGAGATGAGAGTTTAAGGGTGATGAAAGCCAAGATGACACTTCATCTGTGATGCATTCATGTTGACACAACTGTACAAACATCCAAGCGTGACTCAAACACAGACTCAGATGAATTTAGTTGTCGATTTTGTTGCAACAAACTTCTGTCGCGGCTCTGATTTGCTGTTGGATAACCTCACAGGGAGCGAGCAACAAAGATGGAACTCATTTGCTTCAGATGATTAAATCAAACCCTTGTAACACAGAACAACAGTGTATCTGCAACACAGCTAACACTCATTTGAAACAGATGACTCACTGAAGAGTAGAACTCTAAATGCATTATTGGATGGATTGGTTTTATATTCAGATCTTAGTAAAAGTGCTTCTCATACACCAACTGCTTCTGCAGAGCATAAAACAGCAAATTGCATTTACATTTTCATTCCAGTCAGGCTGACGCAGACACTCACTGCAGCTGATGGGAGCGATCAAAACAACATACAATATGGCTGATAATTTGGTGACATTTCATTTGTACCATTTAAAACAACATTTTGCAAACCTCCCCTTGAGTACCACTCATCCTGCATGTTTTAGATCTCTCCGTGCTCCAACAGAGCTGATTCAAATGATCAACTCATTATGAAATCCCAAAGCTGATCATTTAATTCAGCTGTGTTGCAGCAGGGAGAGACCTAAAACATGCAGGACAAGTGGTACTCAAGAAGATGTTTGGGAAACGCTGACCTAAAATAACCCATAAAACAAGTGTTTTGCACAAATCTCTTTGGTCAACATTCACACTGCACTTGCAACATGGCAAACCTGGACGTGGTTGAGGTTTCCATTTGAGAAACAGCCCAGATGTACTATTGCCAAACCAATGAATTAGTCTTTATCTTTGAAGGTTTTTCTTTTGTAAAACAACAAAAAATACAGTTTGAAAATACTTCCTAGTAAGTATAAACCTAACCTTTGTGTGGTGGTGGCTTCTTCACCTCATTCTGGTGTGCCAGCCGTAATGCATTATTGTCTCTTGAGGCTGGAGAGCAGAAAATAACCACTGTAACCACGGTTGACGAGAACCACAGTTGTGAGGGGCAACAATGAGCCCATTCCACATGAGAAAACAAACTGGGAAAAGCCAGACAAAAGTGAAACTTATGCTTTATCGAAAGTGTTTTCAAAATGGTTGTTTTGGTTTTAAAAGAAAGAAGGCTTCAGTGATGAGGACTGATTGGTGGTTTGCCAAAAAAAAAATATATCTGACCAACCTCTGCAGCTTCCCTAAGATCTTACAAAGGCAGCATCCTGTATGCACTCATGCTATAAGGTGCTTGGGACAAATTCTTTCTTTCACAATTCCTCATTAACCTAAAATACTTAACAGTGTTCTGAGTTAAGGAAGGAATTGACATATGTTGAACTGCATCCTCCAAATGAGAAGGAAACCAGATTCATGTGCATACAAAATGATTGGTTTCAAGTTTTTGCATATAAGGTTTTCACACTTAAACAATGTAATCATTTTTTAATCTGTGTATCATTTTTCTGGTTCTGCTATTATGAACTGTAAGCGGTAGGTAACATGCATTTTATTAAGCCAAGACCTAAAAAAAAAATCCAAAAACAATGGCTTATTTTTGGTGGGCTCTCACATGACAACAGGACCGATAAGAATAAATGTAATTAATCAGAAGCCTGTATCACCGCCGTCAGATATGTTGCTGTTAGCTAAACAGTCAATGACAAAACCCTCTTTGACTAGGCATGATTCAGTGTTTGGTTGTCATCCAGAAATCTCTCTGAGAGAGTGTTTAATGACCTGGCAGGCATGAGGAGACTTGGCCAGGTCTGAATCACTGGGCTAATAAACGGATAACGTGACCTTGTCAACAAACCGATACTTGCCAAATACATTCAGTCTGGCTGCTAATGTTAAATCCAGAGGCTGAAACAAACAATGCAGGGAGACAGTGCTGTTCGATCACTTAGAAAATTGCTTTGAAGATTTAAACAAGGTTAAAATAAGGTTTGTAAATGCAAAATGTGGAAAGTGAATAAAACTGTAAAGCAGAAAATGACACTATTTAATGGTTGTGTGATGTGTTTGATGTGATTTCACTATTGATTTGGCTCACCGTCTTGCTCTTTCGAGTTTCAAATCCTATTACTGTATTTCCAAGCGAAGCATTCTGCTCCTGCTTTTAATTATTAACGTACAAAATCTTTGTTTTAATGCTGAAAAGAACCAGAGCAAAGAGGGAAATGACACCCCTTAATGTTTTTTTTAAACTGCCATCTTTGAGGAATCTAGTTACACTGACTGTAGTTGGTGATAAAATTATTCAGAAAGTCTTTGAAATCTGATTTGAGTTAGTAGGGAGGAAGTTATCTTTCAACCCACAGCTTTAGTGGTTACCAAAACACACAGGTGTTTCCATACAGAGGAAGGATGGCATCTTCTCAAAGTACCTTTGAAGGAATAATAATCCTGATTATATATCAGCTAACCAGTAGCAGGATCTGTTGCTAAAACTTCACCCTGGGTATTGAAATATGACACATAAAACTGAATGAACACTTTATCATTAATGTAGACAAACACAGTATTAACTGGCATTTGCACAGGATTAATTTATGCAGGGAAAAGTGTTTATTATTAATCTTGTTTGCGCTGATCAGTCCAGAGCACATTTTCCTCCCCTACCACAGAATTATATCACGTTTCAATTTGTTTTGCAAGCAAAGATCTGCTTTTCCTGATGATGACTTCTCTTCAGAATATTCCCATCTTTTATAATCCGAATGCTGTAATTTGCCACTCAAAACTCTGTTTTTTCTTTTGCTGAGGACCACAGCAATTATTCTATAACCCATCTCACCCTGGAATACGAATCCTGTCCAAATAGGGTCTGCACAATAAAGTATTGTCTTGACTTTCAATGATCTCTAGAGTCAACACCTGTGGTATTAAGCTCAAATTTTTCAGGATACAGTTCATTCTGTGGCTGGAAATGCTGGCTCTTAAAAACTGACAATCTAGACATAAGCTGACGTAATTAATGGTAAAAAAGCATTAAATTGCAAAATGGTTTAGTTAAAAATTCGGCCCAGAGTCTGTTGTATGCTGGATCCAGATGCGAGAGAAGTGCAAGATCATTTTTCTTGCCTGAAACAATCACAGAGAAAAGTTTGGGTTTGTTTTGCAGACTGGACCCACATTTCTTTTACAACCCTGGGTCTGCAGGGTTAATCAATCTAGAAATTCAAAATCTCTGTACATCAAAAAAAAAAAAAATTAAAAGAAGCTAAAAAAGTAAACAGGGAACTGTACAAGGCACATTTGAATTTCCACAGGCGTTTTTTGCACAGAGGCACATTCAGGTGACATGACGACCTCTGCGCTTCAAAGGAGTGCAAAATCCCGGCTCTTTGGTTGCAACGCAAAGGCTCAGAGACCGTGAAGGGAAAACAGAGGCGAAAAAATAAACATCCAAGCATTTTAGAGCTTTAACAGCTCATCTCCATCAAAATTATGATCAACAGAATCCAAAATCTCCTTCCTCAACTGGGAAAACGGAGAAAGAAGGGTGTAAATTAGGTCCTGAAAAACAAAAAGGATCCAAAAAAGATATATTATTTAAGAAAAAATGCTACGTCTGCTGGGTTTTCCAAAGGCTAAACCTGAGAGTGATCCTGGCTGTTCGTACTGCCTTGCAAGTAGATTATCCGTCCGATCAGGAGGAGCAGGAGGCCCACGCACAGCAGCACTGTGGGCTCCTGGTGGATGTGCGGCACTGGGTTGGGATGGATCACAACCCGTCTGTGTACGCCTGGCCCCTGCTGGAACAAAGAGAGATGAAGAGATGTTACGGTACGCATGAGAAATAAGGAAAACATGCTCTAAGTGTAATGATACACTGATCGTGGTTGATATCAATTCAGTGATTATCAATACAATATCATTGATGCAAAGTGAAAACATAGATACATATTATAATGTGACAGATATGCATTTATTTTGAAATTTCAATGGCTCATCTGTGTCATCATTTCTGTCCACCTCCTTCATAAACATTCACACAGTGCTAATGGCAAAGTACCAGATAGACAACTGTAAGCAGCCAAAAAAAAAAAAAAAAAAAAAAAAAAAGACTAAAAGAATATTGATTCATATCGTTGTGTATCGATTGCAGGCTCCTGAACTGAATCAAAGCAAACTCATATCATGGCAGACTTACAATAGTAAATACAGTACCATTGTCCAAGGAACTGGTATCGTATCGTATCGTATCGTATCGTATCGTATCGTATCGTATCATGATTTACACCACCAACAAATACACAGCGTGGTTGCACCAAACTGAATAAAAACTCTCTTGAACCGGACCAGTTTAACTGGCAACACAACTAAATAAAACAACAAGTTTGACACAGGAAGAGTCCACCAGTATGTGGTGACGTCAAGGGAGGTAGATGCATAAAGACATTTTAACTACGATGACCTAGATTTAATGGACCGTCCCCTTAGCTACGCTATGCAGCAAATTTCAAACTTTCCATTCTTGCAAAACACAAATGCCTTTTACAGCGGTAAAGTTTTAAACAACAGGTCCTTGATTTCAGACACAGGTAGACAAAAGCAGCTAGCCTGTGACTAAATTGGTGGTTGTTGGCTGAAATCACAACTATCACTATTAGATTTCATTAGCTGTAGCCACATAGCTACATAAGCTAATACCAGCTCCATTACTTGGTTGAAATGTGGTTATGGTTAACTTTTAAATTTTAAAAAACAGTCAGCATCCTGTTGAAAATGCAAAAAAATAAATAGCATTGTACTTGTATTGTACTGTGGAACAACTTAGTCTTAGTAAGTTACAAGTATGAATAATGTAAGATAAGAGTCTTATTTCATTAACAACTGTGTTTGCAGACTAAGCTTGCAAGGTTGGAGAGGCACAAGATAAGATTTATGTTTTGTTGATTGTATTTTGAAATAGTACAGAAGAGAAAAGGTTCTATGGGTTTGGCAAATGTAATGCTATCTTGGACAATGAATGTGGCTGGGGTTGTTGGAAGGTAAACTTCCCAAAGTGATTATGTGGTTGATGGGTGAAAAAAGTACTTCACTGTAAACTGATTTATTTGCATTTAATGCAAAAAAAAAAGTGAGAACAGCATGCCCGGTTCATGAAGTTATTCACTGCCAAACTGGATCATTTGCATTGGCTTTTGCTAACATTTCACAACATGCTCTAAGTGTGTTGCAATATACATCAGGTGAACACACTGGAATCCCTTGATGATGTCAAATCAAAGAGTCACGCACCCACACATGTACGGTATGTTTACATCCACAGGAAACAGGTAAGTACAGTTCTCTACATCCTGCCACAAGTCTCTTTACTCTCTTCATCTCCAGGTGTGAATTTGCTACATCACTGCATGCATGTATATGTATGTGTAAAGGGTGTTTATCTGAAGGCTTCCGATCTTTCTGACAAGTTTACATTTTTTAAAGAGTTACATTGGCATCAACAGACATAAGGATTGAACTGTCAACTTTACGGATATTTCATATTTATACAATAAAAGATCCCATTGTTCTATCAACTGAAAATGGGCAATGTGGGCCGGATATCATTTTGCATTTTAGTTTACAAGAAAACAGAAAAGTTAAAAGATGACAATGGAGAATCATGGTTAATGTGAAGATAGCTGCTGCAGAATTCATAATATTAGACTGAAGAGGTCATTTAGTACTGCACATTCATATAGTTGAAAGATCTTGCATGAGACACATTAAAAAATGGTTAAAATCGAAGCAAAAGAGGCTGAGACGCCCTGACTTTTTGCTCCTCAGGAGTTGATTCTGCATTTCCAGGATGTAGCTCTCAAATATCTGGAGTCTCAACTGGCCACTTGAAGGGCTTTTCACTGGTGATGTACCTTATCCTGGAATGCACCTGGTTGGACAAATGCATTGCTAATTGGGCGGTTTTCTGCTCACCGCTTCAAACAGGAAACGACATGGCAGCCTGCTCAGAGACTTTCCATAATTCTGTCTAAATGATTCACCATTTTTTTTTCTTTGAAAACACCGAATTTTTGGTGAATTGCATTTCATTTTTAAACTACATTACCTAGTTCTTACCTTGGTCCAAGTTTCATAAGCCAGCCAGACCGTGCTAGATGGACTCATTTTCATAAACTTAAATCTGGTCTACTTTATGCAAATACTGAACGGCAAGTGCAAGCTTGCCACAACACTCCCACCATGCACTGTGAAATTGCTTCTCCTGCTCTTCACTGGAAATGAATAGAAAGCATTGAGCCATCCTCCTTTGCTGCACCACAACTCAGGATAACCCTGATGATAAAATTTTTTTGTTTAGGATTCTGATTGTTCCTCCACAATGCACGCTTTAACTGTCTTTCTCTCGCTTTTTCAAACATCTCTCTGGAGTTCTTCTGACACACTTGGCACGCTGTTGACTGAAACAGGTGTTTTCTTTTTCCTCTCTGCTCTCTATCCCTGCAGCAGGAAGCCCTGTGCCTTGGCCTCTGTCCATCACAGCAGCTTTGCACCGATAAAGAGATCTACCCCGTCAACAGAAGAGGAAGGACATTTCCCCCGGGAAGCTTCCTCCAAAAGAAAGCACTCTCCCGAAACAACAAGGTTCCTGATACTGAGGACAGGTGGGTGGAGATCTCCACTATGAATGAAAAAGTATCTGATAACTTTACTTACACACTCTTCTAATAATAGCAGGGGAAACTTCAGGTACAATATGTTGCTGATCTTTTGAGACCTTGCACAAATTAGCTCCCTATGAACTCTAGTTAAAACTAATGTTAGGAGTAAAACATCAGATTCACTGAGGATTCTTAAATTGACAAACTAATGGTAAAAGCACAAAAACAGCTCCTTCAGGCAGATAGTAGAAGGCTGCAGTTGTACTATGAAACTCTCAGGTGTGAAATCTCGGACCTGTGTGAATGCAAAGCAGAGTTCTGTTTAAAAAAACATCCATCATCAGCTACTATTGCTCTAATAAAAAAAAAAAAAAAACTTTAAAAAAGGAGACCTTGCACTCCAACTAAAGCATTTACAAGAATAACTACGACATTTACAAGAGTCAGTTTTTCCGCTGGAAGATGGATGTCCTGTTTTGGCATGAAGCCCTTCAAACACAGCCCAGCCGGATGGACTTTACAATACCATCCAGACATCGACTGGCACAGAATAAGCCTTCTGCCCGGGGCGAGGCTGTACTCTGAAAAACAGGATCTTAACGGACGAGAGCGAGAGAGGGATATCAAAGCTGTGTGGTTTAATTTGAAAAGTGAGCCAGAAACCACAGAAACCCCTAATGCCAGAGGAGGAAACAGGTGAGAGGAAGACTAGTTAACCCTGTGATGATTCAGTCTGCTTCTAATTCTGCTTCTGACTCTGACCAAGTCAAACAAACAGGTCAGAGATGACCGAGGAGCTGGCCGAAAAACGATTTCACCAAGACATGACCCCCAGTTCCTGTACAGAGCATGAAAGATTCATTGAGACTCATAGAGAAAGAAATCCATTGTAGAAAACTCGTCCAAAGCAAAAGCTTGGATATAACCAATCACACTTACTGTACTTTGAATCTCCCATAGACAGAAGCACAGTTCTTTTCTAACCCAGCCCAACAACAAAAACATACTGCAGGAAAAGCTTGATTTTCGTGATTCTCTAATTTATAAATGAAAAATGACGTAAAACACACTCTTCAGCTTCGTCAAAAGCAAGTGTACTGACAGCAGATCTGAGTTTGTAAATTGCATGTCAACATTCTTGACTCCCAACTCGTCATATACGGCAGCTTGGTCAGTGGCCCTATGCTTCAAACTATGATGCTCTAGGTGCCGTTTTATAGTCCGTTTTGGACATTTAGGGATAGTCATCATCATCCTCTTGATAAGTGCATAGTGCCTATTCAAAATAAACCAGTGTCTTTGCAGGAAACTTAGATTCTGTTACCAAAAACGCTTACGATTAGGCAACAAAACTTGGTTACGTTTAGAAAAAGAACATGGCTTGGGTCAAAATAAGTGCATTTTTTTACATTTATTAGTAGATTCGTTTGTTGTACTTTACACGATACATAACTTGACATTAACTATGTAACATAGTTTTAAAACACTTGATGGTGACTTTTGGTTTCACAGCAGTCTCTTGAGTGAAAGTCCTGTGTTTGTTTGACTCATCTGCCACTCCTTCCTCCTGCACTATGACTAAGACTTTCCTGCTCTTTATACAACAACATTGCCGCAGATGGGTTTACATTGGAGTTAGTTGAAAGCCTGGTGTGTGTCATAGAGCTGCTAAACGGTGTCTTGTGTGTTTAAATCAGACTCTTACAGCTGCTGACCTCGCTGCTGTATTTGCTGCTCTGGGATGAGAGCAGTCCATATCTGTAAAAAGGAGGTACATCTAAATCATTAATATCCCCCAGACATGTTGGTTGACTAGCACGCTATATTACTGGAATCCATTTTCTTACCATACGTACCATACGTCCATCGCTTCGGTCCAGAGTGAAATAACTCAACAACCAGTGGATGGATTGCCATGAACTTTGGTTGAGACAATGATGGTCCTCAGAGGATGTCTCCTACTGACTTTGCCTCTGGTGGCACCATGAGGTTAACATTTGTGACTTTGAGTTGAATGTCTAAACAACTGTCAAATGGGTTGTTATGCCATTTGCTTCAGATGTTCATGTTCCCCCATCATCAGGTCAACATTTTATCAAGTTAGTTTGATTTATGACCAAACTAGTACAGATCTAATGACAATCCCATCAGCCCCAGCTGTACTTTGTTCTCAGTGCAAATGTCAGCATGCTCACACACTGAACTAAAATGGATAACATGGTAAACATTATAACATCAGCAAGTTTGCATCGTCACTGAGCTTGCTGTCGTAAGCATTCAGTTCAAAGCATTGCTGTGCGTCAGTGCAGCCTCACAGAGAGGCTGGTGTGGCTGTAAACTCTGTAAGTCTTGTTTTATTATTGGTTGGAGGTTTAAATTAAATCCAGCATGAAAGAAGAAAACTGGACTGGCTAATTTTTTTCTGACAAAATAGCACATATCTCCATAAACACATCTGGAAAAACATTTAATTCTGACATAAGATGTAATGTTTTTTTCTTCTTTCATGGGATTTTTCCTTGGTACTCATCACCTTATGAACTTTCTAACTTTAAATCAACACCAGTGAAGGAAAGAGCTGAAGAGCAGCAGATATTTAGAGCTGTAAGACTCATTTCACTGCAGCTTATACTGAGCCTTGATTTTTCTGAACGTCAACAAGAGACTGTTGTGTTTGGCAGAACAAACTCTCCAAGCATTGATTTTTTTTGGCGATTCGTTTTCACCTCCACAATCTGAATATCTGCCATAATAGTAAATCAAGACTCCTGCGTGTAGAAGCTTAAGCAAACAATTAGCTCTGTCCTCTTTTTCATTTGGCAATATACAACCTCAAGCATCTGTCGTTTGAAATCACAGATTAGAGCTTCGCCTTGTTTTGAGTAGAAAGTTGCAGTGGTTTTTCAACTAAAGGGCAGTTTTTATAAAAAGCAATAAAAGATCATTTCCTCTTTCACCCTCAGATGTGCAATTATTCCTTTTCTGTTGTGAAAACTTTATTATTATTATCATTATTATTAATGTTAATTTGCTTGCAGCATCAATCATATTGCACATTAGAGACTTGTCTCTCCTCAAAGCAGCTTTGGAAGACAGACTCAAGCTTTGTGGTTTTTAAGTTGGCAGAGTTTCTGTGCTCTTTTTTCACCTCATGAACCGCTGTAATGATTTAACTCTCGAGATGGTCTTCAGTTTACAGTGTAAGGGAAGGGACCATACTGCCAGATTTATGAGTCTCAAGATGCAAAATAAACTTACTGAAAGGTTGTTTTATGATTACATGTTTGATTTGTTGATCTATTGATGTCTAGATACAGGACTATATAAATAGGAAAGGGGAACGTCAGCTGTTTGGGTCATTTATAAACAATTGCGTGTGGTTGTAAACTTCGAGTTAATCAGATGTTTTGAGCCCAAATGCAAACTGTCACTTGTCAATGTCCTTCCACATTGCAGTATTATACCCTGCTCTGTAGTCCTGGTACACACGTACTGTATTTTGCATATTCTATAGCTAATGAAAGTGCAGCAGAAAGTGTCATTGACAACACAACAGGAGGATGTGGTGTACCTGGGAGGAGATGAGACTTGATATATGTGGTTCAACACAGCTGACGCATTTACATCTGACCAACATCTGTATACAATGTGTCTAAAACCACCTCTGGATCAGATTATTATATGCGTCATTTCAGTACATCTTGGGTGTATTTTCACCTGGATTCATTTACATGAAGCAGTGCCAGATGGTATTTCAGAAGGTGCACCCTAAGAGTTTCTTCATCTGTTTTTTTATGGATTAATTCTGAGTGTGACATTTAGGCAAAAGTGCTTATTGCTTTCTCGCTGTGTGTTAGGTGAGAAGATTGATATTACTCCCATGTCTATGTGTTATGTATGACATTAGAGCCAGAGGGCTATTAGCTTAGCTCAGCATAAAGACTGGATGCAGGGGAAAACTCATAAAATAGCATGTTGTATCTCACTTGTTTAACCCAAACAGTAACGTCAAAGAGGTTACAGTAAATCAAGTGTTCTGGGAATACAAATAATTACCTATGATTAAAAACAACATGTAGACAATCGGGCTGGTCTGTTATTTGGGTGATTGGTCATATTTCAGAGTCAGGATGAGAGGTTTGATTTCCACTGCAATCAGAAGCAGATGTACTCCTTAGCTGACAAAGTGCAGGCTGAGAGTCTGAAACTAAGCCAAAACCAGTTTCGCCAAACACTCTTGATACTCAACCTTATACCTCAGGATTACAGAAAAGGAAATACACGCACACACACACACGTGCACACACTGGCCATCCACTTAATAGTTTCCTCATTTGAACTCTTACCTCAAATAACCCCTTCAATCATCTTAGAATAGAAAACCTGCTGCCACAAATTGTTTTCCTGCTGTCACTGCAACTCAGCAGGCCTCAAACAAGTACTTCAACACACGTGCAGGCCCCATCATGCACGTACACATGTGCACTATGAGAACAAACTGATATGTATGGCAAAAAAAAAAGCCATTAGAAAAAACACACGGGCTGTCAGCCAATCAACTAACTAGATAACCAGTCAACCAGAAAATCCACCAGTAAGACAGTAAGTCGGTGAACCACTGAAGCAAAGGCACAGTCAACAAACCAAACAAGCTGATACAACTCATGCGCACAATACCTGCACATCTACAACAAAGGATGCTAATGTTTATGGTTTCATGTTTTTGGTTTACATACATTTCAGTTGCGATATATGAATCCGTCACTATGAATATCATCGATTTTATTATGACTGCATTTTAGAAAAGAAAGAAAGCTGTGCTTTATTAGCCCCACGAGGGGAAATTCAAATATTCCACTGTTATTCCTACAAATTACAAACACACAGACCTGAAATACAGACACATGCACAAAAAAACCTATACAGATGCATTATAGGAGAAATGTCAGAGCCAGGGGACTGCCCATCAACAGGAGCAGTTGGGGGTTTGGTGCCTTGCTCAAGGGCACCTCAGCAGTATCCAGGAGCATGAACTGGCACCTCTCCAGCTATCAGTCCACACTTCGTGTTTGGTCCATACAGAAAGTTGAACCAGCGACCCTCTGGGTCCCAAGCCAAGTCCCCAAAGACTGAGCTACTGCCATCTCAAGTACAAAAATGTCACATTTTAAAAGTCTTCTGTGGTTATGAATTTAAATGTTGGCAAGATTTGCATTCATGCTCTGCAGAAGTAAATCATAAAGTGAAACACAGCCAGAGGACAAACAAGAAGTAAAATGGATGAGTGAATTTGGCAGCTTTGCAGATAAAGCTGCCTGAACTTCACACCAGCCCTCAAATGCACCATCTCGGAGACTTTGATTCTGTGACTTTAGCAGCATTGTCACGCCAATGACAGTGAGAAAAAAGACAAGTAAGTGCAAGTTGATTTGAATTGAAATGAATGGAAAACAATCGCTCCCTGGAGGGGAGGGCGTCTTAAAACTTATGGAATGCTTTGCCAAAAGAATATAATTTATTCGGGACATTTATTAGTCAGAAAACCTTGAAAATCTATGCACAAAATCAGACAACTGATAGAATACACAAGGTGACGTGAATTACATGGCTTTAACTTATTTTTATGTTTAGCTTTGAAACTGTTGTTTCTTTATGAAACACCTCTTATGCAGAGGATTTTAATACCTCATCTCGTTCTTGCTCCTCTTCTTGTCTCTTTGTTTTCACAGTGGAAACATTGAGTCAGCCTGTTCCAAAGAGCTCATGTGATTTTGTTTGGTCACCACAACTTACTATGCTGCAGCTCAAAAATAGCTCTTTGAACAAGGCTACACTTACAAGCACAGACACATGCACACACTCCCACACTGTCGTGTTTCCATCATTTCGGTGGGTATTACATTAATTTCCTGGAGGCTTGACCTAACCGTGACCTTGACCTAACCTTACCTTACATACCCTAACCAGAACAATTACTTGCCTAACCTCAACCAAGTCTTCAGCCTAAAATTCAATGATTTATGTCATGTGGACTTGTGTTTTGTCCCCAAAAGGAAGATGCATTCCCCACACTGTGACTGTATAAACAGATTTGTGTCTCCACAACAAGAGTAATACACATCCACACACACAATGCAAACCAAGTGCCACTCTGCAAACCTCCACAAACAGCATAATTTCTCCTGTTGTTAGAGCATGCATAAAAAAGTTAAAACGGAAAAATATGCAGCCTCATTTACATCTCTAAACATGTAAACATCTGTCTGCACATTGTGTGCCTGCAAAAATCTCAGAGCCCATGGTCTGATGGCATTGTTGGGGGCCACTGTATTTAGTGTAGCAAACAGAAATCCAGGCCAAGACTTCCTGCTCTGTGTAGCAGTCATTTTGGAGAATTTCTATATACAGACATTTGCATTAGAATACAGATAAATTTTACAAAGCTGATAAAAAGTTAAAAATGCATTTTGGCCAATGTGTTCTGCTTTTCCACATGGGCTGTTTGACTTCTACTCAATCAATACTAATGTGACTACAAAGGGAAACTAGAACAAATATCAGCATAATGATGCAGAATCTGTAGGAAACAGTAGTAGGTTTTGGTATTCGAAGTGTTCTGCTTTCTGTGTACATTTGCCGAAATGCAACTTTCAAACCTACTGGCTGTCGTCTGATGATGATTGAGCTTTATATTAGCTTTTCTTTTTCTTGTAAAATTATCTGCATTCTTATGCGGTAATAGTTTCTAAATATAACCATAAATGACTGGCACACGGAAGAGGAAGTCTTGGCCCAGATATCTGTTGGATACACTGGAGCAACGGAGAGGCTTACTGTTGTCATAGCTGATTGCTTTATGTATGAAAAGTGAGGGAAATCTCACCAGCTCAACAGAAAGTAGTAACTAGAGGGACACACTGAAGGGCAGAGAGGAGCTTCTCTGACAGAGGCAGTTATTTCATTACAACCAAAAGGTTTTCCTAATTTAACCAGAACCAGATTTCATGCAATATCCTGTAATTTTCATTTTCCTCATGTCCACATCACTGTAACTGCTGTTTTAAGAGCTTCATAACATTACTTTAATGTTACTTTTCGCTTCCCTGTGATCACATATTGTGAGTAAAGTAGAGCTTAGGAGGTTCAATGCTCAATGTTATTCTTTGTGCAATATAGAGTCATCACAAAGCTCACAAAAAATGCAGTGATACTAAAATAAAAAAGGCATTCAACAAAAACAATCCTTCAGCAGGCTTTTAACAGGATAATACTAATAACCCAGTGTTTAATCCTGCATTCTACTGAACAGCAATGCACACTTAAGTCATGGTTAAACAAGGGTTAAAATTAAAATGCTGTGTTTCTCCCGCTCTTTGTCTTTCATGCACACCCAAAGACACACAAACAAAAACACAAGCAGCCAGCCAGTGACACCCGACTGGTCAACAATGTTCCTCTGAGTTATTTCTGTCTTCAGGACAAAGGGTTTTACCTCCTACTGAAAGATGACAGAGTGTGTGCTGGAGTTTGTTTGAGTGTGTAGTTTGAATGTGTTTCAGTGTGCCAGTATTTGAATGTTTGTGTGTGTGCGTGTGTTTGTTTTGGCAGGATAATTAGACCTTGTGCTTTGCTCCCTGAGAGTTCTTTAACCACAGGGCTGAGCCATAATGAATCCACACTGTCACGGACACTACACTGCCACACCACACACACACACAAAGCACACTGGGCACGATTACAGATGTTTGAAAACAAACACCCACACAAAACCACCCACACTTTGTGAAAATGTTTAACGGAGGGGGGGGGGGATTCCAGGGGCTGGATTAAACAAGGACAAAAGGGAGACAGAAAAAAAACATATTGGTGATTACACACCGCTCTACATCTACATGACGAATAATTAATCAGCTGAATGTGGTTTGTATGTAAAAGTATTCTTAAAACTTGCTTTGCCAATTCTGCAGGCAATAAAATGAGCTGAGACACCTGCGTGTTTGTGTGTGAGTGTACTCTCAGATGATGTGAGTCATGTAAGAGGCTCTATAGCCTGAAGTGATGCAGCTCTTGGCCCACGCCTCCAGGCAATGAAATGGAATAAAGCTCTTCTGTCAACAGTGGCAACACAGGCAGCCTAGTATTCAACAGTAATGTGATGTTAAGTTGGTGATAATGTGAGAACTTGTCATGCTATGCTAAAATATGCCCCTAAGCTGGGCGATATATTTACAGATACAATATCATCACGTTCAGCTTTTCAAAGTTAGAGCTATAATGATTTATTCAGTTTTAAGTTTGCCTCCCTGTACAGCTGGGCTTATCTAATGACGGCTACAATGTCCATGGCACTGTTGAAAACTTAAAGGCATAAACCAAAGTATTGGATATTTTTGTTTTTGAACAGATGGTAGCACCAGATTTAAAGTTAAAGGATGACTTAAGTAGCTTTAATTTATCCTGAGGGGACCATGCACGTTTCTACAAAATTTCCTAGCCAGCCATTCAATAGTTTTTGAGACATTTCACTCAAAACTAATCACAGTGGCACTTGAAGAAGAGTCAGGGGATCACCAGAGTCAGAAAGATCAATCCTCTGGGTGGCATGAATATCTGTACTAAATTTTACAGCACTTCATCGGACAGTTGTCAAGACATTTCACCAAAAAACAAAAATGTCAACCTGGTGGTGGCACAATAAGAAAAGCTAGGATCAACAAAGTCAGATGTCATCCTCTGGGGGCCATGAACATCTTTACAAAGTTTCATGTTAATACATCCAAAAACTATTGAGGCATTGCACTCAAAACCAAGTATCAGCCTGGTGATGGCAAAATAAGAAAAGCAAGGGGATCAACAAAGTCAGGATTCATCCTCTGGGCACCATTATTATCTGTCCAAAACTTTAATGCAATTCATCCAAAAGTTGTCAAGACATTTCATTAAAGCCCAAATGTCAATGTCATGGTTGCACTAGAAGAAAAGTTGAGGGATAAATGAACTCAGTAGTATTCATCCTCTGGCAACCATGATTGGTTTTACCAACTTTCATGGCAATCCATTCAATTGTTATTCAAACATGTCACTCAAGACCATAAATGTCAATCTGATGGTGGCACTAGAGGAAAAGTCTGGGGCTCACCAAAGTCAGTAATTTTTTTGTTCTGGGGACCATGACTGTCTTTACCAAATGACAATCCATGTTGCACAATTGTTTTTTCTCTTTGTTATGTTTTAAATATGTTCTTGCCGTTTTTCTATTAAATTGCTTTGAATATTGCCTCTACAATGTATTAAAATAAAAAAAGTATGAGTGGAAAAAAATTCTCTTCAGCTGAACTGGTCATAACTGGTAGACGCATGCAACAAAGAGGTTGCAAGAAAATGTTGTTTCGTTTCAAGTTGTCACTGGTAAAAATGTTGGGAATCACTGCTCCAAGTTCCAGACGTTGGTGAGCAGAAGGCAGCCATGCCAGATTCCTGAATCACACCAAATTCACCCACGTCCAGCCTTGCTGGACTGGAGCCAGATATGATTCATGGTGATTCACCAATCCTGCTGGGCTTGCTTGATGAGAGTGTGAAGTTTATGGCATTGCTGTGAACTTGGAATTTCTTTGTGCTCAAAATCTTCCTGAAGTTCCTCTCAGTTCTTTCAATTCTGCAATTTGAGTCAGGAGATATAATCCCTCAAATGTGTCTGGGATTGATCGAAGCTTCTGGTAGGGGTCACTCTTCAAGGCAAACTGGTTTCTGGTGAGAGACCAGACATGATGACTCACAAAGACTCCAGTAATTGTTTAGAAAAGCTCAAAGAGTTGCCTGGAGACAAAGAAACCATAGCCTGGAGTCAGGCTGTGGAGTAATCTTGTAACCCATTGGCTATTATCGTCTCATGACGATAAGCCTTTGGAGACCAACTCTTGAAGAGATCTGGTGTAGCCAACGGATATTAGGGCTAAGACTTTCTCTTCCATGTGCCAGTCATTTCGGCTAAACAGATACCTGCATATTATTGCAGATAAAGATAAGGAAAAGGCCTATACAGAGCTAACTCATTGTAACACAATAGCTGATAGGTTTAAGGTTGCATTTTGGCCAATGCTTTCCACCTCTCCACACAGGCTGATCCTGCTGCTCAAACATGATTGGTGAATGATAATGGAAAAGTAAGTGGACTTCCACTTGTGTAGTGCTTGACCACTCAAAGCGCTTTCACACTATGAGTCACATCCACCCATTCACACACATATTCTTCTGCTACTCAGTTTTTGAAACACTCACACTCATGGGACCACTGAATAGCTGGTTCACCACTGACAAGTAGGCATAGCGTTCATGTTCTTTAAGTGTTCAGGTTCTTGAGGATGTAAGAAATCAGAGAATAAAATGCTTCCTTCATCAAAGAGGATGACAGTCAGTGCTTACCTGCAAACAACAGCAAGGATGATGGTAAATGGTAAATGAACTAACTACAATCATCTGTTCAACTCCCCTCCTCTGTGGCTCCACTGTGAGCTACGGCAGCAAATAATACTACCCCACCCAAGCCCTCCTTGCAAGATCCCACCCCTTCCCAGCAGGCACCAGAAGCATGCTTGGACTCACCAGTAGACTGACAAATGCATGATCCCTCACCAGTTTCCCATCAGTGAACACAGCTGTGTTTAACCACTGTGGGGACTTCAAACCCAGATATCTGATGTGGTGTCCAAGGATTTGGCCCTTATTTCTTTATTCACATGTTCATTTTGAGCAATCATGCTTATACTGGGATTTAGAGTGTTCAACAATTTATTCGATCACCCGTGCATCCTTAGCTTTCTTTGTTTCAGCAGCAAGCATTTTCTTTCGCTCATGCTTATAATTAAGTATCTGAAATCTGAAAAACCTGAAAAACGTCTTATGCTTCTGTGGTTATGAAATCATGTGCAACCAGGCATGTGCGCTTGTCCACAGCAACACCTGGCAAGAGAACAGGGAACCAGCCTCCTCCTTCCTCTTTTCTCTGCCTCCTCATTGTTCTACAGCGTGAACAAACACACATGCTGACACTTTCTAGATGATTCCATACCCAAGTTCACAAAAGGCTGGCCACTAAGACGCATGCAAAAGCACACACATCTCTTGTCTTCCTGCCTTTCCGGTAGTGTGACTAGGTGTTGAATCATCATGCTCTCACATATTTCTCCAACCTCCGTCTGTTTTCCTCTGCAGTTCAAGTCCAAGCTGCCTCGCATGACTCTTGGCACACACCGTATCCCAGGCCGTGGGATTCACTGAGTGATACTGCTGTCAGCCATTTAATTCACCGTTTTCCCAGACTTCTGTGCCTTAACTTGGTGAAATCTTCAAGGAGCATGTTGACAGTATATTTGATCATCCACAGGGCAGGTAAATACAGTAATTGATCAAAACCAAAAACATGAAAGATGGATGAGTAACCCAGCTCTGGTAATGATGGGCTTGAGAGCGATGTGATGATTGCTGGAACCACAAGTGCACTCAAATAACATCCCTTAAGGGGTTGTAGGAGCACGAGGGCACAAAGGGTTAACTGTTTTTTTTCTTTTTGATGCTCATTAGTACCCAGAAGGTTAAACACAGCAGGAGAAGGACATTTGGCTAATCAGACTGCTCGGCTGGAGAGTTGCAGTCTTATCGCTGCAAAGCTTTTGACACTGAGGGAGCATTTTAAGCTCTTTGCTGGGATCTAACAGTCCTGTCATGCTTGTTCTTGACTTTTATTTTTTAATCCATTTCTCTGATGAGATTAAAGTGAATTCAAACCAGAGTAGTTTTTTTTCCTTCCTCCTCTTGCTTCCTAAAGCTCCAGTCAGCTCTTTGATAGTGGAGTAAATAAAATTGCAATGATGCAACATGCAGAAATGTTGCCAAGGAAACCGAAGCCAAGAGGAAATGAACTCTTATTGGAGCAACTTTACAACACACCCTGTGTGACTGACTGACGGGCACACTCCATCATTCAGAGGATTTATTTTCTCTGCAATAATGTGATTATCTCTTCAGTGAGGCAACATTCAGACTACTGCAACCGCCATTTCATAACGTAATTAGAGCTGATTAACCAAGCTGGATTACTCATCCATCTTTCCAAATACTCGTCACATATTCACTCAAATCTGTGAAAGCAAAAAAGTGTGTTAAAAAAGAGGCACACGGCTATGGGGGAAAAATCAAGCCATGCAGAGTTTTCTTACAAAAAAGTTATGTCTACCTTTAGTCTTTTTCACCAAAACGAACTGTATCTCTACTTAAGGTCTAATTCACATGTTGTTTCCCTCCTCATAAAACTTGATTGTTATATGACACCAAGTTTACGTCCATATTTTTTGATTTTAGGGCTGGGTATTGTTTAAAACATTGATACCAATATGAATATCAATACCAACAGCAGTATCCACTAGCAGAGAAATACCAATACCAATAGGGAAATTTATTTTATACCCAAATTGTGAAAGTACTGGTGTGAAGCAATATTTTCAAATGTTTTGGTGGCATCTCAGCACGCTGAACTGCCAACTGTCAATACCACAGACTGTATAGGTTGTAGCTGCTGCACACACGGCGGCAGGGCTAACTATAAGCAACACACAGCTACCTATCATTAACAAGTTTAACGGCAGAGTCAAGCAGTTTCTCAGGGTGGCTTTGTTGGGACTATCCAGTGGCTTGGTGTTGAATGTTAGCTGTTACCACTGTGTTAGCTCATGCTAACCTGGCAGCCTTGAACTGACCGTTGCTGGAAAGAGAGCAGCTATGGAGCAGCAGCCGCAGAAAGTGTGCTGATCCAGCAGGGAGTCAGAATGGTGCAGGACTAGACTCCCGGCACAAAAAGGATCCGCTGCAAGTACCGTTTGACTGAAGAAGTTTAGGTACTGGGTAACACCTTAAAGGTAACACGTAGTAATGTCGCAAATTTCCCCGCCATGGGACGAATATAGAATTATCTCATCTTTTACCCAGCACCAGCTAACTTGCAGTCTTCTTGTTCACCTACATTTGCTGGCACATTAAAAAGCTTCTTTGCATGTTATTGCCACCAATTCTCAATAAGCAAAACAGTGTGAAACCAGTGGCAAGAATGTGTATCATTTTGCTTACAAACATAATGGGGACCTACTTATAAAAAGCATACTCATGCTCAAAAACTCCACAGAAAATGCTTTCAATAAAGGCTTTTGCATTTCCTGTGCAATTTATTCAACCTAATTGACAACTTATTTTCAACTACAACTAATGCCATATAACAATAATATCCATATACAGTCACATCCATTACAGGAGTTTTCATCCACCAGGAAAGAGTCAACATTCACAAACACCTCCATGTACATCAGAACCTTAGTCAGCCAGCCAAGAAAAAAAATCAGGTAAACTTCTGCTACATGGAGTTCAGCAAATAAGCTCCACTGTTATAATGAGCACAGCCAATGACCTCCTCTGGTCTCACCACATTTAAACACCCAGGTTGTACCACTAACTTTTGTTTTTCTTTCTTTCCCACTGTTGGAAACTGGCTGAAGGCCTTATAAAGGAGACTGCAGCTGCTTTTCCCCCCACTGTGCGCAACAAGTCCATCTTCTGCCCCTCCACTTTTGAAGGGTCATATGGCTGTTTTCATGTTTTTGTTGTACTGAGGTTTTTGTTTTTTAACAGCAGTGGTTACTGTGGCATCTGCATTTTCTGCAGCTCCAGGCTGACTGCTTGGCTATTTTCTGATCAAAAGTTATTTTGTTGTTCTCACCCCGAGCGTAATGGAAATAACCAGCTGGTCACAGGCTGCCTCAGGTCACCAAAGGCAACATGTAGTCATGACTTAACCCCCTTTCATGTCTTGCTCTGCTAAACAGATTGCTAATTTTCAACAGCATCCCACTTCATTTTCACACAGTTAAGAAGCCGCAAGTTTGACTTTGATTTAGAGTTTGTTTAAATTTCTGTAACACAGACTGCAGTCATTTGATAAGCACAGACTAATCAAAAATGTCAAATGAGGATGTAACTGAATAGTTAGGATTGGGACATTTATCACTAAACAGAAACTGATTTTACACAGACACATTTCGATGGGACTCCAACAAAACTAGAATTACCACCTTGCGCTTGTATGCTTTTGCTATTCGATCAAGCTGCAGGACTCATGTGTAGCCACGACAGTAGACAATGCTTTAAATATGGCTGCAAAGAAGCTGCAAATTTTAAAATGTGAATGCTTCACACACATCTTTTAACCCGGCAGCACAGATGACCCACAATCAACACAAATTCAAGATGGATACTCAAGATTAGTGTCACAAATCCAGAATCTGACCATTGTGTCTCCAAGACATTCAATAATGGCTAGAAAAGTGTTTTTGCAGAACATTATATCATCACATTAATTTTAGCCTTTGACCTCTTGGATATAAAATCACTTCATTATTTCATCCTATAAGACATTTGTGTGAAATTTTGTCATAGTTAGTTTATTTATTCTTGGGTTATGGCCAAAAAACTGTTTTTTGAACGCAGTGACCTTTGACCACAAAAATGTTATCAGGTCATCCTCGAGCCCAAGTGGATGCTGGTAACAAATTTGAGGAAATTCCCTCGGGGTATTCTTGAGATATTCCATTCGTTGGAATTTGGATGGATGGAAAAACACCCAAAACATGATCCTTCGGCCACAGCTTAAAAACCTTAACTAATATAACCCACCCCTATAATAACAACAAAAACCACAAAATTGTATTAAATTGATAAAAGTAATTTTCATCTGGTAGCTAACCACACTCTACTTCTGTCTGCCAATCAGCTGCTCTTCTGCAGCTGTTGAGCATTCAACATTTTGCTCAAGGGCTCCATCGCTGGTGGTTACTCTTAATACCCAGATCCCCTCTCCCAGACACCCAGACACAGACACACACACACACACACACAGAGTATCTGTGATCACTAACCCTGAGCAGAAGCTCTCTATTGTAGTCATCCCCAATGCGTCGAAGCTCTCGACCGATTGCCTCCATCTGCATGTCCCCTGCTGCGTTTCGTCGCCGCGTGCTAGAGGGGCCGGGAGATTGTCCTGAAACAGAGAGGAAAAAAACATGCCCACTTTTCTTCTATAAACACACAAGCATGCACTACATGTATTACACATTATAAAAAAATAACTCCCTGTGCTGCAGCTTTAGTGCACACATTTTTCCAGTACACAAAAACATAAAATGCGTGTTTGACTAATTGTATTTAAACAATTGTATGTAAACATGTTTTATTTATGTGAAGTGTGACGAAATGTAGTCAAACAAGAGTCAGAAGCTTTTATGTGGTTGGAGGTTAGGGCACGAAAACACTGTGAAACCCCAGCACTAAGATATTTAAAATATGACTGGTAACATCAACAGAAAAAACAGCATTCACTCAGTGAATGCAGTAGAATACAGTAGAATAGTAGAATACTAATAGTAGATAGTAGATAGTACTAATAGTAGAATGCAGTAGAATACAGTCATTTGGGGCCACACAGCATCACCAGCACCTGCAGGTCAGACTGTGACCACTGAAGTTTGTCTTAGTTTCATTTTTAATCTTATGACAAACAATGAAGCCATGCAACAGAAAAGCGGATGGCACAATTTAAAACAGTTACATGCAAACCTTCACATGTGACACGCGTGTCAAGCTTTACGGCCAACACATGGATGCAACATAACAGCATAATAATTACAGAAATTAAAAAAAAAAAAAAAAAAATCGCGTATAATCCCATCAGCAGTGACATTCTGAGATAAGAGAATAACAAAGAGGAAAACATGAACAAAAAAAGAAGCAGATGAGAAGAGTGTGATTTGGAAAGTGGATGTTTCACAATATCAGAGCAGGGACTTGGTTAGTTTTGACCCAGTTGAGTTTATTTGATGTTATAAAAGATGCATTCTCACAATGCTGCACTGAAAATCACAGAGGAGATGTAAATCAGATGACTTATTGATGTGAGATTAAAAAACAACGACAAAAGACACACAAAGATGTTGTTATTTATATGCTTACTGTGACAAATTGTTTCGACAGATGAGGAGATACCATAATGTTTAAACAACTTATTTCCATGGAAAACAGTCACAACATTCAATGTGTGCGTCTTCCTGGCATCATAACAAAGATGTAAAGAACAACCCGTCCACCACCTGACCAGCTGAACGAACACGTGTGTGTGTTTGTGGTTAATCTGTTATATTTTGTCTGAACGACAGTACGACTGAAAGTCTCTGACCTCTTAACAATTGCCACTTATGACTCATGAATGCTGTTATGAAACCCAGACTTAATATTTCTCACATCCTCCAATATTTAAGAGACGGATATGGCCAAGGCTGCGTTCTTATCAATTCATCAGCTGCTGACTGTGCCAACGAGACACACAAGAGTGTCTTCAATGTAACTGAATTTTCAGCTGAAAAGAGTCTTGATTCAAACAATATGTACAATGAAAAACTCCCACTTAACACAGTCAATTATTAGCCAACTAAGTGAGCTTTTTAAATATGTCTAAAGTTTACATTTTTAATCGAAGTTGCAGGCAAAAACTATCTTTGTGTAATCAGCGCGGAGGTTGTGTTATATTTAAACTGTGTTAACATAAAACAATACCTCAAAGTGACTGACTCTGGCTCAGACTGAAGCAACCTGACTGTAGGTATCATCTTCCTGCTGCACCAGGAGGAGTGTTGTGATAGGATAGTTGTAATCAGACTGTCAGTGAGCGACAACAAGATGATAAACTGATCCTCCTTAAGCCTTCTATCTCACTCTCTAACACCAAAACAGGCCAGAGTCCCTGATAACTCAAACTTTTTTTGTGCACTGAATACGATGTGATATGTGTGTGTGTGTGTGTGTGTGTGTTTATCTTCTATCTGTGCTATCTGATGGACGTAACAGACTGAATGAGAGGCGAAAGGTTTCTGTCTGCATCTTACAAAAGACCTCCAGGCCTATTTTGACTGCTACACACACACACTGAGGTCTATTTTGATTATGTACTTAATGAACGACGCACACACACTGGTCTGTTTTGACTGGTGTCTTGTCTGTTTGGCTGCAGTGACACAAGAGAGAGAATAAAAGAGACACAAGGCAATCAGGGGAGCTAATCACTGCTATTATAAAAGGCAGAGCCACACGTACAGAAGTTACAATAAGGAAGTTTCATTTGAGCATCCGGAGATAACTTCTTCACTCACAAAACACCACTATCCTTGTGAAAAATAAAATACAAACGCAGATAGTTACGATTGTAGTTTAAGCTGGGGTATTCACAGAAAAGCGCAGCCTGTGAGTTTCTGCATCTGAATTGAATTGACAGCTCAATTTAGAGATTCTGGGAAAATCAAATTAAGTAAAATCTTATTAGGATAAGACAACAATGTCATTACATAATTGTCATCCACTGCACCAATACTGTTAGGGGATTTACACTGTTAGTTGTTGTTTATTGCCCCAAATCTGAGTCTCATCCAACAGTTTTGTTTGTTACCAAGCAACGAGACAGGCAACTTGCAAACACGTGTCTTGTTCTGTTTTTGTATCTAAATAAACAGCAGAAACAAAAACAGGATCAAGGCTGTGAGAAGTGATTGTCAGCTCAAACCTACAGAACTTCAACTGACAACTCATGTCAATGCTTACTCTTCAACTGATACTTCTTGAAGAGCTGTGCAAACCCTGATAAACTGCTCAAAGTGACTTGAGCTTGAGCACTTGAGTCAGCATCAGTTGCATCCACAAGGTTGACAAAAAATCTGTAGGTGCGAAGTTAGAAAGAAGTGGGTTTATCAAACCTTCGTAGCCTACGTCTCATCTCTGCTGTTGATGGTCAAGTTGCATTGTTGGTAATGTACCATGTTTTAAAAAGAAGAGGAATGTGTGTGTGGTGTGTTTTTTTCACTGAATTAGACTTTAATCTTTAGGCTTGCAAACTTATGAAACTGAAACTAACCCAATTTCTTTCTGAATAGCATAGGCACCACAGAACCTACTGAGAAAAAAATAAAACTGTCAAGGACACAAAGACAGAGATAATGTAGAGTTCCCTCCATGCATTTGCCACAAATGAATGTTACAAGTGAACCGAGTTGTCCCGAGAAACAACTAAATAGACAAAGACAAGGTTCTTAATTTTGCTATTTTTTTGCTTTGAGTAATTGTGTGATTCTGTTGCATCATTTTTTCTTCCTCTTTTTTCAAAGTCTGTCCATTGTAAGTCTGACTGTTGTAGTAGCTCATCACAAACTTTTTTTAAGTGCTTCAGTTTCACACTGTTTCCCATACAGTGATTTATTTGTGGCGCCTGAAAAATCATCAGTAGGATCACTAAGTGTCCCTCTCACGACACTATCTGATTCGTTACACGTCATGATCATCACTACCAACACTGAAGGCTGCTGTGCGTCTGATGGGCAAAGAGGAAAACAGACTGTAGCTGCTTTGGTGAGCAAGTGGAGCTGTGTATTGTATCAAAGGCAGCAGATATTACAGGAATTGTAAGGATCCAATACAGTAAAGTTGCAAAAACACACGTGTTTGTTGTTGTTGTTTCCATTGTGTTCTGCTGTTGGTAAAAGTAGTAACTGGACGTCACTTCAGTTGTGTGAGTACAAGAACTCCAAAGAAGAGGAAGGAAGAAGTAGCCCGTTCTCAATCCAAAGTGATCAAATACCACCACTTTTGCAGTGATTTCAGCATAAGATCGCGACGCAATAAGCCACCTTTCGCGACTGTATGATACACCACCAGGCAGCATCAGCTGACAATGTGGCTGAACAGAACCTGTCGCGTCCAAATGATTCGCCAAATGATAGTGTCAGGTTGAAACGCTGACGATAACGATGTAATACAAGGAGCACAAAGGTTCCTATTGGGCAGGAGGGGAGGTGGATGGGTCCAACAAACGCCTGGACTTTGTGAGATCCGGTGCTTCCTTCCTGTCTGAATGTGATGTATTCTTTTCTACACCTCCCCATGTGCCCTTTTTGCCTCAATCTAACCATCCGTGGCAGCAGGTGCGTTTGTTGACATCCCAGCATCGGTTGCCATGTATTTGTGTCGTCTATACATAACCACATGTAGCATCATCTCCTCGGCAGTGGCATCCCACAACAGACGCAGAAGGATACCTGATATGTAGACGTGGAAGTGCGTTGACAAAGCGGCATGATGTAACAACATGTGATGAACACGATTTGGATGAAAGGAGAGTGAAACGGCATCCACGTGCAAGCGTGAAATATGACGAGTTTATCATAGTTTATCATAGTGCAGCACAGGGAGAATACAAACATTTCATGCTCTACACATACATAACGCAGACCTGCCGATGTGCATTCAGCCTGTGCTGGACCCATTTCGTATGAGTCTGTTCATTTTTGTCATGAGACCCAATGTCACATACAAATGTTGGGCATCACGATCAAAGAAAGTCTTTGTATTACAGTCTGTGGTACACACACACAGAAACTGGGCGTGGCCTGAAGTTAAGACCCGTCTTCCTTCCCATAAATCTGACTCAGCAAGACTCAATGAACAGTGTGAATCCAAGGCAGCAAATTCAACATCGGCAGGTCCAACAAAGCGTGCTGAGACGCCTGAGACAAACTCATTCACAAAGTGGGTGATGCCAAACAAAACTAACAAGAAATACTATTGTCATTGCACTCTATCACAGAGTGCCATTGTGTGTTTGTCTGAGTCCGAGAGACTACATGTTCTCAAGTCAGAAAGAAAAGATGAAAATGATTATTTGAGGAGTTAATTTATAAGGACTTAGCAACTTGTCCGCAATGTTTTATTCCAATCATTTTTTTTTATGATTGGAAGTAAAAAAGTTTGATTGGAATGAAAAAGTCAATAATTTCTGATGAGTTAAAATGTAGTAGACATTACTCAACAGGAAAAGGAGTAATACTACAATGGAGTGAAAGCAGGAATACACAGAAATGGGTTTGGCAGCACAGAACGGTCACATTAATGTGTTTCGAATCAGCATGTTTCAGCCTGAATTTGTCGGATTCCTCTCTAAGAGCCAGTGGAGTAAGGTGCTCCGGGTATTAGTCAATAAATCAGAATGTGAAAAAAATACGAGGCTGAATTACTCATGAAATGCAGCAAGATACTCGTAGTGGAAAAAACTCATGAGTAAGACCTAGTGGGAGAAAAGGGGGAGTACAAAAACATCCTGAGTATGTTTTTGTTCATCTTTTTTTTTTTTTTTTACTATCATTGTTAACATTCAACTCTACCCGCCCAAAACCCTCAAATCTTTGCTAAAGGAAGCTTCAGGGAGTCAGTGCTGGCCTCATATCTGGTTTCATATTTCGCTGTACACCCACACACCAGCAGCAGATAAATTTCATGGTGAAAACACTCAGAGCAGCTTGTATTCAGGCCAGTGACTTTAACACATAAAAATTACTGTATTTCTTAACATAGTAGCAGGGCGTGAATTCATGCAACACTTCACAGTCTGCAGGGAATCGCCTTCTTAAAATTACTGGATAGTGGATGACAAAAATTAGTAGGTGAAAAGTTGGTTCAGCATTACTTGTTTGCAAGAATGACTCATTTTTGAGACTGGATGTATTATTTTATCACTTTGCAACAGCAACAAGACAAAGACAGGTGCTTTTTTAAGAGTAAAACATGCGCACTGCAATGATGGAAACTTAGTGTAACTGTTTTAACGCGCCGCTAAATTTATCACCCCATCACTTGTCAGAAAACTTTGTAATGAGAGATGTTAGCGGTTAATCATCGGTTATATGCAAAGTGCCTGATCTCACCGTGCAGCTGGTGCGTCCCCGGTCCTCCGCCGTGCGCCCCAGCCATGCGCTGTACGGCGTGATTCATCACCTGGCCGGCGGGGCTCGGAGTCTGCGTGGCTCTGTCAGCCGTCCCGGGCCTCGGGGAGAGCGGGGAGCTCGGCTGCGAGTCGCCGTCAGAGGAGAAATATCCACTGGAGGCGCGGCGAGGGAGGAGGAATATAGTCCTCGTCTGATACACGCCGAGGCTGTCGACAGGGGAGTTGGCTTTGGTTCTGCACCAAGACGGCGAGTCTGGTTCTCCTCCTCCGATGGAATCGCGGTGGCCAAAGCTCTGCTCGCCGCCGTCGTTTGAACGGGAGGTTTGCGCTGACTCTCCAGCGACAGATGGTGGGTCTCCTCCGCTCCCTTGTGTTGTTTTTACTGCGGTCGAGCCATCGAACCGTTTTGGTGGTCTGTTGGATGAACAGAGCGGCACCGTCAGTCTGGGCTTTCATCACTCTGCCTACAGTCTCGCGTCTCTGCTGCATCTGGAACAACAGCTGGATATGAGGCAGCGCACTGCTGCGTCATGGCTGGACCTCGCATTCATGTTTTTTCTTTAGAACTGTGGGTTTTCTGTAATTTAAATCAGATTTATTTCACATGGAAAAGCTGTGACTGGTGCACAGACGCAGGCGTGCCAACAATAAACAAGCCAATTTTTAAAATATATTTTATGAAACTAGATCACGTGCCACTGCAGCTGGTGACCACAGCGGGGTTTGGAGTTGAGTAGTACGTCTTTGACTGGTTGCTGTGCCGTGAATAAGTCCCCGCTCAGGCGGTAGCTCGGGTTTTTTGCCCAAACTGTCCGCCCGGTGCGTCTCCATTGTTTGACAGAAGTTGCTGATTGCAGCAGATCTTTGTTTGACTTGCGAGGGAAAATAAGCGGGCATGAAGGAAGCGGCTGGAGTAACTTCAACTGCGTCACATATTAACAGCCTGAAAGAAATCTGTCTCAGCGGACCACAGTCTGCCTGGAAAACTAATTTTCCTGAGTAAATCAACTTAAGCAATGTTCCATTTTGATCGGACAATTCAATTTATTGATGACGGATTTATTGAGTCAATGTAAAATTATGCACATATTACTTTTGTAAAGTCCCTTTATTTAATGATTTGCCTCGAGAACAAAAAATCTTTGTCATTTTCAGTTTTACCTCCAAAACTCTCAACGTGACATTCTAATAAAAGAAACTCATCAAAATATGTTGATGCGTCGCTTCCTGTTTGTCCAGACTAAACTACAGCTTCCAGAGCGCAGGGATTCCCAGCGGCAATGACCTACTTCTGTGCCAAAATGACCTAAAATAAAAACCAACTGCTTTTTAGAACCAACTCTCCATGTGCCGACAAACACACTTTTACGCACCTTTGGTGAAAATAGTCATCATTTTGCTTTTTACGCATTATTACGCACTGAGAAAAAGCATGAAAAACCGCGCTTTAACTGGACGCACGTCTGTTCTCCAGCTGTATGAGAATGTAAACTTTCCCTGCGGGTTTCGATGCAGATCCGAGCGTTACGAGGAGAGTACTGAGCGTGTCAGGCGGCACGTAGAGAAATGGCACTAAAAACAACCGGCGGTCGCCAGAAGGGAAAAACAAACAGAGGCGATATGAGGGAATCCGCAAAACATGTACCAGAAAAATTACAAACAAGGCATTTAATCAGGTGTCAAAGTGTCAAATGTTTAACTAGATCCGTTCAGCTGCACGACTGCACAGTCATAACACTACATGATGAGGGCTGCAGTTTGTGTGTTTCCGTGGGCGACAGACCGGCCTATTCTCACAGGAAAAACTAACATTTCAGACTGAAGATAAGGTTTCACTTTACTATTAACACACGGATATTGAAATAATTGAGCAGCTGATTGTCACGTGAACGGCGTGAGTCTGCTAGATTATTGTGTCTATATTTGTAGCTTTAAGTCAAAACCAAGTGGTGCATGTGCGCCTCCCACAGGCACCGCGCCACATGTACCGGGTTTCATAAACATGGGAATAAGAGTGTTAAAATGATAATTTATATTCTGACAATTGCCGATTATAACAAAAGTTAATACCAGAAAACTGCAGGTGAACTAGTCTTGAAGATCTCACATGAATTCATCAATTGTCATTGAGTGCTAAACCGGCTGAACTCGGTGACCTCGATCATAACAAAGCAGACAGTCTCTCATCTATTCATCATTGGAAAACACATCGTCGCACAAGTCTTTAAATTATTTAAAAATATGTATAGTGTCTAAAAACTTTAATAAATAAAATGCAAGACAAGGCGAACCACACTGACACACAAAGCTTGTCATATTAACCCAATATGGTCGTTATTAAAGAGTGAAATGCTGTTTACGCACGACTAATTGGTTATGGAGTTGATAAAAGGAATCGAAGCCGGTGCGCTGAGTCGCCAAACTTACCGGCAAAATCAGAGGACCACTGCAAAACTCAATTACGCACTGTACTCCTAAAATCCCTCCTATATAAACAAAAAAAACTTTCATTAAGTAGGGAAAGGAAGCCTTTGTCTCATACTTGCAGAATTATCACATTGGAAAAAAAGTTAAAAGGTAAAGAGATTTAAATTCTGTTTAAAGTCACTTTTACGCATGGCAAAGACAGTCATATTATACAAAGGGGAGAGCATTATAATGAAAATAAAGGCTATTTTCGATTTCCTATATTTTAAAAACACAGTAATTACACATAGCGGCTGTTTGCAGCGTGACAGCTGACATGCCTGTCGGATGGAAACTGGAATTTGTAAAGTAATCGTTAAAAACAACAACAGCCCACACACCTCTGCCCCCTCTCACCTGGACGGATGGTGCATGTCAGTGGCGGGACATCACCACTGGCCCCGAAAATCACAAGATGACAAGTTGGCTGAAATAGAAATACGTCTAAATAATATCAATTCGAGTCCAAATAGGATCCACAGGTCCAAAATAAGCAAAGCATTAATTTAAAAATAGGGGGAAATGTCAAAAGTGAAATAAATCCAAAAGTTTCCGCGGGAGGAGCGCTTGAATAATCCGCCTGGTCCGAGAGGAAACTGAAGCAGAAGAGGTAAACAAAGTCCAGCGCTTTTGTCTGCTCTGTGAAGATTTCCTTCTCTCCCCCTCTGTCTCTTGCACTACAGTAGGTACTCTCTGTGCTCTGGACTGATATGAGGCTCCTCCTCCAAACTCCACCCCATCCACTGTAGGGTGGAGTTTCTCATTTGGCTCTATTCTCTTTTCTCTGTCTCCCCCTGTCTCTCATAGCTGCAAGTAGCACAGTGTGCATGACACAAAGGTAGTGATAACCCATCCATCCATCCTTTGTCATCCGCTTATAAGGAGCCTGCTTAGCAGGGGAAGCAGTCTGAGCAAAGCACTCAAGACATCCTTCCTACCAGCAAGGCTTTCCAGCTCCTCTTGAGGCCCCCGAGGCGTTCCCAAGCCAGACGAGATATATGATCCCTCCAGCGTTTTCTGGGTCTGCCACAGGGCCTCCTACCAGTTGCACGTATGATAAAAACTACAACAAATATTGCAATCAAAATGCCATTTCTGTTAGACTCATTCAGTCTCTCACTGCGTCTTTTCTATTTACTGTATGTGCACTGCTTACATCTATAGCTGTTTAAGTTTTTAACCACATCTCAAGCTTGCACAAGCTTGTACTGCATGAACACTGGATAAATAACAGAATTTTAAGAGTATATTGCTAAAAAATGCCTCGAAACTCACTTGACTTTTTCCATGACTTCGGTAGCAATGTATTATCTTGTCCATTAATTTTTTGAATTGAAACTATGCATCCCCGTATATCACTATTCCTTAAATACCATTTGATTTTACAATAAAATGGTCATAAAAAATATTAATAAATGTTTGTAAAAACATTTTGCTTTCACTTTTTGGCTTTGTAGCCACCCAGGTCTTTTTTTCCATCTCCTGTTAGGACAAAATTGATACTTGCATAGTCTTCCTGCACAAAAATAATACTTGATATGTGGACATGCCAAAAATATCTAGATCTCAAAATGACACAAAAAGCCCACAAAACTAACAAACTCAAGTGGTTCCCCTTTTGCACAGTCTAAGACAGCTGATTGTGCATTAGATAGTGAGACCTTCAAAATTTGGTCGAAACTGACGCCTACACTTGTACTATGACTGCTGGCATGAAAGTGGAACCCAGTGTATGATACTATTTTACATATGAATCACCCTTTAAGCTCTGCTGATGCAATATTAAGTGTTTCTGAAAAAAATGAGAAAACTGTATTTCTCCACTATGGATATGTGAGCTCTGTTACAATGTGTGTATTTTTGCACTGCATGTGAGGTACCCCCGTATGTGTGTTTGCGCCATTACTCACAATTATCCACATTACTGATTGGCTGGAAAATGTTAAATCATATGACACCTCAAAGATATTTCACACCGAACATGTAGTACTATTAAGCAATATAGATGTTTTTGGTGTGAGTTGCCAAGTGTTGGAGGTATCGGCTGTAATGGAATTTGGTTTGTGGTGCTCAAAGTGCCCAAAAAAATACATTTGAAAAACTCAATAGGAATGTCTCTTTCCTGAAATCATGACCATGTTACTCAAGATAATCTACATACATTATTGTGAGCAGGAAGTATCTTCTCTCAACTAAAGTACACCCACAAACCCTTTCACCATGCATAACGAGCATCCACACATGGATGTAACAGCACAAGATGTAACATTAATGGTGTCCTCATTGATTCATCTATAACCATAACTAGCAGTAGATGCAGCGTTCTTACACTGCTTTACTTACTTACTGCTTTATTTGCTTTACTTAAGGTTTGTTTATGGACAGGGGGACATTTAAGGGTTAAGATTAAGTTTAGGGGACCTTCGTCATCATGGTTACAATTGCAAACACTCAGTTGCAGTTAGTCAGTGACCCAGATTATGGTTAAAATATCCAATAAACAAAGAAAGTAAGATTTAGTCGTGTAGCTTTTGATGTTGTTTCATCTTGAGAACACCAGCTTGATCTGTTTGCAGATTATCAAATTGCCCTACAAATACATATTTTTTTTTAGATTTGTCTGCATGTATGTTGGTTATTTTGTCTATAATCAAAATCTAATTTGAAACACTGCGATTAAATGGCCACGATGAACAGGATGATTTGTTCACAGGCAAAAGTCCACCCAGAAGTTGAGTGTTTTCTAGTGGTTTAGACTATTTAGTCACAGTAAGTGAGCAAGCTGAAACCAGCATAATTTCTTTAGAGTTGCCAACCATAGGTATAAATTATATATTACAGTATGTTCGTAGCTGTTACAGCCTCAAAGCTTGGTTTATATAAATATCCTAAGACCTCACAACAAATCACCTCTACAGTTCTACCTGTTCTTTGACAATATAATGTAACAACTGACTACACATATGTATCCGAGTTTGTCCTCTATCCATCGCAAGTTGATGAAAATAAATTTGACTTACAGGATGTCGTAACTGCATTCAAACCTCACATGTTGCACATCAGTAGTGTTGGCTCTGTGATGCGGAGGCCGAGTGGACAGAGTCCGGTGGAGAGTAGAGAAGTGATCTGTGCATGTAAGCAGCAGGAAGATCTAATCCACACCACTCCCGACAGCTGCAGGGCAGAAGAGCAAAAGAGGAGTCACGCACACACACAGAAATCCATAGGGACAGACAAAAGGGTGAGACCATCAATGGCATTTACATGTGATCAATACTGATCAATTACTCAGAGTGTGGGAAAATGTGTGAACGTGGCTGTAAATGTCTGTCTTGGTTAATGTTAACTTTCTGCTGTTTTCTCTGACTGCTTGTGTTTTTGTCTTTTACTTTCTGTACATCGCACAGCCTGGAGTGCTGTTTAGTGTGATGATTGATTCTGAGGATGGTTTGTTGAGGAAAATAGAAATCTAAGCGAGCTCAAAGCACCAGCAGAGCCGCAAGCATTGCTGTCTCTTGTTCTTGTAGTGTTTTGAATTGACAGACCATGATAAAACCATAGACTGAATATAATGAAGGGCAGCAAAAAAGCTCCCGAAAAGTGGAGTCAAAATACCCTTTACTACTGGTCTCAGTATAGATTATACACCCCACCCCCTCCATGTGCACAGATGTGACGAGGGCCAAACTAAAAAGTAGAAGTCAAAAGATAGTTTTTATCATTTTAGGTAGGTCTTATCACCCTGATATTGTTATTTGATGCTATAAAAAGGGGATTTGACAAAGTGATTGACAGCTGTGTGTGCCAATCAATGTGATTGCGAGCGGCGATCGCTACTGCACAGACTCTGGCTCCAAATGATGTCACCAGCCTAAGATGGCAGCAGGCGTATCTGGGATATTTTCGCTTCATTTTTGTACAACTGGAGAAGGTGAAGATGTATCGTCTATCTTTATACAGAGTCACTGGATGTGACAGAAACATCAAGAACAATGGTGAAATAGCAGTTTTTTAACATTTTGTTAGCACTTCTAGGTCTACTGACTACTTTACACTTAAACTTGGTACTGCCGCACCACTTCATGGACGGAGGAGGTGTCAGCTGCACCCAATTTAGTTGCTCCACCTCAGGGTCCATGGTTTAAAGCCCGCCAAAGAAAAGAAACAATTATATATTAGGCCTGGTTGAACCAGTAGATGGTAAGATAATTTCAAAAGGAAGGATGGTTGGAACAGATTTATACAGTTTTTTTATTGTTGGTCTTATACATACACATGAGCTTGGTAGAATTAACATGCCTTTAGAGAAATTGTCCCATTAACAGAAAGTCCTGACTGAGCTGCATCATGACTTTGGCTCGTGGCCTTTGTCATGTTATCTCTCCCATCAACTACCATTTCTGCTGAGTCTACAGAGAGGGCGAGATAAGAAAGAGTTGGGTTTTCAGCTTGGTCGATTTTATTCAAGTGCATTTAAATGTTTCCCGCTATATAATGACGTTTGTGGTTACCATCGCCCTCCGCTGCAAATTTGCTTAAACAGGCAAATCATTGTTGGAGTCCGGCACTGCTGGAACATCGAAACCTAACAGAGTTTTATGGCATCATTCAGCAGCCCTAAGGGAATTGAAGGGTAATTACAGATTACTCACTAAAGTAGACACCATTAAACACAGCAGAGCATTAAGTGCTATAAATTACACTGCAGTGCCAACCCTGCAGTTTTATCAAGTGAACAAACAAACTGATGGACACCTGCAACTGTTTCATGATGACCTGATTAATCTAGAAAAGAGGTGATGAATACTGTTGTTCCTGCCGTTTGTTCATAAAATAAAGGATTTTAGGGATTAAATTATTTATAGACACAGTGGCAGTCTGCTCCACTAACATTAGCTGCTTACTGAGAAACACGAGATGTTAACCGTTACAACCAAAGTAGTTACTGGTAATAAACAAATGTTTCACTGTTGCGATCATGTGTAAAATATAAATAAAAATCTATTCTCAGCATGCACCTCAGGAGAGGCCTTATTACAGTATATTAACCCAGTTGTGAAAGTCAGCGAGGCGTTAAAAATGGGTGAGTAAGGCTGCTGAACACAGTATTTACTCAGAGATTGAGTGTGAAACAACTTGTTCACGACAGTGGATACATTCAACATATCATTAGAAGGTAACACTGTATAATAATGTTAGTAAAACTTCTGTTATACTCCTGGATATTAATGCACACAGAGATGATTTTTTTTAATGGTTGCCAAAAAAGTTCAAGTTTAATAATGAGATAATGCAATGACAAACCCTAAGAAAGAGACTAAGCTACACACGTTTGCATGTGCAAAGGATACAAATATATGCACAAGAGCAAAATGTATTGTTATGGTAATAAAAGCACCAGCATGTTCCTACATCAGCATTCCTAATGAGACAGAAGAAAAACTGTGGAAGAGAGAAAAACAATTCACTCATATAATCAATTTTAAGGACCTCTTTACTGCCACCTACTGCTTAATAATTACTAATAAATGCAAAAACAGCCACAATAACCACATGACAGCTAAGCAAAATCCAAAAAAGCTAGGACCTTGGGTTAAGATAATTTTGTCAAGATAAATATTAAAGCTGAGATAATGATTCATTCAATCAATTTGTCACTCGACAGAAAATTATTGGCAACTATTTTTATAATCTAACTTTTGTCAACATAATTTTTTTAAACAAAATGTATGAAGGAATCTGGTTCCAGCTTCTTGGATGAGAAAATCAGCTGAGTTTTTTAGTCTTCTTACGCTTCTATAACTGTAAATTAGATTTTGGACTGTTGGTTGCTGCAATATGAGGACTTCTCTTTGGTGTCTGGATATTTTTGATGATTTTTTACAACTTTCACATGTATCACAAAATGAGATATCACAAAGTAAGTGTCAGTTAGCCCTGATAAAGATGACTTAGTCAAAACTTAAATGAGTTAATAAACTGAATATGATCAAATTAACAACAGGACAACAAAAAAATAAAAGACCGACTTGTGGTTAATTTCCTGTGGAATTTGTGCCCCCCAAAAAGTGTGTGTGTGTGTGTGTGTGCGTGTGTATGCATGTGTTTAACAGACACTCACTACTGGTCATTGAGTGCTAATAGAAAGCCAATCGGTTCCCATGCAGTGAACTGTGACCCCCCTCCTCCTGCAATAACACAATACAGACCACCTGGAACAGTAGTGTTGGTGTGTGTGTGTGTGTGTGTGTGTGTGTGTGTGTGTGTGTCTACACATAATAATATTGACTGGTTGTAATGTGAGAAGTCTGAACACAATAGCACTGTGACTCTGAAGACCTAACACCATGCTGAGAGAGGTCACAACTATGTGTCACACAGAAACACACACACACACACACACACCCACACACACACACACACACACACACACACACACACACACACACACACACACACACACACACACACACACACACACACACACGTCTTCTGTATAATTTGTCCATTATTTCAGCCAGCCTGGCTCGGGTCACACTGCTGCTGATAGTAGAAGCCATTGATAGCGCCAAGAATTGCACATCACTGGCAACAACTATCTGGCCTGTATCAACGTCCGATTCAAAGAAGATGTTGCGCTAATGATATAATAGTGACAACATGCCCATAAAGTTTAGCAACTGAGTGGAAACTGCCATTTTTTTTGCACCTACTTTAAAATATCCATGTGACAAAACATAAATGTGACTGTTGTGTCAAAAAAAATGTTAAATCAAAAAATTGTATTCAACTTTGAAATATTCCCTCATGAGCCTGCTGGCACGACGATGCCTTTACCTGGCATCTATAGTCACAGCTGCCATGATCATTAGAAGGTCTGGGCATGACACCCCTTATAAATGCGCTTCAGTTACTAACAATTTTCTGAAGATGCTATCATATTACTGATCTTCTGAGTCAATTAGAAAATGTTGGTGCATAACCATGTTCCTTAATCCCCTTGGCGTTATACTTGCTTTGTTTCCTGATTTGCAACAAGCCCACAGTGCAGAAATAGATTAAGCTCATTTGAATGCATGGCACAATGTCCCTTTAAACAAATCTAAATCCAACAGCTAAACTAATCTGTCTGTATTTGACTGTCAGACTTTTTCTTTGTCTCGTCCTTTTTTTTCCATCACTCTGTCTGGTCACTTGATCTTTATCTTACAAGTCTGCCTGGAACGCGGTTTATTTATTTCCATATGAAACCGGATAACTTGTGCTGACTGATAAACACTGCTGCCGTGTGTTTGTGTGTGTGTGTGTGTGTGTGTGTGTGTGTGGGTGTGTGCTCTGCTTGTTGATCAGCAGTCTGGTAGTACAGTTGTTCTCACTTTGCTGTGATCAAACAGTAGTGACAGACACACTCCTGTTCACACAAACACTGATATACACACACACATGTCATGCAGAGTGCTAATTAAATACTGAACTGTTGTGTTGTCATGTTTAGGCTTAAGTCTATTCAGCATACTGTCTATCTCTCAGGTCCTACCACAATGATCAGCGCTGACAAAGACCAACAGAAGAGCTGCGTCACACTAGCAATGGCTGAGAATCCTGCAGAAAAAGTTGTTATTCCAGCAGTGGCAACAACTGCCAACACCGCAAAGCAACCCAAAAAAGGAAGACAGTTACGCCTTTTGTTAAACGATTATTTAAAGTTCATGTTTATGGTAAAGCCACAGTCACTGTGTCCTCTGCCTGACCTCACATGCATTTTACCTTACTGCCAACCATTCTCCGAAACATGCTGTGATTGTTCTGATATGTTCGACAGCTTTCCGTCATCTCAGACAACCCATGGTTTCACTTCATGTCAGCACGCTATGAAAATCATTACACACAGACTTGAAACTCACTCATTACAGATAGTATCTCTGAGTTAACATTTAATCTGCATTATTGCTTTATAATCACAAAGTAATGATGCTGCCAGTAGGAGCGGTTTTGAATATTCTTTCTAATTATTTAAAGACGCTTTGACAGCCGAGATTTCAGAGTTGCTAACAGTTCATCCTCAGTGGGTGTGAACTTCTGACACATTTGACTTTAACTCCATCTTAACCCTGAATTCAGGTCTACTGAGGTGCTCCCTAGATGCTAAAACTCTCCTCTGCAGTGGAAATGTCAGAGAGATTGTGTAAATATGATGAGAGTCATTATGTAATCATGATTGCGAATCATTTTTACATGATAGAGAAAGTCAAATTACTGTGATAGTCCCTCTAAAACTGGACTTTTAAAATACATGTAAACATGCTAGTCCAACTGAAATCATACTAAGTCGAATTTTTCGAAGTCTGACTAACACTCCTAGATAATGCGGTTGGGGGTTGATTTACTCTTTCACATATACGCCTCGACCGGACCTGAACTGGCCTAGGTGTTCTGCGCATGCCCCATGCCCCCACACCAGGCTTTGACCTGCAAGTCAAACAGTATAAATTCGTAGAAGAAAGCCAGGAAAAACAAACAAAGAAGAAGGGAAGAAAACTAAACAAGACGAAGTATCAACATAAAGTTGCAGAGTATGTGTGAAATGTACAGCACTGAAAAGTTATCCATGTTTTCACCGTTTGATGTGCAACCTGTTTGGTATGTTACGTAAAAGGTCAACCGGAAGAATGTCCACTAGCGACTACCTGAAAGGGACTATATCATCCCCTCCCATGGCAGAGTCAGACATACTTCTGTCAATAAATCAATTCCTCCTCATTGCTTGTATGCTGCATCCAAAAAAATAGTCCAATTAAAAGGCCTAATCGAGCTATAACCATAGCTTTACTTAACTGTGCACGTAAAAAGAAAATGGATATTAAGTATAAATACATGGTCTCTATACTTAATTATTTGCTCATGAAGAACATGCAATGTGATCAAAAACTGACTGAATCAACCGTTCAGAGACTTTTTTTTCACTATTTTGTATTCTCTATTTTGCATTTGTATTTGTTATTTCCTCAACTGCACTTTCCAAGGTCAAGAATGAACATAAGTATTACGTAAAGTGATCAGAAAAAAACAGAGTATTTACAATTTCATGACAACCGGGAAATCCCTGCTGATAAGGATCATGTGATACAATCAAAAGCCCCACAACAGCTACTAAATGGACCTTGTGGTGAGATTGCTATTCTTCACCTTCAGTTTCCAGCACTGTGAACCTTACTGATCGAAACCTAGACTTTGAGCCTGTAGATTCTTTTTTATTTTATTTTTTTTCTCTGAATGTTGCTTTACAGGCTTCTACTCGCCCGTTGCATCTGCATGTTTTTGTGTCCACATTAATGAGATAATTAGGTTTAAGTTTACATTACATTTCAGTTTTTCTGTATTACAGATGCTACGTTAAAACAGGTTGTTTAGGTGCAACACTATTAAAGTGTTCAGTCAGCGGACAGTAAGTATGCACATCTTCAAACTGACAGTGGTGTGGTAAAGTAGAAAGTCAATTTGGCTATTGGAAAAGAAAAGTATGTGGTGAGTGAGTTACCTCAACAGCTCAGTGTGAACAGAGGAAACGGAAAAATAGACATGGTGGCTCTAATAGATGGTCTCTATGGTGTGTGTGTCTTAACTGCCACATGAGGTCAAAGCAAAGAGTGGAAAAACACATTGTGAGGTGCACACACTCGATAATCTGAGAAAAATCAAAGACTTAAACTGTCTTTTTACATGTGTTTTTTTTTTGTTTGTCCTGAGCACAACTTTTATTATGAGTGTTAGTTAGCTGTGTATAATTTGTTTCCTTTCTTGATAAGTATCATGATGGCTACAGCATGCTTCAAACCTACTGCTTGTCTAACTGCACTTTAATATCCCTTTTCTGATGTCAAAATCACAGCAATATTCTTAAAACTTCACTCTCCTTTATTCCTTCTTCTCACAACTACATCCAGGTGCAACACCATTAATGCCTTTGAACAGAGACTGAAAATGTGTGTTATCAATTACCAGTTTGTATGATTCATCGCATCAAGACTGCAAGGACAGGCAAAAGATGCAGAGTTCTTGGATAGCAATCAGGGACTGATGTCAGCCAGGCCAAAACTATGATGGCATTATAGACGTGGTCAGAGGACACATTGTATGATCTATTTAGTTTCAAGCACACTGCAACCTTTAGTGTGTTCTTGAGCAAACTGACAGGAGCAAGCAGTGCAAGAAAGGGGAAAACCTCAACGTCAACATTCAGTTTTTTCAAAAGAGTTTTCACAATGTTCATTTTACTTCAAATGCAAAGTTTGGCTGTACGTGATTTACATTTGAAACATCAGTTACACATCACATTTTACAGGTGTAAATGTGATTTTCACTGGAAAAACATGACGCTGAAATATTTTTACAAACCAAAACACAATTCAAGAACCATTATGCTGGTTTAATGTTTCAAAAATATACATATCAAGCATTCTGCGACAGGATAACTAGCACTAAAATGAAATGTCTAGAAATATCAAAATAGACTAAAGGTGGATGGGCACTGAAGGAGCAATCACCTAATTTCAACAAAATGACCTCGTGACATTTTCTCACCTGAAACACCCTGAATTCAAATGTGAAACTCTCTATTTCTAGTGCACATTAGTCTCGTGCAGCATGAACCCCCACACATGCACGCACTCATCAGCACATGAGGGAGGAAAGAATAAAACCCACCACAAACTACCTTAAAAAACGTGATATTTCCGAGACAGGATGCAGATATTTAGATGAAAGAAGCAGAGACAAAATGTGCACTCGGTGTTTCCCCCTGCAGAGGGTCTGATGGGGTTAAGTCCAACATAAAGAAATACAGCAACAATATTATAGCAAAAATATAAAAAAATACAAAAGAGGGACATCTCCAACCCACCATACCCCACCATCACCTCCTGCTAGTGAAGCAGTAAGTGAACACTTAACTGCTCTTCCTACCACACACCTCTGGTTAGCCACAAAGACAAGAACTTCCGAACAGACAAGAAACCCATTTGTTAAAAATTACTCTGCGGTATGACAGATGAAACAGGTCAAATGTCTCACTAAGTGGCGAGTTTCTAATATCTGGCATACAACATTTATAGCCTCCCCTCTTGAAGCTGTGCGTGGTTCTGACATGTTCTTTATAACAGTCACGACAAAAATATAGCTGAGTACGCAGTGATGGGTCACTAAAAACACCTTCACTTGGTGGCACAAGAACTGCTGGAAACAGTGACAGGTTGCTAAAAAACACAAACATTTAGTGGCACCATAGCCGCTGGAAATGTAGCAACAGGTCGCCAAAAACACTTTTTGTGGCAAAAAAGCCACTGGGCACGCAGTGATGGGTCATTAAAAAACACCTACACTTGGTGACACAAAAGCAGCTGGAAACGCAGAACTACCGCCATGGAGTTGTATGCCTCCGCACACCAGTCAAGTTGCACTTAGAATTTAAAATTCATGTCTGTGAAAACATGAATGCTTCACACATTTCTTCCTCTCCAACAGCACACAAGATCTATTCAATCAGCACACTCTGAAGTTGGGAACCCAATAAATGTCATCAATTCAGTATCTGACCAAATGACTCCCATTCTGTTCCAGACCTCAAGTTGTTCTTGACATATTGTGTTTACAAGAAAGAGACAGATAAGGTCAAGGTCACCTAGACCTTTGATGTTTGACAACCAAAATGTAATCAGTTCATTCTTGAGTCCAAGTCAATGTTTCTGCTCGATCTGAAGAAATTCCCTTAAGTTGTATATGAGATATCGCGTTCACAAGAATGGGACAGGTGAGGTCACAGTGACCTTGACCTTTGACCTATGAACAGCAAAATCAAAGCAGTTCATCCTTGAGTCCTAGTGGACTTTTGTTCCAAATTTGAAGAAAATCTGTCAAGGTGTTCTTGAGATACATCGTTTACAAGAACAGTCTGGATGGAACCCAAAAACATAATGCCTCCTTTTATTGTGGTCTTTGTCTTTTATATATAGACTTATATTGTTTTAAGCACACATGTTCCGTCATGTGCCATGCTTTTTTTTTTGTGTGTGTGTGAAGTTTCCATAATGAACAGTGGGCTGACTCAAAATGAGAGTTCAAGGTTTCCTCCACGTGCCTGAGAGACAGAAGACGAGTGGAAAACTGGTTTCACACACACAACATTCTTAAAACCATACTAACATAAACACACAGCAAAGAACAACATATTCTACACACACTGAAATGGTAACATGTACATTGTATGTGCACCAAGCAGCAGACTTAACATTACACCCACCTGCCCACACACATACTTTGTGAAAAAGGCGTGGTAGGCACCGTTCAACAGCCAAAGCAAACTGCTCTAGGGCAACCATGCAGAAACACACAGGGGGCTAAATAAACAAGACGGTCACCACAAGAGGTCAAAAGTCAAACTGTACAAGCAGTTTAATGCAAAAACACCAGAGAGGATTTCTGCATCACACTACATCAAAATTAAAAAAAAAAAAAAGAAGTTAAAGAAGGGGCAACTGATGATTTGTGTTAAGAAAAGGCAGATTTTCAATGTAAAAAGTTAAATGTAGTTAATTTACTGTGTGTAGAAATTCAAAAAGTATTTTCACAAATTTTAAAGAGAACATTTTTTATTCTAAGTTTCTAATCTAAGGATCACGAAAAATGCATTTTATGAAACCTGAGGGGGAAAATTAGGTCCTTTCAGCTATAAATTTAAGGTTACAGCACAAGAAAACAGCAGTATATATATATGATACAACGATACACCATTATGACTGATGGACATACTTAATTAAACTGAAATCTGATTATGGAGCAGCATAAAGTACATATGCAGGATTTAAACCTCCAGTGCATGCCTTTCAAAAGTTTGAGTTGCGTTACCATCATTCTGTGAAGTGTAGTTTCTAACAGTTATATACTGTATGTAGTTATCAAATCTCTTGTGGTGAACATAAAACAGCAGGTAAGAAAAGGCAACAGCCTACAAGACAAAGAAATCTGCCACAACAAAGTAGCACACCTTTTACTCTTCTTTTTGTGTTCCTTGTTTGTTTCATCTGTGCTGTTTCTTGCACACTGTGAGGGTTTTAATATTTAAACACAAATCCCCTTTCACAGTGTGGCTGTTTCAGAAAGCAAACCTGCCCCAACCTGTATTATATTTTTCCCCTTTTCCTTTGTTTTCTCTTTTCTATCTATGCTGCCTCATATATATATATATATATATATATATGTCTATATATATATATATCTTTTCATTTGTTTCTTTTTTCTTAATTTTTTGTTTTCTCTTTTCCTCTAGTCTAAAGCAACCTTTGTAAAGGTTTGCGAGTGTGTGTGTGTGTGTGTGTGTGTGTGTGTGTGTGTGTGTGCGTGCGTGCGTGCGTGCGTGCGTGCGTGCGTGCGTGCGTGCGTGCGTGCGTGCGTGCGTGCGTGCGTGGTGGGTGTGTGTGTGTGTATGGTGGTGAACAAAGATAGGAAAGGTTATGGTCTTAAAGGTGTGAAAAAGTCTGTGGTTGTCTTTACCTTCACTGATGTGCAAGAAAAACGAAAAAAAGGAGCAACATCCTACAGCAATGTAAATCACAAAAGATGTACAAACACTCTCGTGCAGGCACATACTCCCAAACACACACACACACACACACACACACACACACACACACACACACACACACACACACACACACACACACAAACTGACTGGAGGAAAGCAAAAACTACACACACTCACACACACACGCACACACACTCACATTCACACATGCAGGTATATCTTTACACCTTTATCCTCACGAGACCATGATCTCGTGAGGATAAACGCATACACACTTCTAAGAAATTACTTCTTTGATTAGTTTATGAGAAACCTACGATTTCTGAGTGTGATAATGGTATAATCAGTGTGACGTTGTTCTGAGAACAGTGTGAATATTATGAGTGTCACATTCCCATTTTTACAGATTAATGCTGCATCGGTTGTTTATCAGACAATCTTTTGTGAACATATTACATATTTCTGTGTGTGTGTGTGTGTGTGTGTGTGTGTGTGTGTGTGTGTGCATGAAGTCAAGCTCCAGGGTCATTAAGCTCATTGAAATAAATAAGCTTCTCTGTTTCCCTTTACATCCGCCTCAAATTCAACCCATTAAATGGCCGTTATTAGTTGTCATAGATTTGAGCATAGATTTGAGGTAGTATGAACCTACTTTACCTCCTATATTTATGTTTATTAGTTTCTATTACCCTAAAATTGTGCATATTGAAACTGTGAATATAAAAAACGCCTAATAGCAACATGTCAATCTCGAAAAAACTCCCATTTATTGCAAAAAAGGTTTTACACTTGTATATGGTATTATTTCAGGCGATTCGAAAAAACCATATTTCGCAAAACTGCAACGGAAACACTTTTTTGGCTTTTATAGGTCACATGATGCTATGGCTATGTGCTTGTCGAACTCCCTCAGGCATGATGCAGCAGGAGCTACAAGAGGTGTTATTGCAACGCATGACTCTTTAGAAGTTGAGCAGATCATCCGGAAATTCACAAAAAATCCACAATTCCTCGGTGGAATCGTGGACCATCACCTCCCTCATACATGGCCCCTCCCACATATAAAGGGCTTGCCTTTCCATTATTGCTCACATAACGCACAAAAGTCACCTTCAATTGGACATATGGCTAATGCAGTGGCTGCAACAGAAATAAACCTACTAATGTTTTGAACATCCATCGCCATGATTTTTGGAATGTTATCGCAAGATATGTTGCATAACATCACTCAATGAAAACGCAGTCATCTTGCAATTGTGTTTTATCGACATTTTGAAAATATCGCTTAAGTTTTGCACAAATCTGTAATGGAAACCGCTGAATCTCCTTGCTCATTTGCCAGCCAAAATTCACCGGATGATGTGTTTTGGCTCATCCGGTGCAAATGCCAAATGCCACAGCCCTTTTCCTCTGTTTCCACTGGTCGCGTAGCACCAGTGTACCATTGCACCATTTGCATCTTTCTACTGCACAGACAGGCCAGTTTCATGAAAAAAACATCTTTTCAGCAGTGAAATGTTTCTTTATTAAAGACAAAACGTACTTCATAAGGTAACCTCCGTAGTTAAGTTAGAAAACAACTTATTTTAACTCAAACTCTGATCTTTTCCTGGACCTAACCAAGTAGTTTTGACAGCTAAACCTAAAAAAACTGCAACCGTTTCACAACATACAACACATCTATAAACCTTCTGACTTTCTGGTTGGTGCAGTTTGCCTCATCTAAAGCAATATAATGGTAGTGATAATACTCCAAACACGTTCCTCTGACACCACTTTAGTCAGTTAATGGCACTTTAATAGACTGCAAAGTGAGATGTATTTTTTTCTCTCCAGTTATTACTAAAATTAGGGAGGTGGTATCTGAGATTCTGTGCGTGTTTCTGTTTAACAAATCTACTATGGAGCATTATTAACCTAAAGAAAAATATTTTATTGTTGCGGTGTTATAGCATTGGATACAACATGCACAATCAAAATATCTTTTTAATTACTTCACAAAAGGTTTAGACTTTTTAAAATTTTTCTACACCTTTAAATCTGGATGCTTTTACACTAAATCATTTTTATACCCTTTCCTACAAACTATGCTTTCATTGTGATTTAACTCTGCCTTTGATCTCTTTCTCTTGTTTTACACATTATCATTTATATCATTTTGATATTGTAGGGTGCTAGTCCAGTTTCTTGTAAACTTAAACACTTTGTCGGACCCATACACACCCAGATGCACAATGTAGTACCACTCTCTGAGAACCATTCATCAAGCACAAACACTTCTCCTTGTCTTGACCTTGTTTTGATGAGAATCATTTTAAGTCTACCCACAGAGATCTGGTGTTTTCCGTGATAAATAATGTATTTCCACGTGATGCCCTCGTGACTGTTCTTATTGAGATTTACTGACTTAACATAATTACAACATTATATCTCCACATATGTTGTGAATCACCACCACCAAACAGGCCCGCAGAATCTGTTGCCTGTCTTCAATGCGAGAAAAATCAGATTTGTCCGCATTGGGAGTGGTCACTTAATGCATTCTGGTTTCAACGGTCGACAAAGGTCGCTTTCAAATGTGGAGAGGAGCCGGGAAGGCTTGTGACTGAGCGTGAGGACTGTTCTACAACAGATGAGGACAGAGAGTCCAGTTCAGGATGAGACTTACAGTCCTCTGCAACCGATTTAGCCACTGTCTTTAAAACTCTGAAGCCAAATTCAACCAAACCTAACCATCTTATTATCACAGCTGGTCCTCAGCCAAAAGAAACAAGACATGAGTGACTCCAGGTTTCTTGGCTGCAGTTGTGTATTCCAAATTTTAAGGAAAACAGGGAGTACATTTACAGACACAAAACAGTCCGGTTTCTGCCCTTACTCTGAAAAAAAGACAATATTCTTACTAGGCTATTTACATAATAAAAAATGAATATTTCACTCACGCTCCCATTTACATGCAGCAATGCATACTCCGTTTACCGTGCCCTCACAAGACATTTATCACATCACACTAGGAAAAGTGGAACAGCTGGAGCCACTGTCATTTTGCTTCTTTGCATCAAAAAAGTTTGTTTTTTTTAAGTTTCCTACCGGTGTTGGACATGTTGGACATGTGAGCTCAGCCTCCCTCTTTCATTCCTTAAATCCAAGCTCCCAGGAAGAGTGCAAGGCTCTGAGGAAAATTTTACATAATGGCAAAAGGTGGTATAGCAACTTTCTCATCTGTCACACGATGCTATCTGGCCCAGAAAACCTTTTTCCCCCTTGACTTACTTTGGGAAAGAAACATCTGTAAATCAGTGGATATATTTTTGTGGGCGATAGCATTCATTTAATTTGAAGAGTCTAAAAGAGCCACAATATTAAATTATTTTATGGCCGTTCAAGCTAGCAGAGTGCTAAACTGGAAGTCAGCCTCTGCCAGCCGAAGTTATCCATTCGGGCGCACACGGCCGCACTTAGCTGCCGTAAGTCTCCAGTGCGCATGCTCTGTGGGCCCCATGCAAAATAGAGTTTTTGGTTGAATGAGGCTCTACATCAGTGCTTAAACCACATTCTTGAAAAGGTCTGCGCTGCGAATTTGTACATATCCAAAAACCTGCTGATATCCAAGTCCTTAAAAATGGCGGCTTTTCTATATGCATTTCTACCCACGCCTTGCTAACTGTTGGCGAGTTGGTTTATGTACCATGTATCCATGACAATGCACAGAGCTGACCATAAACAAACAACAGTTTGAAAAACTGCTGCAAGAAAAACATAGTTGAGACACATTCCGAATTGGCTGTGTACATGTCCAAACAATGCTCCTACATCACGAATAATACCGGCATACCCCACGGCTTCATCAGAAAATGCTAAATTCAGAAAACATCCGAATATTTAAATGGGATATATGCTCTTAATATGACCCACATCAAATTCAGAATATTGTTATATTCAGAATTATAGGGTAATATTGGTGTGCATGTAACCGTAGTTGCTGTGGTGGTGTTTGTACAGTACTAAACAGTAACTTATACAACATGATTACAGATTCGAAAAACGTAAGTTTAATCATTTTCTGTGCTAAAGAGCATGTTGAGGTCAAAGTGTGTGATTCCTCTGCTGTCCGCGGTCTAAATTTCATATCTGATACTGAAATTCAAGCCAGCTGCTGCTGTTTTCTCACCTTTACACCACAACTATGATGATATATTATGTCCACAAGGAGTGAGCTGCACAATTCAAATTTAATATTTTCATTTATGTTTAATCCACACTTGACTCACATAGCTGAGGGTGAAACAGCTGTTTTCTGTGGCAGATTTCAGCATGCTGATACAGTGTGTGATCCTCTTTCTAAGTTTACTTGGAGCACTTCTACTCAAGGTCAACCTATAATATAGTGTTGAGCAGTGTCGTGCGGATTCTTAACACATGACTTTAATGTACTTGGAAAAGCTTTAAACCAGAAAATGTAAAAAGGATGGAGTTTTCCCTAATGGGGATAATTATAGAAACAGACATATAATTCATGAATATGAAGAAGCTGCATAACGCAAAGACTAGATGGGATCTACTTATCAAATAAGGACAAGCAGTTCAGTCCAGGTAAGCTGGTTTTTATCTTTTAATCGGTACAACTTCAAAAGACATCAACCATTTTAAGTTAAATATAGCAAATGGAATTACTTGTTTATTCGATATGTTTGTGACAGCTGGGACAGTCGCTGCGCTGAGGGTTACTCCAGGCAAAGAATAAAGTGTGTCAAGACTCAACTGCTGACAGCTCTACAGAAGTGAACCTGATTGAGCTTCAACATTAGTTTCTACACACTTTGAGGACAGTGATGAGACAGTCCCGAAGGGAGCTCGCAGTCTACAAGCTTTTTAGACTTGTATATAGTATATTAAAGTAAGAGAAGCATAAATGACAAGTCTTAAAACTTTGGAGGGAGCAGTGTTTAAGAAAAATACTTTGAAGGACAGAAAACTAAGTTAGGATAATAGTATGATGAGTTTACACTTGGTCGTGACACAAAAGTGTCTGACGCACTTACAGTCCAGTAGAGAAACAAGCAATCTGAAGCTCTGATGTGCAATAAACTCTGGGTATAGCTATATAAATCATTTGTGTTGCCTGATGTGGCTTTGTGACCCTGCTTTTGACCTCAGGATAAAGGTCCACTGGGTAGGATTTAAGGGGATGTATTGGTAGGAACAGAATATAATATTCATTACTATGTTTCAGTTAGTTAATAATCAATAATGTTGTGTTTTTATCAACCTAGAATGATCAGTTTATATTTTTATTTTTTTAACCTTTATTTAACCAGGTTGGTCCCACTGTGATTAAGAATCTCTTTGTCAAGGGAGACCTGGCCAAGACAGTCAGCAGTGAGGACACAAAGTTGCAGACAGAGACACAAGGGGAGATCAAAATAAGTTCACAAGCAGTAGAATTTGCATTAAGAGTCAAAAGCGAACTTTCTGGGAGTCGGTTATAAAACCAGGCAGGCTAAAAACATCAACATCCTAAAAAGTGCTTCTAAGTGAATATGTGGAATTACTGAGAAAATATATTTTTTTATGATTTATTTTCCTTTTATTGTCCAGTTATACCTTGGTAAGTTGTGTGAGATTGTTTTGATTATGTAGGAGTCTGCTGTTACCTGATGGTAAAGACGAGAGCAAGCACTGCGGCTGGAGGAAGCATCAGTTTCAGATGAATCTCACAAGGTCCTTTGTATCACATGTACAACAGCTGAATGAGAGGAGAAAAAGAGAAAGAAATGTATAGTGATGTGTCACTGACTTAAGGTGGTATTATTATTATTATTATTATTATTATTATTATTATTATTTTGGAAATAGAACAAACAGAGAATGGAAACATGTATCAAACAGTTGACCACAGTATAACTTTAGGATTGCTGCCTTTAAATCTTGGCCACCCCTTTTAGATCAACAGTGGATTGCAGTGCAAAAAATAAAAAGAAATAGGGTTTTATGTACATTACAATACACTGGGTTAAACAAAACATGAAAGTTTTCACATGACTGTAATCTCTTCAATACTAGGATTATTTTGCCCTCTTCCTTCTACCTGCGGTCAGTTTTTAGGTTTCAGTGTGGCTGTTTGTACCCATCAGCTCGAACCCATGAGGGAATACTTCCAGTATGTAAACAGACATTTCTACGATATGACTGCCCTGCATTGTTATGTACTAGGAACTGTGTTTATGACAAGTCATACTAGTAGTTTTGGTGTAAACATGACAGCAGAAATACTGCAAAATAACAAATAAAATCCCAGAGGAAAGACGCAAAGACAATAAAGAAACAAAGTATGTGAGACGAGTAAGACAAATATTTGATGAGACAACATACAATATCTGGCTATGTGGAAGTGTCTACATGTGTCCTTTTCATCTGTGCAACCCTCAGGAGTATCTTCTGTTTCGTAGTGTTTGTCTTCCCACAGAGGAGTGCGTGTGTGATGTGGTAACACAAATACATGAGCATGCATACAAACACACACAGTGGCATTATGCACCTGCCTGCAGCATGACAGAAGTTTATCAGCAGGAAAATCTAGTGTAAACCAACAACGCAGGTGTTTTGTGTGTGTGAACACATTTCCTGGCTGACATCAGTAGTGCTGTTTTGTAGTTCAACTTTTTGCGTTTGAAGTAGAGAAAAATATTTGATTTAAATCAAAATTAAAATTTTGTTTTATAATAAGTCTTTTGATGTACGGTATAATGTTAGGTGTCAAGTTCATTAACTGTAAATATTTTTATGAAACTAATGTTAATTTCTGAAGGTCAGTATTTATTTTAGCGTTACTAGAATGAAATAGCACACAAATATTGGTTTGAATGTGTTTATAACTGAATCATTTTCTTCCACAGAAAAATCAGTGCTGCCCACAATGATTTTATTCTGTGACTAGAAAAAGTGTATCTCACGCAGTAAAGAAAGAAATGAAAATCAGGCAGATTAATCTGGCAGAAATAATTCTTCAGCCTTTTAAAGCACATGGTGGCCACGTGTTCTGCTCCAGCACCACACTAGCTTTGCCTCCCCCATGTGGATCAGCAGCCTCAGAGTGAACCCACAATGCATGCAGATACACTGTATTGTTGCATTATTATATGTCTGTCTTGTCTGTTATTGGGACTGAAAGGCTCCACTGAAACCGAGGACAATAAGAAAGAGAAAAATAACTTTAAAATAATAAAGAAGAAGCTGAGGCAGAATAAATCACTTTTTTAAATAACTGTGTAAAATGTGATGAAAAAATGGCTTCTACTACAACAGGGATGTCCAAAGTCTGACGCAGGAGCCAACTGTGGCTCGCAGCTTGTCTTGTGGCCCACCATACAATATTGGTTAATCCAGCAAATTCAGTTTGCATTTTTTCCGCTCACCTCATGCATGGAAACACTTGCATGCAGTTTAGTAGACGTGCACCAAGTAGGAACTATGCAGGCGGAGCTAATGTGTTTTCATAAACTGACTTTAAACATGAAAATGAATTTGTTAGCGGTAGACATTTCCTGTTAGGTAGCAACATGGCCACAGCAAAGAAGTGTAAAGTCGACATCAAGGGTCGCTGCTTTGAGTTGAACACCTGAAAGATGAAACAGTTGCATTTGTCTCAATTGTATGTAATTGAAAAGAAAAATAACTCATATGTTGCAAAAAGCAGCTGGCCCCTAGGTATTTTCACATGATCAAATTCGGCCCCCATCCAAAAAAGGATTGACACCCCTGTACTACAAGCAAGACTACAGACGTGCATTGACAAATTATATCATCCCTTTTTCTGCGCTTCAGTGTTGCACATCAATCAAATTAATTCAAACCTTAACATCACTGAAAAAGAAAAAAAAAGTGCGTGTGTGTTTGTGTGTGTCATTATAGAAGCAGGGGAAGTCCTTTCTTTCCTGTATTTTTTTTCTGTGTTCGGGGATGCCAACCTCAGAGGAAACCCCTCCTCCGCCTACCTCCCACGCATCCACCTACACAGTGGAAACTTCTGTCTGAAAAACACACACACAAGCGCGCACAAACACACACACACACACACACACACACACAGTATGTTTGATAACGGAAGCTGTATGTGGAGGCTTTCAGGTGATGTAACGCAACTCCTGGAAGCCATGTTGGAAGTCATGTGAGTTGTTAAAAAAGATGGTGGCATTTAAGGTCGAGTCTGCAGCTCTGTTAATATTGAACTAAACAACCTGTTAGTGCTCCTTCAGGATCTCTGTTGCACCATCCCGCCCCCTCACTCTCCTCTCTCTTTATACCCAGTCCTGTGCACTAGCACAGCATGGGAGTGGTGTGTGGCTCCTTCTAAGTCACTTTGTTTCCCATTTACAGAGCCAGGGCTGCATATAAACACCACATTTTTTCAGTCAACACTAGGACTGGGTGATATAGAGAAAATCAATCCATGACCCAGACTATATTTGTATAGCACTTTGCATACAAGCAAAGCTGTAACACAAAGTGCTCATACAATAAAACCAGAACTCCCCCACACAGTCACACACGCTCACACACGCTCACACACACAAACTAGGAACTAAGGAAACGTTACCATAAGTGAGGAAACACCAGAGGCAGGAAAAACCCATAGATAGAAATATTCAAATAAATAAATATAATAAACAAACATCCAATGTAACATATTACAATATTTTTGACCAAATACCTTAATATTGATATTGTAACAATACTGTGGGGTTGACTATTGATGCCTTTACAAAATATTTACAAGAGAATTTATGAATAATCATCTGTGATATGGATATAAAGGAAAAGTGGGCAACGGCAAATAAAAGAACAGCTACAACAACTGTGATAGTTCATCAGGTCACATCACTTTACTATGATGCATCCTTTCAAACCAGGAAACAACAACACTTACGATACTGATAATACTGATAAATTTGCTTAGGCATAGCACACACAGAGCAGACTATCGAACTGTGAGGTGTCTGCTGAATTTGACAGAAAGTGTAATGATACACTACACAGGTTGCACATTTAAACAGCTGGCCTACCCATTATCTCACCAAGTCAACCGTTTCACTGAACAGACATAGAGATTTTCATATGGGTTTCAAATGGCTGAATCAACTTATTGTATTTTGGATAAACTGTATTCACTAACAACCACTGCTGTATCCATGAACTGTTACTGTAATGTCTGAAAGACATCTGATTTGAACAGTGGATTTGTGCCACGAATCACTACACGTCAGTAGCTGAGTCAGTCTTTCCCACATTTTGAGGAATGTATTTGTGGTTGTTGACCTCTGGGCAGGGTCATCTGCTGGTGCGACACTGTGACGCACACTTCAGCATCAGCAAAGAGTCATTTGATCAAAACTGCAGAATTACAGACTAAAGACAAAACATAACTGCCTTATCAGATTTCTCACTTTCACAAACAACATCCCTGGACACATCTACAGACAAACAACAAGCTTTCTCTACTTTTTCAGCCCAGTCCTAAACTGGTTGACCAGTCCTTTCTCACAGCATGTCATCCACTCAAGTCTAACGTGGTTACAAGATTTTCAAACTGAACTTCTGGTTTAATTTTGATATTAAACTACAGATTTGCCTGCATAATATAAACTCTTTATATTGTTATTGCGCTGTACCTCTTTTTGACAAAAACTATTTTGAAGAACTGAAAGTGTCTTAATTTCTGCTTCACATGCACACTGGTGTGGTGTCTGATTTCTGAATTAATAAAGATTTCATGCAAATTAAACATGACAGCTGTTGATGAAGAACTACATATACTGTGCACAAAATATGAAACTATGGGCATTTGGAAAATGATAACGTACATTCGAACTCGGAGCAAGCAGACAGTATGTGATAGGTACAGACAGACACGTGTCACATTTGAGGATGCAGAGAAAACATGCACGGGTGGTTGCAGCAGCGGAACAATGCAGGGCTCCCCATGTGGGGGCAGATACTCTCAGAACGGGATGTTCTCTTTGGTGAACACACACACACAAACAGTGCACAAATGCACATACAAATACACTCCTGTGAATGCACTAGCACACAAATGCAACGAGTCAACAGGTAAAATAACACACAGTCTCTCACTCACTCTCACACACACACACACACACACACACACACACACACACACACACACAGAGACAAGATAAACAGGCACTCTAACTACACAAAAAAAAAGTTGAGTGTGTTTTAATGTGTAGCAGTTAAGTCTGAGGAAATTTTTTTTCACACTCAGTGCCTGCTCCAATCTGACTTAGCATTTTAGAATCAATTTCGGGATTTTTTTTTTTATTATTTATTTTAAACCACATGTTTAAAGAACCAGACCTGACTTTGTGTGAATAAGTACCAGAAGCACATTGTAGTGTAACTAATAGCCACTCATTGTCTACCTGTATATGCTTGAATCTAATGCTGTTGTCCACAGAACGTAATTTTTTGATTGCTTCTCTACTAACTTTTCACTTTTATTGTATTTGACAGTTATTATTTACTTAATCCCCCCTTTTTTCTTTTTCGCCACCTACTGATTTGTTAATTCTATTTTATTTTCTATTTATTTAGTTAACTTTTTATTTCATTTCTTAATTTGTTTATTTATTTATTTATTTTTTATTTTTATATGATTGAGAGGTCTTCGTGTTCATTTGGTTGTGTATTTGGTTTTTGTACTTTCACATATACCAAAAACACAAAAATCAATAAATCCTTTTTATTTTGTTCTCAATTATTGATCATGACGGCCAAAATTCAAACGAAATTTTCACCACTTTTGGTGTCTTGTGTAAAAGTTTCAACATTATGTAATCACAGTTTCTTTTCCTTATTAAATTCAAAATTTCTGTATTACTAGTTTGATAATATTTAATTTTCTACTGGGGAAACTAAAATCCCTATGTACAATCACAATATGTTAACTATTTGGCCCAAATGTACAATCATAGTTTAGATATACATAAAGACAGCAAATATATTTTACAGTCTGTGGAAAGCTTTAAAAATGTTGGCAGCACATTTATGTGTCTGTTCTTTTCTCTTGTCTTTTTCAGTCTAGTTTTTGTCTTGTTTTGGTTTCATCAAGCAGCAGTTTCACTTCCTCATGCTCAAGGAGCTGTCTGTTGCGAGACCATTGTTATGACTAAATGTCAAATGTTTTTTTAAATGTCTGTAACCAACATACTGATAAAGTAATTGATGGAGTAAACCATGGATGTATTAAAAAAAACATCTGAATGAATGTACTGCCCCCGAGTGGCTGGGAACACCCATTTCATCCTGGTGTACCTTAATAGAAGCTGCAGTTGAAGTAGTAAGTAAATAATTTAATGCAATCAGATGCCTTTCACAAACCATGAACAAATTGGTTTAATTTCTTTTGAAAACATTCGAAAAAGGCATAGAATATATGATAAATATACACAATACAATATGACATGAAATTTCCTGTAAACTGCTAGAAATAAGAAGATTTATTGTTTTGAAAAAAAAAAGCTAGGGGAAAATGTCCATCCAACTTTATTCATAATAATGTATCTAAAATTAGGTCACAGAATAGTAATATTTCTTAAGCAATTTCCCCTGGTCATCTCCTTGGCTTTTTTTCTCCTTTAACATTACCTTGATTTTTGCATTTTTTTAGAACTTTCTTTACATTTTTAAATAACACCTTTTTCTCTAATTTTCAGGTAATTTTCTTATTATTTTTCTTTTTTCTTTTTTTTCACAGATTTTGTACTACTTTGAGTCATTTCTTCTTAAGTTGCTCATTGTTTTCTTTTTTTTGTTTTAGAAAGAAATCATGCCAGATCATGCAGGTATCAAAGGGTTAGTTCATTTTGGGATACTTTTTGGTGAAAAGAAAAAAAATATCTCGGCTATTGAGGTGCACCAATATGGAGAAACAGAGTACACCTTGTAGAGAGATCATCATCTTTATAAACATTTTGAAAGGAAATTATCTTTACATTTAATTCATGATGTTTAACTATTTTTGTATGTGTGTATATCATAGACTGTATGCAGTATATATAAAAATATGTTTTCCTGTACACTTTGTATTGCATTCAGTGTAGTTTTTGTTTTTGTTGGATTAATGTTGTTTCATCTTTTTTGCTCTTTGTTGTCATTCATCTTTTGTTATACTTAAATATAAAATGTTAATTTAAGGGGTTTTTTTTTCTTCGCTTTTGTAATGGTTTGTTGTTTTCGAGTTGAAGGCTTGGCTTCTTGAACTCTCAAAAAACTTTTACTCAACTGGATTTTGTGCAATTTTTAATTGTGTGTAATTAAACAAAACTACAAAAAGTGTAGCCAGCTGATATTTTGGGTTGTTTTGGCAGTGAGAATTACACCTAATGCAACATAATTCTTGGTTGATATAACAGGGGGATGCAAATCCTGACAAGTAAAATATCAGTTTTCCCAAAAAAACACATCCACCTTTTGAGTTCCTTTTCAGAAACTTTAGGATAAAACAGTCTTGCCAGCTGTTGCTTTAGGCTGTTGACAGGACATTGTGAATTTCACACATATGTGACATTATTCTTCGCTGCACGACTCCGAACAACACCGAGGGTTAGCTCTGTGACCGGGATTTATGCTAGCTAACGAAAGTTTGGTCACAAAACATTAGCGCTTCCGGCGCACAATTTACCGAAATACGTTAGTTTTTTACCTGTTCTCCAGAGGCGAGCTGCATCTCCTAGGGGTTTTCATGTTTTTACAAGTGTCCACCGTCTGGCCGGGGTCATAAAACATATTTTTGGGACGAAACAAAACGGTTAAACTTCACATTTCCATATCGGTCACATCCGACCACCTAGCCGAAAAGCTCCGACTGTGTCTTCTGACGTCATCGAAACGCTGTGTTTTTATTGGCTAAATGGCTCCCACTGCATTTCAGTGTAAAATGTAAACTATATACACATAATTCAAAATAAAGGCACACACTATATATATATATATATATATAACACAAAACAAAACTATGACATTTTTGTTCTTGTGATTTGATCAGCACACAAAGAAGTTTGTGGTTTATTATTAGCCACACAGTCTAACATAGATGCTCATGTACTTTTTCAAATCAAATACTTAGAAATTTGCATGAGTCACTGGCACTATTTTTTCCTCAAATTCCCCTAATATTCTCTAATATTGTATTCAAAACACAGCAAATTGCAGTCCCTGTAGCACAAAGCACCAATTCAGCATTCTTCTAACAAGATGCACAGAAACCATATGTAGCTCAAAAATTAGCACCAATCTAGACGTAATCTTATTCTCTTCAGCTTTCCAGGTATGGGTGAAGTCTTGCATTTTTTGTGATATTTTCTAACACATTTGGATTTTTTTTAAAGATAAAAACATCTGAAACTTGGTGAGGAGTTTCATTTAAAAAGCTCTGCTATATTCAACCCATAAGGGTACAGGAAGTCTGGAGATTTAGGGTTAAGGTCGATAAGTTTGGATATTGCACAAAATAGTTTAAAAATAATAATGTGCACAAATTCTGGCTGTTGTGTCCCAGTCCCCTAACATCAGTTCATTGTCTTAGCTTGAAATTTCACATTTTTTCACGTTTTCACATTTGCTGCTGTACATTAAAGAAAATCAGTGTATAGGGATAAACATATCTGGCATAAATCATAAAAAAACTTTAAAAATTACAAAATTTAAGCCAAAAGAATTTTTTGGCATTTTTTTATTGTCAAGTAATCAACTGTATTTTTTATGACTATATAAATATCATGTTTTTTCAAGTATTTATCCGTAAGAGACCAGCTCCAGTGGTGCAACCTAAAAGATCATATTGTCACAGCCCTCAGGAATTACTATTCGTTTTCATATTAATGCATTCAAGCATGCTAGAAAAATACATCATAGATTGTTTATTACTGCTTATGATTTATGGTAAATTCAGCGTACCTACTCAAACATCATCATTAAATATTGTCTGGTAAAAGTGATTGAAAGTGTGCAGTATTCCCTGTTTACTCTCAGTTTGCAGCGTTTTTTGTCCTGTCTCTAAGACATGGAGGTGTGCAGGATTGTTAATGTCATTTTTATGTTATGTGCAAATTAATCCAATTATACTGTTTCTTCTGATATGACACAAACACAGCAGGGAACTGACAGCAATGCAAACACAGAAATCACCCTGTCTATGTTAGACCGACCTACTAAAACAGAAGAGTTATGATAATTGTTGATAAAAAGAACATAAAAAAATCAAAAAAATCTAATAGTAACACTTTCGCATCTTTATTAAATTAACAGTTTGTACAATTTATTGGAAAGCTCACTAATGCAATGTTAATGATAACCTGATGGGAAACTTTGGCTATGATGAAATAAGGATGCCCTTTGGTTTTACAAAATAAAATATCCACATAAAAAAAAAAAGAAAACAGACAACTGACTGGCTTAAAATTCTAACATAATATGTGTGTCTTAAAGTCACAACATTGTTTCTTTAAAAAAAAAAAAAAAGGCACAGATCCTGACAGCACTGCTTTTGTTTAAGCTTGAGGTCTTCAAGACATACAGGTGGAGCATAATGCACATCAAAGTAGCACCTGAACATCCCAGCAGTGATGAGTCGCCCATCTGTGCAGATGGCGAACCAGCTTCTTCACTGGCGTTGTCATATGATGCTCTGCTGAGTTGCAGCAGCAGTTTGATTGGGACATATGCGTGCAGCGGAGTTAGACTTGGACCTCTGACAGTGTCTGAGTAACAAAGCAGCTGATAGCACCACAGAGCTCAACATGAAGGAAGCCCCGCTGAGGAAGAAGGTTGCTTCGTAGTTTCCCGTCATGTCAACCAACCAACCTGGAGACAGAGAAACAGGAAAGATTTGCTACACCTCAGTGGAAAACTAGAATTACCATCTTATTGTTGTAAGCCTTCGTTAACCAGTCAAGCTGCAGTTTATATCCATGTCTGACCAGACTCATATGTAGCCATAACAACAGACAGTGCTTTAAATATGGATCTTGCTGCAAAGAAACCACAAATATGGATGGTTAACACACATCTCAATGTGGACACCCGAAATTAGTGTCGCCAATTAAGTATCTGATCAAATGTGTTTATGCAGAACATTATGATGTCACAGAAAAGTTGATCTTTGACCTTTTGGATATAAAATATAATCCATGTATTGTTATATCCTATGAGACATTTGCATGAAATTTCGTCATAATTAGCTAAAAAAAATCTTGAGTAATGGCAAAAAAATCAGGTCACAGTGACCTTTATCCAGCCACCGCACTAACCATCATTATTTCAAATCAGAGGCAAAGTAGGTGTGTTACGCGAGTCATAAGGGAAAGGCAACTTGCATGTGGGAGCGGACACATATGAGGGATTTCTGGGAGGTGATAGTCCACGATTTCACAGAGGAATTGTGGATTCAAAACTTCGAGATGATCTGCTCAACTTTTGAAGAGCTATGTCTTGCAATAACACCTCTTGTCTCATGCCCAAGGGAGCCACTTCCTACCAACAAGTGCACAGCCAAAAAAGTGTTCCCATGGCAGTTTTGCCAAATTTGCCTTTTTCAAATCACCTGAAATATCAGCTCATGCGAACGTGAAAACTTTTGCAATAAATGGGAGTTTTCTCTAAATTGACCTGTTTTATTTTGTATTCAGAATATCAATTTGTGCAATTTGAGGGTTAATGGAAACCTGCCGAGTGAAACCCTCAAGAAATTTACATGAGACTTTCAAACGCTGACAGATTCATGAACACTTACCTCCTATTGGTGGGCTAATCAGGTAGGGTATGGCATGCAGGAAGTAGACCACACCCAGAGCGGAGGTCAGGTAGGTGGAGCCCACAACATCAGAGGTTACGACGGGGATGAGCGCCACATACGCCCCGTCAAAGTACCCGTAGAGTATGGAGAATGGCACCAGCAGGGAGAAGGAGTGAAGGAGGTGGATGAACATGCAGCAGAGGCCCTCCATGCCGATCGCCATCATGTAGCTCAGCAAGCGATACCTCTTCAGATACCTAAAGGGAAGGAAATCTCTCAGTTTTGGGCTTTAAATCAATATTTGCCACACAAAAACACACCTACGGCCTCTACTTACTTTCTGTCGGTGATCCATCCAAAGGTGATGTTACCCACAATGCCGCTGACTCCAAATAAGGACATGAGGAAGGCGGCCTGCTTGTGCTCTAGCCCCACGCTGAGAGCGTAAGGGACCAGGTAAACTATCGGAGCGCTGCAGCCATAAGCCAGAAACAGGAAGGACACGGACAGAATCAGGAAGTCGGGTATCATGAGAAAGCCAAACTCCTCCCTAAACTTGAGACAAAAGCCGTCACCTCTGGACGAAGTTTCTGTGCTCACTAAAGGCTCTGCAGTAATGGGTTTATCTAAATGACAGGTATCTGTCGGTTTGGCTTCAGTGAGTCCTGAGTCATCTCCCTTTGCATTCACGTTAGCTGCCTTATTTTTCAAGTTCATGCTTTCAACTAATTTCAAGTCTTCAATTGTGCCACCATCGGCTAGTTTCGGATCTGAGATCTCCCTGAGCATTGTTAGCTTGTTGCTAAATAAAATGCACTCAGCTATCTTCAGATTTGCTAAACTCGGATCAGGTGGGTTTAAGCTTGGTAGAAGGGCTTTGTTCCCCTGAGCTAGTTGGTTGTTTTCCAGTTCAAAGTTTTTGAGCGCTCCATTGGCTATAAGCAGCCTTTGAGTATCCGTTAAGTTGTTGCCTTCCAGCTGCTTTGGCTCCTCTTGGCTGCGGTCAGCAGGTGGTTGTTCAGGGTCTTTTGAGTCCAGTGCTGTCGTCATGCAGTCTGTCTCCAGGTTTGCCACGTGGTTCTCCCAAATCCTGTCGGTGGAGACAAACAGAAAGGAAGAAAATATGCTGTATATTAACTGCCTTAACCATAATATTTGGTGCACTATTTCAACCACAGCATTCCTTTGTGCTATTGTTCAAATGTGCAATATTCCTCCAACTCTTGAGTGTAGGCTATATCTGATACATATTGTATATATAGTTATTGTTATTCTAGTAATGTGTATCTCTGTTGTTGTCTGTTGTAGAATTGTACACATATTTTTTTATTTGGAACCTACATACTAGTTTTATACATTGCATTGTAGCATAAGACACAGTTATGTATTTTACACACTACACAAATTCTGCACATTATAGATATTTATAATTTAAATATTACATACTAGTGCTAATTGTCTATTACTGTATTTCTATTTTCAACTTTAATATACTTGTGCTGGTACTTATTTCTATATTTCTATAATTCTCTATGCTGGCATAGGAGCAACTGTAACGAAACTCAATTTTCCCACCGGGATCAATAAAGTATTTCTGATTTCTGAATATTGAAATGGATCTAGAAATTGAATTTGGCATATCTTACATGAGATCATTCTCGAAACAGATGGTGGTATCGATCTTATCTGACTGTGATCAAGAAAGTGAATAACTTTATTTCCTAAAATTTCCAACTAATCCAAAAAACAATACGATCATGAAGCAATATGTCCATCAACAGATATCCTGATAATTGGTAAATCGTCATTTATTAAACAAAAATGCAAATACTCTTCTTATTTTAAGGATTTGCTGCTCTTCTCTGCCTTCAATTGTAGATAAATTGTTTTGTTGCAATGTTGTGACCTTTTATGGATGAAATGTTTAATCAAATGATAAACCAAATGATAATAACATAATCTGTCCTAGAATAAGAGGAAAGACTTTTTTACGTGACAGACTTCTCAGATTAACAGTACCCTACAGCAGCAGCGGACGTAAGTATTCACCTTTCACTTCTTCTTGGTTCCAGCGGCCTCATCAGAGCGCCACAGACACACAGGTTGGAAACAAATCCTCCCAGAATGAGCAGAGCTCCTCTCCAGGAGTAATGCTCTATGAGCAGCTGGACCGCAGGAGCCAGGATGAAGGTCCCAATGCCACTCCCTGAAGACGAGGTGAAATTGGATTTGATGGGACGAAATGAGGCAGAAAGTAGAGGAGTAGCACAAGTAGAGGAACTTTAAAAGAGACTAGAGAAAAGCAGGGATGGAAACAGAAAAAGTTTGGTCACAAAGAAAGTGGAAAAAAAAGAAGAATGTAGGAGAAGAAGAGAGGAGATGGGAGATATAAGGTATAAATGACAAGAAAACAAAGCAACAGGTAAGTAAAGATGTCACTACCAGACATGGCGATGCCATAGGCCAGAGCTTTCCTCTCACTGAAGTACCTCCCAACCATCGCTATAGCTGGTGTGTAGCTGAGAGCAAAGCCAAGACCTGCAGAGGACGGATATGTTGCCAAATCTAAACAGCAGTTGTTTGGATGTCAAAGTATATGACACCCTGAAATACATGCATTACATTACATTATGTTACATTTACTTTCAATATGTGCATTGAATCTCCACAAGAACATGAAATGTCATCAGGAATTTTAAATGTAGAAACAAACACACACAAATAAACAAATGAGACATCAATAAGTGATTGGACGGGGCATAAACTGCAAAGACAAACATATCAAAGGGTCCGACCCTTACATGTAAAGAGTTTAAGCCTCACTTTCTGAGTCCTTTGTGAAAGGTTTGGAGGGTAACTCAACACAAATGACACATATAATACTGAGAATGTGATGATTTCTATCAGTAGTATGCTGATAAGAGCTTTTCTCACAATTGGCACTATATCTCTAATTATCATAATTATATATGAAAAATTATTTTTACAGAGTTATTATTTTTAAGTACTTTTTCACGTCATTTTATTTTAGTTTTGTAGTTTGTTTTACTTTTTATCTCATTTCTTTTTCTATAATTTTTAGGGAATAGTTAAAGAATGGTAGTCATTAGGCATATGACAACATGTCTGGCTGAGATTAAACCCAGATACACAATCACAACCTGTAGCAATAAAAAATCAGCAAAGATGCTTGACATAATTAATCAGTTAAGACGTGCAACTGTTCATTTTTTTACACAACAGCACTGGTAAAATAAGCTGCATGTTATTTATTGGTTTCTCTGTCCTCCATCCTTAGGAATCATGCTTTTGAAGTTTAATATATGTTTTATAGAGCATCATAGAGTGCCCAAGTACAACGGGATGTGAGGTGCTTGTGTACCTGTGAGGATGCCCATGGAGACGTACAAATATTCCAGACTAGAAGCGAAGGAGCTGATGACCAGACCAGCAGAGGACAGCAGACCTCCCAGCATCACTGTAGCTCTGCAGGAGAGGCGGTTCCCGAGGAAACCACCCAGAGGAGCTGGAAACACAGTTTGTGTGGATTATTTCACTGACTGACATATTCATCCACGACATTTCATATAAATGCAGAGTAAATAAATCCATAAAAGAAAACTTGATTGTGGATTATTTTCATCAAGGCATCTTTTTTGCACTTTAAATATATTTTTTAATTGCACTCCAGCTTTCATGTACCCATAAACACAACAATATTTAATAATATTAATTTTTAAATAATATTTTGGATAAAAATATTTTTGAAAAAAAAGAAATAATTTTGTCTTATATATCTTCTGTGTAATATCTGCAGCTATCAGTGCAGCTTTTAAAATTTTCTGTCTGTAAAAAGAATCTTGCCCCTCAAATCATATTTTTAGAACATAAATAGTCAAAGACAAATATGTAATGCTTCTGTCCATGTTTTTCATACATGTATGGGCCATAATTAAGGACAAAATGCTTAACCATTTTCATAGTTTTAAGAAATTGGTGAAACATTTCCTTGCACCAAACAGAAAAAAAAGTAATTTTTACTCTGCCAAAAGTAGCTTAACTGCAAAATCGATCTGTCTTCAGATGCTGGTGTGTGTTGATGGTCTTACCACAGAGCATGGTGGTGGAGTCGATGAGACTGTGGATCCAGGCGGTGGTGGAGTAATCTTTCTCAAAGTGCAGCTGAAACTCCACAAAGAACATGGAAACACACCTGGACACAGTGACAGAGTAAAGTTGGATTTAGTTCATTTTTTAAAACAAAAAATGGATGTTAAATGTGGATTTTACTTCCTTCTGTGGCTCACTGATGTAACCGTCTGAGGGAGAGTTAGTGTGGTTAATATGTGCAATTAAACTTCAGAGAAAATCAAAAGTCAAAGACAATACTACTAAACATGCGGCAATAAACTTGGGCCACACGGTTTTGCAAGGCCATGGCATGATTTCCTTCATATTCAGGTCAACATGACACCTTGATTTTGATCTTATTAGGAGTCAGCATCATGTCAGAGCTAATAAACTAGAGTTAGGTAAGTGTTTAATAGCTTATGGCTGTCATATCAGCAAATCTAATGGCTTCTGTCCTCCTTAACCCATGTTTTATGACTCTTGTCCTTTGTGAAAATCTCACAGGGAGCTTACAGGTCTCCTGGCATCTGACCAGATCAGATCAGACCTTTGTGAAAGCTGGATAATAAAACTGGTCACTGATCACTTTCTAAAGTTCACATCAATGTCTAGAAATGACTTTAGTCGTCCTTTTACTTACATGCAAACCTGCATTAAAAATAGTAGTGCAGTAAACCCTGTATTATTTATTTTTTCAATATATACATTCTTTATAAGTAGATAGCCTAATTGGACATTAAACTATTTTAAATGCAGGTGTGTTAGAAAGTATCACTTGAGTCTTGAGAAATGAAGATCCTGCTCTTATTTAGTATCAAAATAAATTTGTTCCTCTGGACCTTCGTAAAGGGTATTTTAACTATTATTGAAAAACTCTTGACGAGGGACCAGAAGGATCAAAATGTTGGTATGATTAATAAATTGTGATGCTGAACAAGAGTAATGTGCGGGATCCTCTTGTATCAAGACTTAACACATAAACATATTGAAATGGCAGCAACGGTGGAAATCATATATCAGCTAAAAGCTGAGCTGTGCAGGTAATGTGCTGGCTGCACGAAATTGGGAGATGGAAACATCTCAGCAGGATTGTAAAGTCTTAGTGGAAAAAAGAACATATTGCTGCTGAAACAGGTAAGTGGCTTAATCAGTGTGAGCTGCGTGGGAATGCAGTGTTGCCAAGAAATTACATTAATGCCTTTTTGAGAACAGCAACACAGCAGAACTGTATGTTACACAGTACTGAACATCCAGAAACGCCATGGAGGAACAGAAGAATTCGGCCGCACACAAAACGATGCAATCTCACTGTCCTAAGTTTTATGTTTTCTGTGGTCTTTTAGTAATAGATCAAAACTTCCTCTGACTAAAATATACTAAAATAATCACGGGGAAGGTCACCTCCACAAATCTGCCAAACCAATCATTCCTCAGGAACAAAAAAACAAATCCTCCATAAATTCAGCTTACACCAACAGTGAGGTCTCTTTTTCTTTGTGACGACTCTACACACACACACACACACACACACACATTCACCTGGTCACTGCTCGGATGCAGATGGTGGCGAGGAAACAACCAGCGACGATCATCCAGCCCCAGCCACCTTCTGGCGGGGTCGTGACCGCTGACGTCCTCCTGTCTCTCTCGAGCTTCTCCTCTTTGGTGACTGCCATCGCTCCAGCCAATCACAAGGTAGATTTTCATCAGTGTTTCCGGCCTCTTTTACAAGGGATGCTGGAAGTCACAACTCCTCAAAGTTCTTGTTTTGTCTTTAAAAGTGCGACACGTTTTCATTGGCAGGGCTTGTTGTGTCAAATCTGCAGTTGCTGGATGAAAGATCTTCAGGAAAATCAAAGGTCTTCCTTCCTTTTCTGTTTGCTGCTCTTCCTCGATCACTGGGAAAACACAGAAACGACAAGAAAATAAGCCATCATAGTGTAGCACTAGAGGACACATTTTGGGATCACAAAAGCCATTAAGATTCATCTTCTGGGGAGGCATGAACATCAGGGAAGCTCATGATATAGTTGTGGAGGTATTTCAGCCTGAAAATGGTGCACACATTTACATTTGCGGGACTTAGTGGAAAAAGAAGTGGGTAGTTAGTGTAAGCAGGAACAGCCAAAATAGTTGAGAAAACTGGGCAAAAGCACCAAACACAGAAACTCAACTGTATTATTGTAGTTAAATTAACCAAATTATATTAAGACTTTACTCCCCAGAAATATAAAAAATAAATAAGTCATGTTTTATTACCAAATTTTTTTGCTAACCAAAGAAGAGGAAAGTTTTTCTGTTCAACATTAACAGAGAACTTTTCACAACTGTCCTGGAAGCTTGGTGTGGACACAGTTGTAAATACTTTTTGCTGCAAGATAAAAGAGGGTAATTTACTTCTGCGCTTCTGTTTTTCCTCATCTGGCCAGACATAAGCCTGCTGAATAACATCAGGAAAGAAACACTGGCCCATCTGCTGACAGAACACTGGAAAGGAAATATTTCTTTTAAGTTGGCGCCTCTGTGTTTGAATCCTTTGACTACAGCATACTGGCACTTAAACAACAACCTAAACAACAGGTAAGAATCACAGAGAGCTTGTTCGATACCATCCGAGACCCACACTTATTTCCATCACTAAAACACACGCTGGCACTTATCGCTTTACTGCAAAAATGTCTTTTTGAAACAGGACACGAGACACAAGATCAAGACTGTGAAGGAAGATAAACACATTTAACATCTGACCTGATTTGGGTTTATTTACTGGCATGTAAACATGAAGATCTCAAATTGCTGTCCCCACCTACTGTATTGGTGACCTACTGTTTATCACTAACACACACACACACACACACACACACACACACACACACAGAATAACCAAATATTTGCAGAACTACTGGAGTCACTACATCATAAACAGCTTTTAAAAATAGCCAAATCACCTTTTTGGGTGATTTGGGGATAATTAAGTGTGTTTTTTTGCATATAATTTGCCACATTATGAGATTTGAAAATCGTATGTTTAAAAAAAACTGTAACCACAGTTAACAAAAGACCCAAACACATAAAGTCAAACATCATATCAGAATTTCATTAGCTACAGTTTCCCTTAAAGGTATTAAGTTGGTTCAGTGTGTCTGAAGGAGGCTGTTCCCAGCTGTTTGCATTTGATCACCACACCCTGAGGCTGAGCCCTCTCTTCATCCCCTTAATGTGCCTTGTTGGTGCAGAACCATTGGAGGTGAAACAGTGTGAGTTTCCATTTGAAAAGCTTGGAGCTGCACACCAGCTGTGCTGTTTTTGCATTTCATCAACTGGGTCTGATTTGGGCCGTTACAAAAACAAAAAGTCCAGACAAACAAGCTGCATATGTGTTTGAGGGGAGTGATAAGAAGTGCTGAAAGAGACCTCTGTTACAGGACAGCTAAACTTTCAATTGGGAAATCAAACAATAAAAAAAACCACTGCCAAACTTATTAAAACATAAAAAGAGCATATCTGAAGTGGTATCTGCCCTGCTGAAACTGCTCTTATTCACTCATTCAAAGGTTTATTTGCCCCTTCTTTTGTTAAGTCATCACGACAGACAGGCTGTAAAGTTTGCATAACGCGTGAGCGCTGATTGACCGCACGTGTACGTCACAGACAGAGAATTCCCATCCTGCTGTTAAGTAAACTGGCAGTGAGCCATGAAAAGAGTGCACAGATTTACTGACAGCTGGACACAACAAGATCTTCAGTTCTGCAGCTTACATTCATTCAAGAGTTAAATAAATGTAGAGTTTGTGACAAAATGTGTCCAGAAAATACATTTGCATGACAAACTCTTAAAATTGGTGCTGTACCTTGGTTATTTTGGGGTTTAATTATTTGTGTATCATGCATATATATGTGTATGTACATGAATGTATGCATATGTTTAATATGTATGCATGTGAGTAATGTTTAAGTGCATCTATAGAAGCATGTGTATGTGAATGGATAGACGTGCATACATGGGTAGCTGTGTCTTCTAATGTTTTATGGTGAATCTTCATTCACATGTACATTTATGTCAGGTAAAACCCATTTTTGAGGCGATTTTGTTCTGCAGTGTTGATTGCCTGTTCATTGCTGTTAATAGCAATAAAGTTTTAAAAAATGGTGCTGTGCATATTCACTGCAGTTCAAAAAATAAAAATGAAAGTGAAAGTATTTCCTTCTCTAAAATCTAGAATTTAAATACAAGAAATGTGCCATGCACATTTTCTTAGTACAATTTTACCAATTACTTTGCAAATCAACACATTTAAGTGTCTGTGTCTTGTTGCAGTATATTTGGTATATTTGGGGGTTTTCTTTAAATATACCAAAGTATAACTATATCACTGAAAACACAAGAATCTGTTAGTCAAAATGGGGCTCTTAATTAATTGTCAGAAACACAAACACATTGAAACAGAGATGAAGCCAAAGTGGAGAGACACAAAGACTGAAAGCAAGTCAAAACACCCAAAGAGAAGTGAAGAGAAAGTGTGTGTGTTGACTTACATCAGTTTCCAGTCGCTCTCTGCTCCTGTGTCACGGCTTCACGGCTCAACTGTTGGGCAGAAACACAAACAGGATGTCAAATAAAATTAAAAAAATGAACAAAGAAAGTTTTCCTGTTGCTGCCTCTCCTGCAAACACCCTGAAGGTGCTCTGCAGCACCAGTGAGCCCGCAAACTGCAGATATGGGGGGAGGGAGGAGACGGAGGAGGAGGAGTTGAAGTGGCCACACCACACAGACATAAAGTGTGGATCAATGGCTACTGGGCCACTTTATTTCACTTTATGGTTTTTTATGGTCATGTCTTTTAATAATCCTATCATGTTGGGAAAAACCTGCGTAGGAACATGCGTAGGCCTTGCAGTTACAGAGTTCACCATACTCTTTTTATCTCTTGTGGTTAAGATAATGCTACACTTCTCTTATGTAATATTCTTACAAAGAGTTTTGTGTTTGGATTTTGTTGTTAAGTTGAACGTTTTACAAAAAAAAACTTGGATTTTATTGCTATTAAAGACCACTTGGGACAAATTTGACCCCATCCCCCAAATTCATCAACACAGCTTCTCTTTTAACACCTTGGTGATTGTTATGTAAACTGCAGATGTTGAGTCAACAGTCACTTTTTATTCTTCCTCTGGAGGATTTTAAACTCCCACAAATTTAGAAATTTCACCTAACGATGTTAAATCCTTTAGAGGAAATGACTGTCATGGCTTTTACTATTTTTGTCTGTTTTCTTTCTTTATTATGTCTTTTTTTCAGTCTCGTGTGTCCCTTACTTTCACAACATAAACAGTGAGTAAAGAAACATCCAGAACACATATCATCTCTCATCCAGTTTTAGTTTAATTCCTTTTTAGAAAAAAAAAAATCTCTTCACTTCAGTACATACGCATTGCACAAGGCAGGGAGCCATTTTTATACTTTTTTTTTCCTTTTTAACCCTTTCTGTTTTCAAACCGGAGTTAAAAGCAGCAGCAGAACTGACGCCAACAACCAGCACTGGGCTTCCCAAAACTGTCACACCCAGATCACAGAGGAGCCGAGGTGAAACTTGGGCGCTGAAATCCAGCAGACAGAAAACAGATGTCCGGACTGCAGCCTATCAGAGTAAGTATGATTTTTTTAAGCATGATTATGTTTAATCAAAGCCAAATGCACCTGAATGAAACAGAGAAAATTATATTAAATTGACAATTAATGTAAAAAATGATCTGACAGGTTGGTTTAACACACAAAGATTTTTAGACAATCACGAATAAACATGTAGAAATGTATCTAGTCCCAATAAGAAAAATGTCATTAATTATATACCACTAGTAGATTAAACAGACTCCTAAAAGTATTTGTTATCCATCATGGCTAAAGCTGCAGAGAAAAGTGATTCGTCTCGGTGCGTCTTCTGTCTGCGTGTGGATTGTAAATCATGTGCCGAGTCATGTTTGGGAAGCCAGGCCCTGAACAGTTGAAACAACTGAATCAACAGACAGATTGCTGGTGTAGAATATATCATATTAATATTATTTACAAAATCTCTGTACAATCAAATACACAAGGGTGAAAAGGTCTGTCCCGCCAGTCAAGCATTCCAGAAGTCAGTTTTAAAAAGGCTGGATGTGTTCACGCAGCAGGATGTTTGACCAGATTGGGAACCGCCTGAACAGTTTAGCAAAGTGGAAAAACAGACGAGCTAAAGGTCAGAACATCACAGGAAACATTACGTCACTGTGACGAGTGTACAACACAAGGTTTGACCGCAGCAAGGTGATTACAGTTTATCAATCCTCAACTATTGCTAATCAGACAAGACGCACAATTTAGATCAAACGAGTCCGTCATGACAAAGCCGTTTAAAAACGGCTGAAGAAAACTGACAAAACGTGCTTCGTATGCTTGTTATGGTGCACAATTTGGCCTAAAACATCCTGTTGTGAGCATCCACCTTAAGTAGTGTTAACAACTACATCAGCAGGACAGAAACTTCAGGAGGAGAAACTTTCCCCGTCAAGATTCAAACAGGATTTCTAACAGGGGAAATCTAACAGGGTTGCATATATTTTTTTAAAAACATTTACAAACAAGTCAAATCAACTCTGGTAGCTTTAGAAGAGGTGAGTTTGTTGAGAGGGACAAAGAGATAGATGAATTACTGCATAGCCTGTTGGTTGGATTTCACTACGGATGACATAACATTTGCCGTTAGGTGGACACTCTAAGCTCCTTACAGTACCGAGAAATACATACTGATCCGAGTACAGGTGGTCCCGGGGGGGATATGAACCCCCAACAAAGCGTTAGTGAGGTTCAAAGCCCAAACTCTAAAATCACAACTCACAGACCATTTCCAAAGCACATAAACACCCACAGCGCTGACTCGTGATGACAGAAAAATCTATGCTTAAAAGCTTAAATGGCTGAATTCTTGCCTCATACTGTATCTGTGTTGCAGAAGAAACACTTTCAAAAAGGACAAAACGTCACAAACATGTCAACTACAGCGCAAGATGTGATACCGCTCTGAGCGATGGGCTTCACGAGTGTCAACAGTTTATGTGAAGAATACAAGTTTCAGCAAGAGTTATTTGGTTTTTGTAGCCAAAAACACTGAAGCTGCAGCAGTACATTAGTACAACAGTAAGGTACAAAAATACTACAAGTAGTTTAGTAGTACAAGTACTCATGATATCCCCAAGACAGTCTGTGGACTCTGGACTAGAACAGTTTCGGATCTGCTGAGTATGAAAATCACATTATAACTCATAATGACACCATGATTAGGAACACACAGGTACACTTTAAAATGAACTTTCAAACACACGTCATAATTGTTATGCAGAGACCTTCATCATCAACATCAGGGCTCAACAATAAGGATTGCCAGCGGCGAGTAAAATGCCACGTCAAGCTAGAAAATCTAGCAACTCACCTGAAAAATTGTGCAAAAATAACTTAAAACTGTTTTTTTTCTGGAGCTGTTGATGGAAGCAGCTAATGAGCGAACCATCTCGCTTCCCTCTCATCACTATTGACATGCGTTACTCAAATTTGCGAATCCTAGGATAGTGAAGGAATGGCCTGCTCATGAGTGACTAAGATTTGTTTCCCTCATCGGTTGGATTTGTAAGGTTTACGCAAGAGCAGTGGGATTGGTTACGGTGAGAATGTCAGTGTTAGCCAATCAGATGGAGAGTAAGGCAGAGTAAGGCCGGCCATTCCTTTGCCATCCTGTGATTCCCAAATTCGCGTGCAGCACTGATTGGGCGCTCGGGAGAAAGTGGTAGCGGCTAAAGACAAAGTTTATGAGCTGAAGTGCGAGTGAACGTTTCATTTATCCTGGAAACAGTGTTTGAGGATTTTGGCAAATCTCCAATGATGTACTGCGCAGTTTGCCACAAGTTTAAGATCGAGGCTGATAAAATAGGGCTGTTTTTCAAAGGCACTTCAAGTTTACCAAAAAATGTCACTGGAGTGCCAGAACAAGAGCTGATAGTATCTTGCTTACATGGCAGCTTAAAGGGCTGCCGGCAAAACAATTTGTATAGGTGAAAATAAAAACTGACTTCGGGCAAGTGAGTCACAAAATATTCTGTGCAAGTCGGGCAAATGAATATTACCATTGAAGCCTAAACATTATCTTCTTTTTTCACGCTTGTCTTCTTTTTTTTTTTATCCGTTTCCAATCAAATATAGCCCTGACGCCAGGCCCGAGCCACGTGATGATAAAAAATGTCAAAAGCCGCTTCTGTGAATAAGTGCTGCTTGTACTTGGGTCTTCACGTGTTTTGAGATAAAAGGCTCTGCAGGACAGCGATGATCTGTGTTTGAATGTTACAACTTGCAGTCTGATGACTTTTATAAGTGCGGAAAATCACCACATGCTTGAAAGGGCTTCTTTGGCCCCTCAGAGCATGACGGCAGGGATTTACATTTCTGGAAACAATCACACTGGTTCTTTGTGCCAACCACAATAATAATAGAATAAAATAAAATAAAAAGCAAAAAAAAAAGAAAAGAAATTCTGTACAACATTATATTCAAATCACATGGGGAACCCACATTATAACTTATTACTGGCCACAAAAAAGCAGAAAAAAACAGGACATACCTTTTGTAAAAATGTTCCCATACCAAACTGCTGCCCAAAAAAAGTATGAAAAGACAGGTACCAGGTAAACATGTTAAATTCCAGTTGTCAGTATTAATGATCTGTAAGAACTTAATAATGTTGTGGCTTTTCAAATAATTAAAACCATTGCAGTTTTAGTCAAACTTCATGTTTTTGTACGAAGACACACTTATGACTGGTGAGTCATGGATGTGTTAACTGCACTGAATCTTCTGCTACAGTACCATAGCAACAAACGAAAAAACCCAAAAAACAAATGACAAACAAACAAAAAACAAACACAGAAAGCAAGAGTGAAAACCAAAAATACACATTTTTGCAGCAAAGCTCTGCAAAGACATGGAGGTGAAGTTCAGCAGGTTAGAAATAAAAGTAAACCACACATGAAGGTGAAGAGCACAGAGACGGTGTACGCAGGTAAACACACAGTGAAGGCAACTGATCAGGATTTTCAGATGACAGAGGAACACAAAGATAACCAACACCAGCCGGGTTTTAAAGCAGAGTGGAACCAGACAGGTCGAGGCCACTGTTACCATCCAAACAAGAGCTGGAAGAAGGCAAACATAAAAACAAACAGACCAAAAAGCACCCGAACAGAACATTTACAGTGTCGTCACAGCTGAAAGTGAGATCGAACACGCTAATGATTCAATGTTTTCAGGAGAAATGGTTGCAAAACTCCAAAATCCCTCCAAAACACGACTACTTAAAAACATTTTTTAAAGAGTTTTACTCATCACACTTGGATAATTGATGTTATCCATGAAGCCTGTTGCAATCAAAGTATCCACAGTACAGAAAAATACAATTTTTAAAATTTTACAGCGACAGAGTCCACTCTGTAAAAAATGTGATTATTCTGTGACCTGATTAAAATTCGGTTTATCTAAAATTTGCAAACATAATTGCTTCAACAGCAGAACCTTTAACATACTAGCATATTGTGAGTTGCTGTGGATATAAACATCAGCTTAAAATCACTATCCAAGAACTATGAACAAAAAAACAAACTTCATAGTAACAAACATGTTATCTGGTGGGGTCAAAGTTTAGTCCGTGGGTACGTTATATGGTCAAGAGGACATAACTCGATTTTGTGGACAAGACGTTCAGAATACTTGCATAACATTCAACGAGCTGATAAGGATTTCACCTATGTTGTTATTAATATAGGTGAAAATTTGAAAAGTTCCTGTCTGCTTTTACATCAGGCTCAGAAACACAGAAAAATAACCGACCTGAAAGTGTCGGTACAGTAGTGATGGTTTGGAGGTATTTGAACAACAAATAGTCGTACAAAAACTGAGAGACGGAGGTGAATTCCACAAAGAGCACAGTTTCTCTGCCGGAGAGTAAAGGCCTGTAGACAGTGGTACTAAAAATGTAAAGCAGCTCAGTTTAATAGCTCAGCTGCTTTGACATTTAAGAGATAAAAGGCTGTAAAGCTCCAGGCAGGGAGGAGGGACACATTATGACTTTAGAGGAAACTACCTTGTTTCTTGAAAGCAGCTACAAGGTAATAATTTTATAATTCATTGACAATGACTGATGACGAAGCGTCTTCACAGCTGACACTGTCATGCATAATACATTACAAGCAAACATTTCTTCTAGGATGAGGTGTGCATGTTATTTACAAATCCAACTTCCCAACATTATTACAGATCAGATAAGATTCTATTAAAAAGTGGCCAGGATACAGGTAACGAAGGGCGATGGCTTCACTACAATCTAAAAGAAAGTCTAAAGTTTAGCACGAAGGGTCCAAGAAGAATAAAAAGTGATTACTGGGATTGTAGCTGGGGAATGGTGGCCAACTCCTTTAATATCGCTAATATTTATATCACTCTGAAAGTATAATCATGACTGCATTTCGTCACTGTTTGTCAGAGCAAAATGGGGGGGTTAAACCCTTCCCTACCACGCAGCACTTTAGGGAATAAACTACAAACTGTCATGCACAATATCTGCACCATTTAGAAAGCAATGACAGTGCAATCTACAGCATATGTACTGATTCTGCTGCCGGCATATTTGCATGACTGTATATTACACAATGGGCAACCTTTGGCAAGCGTCCTGGTCCCCACTGTCTCTCAAAAGATGACACCATTATTCTGCATCTGTGTCTACAGCAGAGGCTGCTGGACATTTTTCTTAACGCAAGGATTCACATGCATTTTAGTCTCCTCGTTAAATCACACTGTACCCTCCAAACAAGGCAGCCGGGTTGGCTGGAGGGCGAGGAAAGAGGCCTCCACCCTCCTGACGGGACACTGACAGAAAGGGAAAGGTGCAAGAAAAAGAGAAGATGATTCCCAAGAGAAAAATAAATCCCATAGTAGACAGGTTACTGAAGCAGACTGGGTCCTGAACTATAGCTGTGGTGACGCTGGTCAGCAGAAGCAAATAATGCAGACAAAACTGTAGCGCCATCTGTTGGAAGACAAGGTCTTGGTCCCGCGATCTAACACTAAACTCAGCAGGTTAGGTATGAATGTGTGGCAATACGGTGTTAATGTTTACATGTAGGCAGACGGAGGAGAAACAAACAAAAAGCGAAGGCCATGTGCAGTGGAGCTGTAGAAGAATAAAAGATTGTTTTTCTGCTTCCCCTCTGGGCTGAAGGAGGCAGGTGTCATACGAATCTCTACAGGATTTGTCTTCAGTGCACTCCTTCGAAGACTGTGGAACAGTGGGCGACTTTTTGTGCAACAAACAGGCGACAACAAAACGCCTCCCAGCCCTCAGCTGCTGCCACAACTTTCTGTCCAGCTGCAGTTTGGAGCTGGGTGACCATTAGCAGCAGTTTTGATGGTTTTACACTGTCAGTAATCTCTATAAATGGGTATCAGCGTATGTATGCAGAATCTGTGGGACAAGATTTTGGTATCGGAAGCATTCTGGTTTCAGTTTGTTGTCCAATCACTTTGGAGCAAGCTTAGGTTGCATGCAGCTAAACAGTCCATGTGGAGAGCAAAAGAGGTGTAACTCTCTGGTCAAAATCCAATTTCAGAACTTACTGGGAATCATCTTTTGATGATTTAGTTTTTTACTAGCTGTATTTAAAGTTTATTAGCATTCATACGCAGAAATTTGTTTACAGAGCGTCATGATTCTGTGTATGCAGCGTCTCAAGTTGCCAACTGGACTGTGAACAATGAGCAGCAAACAGTACAGGACGCCTTTGCCCAGATATACGTTGTCCAGAAATCCTCTGGCTTCGACCAATCCTTCAAAATATTGGGCAATTTGCCCCAAGAGGCTAAATTGTCATCAGCCAATGGGTTTTAAAATTGCAGCATCATTAACATTACAGATTCATCTACAGCTGAGGGCAAGAGGCATCAGTCGTTAAACGTTTCTGTTGTACCAGGAAAAACATTTCTTTGAGTCCCGGGTGGTAAAAATGCCCAGCTATTCGTTCAAAGCAACTTCTTTTCTGTGCAGACAAAGAATCGTCGCACAAAAAGTCGCCCGTGGTGCTACAGCCTCCGGGACGTAATGCTACAGTGGCTATTCACACACAAACACACAGTGACATAAAACACTAAAATACTCTGTGTCTCTGTGCTTCCTGACACAGGGCTGATTACTGGAATCAAAAGATGTGATCACAGGAAACCATAAATTAAAGATTACAATATTAAAACCTCTATGATAAGGGGGGCTCTGTTCGGGGAGTTCAGGAGATGAATGTTAGAGGTTATCATTATTTACAAGTGTTATATTATTAAAATGGCTTTTCTAAGTTTCTGTGTGTCTCTCTCTCTTAGTGTTCCTTTAGCGGCCTCTGTGAACGGGACCTTTCAGCAGCATCATGAGTTGATGACGTCACAGCATCGAGAGTGGATGACATCACAGCATTCAGGGGTGGGTGACATCGTCATGTCGAGGGGTTGATGATGTCACGATATAATTTCCTTCACGGGTCCTCTGTTGTCTTGAGCAGCTCCATCAGCGCCCCGACGGCTCCAAAATAACCCTGCAAAAACACACACACTTCTTACACACACGGTATGATTCAGGAATCCAAAAAAAGACTCTTTTATGCTACAAGGGACATTATTTGGTTTTATTTAATCTAGTTCGACAAATCTCAAGCTTTTGAAGAAAGCAGGTTTAGGTTTTCATTCTGACCAAAGGTTCACAACTTGGTTAAATTCATCTCATATGTCAATCAGTCGAGCGCTCACCTCGTGTTCCAGGAAGAGGGCTCTTAGTTGTCCTTTCGACCAGAAGTCCATGGCATAGGCGAGCAGCTTTGTGGACACTGTGTTGATACGAAGGAAGTTCCCAACAAACACCACACGCTCAATTTTCTGATACGAAGAGAGAGAATAAAAAAGTCAGAAAAATCAGGCCACCCATTATGTGTGTGACATCTAAAATATATATATAACATTTTATGAACAAATGTTTAAAACTTTTCTTTGACTTTTTAAAAGGACACATATCAAATTTTCTTGCCCTAGTTGCTCTGCGTTTTTCCACACATATCAGATTCACACTTGATTCAAACGCAATGCCAGCTAGCGTGCACACACGAGCACAGAAAATGGAGAAACATACATGATGTTGAACAAAACATGTCACAAAGACACATATTAGAGCTACGTTATGTTGTCAGCTTCAGAAAATAAGTATTATGTTACATTACATGGAGGGACAACCACAAACTACACAAGTGCTTAACATCATGACAGATTGGGTTATTTATAATTTATCTGAAACAGATCAGTGCAAGTGGGCAAAATGCATCACCTCATTCTGACCACGTGGTGGTGCTGCAGAGCTAATAAACTGGTTACCAGTAAATCTCTTCCTGTGCTCCTGTGGTATAACCTGAGCAGCATTTAAAATCAGCAACAAACCAAAAACTGAAGAGCTTTGCAAACTGCAATGAAGTCTATAAAATCCTTGAACTGCTAAATGCTGCTAAAATGTGTCCTCTGTGTTATGGGAATATAGAATTTGCTTAAATATATTTTAGGTAAATGACCTGATATTGTGAAGTGACAAATTTATGGATTAAGAAGGGGTTTAGGGAATCTCTTACATGCTGTAAATGAAAAGACTTTGACGGGGAGCTTTGAAAATGTGAATTAGCTCTTACATTTCACCTCCAGTTTGTCTCCCACAATGGGGAAGAAAATGATCATACTGTAAACGTAATCTCAGTATGTTTGACAATGGTAATATAGAATTTGCTAAAAAACTTTGGTGGAACGACTAGGGAATTCTGGGGAACTAGTAAGGAGGGTCACTTGGACAACATTTTCATCAGTCTGGCCCTCAGAGGAGAATTTTACATGTTATCACTGAAACCATTTAAGGTAAGAACTTTGGACACCAGAGGTAATTCGAATCAAAACTGGACATATTGGTTTATTATATACAAAAATATCACTGACAGCCCTCAACCCTATGTTTGGTGGACGTGTGTGTGTCTTCGCTGCAGCTCTGTGTGCAGTGATAGCCCTGTACAATGCTGCTTGATCGCCATGCCACAAGGCAACACTGTAAAGAAGCTCACAGCACACAGAAAGACTCCAGGCTGATCAGGAAAATAACAAGTTTGAAGTTTGGCTGCTGCCACTGGAAAACTTTCAAATCCAGCTTTAACAGTTGATCCAGTTTTTTGTTTTTTTTTTCCATTTAACCATTTACTCTAATTTGAGTTATTAATACATAAGACTATTGGATTAAACCACTTTTGGTTGTTTTGCTTTTGGGACACACTCACTGATTATACTATGACGACAATTAGCGACCGCAATCCCGCAATTATTTCAAACACGCCAGCACTCCACTTTTGGTTTCAAAACATAATCACAAAATCACTGTCTTAAATTTAATATTAAACATCATTACTTATTGAAACCATGCAGTTTTTATGTAAGGAGGGTCTTATGCATGCTTTGATTAAAGCAAATTTCCTCCTCTAATTTAGTACAAGCCGGGGTAGAAATAAAGCACATACAGTAACTATAAGTGTGTGTGTGTGTGTGTGTGTGTAATTGCAGCATGAAGTTGGTTCACTTTATGTTGTTTGTAATGCTGAGCGGCTAGAAGATTATTACCACCACTGGTGAGAGTCACATTGCTCATGTGCTTCTGTAAAAGTGTTACATAAACCACACATGCCTGTTGAGGATGGTGTGTGTGTGTGTGTGTGTGTGTGTGTGTACCTCGTTGACAGCACACATCCGTGCTATGGATCCTATGTTGTTAGTGATGGTGACCAGTGTGGCTCTGGCCAGGTCTTCCTTACTGATGCTGTCTCGCTTCTCTTTGCTCATCATGTGGCCAAAACTGTAAAAACAGACCATAAGAAATGCAATATGTAACAAAATAAAAAAAAACAAATCTGTCATTTTACATGTAAACATAAACACACAGACACACTGTCCTCACGGGTGTTATTCAGGTTTGATTAATACTTAACAGATTACAGAGAAAGGAGAAAAACAAATACGCACACAACACGAGCCTCTCTAAATGTCACTACAACCCTCAGAACAACCGTAAACAAGTGTTGTTTGTCAAAGTGTGTGTTTGTGTGTGTGTGTGTGTGTGAGTAAGTAAGTGTGTATTTCAACAAATACTAAAAAAGAACACCATAACAATTAACAGTGATTATAATCTGATGACTTTCAACATTTCATTTTATGGATCAACCTTTGACCACAGAGCTGCAGGTTTACTGTATACATACTAAACCCAGATTAGCAAGGAGAGGCCTGAGTGTGCGAGCGAGTTAGTGTGTGTATGCGTGTGCCAGTCAGCTATAATTTCATAAACCATTTGCTGATATGTGTATTTCTGTTATGACTGTGTCCTTTGTGCAGCCACGCATTCATACAAAGCATGAAACAGGACATTGTGTCCACACACAAATTAAATCCTTTTAGGTGATTTTGGATAGTTCATGTTCTTACTGTAATGTTGTGTGAGCAATTTCCTAATTAATGCGGACAAATAAATCAGTGCTTTAAGCTGATTCAGCAATTGCAAAGCTGATTTCATCCACTTCATACAATTAGTTTAATAATTTGCATCAAATTACTTAATTGGCTTTATATTTTGTTGAGCTGAGATTATTCCAGGTTCATTTAGCGACTCATGAGACACAATTAAGAGAAAGATCTATTTTACGATTCACTTTAGGGCTGAGTTGATTTTGCCGATCCAGTGTACGAGCTTACAATCCAATTTCATTGTATGCAAACCGTCTGAACCGGCGTTTGTCATTACGTCATGTTCTGGCAAACTGAATAGTAGCCGACAATGCAACCTGTGCTGATGGCGTCAGAGCGCTAAATCCAACTTGAATTGCATTACTAATAAGAAATATGACAATGTGATTATCATAACATTATGTGACAAACTAACACAACCACAACAATATGAAGGAGATCAAATTTCAGTGGAGGCATTAAGAGTGTTGCACATTGTGTTTGTTTACTTGAAAGTTCATGTGTTTTTTTGGGCTGACGGGACCAGAGGAGAGCGCTCTCTGAGCCCAATTTTATGTGCCGTTTTTCCTCCTGAGTGAAGTGAATCATCCAGTAGTAATATTTAGCCGGTCCAGTGTTTGGCTTAAGGCTCATTAAAACTCCTTTTATACACAAAAATAGATCCATCTGTTTCAAATGTTGCAAACCTCACTGCCCTCGTCCTTCCATGCGTCCTACGTGATGGCATAAGTACAGCCATTAGATGGCACTAGAGCGCAGAGCCGAAACTTTCACATACAGCTGTGGTTTGTGAGGCCATTAAATACATTGCGAAATGTGAACGGGGAATCATTTTTACTATATTACCTATGTCCTTCGTGCATGTGGGCGGAGAATTCTTTTCACTATACTACCTATGTCTGCACTAATATCTCTGCAATGCTACACTGTGGTACTGCTCCGTTTCATCTTTACCTGCGCACAAATAGCCATAATATGCATGTCTGTATACATATCTGACATTATATAGCATAAATGATCCCTAAATATTAAACCGGTTAGACACTTTGAACAATGCCCCAATCCATCTGTAGGGTTTTACCCAAATCAGAATTTTCCAAGTCACTTTGAGTCAGTAGTTATGGCAGAATTTTCACCTTTTTTATTTCTCAGGTGAAGACACCTCACCCACATAATGAGAAGTACATTATTTGTGGCCACTGCTCAGTTACAGTAAAGTCCATGAGCAGTGCAGCCTTCCCACACTCAACTCCTGACTCATGTTTCAGTGCCTTTGAACATTTTGGAAAGAAACTATTGACAAGGGCACTGATCAAATAAATGTATGGATTCAGTGTTTTGTCTTAAGAAACAATCTGCATTGCTCCAAACTTTTAAAGGTTCCCAAAGAGTTCATTTCTCTTCATCAAATACTACAGGCTCAGGAGTTTCCCAGTATAATCGAAACCCTTTTTATTAACGGCCCTTGAGACCTTCAGCATTCAGCGGATAAAAGCATCCTCCTAAAGTCATCTGTGTTAACGTTCTAGGGCTCTTCTATTTGCACTTTTGTCCATGCCAAGTCAAACCACTGTACCTTTATTTGGGTTTTCATTACCAGTCTAAACACACTGAGTTGTGCGAAGTCACGCCCGGATGGACCATCTCCAGAGTGATGCCAAAGCACACGCAACCACATCAGGAGAGTGATTCATGTGTTACATGCACATCGTTTAAATTCATTTACTGTGCCAATCAAAGGCTCACGGCAGCTTTTAAGGTGGAATGTTTTCTTTCTCTTGATGTCATGAGTCAATCAACACACTTTAAATGTCAATTTAATTCAATGACAATTTCCATTTGTTTTTATTGTCTCATACATGACATACACTTTAGTGATGATTGGATCTTCAAGCATGTGACTTGATTGTGCAAACTGGAAATATTCTATTTTCTCACTTGGAGAACAAAAAAGTGGCGGGGCATTGTTTGCAGTATGCTCTACAGCTGTGAATATGAGATACTGCAAGCAGTTATGAGGAGATGGGCATCTGGTGTAGGTTCATGCGAAAGAAATAAACACATGACAACAGTACAAAAAAGTTGTTGCTCACAAAGAGATCAGTGTCCCTTTGATTTATAAGGACAAGTTTGTAATCAGTTAAAAGACATGCCTCCCTGTTATGTGGAGATGCAAATTCCTGCCACGCTGGGCTGACATGCCAAGTCAAACTGGGTCAAGCCAAACCTGCATGTGTACGGAAAAAGGACAAAACCTTCAGGTGATAAAACCCTTATCGCACTCACCTGGATGCCACAATTGAGCCCTGAAGGCCAAAGCGCTCGTAGTCTCCTCCGTAGATATCTTTCACCAGCTTGTCTACGTTGGTGGAGTCGCCCTTACTGGCCATTTCCAACGCCTCCTCAAAAGTCTCGCAGCCCGTCAGCAGACAGCAAAGGCCCAGGAATGTACCACCTCCCAGACTGAAAGTAAGAGACAAAGAGCATAAATACAGAGATACGAGTGTGAGGAAGACAATAAGAGAGTGAAGAGGTTTAGAGAGGAAGTGAAAAAGATGAGTGTTACACACAGCAAATGAGGAAATGGTAGGAGGAAAAGTACATGATGAAAGAGGGGAATGAAGAAGAGAGGAAGAAACAGATATTGAAGAAGGGTATAAATGGAAATGGATTACATGAAGCAACGGTAATGAACGTGTGATTGTTTTCTGTTTGAAATTAATCTGCAAAGATTTATTTTACTAAATAAAATCCCCATTTATTGACTAGTTACTTTTTTATTATCTTTATTTGTTGTCATTTATCTTTGGTTTTATTTTACTGTAAAATGTTAATTGTGGGTTATTTCTTTTATTTGTCCCTTCCTGAAACATTTTTCTTTTTTTATTCACCTGAATGCAGTTTATGCAGTTTTTATTGTGGTCAAAAACAAAGAAACGACAAATAAATAATAATAATAACTGACTTCTGTGCTCAGCTCTAAGATCTCTTCCAAGTAAGGGTGGCGATATAGCCCTAAAATAATATCCCAATATTTCAGGGTACTGTTGTGAATATTCTTGACAATATTACAAAATACTGACAAATATTTTATTATTAATTCTAATAACACACAAGTACAACACAATAAGTGTTAAAGTTTTACATGTCATCACATGAAAAAGTAAAAAATTATGTCTCAAATCTCTTTAGTTGGTAAGCTACAACTGAGACGTAATAAGCTTCAGATTCTGTTTAAAATATAGATAGTACATATACATAAAATCAGACAAAATTTACACTTCTAAACAGCTAAAGTACAAAAAATATAACCTTGAAAATGCAAATACTTTATGTATTAATAAAATAAATCAACACACATCCTAAAGGACTAAGTTGTTTTCTTCTTCCTGGATCTTAAGGCGTTGCTATTTCTCCTCTACTCTTCCCGCTACAATGTGTGTCACTCAGTGCTGAGCATCAGACCCTCCCACACCCACCCACACCCACACCCACACCCACACCCACACACACACACACACACACACACACAGATCACATTTATTTTGAAAGGTTGTTGTGGAATGATGACTTGCGCACTGACATTTAAGTGGGCATCAAGTAGCTTTACATTACAACAGTCAACAGGCGTATGACAAAAGTACCGGATGACACCAATTCTTGCATGTACAGGGCGAGAAAGAAGAGGAAGCTAGACGCTGTGCTGCTGCCAGCATTAAGTCACTTTTGTAGTATGAAAAGCACAGGGCTGTTCACAGAACATCACGAACGCCCAGGCCTCTCGACGCCACTGATTCCACACTCCACTTTTTGGAAATGCACTCCTTCATTGTGGAGCCGGTAACAATTTGCTTTCTGCCATGCTTTTTGTTGCCGTGCGTAACGATCTGACGATTGAAATATTGCCATAATCAGGATATGAATTTTTCTTATATTAAAAATGACAGCAGTATTATCACAAACAATATGATAAGCCACTCCTTTGCTTTTAAGTGCTTCAGTCTCTTACACCACCAGTCAAGTGTCAGGACTTCTGTTTGGGCAATGCACATCAGACCTCTAACGCCTGAGAAATGTTTAATTCTTGTATCACGAGCAGTCAGCTGCATAAACTCACCCACATTTGCTTCAGCGGTAAACTTTGGCACAAATACACTACAAAATAAACATAAGGGCTGAGGCGTGAGGTCACTGAGCATGTACTTTAGATGACTGAACGAGATGAGAACTGGCTCTATCGGCTATATGGGTGAACTATTTGATGACAGATAATTGTGACGCTTGATAAATGAAATATAAAATGTAAAATAACACATCAGCATGCTCTTATAATATCTGTGAGTGGCTTTCTTTGATTTTCTGACTGTTTTTAACAGTTCACTACCTGATCACAACCTAGTCCTACTATTGCATAAGTACAAGAGGTACTAAGGTGACCATAGATAAAGGGTGACTGGAGTTATGGCTTATCTGTTGGATCTACTAAAGCTATAAAAAGCACCTGGCCAACTTCAACTTTTGCACACATTCATTCCTGCAAAACAAGTTTAAAACTTTTTGGGCTAAAGGTAGTCTTTCTGTTTTTGGGTCAAACTTTGTGACAAACACATCAGTGAAAAAGCCCTCTTCACTAGGCCTTGTTTTCCAGCATCACACTTTTCATTGTCATTAAACAGCAAATTATAGCTGGTGTTTTTAGCTGGTTCTCTTTTTTTTATTAAATAGATGTCTACCCTCCTCACCTGGTCCCAGTCACCCGTTTGTAGTTGTTCTCCGAGTACACGGCCAGTATGGAGACCCCGGAGCCGATGTTGACCAGCAGCATGGGGAAGTGGTTATCCAGGGTGCAGGGCTTCTTCACGCAGCTCTGGGTGTCCGATGGGTTCTCGAAGTAGTAGCCCTCTGGGTGTCCGTTGAAGCTCACCTTGTCCATGAACAGCAGGCCGCGGATCAGGCAGTCCAGCTCGTCGAGCTTCAGCAGCTCCAGGTCGGCCATCTGCAGCCAAAATGGAGGCGAGTTCAATTATTGAGAAGACACTTAACAGTATCAAAGGCGTTTAACCTTTCAAGATGATTTAAAGTAAAAGACGATTCCTTGAAAGCTTCGATTCGTCAGTTTTATGAAGCTAAAATGATTTTCAAAGCACTTGAGTGTGTAAAAGGTCTTGGTTCAGCTCAGTTCTTGCTGCAGTGCCAAGGGAGAGTTCATTGATCCTACTGCACTGCAGAAAGGGTCAATGAAGGTAAAAAGGCACTGAGACGGACAGAAATCAAATGTGCTCTCTTCTAAAAGTTGTGCAGAAATGTATGAATAGCCTCAAACAACTGCGGAGACATCGAGGCATATATTATACACATAAACTTCAATAAGTATATTTTAAGAAAAAGAAAAAAATTAAAAGTGAAATATAATTGAGTATAAAAGTAGTTGCAGATTTGTTTTCTGACTGTCAACTTTTCAATTAATCATCTTATCTTTCCAGCTAAATCAAACGGTCACATTAAAAGAGACATTTTTTCTGGCCTCACCGTTCTGAAGTCATTCTCAAACTTGTATGCTCCGCCTCCGGTGGCGCAGAGCGTTGTGTGCAGGCTGGAGAAGTTCTTGTCCCGACCCATCTGGATGAAACGAGGCATGGCCTGTGTTGGGAAGCGGATGAAGTGCAGGTTCCCCGTCCTGCCGCACATGGTCAGGTTCCTCAGCTCCAAGTGGACGTCACGAACACCCGTTTTACCTGAGTGAGGGAGAAACAAGACACACTAAAAAACTTAAAACTCACCTGAGCATTTTCCACAATTCTTGTATTAACGTTTCTATTATTGAATCTGAAGTAAAGAACAACATTTTAATCTTATGCAATATATTAAGGACACATGATGTAAAGTATATCCTCCTGCTACCTTCCTGTTACGTGACATAGATCTGACACGTCCTGTTTTAGAAACTAAACAAATCTGGTGTGTGGGTGGGACCACACGTACGTGTGTATGTCTGTGAGTGCGTGGGTGGGCAGACATACCATAGGCCACGTTTGAGGTGAGGTAGCGGCGGATGGACTTGAGGTTTTCCACTTCTTCCTGTTCTTCCTCTGCAGTTATATCGACTGGCTCAAAGTACACCAACTTGACCAAGGTGCCACCGATGTCCATACCAAACCACGGGAAGGCTGGAGAGAAGAGGAAGACTGTAATTAGCTTCTTTAAGTCATAAAACGAAATGACAAAATCCAGGATTTTATTCATGCCAGTCATTAACATTTTTAAAGCTGACAATTTAGTTGCTAAAAGACATTTAATTTAATCAGGGCAGGTAAAGAGGTACTATTAAGCAAATGGAAATATACCACCAGAAATATATATGTGATAGTAAATACACACATTAGAATTGCTGCTGATTAATTAATCATTTTCTGTCTATCTGTTTGGGCCAATTCAGGTTATCCAACCCTAAATTGTGACCCCCTTCCTATTCATGTGACCCTGGGTCAGAGAAAAAAATTGATTCAATGATAATGATGTTTAAACATCACCTAAGTGCTACTCAAAAGACAAAGACAAAAGATAAGGGAGAGAGAAAAGCATACATCTACAGATCAGCAGTGAAGTGTATGGAACTACAGTGCACAGCTGAAAAATCAGCCAATTGATTGATCAACAGACAATTAAATTAAACCAATTTAAAAACAGATTCATCTTTTCAGTGCTTTTTCAAACAAAATTTGCGAAGTATTTGCAGTTTCCAGCTTTTTCAACACGATGCTTTGCTGCTTTTTGTTGTGACCACATACACTAGTAAACTGAGTCACTTCTGAATGGATTTTGATGATTGAATGATATTTTAATGCATCATCGTCAGTCAGAAATTTTAATAGCTGATTTTCACAAATTTCAACATAAAACAATTAGTCATGAAAACAATCGGCAGAGTGACGGGAGGACTCTGGATAGTCAATTGGGGAGAACATTGAGCTCAGCACAAAAAAAAAAAACTCTTCCAGCAGAACCGGCTAGGAAAAAGAAAAAAAGAACCACCGCAGCTCAACAAGAGCCTGGTAACCATGGAAACAGACAACCCCCCTCCTCCATCATCTCCTTTTCTCGCTGTCTCTTCAGCCTCCTATTTTCTCTTTCACTTAGCGCCATTGCTCAGCCTCCATCGCTCAGCCTCCATCGCGTTCTCATACACACCATCTATCTTTCTTTCTCCCTCTCTGCCTACACCGACTGCATCACTTTCTCCTGTTTTGTTTCCTTTTCCTCTCCATATCCTCCCTTCTTTCTCCCTCGGTTTTATCTTTTCCCTTTCTCATTCTCTCCTGCTGCTCTCCCCGTCCTTTGCTTTCTCTTTGTCTCTTGATCAATCTAATTTAATTAGAGTAAGATTTACAGGAATGGACCGAAGAGAACTGATACTGCAAAACGTTAATGCAACTACTATATTACGGGTACATCAGCTCCTATCAGTTTAGTGGGCTTAATTTCAATGATACTTAGAGCTAAAGCAATTTAACAATTAACTGACAAAAAAAAACTGCAACTACAAATATTCACTAGTTCTTGCTCTCCCCCATTTGATGTTTTTCTGTTTTATATCATTAAAATGTCATCTTGGGCTCCGATATTGTGGCAGGCATTTTCTTCTTCTTTGGTAAATTAAACAATTAGGGTAGTGAACAATGCAATTTCAGAGTAATCAATAAACATAGTTGTACCACCAGTGATAATAGAATCAAATAAATTTGATTGGAATTACAAAATTTAAGTTGCTTAAATATAAGAAAAATTAAAGTGCTCATTTTAGGATAGTGACAATCCCCTAAGCTTTGTATTACAATCTGTAATTTTCAAATTGAAAAATGCAATCATGCCTTGATTTTACAAAAGCCTGGTTTTAATGTGATTTATTTGTAGATAAACAAAAATATATTCTAGGCCAGAGAAGACAGGTCAAATTGAAAACACTTGTTTACAAAAAGGCAGATGAAAAACTTATTTAACACTAAAATCAAATGAAAAAATGATGAATATCAAACTGAACTGAAGGAAAATTCACACATTAAATATATTTTTAATTTGGCAGAAAGATCTTTTATAGTCAAATTTTGTTTCTATTTTTAGAAGCCACCTGTATCGATTCACATTTCTTTGCATTGGCAGTTTATCAAATATGTCGTTGCTCTGGATAAGTGAGACAAATGTTTGATGACATTGTGCTTTTCACTTATGACCAGGCCCATACAAAATATGCACCCCCGCAATCCAGACCACACCTCTGCAGGCGTTTTCAAAAGATGTTGTCTTGAACTAACCTTGTCTTTCACATTATAAGCCAAAAATACATATTATGACAAACTCTACAGATTTTCATTCTGGATCACCTCTGAGAAAAAAACTGCAAATTTTGTGTGGGTCTGCTTATGTCAGTCACTATGAAACAGTGAGGTTATTCAGGGTCAAATCGGAGAGGGCATCTCAGCATTCTTTACATTTCGAAACATTGATGTTATGTGTTTACAGCACAGTTCACACGTGAGAAAAGAACGCCAAGGAACCAGTCATTTAACAATCAGTGTGTCTTTAGTTTGGAACAATGACTACCCTGTGCAGCTGTTTGAGATTGCACGTGTTTACTGGCACATGTTGTTGTGGAGAGGAGCAGCGTTTTACAAAAAGAATGCGTTAAATCCAAATATTCGGTGCGAAGTGATGGGGGCCAGCCAACGGCGCCACCAAGACGCCATACTTAATTTATAAACACCCATAACCAGACAGGAACACTAATATAACACTATTATAACACTAATATATTACTCACAAACACCTTAAGAAATTGTGAAAAATAGCTGTTACAGTTTTCTAAAGCCCAAGATAACATCTTAACTGTCTAAGTTTAGGGTCACATAAAATAAAGAAAAGCAGCAGATTTTCACAATGAAGCTGGAACTAGGAGATTGTTTGGCCTTTTTTGCATGAAAAATAATTAAAGCATTATGAAAACACATAAACTTCCTGCTGATTGACTTATCGACCAACTGATAAATTGTTTTGGCTCTAGGGAAGTTAAATATATGAGCACCATTCTGAAGTTTGCATGAATCTTCCTGATTGGTTAAAGACGAGTATTTATCAGCACAGTCTTAGTATGCTGATAAATAAGTATGAGTAACAATCACTCAAACATCTGGTGACATATTCTGGTCCCGTCGGTGCCTTCTGCATCAGACTCGCATGACAATCAGGAGATGTGACTGTTTCACAACAGACTTTTGAGGGGAACTGAATTATTCTGTCTGGCTTATTGAGGCAAAGTCCACTCTCAGATTAGAGCCACCAAATTTTAGGCCATTAATAGAGTTATTGTAGTTTTGTATCAGTCATTGATGTTTTGTTTTTCGTCTTTTAGTTTAGTTTCAGTTAGTTTCCAGAGTGTATTTGCTTATTTTTAGCTTTTTGGTTTAAAGATGTTTAGTTTTAGTTTGTATCATTTTCAGTCTCACCTTTAGATTGGTATTATAATATGTGGGTATTGGTCAAAACTAAGATTTAAGAAGTTCAGAATAGGTATTATGATACAAAAACATAACTTCCTGAAGGCAACTGACTCACACTAATGTAGACGTCCCTCACTCCTCCTCACTCTGTTGTGTCGACAAATTTTACCATTTCTTTTATATTTTAGTACATAATATTGTTTCAGTTAGTTTTTGTTGCCTCAAAAGTCCATTTTTTATTTTTATGTCAGTTAACAAAATGTTTTTACACCTAGTCTTGGTTTTTAGTTAAGTTTTGGGTAACAATAATAACCTTGGTCATGAGTAAGCAACATGTAAACATGTACTTTTTTTAGCTTGTTAGCTTCTAGTGGTTTTAGCAATGTAAATGAATGTTTACTTAACTGTCTCTTGCTGCATTAAAAATCTACTATCATTAGGTAAGACAATGGTTGCATATACTGTACGAGCAGCATGTTACAACCTTCAGTGCCCTCAATCTTGTGTTTGCTGTTTATCGTATCATACCACATGTGATGATACTGTTTATAGTGACTGAAAACGGTGTGTGACACATGTTGTCAATTAAAAGTCCTGGACAACAACAATAACAACATAAGGCTGCAGTCAGTCCAAAAATTATGAATAACTGAATTTTGCTATTATTGTCTTGAAGGTTTAAATTGTAATTCAAACTTGACAACATTATAAAATCTATCACATAACTGATACCAAAAATGGCAACTTTTAATGTTCAAATACATTTTTTTTTTAGATAAAGTCATAGTCTGGTGGTACTGTATTGAACTTATATGTTCAGGTGTTACTTGGTCCATGAAACCTGGAGTACTCAGTAACTGAAACCAACAGCATGAGTGCTATAGCACTATCACTGCTGCTGCTGCCACTGTTACCTGTTGGTGCTACACCTGCTGCCTCTACACCTGCTGCTGCTCTACTATAGTGGCTGGTGTTTGGTTACTTTTCAGCATGGGTCACCTATCGCCTCCTCTATTGTTTGCTTGACTTTTTGTTACGGTGCCCTCTCACCCACTGACTTGCTCTGATGCCTGTAAACATGAACTGAGAAGCATAGATTTTGCATTGCCTGCTACAGAGGTCAAATAAACTCCTCTGAACTGTTTTTCCCCTGCAAACATAGCTTTGAGCATAGATCAGTTTATGACAACTTGATCTTGTTGAACTAAATTACTTGATAAGAGCTTGATAATGATCCTTCGTTTTCTGTTATTACCATGCATGAACTCTGCAGAATACACATATGTTTCCCCAACAACATAATTGAGGTCAGCTGCTTTACCTTTAGACATAAAAAAATAAAGACACAAAACAAGTATAAAAGCTGATAAAGAACTGCTGGCAACAGAAATACGATCCTCTTCTCTGATATAGGCCAGCCAAGGTACATGACGGAGTCTGCCTCACATGACAATCACATTTTCCTCCACAGCCTCAGCCAAAAACACTCACAACAGCACATGAAAATAAAATTATGTCTTAATGTCTCTATTTTTTTCTAGTACAACAAATTGTGACTTGCTCTCTGGAATAGATTAAATGAAGAAATATATATCATATTTATAATAAGAGTTGTATGGAGCTAATATTTTGTTTGTGTATTTTAAATGACAACCTGCACCCTTTATAAGATTAGTTTCAGCTTCTCTGCTCTATGAACAGGTTTTTAGTCCCAAGGTGCAAAACTAAGTGTTATTAAGACAGCTTTGTTTCGGCTGCTACGTGAACACACAGAAAAAGATCATTTTTTGAACCTTATGATTATTTATTCATAGTTTTAAGATTGTTTTTATTTTAGGGACTGGTTGTGTAGCGTTTTTTTTTGCATTTATTAGATATTTAACATTTTGATTAGCACTGGGACACTTATTTCATTTTATCTTTTATCTTCTTTTCATGTTTTATCTGGTATGTTGTCTGTGGTGTCTCAATCTGTGTCACTGGATGCCTTGTACTTTAAACTGCAAACCTAATGTACCTATGGGAACAAATAAAGTAACCCGAGCCTGAAACTTTTGATACATGTATGTTTCAAGAAACAGCAAATTTACTGTGCTTCCCTTCCTCAAATGCAATGATGTCATAGTGGAAATTCCTCAAATTGTATTCAGGCCATGTGAAACTCACAATTCACAACATTAAAACTCAAAAGGAATAAATCTATTAAGTGGGGGAGGAAATGTTAACAACCTGAGTGCTTCTTTACAGCATAAATGATTGTTTGTGGTTTCAGATTACACAGAAGTGTTAACTCCATTCACTGTCTAGCAAAGATGTAGACTGCTGTGTGGAAATTGTGTGTGTCTTATTTTTTTTAATACTGTATAAAAAGTGAAAGTGAAATTATTTCAGTATTTTTCGTGTGGCATATGTAATGGCTACAGTATGAAAAAAGGATCCTTGAGGGTGCATGGGAGTTTGCCCAACCAGTCCACATGTGCTTTTTGGACTTGGAGAAGGCATTCGACCTTGTCCCTTCAGGGAGTCCTGAGGGGGGTACTCCGGGAATATTGGGTATCGGACCCCCTGATACGGGCCGTCCGTTCCCTGTACGACTGGTGCCAGAGCTTGGTCGGCATTGCCGGCAGTAAGTCGGCCTTGTTTCCAGTGAGGGTTGGACTCCTTTGTCACCGATTCTGTTCAGAACTTTTATGGACAGAATTTCTAGGTGCAGCCAGGGTGTTGAGGGGGTCCGGTTTGGATTGGGTCGCTGCTTTTCGCAGACGATGTGGTCCTGTTGGCTTCATCAGGCCGTGACCTTCATCTCACTGGATCGGTTCGCAGCCGAGTGTGAAGCGGCCGGGATGAGAATCAGCACTCCCAAATCGAGGCCATGGTTCTCAGCCAGAAAAGAGTGGAGTGCCCCCTCCAGATCGTGGAGGAGATCCTGCCCCAAGTGGAGGAGTTTAAGTACCTCAGGGTCTTGTTTATGAGTGAGGGACGGATGTAGCGGGAGATCGACAGGCGGATCTGTGCAGCGTCTGCAGTAATGCAGACTCTGCACCGATCTGTCGTGGTGATTTACCGGTCGATCCTCGTTCCTACCCTCACCTATGGTCACAAGCTTTGGGTAGTGACCGAAAGAACAAGATTGCGGGTACAAGCAGCTGAAATGAGCTTCCTCCGTAGGGTGGCTGGGCTCTCCCTTAGAGACAGGGTGAGAAACTCTGTAATTCGGGAGGAGCTCCGAGTAGAGCCGCTGCTCCTCCGTGTTGAGAAGAGCCAGATGAGGTGGCCCGGGCATCTAATTAGGTACCTCCTTGGTGAGGTGTTCAGGGCACGTCCCACCGGTAGGAGGCCCCGGGGAAAACCCAGGACACGCTGGAGAGACTATGTCTCTCAGCAGGCCTGGGAACGCCTCGGGATCCCCCGGGAAAAGCTGGACGAAGTGGCCGGGGAGAGGGAAGTCTGGGCTTTCCTGCTTAGGCTGCTGCCCCCGCGACCCGACCCCGGATAAGCAGAAGAAAATGGATGGATGGATGAAAAAAGGGTTATTTTTTTATAGTTGAGTAAAACAGCGAACCGGTTGTACAGAATTACGAAGAATGAGAGGGACATAATTAACCTTTGTAGGCGAGTCCTATTGTATGACAATCACTCAGGTGTCGGAGCTGGAATTTGAACAACAGGCATCCTCTGAATCTAATTAGACAGGTTTTGATTTAACTTGGCATGTATTGACTGCACCTCACCCATGATCGTCAAATCGTGCAACCAAAGAACAATAAACACCAACAAAGAAAAACTGCTACATGATACCATGGGAAATATTACTGCTCTCGTGTCACCTAGCTGCCAGTGATGTCAAGATACGTCGCTGTAATGACTGAAGAGACATCACAGGAACACAATGTACCGGCCTACATTCTTTCTTTCTTTCATTCACTGCAGCCCTGTGGCTAAAATCACACATACACATCTACAAAAAGCAAGGAACTATAATGATGTGGTTCCTCAGATGCATGTCAACGGCTCTTTGACCAAGGTATTTAACTCTCGTGCATATGTGTTGATGCCAGATCAACCATCGAACATCCCTCTATGAATGAATTGAACATTTAAACGTCCTTTAATCCTCATGTTGCAGGGTTTCCTCTTTAAAAAGCACACAGACACACATATCATGCGCACACACACTGTGCATACAGCCAAAGGTCAGTGTGGCAAGGAGCAGGGTCGGAGAGCGAGGCGTGATTTGTGTCCATGTAGGTGAAAGGTCTCCGGCCTAACACACCTCTGCCTCGCACTCTCCACGCAGTAGCTACAGTGTGTGTGTGTACAGTCTGATATAATTTACAAAGTCTACAAGGCCTCATGCTTACTGTTCAGATTTCAAACATTACTTTAGGGATTCTCAGCAGCAATCATTTCTATTAAATGTCCTCTTGCTTAGCCTTTAATCTCAGGTTTGTCTCGTGTGCTACTACACTCTACAGAGAGCACAGGACAAGAAGGACACATGCACAACACGTCTGTGATAAGACAAGAAACACCAGCAGGCAGCTGAACACTGTGTGCATACAGTGGATCTAATAATAAAGTCATTAGTAAACAAAACATCACAGGAAGTTGTGTCCTCTGTCCTCTTATCACTGATTCAGTCACAATTATTGTCTTCTACAAATATAATACCGGTTATTATGATACTATTAGTAGAACTACTACTCAAAGTACTACAGCTATCTCTAGATTCACTACTTCTGCTTTATTACTGCATTTGAGTACTGTAGTTACTAGAGACCTGCTGTCAATTAAGTCAATTAGTCAATTAAGATATTGATAATAGAAAACTAATCTGCAACATTTCAATTAGGTAAAAATGGCAATTATTTTCTTGTTTCAGATTCCCCACTGTGCGGCTTTTTTCCTTTTCCTCGTCTTAGGCTATAATAAACTAAATCAGAACTGCAACTCATGATTATTATTCAATTAATCCATAAATAATTTGGGTCTATAAGATGTCAGACAACAGCAAAATTGTTCAGCCGTTAAATTATTATTTTTTGTTTGTTTGTTTTAGACTTTTGGATAAAATATGCAATTTAAACATGTCAGCGTGGACTTTTGGAAACTCTAGTGGACATTTTTTCTGATCTTTGATTTCTCAAACTATATGGACAATAATTAATAGAGGTATTAATGCCATTATGACCACTATATGACTGCTGTCAAATACCTTAACATCTACCAGTCAAACAAGCTGTAGTGCCATCCAGGTTTACCTAAATAATAACGCTTTACGTGAACGAATCTCAGTCTACAAATCGACAGAGGCAGTTTAACATGCAGATCACCGAGCTTCAGGGAGTGAGACTTTGATATCCTGTAAAACAAACAGACGATTTGGCAGCTATCTTCCTCACTCTGTCTAGTACAATAACACATCAGACTGAAGACAAAGACAGAGCGAGGACAGAAGAGCACTTTCAGACAGGAGGAGGAGCCCCCCCAGTGAAACTTGTTAGCACGCCCCCTTTACGATCCATCTGCAGCAGAAAGTGGTGGAACATTGACTCGACCTGTGGCACACCTGTTTGACAAACGTGTATCTCTTTATGGGAGTTATTCTGTTACTAAGTTAACACAAATTCAGGCTGTAACCAGCTGGAAACTGAACTCACTGCCCTGAATTTAAGGCTCTTCTCTTAAAAATGAACACCAGATTTAACAGAGAAACACCCAACTGAAGTCTTGATTCGTCAAACTGGACCAAAGACCCTATGATCATAGGCGCACTGCCAATCAAACTTAACCCTCTAACCCCACAAAAAACATCTTGCATCAGCTGTTGAGACAACTTGCAAATAAAACACTTTAGTGCTGTTGATGCTGCTGCCAATACTGTATGCAAAACATCTTTTAACATATCTCTAGCCTGGGCGCCCCAGTAATGGTTGCCAGGTTGAATTGGCAATTGATTCTTGGCCTTCAGTTGGCACCAATGGCAATCTTTTTTTTAGAGACAATGGCGAGGCAAATGACGTTTAATGTGTACTTAGTATCGAAGTGACTCGAAATATAAGATGACTAAAAATGGCTGCCAAATTTCCAGTCTCGGCAACCAAAAGCCGATGCCTGGTTGCCACTTTTAAAGGTTAATGTTGAAACCTGTAAGCGCAAATCACAAATCCACTTTACAGTGCAGTGGCAGTATGATAAAGTCTTACTCCTTCCAATGATGTTACTGTGACCAGCTCTGTTACTTCAACCCTTCTAAATACTCTTTACTCATAATAACATAAGTTCTTAATACTGCCGTGCTTTCTGTTTGTATTTTAAGGCGACCCTACACAGCTGACACAATGGTGCAACGCGCCTCCTTCAAAGCCATATGTAACACTGGCATTGTCTACAAACCAGTTAAACAGGCAGATTAAAGTATGACACAAAAGCTTGTAAAAATGGACAGACAGAACATTACAATAATCCGTGCTCTGTAAACAAGAAATAAAGCACGCTTAAGAAACAGGCGCTGTGCTCAGTTCATGAGAACACAACCTCTTTGGTGTAGCAAATCTGGGAAATTGTAGTTACTGGTATGTTTGCACATTTCCTGTCTATATTCCTCTTATTTTTGTGGCTTTTGCTCTGTACTGAAAAACAGCAACATCCCCCAAAAGGCCTCATTCAGTAAGGTATTTATTGTCTGGTTTAAACACTGGTATAAAAACACGTGACAGCGTCTCAGCTGCGGGTTTTAAATGAAAGATATGTATAACATTAAAGTGGAAAAGAGCTGAAGAATGAGCTTGATGGTTAAAATAAAGGCATGTCAGTTTTAGGAGACAGTCAATGAAAATTGCTGGCAAGTTTGGTGTAAACAAGGGCTGATGCAGGCAGCGCTACCCCGTTCCTACGCCAACTTAAACCCCGATTAGAAAAAAAATCTGAGGACAAAAGTGAAAAATCACAACCCCAAGGGGAATACATTCCAGGTTCAGCTCTCAGTGGGTGAAAGCTTAGAGGGTTATCCGGGTTTATCAGGACGGCTGGACACCGTCCAAGGATAACTCGGCCATAAAGCAGAGGAGCTCTGACCGGACATTTCAAAGTTTACTGATGAAATATCATCTTAATTATGTAATCTGGGCTGATTCTTGTGCAGAGCCTTTCTCTCTCAGGCATCGCAGCAGACCACGGCAAACAACTAATGCGTTATCAGCTGTGTGTTCATTGCAACATCATATTTCTCCAGTTATTTGTTCATCCATAATCACCCCAGTACAGACCATATTTTACTAAAGATTGCTAAGTTGTTTCATGCTGATATTCCTGTTTTCAGACTGGTTTATTTAGCTTTCAGTGTAACTTAGAAATGTAATATCTCATGTTACTCCCAGATAATGAATCTGTAGCACATACTGTATATCCACAGTACTGTGTCTAATAAACTATCAACATGTCCTACCAACAAAAGCAGTTCTTGTACATTTTTGCATGTGTTGATTCTGTTTTTATCTCATTGTGCTGGATATGTTTTGTTTTTTTTAAATAAACCACTGATAGCTAAACTATCTTAACATAAACTACCCTCATATACTCATATTCCATTGAAAGGAGATAGCTGATGCTTCAGTTAACATTAAATGCATTTAAACTGCTAAAAACAGATTTGAATAAATTCTTTGCATCCATTAAACAAAGGAGCAATGACATAAAAGGTACTGTGTGAAACTAGACAATGAAAAAATTACATAGAGCACTACTTTACCAGAGCAGACAACATGAATGCAAGTCACCTTATTTACTCAGGTCAAGAACCAAACCTGAGGTAAACTACTCTTACACAGGTATAACCTGTCAGACCCACAGTGTGTTTTGGTGGTAAATAAACGTTTAGCTTAATTAGAAAGGACGTAGCCTTCAGAAATGTTTCCTTAGAAAAACAGTTAATAGTTACAATACTTTGTAGTGACTTGCCGCCACAAAATAAATGAATAACTGCACCAGGAAACAGTGAAATGCTTCTGGTTAGAGGTGGGTGATATGCAATTATCAGGCTTCCGACAGCTCAAGGCTGTTAGATCAGGACTTTTTAATGTCAACTGAAGGCAAATTTAAGACCAATTTTACAATAACCAAAATTGTAGAAAAAAAGAACTAACACCAATTACTTATTAGGGATAATTTTGCCTAAAAATATGTATTTAAACATTTAATTGTTTATTTTTCATTTGATTGGATGTCGGAAATATACACAAGTGTTGTTGATTCCTTTATCTCTGACATTAAATTTGATAAATTCTTTGAAAAAAAAAATGTTTACAATGCGATGTCAGAAAAAAAGGATGAATTAAAATCCTTCTCCCAATGTCTCAGGATTTTTAAGACTTTGAAAGACTGATTTAAGACATTTTTATACAAATTACGGCTTTATTTTTAAATGAAACTAATACCATTTAAGACTACTCAAGGATTTGTGGGAACCCTGAATGATTGACACAGCAGTAAACAATACAACATTATCACAATATTGATGTTGCTACATTTATCTATATTTATTAAAGCATTAAGGCTGAACTGATGCTCAGCCTTTAAGTCAAATAATTTCTCAGCGTTTCGCCAAATAAAATCTTTTTTTTTTTAATATGTCTACTTTGGGGTGTCAATAAGTCTCATAATAGACAAATTTTACAATAGAATGCTTAACCACAAAATCTCAACAGGGATGTCTGTCATTACAAGGTTATGTGGTGAGATGATAAAATGTCATCTTGAACTATTGGTATCCGCAGGTAAATTCCCTGAAGGCAGAAACTGAAAAGGATGCCCCCTCCGCCCTATCTGTCTCTCCCAAACACAATTAATGACAGATGCAAGGAATGCTGATTAGATAACTTGGCAACAGGGCACCTCAACTTGCAAACGGTCTCTCTGCAAACATGCAAACAGGAGAAGAACAAGTTTTACCATGACAGCATCACTCAGCCACAACAAACCCAGAGCCCTCGACTCAACAGACTCAACAATAATTCCCTGATGTGGTCGCCAATCAGCTGCCTGCAAAAGCTTGACTTTAAACAGCACGTTTTTGTATTTAAGAGTACCATCTGCCTCTTTTAATGAGCGACCTTTAGAAATCTGATAAACTTTGAACTTTGATGAACTTTTAACAGCCTAAACCAAGTTTTAAAGTGAAATCTAAATCCACTAAACCCGTTAACACCTGGATCGACATCAGTTTTCATGTGCTGCATTCAGACTTCTTTCACTACCATCAAAACCTCTGAAACCTGAGAAGACTGGTTTGATTTATGTCAAAAACATAATGACCAACTTGGCAAGCAATGTCCTGCAAACTGCGAAGAAAAAGTAAAATGTCACAAGAAAATGGTCAGAAAATTAGCTGTTGGGGATTATTAGGTATTATCAAAAACACAGGAAAAATGTTTAGAAAACTTTTATTTATTATTACTTTTTTATTAGGTCATTTTAGTTTTCTTTTCTTTTTTTTGGCATATTTTTAGGCAATTTTCTTGTAACTTCTTAATAATTTCTTGCCAATTTTTTAGCCATTTCTTGTGAAGTTGCTTGTCATCCTCTTACCATGTTCTTGAAAAAAAGCAAGCCATTTTGCTCAGTTTTCAAAGCTTTAAGGAAAAACACAAGTAAGACATTTCAGTTGTTTCTCTGCAATATCTAGACCTTCTCAATACCACAAAAATCAAACAAAAACACTTACCAGGTTTCTTTTCACTTTTAAGCTTCATATTGAGGCAAATTGTCAGTTCAGAGGTGTAAACAAAAATAAAATAAAATAACCAATAACTGATTAACGTATTGGTAGAGGCTCAGAAGGTCTCAGTCCGTCTTGGATATTTAAGAAGACTTCATACACAGAGAAAAAGGACACTTTTCGACATTCTGCGCAAAAACTGCAAAGTTTCCCTGGATGATCTTCACTCAAACATGCACTCACATCATCCGAAATACTGGGTAAATAAGTGGGCTGGGCCCTAGAGCCTCACGAAGACAGGAGTCGACTGTTGATTGGCTGAGGCAAGCCAGGCCCACTTATCAGGAGCTTTTTCACCACCGGGTAACCGACCAATCAGAGCGCACCAAATGCAACCTGAGGGTTCATGACAACAAAAGGGGGTCTCCCTGACGACAGCAGGCTGGTAGATTGGACAGATCAGCCTGAGACACCAACCAGCTAATCTGATCATAAAGAGGAGATCCGAAGGGACAACATTGTGACCTAAAACCATGAAACGACGACAGCAGTCAACAGAGAGGACAGCGAGGGGAAAATACACGCTGGGTGTCACTGCAACACAGCATGACGCTGAAGTTAGTTTCAGATTTGTAGCTTCTGATTCAGCAGTTAAGGGGAAAGTTAAGGGGAAGTCACTTGTAAAGCTTAATGACCGATCCTCGGCTTACTGCACTTCCCAATGTGGTGGAAACATGTTAGATGTTTCAAGTAAAGCCTCAACGCTGTCTGAAGCCCACTTTCAAATCTGTAAAACTTCAGAAAATTCAGAAAAATGGAGATTTCACTGCGTTTTTCACATGTAAACCACATTAGTCAAGATCAAAAGTCAGTTCCATTTTTGATTGAAAAAATAAAATAAAAATGAATAATAATAGTAATAATAATAGTAACTAGAAAATTACTAATCAACTAATTAATCACTAATTAGAAAATGTACTTATTGTGAGAACAGTAGCACTTGCTATACATAAAAGAACAGACTAGCTTGTTGATGGTGAGACATGGATTACTGTACTATTCCTTACAAATATGTGCTGAAAAACAAAATCACACAGTTATTATCTAGCAAATTCTGTTTTTTAAGATACATTCCTGACATGAATGACAAATGTAGCTTCTGTAACATATGGAAGAAACATTAGAACATTTATTTTTTCAATGTGTACATGTGATGATCTTCAGGACTGACTCTCAGTCGAATCTGGCAAGAAAATTTCACTCAAAGAACATGATTTGTTACTTATATTCCAAAATCGAAATTTCTCCAAGAATTAATAGTATGTAATTGATTTTCTCATTATTTCAGCTAAATTTTGCATTCATAATTTTTTTAAGAAGTTGCCTTTATACACCACTTTGAAATAAAAAGCTGGTTTACATGTCTTAAAAAATATGTGATACAAAATTAACCAAAGCTATTAATTTATGTTTATGTGTTTTCATACTTGTCCATTTAATTTTATTTATATCATTGTACTCTGTTTGGTTTGTACTTGTATCAATATCTAGCTTAACAATATATAATACAAAATTATCTAAAACTGTTAATTCATGCAAATCTTACTGCTTAATCATATATCTAATAGTAAACCTCTATTTATGTTCATGCTTGAGCCTATTTTATTTTATTTTAGACTGTCTGATTTGTACCTAATTGTGACATTATTTTCATTTGTAAAGTTTTCTATTGACCACTGAATGCTAATTAAAGCATAATAACTTTCCCCTTAACTCTCCCCTTAACTGCTGAATCGGAAGCTACGAATCGTAAGCGAACTTCAGCGCCGTCAACACGGCATGGTTGTGCAAACCCCAGCTGATCGTTGGAGGGTTGCAGCAACCCGGTCACAGCGACCACACACTATCGATGACTCCACCATCAGAAAAAAAGTCAAATTCATGTGCACAATTTAATAGCAGCTGTCAAGTTTGTTTTCCCAAAGCACGTTGACACTTACGTGGTCTGTTCCGTCTCACCGACTCCGTCCTCCTCCGTAGCCGGCACCTCTTGGCCGGGGACCCGTTGCACTCCGCATCGTCTCCGCGGTGCAGATGATGCATGTTCTCAAACGTGCTGCTGGTGCTCGAGCTGAAAGTGTTGTTGGTGCTGCAGCCGTTAGCGTGAAATCCCCGTTGGCTCTGCCCGTTGTTGACATGAAAAGGTCCCGACGCTCCGTTCTTGTCGATCATTGACTTGGCTTTATCCATGGCAGCAGCTAGCCTAGCTTAGCATCTGCAATGGGTGAAAAAAAAAGCACAAGCACGGCCGCTAGCGGCGAAAAACCCGGTTAGCTCGGCTGGCTAATGTTAGCCCGGCTGCTTGCAAGCTAGTCAGACAGTCGCGCGACCAGCAAACCGTATCTTTTCTCGTATTGAAATGAATTTTACCCTGAAATATCACGCTAAATTTTGACGTACATTCTTGCTTTGATTGCGTCTAAAATCAAAACGCCAGCAGTCGTTAAAACACACCGTTTCTTTTGAGGTCACTCGCGGTCATTTCCCCACATTGAGATTCTGGCAGGCGCAGCAGCAGCCGGTGTGCGCGCGCGTGTGTGCGTGTGTTGGCGGTGGACTGCTACGTCACAGCAGCGCCTCCTGAACCAGTTCACCTCCTCCGACCGGTTTCTCCTCTCTGCTGCACCATCACACTGAAACCTTACACTCAAACACGGCGGTGGAGGGAGGATCCACTTCCTTTACTGCAGTTAAAGTAGACCGCTAATAATAATAAAAACCAAACTGTGTTAAAATATAATGTGTCAAATCAAAGGCATGCATTGAAAAAAATAAATATATATAATGTTTTAAATGATCAGTATGGAAATCATGTTAGACAAAATGTGAAAAAGGTATGTCTATTTGAAAAGCACGACTGCTACTAAAAGTAAGTAAAAATCTAAATAAAACATCCGACAAAAAATACAGATAAAGCTCAAAATTATTAAAACAATAAAAACAAACAACCAAAAACCTCAGAATTATTTGCAAAACTGAAAAAAAATATCAAAAACTCAATATTGTAAAAAAAATAATGAAAAAATAAAAAAAAGACCCAAAGAAACAAAATTGTAAAAACAACAAAATAGATACAAATAGAAAGACAATGGAAAAACTCGAAGTTGTAAAAAAGGCACCCCCCCACAAAAAAAAAACACAAAAACTCAAAAAAATTAATTAAAACTCCAAACTCCAAATTAAAAACCTCCAAATTTGATTTAAAGACTTCAGTGTTTATCAAAATACTTTTCACTCATTTTACATAAATTGACAGATTAATTAACCAACTAATCATTTCGGCTGTAGCCTACTTGTGAAAACTGTTTGGTAATTTAATTTATAACAAACATTATGTTTTGTAAACTCTTCTCATGTTTTATAACGCAAAAAGCGTAATTTGTAGTGTGACCACGTCTGTCACATAAATGTAGTGAAATAAAAGTACAATATTTCTCTCTTAAATTTAGTGGAGTACAAAATATAAAGTGGGATGAAAAGAAAATACTCAAAGTACAACTATCTCAATTTGTACTTAAGTACAGTACTTGAATAAATTAGCTGCATCAATGCAAGAGAGGACTTGTCCAGAGATGGCTACAGCACAGAAATGCAGTGCGGTCGCCCCCCGTTGGTTTATTAAACAAAGTCCACACAGTACCAGTCCTGCAGCTGTGGGCGCTTTATTTATAAAAGTCACTGTTCCCTGTCACCCTCATTCCCCCGCAGTCCTCTACACGTGTGATGTACGCACAAAGCTGCCAGTCACTGTGTGAGTCTCTAAAATGAACTGCTGTAACCCTGTAGTTGCATGCAAAAGCTTAAAGCCAGCTATAGGAATGCTTTTCTCTGAGGCTAGCCTTTGTCATACTGTAGAGCAATTTATAATTGCTGTTTCTGTTTTTTTTATTACTGGGTAACCTCAACACAATTAGACTTTAAAGGAAATATTGCAAAATGTTATAGCAAAAAACATTGTCTTGAGATTAAGAATGTTTAAAAACCATTTAACTATTCATTATTTCAGGGAGACCTGATATGAAGCAGAGCACTGAACAGAGAGTACAGTTCAATCCCGTTACACAGGTCAAACAACAATCTCAGGCTGATAAGGGAAAACAGTGACGAGTCTGGGGCCATTCAGAAGACATTTCTCTCTGTCTTTCTTGGCACCGAATTCCTGAAATACATCTCAGTTTTCAAAAACTATCTGAAGCTATGACTATATGGTTTTAATCAGAAAGCAATGACAATGACGGTCTTTTCAAGACTTGTAAATATGCAAACTGTAACGTAATTAGCTGAAGTAGTACTTTAAAAAACAACAGTGACTACCATTCATTAGCCGTAAGTAACTATAGGGTTAAATACAGCCAAAACATCGTTCCACAAGCGTAATTGCAGTTCATTGGCAAGTGAAGTACCATATACCTTATTTATTAATATGAATTTATTTTATTTCATTTTTCTTTTTATCGCTTTTTTGTTTGAATGACTTTTTTGTTTGTTTTTTGTTTAGGTCTTTTTATGTGTATTTATTTATATAGACATTTTGAGTCTTACAGTTTGCATTTTCTGCCCTCCTGTTTCAATTTTTTGAATCCCGTACATCTGGTAAGACTGTTTGGCTCAATGTTGTTATTATTAATTATTATAATTATTATTATTATTGCCTTCTGATTGTCTCGTTTATGCTGTCTTCACTTGTCAAAGCACTTCGTACACCCTTTTTTAAATGTGCTGTGTAAAGTATTATTTTTTATGATTATAAGAAAATGTGTTAATTTTAAGAAGCACCATACGGAGTAAAAATGCTCAATGATAAACATGATCAGATTTTTTTTTTTTTTTTACACAAGTGGAGCAATGCTGACTTATTCCAGTCACTAGGGAATTAGAAATGCATGTTGTAATGTCACATTTTCCACTATAACAAACACCACCAATTACTGTAAAGTGTTATTTTTAAAATGTTCCTTATGTGGAGAAATCCATGAATGAGAAGAGTGTCAATACTGCAGGCTAATGGAGTCTTGAAATGCTGCCATCTTCTGGTGAAACATAATTAAATGTTGAACATTTCTTACTCAGCAATGAGTTTTTTAAAACTACAATTTAAAAAGTGGTCTTGCTTCCAAGATAGAGTAAAGCATTTTTTTGCACCACATGGTTGTAATAATATTCCTATAAATTAACCTGTGACCTAGACTTGGTAAGAATCAGGTCAACACTGTATAAAAATCCCCTAACAGTCCACTGTGCCTCGAGTCTCTCCTCTTCTTCTGTAAATAAGGCCTGCGCAGAATTTATGCACCTGAGAGCACCTGTTCACAGTAAATTATATATATAACTGACTGTTTCAGAAACAAAATGCAATTCATTTCTTTTATTTTGTTAAATAAAGGACTTATTTCCAACTTTAGTGAAATAAACCTGGTCCAGTTTTACAAAAACAAAAAAAACCCCTGTTAACCAAACACACTATACATGTAAAAATGCTATTCTTTTTGTGACAATGAAATTTTCCCTTTGACCGTCCCATCACTGAAATTAACCTCTGACCTACACAGGCATTGCATTAACAGAAATCAATTAAAGTGACTATATAAACCCTTTTAATTAGGGATGCATAGTAATAATAATAATACTGGCATGTCAGCGGTATCAGCAGATATTGGCTTTATTGTGAAATACCGGAATTGGCCAATATACTTATTTCTGCTGATATCACAAACCAATAATTTATTTTTTTTTGTAATTGTCAAAGTGAACTGGTAGTATTTTTCTTATTTTGCACAATGAATGAATATTACATACACTGAAATGCATTGTATTTTATGTCTCCATCTGCTGCTGGACCGTCACATTAAGAGTATGCATAGTATCATGTTAATTTCACTAATGAAGAGACTTGATGATCACTAAAATAATGTGGAGATAAAAGTGGATGTATCAATATCAGTATCAATTATCAGCTAAATTTGTTGTCTTTTTATCGGCATATCAGCAAAAAATCCCATATTGTGCATCCCCACTTTTAATCTTGGACAAACATTTAATGTTATTGTTTAGTATGGTTTAGTGAGAGCATAGTGTGATGATTTGAAACCGTGACACATAATTCAGCTGTCTAATATCATGACAAAACCATATTTTATTCAGCAAATAAGGCATGAGAGTCAGTGAAACTGCATTTAGATGTCACATCTAAAGTAATAATTCACTTTAAAAAATGCTTATAGTTCCTGCCTGATGATTAGCATAGTTTGCCACACAGACTGGAGGCAGAGAGAGACCTGCAGTGTAATGTTAGATCATTAGATGTAGTTACAGTTACATTAAATCTTAAGGCCACATAAGACCTTTATGTGACGGTATGTCGGCACTTTGTCGGCTGGTTGTGAGGTAGATAAAGAGGTTTGTCTTTGACTGTTTACACTAAGAATTTTCTTTTCAGTGTAAAGTTCAGCTCATTGTACGGTCAAGAGAGATTTAGCATAGAGAATACCGGCGAGTTACTTCATCTCATCCGTTTTGTGTTTCTACCAAGGAAGTTCGATCCCGTCCCAGCTGTACGCCTTGCCTGTCTTTTCGATGTTCAGAGTTTCTATGATGCTCATCAGACAGTTCACAGAGTGTTCGGCGCTGAACAGTTTGTCTTTTGGCACGTTCTTGTGATACGGTCGGGAGAGGTCTGTGTTGACCGTCCCTGGATGTAAGGACACACACACCACCTGGAAAAAAAACAGAAACGAGTCCATCAGCTCTATAAAATAAAGGCCATGGGTATATTATAATAATAATAATAATAATAACAACTGAAAGCTCTGTTTTTAAAGGTGCTACATGAATAAAAAGTGCTTTGACAAACAAAGCAAAGCAGAAGGAATAAGGGTTTCTTGCAGAGCCAAATTATAATGCCGACAAAATTTAAAGTTTAAGTAAACAAGAGAGAAACAATTACAAAACAAAAACAACAATAACAACCCATACCAATAAGAATTAATATAATACAAATAATACAAAGAATATCTGCAGTAAATACAGAAATAAAACATAATAACATAAATAACATAATTAAACACGATCAAGACAGAGTAAAAGACTGCATTAAAAGATAAATTAAAAGGGCATAAAGGCAAGTCTAATGGTTTTTAATAATGATTTAAATGAAGTCACTGATTCTGCAGCCTTATCTCCTCAGGCAGGTCCTTCCAGAGCCGAGGCGCCCTGATGGCAAACGCACCATCACCGCAACATTTATGTTTTGTAGCCTGGGACCAGACCCATACCAGCTTTAAGCAATCAGTAAAATATTAAAATCAATTCTAAAATGAACATGGAGCCAGTGGAGGGAAGCCGTATGTTAAAACCTGTGAGAAGCCCAGCTGCCTGTTCTGAACTAGCTAAAGAGAGATCTTTGATTAATACCAGCAAGGAGGGAGTTACAGTAATCAGGTCTGGAAAAGATAAATGTATGGATGACTTTTTCCAGGTCTGAGTGTGAGAGCATGTATAAAGGCATCCCGCATGCCTCTCCACATACGTTTTGTCTGCTGGTCTTGGAAAAGAGAAAAAGGCAACCAATTGTCTCCACTCTTGTCACATAATATGAATGTTAAAGCAACTATGACAACACTCAAACCCACCTTGGGTCGACTGCGGCCCAGCTCTATGGACAGATTCCTGGTCGCCATGTTGAGAGCTGCTTTAGACATTCTGTAGCTGTACCAACCACCGAGACCTAAAAGGAGTGAAAGGAGAGAGGAAAAAGCTCAGATAAAGACCAGTGAGTCATACCATGATATACCAGCATGCAGCCATTACCACAGAGTAACCACCACTAACACAATACCCACCGTTGTCACCAATGGACCCCACTTTGGCGGTGATGTTGACGATGATGCCGCTGTGCTGTTTGGATTTCTCTGCAGGCTGTTGACCAAAACTACCCTCACCTTTCTGAAGGAGCGGAGCAAAATACTTGGCCATGACCAGGGGACCCACTGTGTTGGTCGTCAAGGTGGAAATGATGCCCTGAAATTCAGATCTTAACAATTAAAAAATGTACCTCTGGATAGATAAGGGATACATGATTGTGTTTGTGCATTGAGTGCCTGAAAAAAACTGCAGAAGAAATGATCTCCTTAAAACTTCAATGCAGAAAAACTCAGTACAAAAATTCATTTAACAAAAAAACATCTATTGGTACAGAACTTTAAAAGAACATGTGAATGTTGCACCCAGCGGCATTTAATTTCATTAAAATCTCAGTCTGAATGGAATTAATTGACACTGCCTCCTGCTGTTTTCTGTGGCGTAAACTGAAGACCTATACCTTTAATATCTCTTTTTTATTTTAAATAACATTTCTGCCTTTATTTTAAATTGTAATCCTTGGATTTTACCTCATATAATCCCTGCTATTTAATATTATTCTATTTCATTTATTCATCTTATTTTTATTTTATAGACTTTTATTTAAGCTATTTTTGTTTCTTTGTTTGCTTTTAAACATATTTTATTGTCTTGCAAATCTTGATGTATATTTGTCTTTTCCTTTAAATCGTGTCTGTGATCATTTAATTTTGCCATGTGAAGCACTTTGGGCTGCACGTTTGAATAAAAGGTGCTGTAATGTTGAGTTGAGTTTGAGTATTTTAATGGAAGCAACCACTGAGGCGAAATTAACATAAAAATTTAAATGACCTTCACAATAATATGATCTTGTACATTCTATTAATGCCGAATTTACAGTTAGATCCTAAATATTCTTCTAAGATAATAGTGTCTCGCGATATTATTGGACATTTCCTAAATAAGTCAGGTCAATTTTAAACAACAGAATTTATTAAGGAAGTCAAGGGGGGTCAATATTGAGGGTCCACTGACACTACAACGGTCTGTCCTAAGTCCAAGGACCCTTTAAGAAATCACTGTTATGGGTCCTCACTTATCACAAAACCTGACAATTTTAACTGACCCCCATTAAATATGATAACCTTAACTGAATTGAATTAAAAGCACATTTAATAAAAGTCTATAAAATCAGACAATACTGTGCATCAGTTACATTCCACTTTTTATAATAAGATAGCAGCTCAAAGTGTCCTCACACCATGCCTTACCTGAGCAGAAACATCCCTCAGGCTGGTCTCTCCTTTTCCGGACGGATGAAGCATCGCCGAGGAGTTGACGATCAGATCCAGCCGGCCGAAGCTCTCCTTAACCCGGTCCGCAGCTCCGCGGATGTCCTCCTCCCGGTTCACGTCCAGTTTGAGGACGGTTATTCTGCCCGGGTGTTGTCCGGCCAGGTCCCGCAGCTCGGCCGCTCCGTCCGGGTTCCGACATGTCGCTATAACGGCGGCGGGGGTTTTGTTTTTCAGGATGTGTTTGCAGAATTGAAGCCCCAGTCCTCTGCTGGCTCCTTGTATGAGCGCCACGGGGGAAGCCATGACAGAAGTGACGTAACACTGAGGGCGGAAGGATGGAGAGTAGTAGTGTTTGATGCCTTCACTTCCGCCTGAAACGTCGTAATTTTGAACTTTCCGGGAAAGATAGCAAAAATATATGCGGATTAGTGACTTTTAAAAGGCATATAGGCTCCGTTGACAGGTTTTGTCTATGTCAGCGCTGAAATGTGCTTTTAAATCATAATTTGACTTTTTTTTAATATATAAAAGTTGGCGCTAACGAGGATAACGTGAAGGCAGCATGTTTCACAACAAGCAAAGTGCGCTCTCTGTTGGTCATATGGAGGGCACTTACACAACTCTGATTTATGCACTTTTCTATTTTGGTGCACTCAGTTAGAAGTATAAAAATAATTTGTCTTATATTCAAACACTCCCAAAACTTCACCTCACGTTTATAGACCTCCTGTTGGGCTTTTTCTTTAATGTTAGAATCTGGTCACTGTAACACTATTATTGCTATAATAATAATAATAATAATAATAATAATAATAATAATAATAATAATAATTATAATTATTCCGTTCTTTACTATGCGTTAATTCAATTATATAAATGCATCTAGATAGATGAATAGAAGTATAGGGCACTTTATGGAAAACGAAAACAAGAGCATACTCCTATGTTTTTGCATGTTTATTTAATTTATCCAGAAATTCGTTGTAGGTTACCGGAAAGAATGATACATACAAAACAAATGACATAAGTAAACAGCAACATCAAAAAATTTACTTGATCCGTGGAGGTATCATGGAAAAATATATAGCGTTTGACATTTATCCTCCAGTCCAGAAGGCGGCGGTACCGTCCTCATTACATCCGATATGAAAGCATTTGCGATTGAAAATGAAATGTAAAATGAAAAAAATAAAAATACAACTATACGAAAATACATATTTTAATATTATTCTACAAATAAAAAAAAAAAATCATAAAATATAGAAAATAGACAATTAAATCTCGTCAAGCCCAAGCCGGAAGAGGGACCGGTTGCCTAGCGACCAGTGGAAGTGTAGCGTCAGTTAGCTAGCTAGGCTAACCTGCTAACACATCTAATATGCTCCGTGAAACAGCTTATAAATGCCACCAAAAAGAAAAGGACCTTTGCAGCTTGTCCAGAGAGAAGTGGACGAAATCAAAAAACAGGTTAGTCGCAGAATTGGGCTTTCTTTGGTGTTTCTCGCGGTTAAGTTTGAACTCAACAACAGTGGGATTGAATGACAGACTGACAGTAACTGATTCAGCGATGACACCAACAAAGTGATCATGAGCTATAACACTTATCAGCTCCGTGTGTGGGATAAACGTCTTTGTCAATTTTGCTGTTAGCTAAAAGCCCCTTACAGGTGTGCCTCTTGCTCGCATAAAAGTCAAGAATTGGCTGAAGATGAATCACGTTTGGCGGTTGATTATTTCAGTAAGAAATGTAAACAAAGTTAAAAGTTAAAGAGAATTTCCCTTTACAGTTAGTACCCTTTGTTAAAGACGTGAATACCGACTTTTCTGAAATACACTAAGAAAAAAGTCTCATGACTTGTTTAATGAAGTTGTAAGTGTAAAGGTAGGTAAACGTGAAAATGCGAGATTATTAAACGAGTATTGGCCGGGAGCAGAAGATATTTGTTCTTCACACAACACAACACAACACAACACAACACAACACAACACAACACAACACATACAAAGTGCAGGATCACATGATGGCTTGTCGTTTTGCTGCAGGAGAAAACATACAGAATATATTACAGATATGAGACATGTTTTTAGCTATGTCATTAAACATCAAGTATAAAAACTACAAGATGCAATGATGCAAAAAATGTACAGATGCAATTCAAGTTTGACTGCACATTGGTTTCAACACCCCTTTGTTCTCTGCCAACTGATCTTTTTATTCTTCTTATTTAGGTTGACAGTCTGTTGAAGGATGTGCAGAGTCAGGCTGGATCCACAGAGGAGGCATTTCGGAGGTAAACAGCTCTAACAGAGCCACGGGAACATCTTTTTAAAGTGATGCATTGAGGTTTGATTTTTGTCTAAATGTCCATTTCCAAACAGATGTCAAGAACTGCAGATGTCTGCAGAAAAAGCATTAAATACACTGAAGAAACTGACCAAGGTTTGTGCTTTACTGTCAATAAACTGGTGAACTACTATTTTATTATTAAACGTCTTCTTTGTATAAAGTGTATGTGGTACAATATTCAGATCTATTGTTTGACTTATGTCAGTTGTTTTTATCCTTAAAATTGACATTATTTTTTGTCCCAAATCAATATAATCCTGTTTTCTGAAAGGGGATATCCCCGAGAGTCCAAGAAAGTCAGATATTGGTGACTTGGACATTGTGTGATTTTTTTTTTTTTTAAGATTTCTGACATTAATTTAGCAGCTAAAATTAATGTTAGAAAACTTGCCTCATTTTCTAGGCAGATGAGCTGGCTCCAGTGGGGAACTATGATCAGAGGAAGCAGGAGGAGGAGAGACGCCTGCAGAACATCTTGGAGCTTGTAAACACCCTCTCTCTGGAGCTTTCACCACCAGGACCCAGTACTGCTGCAGGGTGTGTGACCTGCATGTTCTCTGCAAAGAAAATACAGAAAAAGTGGTCAATTATGATTGTTTTAGTTTGTACATGCTCTTTTTATGATCCAAGTATATATATCATATTCATTGTTTAAGTGGCCTAATTTTCCTGCAACAAATTGAATCTGCATGTATCCTTTGTATAGAAATATTAGCACTGGTTTAAATTCATGAGTTTGACATGTAATCCAAATTTCACATATGTTTTCACATTACTGTGTTCTGATCCACAGTGATGTTTCAAAGGAAGACACAGAGGTGGAGGATGATGATGAGGATGATGATGAAGAGAGTAGCGATGATGATGATGATGATGATGATGATGAAGCCAATGATGGAGATGAGAAGCAAGCTGTGAAATCTCCGTCTCAGTCAGACTCTCACATCTACACAGCCCTGAGTGATTTCAAAGGAGAACAGGAGGGAGATCTGTCTGTTCAGGTGAAGTACTGCCTGTTTCAGAGATAAAGCACAGACTGGCTAAAAAAAGCAGTGCCTAAAATGTATACAATAAGAGGCTCGGTTTAGTTGTTCCTATCTTTCTAGCATCTCAAAAAGTTGCATTGTATTACATGTACTAGCAGAGGAGGGTGCTCTTGCTCCCCAAATCGTATGTGCACATCCCTGCAGGGACAATTTAAGTCAAATAAAGACTGACAGGGAAAAAGTATGAAGTCAAGTATTCCTGACAAGCTTGTCAACTCCACACGTCTTTAATTTTGAGCTGAGAAAGTATGTTTGTTAGTAATGCATGTATAACGTGAAGTAACTTGACTTTGTTTCCCTGCTGATTTCAGAGAGGGGAGGTGTTGAGGATTATCAGGAAGACGGCAGATGGATGGTGGCTGGCTGAGGACGCCAAAGGCAACAGAGGAGTGGTTCCAAAAACCTACCTGAAGGTACACAAGCTGCTCGACATCTGCATCACATCATACTTTCTTGTGTTGGTAATTTTAGATGTAAGTAGCTGCAGTGTGTTGATGTAAATGGGTGAAATTTAAGAGTTTTCACTAATTTTTTTTAGCTTGGCTCTGGTGTTGATGATGAAGAAGATGATGGTGACGATGATGATGAAGATGAGGAGTCAGAGTCAGATGGTGACGAACTGGCTGACGACCAAGAGAAACAGGGGTTCTTTATTTTAACCTATTTTCACTTAGATTTTGTAGATTGCTTGTTTTAATATGTAACCTCATCAGGGGTTCTGAATGGGAATTAGAGGCAGCTCCCAAATCTATGACTGACACTTATTAACTATCAATCAATTAAATTTTAATTCTTTTCTTCAACAGCACTTCTCCACATTCCAACTGGAGTACTGTCAAAAAGGCTTTGACTGAGGTAAATATCTCCAAACTACAAGTACTACTCCTGATGTTACTGTAATCTTCCTACTGACAAATATTAAACCCACTCATTATGTTGTATAGCGCTGGACTGAAAAGGTCAGAGCTTCAAAGCTTTATTCATAACACTGACATCTGAATTCTAAATCAGCTTGTATGCTGATGCAATATTACAGCACTGTTAATTACAAGTTGATAGAATAAATGATGAACCATTCCCTTCAAATTGAGGATTTTATTTCATTTGTTTGGTTGATGATGTCACAAATATGACAAAAACATATATTTGAAGCTTTATTTAAAGAAGCTTTGAATGTAAAACATGACATTCGGTACAGCCCGAATCATATGTACGATGATTCATGTTTTTTACTCTCTCTCTCTGTGTGTGTGTGTGTGTGTGTGTGTGTGTGTGTGTGTGTGTGTGTGTGTGTTTGTGTTTGTGTGTTTGTGTGTGACAGATTGATGCAACAGATGTGCTCTCTGCTATGGGGGCTATACCTTCAGGATTCAGACCATCAACTCTCAATAAATTGCTGGTGGAGGAAGGTCATTATACCCTCTGTAACACACATACACACACATGCACACATGCACTCACACATACTCAGACACACACACACACACACACACACTTATTTTAAACTGACAGGCTTGCAGGTGCTTTTTACAGCTGAATTCCACCACACTTGTCTCAGAGCACACTATTAATTAATTATTCGCAATTAACGGATTATTTTCTTGATTTATCAATGAGTCGTTCTGTTACAAAATGTCAGAAATTGTAAAATGCAGATCATGATTTCCCAGAGTCTAAACGACCTCCTCTGAACCAATCAAAGAGCAACAGTCATGCAGTAAGAAACAGAGGCAGAGAGGCCATTTCGGTGATTCCTTCACAATTTATACCACCGCCACTACAACGTCCAGAGTATGCCTGTCACTGTTAGTACTAGTAGTTGTTTAACTAATGAATGCCGTATGATTATAAGCAAGCAGTAACCCTTTTTTTTCTAGGTATAACATACCGAGCAAGTCACTATATTCAGCCAGAGCTCAGCCAATCACAGCTCTCCTTTAGTGACCTCTTCCTGGATCCAGACACGGGCAGGGTGAGGCGCTCTCTCTGCTTCTGTCTCTCTCATCGTCTCTGTGATTAATAGAGATGATGTTTTTTGGTTTCTCACACTGCGGACCATCCACCATGAACATGCTTCTTTGATAAGAACACTTCATATTTCTGTTAATCTCCACTTTCCTGTTCTGTCTCGTAGGTTCGTGCTCGGCAGGTCAGGACTTGTGTTTGTTTCAGTTTGTGGAGCTGCAGGATGATTCCTACTCCTGGCGTTGGAGTTCAGGTCCTCAGCAGACACATCCGCCTCTGTGCCTTTGATGGAACTCAGGTGGAGTATTTCTGTTGAATATAAAGCCACACTGTACTTCCTGACCCGAACCAAGTCTCTGAAGCATGGAAACAATTAAATAAATATTTTTAAAATAAATTATACACAAAATCAGTGTATAGTTGCATGTTTCTCTGCAACTTTCTCTGTTGCTGTTTTACATTATCAGCCCCTTATGATTTGTTAGTTTATTCATCTGTTGCAACATTTCAGACAATTCTTATTAATTTATGATGCAAATCAGGGAAATTATGAAATTATAACATTTTGTTATTCAGACCAGACTTTATTGCTTTTCACCCTGTTTTTTTGTCTAAGGGTTTTTTTTTGTTGTTGTATTTTTAATGAGCTGTATTTGTGTTTCAGGTTTTGAGTAACATCCACACAGTGAGAGCATCCTACAACTCCAAGAGCCCCAAAACCTGGAACTTCTCTCCAAGGGTATGTTTTCAGCATTGTAAATGTGGAATTACAAGCTGTTATTTTCTCTCTGTTGTGTGGTGTTGCTCAAACCGCATTTTGAACCAAAACTCTGATGATTGGCACTGAGATGCAGTGCTAAAATTCACTCTATCTTGGACTTAAGGTTGAATTTAAGTCTGAAATCCAGCATTTTAATGTGTGTGTGTGTGTGTGTTTGCTCCAGATGACAGGTATCCTACCTGCCCTCCTTGATGGAGACTGCTTCCTTCGCTGCAACTCTGCATCTCCTGATCTCGGTATCCTCTTTGAACTGGGAGTCACCTTTATACGCAATGTGAGAACAAACACACACATACAGATACACTTGGTAGTGATGAGATTAAGTCAGTGCAGACAGGACACATAAAATCACACAGGAAATGAGAAATTGCTATACTGAGCGTTTTTTTGTTGTCATGGAAGACATCTTAGCAGAAATTCTAATTACTGATAAAGCAGTTTTTGGAAAAGCAGCTGTGTGTGATCTTCTGTGTGTGTTTTAGTCTACAGGTGAGAGAGGGGACCTGAGCTGTGGCTGGACTTTCCTCAAACTGACTGATGACGCTGGAAATCCACTCCCCAACAGGTACACACACATACAGCATTTCATGGTACAAAAGCATCCGTGCATACACTGCACACAGTATTAGATCCACAAAAATGCCAGGACACTGTTTTGTACACGTACTCATTCATGTAGCCAGCCACATACATACTCACAATATGTATTTTTTCATACACACAGACACAATCTTACAGTGTAAATAGCACACAAATGCAAGGGCACACACATTTTTGTTTAAAGTCATCTATTCTTCTTTTTATATGCATGTCCAGTTTGAAAGAATGAATACATAACTGAAAATGAAACATACCTACTGAATTAGCGATGTGTACTTAATGCTTTAAAATCTAATTTATTGCCTTGCAAAAGCAATAAAAATGAAAACAATAAAAAAGTGACATATTTTTGTCCTGCACCTGCGTGACTGGATGTGCACACACTAGTTTCCCTTTTAAAATCGAATCCTAATCCTAATCTAATGTGTAGGACCTATGAGCTGCCAGTGAACGGAGGCACTCCCTATGAGAAGGATGTAGCGATGGAGGCATCAGTCACCAGAGGAAGTAAGAAGACACAGCAGAGCTCAACACTTGCAGCACATGTGTGACAAAAAGCTTAAATCAAAGCTCAGTATTAGCATTTGTTAGATTTGAAACTTGCTCAGTACATAAAAAACTTTTTGTAAACTTTGATTTCATTAGTATGACCAGCATGTTTTCTCTCTTCTGTTCTCCTCTCAGCTCCAGCTGGTGTTTTCCAGCAGATGCTTCAGGCCAGGCGGCAGCCCAAACTCATTGTGAAGTTGAAATCGGCCAACAGCCGGACCAGAACGCAGCTCAGGTGGGGGGATCAGCACGAAAATCTTCGAAGATGTGCAGTGGACTTTGTTATTTAATTTAAAAACAATAAATGTGTACAAGTATGTTTTCTTCTTCAGTCTCCTTCCGGACACTCTGCTGCACTCTCTGAGCTGCGTCCACCTGCTGGCTCTACACAGGCAGCTGCTGGCCGACGCACTGCTGATGGACAGGCCTACCATGCAGGATGCAGGTAACACACACACACACATACACAATGACTTATCTAAATCGTAGATATTCATAGTTGTTTGAAATATTTCAAATAACTCTGTGTTTTTCAGATCTGATATGCAGTCCTGTACTTTCTACCTTCCCTGTGCTGTTGGACCAACCAGACCTGCTGGATGCTCTCAGGGTCAGTAGGGAGAACATAAGAGTTAAATCTATTCCTTTCAACCAAATAATAAATCTTTAATTTATAATAATTTGTGAACATTTCATGCCAACACCTCTTAATAATGGTGTACAATATAAAATAAATGTGTATGTATTCTTTCAGACTGCCTGGCTGGGTGCTGAGACAAGCATGAGCAGAGCACAGAAGGTCAGAGTGTGTGTGTGTGTGTGTGTGTGTGTGTGTGTGTGTGTGTGTGTGTGTGTGTGTGTGTGCGCGTGTGTGTGTGTGTGTGTAGTACTGATAGTGACCTGTAGAGGGTGCTGACAGTTTGAGTAATCTGTGTTTTGTGCTGACCAGGTGTGAAAATAAACTGTTCCTTCCTTCCTCTGTGTTTGCAGAGAGACCTGTCCTATTTAAAACAGGAGTTTGTTAAAGTCTACATTTCATCCGTCTACTTCCTCCTCCACTCGCCCTTGCTGCCCTGTCATCGCTGGGCGGACCCGCCATCAGAGGAGCAGCGAGCCAGAGTCATCTACACCACTTTGGATGCTCTCAAAAACACCCAAAGCAACACCGGCAAATGTGGAAGCCCAGAGGTCTTTGTCGACCCTGAGCGTCAGCATCTCGCCTTCGATATCACAGAGTTGACCTTTGACCTCCTCCATGTGGCGCGGTGACATCAAATCACTTAGAAGGAAGGTTGATTATTTTCAGAGTTCATTTTAACGTAAAATCATGTAATCAAGTATATTCTAGACATAGGTGTGGTTTATTTGATAAACAAATAAAGCCCTTAAATGTGCCATAAACACATTTTGGAACCAAACTTAAAGAATAAGGCTGGTGATATTTTATATTTTTGTAACTGTCAATAAATCCAATGAAAAGACTAAAAACAAAAATGTTTCATTTCATTTCTTAATACTTTCAGACTTTTAATCACAAGTAAATAGTGTTTTTGTTGGGGACTATTTTCAGCTGTGCATTAATACACATGTGGTGAATGGAGCTCAAAATAAACTACAGTATGCATGTTCTTTGTGATGAAGAAACAAGTGACCTAGTGTAATCAGGTCCCTCACTGACATGTTTTTGATTGTTTTTGAACAACAACAGATGGCACGGAGGAATCAGTGATGTCAGCTTTGGATTCACAAAGAATATATAATTGGATCAATTCATTGTATGTTAGTTTTTTCGGGTGGATTTGTTGCTTCTACTCTGTATTGCACAGGAAACACGGCTATTAAATGAAGGCAGGGCACGTGCTTTGATCCCACGGGAGCTTTGGGGTATGATCAGTGTAACTGGAGCAGACAGCGCTCTTTGGTCTTTGCTCTTTAGGTGCTCTGTCTTCAGCCTCCTTACGCTCAAATGGATGGAGGCCAATATACATTTCATTACATATACATTCATTGCTTTTTGGCAAGTTGACCAGACTTTACTTCTCATGTGTTGTAGCCAAATGTTATGATGCACTATGACACAAAGTCCCAGCTTTCATTTAATAACTTTGACAGTGAAGTGGTCTCTTTTTTTTGAAAACTGCAAACATAACACACAGTGCATGCACAAAGACATTTCTGTGAACCTTCTGATTACATGGACGCTGATTATAGATAATGAACCTGGTAATTGACTGTGAAATAAAAGCAAATGTGTACAATGCTATCGTCATCACCAAACATCCCTGTTTAACAAAATCATGCCGTAAACTCTGCTCCTCTTAAAGTAAACACTAAAACGGACTACAGTAATAAGGCAGTGAGACTCTGTGCCAAGAGCAAAACAGATTTCTGTAATAATAGAGTGTTTTTTTATACTGACAATTACTGCCAAATTTTTATTTATATTTTAATAAACATATTAAAGTCAGTTGTTGATTTGTTACAGACTTTATTGTACACTGTTTTCTAGTCTGCCATCTGACTGGTCACTGAGTAGCGACTTTCATCTCCACCTATTAGTTCATTTGTTGTGTGTGTGTGTGTGTGTGTGTGTGTGAGAGAGTGTGTGTGTGTGTGTGTCTATGGTGTCGAGTTACAGGGTATAAGAGCAGTGTTCAGAGTTAATAATTAGAGTGCTGTCGTCTTTTTTTAGCCTGGTATAAAAGAACAGGAGCAGTGAGAGGCTGGCTCAGTCTGGGCGCTGACAGGCTCAGATTATCCATCAGTTTGTAGTTTCACATCCTATTAAGATGAATCATAACAAGTGATACAACAGTTCATCATACAATAACCTTTGTGTTAGCATAACAGTCATTGAAACAAAATGGAAATTAATCAGCCCAAAGCTTTAGAAAGTATGCAGGTTAAATAATCGATCATAAGTCTTGGGTTATGACTTTTAAAAATGTTGAGATGGCATTTATATATTTTAATGACTCAAGAATAAATATAAAAACTGTATTTAAATTGGAAGATTATTTTTAATGTGGTCTTCATGGTTTAAAGGTTGCAAGAAATGTTGCAATTCCCACCTTCACAACATCCTAGCAAGGTGGACAGATCTGTTTGGAGACCAATAACAAGGAAAACAAATGTGCATATTTAGATATATAATGTCAGTAAGCATCACATAATGTGTGTTTTTTAATCTGGTGGAAGGATTTTGCACTAAAAGTTGATTCGACAAATATATGATGGGTTATAGTGTGATACACTGTGCCCACCCCGTTGACGACTCCAAAGTCCGGCACCTTGAATGCTGTCTCTCATGATTTTTTCTTCTTTTCATTTCGTTGACACTTAAAGAAATAGTTCAGCACACCACAACTTAAAACACACTCACATTTAACCCACAACCTAACCTCTAACTAACAAATGAGACACTGAGGAAAATGTCCTCATGCTCCTGGAAAGATCTCAGTGTCTCATGTCCATAACTTCAGACGAGCCTTTCTTTGGTGCAGTGTTTGCTGGTAAATAATAATGCATATCCTGTATTTCCACATTCCAGCGCTGTTGCCATGGTGCCTGTGGTGACCAGTGATCGTTGCTTATTGTTGGGAGAAAAAAAACTGGCTTACCATCAGAGTAATAGAATATCTTAAGGCTGCAATAAACAAAGGAGGAAAACGCTTTGAGCAGCTCAGGCAGGACGGAAGTTGTAGAATTACCTCACTGTTGTTGCTTTAATCACATAGAGACGTCATGTTGACACAGAAACATGGAGCAGATTTATTTGTTGGCTGTTGATTAAAGCTTTTTTCATCCACTACTATGCATTACACAAGAAATTACTATTGACAACTTCTTCTTTGCTTATCACTGCTGGTCTGCTGTAAACAGATTGTGTCTGAAAAAAACATGAAGATTTATTTCTGCAGTTATTATATTAACATTATTGACACATATTTGATTCACTAATATGATCAAAAGCAACACTTTTTGTCTGTGATCATAAATATAATAAAAAATGATTACATTCTGACAAGAAACTAAAACAAAGCACTGCATAAACAAATAATAATGATAAAACAAAAGTAATCTATACAGATTTTTTCAAAAGAAAGTGCTTTACAAAAACAATCAACAATGATCAAATCTAAGTTTAAAAGCTACATATGGAGCAAATGAGATATAAATGAAAAAGAGTAGTAAATAAAACAAACAAATAAATAAATAAATACAACAAAAAATAAAATAAAGACACTAAAAAGCTCATCACAATTTACCACTTATTATTATTCATTCATATTTATTCAGTTTGAATAAATAATCAAGTCTATATGATGATTTGATGATTTGAAAAAACACAGTGCTTTAAAATGTTTGTTTTCCTACAGGGAAATGTATTTGTACTGTGGGCACTGAAAAACAACATACAGTGTGCACTAAAAACACAATCATTAAACAACTAATCATTTCAGAACATCCTTTGCTCTCATTTACCACATTATTTCTCAGTATTGTTACAAAAACGTCATTGTTTGCATGAGTTAGAAGCCTGTACTGCGGTGATACTCAACTTACTGCCCACGGGCCACATCTGGCCTGTGACAGGGAGGAAAGTAACCTGCTGACCATTTTCTAACTCACAGAGACAGAAAACTGATTCACACAGGCAAGTTTTTTGGATTTTGAAAAGAAATACCTGAGTAGACATTGAAAAAACAACCCACAAAAATATAGCTTATCATTGTATTTTTTTTATTATTATTTTTTATAAGTTTCGTGGGAGGATCCTCCAGAAATCTGGACTAGACCTCCTGAATGTCCAAATGCTTCTCAAATCTTCCTAAGGCCGCTGTTTACATCTGACCAGTGTGGGGCTGCTGAAACTGGATTTGCCTCATTTAGTTATTTTATCTGATGAATATTATTAATGTTTGATCATTAACTGGCCCCTGGCCTTATCTCGATTTTCAAAAGTGGCCCCCATGCCAAAACAAGCTGAATATCCCTGCTGTATGGGCTGAGTGTAAAAGCCCTCTTTGTTGAGATTCATTGAAAAAAATTGGAAAAGTGATGTATGAAGATATTAATCTTGAATAAGTTGTATAAATATGTATAACCTGGCTTCAGTGCGGACAGTACAGTAACTCAAAGGCAAACTGAAATGCAATCCATCTGCTAATCTCTGAATTTTGGCCATTATTGTGTGTAGAGGAATGATACTCAGCACAGACAGAGCAGCTCACTCTCGACATGACTGTAAAATATTGAGACATTCTCACCCACTTTTCTTTGTGTCCCAGGAGGACCATTGTGTCTGAGGAGGAGGACGAAGGGGAGGAAGAGCAGGTTTAGCAGAAAAGTGGGAGTTTCCGGGGAATAGTTGTAGACTGGAAAGATGATCCAGGAAGCATTAGGATGTTTTTATTATTTTTTTTACTCCTTGTTTGAATAGGCAGACATCCATCCTTTACAGGAAGAAAAAAAGCAGACTGCTGGAGGACAACAAATTTTAAATCCCATACAATATGACATAGTGCACATATTATACATAATAGACAGATGATACCATCCATCATTCCACACATTCTCTTTTTATTTGTCATATAAACAAATTTCAGAGGAATTAAATTAAAGTTGAATGTGAAAAAAAATGTCCAGAGCCAACTGTCATGTCTCGCTCTACTGAATAAATACATAAATAAATAAATAAATCATAAAGAATTTGTACCCCAAATGCCAGATGAATGTGTAAAAATGTGTGTTTTTGAAAATTTAATAAATAAAATAAACAAACAAATGTTGGGAAAGAATTTGTATTCCCCTCAGTTGTTTGTGTCCATTTATTTCCCCACACTCATTAAGATGCATTTCTCATTCCCAAAATCAGAAGCCAAGGGAACAGCTGGGGGGATTATGTTGTATGTAGGATGTTTAATATTGGCAAACCGTTTATGTTTGTGTTTCTCCCGAGAGGTCAGAGGTCAGGTCCATCTACAGAGCAGGTAACCCTGCAGGAAATCAGCACTGCAGAGCAGTTACTCTCATACAAGTTTAAGTGTAGTTTGTGCGTCCATAAGGCTGTGCCATGCGTGGGACTGAGGACGTAGCAAAATTACAAAAGTGGACAAAAACTGGCAAGAAAATGAACTGGATTTGGCAGGCAACAAACCATGCTGGGCAACAATGTGGCAGGGAATGATAGTCGAGCAGGTTGTCTTATAGACACAGTCTTGATTGCAGGCAGGTTTGTAGATTGATGAGTGCCACCAGGTGTGTAGAGTGAAGGAGTGCAGATAAGGGTGGTGGGGAGACAAGAGACAAAACCAAAACACAGCAGACACACAACAAGCACACAAAAACGACCGGAAAAATTAAAATAAAAAACAAGTCACCCAGGGCCAGATGTGACAATATTATACATAATGAAGAAATGATACCATCGATCATCATAGATGTCATAATAACAAAATTCAGAGTAATTTTCTTAATTGTCATGTCTTGCTCCAGTTAAATAAATAAATAAAATAAAATAAAAATATAAGGAACTTTTACCCAAACTTGCTGGATGAATGTTTATGTATTTAAATGAATAAATAGATACATTTTAAAAAAAAACATAAGGAACTTGTACCGAAACTTGCCAGATAAATTTTTTTTAAAAAAGTGCTTTTGAAATTTCCATAATAAAATAAACAAATAAATAAATGAAAAAATGTTGGAAAAGAATTTGCTTTCCCCTCAGTTATAAGTAAGCACCTTTAAGACATATGCATTCATTTGTGTTTGTGTCCATTTATTTCCCTACACTCAAGATCAGAATTTAGGTGAGCAGCAGGGGGGGTTATGTTGTATGTCAGACGTTTAGCCTTTTAAGTTTGTGTTTCCTCCCGGATGTCAGAGGTCAGTTTCATCTGCAGAGCACTTCCCCCAGCAGTAACTGGGGAGAGGCAGTGCAATTACTCGCAAACAATTTGTGTGTCCATCAGACCGCGCGGCTCAACTCGAAGGCAGAGTTCACGGCGCGATGTAGTGAGCTCCTGAGATATTTTACATTTTTCTTTTACTTTTTCTTATGGATAAAACAAGTATGCTTTTGTCATTGAGGACACAAAACACAATGCATTCTTTATCATTGTTTGTGGATGTGTGTGTAACTACACCTGACACTGACAAACAGCCATTGTAGTTTGACAGAGCTGGCAAGGGTTCCCATGGAGGTGTTTCTGTGTATGTGTGTGTGTGTGTGCGTGTGTGCGTGTGTGTGTAGAGTTATGGCCGTAACAAGATCTAAAGTGGAGGAGCTAGTCCAAGGCGTGTCTCTCTTAACACTGGCCAAACACAACTTGTTGGCTGCCTGGCGAGTGTAACACTGTTTCTGCGCATGTGTGTTTATTTGGTGGTTGATAAGACAAGATAGTTTTACAGTTCATTATATGGGTAGATAACCGAAACCATTAAGAATCCTATCGATTAAATTACAACATGTAAATTCTTGCTGAAGTGTCTCAGAATGTGAACTGAAAATCTGTATCTTCCGGTTAGATGTTTGGGATGATGATAATTGGAGTCTAAGGTTAGTAGAAGTGAATCTGTTCAACAACTAGTAATTTTGGTGTTTTTAATCACTCTCACTGCTCACATTAGCAGCTGTTTTCAGCCAGCAGTCAGCAGTCACCAAAAAAGAAAAAGGAAAAAAAAAACCAACAGAAGGCCATGTGCCTGCCCCATGTCTACTATTTGGTGGCATTATTTAAAACCAATGAACAACAAAACTGGTATCATTTTAGTAAGTCATCACTGTTTTCTGCTGCATTTTACTCCCCTAACATGGCTGTGTTTTAGCAATGTTTTTTTCTTGTGGGGATAAATCATCAACAAGCAATCGTTTTCGTGGCATTTAGTGCTACCAAAACCATTTAAAAAAAAAAAAAAGTCAAAACATGATCTTTTCCTTATCATAACCAGTTGGGTTTTGTGCCTGAACCTCACACATTAATCACTTTGTTGCTAAAATGTAAAGAAGCTAAAGGTTCATTGTATCTGTTATACATGTGGTTGCACTAAGACATTAACTTTAAAACCTGCATTAATAGATTTTGACCAGTTCGGCTGCAGCACTACAAGCTGTAAACACAACACTGACATATCCTCATCTTATGAGGTCGTTAGTGCAGCGTTAATGATATTGCATTTCACATTTGCATAGCTATAGATTAAAAATAGATATAGTTAGCACCTAATTGTAGCTGATGTTATGTAAACCTGCTGTAGTTCATTACAAATAATAATTCCCGATTATTAGTTTCCTTTAAAACTTGTGAAACAAGTAATTCACTGTGTCAGAAACTTAATTTAAAACACCCTTGAGGTTATACTGAGGGGTGCGGTCACAAAGTTTTCCTTTAAAATGAAACAGAATAAAATAATATCATCCCTGAACAAACTTTTTCACTTCAACAAACCTCTGTTTCTTTTTTGCTTCCTTTTCTCATTCCTACGTGTTTAAACAGCAAATGTTAAAGCTTTAATGAGCTAAAGGTTATGGAAATCTCTTAACAGTCATGTCGGATTGACTGGATCACGTCATCAGGAGGAACAGCCCTCGCTCTAATTGTTGGTGTGTGACCTTTAGCTTTATAGCGACAGAAGAGCGTCTCCAAACACACTTCACTGACCTCAGCAGGGATCTACAGGTTGACTCAGGGTGTGTCAGCATCTGCACAACAAAGCAAGACAGCCCCAATTTGGACAACATGAAAGCACCTCTTACTCTACTCTCAGAGTGACTCGATGCACAAAATTCAAATACTGTGACGGTCTGTAAAATGCCTCATTAGCTAAGAGTTTCTTCAGCCCTCATTGTTGTTTCATCAAGATGGAAGAGTAGTACATCGAAACAAATATGCAAAGGTTAAACATGATACTGAAGTGAATGAGACATTATTTATGTATTTACGTGTCATTTTAAGCCCATAGCTACATTATAGTTTGGGGCTGGTCCACTCTCTGTCGTTCTGTAATCCTTCCACTGCTGGGTTTCCAAATACACACAATTATACGCACAAGAAAAGAGGCAGTGCAGCTTTTGTGAACTACGCTCCAAAATGATGGAGTACCCTTCCAAAAGCTATAAGAGAAGTTTGCCCTGTGAACATTTTTAAATGACAGCTGATACTTTGTCTGGAATTTAATTACTGTATTTCTGTAAATATAATTTATATGTCAAGTCTCTAATTTTTTACCATAAATACTAGTGTACTTTTTACCTTCACATTTTTAAATGTATTTATCACTGACTGTCTTTTGATTGTCTAATTTTGTCTTTTTGATTTTGTTTGATTTTATTTTTGTGAAGCAACTTTGAGCTGCATCCCTTGTATAAATGTGCTCTATAAATAATTCTCTATAAAATATTATTATTATATTATTATTATTATTATTACTATTATTACTATTATTATTATTACTATTATTTTTATTATTATTATTATTATTTCCATTATCATCTGTAATTTTTAATGATATTACCTGACACCACAAAAAAGCTCAATGTGGTAATAATAGTGTGAAATCTGTCACATACTAAAAACTGGTATCTTTTCAATAAAACACAATGGTTTTCATGTTGTTTGTTTCTGATAATGGTTTAGCAACAGAGATAAAAACTCTTACGAGTGTCTGTGTTGCAGATTGATTGCTAATGAACTGAAAAAGACAAAAAGGAAGAGGCTTCCTGCACAATAGGTTTTGTATATTGTGCCGAGTTTTAATCCCTGAGCCTGGAAACCATCACTCTGTGTTTGGCAGTTTCACTGGTTGACACACTCAGAGACAAAAGCACAATCTGACTCTTAACACACCACTGTGACTCACAGCTGATCGACAATTGACATCATCTCTGACAAACACTGAACAAAATAAATTTCATGAATTCTGGACAGTTTCTTGCAGCTTCCTGCAGTCTCTGCTGGTTGGATATTTTCTCTCCTGGCGTCAGGTGGAAAACTACAGTGTAACAACCACTCCCAGCTTCTCTCTTTGCTTTGTTTCGCCTCCAAAACCACTTCATCTGTGTGTCCCTGTTTGTCCTTCCCCATCCTCCCACACACTTTACCTCAACAGACCCTCCCTCCCTCTCTCTCCGTCCATTTAGCCTCAAAGTTAATTCAGCAGGAATGCAGTTCAGTGGGTTTCCATACAAACACGCAGATCAAAAAATGAACACAAACTTAAACTTGCATTTAACTGATAAGGAGATCAAAGGTTGGACATAAAGTTTCGTGATATAAGCCAAAAAAAGGCTGTTTCAGTTCCTGTTTTCATACATATGCACGCAAAATAAATAGACTAAAAACATATCAGGCTTGGATCAAAAAGTTTTGGGCTGCTGGATGGTTACTTTTGCAGGTCATGTATGTATTATGACTGTATAATATTAACCGATTACAGGACTTTTAAGCCCCTTTCAGACATGCACCTCCGTACATAAATGTGAATTAATGTTAAGGCTGCAGGAGCACAAGCTTCGATACACAGAGATAATTAAATATTGTTCACCTTTTGTTGTTTTAATTTAGTTTGGGAGCTGCTTTTCAGTGTGGTGCTACACTATAAAACTGCTGTCGAAATAAAAACTAAAGTGTGTCTGTGTTATGTAGGATTCTTGTGTGATCCAGCGGCTGTGCAAGGTAACCAAACAGAGAAGTAATTGAAATTAATGTGGAACTAGAATAAACATTTCATTGAAGTAAACTAATATAGCATACTTCAAAATAAAAATAAATTAAATTTTTTCATATTGTATTTGTTAACCATGGCTGTAGTGAACGGTGTTCACCTGCAGTATCCCTTGTGAATGCTGCATTAGTTGCCTCAAGGTCACTTTTTTGTGTGCATGTAAACAGGTGGTTGCCATTTACATAGACACAAGCCAAAAAGCACCTGTCAAACTGGTAGTTTCAACCAGAGGAATGGATGGGTAGGTGGAGGAGAGGCAGAGGGAGGTGCGGGATGAGGGAGAGGTGGGGTAGAGACAGACGGCCTTTAAAAAGCAGATTAAAACAGGTAACACATCTCATTCACACACAAACACACACACACACACACACAGTGTTTTGGACTATGGCTTCCACCACCTCGGGTGATGTTCTGCCCACAGGCGGCAGGATCTTTACCAGCATTCCTGATGTCTTCTTCATCCCTGAGTTTGTGAGTGTCTTCATTGTCGTTTTTCTGTTTTTTTGGGGGGTCCCTGTTTCCCCTCTCTCCTGTTTGAAACATTATCCCTTTAAGTCTTTCCATTTGGTGAGTCGTAGATCCGCTTTCTTTCATCTACTTTTTTCCCTATCATTTCTAAATCTCTCGGGTCAGCACCATTTAGATTATGATCTTGTTTCCTTGACTCTCTGTTCCTCCCCATCACTGCTCCATTGGGGCGAGTCTCGATTTCAGATAGGAATCTGCCTCGTCTTGTTATGTTGGTCAGCGGGCATCAGTGTTTGATCAGCGGGGCCAACAGAGTGACCAGCAAACTAACTGTGAAGATCAGATGAGCTGATGCAACAATAATAAGAAGGCTGGAGCCTCATATCTCTTTTTATTAATGATTTTTGGCAAAGAATTACCAGTTGTGTCACTCAGTAAACTTGGCAACCGGTTAAATTTACACTGACAGTTGTTCCCATGGGGCAAACTGTTTCCGGCAAATAATGTCATAGCAACGGGAAAACAGCAACTGTAACAGGTTTAAGCAGCAAAAAGCAAAATATCAAGCGAAAATGTCACGACATTTGAAAACTGCAGATTTTTTTATTTCAGCTGTAAGAGGAGGTCTGTGATGTCATAGCTGGAATAATAAATAGTGGTGGAGGAAGTACGCAGATCCTTTACTTAAACTGTGAAAATACTCTGTTACTAATAAAAGTCCTGCATTGGAAAAGTTACTTAAGTAAAAGTAAGTAATCAGGAAAACGGACTTTAAATATTGGAGTAAAAGTGAAATCTAGAAAAATAAATAAATAATTAAATACAACCCCCAAAAATAAAAAAATTTAAAAAGATGGCTATTAATTTTTGTCAGTTGGCTAATTAACAATCTTTGGAAAGCTTTTTGGTAATTTAATTTATAACAAAACAACCCCTCATTTTGAACTCTTTTTATGATTTTATTTAACATATTTTTTACATATGATAAATGTGTTTTTTGTTTTGTCTTGTTTAGTCTTGCAAAAGTAACCATCAGTTTTTCACAATCCAATTTGGGAACTTCATTCCCCTTGTGAACAGAAATTCAGTTTGTCATTGCTAACTGTAAATACCAAACCCAAAGTTTTTTAGGGGCATTTTATGTTGTTTGTATAGGACAGAAAATAAGGTGAGAGAGAGGGAATTGAGGTTGCAATCAATGTGTCAATCTTTAATAACCCAGATCTGGCTCTCCAATCAAACTTGTATCATTTACTAAATTTTACTCTTGTGAGCATTGATGCACAGACTTTCCTCTTCAGGGGAAAAGTGTCCACTCAGAGCTGCTTGGAAACTACTGAAATCTCAAATTTCTTTGCTTATCTCTCACATCTGTCCTTAAGGTGGAATATGAGACAATTTCCAACATTGGCACCATTAAAAGTCAATATTTTATTAAAGAAATATAACCTGACACACATAGCTCCTGTTGAAATGATTCAGAAACTATTATAGAAACTGCAGTTTCTGTACTGAAGATTAAATCTGTGTGACAAAGGTGGAAAAACGGCTTTAGTTGCAGGAGGTGTAAATCTAAACCAACCATCAAGGTTTACTTGCTGGCTTGCGTCTTTTTTCTGGCTGCCAGCCAGCGCACCTTTTCATGAAATAACCTGCTGCACAGGTGTGGATATGTACTGGTGATGTTAACTACGCTGGTCAGATTTGGCATTGTGCCTCTAAACCGTCATGGATATAGAAAGGGCAGGTAAGGTAACTGACAGATGTGTTCGCTCGGTGGCTTTTTTGGCTACTGTCAAGTGTTGTTTACACTGGAATTTAATGATGGTGAAGTTTCAAACAAAATTAAAAATTAAAAAAGACAGTATGTTGATAAAAATGTGGCAATGCTTTTCCAAACCCTCTGCCCTTAGCAATCACAAAATTTCACAACACTTTTTTCACCTGTGTGTTACACGGATGAATGAATGAAATGAACAAGACTGCAAATAATGTAACAATGTGTAGGCTACACACAGAGCGCAGTTTCAGTTGGCAGTAATTTAAAACAAATATTTCAAAATGAGCTGAGGTCATAAAAGGCTGCTGAAGTTTGGATACAACTGCCTCGTTAGCATTAACAGCCTGTTCTCATTCTGAAGTCGTCAAATACCGTTGCTTTTGCGGACGGCCGCCAAAAGTCACCTTTGCAGCTGTATGATACGCCTCCAGGTGGCATCAGCTGAGGACGCAGCTGGACAGAATCAGTTGTGGTGTTATGATACGCTGCTGGACAGCCAGAAGGCACCTGCTGCAGCAGCTTGATACACCTTTGACCAGCATCAGTTGAGAACGTGGCTGGACGAAAACTGTCGCATCAGGTTGAAATGCTGCCAGTAACATCATGATGATCATCATTGGCAGGTGGGAGGGGAGTTGAATGGATCCAACTAACACACATTTATTTAGGAGTCTGGTGCTCGCTTCCTGTGTGAATGTGGTGTTTTTTGTTGTACCCCTAACCATTCAACTCTGTCTCATTCCAAACTCGTAAAATAGCTTTGTCAGTGCTTTTGGCCTGAAAGCACAACGCCAAAAGGCACATGAAACACCACTCGACTGCACCAGGTGAGAATGTGCCCGATCAGAACAGGGCCCGGTGTGTGCCGCGTCCGCCTGAAACACACACGAGTGGCACCACTTGAGAACATGGCATGTGCGCATGAAACGCAACAGGACAGCGTCAGGCTGAAATGCTGCTGGTAACAACGTAATATAAGGAACACAAGGGAGCCTTTAGGATGCATGGGAGGAACCAACCCGGGACTTTGATACGTGAGCTTGGTGTTTGCTTTCCTTCCCCTAAACCTAACCATCTGTGCAAGCATGCTTTTGTTGACGTCCCGGTGTTGGTTATCATGTGCAGTTGTTGCCTAAACATAACCACAAGCAGTGTAATCCCACCATGTGCATTTGTTGACATCTTGGTAGCAGAATCGCGGAACGTCAATATCAGATGCAGAAGGATACCTAACTCGTGATATATAGACACGGAAGTCCTCTAACAAAGTGGGTACATGTGACGAGTTAGGGTGATAACCACTTGTTTTTGTAGCATAGTTCCACCATGTGCTGTTATTGACATCCCAGCGTTGGTTACAGCGTCCCAGAATGTCAACAGCAGATGCAGAAGGATACCTAGAGCATAAGACATAGACACAGAAGTCCACTGTAAAAAAACAGTTTGTGATGATTTGGGATGAGAAAGCACTGGGATTATGGTGCTCTGAGAGGCTCTGGGTGGGGGACGGCGGCTATAGTCAGCTAGAAACAGTTAATTAACTCCGATGGCAACTCATAGTAATACAAACACTTCTTTTTTTAATACCTAAACAAACCCCATCCAGCAGCTTAGAACCACCTGGCGGAGATATCTGATGCTTGAAAGATCGATTTTGAGTGGACCTTAAATGGGCTGCAGGCCAATGCCCTTTTACCTGGAATGGCATTTGAATCTATGGATAATGCTCCTCTTGTATGGGGAAAGATTTTTCTGATATGGAGTAGTACAGATAAGGCTTACACAATATTTGCTGATACACTACATGTGATAGCTCAAAGTTGTGTTTGTATTAAGTAATGCCGTGTTTCCACAGTGATGAACTGTTTGCTCACCTCTGTATCTCACTTTCCCAACGTGCTGTGCTCGGGTATTTGACTAATGTGGCTTTCCCCCATCAAAGGTTGGAATTTAAAATGAGAGTCATGCAAATGACGGGACTTGTTATGTAGTGAAAGAAATAGCTGACAGGCTGAGGCAGGTACATTTGAACAGGTTTGTTACTCAATGGATATCAACAGTTTGACCTGCTGTAACGAAACGACTGAGAATGTAGAAAACTTTGAATTTCTCATTTTAAGAGCCTCTTAATCAGTTTTTTGAGAGTAAAAAATATCCCTACAAATTAGAAATTACAAATTAAAATGCAGAAAAAGAAGTAGAATGAAATAAAAATAAAAGAAATATAGGTCATTACAAATGCAATATAATTATAAGTGTTAGATAATATACAAATATAAAAAGGCTGTGTGAGGAGAAGAAACATACATGATCCTGTACCTGTTTTAGGTGTGGGAACAAAGTTGTTTCTCCTTCAGCACATAACCTCCACAAACCATTTTACCCTTCATTTTAATGCACAAACTTTGTTTGAACCCACAAAACGTACTTGATTTGAATTTCTTATCAAAGGTTGAAAATTTTCTAGAATAAAAAAAACATTGCATATCACAAGGTTGACATGCAAAGAGGGAAAAAAGCCTTTTTAAAGGGGACATTTGATGTAAAAGTCACTGTTTATAGAGTTCAATGAATGTATCATGGTGGAGAAATATTTGAACTACCTGCAGGTGTATTGTTTCAATATGGGCGGGTTGCATTCTTTTTGTGTGGTCACATTGAATTTTCATTGCTGAGCAAAAAAAAAAAAAAATCATAGTGGCTACATTATGAATAGACTCTCCTGACTTTGAACTAGCTGTGTTTACACAGCTGAGTGACACCTGGTTTCACTGTGTTTGTGAGACAATTTACCAAGAAAAAATGGGCATGTTGTCTTTCTCTTGACTTTTACCTGACAGATAGATTTTAAGAGTGCACATAGATTTTAAAAATGCAGCTTTCCAAAGCGATGGCTGAAAGGAGCAACATTTAAAAAAAACAAGCCTGGCACTGATGCTTTGCTGGACATGTTCAACAAAAAAAATCTAAATAACTTCAACATTTACGATAGACACAAGCTTGAAATTGTGTCTGAACAGTGAGATTCCCTGCTTTGTAGGCGATTTAAATTTACAACAATCAGAGCTGATTTGTGGTGCTAAGGGGTATGAGAGGGCCATTAGCCACCCCACTTTACGCCCCTGGCCCTCATTCATTTCAAGTCACAGATCTGTGCATCACAGGTGGAGTAATCCCATAAGTTAGTCTTTAATTTTGTTTTTTTTTCAACTTTCAGTTTAGATGATGAGATTGCCCCATCTGCCCTGCTACCCTACACACCACACATTGTTTACTATCCAAAATAATGCCCAGGACATAACTCGCTAATAAAAAGGCGTATTTGCACCAAACTTCACATGGAACTTCACATTGTAAAATAAAAAAATAACATTTAATTAAATTTTTTAAAAAGAAAGGTGAATAAAAATAAAATAAAATAAAATAAAATAAAATAAAATAAAATAAAATAAAATCCCCTGGTTGACTTCGGGGTCTTTGTTTTCACTGGGCATTTTTTTTAAATGTCAGATATGGGATGCCCACACAAAGCATGCCTGTGAGTTGCAGCAGAAAGAAAGATATGTTTTCTGACACTTGATACTGACTGAAAGAATAAGCTCAAGCAATTTTGTTGTCTATAGGCATTAGAAGGTTTAAGCATGTCTTATGCTTCCACAAAAGATATCAAACTAACCATAAAACCAGTTCTTAACATTTTAACACACAACAAGCATGTTTAAATTTCATTAATTCAGATAAATAGCTGTTAGAAACCTGATTATTCCTGTTGAAACTGCACCAAAAAATCACTGCGTAACATGACGTGTAAAATCGTAAGGGGAAGGGGCCTTTTGTCTTGTTTCCCTGAGTAAATGTGAAGGATTTCTCTCCACGAGAGAGCTGTGATGGCAGGTATATTCTCTACATGTGTTAGTCCCTAACCTGAGAAGCAAAGGAGTTTATTTGTTGCTGCAATTGTCAGAAATGTTCCCTCTAGAAAGCTGCTTGTTGAGAGCTGAATGCACCTCTGAAAGTGTTTGCTGCAGCTCAGCTCCTGCACACCTGATACTTAACGGCTTCATGGTGATTGATTGAGCTGCAGAAACACCTGTGGGGTGTGTGTTCAACCCTCAACTGCTCAGCTGGAGAAAATCAAAGTTAAGTCACAAAAGACCTTTTCCACTGCAGTGAACTTGTCAACATTTAGAATAACGCTGTTCTATTCAAGTGTCTCAGTATCACACGCCAAGCATAAAGTCTTATTGCACAACAACAATTAAAGGACACTAAAAAGAAAAATGGTTTTCCTGTACACAGTATCTACAGAAACATTTCAAAGTGCCTGTTATCACGAAATAAATGGTGGAGGTTCATGCTCTATCTAAATGCCAAAGACTCTTTCAAGCAGAATGTTTGTTAAAGGAGGAGAAAGAAAGACTGTGAAAATACACCCAAGAGTGACAACATTATGTTTGTGTGTGTGTGTGTGGTGTGTTTTCGAATTATAGTCCTTAAGCCCAACCCACATCCCAACCCTTATTGTGAAGGAGCATCACCAATTTTACATATTTACACATGAAGAACTGAGGGAGCTTTCTACAGTCGAAAAAAAAGACAATGAATTTAGAGCATGTGCTGCAAAATGTGAATTTTTACAGATATATGCTGCAGTCACATAATCCTCAGACGGTCCCATTTCCCGAGTTCGGAGGTCATTCTTCACACATTAGTGTATTCATGAGCTTTAGGTCATAATGTGGAAACAACATGGGTGCTACAAAGAAGATTTGTACCACTTTTTTCCCTCCATTTAAGGTTTTTTTTGGGACAGAGGGATGTCGTATGCTGTAAAGCCCCCTGAGGTAAATTGTGATTTGTGATAATTGGCTTAATAAATAAAATGATTGAAAAAACAGATTGAAGCTCTAAATTACAAAATGATTTTGTCCCAGACTTGTTGCTGCACTAGTCCACCCCCCTTAAACTAAAATATTGTTTTATAATGGTTATGAATAACTTTTGTAACTACTGTAGGTCAGTCTATGTAGACAGAAACTGTTTAGACCTTATACCCGATATGAAATTAAATGCTAGCAAAAAAACAAAAGTGCAGATAGGAAATGATTTAGTTTCAGTAGTTTTCAGTAAACTTTTCAATAATAACAATGCTGACAAAGTAAAAACATGCACTTCCAGGATTCTAGGAAACTGCTTATTGTTCATCATCGCTGACCATTTGATTAAATTTATTTCAACATTGTAGCGAACAAAAACATAATTTAATCTCTGTCTTTCTCCCTGAATCATTTTTTCCCCTCACCCCTCACCCATCTCCCCCTCCCTGATCTGTGTCACCCTGCAGGTGTTCGGAGGTTTGGTTTGGATCCTGGTGGCGTCCACTCGGGTCTTTCCAGACAACCCGCTGGGCTGGGTGATGTTCGTGTCCGTCTTCTGCTTCGTATTCACGACACTTTGGTTTTTCATCTTCCTCTGCGGAGCCAATCAGAGCAGCATCTGGCCCTCCCTGGTTAGACACGCCCACCACCTCCTGCTGATTGGCTTATTTGGATACATGGTTAACTGTGGATAGATAGATGGCCAAAAGTATGTGGATGGTCAAAAGTATGTGAGCACTGGGAAGTAAGATGTCTTCCCCAAACTGTTCCCGCAAAGTTGGAAGCAGAGTTTTCAGTTTAAAATATATTTCTGTGCTGTAACATTAAAAATACTACAACACACAGGGGTGTCCACATACTTTTTGGCGTGTAGTGCAGACTTTTTTCCTATTGCTGCCTACTTCCTTCATTAACTTCTCACTTCTCTTCCCTTCCTCTGTGTCCTTTCAGGATGTGGGTTATCATTTTGTGGCCGTGGTTTTCTACCTCAGTGCGTCGGTGGATCTGGCTTACATCACCGTCCTGAAAGGCTGGGGTTTGACAATTGTGTCCGGTTTTCCGGATTTGACGTTGTTAATTGATCCTGACAATCTCAAAATCTACCGACTGGACATTGCTGCAGTGGTATGTCAAACACACACACGTAAACATCCTAACTTTTGCTATATTTTAATGTTTGATACACTGTACCTCATTCAAGACGACACTCTAAAATTCAGTCAGAGAAAATATGAAATATAAATAATTAAGTTCCTGTTATTTTTTTCTATACAAAGTATTTTTTAAATTATTTATGTAACTACAGTTTCCTCTTTTACTTGTCATTAAGTAGATTTAAGGTTTTATCACCATCGTCATATATACAATAAATTATCTTTTTGTCATCATTCACGTCATCATTCAGTCAAACTGGAAATAATCCACGGGACATTTTATCTGCATAGTTTTGTCATTTTATACATTTTTTTTTAGTTCAACTTGACAAAATTTGGCACCTTTGGATGTTGTGAGATCTCAGGTAGAATTTTTAATAAAGTTCTGTGAGTCTGAATAACATTTGGCTGCAGAGCATCAATTTTTAATGAATAAGATACAATCTCACCTTGCAGCTTTAATGCAATCGTCTCTGTGTATACAAATCAGATTGCATCCCTGTGTCATTTAAATCAGTGTGTTAACATCTGTGCCACCATGTGTGTGTGCGTGTGTGTTTTCAGGTGATGTCCTACATTGCCACTCTTCTCTACTTCCTCCATGCCATTTTCTCTGCCATCCGATGGAAGAGGTCCTAATAAAACAAAACACAAACTAAGTACAAGAAGCCCAACAGAAGAACCAAATAACCAACGAAACACGATTGAATTTTTTTATTTTAATTTTTATTTTTTCTATTTTCATGTTAGCAAGAAGAACTTACTTTTAATCCAAAGTGCCAAAACATCAAATGAATGAATAAGCGGGAAAAACAAGCAGGTTAACTGATAAATGTCACGTGTTACCCCACTATTGACCATTTCTTAATCAAAGAGAGGCAGAGGTTTGGTCAGAAGTTAAATGAGTCTGTTCAAGTTAAAATATGTTTTCATAAATAATTGTATAATTAATACAGTATAGAGAAGGTTAATGAGTGTAAATAACTAATTTAACCACAAATCTAATTATATATCTTGGAGCAAGTATGACATTCAGATATTGTAAGATTTTTTTATGAGGACATTTTTTTTTGATGCACTGTATTTTTTTCATCAAATAAGAAAAACACTTTAAAAGGATCAGTTCATTCAAATTCATACCGAAAAATAATAATATTTCTTAACTTAACTCTGGACATTCTGAGTATTCTTGAGGTAGAAAGTAAGTACAATAAAAGTTTTTCACAGCTTTTAAAGATACATTTCCAGTGCTGCTACCACCAAGTTACATTCACCTCTACTGTATTTCTGAGTCAAGGCCTCCAACATTATGTGTAGTACACAGTATTATTGGAACACTGGGTACTACACTTCCCATAATGCAGCTCAACACCCCTCCCTGGTAAATTCCATGTCCATAGTTTGTGCAGATTATAGTGCAGTCTTTCTTTTATACATTTTAAGTCTTTTCATCCCTTAGTGACATTATCAGAGGTTGCTTTCTTAGACTGTGTGTAAAATCCGTGGACTGCCCCTTTAAACTGTCTAATGAGAGACCTCACTCAAACTGAAACAGCTGGTAAATGAAGTGTGCTAAAAGCCTGTGGTGTTCGTTTCATTTTGTGTCCAAATTTAACATCTAAAGGGAACAAGAAATAATTATTTATTTGTTAGATGTAAAACTACAGAACCTGATCTGTGTCCGGACATCACTCAGCAGAGTTTAATTAAAATGTCATTGGTCATTGTTGACTTTGCTATATAGGTAAAATAACCGATGATCCCAAAATTTGTCACAATATTACAGCGCCAGAGGTTCGGCTCCAACATTTCTTCAAATAAAAGTAACACTGAAGCATTTTACTTAAAATTGTTCAAAATTTTCAGCAGCAGAGCTTAGTGTTAGAGTAGCACAGTACATTTAAATTGCTAATAAATCTTGTGCCGATAAAAAACTGAAACCTTGAGTATCTAAAAGACTTGACTGAAGAGAGGAATGCCCTTTATGTCCTGTATGTTTTCTCAAAGTTTACGATGAACAAAAAAATAAATGGATAAATGTCAATGAATAAATGATTCTCCCTCTTGATCATCACACATTTTTTAAATTTTATCTTTATTTTTTAATAAAGTTTTTTTCTTTTTTAAAACGGTCAGTTTTGATGCATGTTATAAATGGATGTTTCCATATGATTTATTCTATTTTATTTTATTTCTGTTGCATTTTTATGAGAACTTCCAAAATTTGAGGATGTTAATGTTTAGATAATTTCACTTCACAGGTGTTTTGGGGATGTGAAATAAATTAATTGAAACATTTTGTCTTTTGTGTTCATTGGATGTCTTGGGATTAGCGCTGATTCTGAAACACAGATTGTGTGTTATTAAGACAGCAGTTTCACACCTTTCATTACCATAAAAAGATTGTGTGACAATACAGTTAACTTGTCATTTTCACCTGTTTATCATTTTGCAACACAGGAAGTTTCAGCCTTTAAAAGAGTTGTCTCCCATGTTACACTCATGTATTCTGTAATACTCATGTAACATGTTACATTTTTATATATGTTTGTTTTTTTTATTTTATTATGGATATGTATGAAACTGTATTTTTTTACTGTTTAACAGTCATTTTATTTTAAATTCTCAATTCCGATTTTAAAGTCTTAATTTCAGACTCCAGAAAATGCATCAGTAGACTGAGCCAGAGACACTTGTATCCCTCCTTTTAACAAGCACAATGAGGGGTTACTGGCATGTTTCATAAAAGTTCACGAGTATTCAACACTCAACAAGAAGCTGGAAAAATCGCAGAAAAAAACCTAGAGGGAGCAGACAGACGAGAAATAAAGTACTAAAGAAAAACACGAAGCCAAACTACAAACAAACCACTGTTTGAAGAACATGAAGGGAATCACAAGGACTCAGAAAAGACAAGAGGAGCACAAGGACTAAATAAACAAGGAGAGCAGGGAGATAATGATGAACGGGTGAAACAAATCAGGGCGGGGCAGACAATCACTTTAGCAGGAAAACACACAAGGAAACAAAGTAAAACCAGCCGTTACACATGAGGAGTGAACCCACAAAATAAAACAGGAAACAGACTAAACATGAACATGCAAAAAGAAAAAAAAACACAAACAGAAAACCCTGAAAACAAAGTCTACAAGATAACTGACAATAAAACCAAATATAATGAAAGTTGACGAACATACAGAGTGGTTTATTGTCTTCTCCTCCTCCCTGTTTTTGCCCTGACTTACCTGCATTGTACTGTCAGGTAAGTGGTGTTAGTATCACACGCTGTAGCCTCAGGGCATAAGTTCTCTGAGTTAATGTGTCTGAACATTTTCAGGTTTCCAGTCTGCATTTATCATGTATTAACCTGTGTCTGAAAAAGTGATATATTAGCTGCACAATTATAAAAAAATCGTCAGTACTTTAACCACCTCAGTATGTAAACAGCCTTTTAAATTTTACTGCATTTTGTGTCTGGATTTTTGCCTTATTAAAAAATGTTTGTTGTTCTCATACTGTGGTCCAAAGCAATACAGTCTTGCAAAGAAATGCTGCGTCTTGCCTGTTTCTTCATTTTTTGCTTATTTTGTAGATTAAGCTTGCATGCAGTTTGTGCATCAGGTTTCGCCCAGTCGCTGGAGAAAAATATCAGCATTGTACATTTTTTGCAATCCATGAATAGGTAACCTTTGCATGCAAATCAACGTTTCTGAAATTGTATAATATGTAATCTGACTTTGTCATCTGGAAAGGAAAGGATGGTGTTACCTGCTCAGCTGTAGACTACTTCAGACCACTGTTCCAGACCAACAAAAGACAAAAACAGTTATGTTTTAGCATGCTTTTTAGGCTCCAAATGTGGGTATTTTGTAGAAAACAGTCAGCAGAGATAGTTCCACGAAAAGTTTTAGTATCAATTGTTTTTTCTTAAATTATGCTGCTTTTTTAATGTGAATTGTGTCCCCCAAAAATGATATTTTAAGCCAAAACATAATCTTTTACTAACCATAATTGAGTGGTTTGTGTGCCTAAACCTAACCGTGTATTAACTACAGCATTGTTGAAATAAAGGTTTCCATGAATCCAAGATAAAGTAACATGCAAACGTAAAATATCTGTGGTTTGCAGAAATGTAAAATGTCAGCGTTTTTTCTAGTGACTATGTTGATGCAACACACGCATGCCTGGAAATCAGCATGCAGTACGCATGCCAGGCTGGTAGTTGGTGGGTGTAATTTTGCATAGTAAGTTTGCATTTTCAAGGCCCCAAAATGCTGTTGTCGTTTGCGCGAAAGGACAAAAGTTTGATGCTAGAACCCTAAAACACCTCCAGAGCTGAGGGGGCTGCAGAGTCAGATGACACTTGTGTTTTTCTGTGGGCTTGTGACCTGGAGTGACCTCTTTCATACTGTACACAATCATCTGATCTATTAACATAAAAATATCGATAATAAGTGCAGATTTAAATTAAATCTGTGTAAGTATCTGAGATCCATAAAACCCATTTATGAGCATCTATATTTTGAAAAGAAACTCCTGTGTACATTACAAATACAGTCTGCAGGCGCTCAGCTAACACAATGTAAGGGTCATAAAGTCAGAGCTCAAACTCACTGAGCTGTTTCTTTACTCAGCAGGAACAATGAAGATATTTCAGCTGCACGGGTTTCACTGTGGCCCCCCGGGACACAAAATTCCTCCTCTGGTAGTTTTAAAATCCTTTCGCAGGTCACCAGCTCACATGAAACACCCGGTAGCCCAGGGTGCTGTCAGACGGAGGGTGTGTCTGGTTTGTGCCAGTGTTGTGAGACGGGAGCAGAACGGGTTTGTCAGCTAACTTAGCTTTCCTATAAGGGTCAGTAACACCTACTGCTGCTCCGTTAGTTGAGAGGTGAGGGCAGGACGCTCGCTGTAGACTCGGCACCGGAGAAGGAACAGGCAGTGATGGCTGCAACTACTGCTCAGCCTATGGGGAGCCTGCCCAGCGGACTGGAGATCTGCACCACGGCCCCGGATATATTTTACCTGCCTGAGCTGGTGAGTGGATAATGATAGAGGACAAAGCAGCTGACCTTGAAAGCAGTACGAAGGATTTTTATTTATTTGTTTCATCAGTTTTTTGATTTCCTTTTTTTTTTTAAATTAAACTGATTTAATTTCAATGTATTTTTATGCAACAAATATTGTAACTAATGGTCATGAATTCTTTTCATGGAAACTATTTAAATTTTTTTCCAAACAATATATATCTCAAAGGTCATCCATCCTTATGCATATAATTCATATAATAAATATAATTCATAAAATTTAAATGAATTAAGGGACAAAAGGCTATTGGTGGACACAGAGTCACTGTTTGGGGCCTCAGCTGCACATTTTGCAGTTCACAGACAAACAAAATGCATGATTTTTTTTAAATTAGTCCACATTTTAGTATGAATTTTTCTGTTATAACTCCCGATTCGATAACTTCACGATCAAAGTTTGCACTTTGAAAAAAAACAAACCATAATTTATTTTAATTTTGTGGTGATAAATCTTCAAATAATAACGATTGTTGATTGATTTTTAACTCTTTTTATAAAAGAGAAAAAAAATGTGCAGACGATGGGGAAATGTCTTCCTCACATGGGAGGAGCGCCTTCATTCGTCTTTTCACAGCTCACATTTCGCTCATATTGTATTTGTGCTACTAATCTAAGAAGGAATGCGGTCAGCTCTTCTTCTCCCTCAATAATGACAAAAGATAGAAACTGCTCAAATGACCAAAATGCACCGAGGAAGTGTTTCGGTTTATTTGTCTGATAAGCGCTCCGACATTTAATTAGGTTGTTTATTTTAGCTTTTATTTATCAAGGGAAGGGTTGTGATGAGAATGCAGGTTCAACGTTTCTAACGCCCTGCTTCTTCTGCAGATGTTATTCTAATGTGCATCTGCATATGTTAAGTCTTGAAATATGAACATTAGTACAGATTTCTTGCTTCTCTGCTGCTGGGCACTGATCGAATGCCTTTTTTAAGAGCATCATGGCAGTTTAACTTCACCAAAAATTTCCTTTGACTGTTCAGTTCTTCCAGTTGAAACAGACTGTATGAAAATGCAATTTTAAACTATTAATGTCGATCGTCTTAACTAAAACTAAGAAGGAGAGGAGAAAGTCTGACACTATAATGATGATTTTTGGTTTTAAATTATGCCAGTTAATGATAAGCAATGTATGCAATCTCATTCTAATTTTTATTTTTTTTAATTTTTGTTATTTATTTTTTTTATGAACCATATTCACAAACAACCGGAGTTGACTAAAATGGTGACGAGTGATAAACTGGGAAAAATGTTAAATAATTTTGCTTTGATGGTGCAACATTGTCTTGAGAAAATCAAGACATGAGTGTTAAATGCATTGAGAATCTGTAGACTGCACTGATCTGATGCTAAAAAAGTCAGCCATACAATATTTTTCTGTACTTTTATTATCACACATGGATTGAACCGAGCACAGTGATCTGACTTTTAATGACCCTGACATGCATTTATATTTGGTTACAGTTTACGGTGATGAGGTGTTTAATGAACTGAGAAACTGCACTCCAAACATTTGTCCTTTTTGTAGTCTACCAGATGAATTTTCTGTTTTTCCTTCTCTTTTTCCTCTCCCTTATTTGCCAAAGTTGGTTGGCTAATTAAAACTAATTCAGTGCACATGTGCTGAATGTTTGAGATTTTGATTAGCATTGTTTTGTTGACTTGCAGGTCAAAGACAAAATGTTCCAACGGCACATTGAACTATTGTGACTGAATTGCAGTTCAAAATAGTTACATTATCTCAAAATTTGGTGTTGACATAGACGTCTGGATGTATTTTGCAAATCACCTTTTGAATTGCGTACTGCTTGTGATCCAGTTGTTGGTCTTTTTTCCAAAGGTTGTAAGACTGAAATATTATTCCTTTTTTATTTTGTTTAAACGTTCAGTTACGTTTGAGAGAGGAATGCACTTTTTCCTCCTAATATCAACCTAATATCAAGCAGCAGTAAAACTTCTGCTCTTAGACCTTTAAAATGACTGAGGAAAGTTATTCTAGTGACTATATCCTGTCACCATGCAGAGAAAGTGTAATAAGCTTTTTGTGAGAGGCAAGACTTGACATAACAGTTGGTACTTATTGTTATGTTTGCAACAGTTGATTCTGCATAACTTGTGGTTAAATTGACACAAAGCTGCAGTACCCTTAATATGTGCATTCACTTTTGGACGCGCATATAATCAGTCAAGTTGTATTACATAATGTAACACTTTGAATTCCAGAGTTTCGACTATACGGATGTGGTTAACACGCTATCTGAGCTAACCTGGCAAACCAAACACCACCCATCCTGTATCAAGGGACATGAAGAAAGTCAGGAGGCGTTTGTTTATTCAGCATTTAGAGGGATGTGACTTCTGATTCTGTTCATTTGTTATTCAGACACTCAGTTTTATTATGTTCTCATCTGACTTTTAATTTATATATATCTATATATATTACTTGTTTATTTTTTTTTTTTACATTTTGCAGTTTTGATTGACTTTAGATCTGTGCTTTTATAGACTGTTACATATTCTTCGTTAGTATTTAAAACCTTTGAAACCTTGAAGCAAAAAGGTTTAATTCTTTTAAAAGCACGGGAAAAGGCAATGAGCAATTTGCAAGAAACTAAAAGGTGACAAAAGAAACAATCTTAGAATTAATGTTTAAAAGAAAGGGTTAAAATGCACTTTTAGCCTGTAACTTCTGATCCATGTGTAGCCGTGTATATCCGCCAGCAGCCATGTAATGTTTCATCAATAACACAGATGGCCTCACAAAGCACTGTCCAGGTCAAAATAATGGCACTGAAGGATACGAAACAGCAAAAGGAGACACATTTGGATCAGTTTTCATGAAGGAAAAACGGGTTTCGGAAGAATAAGATCATCGCTATTTTCATTTGCTTATGTAGGCTCTGTCTTTCCTTTCAGCTTCTAATTGTCATTACTAAGGTGGCTTTAACAGAGAAACCAAAAAGGTGTCGCAACTTGTCTCAGTTAGACAGAAAGATGTAGGTCACAGGTCATTTTGGGTAAAATAACCAGCCGTAGGAGCAGAAACCTAAAGTATCAAAATACATTTCTGTTGGTGGTAGGATTTTATGTCTTCAGGGAATTACTCCAGTGCAAAAAAACATTAATTTTAGTCATGTCAGCCTGAGAACAGGATTCAATGACTTGCTGTTGTCACTGTCACAGTGTGACACTGAAAAGAAGAGATTAAAGATGGACAATAAGGGACACAGATGGAGGAGCTGAAAAGAGGTTTTGAAGAAAGGAGCACTGAAGGAATACTTCACTCACAAAATAATCATTTGCATATCAGTTGCTCAGCACTTGTTACGTTGAACTTGTGAAGAAAAGGTTTTTGTTGCATGCCTCCACAGAGAGCAAATAATCCAAAAATGGCAAACATTCTTGAGGAATTAGAGTTTCCCAAACGTCTCCTCAAGTACCACTTGTTTTAGATCTCTCCTGCTCCGACACAGCTGATTCAAATGAGCAGCTCGTTATGAACTCTTGAAGCTGCTTGATGACAGCTGATCATTTAATTTAGCTGTTCTGCAGCAGGGAGAGATCTAAAACATGCAGGACAGGTGGTACTGGAGAGGGGGTTTGAGAAACGCTGAATTAGAGTTAACAGACGCATAATCAAGTCTCATTTAATCATTCCTATACTCAGAACTTCCCCAACACAAGCATTTTCACTTAAACCAAACACATCTTAATATCAGTGTACTTGAGCAAGCGCATGCATTTGAACTCTGCAACAATATTTAAGCCTGGGCATGAAATTTTGTTCAGACATTCATGCATATCACATTAATGTCAGTTTAACCCTTTAAAAGCAGCAAATACTTTCCATGTGCTGCTTTCAAATGCCATGCACATGTATTTAAACCTTTGAGCCCTGAGCACATTGTTGTTATTTCTTTCAGAAATATGGGGAAAAGACAATGAGCAACTTTTGAATGAGAGTTTCCACAAATTGCAAGGAATTAGTAGATTTAGATAATCATTTTTAAGAAAGATAGGGGAAAATGACCAGGGAAAAAGGAAAAATGCTCAGGAGACTACATTCATAATTGTTATAATTACATATTTAAAATTATGTTACAGAATGATATACTTTTAAGGGCTTTTTGCCTGTTTGCTTTATGAACTAATTTTCAGATAAATTTCTTGTACTTAAAAAAAATTAATTTCTTACCAGTTTTAGATAATTTCCTCTTTATTTGCTCCTTGCCTTTTTTCTCATGTTTTTTAACCAAATCACGCCAATTTTCTCAAGTATCAAAGGGAACGCTAAAAAAAAAGCAAACAAACAAAAAAACACAATACCAACCACCCACCTGTTTTTTCTGTCTTTGCAGGTGTTTGGAGGCCTGGTGTGGATCCTGGTGGCATCGACCCACGTAGACCCTCCAAACCCTCTGGGCTGGGTGATGTTTGTCTCCGTCTTCTGCTTCGTCATGACCTTCCTGTGGATGATCATCTTTGCTGCTGGCGGTCATAAGAACAGCTCTGGCTGGGCTGCTGCTGTAAGACCTGAGAGACAGAATCAGATCAGAATGAGAGAAAGATATAAAAGTGATGCGCTGTGGCCACGTTGTAATATTATTTCATTTGTGTGTGTTCAGGACTTTGCTTACCACGGCCTGGCAGCGTTCTTCTACCTCAGTGCAGGGGTGGATTTGGCGTACATCACCATTCAGAATAAAGAAGACGTATTCAAAACCTACCAGATCGACATCGCTGCTGTGGTGAGAACTGATTTTAGGACAGAGTATCAACAATTTGCACTGTATTCACTGAAAAACACGACTAAAAGCTATCATATCTTTACATTTCTGGAGCCAGAGGGTTTTTCATCTTTCCTCAAACCCTGGTTTGGAAGGCTTAAAAAATGTTGCAAATTTGTTTTCCTACAGGGGTCCCTGCTAAGCCACCAATGTCCTCAAATCCTAGAAATGCCCCTAGTTTTAACTAATTGCATGTTGTTTTTTGCAGTATATTTCATTTCATGTGTTTTAAGCCCACATGTTATTTAAATTTTATCCAAAAAAGTAATATGTGGTCATTTGGAACCTGTGGCTGCACCAGTTGGGAACTACTGCACTACAACATGTTATATCCTGTTTGTTTAATCTTAAGAAAGTGTATGACTCTATGAGCAAGGCTGAGAAAATCAAATCAAAGTGAACTTTAGAGGCCTTGGAGGACAGATTTTGTCACCTTTGACAGATCCAGGACAGCTGTCTCCAGTCTTTGTGCTATAAGCTAAATTCAACTACTTGATATTTATTGTGCAAGCATGAGAGTCGTATATCTCCTCTCATCTAACTCTCAACAAGACAGCAAAACACCTTATATCCCTAAAATAGTTGGCAACGCAGCAAATAACTATTCACACAACAGGCTGATCCTCAACAAACAACAACATCTACAAAAAGTAGATTTAAGTCTGTCTTGTGTGTTTACTTGTGTGTTTCAGGTGTTTGCCTTTTTGGCCACACTCCACTACTTCATCCACACCATCCTCTCCTCCATCCGATGGAAAAACTTCTGAAGAGCGACGCAGAATCGCAGACTCGTGTGTCCGAGAAGTCCTGTGCATCCTGTGTGTGTGTATGTGAGCATATGGTGGAATTACCCACGAGTGACATCAAACCTCGTCAGATTTATAACGTAGGTTTTAAGCCCAATTTTCGGACATTTGATAATGTTTAGTGAAGCACCATAAAACATTATTTCAAGCATGCAGGAAGCAAATGAGGAGCTGTACTGTAGAAAAGTATTGTGTTCTTATGAAAGCAAAAAAAAAAAAAAAAAAAAAAATACCATAATGTCGAGATGATGAAACTGGGAAAGTGCTGTCATTTTGTTAGACTCAATTTAAAATAGTTATTTTCCCTTTTTTTCTTTTTTAAATACATTAAGTTTAAAACCATTATGTTACCTTTCTTACATGTTATGCTCTTAAATCTAAACCTCTCGCTGCCATCAGAGCCATATCTCCTCCTTTTTGTTATTTGTGATCAGACTGACACACGTTTGTTTCAGTTAGACAACTACAGAGAAAGCTCTAAAATATTTCTCATTGATTTTTTTAATTTTTCATCTTTTTAAATGACTGCCAATTAGTTTTTCTTTGTCATATAGCTTCAATGCCAGCCAATCGTCAGTACTTAAAGGATGGTGAACTGTAATTTTTAGCTGTAAGGCAGAAATTTGTATAGTTTTGCCATTTTTGTATTCTCAAGATTAAAACAAGTCACAGATATAAACATAACTGAGTCCTTTTTTTATGTTGCTCTATTATTCGTTTGATTTATTGTTAGTTTTAATAGCCATTGTGGAGTTTTAGCTTTACAGTTGCTGCAGTTAAATCTACAGTGTTGTTGTTAGTCTCGTCCTGTCACACATGTAACAGTGGACACATATTTACCACTTTCTTATTTCAACATTTAAAGAGTTGATAGGCAGAGCCAAGAGTGCTGAAATGATAACAATGGCTATGATCACAGCTACATTTTGGAAAACAACAATTTTTGATACAAACTATTTTTGATGCTTATTATGTTCAAAGGGACCTTTCAGTGATTGTAGCTGTCATTGAAAACAACATATAGTAACTGGGGTCCCCATTAACTCACCTGATACAAAGCGTGCGCCCAATGTGCCAGAGCTGTGTCCTTATCGAAACCCCGGGGGTTCGATCCCATCCTCTGTCTTTCTGCTGCATGTCTCCGTCTCTTTTTACTTGACATTCTTCAGCCTTGCTATCAAATAAAGTCAAAAAGATATTATTAGTAAGAACCATTCTTACAATCATGCCCCTTTTTACACAACTTTCAGCCATGCAGATATACAGTTTTCTGCTGACACTGGATGAATCCTCCTCACCTCCTCTGTAGCACCACCATGCCACTGAAGTATCTGTTCATCCAGAAAAATATCTACTGAATGCACTGGGACACACTTTGGTCAGTGGTGGAAAAACTACTCAGATACTTTATTTAAGTACTAAGACATCAATGTACAAATATTTGATTATGAGCTAAAGTCCTGCATTCCAGTTTTCCAGTGTCATACTGACCTTGAGTAGCAGAACAGGTGATGTGGACACAGGTCAGTGAACTAATATGCTCCAGGTGAGGCTTGAACTCACAACCTCGGCATTGCTCTGCAGTGAACTGTCTTATAAGTACCGCGCGCTGACCGATTGCGCCACTGGAGCTTGAAACAATGTCATGTAGGTTGCTGTAAAATGATGAAAACTGAGACGCCGTTGTTGATAAAAGGTTTTGACTTCTTCAAACATATTGTCACGCTTTCTTTGTTTTGTTGGTTTGGTTTGAGGTTTTGAAATTGAGAACAATCAGCAGCATGTCATGATTATAATTCAGCTTTATAAGAAAATTTAAATATGTCAGAAGATTTTCGGGTTGAAATGAGAGACAAACTGGAGTGTTTGTTCTTTTGCCAGCAGCAACATCATCGCCTCACAACATGAGCCCAGGTTTAGTATAACTACTGTATGTAAGGAGGTTCAGAAACAGGCTCCAGTGGCGCAATCGGTCAGCGCGCGGTACTTATAAGACAGTACACTGCAGAGCAATGCCGAGGTTGTGAGTTCGAGCCTCACCTGGAGCATTTACAAACTTTGGACGATACAGTGTAGATATGACCTGTCGTGTTTGACAGGTATATCACAGTGCTGCATTAGCAGTTTGCGTTATCGTAGTGTCTTTGAGCAAAGATACCGTGTGTTGATGATATACTGTTATATAAACCACCTCAAACCTTTCAGACCAATCAACAGCTGCAAAACTTGTTTGCAACATTCAGTAGCGTCTTGACGGTGAAAAACATCATAAATTAAGTTGTAATACAGACATATTTTGTTATAAAACTAATTTATATTAATTTATTTGTAACTAATGGGCTGAAATGTAGACTAACACTTTGACGTGCTCCAAAGCCGATCGAATCCTTTATATAGCTCCACTCTTACTGCACAAACACTGGAGAGATATCAATCTCCGACTTTTCCTTCAAACAATGTTTTTCTACAACATTTCCACAACAAAAGTGGGAATGCCTCAACAACTGAAAAATGCCCTTTTTTCGTCAACGCTTTTCTTTGGGGGTTTAACAGTATATTGGTACTCAATTGCTAAAGGTATTGATTGAAACAACCCTGTAGCAAGTAATAAAAACATCTCCAGTCAAGTGATGCCTGCATTTTATCCTTCTTATTCCCAGATCTAAACAAAAACTAAAGACTTTTGGTTTGGTGGTTTTGTTTGCAGCCTAAATGTGACCACAAATGCAGCTACAGCTCATTCAGTCTGTGGTATGGTGAGTGTATTTGACGGAGTTGGCATTTCAGTGTGCTAAGATGCAACCAAAATGTTTAAAAGTACAGCTATATTACACAGCTGCAACATCTGGTGGCATTTAACATTTCCATTTACATGATAGGTATTATGTTAAAAAAAAAAAGTATCAAATTAAGTAGTATATTGGTAGTGATATCGCTTTAAGGGTACAGGTATCAATTTTAAACAATACTCAGCCCCGACTGTTAGGCTGAAACCTGAGATGTAAATACAATGAGGGTGTAAAACATGTTAGAAAATACATTCTTCAGATGAGATTTCATTCTCCCAAAAATCTGAGAAAATTTTACTTTGATTCAATTAATTTTTTGACCAGTTATTAACCTAGTGAGAAGGACATCTATGTTTTTTTATATTTTATTCTTATTATTTTATTTTATTATTTAATGTGTAACCTTTCTGTTGTGGAGGAAAAAAAGTTCCTTTGTTTACAGATACAACACGCATTATTTAATGCTTCAGACACAGAAAGGTGCATATTACACACTTCTTGTTACAGATCCATATTTTATTGCATTGATACATAATGTATTTTGCAATGACTCCAGGTGGATAAGGGATTTTTTTTACAGTTATTAAGCAAACATTGATATCTAGGACATAAATATTTGACTAAATGTCACTATTGGCCTTCACTGTATGTATCTTGAGAATTATGTTTTCAAATGGGATGTCCTCTGTGGTAAAAAATGTAACTCTGTTGGCAAAACAAACACAACGCACTAGATTTATTAACAAAAGCTGATAATCTGCTTGAGATAAAATGTTCTTATTCTTCACATATTTTCAGCTTTTAGCTAAAAATCAGTCGCCGAGTTCTGACAATCCCAGCCTCTATCAGTCCGATCATCTGTCTCCCACACTACCAGATGGTGTGTTTGACATGCGCCCAGATCGAACGTTTGGTGCCCTGAGCGGCTCGTACGTTGTCCCAGTGCAGCCGGGTGTTGGGGATGTCGTCCTCACGCTCCGGGTTGGGTCGTGCCCCGTCTTTCGGAGTCGCCACAACAACGGAAGCGGGCCTCGCCGTGAATCAAACTCGACGACATGAAGCTTCTTCTTGTCAGCCAGATTCTGGTGGACTTCCTGCAGAATGGAAGAAGAACAAAAGGGCAGATGTGAGTGAAGACAGCGATAAAAAGAAGAGGGGAAAAAGAGAGATGTGACGAGGCTCCGAACTCAGCAGACGTCCTCTGCAAGGCTTGTTGAGTCTGACAGAGGAGAGGGAAACAGAGATTAAAGGAGCTTTTTGTAATTTCCTGCCACCCAGTCCAACCGAACAGGGGGCAGGATTTCACACTTTAAATGTCGGTCTACTAATGTGCCCATACAACTACATCATACGCTATCTTATGATCTTCATGTGTGGCGTTTGTGGTTAGTTAACTTTATAGAATAATACGAAAACAGTCACATCGCACCATTTAAAAAGTTTATTGTGAACTGTAAACCTACAGCTTGTGTTGTCATTAGTTAAACTAAAGTTATGTTTATGTAAATATCCAACAGTAGATGTTACTTACCAGTTTAAAAGAAACGTGTGTTTGGCATCAAACTGCATCTTTTTACCCTCCAAAAACCATCTCCAGTGCTGGGAAGCCACACCAATATTTAACAGTTTTGCTGCTTGTGATGGAGACAACAGCCGATTTCCAGGAGCTTCTGCCATCGTTGTGTTTTTGACAAACTAATTCACTGAGACTGTAACTTCTACACTGTATCCACTGACTCCGGTGTTGTGACGAGGACTGTTTTCCTGTCGATATGTGTTTCCCCTCCACCTAAACCTGACCCAAACCCATAGTCCTAACCATGACCACGAGGGGGTCACTACACATAAACACGGGGGAGACACTATTCGACAGAGGAACACACTTCAATACAACACCGGCTGGCTCAACTTCACCCTGTCCTGCAGCAAACTACAGGCTACAGTGACTCACTATTGCTCTCAGGCCAGGATGCATTTCTACAGAAGGGACAGCGCGTCCCTGGCTGCTTAGCGGTGGATATCTCTGGACATAAAGGGCATTTTGGACATGACCTCAAAGTTGATAGGGTTACTTCATACTTTGAATATTTCAAACTAATATTATATTATGCCCTGATCTAACATGTACCTCCTTCAAGAGAAGAAACTGAGTTAGATTACAGCTCAAGAGTATCAGTATCTACAGTGTATAATATAAATCATATTGTAGACAGAGACACATTTCAGATGTGAAATGCTTGAGTGACAACCTTAATTTTCTTTTTCTTTCTGATTACATTCTCCATGCCTTTTTCACTTTTTCTAAAATATTTACTTTCCTGTTTCTGACTTTCACTTCAAGAGAAAGTGGTGCAAATAAAACTAATTTCTGAAAACTCTCAAATGAAAGATCCCTCCCACCATGCCGACATGACTTCACCTGCTTGGCTAATCCAGTGAAGAGGGCTCTGGTGATGTTGAGCAGATTGGCAGATCCCTCTAATTTACAGTACATGTCCTGGATGCCGATCAGCTTGCACAGAGTGATGACCGCCCGGTGGCAGTGCAGACCATGACCTGCACAGACAGAGAGACAGAGTGAATATGCACACATTAATGTCAGTATGACTGAGCGCTGCGGTGGAAAGTATACAGTACATACATATATACAGTCTCCTCTCACTGTACATGTCATTTTGCAATACTGACAGAGTGTCATACAGAAAATTATCTGGAAATTTTCCACATACAACCAGAGAGAAGAATGCAAGGATAAACTGCATGGCAAAATGACAGATGACAAATTGCATTTTTTTCATGAGTTCTCAATTTTAGAATAGGTATTTACAAAAAGTTTCCCAGGAAAACTGTGTAATTTGATACCAGTTCTGCAGAAAAAAGAGACTGCTTAAATTAATTAATTCTAATTGTGTAACCTACAGATTTTATTAGTCGACGCTCAGAAGGTTAACATATGAAAATTGAAAGTTGTTCATGCAGAAAAATCATACAAATTAATTGATTAATGACTACTTAACATTTGTTGAGTTTAAAGTGATTTAGGCACTTTCTTATTTCCCCTGTTATTTCTACCAAAATCCATATTTTTTTCTATGAAGCTTGCTGAATGCAGACCAATAAAAACAGAATGACCTAGATTTTTATAATCTTAAAATATTTATTGCTCTATAGCCCAACTCTCAACACTAGCCTTCACCTTTTTTCCTACCAACTAAACACTTAATGAATCTACACTTACCTTCGGGTTGTTTCTTCATGTGAAGCGTCGTCCTCTTGCACTTGGATTCAATGTCATGATAAACTGTTAGACAGACAACAACTGAATTACACTCACTGGAAGTAGATCAGGGAAGAGAAATTAAACTAGAGCCAAATAAAACAATAAACTGACAAATTTACTCCAAAAAGTCTCATTATCTGAACGTGTTTTGTGCCATTTCCAAATGAAGGCGCTTGTGTTTTGTTTTGCATCTTTTCTCCTGTCCTCCCTCAGGTCTTGTGTTTCTCTACCTGCCCACCAGATGTCCTTCCACATGCCAGCGTCTCCTGCTGACTGCAGCAGCTGTGGCTGATTAGTTATTCAGACACACGGTCCCGGAGCGGGAACTCGGTGCCGCTGAACGAAGTCTGAGAAAGCGGAGCAGCTCCGTAGCTTGAGGTTGAAATCTTGTTCTTATGTCACATCACTTCTGAAACGCCACACCAGCTGCTAACCGTGCATATTCTGGACATCCAGTCATTGAAATTTAATGCTTATGAGTTCGGTTTCGTGCTTGGATGCTGCAATAACAGTGAGGGAGTTATGGACGGGATGAATAAAAGAACAGAAAATTGATGAGAAGCAGTAAAAGTAGAAAGTTTGGTGTTCACAGGAAACGTCTTGCTGCGTTCAGAAATCTAAAATGCAAAACTAAATGTCAAAGACACACACACGCACACATGCACGCACGCACGCACGCACGCACGCACACACACACACACCGCACAGGGAGATGAACATTTGCTGTGGCTGCAGGAGGTCCAGGTTGAATAGTGTGTGTATGTGTGTGTATATGTGTGTGTCTTGTTGTGATGTGTGACTCACAGACTCAAACAGCGACAAAGTCAAAGTAGAAAAAAAAAAAAAAAGCCAAATTTCCCCTTAATACACACTTTTATATATTCCAGTAATTGTGAGTTTTTAACCTTTAACTCTGACACTGAACTGAAAGTCTGCTCTGACTGAAAGCTGTCACTGGTAACTTTCAGAAAAATAACTCTTTGTCATAATTACCTAAACTGTCACTATATGAGACAGATGAAAAAAAAAAATGCTCCTCTGTCTCCTCGTATTGCACGTAGCGGCATTATCACATGTGGAAAAAAGCAACCAATCAGATTTCAGGAGTCTCTAGCACAGCTGTTACTCGTGTCAATCACTGCTTGTAGCTGCAGTCAAACTGTCAAATTAGGCAACACTGATCAAAAATGAATCAAGATTCTGTGACTTTATTGCCTGTTTCACGCCTGAAATGTTTTCAGAAACATTTTAGTGTACTGTCCGGCTGTAAAATGACACAGCTTGTGATCTAGCTGGAAACAGTCAAGTCGCCCAGCTAAGAAGACATCATTTTACAGATAAACAATTTACTTAACTATATTCCTGAAATCATTTGAGGAAAGAAACAGGCAGTGCAGAGACAGAATCTTGACTCATATTTGATCACTGCTGCCTGGTTTGACAGTTTGACCCTAGTTGAGGAGCAGTGATTGAAATGATTTACAGCTGCGTTAAGACTTCTCAGCTCTAACAGGTTGTTTTCTGTGAGCCACAGAGGATCCCAGCATGTGTCATTAGAAGCACAACGAGTAGGAGCAGGGGCTTAGGCTTTGTTTCAACATTTCGGGGGTAACATCTGAAAAAGGGGGGGTTTGGACCGTCTCAGCCAGGAAAGATTTTGTTTGTAACACTTATATTCTTGCATTTTAGTGATTCCTATGCAAAAATGTGTGCATTTTCTGCATCATTGTTCATGGTGTGAATATTTCTAATTCTGTAGAAAAAAGGGTGTTTTTTAAAAGTTAGACTGTGCAGGAGTTTTTCTCTTAATTATGTCAAAATGAAAGTCTCTACTACTACATTCATGTGTTTACTGGGAGTTACAAATGCAAATATTGTAAATATTGAGAAGGATGAGTCATCAGCGCCCCTGAAATCTACACCTATGATTAGAAAACAGGTTTTTTACAGACTCTCACGTGCTTCCATGTGGATGTCGAGACAGTTTCGGCAAATATGGCAAAAAGTTGCTGAACAAAAGGACTGAAAACTGTTTTTTTGCTCCTCAGTCTTAATTTCTTCCAAAAAAACATGCAAAATGTCCAGAGGAGAAACAAACAAACACACTGCCACGCTCAGATTTACACAAATTCCCTTTGGCGCTGCATTGTTCTCTCATTTCCCCTGAACACCACTGAAGTCACATGAATATTCACGAAGCATCCCCGGTCCTGGGAGACTGGGAACACTGGTGCCAACAACAACAACAACTGGAAGGTCAGTTGTTTTTCCACCAAAACAAAACATTTAGTGGCCAAGTCCAGAGGACGTCCAGATGTTGGACTTCCAAATCAAAACATCGACACAACTTAACAGTCAAATAAGAAAAACTGTTAATGACATGGTGGACAAAATCCAAAATCTGGACCGCCACCAAAACTTGAGAGGCCTAAAGGCAATCTGGCCACTGTTTTATTTTTTTACATATCTTAATGACTGTCAAACAAACAGATGGGATGAAAAACGTACAATTTTGCACAGAAAGATCATGATGACTTCAGTAAGTGAGCAGCAAAGGTGAGGAAAATAATCTAAAAGCTTTCTGATGTGTCACAATTTATAATTTAATTACAAACACAGTGAGATAATGCCCCCAAAAGTTACTTTAGAATCAAGAAGTAAACAAACAACCAATCACATGACGGTGCAGACATGTTGCAGATGGTCAAACAGTGAGAGCTGGCATGTACAGGGGCTCCAATATCTTTTTCTATGAACTTGCAAAAATTAAATATATCACAGTTTGGAGCTCAAACTGGGTGGCAATGCAGCACCACACACACACAGACACACACACAGACACACACAGACACACACACACACACACACACATACACACATACACACATACACACATACACACATACACACATACACAACTTCTTGCCTGGTCTTTGGCCAAAGCAGGAAGCTAAGTTTCTCCTCCTGGGGGGCGCGGTGGAGGCTGATGACTCACACACATTAATCTTTCTGGCTTTGCTCTCCAGCAGCGGCACACGTAGCCAAATGGCATTTTACAATAAGAAATTACAAGCTGTACATTTTAAGTCTTATACCTTTCTTTCAAAAATGCATTTTTTACATTAAGCCTCTTGTATAAGTGCAGGCAGGTGATTCGAGGGGAGATTGCTGGACATGAGGGGAGAGGAAAGAGCAGGAGGAGACGAAGGAGAGGAGAAATGAGAAGGGAGTAGGCGGTAGAGCGACAAACCAGAGGAGGTGAAGTAAAGGAGTTGTTTAGTGTGAGAAGCTTTTGCAAGCGGTCCTTGAAGTAAAGCTCCATTCATTTTTCTCATTTCTCATATGTGACTCACAGTTGGAGCACTTCTACATCTCGGATCAGCGTGAAACTGAATCATCAGTACAAACATTAACCAGCCGAGTAAGAAAACATCTGCTGCTTTGATTAAAAGTCGAGGGGTGAAAGATTGTGTGCAAAAAAATGGAAGATGAGGTACTATAAAAGTGCCTGTGGCTTCCTAAAAACATGAGATTTCAGCATGTCGAAGGATTGTTTTAGTAGCCTACCAGAGAGGAAAAGTTACAAAGACAAACTCAAAATTAACTCAATATACAGTCTCAGTGTCCCTTCTCTTTACTTTGCTTATCTTAAAGAAAAGAGGACAATTTTCCACATTTTGGACAAATAAGGGTCTAATCTGATCTGATCTAATCTAATCTTACAACTATTTGATCCAGTGAGCAGGTAAGATTGTCATTTAACCTCACAAAGATCAAAAGCAGGCCTTGTATAGTCCAGTTATCTTCAACCTCTACAGTTTTTTAAGAAATATAAAAAAAAATGCTAGCTACACAAATGTATACTGAGTGTCAGGATCCCGCTGTTTTCCCTTATCTTACTTCTGATATTTCACATCAGAATTATTCATCATTATTCATTATCAGTGGGACTTCGTTATGGACTCTCCATGATTGTTGGTTAAGAAACGCTGAGGATGTCATTCGAAGGAAACCTAAAATGTAGAAAATCACTTACTGGTCTTGTTGTTGTATCTTTCTATGAAGTGCAAGTAGTTGATGGCTCTGTTTTTGGCCTGCAGGTTACAGAAACACAGAGAAATAGAAAAACATATACAGAAGGTTATTTGTTGACTCAAAGTTGGTATGTTGTTATCATTATTAGCTTTTTAGTTGGGAAAGTCGCTGTAGCTGTATACAAATTATAGTAGTATTAATTATTAGGTAAAATAATTCATTAGCAATTCATTAGAGTTTACCAGTAAGTGTCTTAAACTATAACAGATAGTCTGAATGCAACAAAACAGTTTAGTTCATTACTCAGTTTTTACTACACCCAATTCTATTTAAATTTAAAATAAATAAAAAAACATATATTTTGAAGACATAATGAATTCCATAAATTGGAGATTCTGACACAAAAAATGACACAATGATTGTTTTAGTTGGAATTAAAAGAAACTTACCTTCCTCAAAGCTGTGGGTCTGTCCGCTGCTTTACCCAAAGCAAAGCCTGGAGGAGGGAGGAGAGAGTCGATGGTGATGCTGCCAGTTAAAGCCAGATTTCATTGTTTAAAGTGATGTTTAATTAGTGCTGCCGGTAATGAGCCGCCATGAACACTGTAACCTGATGACATTTTAAACAAAGCAGCCCTACCAGACTCTGTAATGAGAGGCTGACAGCAGGTGAATCTCAGGAGTCGGCTGAAGAGTTTCCTCAGCGTTTTTAAAAATGTATTTTGCCGCTCACTTCTGAGGAGCCTGAAAACTGTCAGAAACATTCCCTGCACTTTCTCATATCCACATATAACACAATTTTTTTTCTCAACTTTTGCAAACACCCTGAAACTGTCAAAAACATTTTTGGTTCAGTTCATTGTTTTTAGGAACTTTAAAAAAATTGTTCAGCAGTCAGGGCTATCTCACGCTGAGATACGTCTGGCTGAGCCATCATAATTCAGCACGAAGGAAAGATGCTCTGGTGTTGTCGGCATTTCTTTTAACCAATCACAATTGTCTAAAGCAGCGCTGAGGCCAGGATGCAGCGACGGTGCTCTCACAAAAAAGTCTGAGGAGGGAACTTTTTTTGGTGGAGAGGCGAGCACTGGCAGCATAAGAAAATGCAAAACACGTAAAACACTGAAAGGCATTTAAGCGTGTAGTCAGAGATTTGAATCATCAGTTGGAGTCCCCTCAGATGACAGTGTGCTGAGCTTTGTGTCTCTGGGGATGTTTTGGTCCCCTGATTTTGGAGTGGAGTGAGCGCTCTTGAATTTCACGCTACTCTTTAGTACAGGGATCTGCGCAGACGCAGACAGCTACACAGAGCAGAGACTCTGCACCTTAAGGCTCGGAGACAACATTACCTCCTCTGTTTTGCTGAGAATTGGTGAATTTACAGCTCACAGCAACTTAATATGATACAGTCTCTGGCTTTTGTTTGATATGCAGTGTCTGCAAAAGATGTTGTTGCACGCTGCTGATCTACCGTTTATTTACTACAATACGTGAATGCCTCTTTTACTTTCATTGTCCTAGTGAGCCTATTCAAACTTTGAAATTTAATATGACAGAAAAAAACAAAATAAAACCAAAAAAAGAATTGTCAAATATCTTTGAAAAGCCAAATCTGATTTGACTGACATAACTCTGGGTCTGGTGCCACTCTAGTGAAGAGAGGTCTGGCTATGTGGAAATTGCTCCACATAGCGACATGGAATTTGAAAAAGGTCTGAGACAGGCGACCAAAGACAAACTTTAAGCCACAGTCTACATGCTGTATTTTTCAGAGTATCAAACCTGCAGCTCCGTTGCCGTTTCCCACAGCGACCAGACAGCTGATGGACCTCTTCCTGCCCTCCTTGGCTGTCATGTTGAACACACTCTTCACCTGCAAGACAAGAATAAATACACACTAAACAACAACAAATAAGACGTCTCTCACCACCTGACATCTATCACGTAAGCTTGGCCATCATGTCAAACACACTCACTGTACGCACATTAATACAACTCTGTGTGTATGTTTGTTAAGTGTTGCAAAACAAAACACAAAATTACCAAATACACTCACAAATCACCTTAGGATTGAGATAAACTTGCTTTTTTAACACATGTTCATGTAGACAATCAGCTGAGTCGTGAACTCGCTGATGTACTAGAGTCAGAGAGTCACAGTCAATATATTTACCATTTGCAGCAGAAACCACATGGGAAAACAGTTACAAGAGCTCAGCATAAAAACAGACATGTAAGACAATAAGACAATATAAACACAATCAAAACAATATAAGTTAAAAGATCTAGGATTTAAAAAAAAATTGTAAAACGGGTTTGATTTCTTATAAAGTGCAACATTTAAGAAATAATTCGAAACATTTAAGAAACAAAGTGCAACATTTAGAAATAAAGGTCAACATTGTAAAAGCAAGTGTATCTCTGGCCTCAGGATACATTCACTGTCATATATTGTCATATGTCATTATGTGCCCTTATTACTGTAAACATCAGTTTATCAGAGCAAGATACACCAACCAATCACTGTCATCCATCTGTGATATAAGGCAGTTTAACCTGTCAGAGAAACCTGAATCTAATAATAAACCTTACAATAAACAAAAGCAGAACTAAACTAAAACAAAAGAAAAACAGACTTGTTTTGACTCATAATGTATCATGACCATGCTTTAAAAACATAATTCTTCAGTCATGTACATTTTGTATTATATGCACCAGTCAGGCCAATAAAGTTACTCAACAGTCAAAAAGAAGTGTGTTTTTGTGAGAACATCTGCAGTTATAACGCTACTATAGATTGTTAAAGCTTTTCACTTAGTGTGTGTGTGTGTGTGTGTGTGTGTGTGTGTGTGTGATGTCAACCGAACCAGAACGCCTGTCCAGATTTAAGTGACTTTCATCGACCTGTTAGCAAACAGAGCAAACAGTCATCTATCACACACACACACACACACACACTGGCCTGACTCCCCTCAAGCAGCTACGCAGGCTGATCAACTATCTGCAACACGACTGTGAAAACAGCGGGGGGCAGCATTGACACACCGCACAGAGGAGGAGGACGGAGCGAAGAGAGGGTAAGGGATCAGGAAAAGAGGAAAGATGTTGGAAGTTGGAAAGAAGTTGGAGTTGACCAGAGAGGAGAGAAAGCGGACAAAGGAGATAGAAAAGGTCAAGAGGAAGAACGTTGCAGGTTTGAAAGGAGAGAGGGAAAGGAGGGGAAGAAAGGCAATTCTTCCTACTCCTTTTCAGACATGAAATGTAAAATTTATGTTGCTTTATGTTCACTATAAATTTTGTTTGTGCTGCTTTTATGTGCATTGTATTTTATTTATTGTTATTATAAATGTTTGAAATAAATCATATGAAGTGGAGGATATGAAAGAAAAGTGGTAGAAGATAAAAGGACAGGGAGGGAAAGGAAAGGAAACAAGGATTTATTGCCTCTTTAGACATGAAATAATTTTGATGAGAAAAGAAACAAGAAGCAGAAATAATACAGAAAAAGGAGAGGAAGAGGAGGGTGACACAGCAGAGCAGCAGACAGTGAATGCCTCTGTCCAATGTGAATCACTAACAATCTGTGTGTGTGTGTGTGTGTGTGTGAGAGAGAGAGAGAGAAAAGGCTGTGGTAAATATATACGATAAAAAAAGAGTGTGTTGTCCTTAGCAGAGTGTATGCGGTGTCTTGATAACAGATGGACAAACTGCTGATACTGCAAAAAAAACTTAACGAACAACTTATACAACACACACGTGCGTATACACACACACACACACACACACACACACACACACACACACACACACACACACAAGAAGTAAGTTTAGGTGGCAAAGATATAAATTCACCACTAAAACAGAGAGTGAGCGAAGCGGCTGCTGAACGTCACTGTGATACATAAAACAAGCCAGTTACAATTATGAGTTAATTAAGCCGAGTTAATTAAGATAATTAGAGCTCTGATTAGAAGATATTTCAATGCCGCACTTCTCTTCACCTCATGTGTTGTGAATAAAAACTTTATATTTAAAGCTCCGTCATTCTGTTTTTCTTTGGGCCATTTGGAGGCCAAACTCCACAACAAGCTAAAAATTACACATTTTTGAATTATGGCTAATGTCAGAGCAAAGTGATCACCTGTTTACATTAATTTGCATTTATTTGGGGTCATGTAGGTGAATGCAAGTCCGACACAGACTCTTTAGCTCTGTTTTGGTGTGCACATATTTGTGCATATTTCTTAGACAACTTCTTATTTCTATTCATTTAAAATTTCTTTTTGCCTTTATACAGTAAAAGTAACTGTAATGTGTCCCAATTTCCTCCAGGGATCAAGTATTCTGATTTACAAAAAAAATGTTTTATGCTTTACAACTGACACCTTTGATCCACTGTTCTTATAAAAATACTGATTAGTGCAAGTTTCATTGCAAAATTGCAAAATTATAACACTACAATCTACATATATCTCAATGCCATACAGATAGGCATTAGATATTTCATCTTTGGGAAAGTTTTGTTGTTGCTGAGTCACAGATGCCGCTTCAGCACTGTGGTTTACATCTTTGTTGTGCCTGTTGGAGCTCTGCTGGTATAACTTTGCTGCGGTTTTGTTTGTGTGGTGGGTGGGTTTTGTTTTCTGTTTTGTCGATCACGACAAATAACCAAAAAACTTAAAATAGTGTGGTTATTTCTGCATCTGCAGCTTGTGGAGGTGTTGTATTGAATTTAGCTCCACTGTAAGATGTTGTTTTAACACTATTCCCCTGACAGTGCAGCTATTATTCTATACAAATACAGGAATATGTAGTCTATATTTACATTTGGGCAGACAAGTGATAATAAATTCGATAATATACATCATCCAATATGTATTTATTCTGTAGAACAGATATGAAAGCAAACATGACTTTTATTACTTTGGAGATAAAGCCTCGCAGCTCGTAATGTGAGTGCTAGTGAGAAAGAGAAAAGCAAAATAAGTAAGACCGACTGTATGAAGCTAAATAAAATAAAAATACAAAAAAAATCCTTTATACAACTACTGTACTAAAAGCCAGTGTTGTAGGAAAGACCAAATCATGACCAAGACCAGACCAGTGGGAATCCCAAACGGCACGACACACACTTGTAATAAAATGTGAAACAGGTAATCAGACACACCTCAAATCTTTTTTAATGATTCACACTCCCATGAAAACATCCCCAGAAAACAAATGAAGATTCCTCTTTATTGACTTTAATTATAGTTTATGTATGTATGTATAAGCATACCTTAAGAAATGTCTTGATAAAATAATCAAAAGGTACTGCAGAACTTCATACTAAACAATTACAAACAAATAAGGAGCTACAAATCAACTAAATCATCATTATTTGCACTCATTTGCACATGCAATTTTGTAACATCCCACCAGTTATTGCTATAATAAACGCAAAACTTATTTTAAGTATTTTTTTTTGTTATTTGTAGTTTGTGGTTCGTTTAAAAATGTTATTTGAGTTTGGTGTGACATTTTGTTTGTAGTCCATATCGCGCAGCACTAGATCCAGGTGTTTTATGTGTTTGTTTCTATCTGCTGCCTCATATTTCGTTCTTTTGGCAGCCTGTGCAGGGACCACCAGCAACCTTACGGGGACCTTATCTGGGCCAAGACACACAGCTCATCTCCACGTTTTCATCCTCGCCAGAGAGCAGCGAGTGAGTGACAGAACAGTGCTGAATTTGAAATTTAGCTGAGGGAACTTCAAAGTCAAGATCTGCCTTCAGCTCCACTCGTTACGTAACGCACATTTCAGTAAAGGATTTATAATTTGACTGCAGGGGCCACAGCAGAAGGATTGGGGTCAGGGCAGCAGCAAACACCAAAACACTGAAAACACAACCCTGCAGGACGGACACACACACACACACACACACACACACACACACACACACACACACACACACACACACACACACACACACACACACACACAGACACACACACACACACAGTGATATGTTTCTCTGTTAGGTGCTAATGCTTTCACAAACCTGCACATATTTTCTAACATAACTCTGACTAAAACAAACACAATCAGTGGTGGAATGTCACTAAGTTGTACTGTAACTAAGTATGATTTTAAAGTACTTGTACTTTACTGACTATTTTCTTTTCAAGCTACTTTACACTATATACTTCACTACATTTTAGAGGTAAATATATTGCACTTTTTACTTCACTACATGTATCTGACAGCTTTAGTTACTTAACAAATTAAGATTTTTTGAATAAAAACATATGAAGAGTTCATGAAATGTGTGATCCTATGTTATTAATTAAATTGCCCAACAGTTTATAGAAATACTGTTTGATGATTAGTTGAGTAATGAATCATCAATTCACAGAGAATTAATTGTCAATTATTTTGATAAACATTTTAGTCTTTTTCTATTATTTTAATCTTGATTCTTTATGATTTTGTGTTTTTTGGGTGGTTTATTTCTTCTTTTTTATAATCTTAAGTTATTTATATCTAATTTATTTTTTAATAATTTTGAGTTTTCAGGTGTCTTTTTTTCTTCCTTTTTTTTAAGAATTTTGAGTTTTGTGTTTTTTTGTGTTTTTTTTTTTTCTTTTTCTTTTTTTCTAAATTGGGTATTTTAACTTTTAATACTTTTATTACATTTTTGACTATACTTATTTTATTTTCACAGGATGGTATTAGCACTTTTACTTTACATAGCACACAATGTTGTTAATGAAGTGCACACATAGCTAAAATGCTAAATTTATATTCACACCACATTCTGCCTGCATACCATGGCTACAGGCCTATAACACAGAGCAGCAACATATCTTTTCTTGCTGTCAAGGAAACTCTCCGCCTCTGCAAAAAACCAGACCAGATGGGATCTCAAACACTGTTTTTGTAAATGAAAAATCCAACAAGTTATTAATTCTCATGTTTCAGTGTGACTTGCAGACAGTTTCTATCAGATGTAAATGCCTCCAGTGAAATTGGGCATTTGGCTCTACGTTGTTATTTTAGGTAGAGATGCAGCAGTTTTGGCGTAGTGAAAGCAGCAGAGCAGATGGGACGAGTTTTTTCCTCCACTAGACGAGCGACAGCATGGAGGTGGGAGGATGCTTGCTTCTAGCTCGCTCTCACTTCTGTTTCATCTTTTATTTTCTCAATCTGTTGCTGCATGTCTCTGTATCTGTATGTGTCTATACGCTGCAGTGCAGGGGAACCAGAAGGCGCTGCAGGAGCACAAACCTCCGCCAACGTTTAACACTTCTCTGACTGGCTGCGGCACAGCTACGCATCCTTTCTTTCACTTGTATTTTAAGTTGATATCTCTTCACTCTGCAAACACACTGAATGGTGTAAAGACGTTATTTACTCCTACACAAGAGGAACGATTTCTTCCAATCCACACAGTGCTGCAGGGGACAAATTCTAACAACATGATATACGTTTATTCTGTGCTTTTTGGACTGTCGTGTTTTGGATTACTTATCGCAGAGATAGGATTTTGTGGATTTTAGGACATTTCAAGGATTTTAAGACATTTCTAGGACTTTCAGAAATTTCAAGGATTTTAGGACATTTCTACAATTTAGGCAGATTTCTAGGATTTTAGAACATTTTCAGGATTTTAAGACATTTCTTAGATTTTAGGACATTTCTAGGTTTTTAGGGCATTTTAAGGATTTTAGAATTTTTCTAGGATATTAGCAGCGTTTCTTTGATTTTAGGATATTTTGAAGATTTGGGTTACTTTTAGGAATTGAGGATTTTTCTAGCATTTTAAGACATTTCTCAGATTTTGGGATGTTTCTGGGATTTTAGGATTTTTCTGGGATTTAGGACATTTCTGGGATTTTAGGACATATCTAAGATTTTTGGACATTTCTACAATTTAAGCGCATTTCTGTAATTTGAGGACAATTTCAGAATTTTGGGACATTTTTAAGATTTTCGGATGTTTCTAGGATTTTAAGATGTGCAATGCTAGGACATTTGGGGCTTAGCTCAGACCTCTGTCGGGGGTGTGGGGGATACTCCACTGGCACTTTTTTTGATAAAGAAGCTCTATTTCCATGCTGTTACATGCAGTCTGACACCTTATGTACACTAAAAGTACATAAACAATTCCATGAGTGAATCACTATATTTTTATAACAAATTAGAAAGTAATTGGGGGGGGCACTCAGCACCCTATTAGGGGCTAGATTTGACCATGCCTTAAGAAAGGTATCACCAACTTATTATTAAGACCTGCACATATATTTTTGTGCAATATAGCTCAGGTTCCTGGTTTTTGTTGGTCAATGGCACCATGGCTTTCTGTTGCCTCAAATAACAACAAGCCGACAATCCACCTGACAGCAACTAATTTTAGGACCTGCACAACCATGGGTGCAAAATGGGGGCACTGGCCATGAAAATGACAGCTGCACTGGTCTGAAACTAGCAATGACAGTCTTGCTGTGCTTTACTTGGTGCAGGGAGTAAGACAGATCCCCATGAGTTGCTGCAGGACTGTATTTCTTTAAATTACATACATAGATGAGGCAGGATGTGAACTTTTAACAGCCTGACTCCTAAATATAGGAAATGCTTTTAACAAATTAATAATCACACTGTATTAATGCCCTTTATGTGAAATCCACTTTAGACATTAACTTCTGTACGTGTCTCAGCGAGCTCTGCTTGGCTGTTAAAACACAACATTTAATCCAATTGAAAGTTCTTGCAAAGTTGCTCTCATCCAGCCGCTTGTCTGTTTACTTTCAGCAAAACTTTCAAGGTTGTTGACTTCAGAGAGGAAAAAAAAGAAAGAGACAAAAAGCCCTGTTCTGACACTGACAACAGTCCATCTCTGTTAATGAAATCACTGAGTCCTGTCCAAGCGGCTGCTGCACCTGGAGAGAGGCCATGAACATCACTTTTCTCTCTGTCGCTCTAACTCTCCCCTTCTTTACTGTTACCTCTGCTCTCTGTCATCCCTCACGCTCTTCCTCATCTCCCGGAGGTCCAATTGATTGTAACTCTTACTGAAAATGTGCCAAATATTCAATTTAATGGAATTACGGAGGCTACAGATTGTAATGTTGGTGAATTGGATTAAACCATACATAAAGGTATTTTTTATGCAGTGTTTATGCAGATTCTACTCCTGCATGTCCTAAAACAGCTCCTAAACCTGCATATTTTGACCGGTTCGACCAATGAAAAGCTGGATTTATAGTCAACGCAAGGGCCACATTGTGCTTTCTCCAAAAAAACATTAAGATTATCTGGCACCATTTCAACTTTTAACTATTTAAGGCAAATTGTGATTTGTGATATTGGGCTCTATACACTGTATTTCAGCTATTAACTTATCCAATATAGGGTTTACACTACAGCTTTGATCAGAGCCAAACTTATATGAACTAGCATGATTTCTTACCGAGCTCTACCTGAGTATGACTCATAGCAGCATGTTTGGTCCAAGCCTAATTAAAATCCAGATTTTTTCAACTTAAAAAAAACCACAAGTCTGTTGCTGGCTCTGCATCTCACGTACTAAAGTCTCGGGAAAAGCAGGCTGCACCCCTTGGTGCATATCCGTCTTTGAATGCACACAGGGGTCCACAGCAATTCAGTGAGCTGATGATGGTCACCGCTTCTCACTGCATGTTACGCACATCTCTCCCACTGCCAACCAAGTCACCTCCAGCCGCTGCTTCTCTCTCCTTTTCTCATTTTCCAATGCAACTCCTGCATTTTACGCACAAGAACTACAACTTTATTCCATCTGTTGTGCAGTGCACCGGAGTTTGTGTATGTTATGTGAGCAAATGACCCCCTAATTCTTACATTTTGTCAGAAAAATCTCATTTTTTAAATTAATTAAAATGGGTTGATGGAAACACAGCATATAAATTATTAATAGTGCAAACCAGGGGAATTTTAAGAATTTAGCGGCCTGAACTCAGTGAGATAGAAAGACTTATGACTTATTTTCACAAATAAGAAATCTTTTTTATGTATTAATGCTTGACTTATGAAGTTGTTATAATTTGCTTGTATTGTCTTTTGTTAAATTACAAGGTATGTAAAAAAGAGAGTATGATTTAGGTTTCTTAATTAATTAAACTCGGGTATTGCGTCACCATCCTGCACAGTATATAAGACGACATTGTTTGGATTAGGTCTGAATATGTGCTTACATGATTTCATGAATACACAAAATTATAGATTATGTATTAGTGTGGGAATAATGTCTAATTATCCTCCTTGCAGTTCATGCCATGTTATTGTTTATGATAATTATCAGCCTTGCTCTACCTTTATCCTCACAACTTCCTAACTCCTTCTTAAGACTTTTCCCCTTCTCTCTCACTCTCTTGTCCACTCTTCCTCCCACTCACAGCTCACCTCCCTCCCCTCCCTCCTCCTCCTCCTCCTCCTCCTCTCCTCTTGTTGGATGTGTTCACTAATGGCATGCCGCCGTCATCGTCCTTGGGAGACAAGCCTTTTATTCCGGTAAGCCCTTTTCATTTCATTAGGCCTAAATTTATAGTGGCGTACACACACCCAGACACACACACACGCACACACACTAACACATACACACACACACACACACACACACACAGGGTACATTCATAGAGGAAGATGGCACCATAAAAGCTTCAGTTTCAAGGGGGAAGCCTAATGTCTGTGACACCACTCTTATTTATGCAGGCAGGAGGGCTGGGGAAGACTATCAATGTGACACACACACAAACACACACTGTCTGATACTTTGTGTGCATGAAAGAAACACAATAAATAGAAACAAAGACGAATGAAACACATGCATGATGCAAATAAAATGTTCAATGAAGATCTGACCTCTGGTGTACACGTATAAATCGCAGCTCAATACTTGTGTGAGACAGAGTCTAGACAGAATGTCTATTTGCCGAAATCTGTATGAGTGTATCCCTGTGCAAGTTAATGTGTGTGTGTAAGGCACATGGACCTGCTGTGTGTGTATGTGTATGCCCGAGGGTGTGTGTGTGTGTGACCTTCTGGCATTACCCCCATTAGTTTAGTACGGACAGTCCATTAGTGCTAATTGAATTAAGGTAAAATACAGCAGGACAGAGAGAGAATCTAAATGAACCGGTTCAGTCTGTAAGGCAGGTCTTATCGCACAGCAGCTCAGTATTTAATCTGTTCCAGTTAGGAGCAGCAGAACGAGGGCTGGAGTGTGTTTGGGATGTGAGCTCAAGACTGGACGGTTGTTAGTTCAGGTACTCAGACTCAGCGTTTTACTTTATAGATGTCGTCTTTGGTAACGGCATGATAACAGTTTTTTTAAGCACACCTCCTCTATGAAAATGTAGCATCCATAAGTGTATAACTTATTAAACATGCTGATAACTCGAGGTCTAATAAGTCTTAGAGTTGCTTTCTTTATAAAAACAGCAATTAGGTGATGTGTATTCCTATTTAAAAAGCCGTGTACTAGTGCTCTAGTAATCAAGATCGGTCTTGGTCTCAAGACCACTTTTAGAGGGTCTCGTACATAGTGGACGGATTTGTTTGTTAACATAATTACTGTGAATGGATGTAAAACTTCCTTCTTCAAATCCAGCGAATTATGTAAGTCATAGTTTGCTTTTTTGTAACAGATAACAGCTGCCACCCTTCACTCATCCAGGAGGATTCATATGCAAAAAAACCAAAAGAAAACACGCAACAGAGTTCTGCAAGGCAGCACTTACTGAGATGGCTGCAAAAAAATAAACTTCTATCGGTTATATTGATTTCCGATTCTCAGCGTTTGCTTGTATATAGTCCTGATCTTGACTCGGTTCGACACACTCTAGTCCTGGTCAAGTCCTGGTCTGGGTTAGTATAGTCTTGACTACAGCACTGCACGTGTACCTCTTGAGTGAACTCCACTGCTTAAAGTTTGATGAAACCTTTTTTATCTGCTTTGCATCAAACCCAGATGCAAATGTGACTTTTTAGAAATTACACAATTTGGCCTGAGGAAGCACTAAACTGAATATTTCATTAACCATCTTATCTCCCCACACTGCAGCCACAAAATGACATGAAATTTAGCGCTCAACTGCGGCTACGCTTGCTCAGCAAATGTGCCTCCAACACCGCCCATGTGCACACGCCACACTGGATTTTCCACCATTTTGAGTTTCCTGAAAACAGTTTCACCCTCTGAGGCTTTCTGCATCATTATTCTGCACAGTCTCATTTAGAGATTCTCCATGACCGTGAGCTGGTACCAGTCTTAGAAGAACTAATCATCTGTCCACCCCCCAGAGTTTCAGCTTTTTCTAGCTGTTGGTGATGATGTGTCAATGATGTGTTCACACCTTATTTCCACTCTTTAAACAAGGTTGAAAATCTTTATTTTCTGTCGCAATAAAGAGAAAGGATTTTATTCCAACTGTCATAAAATTTGATTTCTTCGTAAAAGTGAAATAATGTGACTATTTTATCGTAGTTAAATATGTTTGTGGGCAGCATGATATTGTTGTAATGCAGGATTTAGTTCTGTTTTCTTATTATTTTAAACGGTTTCTATGTTTCCATGTGTGATGGCAGCTGTTAGAGATTGGATGTGCCGGATCAGCAACCTTTTTGTATGTTTGGTTTTCTTTTTGTTTGTGTCCCCTCTGAATTCAAAGATTTTGCTGGTTTGTGAACGCAGCACAGGCAGGACTCTTGATGACTCTTTTTTTTTGTCAGCAGCAGTTTGTGGAGTTTGAGTAGAGGGGTGGTGACGAACAAAGTGTTTGCTGATCACAAAAGAATTCCTTTCAATCAGTTTGTGAGCTGATCTGAGCAGATTACAAATACCTGTGTACCACTTAAATTTCAATCGAAACGCACCCTAGAGTTGGATTTTGAACTCAGAAAGTCTACTGCACCTCACCAGCTATTCAAAATCTAAAGTGGCTGCTTTGCGCATAAACAGTAGTGAAAGCTGCAGTAAGATACTATTTATTAGCGTTTCTGTCTTATTGTTGTCTCACTAAAACATTTGTACACAGAGTCCTGTCCAACTTCTATCTGCAGACATGTTGCTACGTTGTTTGTAGACACAAAATACAGCGTAATGAGTTATTAGCTGTTACTGCTAACAATGGCTAACCTGGCTTACAGGTTTAAATTAAGAGGAGCTGCTGCTGCAGAGGTGAGTGAGAGAAAACTTTCTGTTGCTGCCATAACGGAGGATAAAATCAGCCATTTGTCAGTGTCCAAAGTCCACTCTGCCACAAGACAGAAGTCGCATTTAAACTGCATGTTCAAGGTGGGAATATCACGCCGTTATGCCGCCTCGCTGCTCTGTAAATAACATACAATCATGGAAAGGGGGGGACAGAGTTTTGCCATTTCTGAGCCGGGACAGGAGGTAGTAACAGCCAAAAAACGAGGTCTTATGTAAAGCCAAAAAGACGTGTTCATGGGCGGGTGTGCCAACATTTGGCAACATGTTTATGTGTGCAACCGACCACGGGAGCGCAGCTGTTAGCATGGCAGATAACTCAAAGAAGAAGGACAGCGGTCATAAATGTCCGCAAACTTGGAAAACAACGAGATTCAGGAGGTCCTCACCCTCTGAGCAGAGGAGGAGATCAGCTGCCGTATAAAAAAAGAAGGTTATTGATTGTGACTAACGTGATGCCTTTGTTACTGTTTATAAAGCGCTGCCATAGTGTTAAATACATGTCACACTAGAGGTGCCCGCATGCCTCTTTTGATTGCAAGATGGCATGACGCAGTGAATAATCACACACTGGAGCGGAACAAGGCCGCCATCATCTGGATCTGTATAAAATGCAAGGGCAGTATGAAGGGCGGACTTTGTTGCGGCCCTATAGTGCGATTTTTGTGAAAAAGTTGCTCGAGAGAAAGAGAGAGAGAAGGATACAGCTCCCAAAACAAAAAAATCTACACATGGCAGTGAAAGCTGATATAGTAGCAGTACGTTATGAATAAATTAATGCATGAGAAACCTTAAATTATAAAGACCAGCTGGTAAACACTCACCTCAATGATACGCGATTCGAAGTCCTCGTAGGTTTCTGTGGAGAGAGGCAGGAAGACAGAAAGAAGTTTAGACAGAAAAGCTTCTACACACAAACACATTTGGGCACAGGCACACACATGCTCACAGACACTATAAACAGATTAAACCAGGCTCCTGCTGGCGTAACAAATACCCAGAAGCACTTGCAGCCGTGCGACAAGTTGACACTTTTCATTGTCAGTGACCTCTGAAGGATGTTACCCTCCCGACAGCAGCCTGTTCACTTCTAACCAATTAACAACAAACAAAGGAGAGCCGACTCAAAGGCTCCGAGGAGGGAAACACACACACACACACACACACACACACACACACACACACACACACACACACCTCAACTGGGACATTATCCCACCATCTGTAAGAAAATAAACCTGATCAGAGGGAGGCAACCTAGTTACAGCTCTCTTCACATCACATTCACTAGTCCCAGTGTGTATTTGTGTGTGAGATAGAGCGACAGACAGAGTGTGCGTTAAAAAGAAAAAAAGCGTTTGTACATGTAGGAGAGAGAGAGAGCGAGTGTATTTCATGGTGTGAGAGCTTGTTAGCACGGTGACAATAGAGGAAATATCAAGAGGAAATGAGAGAAGAAGAAAGCCGAGGAGGAAGCGAAGGAAACGATAAGCGAATAAGAGACTTGGTTAAAGAAGAGGGAGCAAGAAAATGTGCTTTGCGACTTCAGAGCCTCATCCCTCGACTGTCAGCAGTGTGAGGTAAATGTGCTAAACTCAATTCCAACAGCAATGATCAAGATTTAAACCAGTAATAAGGATGGGAACAGGAGGCCGGAGGCTCCGTCAGTGAATCAGGTGAATTAACCAGGTGTTCCTCAAGGTGTGTAATAAAGAGTTGATTAGGCGGGAGACACACATTCATGGGCTTCAAAGACTCTGCACTACAACATTACATTCAAGCTTCAACCTTAAGTCTTGATATAAACCCTCCTGTTAGGAGGCAGATTAGAGAGAGAGGGAGAAAACTGTTGATACACTTCTTTTCAATTCTACATTTTTTTCTACCACATGACATCCAGATTTTTCTGCTATCATGAGTCAAAATGTCCACTTTGGGAAAGGTCGAATGTTGTTTTTTAAACTAAATCACAGTCAGACAAACTCACTGGTAGACTTAGGCAGTATCAGAGTATTATCATTATAATACATGGGTATTTAGAAATTCCAAAGGTATGATTTCTTAATAGACTGAATATGTATGAGTACAATTACTTCCAGGCAGAAAAAAATGCTACTTCATGTACATATAATCAAAGCATGCTGAGCAAACTCTGCCTGAATTGATTAGTTTCAAGTCACCTAAAAAAATAAATATCAGTTTAAGTATATGCTATAATTGTCACTGCTTTACCTTGCAATTAAACAGCACTTAACAACAGGGATTTGAAGTTGTTATAATAAAAACACCAGACTCCTGCAAACAGCAGACTTGCTGGTCTACAACTGCCTCAATGAGCTATTGTTTAAGGTCGAGTGGAGTAAATATTCAAATATAGTGTACACTTTAACTGACACAGCTTTTTATTTAGGACGCTATAAAATGTTTTGCTGCGGCCTGGTCCACAGCAGCTTTAGCTTTGTAGATCTGGTTTATCAAAGATGATAGCAAAGCAACACAGTTCATAGAATAAGCGTAAAGTTATAGTAAAGCGTATAGTTTCCCAAAAGACGTATCTTTGCAGTTCTAAACAACAGCCAATTTTCTTCCCAGAGGCTGAGTGTAAAAATGAAAAGAAATGGAAAGAATTACAAGAAAGATAAAAAGACAGAAGAGGGGGAAGAGAGCAGAGAGATGATGGAGAATGAAAGAAAAAAAATAGCACAAAGAGAGAAAAATAAAAAGTATGCGATGGATAAAGAAAAGACAGAAAGTGTCAGAGAGAAAAGAAGACATCCGTGAAAAATGTCTTTCTAAATTAGGAAATTGGACACACTTGACATTTTGGTCACATTCTCATCTTCATCAGTCCTAATGGGCCCCCATACTGGCCTGTCAGTCTTTTGCTCTCTCACGCACTCGGCAGCTCGTACCACTTATTAAACATCTTACATACACACACGCACACACACACAGAGTTTCTAAACTGTGCGAGCGTTTTTGTGTTTGTTTACCTCCGTTGGGTCCAGGGTCAGGGGGGCCTAAGCTGGTGCCCCCCCAGGAGTATCCCGTCCATCCTCTTTCCCTCTTCACCCTCATCTTCTTCTTCCTTTCCCGCTCATCCCTCTGACGCACTGCAGAAAGACACAACCAACAAACTCAGCGCTGGAGCACAGAGGCCATTTCAAAGAGCACAACATGACAAACATCAAAGTTGTTATTTGTCATTGTCAAGTCAACTGTGTAATTACTCTGAACAAATGAGATCACAGTGGAGACAAATTGTCAGCTTCTGTCTCACACCAGTGGTGCTGTTGGTGCGTCTGGTTCTCAAAATTAAAAGTTCCCCGTGGAGTTTTCTACCACTTGTGGCCAATGGAGTTGTTTTTCTTTGAGTGGGTCCAAGTTTTTAACTCGTGCATGTGCAGGTTGACATGAGCGACACCGATGGTTTCTCGGTTTATACACTCATCAACAGGTGGCCTTATTAGCTGAGATTTGCTGCAATGTACCAGCAAAGTAAGGAAAGTAGGAGCATGTAAGTTAGTAAATGTTTGGTGCTGAAACAGAAGGTCTGGAGGGAGGGGAGAGGGACATTTATCTCAGCTCTCTGCTGTGACTGGTTGTTACATGATCAGTTTTTCACGCTCGCATGTGGACGTGCCAGAGTGTTGAGATATATGTTTTGTCTATAAAAATCTGGAGGCTTTATCAGATGAAGGAAGAAAGTCATAGCAGGTGAACAGAGAGCCAGGGCATGCAAATCATGTTGGAAGCTCCACATCCAGGGGTGTGTGGAGACTGGAGGACAACTGACAGCGGGCACTTGGTCTTGGCATAAGACCCACAGACCTTCCGTCCTTCTTCTGGTTCTCCTGCGTATCCCGCGGGCCCTGCCTCGACTCTCAGCCTCCTGGCTTTATCCAGCAATCCCAAATAGGTCTCCAGAAAGCCCCACTGAACCAGACTGTGCTCTGCTTCTCCGCCAGAGAACCAGAGGGAGGGCAGAAAGTCGGCTTTCCCACAGTGACCACATACGCCTGGATGTGGAGCGGTGGACGAATGTTTGTTTACTATATTTGGATGAACCAAGCTCTTGCCAATCACAGTGCCGATCTCCCCTGTTTTTTGGTCCATCCATTCTAGCATCAACCCGAGAAAATATGGGTGTACACAATGCTGGATAGAAAATACTGAAGATGAGTTTTGCAAACATTTTATGAGCAAGAAGATGCACACAGCACATTTTTATTTCTATCTCTAACTTAAACACAGCAACAATGAATACAAAAATAACTTTTCTTTACAAGAAAACTCCACAAGGCCACCTAAAGACCTCATTTTACATGTTGTTGCTTCCTAGTAAGTCTTGAAAAAGACTTTTTCTAGTAAAATAATTGCTTTTTTGGCTTTTATAAAGAAAACAAAACTGCTGGAGGTCATTTTTCTTCATGCTGTCAGTTTTTTAGGCATCTACCATTGGTAAAAACTCAGACTTCTTTTCGGTTTCACTGAATAAAAAGCAGCAGCCTCTTTACCGGGGGAAATGAAGTGAGAATTCATGGCATCAGTGATATAATTTGATGAGTTTCTTGGCTTAATTCACATGACTGAATGCATTCCTAAATTCATACAGGTTAGAAGTGTTACATTATCAGTACGTGCTTTATAATTTATCATTTGTGTTCATGTTGTATGTCTGCGTGTTCACACTTGTGTTTGTATGTATTCAGTGCATTCTGTCTCTGTACCTATTTCAGCTTGCAAATCCTGCTGCTCGCTCTCGCTTCTTCGACTCACGCTCTGCACACTCCCGGCCCTCAGCACCGGAGAGTTCAGACCAGGCCACAGAAAACCACCACGACCTGTGGGATAAAGACACGGAGAAAGACAGAGAGAGGAAAAGAAAAAATTGTATCATATTCACGTGTTTGTGTGTGGAGAATTGAGAGAGTAGTGAATAACTTCTCGTTTAAATAAATATGAACGGAAGTAGAGCATAAATTATAATCTATCTCTATCAACCACAGGTACTTTAGGGTGTTTACAAGTTTTGAAAAATGTATGTTAAGAGTTTGCTGTCTGGAAATGACTTTTTGACTGATCAAAGTCCAACTTAGACACACAAGCCCAATTTTGCTAAAAGCTTCTTCTGTATGACAAAAACAAGCAGCATCATATCAACCTTTTAAACTGAGTTGCATATTTGGTTCATGAGCCTTTGGCTTCAGCCTATTTCCTTTTCAGTCACTGGATGCTGTTTTTTTACCTTTTTGTGTGGCGGTATTTATATATGATAACATGCAAAATGGTTGACTCTGATGTTTGTGTTGCATGGCCAAATAAACAATTTAATTCATTAATTCATTTATAAGTATGTAACAAATACATTAAAGATATTTTAAAGGCTTTTCACCATGACAGACGGGTGAGTAGAAGGAGTAAAAAATAAACTAGAGACATTTAGTTAAAGTGAAAGCAGGAGAGAAGAGACGGGCTGACAACACCGGGACACAGAGACAGAATGAAGACTGATAGTGCCTCTTTAGAGAAAAGTGAAAACGTAAAGAAGACAGGAAGACAGGCAGAGTAAATGAAGGGTAATCCCTCTCCCGAGAAGAGCAGTGTAATATTTAACTTTAACTAATGAATATTCTAGTGGGTTGTATCCATCACTAAAAAGAAGAGGAAAAGAAGGAGAAGTATTAGAACTTCTGAACTAAGAAAATAATGTAAACACTCCACTTTTCATATGCAAAAGTGATTTTATGGAATTTTGTGAGTTTCCTCTGCACCCAAGAAAGTCAAGAAAACATCTGCAGGAAAAGAAAAAAAGACAGCTGACAGACACAAAGACGAGCAGACGATGTCTCACCTTCTCCGATGTTTTGTCCTCGGTTCAAGTCTGTCCTCAGTCTGCGTTTGGTTCTCTTCCCTCGGCCCTTCCTGGCTCCGGCACCTGACTCTGCCAACACACCTCTCCACAGCTCCACAGCCGTCACTGTAAACACACACGTGAACAACCAAATATAAATGTGACAGCTTGTGAGACGTTTGGTCACCTCCCAGACTTTGCTGAACGGTCAAAAGCAAGAGCGGTCAAATACAAAATAAGAAATGATAAATACAGGGATTTCATCAGCAAACAGCACTGGTGTTCGGCTCTCAATAAAACATTAAAGAACCTAAAAATTACAGCATTTTCTTTCTTCCCTAACTGAATGCCAACATGACAGACTGAGTCCATTTTCTCACCTGCTACACCTTCACAGCAGTGACTTTATCTCTACTCAATAAGCCAGAACACGACAATTCGAGCATACTATGAATGCAATTTGTGAGACATTATGCAGCTGAATTTAGGCGTCCCATTAAAGCCAGCTGGTGTGAGGATGTATGGACTCTGGGGGCGACAAGGGCCAGGAATTAAAATGTCCAGAAGGTAACATATGGGGTCGCCACGGGACTGTAATTAAAACACAATAAACCCTCAGTGTTTGCAAAGACCTGGCACCTAAAGTGGATATACAGTAGAGCAGGTTCAGTTTATGTGCTGAGGTATATCTACAGATTAAGACCAACCTGAAAATGCTGCACATCAGTAAAAAAGACCAAACAATGAAAGTAAATCCACAGAACCAAAACTCTGCTGAGAGCCAATACTGAAGGACTCTTCATGGAGAAATATGAGCTCCGATATGGAGTCAATTAAAAAGCGACAGGTTTTTGGTGTTTGAAATGTGTGTTTGTCTGTGTTTGTATCACAATCCAAACTGTGAGCCAGACATGTTGACAGACACAAAGCATTAAATTGTCTGAAAAAGACATAAATAGAGGAGCTGGGGACAGACTGAGAAAGCAAGAAAGGGAGAGAAAGAGGGGATGTATGACAGCTCCATAAATGCCCATTTAAAGGACTGTCATCAAACTGACATGTTGTCCAAACAAGCTCTGCAAACGTGCACCTGCATCTTCTGATGGAAAATCATCCAACAAAACCTACAGGACCAGAAGGACGTGGACGCCCTGACAGTACGTCCTTATGTGATTGTTGAACATGTCATTTCAAAACAATGGAATTTAATCTGCTGCTGCAACAGCCTCCTCTGCTCCGTGAAGGCTTTCAAGCAGATTTAAGAACCTGGCTGCAGAGATTTGCACCCACTTCGACACCAGAGCATTAGTGAAGTCGGAGACTGATGTTAAGTGATACGGTCTGACTCGCAGTCGTGTTCCAGTTCACCATCAAGGTGTTAAAGGGGGTCAAGACTCAGCAGGTCAGTCAAGTTCATCCACACCACACTGGGAGAATTATTTCATTACGGACCTGGCTTCGTGCATATGGGCATTGTCATGTTGAAACAAAAAAGTGCTGCCTCACAGTTAGCTGCAACTGTTGAAAATGCTACAGACTGTATATAAAGATGGACGATGAGTCCCCACTTACTCTCGCTATGCTTAAGTGAAGCTCAAGTATCCCGGATATGGACACTGCAATCTCGTGCTGTTGAGGTCATTGAGAGCCAGAGTCTGCGCATTAGCAAGTTCCCACCAAAACACCCTTTCTGACTAATTGGGAGCAGCGCCACTGAATGCAAGCGCATGAATTGGCTGTCAACCATGGTGGAAAATCCCCTTTTTGTAGAAATTAATACCTCATTAAACCAAACTTGTCATAAAAACGATCACTTAAACAAACATCAGAGTGATGAGAACTATCTTCAGTGACAGAAACATTTTGGGGAAACATTTATTTGGAGCAGTGATAATATGTGACTCCAGACCTTTCTCGAGCACTGACCCAGCGCTGCAGAGATGGGTCTGGCTATGCAAGACTGGGAAGGAGCAACAACATTTCCTGTGACAGTAAGTTATGGATTATGGGAAACTGTTTGGATATGAGAAATACTCTAAGTAAGTTATGTATTATGTTTACAAAAATTAGAAATTAACCCTACATTTTTTTATCAGCTACAATGGTGTATTTATTGATAAAGACGTGGGGACAGGGGATTTTGGAAATAATCTTATCATGTACTCACACTTGTTGAAGAAGCTGCCGTGCCTGGTTTGCTGCCAAGCGGTTGCAGGAAACAGTGGAACTGAAGAGTTTCTTTGGAGTGAGGAAGCCGAGGCTCGACTCGCCAAGTGGGAAATCGGAACTGCTCCGCCTAATGTTCGGAGGGGTGCTGCAACTGAAAGAGACATGCACCAGAGGAAGATGGATTAAAACTGCATTATGTACATAACACCAAGCAGGTTTTACATACAAAAACACAGCTATGAAAGCACCCTTCACTACTGCATATACTGCATATACTTATTGTTATTCCTACTTATGTGTATATCCGTTGTTCATTGTAGCATTTTCATATTTTGAATTTACATACTAGTTTTACACATCAGTGTGCAGCATGAGGAACAGTTTTATATGATACACAGTACCCATATTACAATTTAAATATTTACATACTAGCGCTTATTATCTATTAATGTATTTCTTTACATTAATATTTTTCCACACTGACATACTCAGCACATAATTCATACTTTTTTATATATGCATTTACATATTATTCTTATTGTTTACTATTGCTTTATTTATATTTTTACATTTCTATTTGTATATAAATGTTTGTGCTTGTACTTACTACTACTTGCTGTAATTCTATATGCTTGGCATTAGAGCGACTGTAACGAACCACAACTTCCTTGACTGTTACATCACACACAATGCAGAAATGGACCTGTTATTTAAAATAATAAAAGCTAAGCAGCATCAGCCACCTCGTAGGTTCTCTCCTGGTTAATCCACACAGTTTTCTGCCCATTAACACGGCACAGAAGATAGAGATGAGATGATAAATGTTGATATTTAAATACAATAAATGCTGTTTAAGTATGCCGAATTAAAGCATGAACTCAACTATTGCATAACTAGTCTTAAGTTGTTTCTTAAAAGAAGTCTTTGTTCACTAATAAGCAGGGAGACAATAAAACGACACAATTTTAAATGACGTTTGGTGGGAAAATCCATGCATCGTTTTAAGGATTCGTGGGGGTCATACCTAGATATCAGCGACAGACCTGGAGAGTCAGTCACATATATTTAGATTTTCTTGAATTAGACTTTTATGTTGTGCAATAACAAAATCTAAAAACCTGAATTTCAGTAATTTTTATGGAGCATTAACACGCGCGAGCAACAGACAACCCGTAAGAAGGCACGAGGACAGCTAATTTACTCATTTCAACTGTAAATAACTAAAATTTAAGGACATAAATGTTATTCTTGAATGCATGAAACACATATAAGTAATATGACTGCACTAAAATTAAAGTTATTTCCTGCCTCATCGTGACAGCCCTGCAGCAACCACAGGCCAGTCCCGGGTCATTAAACAGAGCTGAATATAAGTAACAGGTCACACTTCTAAACATACATACAGTAAATATATTCAGACGTATATACTGAGCTGTTTAAACGAAGCTGTGGAAGATAAAAAAGAGAAATAATTCACCTCCGGCTGTGATGCGGAGGGCACAGCACACCCGTATGGACGCCGCCATGTTGGAATTATGAGGGGTCCTTCAGAGGCGTCTGAAAAATGCCTGTTGAAAAATAGCAAAATACAATGTATCTGGTTTTGAAATTTTATTTTTCGTATTTCATTTTTATATTTATGTTTATAGATTTTTTATTATTATTATTAGTAGTAGTAGTAGTAGTAGTAGTAGTAGTAGTAGTAGTGTTTTTGGTAGTACTTTGTTGGTGTAAGTTACCAATTATGGCTTTGTCAAAATAAGTGCTGAAAAAAACAGTTTAAAGAGCATGTTTCAATAGAAAGGATGGTAAAAGTTAAAGTAATAAAGGGGGAAAAGGTTATTTAAAGAGTTCTGCAACATAGTGGCAGAAAATGAGCCAATAACAACAACATTATAGACTAATAAAATAAATATAACAGCAAGATAGGCTTAATTTAGTATGGAAAAAAATATAAAAAGTAACTCCTTAAAAAAGGCTAAATTCAATGAATGAAAATGTTTAATATAAAATTGTCATGTAACCTTGGTGCAATCTTTTAAATCTTGTAAATATAATTGTCAAGAATCGTATTAAAACATAACATATCCTTCCTCTAGGCCTTCTTTCTCTTCTTTGCCATCTTCTTTTATGTCCATTATCTCTTAAATAAGCACATGGGAGACATTTTCCTTGTAAGTCCTCTCTGATGAAAATTTATATTCACTGTAACCTAAACCACAACTTTTTCTCCTAACCGTAACCAAGAAACCCCTTTCTGCCAGAAAGCCTTTAACTGCATTAAAAATACAGAACATCAAATCCTATATGTATCTAAAACATGGTATCTCTATGATGTTTACAGTTTCTTTTTCTTCACTTTATGTTCATTGCATTGGTTGGATATTCTTTGTTAATTCATCCAAACTGAGCCATCTTTGCTGCTCCTTAAACTCTGTTTGTAATCATGAGTTGCATTTTTTTTTTTTTAAACATGCTCTGTGAATAATTTCAGCAGGAAAGATATGTTTGTGCCCATCTGATGAGCTCTCAGCTCCAGAAGGAAAACAATCAGAGGAAAAACAAATTAAGGAGTTTTTTTCCAAGAGGCTGTCTGTTGATTGGCTGCAAATATAAAATCCCACAGAGCCTCAGTTTCCCCCACTTTGCCTCTGATACGAATTATCACATCAAGAGGAGAGGAAACAAGATGATTATAATGCAGAGAAGCTGAGGATGAGATGCAGGAGAAAGGTGAAGTAGATGAGGGGGGAAATATGGAGGAAGAGGGTGGGAAAATGATATCTGTTTACAGATAGTAACAAAATAAAGGAAGTGGTGCGTGTTAATCAGTCAGTATGAATGATTTTGGGAATGAGAGGAAATCTGTTGGAGGGCCTAATATTAAAATAATAAGAAAACATACAAAGCATGGGTAAAGAACGCTGTCACTGTAGAAAAAGAAGTTAGCACTGCTTATCAAGGCCTACACTGGTGGAAAGTAACTAAAAATATGAACTCATGCACATTTAAAACGTGCTTGAGTTCATATTTTTAGTTACTTTCCACCAGTGTAGGCCTTGATAAGCAGTGCTAACTTCTTTGTCTACAGTGACAGCGTTCTTTACCCATGCTTTGTATGTCAACAATTTGTTCAACTTGACATAAAAGGGTTAGTTACAGAGTATTACCACACTGTCAACAAAACAACCACCATGTCCTGCACTGATGATGTGGCCTTTGTAGAAGACGCATTAGACTTGGCTCTGACCTGTCCAGGAAGTGGACTTAAGACTCCTGGGGGGGTGTCCTGTGACGTTTGCATTGGGGTGTTGGTGGTAGACCTTTGAGTCCTCTGGGTTGTGAGGTGGAGCACCAGCATGTCCCTACGGATGCGTAATCAGATTGGGATGTGGGAAATTTGGAGACCAGGTTGATGCCTTTAGCTCTTTGTCACATTCCTTGGACCATTTCTGAGCAGTTTTTTGTGTTTTTTGGTGCATTGTCATGTTGGAGGGGTCACTGCCATCAGAGAGTGCTGTTGCCATGGGTGAGGGGGGTACTTGGTCTGCAATGTGCTTAAGGTTGGTAGAGCATGTCAGGTGGCATCCACATGAATGCCAGGACCCATGTTTTCCCATCAGAACGTGACCAATGTTATTTACCTCATCAGGCAGTGATTTTAATGTTTTGGCTGATCAGTTTGTTCTTTGTACAATCCAAACATTCACGCAGCTGTCTCTGAGCGTGTGCAGTAGGCCACCAGTCAGCACCTTTAGCCTTTGGACACGATTCCACTCAGCAGAGCAATGACAGTTTGAGTCTCAATTTCACCTTATTCAGGATCATTTCCTCAATATTACAGCCGCTTGTCCCAATACAGAGGAGAGCTGCAATCAAAGAGCTGCTGAAGAAAGGACAGCCGCACAGCTGTGTAGCAGGAGGTGGGAGTTGCTGCTGAAAGAATCAATGCCTTTCCCTTCAGCAACTTTTCTCCAAAATAATTGCCCCATAATGACAGCTTCATCCAGGGTTTTTATGTAAAAGAGTGAGTCACTTTTCTCGGCTTTGTGTAGTCGCGAGCGGAGGAGTGAAGGAGTGGGAATTTTTTTTTTTTTTTTGGAGGTAAACACAGTGCCGCTCGAGTTCAGTGCTGCTCTCGAGTCAGAGTAAGAGAAGTTTGTCTCTGAAACACAGAAGTGCAGCTCACTGAGAAGATGTTGGTGACGCAGTTTGGTTTCTGGACAATCTGAGTGGGCTGTTTCAAGCCACAGGGGTCAGCTGTTTGTTACACTGAATATTTCATTGTGAGATGTAGAGTTGGAGGAGTTATTTTGTCAGTTTTGTACATGGACAATGTGAGGTGACTGGGAGTTGGAGCATTTCCAAGGCTTGAATGGACATGAATCACAAGTCCTGAAGATTAGCAACTGCAGTAAACAGTATCTGGTTCTTTGATAAAGAAGATTGCAAAACACTGTGCACAGGCTAACAATGGCTCTGCAGCATCATTAAAGTTCTGGGGAATAGGAGAAAAAAAATCCACCTTCTTGAAGTGGTGAAGAGATGAACTGTGCCTCGCCTGGAGCGTGGATGAGATCAGGAAGCAGCAGCAAGGGGAAGTGAAAAAAAAAGCTGCAGTCAAGTCGAACAGTTTCCAGCAGCCTTCAAAGAATATACAGAAAGTCACAAAAATATTTACATCCTATTTGATTCATCTGTAGGCTATCTGTAGTTAGCAGACCATGTTATAACCTTAATTTAATTTAATTCAATTATTATTAATTATTAATTATTATTTCATATATGTTAAAAAATAGAATGAAATACAATAAGGATATAATATAGTTATACACAAACATACAAACATATCCTGATATTCTATAACTTTATTGTACATGTTATTTTGTCCCCAAACGATACGGTACGTTGGTTTTTAAATGTTGTTTTACTGTTACCATGAAAATCATTGTCCTTAATTCATGAAAAAAATAAGACAAAAAAACAAGAAAAAATCCTCTTGTGGTGAGGTACATGCATCCATGAGTAGTACAGACCCAGAATGAATGATGTTACGTCTTGTACTCACACTACTACCATCCTAAACTTAAATCTCTTGGCTTGAAGTAAAACCTTACATCACCTCTACCTGCTGAATCATAATCTCTCTCCTCTGTACACTCCACTGTTCTCTTATCACTTAAACACCACCTCCACCTCTCTCCTCAGCTCATACACTACTGCTTTTCTCTAGTCTTTTTCTAACAAAACATTTTAGCTTTTCCATAATACATGTCTTTAAACTCCAACTTTGACCTTCACTACCTCGATTGTTTGTACTGCATCTGTGGATGCTACTCTGTTTACGCACATATCTCTGTGTTTGTCAGGTAATGCAAATTAAATAATGAAAAAGAATCTTTTATTTATGACTCAGGAAAAGTAATTCAATTAAGTCCATATTCCAATCGAGCCTCTAGGGTATAAATACTTCAGAACAAACTCCCTCTGGCCGAAAGAGGAACTGTTGTTTTGTAACCACGGAGGGAAAAAAACAAGCTCCTATAGCTGAATTTATTTATTTATTTATTTATTTATTTACACTCTCCTATTTTGTATTTTCTATGTTTAACAAAATTGTCGTTGCCATCGTCTGTCTGTAGCTTTTCTTATGCTTCTGTCTTGGCCAGATGTCCCTTGAGATTGTTGATCTCCAAGGACTTACTTGGTTAAATATGGGTTATTTATTTATTTATTGTTGAGCATTTTTCTGATTAGGTCCTTGTTTTTTTCTACAGTTCCTGATATTGCACAACATAGGTAATCAAGTCAAATCAAATCAACGCAAAACACGGTACGGTTTCCTTTGTTCCAGGATACAATGTAACCTCTAATTTTGTTGTGTGAGCATGTAGCTTGATTAGAACAAGACTTGGTATGCGAGTAACTACTTATTTTCACTATAAAATTACATACGGTGCCCTGTTTGTGCACCACTCAACAATCTTTTTCATGCATGTTGCAGTTTACAGAAATGTGGGTTATCTGGCTAATGTCATGCTGCCTGGATTAACTTTTCTTTATCATTTTAGCCACAGTGGTCGTTATAAACGTATCTGCAAAATGTTCAGATATTCTCTTGACTTGTTTGTGTTTTGAAAGGGTAAATGTGGAGTCTAGGGAGATTTATCCTCTGGAGAAAATAAATATCCATCACAAAATTTTATTGCAATCTTGCATGCCACGCCAGCACACAAAGAAAACAACAAAAATCAATAATTTGGGCACAGTTAGGGATGCATGAATGTATTCATATGTAAAAGCATTTTGGAAACTGAAAGAACGAGTAGGTTATTGGCCTTCACGATCTATTTCATTCAGACCCTGTCACACTCATAAACGCACCGTTCAACCTATTTGACACACTGTTAAAATCTGAACAGCTTGATAAAGAAAAAATGAGAGAGAAAAAAATGATAAAGAAAAAATAAGAAAGAGAGAAACGAAATCCTCCAATCATCTGTCTTCTCCAGGTGGCTTTAGAGATTAAAGGTAGACATCTATCACCCTGCCTCTGTCTCTCTTCGGGAGTCAGGAGTAGGACAGTGTGTGTGAGAATAGTGTGTGTGTGCATGTGTATGTGTTAAAGAGTAAGTGTCTAAGGAAGCTTTATTTATAATCCACCTATAAAGCCAGAACAAAGGGGAAGATACAGCAAAACAACTGACCAATGAAAACCAAAAAATATTAATAACAGCTAAATAAAACAATGAAAAACAAAGTGGAGAGCAACACATTATGAATATGACAATCTATTCAAACTGTGTTTTAAGGCTTTTTAAAATGTAAGCACTGACCCGAGGAGGCGGCTGATCCATGATGCTTGAGCCAAATCAGTAAGAGCGCAGCTTTATTTTGAGCCTTGACCACAGAGCATTTAACAGCCGCTGGTCAGCAGATCTGCTGGTCGTGTATATGGAGTTAAAAGATCAAAATATATGAGAGCGAGTGGGAGAAATGTGGGAAAGAGAGATAGAAGATACGATGGTATCCACAATAAAAAGAAGACAGATATGTCCTTAGTTTTACAGTAACTGGGTCGGATTTCCTGATTAGCTCATCAATGATTCGAGCAGCTACTGCTCATCAAACCACAAACCTGACAGGACTAAGGAGTGTGTCCTCTTACTTTGTGTATAAATTGTAGAAAATAAGGCATCATGTTAACATATCAACAATGAATTTTTAGGCTGGTAGGCTTTGTGCTGATGTCACATGCCAGATATTTTAACCCTGAGCCAGTTGGTATGATTTCTTTCAAAAACATTTTAAAAAAAATGAAAAAGAAAATGTTCCACAAATTGCAAGAAATGATCAGATTTAGCGCATCACTTAAAAAAGAAAATGTAAAAAAAGCAAACTATAGCATGTCAAAGGAAAAAAAAAAATTTAGAATTATAATAATTATGTGACAGAATTAATACTTTTTTAGCATTTTTTCTTAATTATGTTTTCTTCATTCATATATGTATATATTACATTTTTATGTTTTGTTTTGTGTGTGTGTGTGTGTGTGTGTGTGTGTGTGTGTGTGTGTGTGTGTGTGTTTTAATACTAATTTTCAAGTAAAACCCACTGCACAAAATTCAGTTTTCCACATGAGGAAAAAGTGAACAAATGTCAAGTTTGCTGCTGGACTACTGGACTGATTTCAAACAAACCATAAATGTAAAATACAACATTTCTTGTGTTTGGATGTAAAGAAAAGAAGGAGAGATTGTTTCGAAATGCAGAAGACTTCTCAAACAACTGAACCACTGGATATACTGTTACTGCTAGTTTAAAACTGTGTTTTAGCAATATGTACCGCAATGTAAAAAATACACAGTTATTTTAATGACAGCAATTAAATCATACATATGTGAACATTTCCTCGTAAAAATGTCTTAAAGCACCTTGAATTGAGCTTAACTGAAGCTGCGACACACCAGCAGGAAACAGAGAGACGAGGCAGACAGTTAGTGAGTGAGTTGAAGGCTTCTCCCTGCGGAGTTGTCTTCAGGTCATCTTCACCCGACGTGGATCGATACCGTAAACTCCCAGCTGTCCCCTCTCTGACACCTCCTCCTCCTCCTCCTCGTCTTCACTCCTCACACAGACGAGATGGGACAGGAGGCGAGGGGAAGGTGACACCACACCTGGCTTTAACTGTACAAACTAATATTGTCTTCTAATCCTTCCTGGCTTTGTTTTAATCTTCGTGTATCAGCAGAATTAGTTGAGCAGGAGGCCTGACGCAAGATATTAAAGTCAGGCTAAACTTTGTCACCGGCTGTGTTAATCTGCATGCATACTTTTCATTGTGTGAATATCCCTTACAGTGTCTCCTATAAAGGTTAATGAGGAGAAACCTGTATTTGGTTCTTGCAGTTATGGAAAATGATGCGCTCATATGACGTCACTTATAAACCAGTACGTAACAAGCTTGTTGCTGCTCGCCATCCAGTTTCCACAGCTTTTTCTTTGACATTTGTGGCCATATACGACGAATTGAGAACCAGAGCAGGCTGGCTAAACATAAAGTGGAGTATTATCAGCCTGATTTTTTTGATTTGAGGTCTACCCGAAGGCATTTTGAGTCAATCATTAACTTATGTAGAAACAGATGAGGCAGTTTGAGGAAAAGAGGATTAAAATGTAACATTTAATCAGAAACCATTAATGAAAGAAACATCAGAGAGTGATATCTGACAGGGCGAAACAACTGGAGGAAGTGAATGGTGTGAATATTGCAACTCTGGTGACAACAGGCTTGACAGGCGAACTGATGACGTTGTTATGTAGGAGGGTGCAGGGGTAGTGGGTAGAAAAAACATTGCTGATGCCAGGAGGAGCGGGAGAACAGAATGAGAAAAAAAGAGGCAGAGAGAGAGGAATGTGATGAAATTCAACTGTGCTTAGAAGTTTGGCTTGAAGGACGCAGAGGAGAGGGAAAATGGAGGAAGAAAAAAGTGTAGGAGAGAAGAGGACAGTCAAAGAGGGGGAGAGGCAAAAAAATATATACTGAAGGAGGGAAAAATGAAAAAATACAGTCAGTGGAAGCGTGGAGAAAGTACCCTGAAAGTGTGTGTGTGTTCGTGTGTCTTTATTTGACACGAACAAAGGAGATGGGAGGAAGAACGCAGGGGGTAAAATGAGTTTTAAATGGAAATGTGTGAGGTGAGCTGAATGAAAGAAGGTGGGGGGTAGGAGAAAAAGAGGAGGAGAGGTGGGGTGAAACTAATGGAAGCAAAAGAGGGAAGGAGGGCCTGAGGTGGAGGAGATGGAGGAAGGAGCAAATAAGAAAAGATGAATGGACATTTGGAAGGATGGCAGGAAAAAAAGAAGAATTAAAAGAAAAGAAAGAAAAAATAATCAGCAAGGAAATTACCTGGAAAAAAGTACTAAAAATTAAATAGAAAGATTCTGTGTCACTGTTTCAAATATAAAGTTATAATAATTAGAAGTATGAGTTTCTGGACATTTCCCCCCCCTTTTTAAAATGTATTTTCTTTTAGCTCTTGCTTACTTTCTCTTATTTTCTTGTCATATTTTGCAAATTTGCATTTTATTTTATTTTATTTTATTTTATTTTATTTTATTTTATTTTATTTTATTTTTTTATTTTATTTTATTTTATGTGTTTGTAGTGCAGATAGAGGAGGAGGATAGAGGTGAGGAGGCACTGAGGAGGAGAGGAAAGAAAAAATGGAATGGATGGAGAAATGAATGGAGAGTGACAAAAAAACAAAGGATTTGCAAAAGGAGGATGTGAAATGCAAGAAAATAGGATATAAAAAGTATTGAGCATTGTAAGGGGAAAGGGGGATTACGGAAGGAAGGTAAAAAGGATGAAAAATTGAGAAACGGCTCGAGGGGAAACAAAGGAATTGTGAGCACATCAGTACGTTGTTAGTCGCAGAGGCAGAGCTGTAAAGTCAGCAGTGTCATCAGACAGGGTGACCGAACACCTAAAGAGAAACAGAGAGACCCAGTGTCAATTAAACTGATTGACTGAACAGGAGAGAAATGAAAGAATGATGAATAGAAACTCAGAGAGGCAGAACAGCAAAGGGAGGAAGTGTGTGTGTGTGTGTGTGTGTGTGTGTGTGTGTGTGTGTGTGTGTGTGTGTGTGTGTGTGTGTGTGTGTGGCAGCAGAGAGCTGTTGAGACATGGACACCCGCAGAGAACAAAAGGAGGATGAGAGAAAAAGAAAGTGAATCACTAAGTCATAACATTAGCCAGAGGAAAAAAGAGCAATTAATGCAGACTGCAGAAACCCATTTTATCCTTATGAATCGGCTGTTCTGCAACATTCAAACCATAAATGTTAATTTTGCATCTTTCAGTGGATGGTATGACACCTAGGTGAGACAGCTGCCAAACTGTCGACCACAGTTTGAGACCAGCGACCGACAAAACCTATTGTGTTTTGCTGAATCATTGTTGTGCTTCAATCTGCTTTTTAGGCACCAAACATGGGTGTTTTCATAGTGACCAGTTGGTGAAGATAGTGTGATTGATTTTCACTGATACGCTGTTGCTTTTCCTGCCAGGATTATGCCCCCCAAATCGGGTATTTTAGGCCAGAACATGATGTCTTCCCAACCCATAACCCAGTGTTTTTTGTGCCTAAACCTAACCACATACAGGCAATAATATGATTATCATCTGTAGCCGAAACCAGGTCAATCAGACTATTTTTTAGGCTGAGTGACAAGATTATTTCTGATTTTGGACCAAGGAACTCATCCCAGTCACCAGAAGAAATGTTGGCATTTGTTGATGCAAACAATGGATGCATTACATTTGTTTGTTTCATATCAACTTTTCTAAAGGAAGGGGATGAAAGATGGCGTTACTCCTGCGTGAGACGGCTGCCAAACTGCAGACCATTACACACTGTTTTAGCGACTGGTGGCCAAGTATCCAGCAGCTTTGTGCTGCCAAATGTGGGTATTTTAAGCTAAAATGTATCCACTACAAAGCCCTATCCACTGTAGCCCAACATTGCTGATTATATCAGATTATTTTTTATTTAAGAGCGTTGTGCCAAAAGGTCAGGCCCTCACACTTATGTAGCATTCATCTCTATCTGAACAAATGAGCAAAAACTGCCTGTGAAATGTGCCTTGTTAGTTATATAGGAACTAACAAGGCAGAAAAAGTAGATAAGCGAAGATATTTTTTAACTTCTATAGAGTTTTAATTAACAAGAAATCTTCACATTCAGGTAAATTCAATATTTAACCTCGTCTGAACCTTCCCCGCTACCTTCCCTCTAAACATCTGTTCATTATCTGCTGTTTGTCACTTTCTGCCAACTTCTGTTAATGTCAGAGGCACTGTGTCATCTCTCACAGTGGTACAGGGAGAGAGGCCAAAGCAGCCACAACTGACGACAGCATCACATTTTCACCTGCAGTGATGATGAGCCGGCCATGACCGGTATTATTCATCATTACTCACTCTGTCTGACACTGCGATGACACGGTGAGACACTGTTTGGGCTCAAATGAAAGGTCTTACTTAGTGCAGTTACATCACAGTCTAGTTATTTTCTCTCACATGCCTGCAGTGAATGAAGAATCCAACAGAACAAAAAATTCTGGATTAACTGAAGTCATAGGCGATCAGATTTAACAGCAGCAAAACTATATTAAAACACAAACTCTCATACTACTCTTGCAGTGTAATCCAAGTCTTGTTTATCCATATCCATATCATATAATCAATACTTCACAGACAACCCTTTCTTAGGTGAAAGTCAAACGTATCTATTCCTTCTTTTAAAAGCAAAAACAATTTTATTTAAACACTTATTGTTGCAAAAACAGTTATTTAACCTCTTTGAATTCTTTGTTTTGCCTCCATCTTTCCACTCTGAGTCATTCATAGGCTCTGTAGAGCTAGAACAATAAATGTTCTAGCTTTAGGTGTAAATGTTCATATTTTCCATGTGCAATCAATGTAATTAGCATGCACAGTACTTAAGAGCAATGTTTTTGTGGCACTTTTGGACCTTTAACGATTGGAAATGACTGTGATCACTCCTCTTACAGACAGTTTTAGACGACCTTCATTGACATTTTTACTATCTTTTACTGTTGTTTTGGATTTCTTTTAATCAAGTTTGATTTTTATTATATTTTTAAATGCATTTATTTATTTTACTGCCGACTGCAGATCAAATTTCTCCTTGAAGGACAATAAAAGCTCTGAACTGAACTGAACTGAGGCTAAATCACATGCACACATTCCCAGGTGGACTGTGATTTAAGGCAGCGCTACTTGCAGGTGTGTGCACGTGATTATGTTTTAGCACACAACATTTTCAGCTTTTGTGTGCACTTCTAGTATGGATCCTATGCACTATGTTAGAATAATGTAACCAGTATGTCGCAGATGGACAAACACATCTGTGGGCAATTTTTGTAAATTATACAACAGGTAGTTGAGACTAAGCAATGTGATTGACGTGGCATTTAGAATTTGCTCAAATCAACGTGACAGCACACCTTCTTCATCAATAAAAATGTGCCATTTCTTACAGACTGCACCTGCAGAAAATCTGCACTGATGGTAACATTCTCCAGGTGGAGAACAAGGAGCATTTTTAAAAAGTATAAAAGGATAAGAGATACATACTATCAAAAAGTGATTATTTTCATCAGGACCTACCTTTTTAGCCAGACTTTTAATTGAACATTATTTATCTATTGATTATTTATTTATAAATTTAATCTCTTTTACTAGTTTGTATATCAGTTAAACACTTTTAACACATTTATCTATCGTTTTAGTATTCGCTACTATCTCCTAATTACTATTTAGAGTATTTTACATATTTATCCATTATTATTCAAGTCTACTATAACTTTATTTACTTTTTATCTTTCTAATTTTAAGTTTAATACAGCCTCTGGGTTTTCCTCACTTATAGTAACATTTTATAAGTTCATAAACTTATGACTATTTTTATTTTGTATTTCGCTTGGTCATTTTGTCTTCGTTTAAGTCACGCATTTCAATATTTTAAGTCGAGCAACTTACATTTGCACAATAACTTGGTACTATGACAAAGTAAAAGCCAATTCACTAATGGTGTAAACTATAAACTGTCACAAATATAATAACAACAACAACCAGCATAATCCACAATTTCCTCAACAGAAACATTATAAACACTGACAAAAAAACGACACTTGCATTTTGGAAAGTAAAACTGCAAACTTAACTACAAACTAAAAACTTCTCAGTCCAGCACAAGGCATGATGGGAAATACAGGCTAAGCGCTTGGGACGGTAAAAACGTTGTTTGGGAAAGGCTAAATGCTATCAAATATTGCTCGAAGCAGAAAATTTCGTCGGATAACAACATAGTGTGATTTTTGGAAGTGTTTTGGTGTGTCTTTTTTTATTTTATTTTTGTATTAATTTTGGACTTTTGGACTTTACAATGCTTGGAAATGTTTGGCGTCCTCCATGAGCTGCTGGGTTGACACGGAGCTACTATCTTAAAAATCCAGGTAAAGTTTGCTGACGTAGTTGCTATATCTGTGTATGTTCACATGTTGTTTTTTCAGATGATGTTTTAGCCTTAACAAGACTGAGCAGGCTAAATATTTTGTGTTTATATCGGGTATTTAATTAGTTTGCCAGCGGTCTCGACATGGACTAGAAATATGTCCGTTGCTAGGTCGTTACTAAGGTTTGGCCTACTTGCTGGAGTAGTGAACTAAGTTTCATTACATACAGGATTCTACTGACATGACTTGTTGTTTTCCAGTTATTAGCCAGACTCCGTGTATTTTCATGGAAACTGAGACAACAGTCGCTGAAGGCGTTTTATTTGGAGAGCTAATTGCCTTTCAAGGTGTATATATGCTTTATTTTTTTGGTAGTTAGTTGTATAATTGTGATATTACTTTCGATGGTGTGCTTTAGTGTTAATTGTGGCACTTCAGTAATGCTTATGGACCGCATCATCACTTTAAAATTACTTTTAAATAATGTGCGAAAAAGTTGTTTTAATTTTTACCAGTAACTAACTTAAAAACACGTGTTCATAATTATGGTAACAATACATAACACTTTAAAATTCGTTTTAAAATTCTTTCCTTTTAAAGTGACTATAATTATGAAGATATTTTTCAGTAACCCTGAAGTGTAATTCTGTATATAATTACTTTATTTATGAACACACGTTTTAACTTAAATACTCATAAAAATAAAGTTGTTCCAACAATTTTTTTCACATTTTTAAAAAGTGTTAATTTTTAACACTTTTTTTAAAAATTAAAGTACACCCCAGAGTGTCTTAATTATAAACTGCAGGGCTGGTGAGGAAACTGGTAGTAGGTGTGCAGGTGGGAGGGGATGTCAGGTGACCAAGAGAGAGACATCTAATGGAAAGTTGGAGGATTGCAGCTCTTTGGAGTAATGGTAGAGTGCATGGCCTAGGGGAAGTAAACAGGAGCTGAAGACAGAGACAAAGAGACAGGCCTGGTAAAATGACCACAGACTAGAAAGTCCTTGTGACACAGATAGTGATAGATAGTGTTCTTGCAGTGGTTATGAAGAGTAAGGATCACAGCAGCTTCTTCATCATGTGCAGGTAAATTTACATACTGTTTACAGTGCTGCAGCTGAGGAGCTAACTAGCTGTCCAGCAAACAGATGTTTGCAGTGCATTTTATCACCAGTGCTGTCGTTATGGTCATCTTCCCCAGTGTCAAAACTGTGATGTTACTGCTTCATTCAAAAATGGTTTGTAGGAACAGTGTGAAGAGTTTACTGACATCCAGTGTTGAGGGTTGTAGATTGCAGCCAGTTGAAACTGGTTAGCAATCCTTCAGTGTTCAAAATGTTCAGGAGGTATTTGCCGGTGGCCGAATTATCAGCAGAGACCCTCTCCTCCCTAAAACAAACTGACCTGGTGTTTTAAACTTGTATAAATACTGAATTGAGCAGTTTCACAATATAAATCAGTGTTTTTTCTATGCTGTATAGCTTGTCACAGACAGGTTGGTAGCCCAAAAAATTTAGTTGGACACAAACTTGGGCTGTGAGAATCCACAACAAATGTGATTTGACAGGCATCTGTGCAGCATCACACAGTATGTTAAAACATAAGCTAACCCAGCACGGCCCAGCACAGCACACCTCTGGAAGGCGGCCTGAATGCCCTGCAGTCATGCGAAAGCTGTTGCCAGTTAGACCGAGTGAGAGATGTGTTTTTTTTTAAATAAGTGCCATTCCCTTGTTCATTTAACCAGCGTACTGCACTTATTACACTTGTTGAATAATGTAAGCTGATAAATAATTCACTGTGAGGTAAAAATGGCTCCAGTTTTAACTGTGGGCTCACAATTAGCTGAGAGTCAGAGTGAGTAAAATGCAATGCAGGAGAAGAGAGCGCAAATGAGTATGTTGTTGGAAAATGTGATTTTATGTTGGTTTTTAATGACAGCGATAACATGAAAGAGTTTTGGAGGAAATCTAAATGAACAAATGTGAAGGAGACAGAGAGAGTGTTTAACAGCTACCTACCAAGACCAAGCAGACAGCTCACTGTGTGCAGACATTTGTGGCTGACGTGCACAATCAAAGCATTTAACTGTCACAGAAATGTCACAAAGTTTTATCTATATTAGCCTCAGGTTATACTTGTAATGTATTATCCAACATTCAGGTTACTGATCAGAGAAACTGATGCCTCTGCGACCCAAATGTTTTCTAATAGGCACAGACTGGGGCTATGTACTTATTTGATTGGGTATCCATACTTTTCACAGTTCTTTCACTTTAATTCAGATATATTGTATATATTTAAAAAAATATATATATTTGTTCATAATTTTATTTTGATTATCTTCTATTCTATAATGACATTTCTTCATTTTTGCAATACATGCTTTTATTTTTCATTTCATTTTCTCTCACTGTGTTTTGTTATGCAGAAAAATACAAAAGCAAACTCCTTATATGTGAAAATCCACTTGGAAATCCACTTGATTCTGATCTTAAAAAACTCAAACTTCAAGCCACTGTAATAACAATTGAAATGATCTTGTTGTCCCTTCAGGACTTTTCAGGCTTTTTTTGGGGGGATTTTTTTTTAATCTAAAATGACTGATTTCAGGGCAGCTTTTTAAAAAAATATCATAAAGCATGTTTTAGTGTTTTCAGGCATTTTTTTTGTGGGAAAGTTGCACTATTCTGAGTTTGGGATTTCTGCTACACTACACTAAGATTACCCCTGATTGTACATCTTTGGTAAAACTCAGCTTGATTTTTCAGCACGTGCAATTCATCTTGATGCAACAGCTTCTGTTATGGTGACTTGATCTTTCCTTCTTTCATGCGTTTCAACCATTGTCTAGGTGTATTTTGCGGTTGAAAAGTGTCAGTCGACAAACGATGCAAAATAGTAATACTAATTTTTGTTGGTAAATGTAAATCTTTTGTGTTGCACATGTCATCTTCAGAAACAAGATAGTGAGTTTGTTGAAGTTAAGCCGAGGACTTTTATTATTGGTGAAACTCACAGGAAACTACGATGATTGGTCTAATATGCAGAAAAGTTGTAGTAATTGAAGAAAATTGTAAGGTTATACAGACTTCACGGGACTGGTTGAATTTGTGTTGATTGTTGTGATTGCAACATTGACACACCCTTGAGAAGCTGATGAGATTAATTTGCTGTGGAATTAATGTGAAATTCAGCTTAAAAAAAATGAAAGATTTAAGTATGTCACAAGTACCAGGGCCCTGTGAAGGATAATATAGTGTCTTACAGTAACATTACCACGACAACAAGTCAGAGGAATCCGTCTGATAGCTGGTCACTTAGGTGAGGCAGCAGAGGCGCTGCAAATGTTGCCATGCAAGCACTGGGGATATCTCAGAGTTACAAAGTATACATAAGTGGAAATTGACACAGCTGCAGATAAACGTGACCTGCAGTGATTTCTTACAGAGCACAAGAGCAGAGAGAAACACACACACATACAGACCCACACGTGAATGAATTATTCCACATACTCAAAAAAATCATAACAATACACAACAACACTGCATTCCGGTGATATTTTTAATCTGGTCACGGCCAAACCAGATCAATACCGAACGCAGAGAGGACACGTCATATTTCTTGATCCATCCAGGAATGAGTCACACCGCATGAACCAGCAGTCTTTTTTAAACATCCTGTTTGAGATGCATGGCTTAAATCCAACTCTTAATGGCAGCTGAGCTACAGGAGACAACGTTTTACAGCCATCATCATTTCCCTTTAGCAGAAACACTTTCCAAGTCCAACAGAAACGCTTTGTCCTCCGCAGACATATTGTGTCATTGGTGTGATCTCATTAGATTAAGTTCTATTCTTTTCTCGATCTGGACGGCACTTTTCAGCTAACACAAACTTGTAATGTGCAAGACTGAGGGTTCCCTCCATGGAGAATCTGTAATATTCTATTTTGGGATTGTACTTAAAACAATAACTGCAGACTGAAATGGTGGATTCATCTGGCATTTTACCATAACAATGCATATCCATAGTATGTAGCTGATGAACTTTAATTGTCAGTTACAGAATGACAGTATCCTTGAGAAAAATGGGAAATGGTGTTAATCCTCTTTACGAAACACTGTTATGTGAAGAGACATTTAATCCATGTATTTCCCACCAACCTTTTCCATTTCAGGAAGGATAATGAAATTCACTGAACTCATCAGTGCTGCAGATCCATTTGTATAAGGTCAAGTGTTTCTCTTTCTCCTCTACTGGTGTTTTAAAAAATGTCTCCTCTATGGATTTCACTGCTGCCTCTGTTTCTCCTGACAACAGGAAGATTGGATATTTGAGAGGTAAAAATATATGTTCCTTTAATTTTGAATAACATCGGGGGAGTTGCTGATGGATTCACCACTTTGGTCAAAACTGAAATATCCCAAGAGAGAGCTATTGGATAGTTTGCCAAAAGGTTTAGTGGTTAGTTAAGTGGTTTTTAGTGAAATGTCTGGACATGCATTGTATGGAGTGCTCCTAGCTTTCTAAAAACACTCAATCACTTGAACAAACAGCAGGGTGATGAAAACTACCTTCAGTGACAGAAAGCATCTTTGGGAAAAATGTATTTGGCGTATACTTTGAGTTTTTAGTTTGGCTTATGTCCCACTCACTAACATGTAGTGGCAAACTTTAAGACCTATTCTGCAGTGAGACACCGGGAGGGGGTTACACTTTTGCGGAGCTGTCATGTTGTCAGTCTTTATATACAGTCTATGCTCTCCACACCAACAATACTTAACAAAAATCATCACAATGTGAGCATCCATACTGATGAATGATAACCATCTTTTAAACAGTGGTACTAAGCCCTCATTGCATGCTCCAGCTGTGTGACTTATAAAATCAGATGGATTTTGATTGGCTGTCAGTGTTTCCATAGTTACTCAAATTGCTCTGAAAGTGATTTTAACAATATTGTTTGGCACTGTCGTTGTCATTATAGTTTTGGTGTGGACTCTGCCATCCACTTGAGATAGAACAGTTACTAAAATGTTGTATTTATAGTAATAGTTACTTAGCGTGAATAGCCCTGCAGTCCTGTTTATGTTTCAGAACAGGACTAATATGATCCTCCGCATTACAGCAAATCGTTTCCTGTCTTCAGGTAATGTGACTGCAGTGAGAACTGAGACAACACTCAAAGCTGTCTCTCTGTATCGTCTGTAATCTTCATTCTCAGCAGCAGAAGGGTGATCCTCGATAGTCTTAAATGTCAACAGGGATATCACTCACACACACACATACACACAACAAACGCACACCTCCAGCGTAGCCATTGGGGTGAACTTTACGGGAAAGCTGTAGTTGCTATGTCACGTTACATAAACTCCCTCACCCTCCCTCCATTTTCTCTCAGCTTGACTGCTTTTAACCCTTAAGCAATTCCACAACACTCAGCACTGATAGTTAGTACTTCACTCTGCTGCAGAACCTTCCACAGGACTGCAAATATGCCACCGTCTTTATTAAGGTATGGATGGAAATATACGCAGCCGTACTTTTCTTTTGATTACACTAATTTTGTGCAAATCAAGACAAGTACATAATTTAAGCCATTTTCTTTCTCTAAATGCACCTTCCTGGAAAATACAGGCATGCAGTGCAATCTACACAGGGGGGGACTTGAAAGCCTTTTCATGGCAGCAAAGTCAAGGTTTGCATGAATAAGTGCAAGGCATTGATCTCCCTGCAGACTGGTGTGTCAGGTTCATTGGTTAGTTCTGTGGATTTAATTATCCATTGCGAAAGCCCATTAGTGAAGTGTAGAGGTTTGGCTTTAGGCGGAAGAAAGGTGATGGAGCAAGGTCAGGGATGTAGAGATTAAAAAGAAAATATTAAACAGGGAAGAAAACATAAGGAAAGTTGATTAGAGAGACTAAGATGTTTTCGTTGTGTAACTACTGTGATGCAAAAAGCTAGTATGAAAATGCCTTCTAAACAGTATTAGCCTCATGAGCACCAAAGCAGCTGCCACATCTTCACCAAAGGATCAAACAGGGCTAATTAGCACCAGGCAGCGTTTATCCAGGGTGTTGTTTGGGCCATCAGAAAGAGAAAATGATTGTTTGCTTCTGTATATTTATACTGTTTCATAATGCAGCACTTTTTTTTAAAGTAGTTATCTTTGGCCACTTGGGGGCAGCATAAAAAGATAAAAAAAACAACAATGACTTCTTTGTCACTGTGATAGCAAACATGTTTTTACACATCCGGCACACACAGAGCAACATAAGTATTCATTAGGAGCCATGTTCAATATCTTCCTAGCTTTGTTTTGGTCTCCACCGACTCCTGAGGGAAATATCTGGGTCTTTAGCTGCTAAATGCACCACATTGTTCTCCAGCTAGTTGCCAACTTTATTTGTCAGTGGTTTGTTGCTGAGCAGGTAGTGCACAGTGGGTTTATCACAGCACATTCCTTTTAACTTTGACCTCTGCAGAAGTTTGTCACTTGCTGGGTGGACAATTGATCTGTCGATCCGTTCACAGCTGATCAGATCACATTGATGGATGAGAGGAACAGTTTGTAAGTAAAAACTTTTAGACCCAGCAGTGACATTCTGCTGCAGCATCTGTGCCCCAAGAATGCTGTAAATAACCCAACGCTATATATATTTCAATAGTGCTCATAGTGACCAGTCAAGCTCCAAAGTAGCCACCTTAAAAATGTTTACCTAAAAAATCAATATCATTTTTAGTGGGCGCAATATTTATAGTACTTTTACTGCTTACCCTCACCTTCACACAACCTGTTTGGGTCAGAAAGTGCTGTTAGCAACTGTTATGTGATCCGACTGAAAAAAGGAAGCAAAGGAGCTTGGCAGCCTTGCTCAGTATGGGAAAACTGGGGTCCCCCTCTGGGGTCAGACCTGGGAAGGGCGCTGGCAGTTGTACATTCGGTGGCAGGCACAGCCCAAAAAGACAACATGGAGCCACCACCCTGTGGGGTCGCCACCCTTTGGGCCCACCACCTGCAGGGACAGGCATGGAGGTTAGGCGCATTGTAAGCCGAGCGGCAGGCAGGGACCAAGGCGAGCTGACTCCTTCAATTAAATCATTTTATTCATGCATATTTGTTAAAATGGCAATCGTATCCTTCTTAAGATCGACCTGTTATCAACAAAATTAATGTATTTTTGCCCTGGTCCTGTCTGCAACCTTGTGTAATATTAATATTTAGTATACACATTTATTCTTCCACTGAGCATCTCCAATAAAACAGGTGGGAGTTGAAAGCCTTGCTCAGAGGCACCTGTGTATTAGCAAACGTTTTCTAAACATGTTTGTCTCTCTCATAGTAAACAGTGTAATGAGTAAACTGTGGCCTGCAGTGGGAACCAGGCTGAGGAGAGTTAGCAGGCTGATAAAAGTGATACAGTGCAGGGCTGAGGGCATCGCGGCCGAACATTAAAGTTACTTTGAACTCCCGTAACTTTAATTCTCTTTGACATGGGGAGATGTAGCTGTGAGCCACACCACGTACAATACAATTAAGATCAGCGAACTATAACCACCGTAAAATAATCCTGTTATCCTCTCTCTCTCTCTGTCTGTCTGTCTGTCTGTCTGATAGCTTGGCTGGAAGCACTGGTTTTCCCCACTCAAGGTCAGGGACAGTGAAAGGTCATTGGACCCCCGGCAGTGTTTTCAGACAATGGAGACTGGTAATGTGCTTTCGCCAACAAGGATACAATGAGTGCAAATTACACTTTTGTTTATGAGGCACAAAAGCATAATGAGGAAAAATCCTGCATGTGCTTCCAAATTTGCAAAAGCCTCTATCACTTTTTTTTTTAAATTATAGGCATTTATAACATCTGGGTTTGAACCTGATTTACAGGGTTTTTTTGGGAAGTTCTAAACATTTATTTACAAGGAAAAGGTTGACTGAGCACACTGTCTCAGCCTACTGTCTTACACTGCTTTGATTTGATCCGATTTATCAAGCGGAAAAAATTATGAAAAAAAAAAAGATTCATGTACATTCGGGCGGGGGATGCCACATGAAAATGTTGCTTAAAACGCAGATGTTTGCCCTTGGTAGAAGTCTTGTCCTTGCTTTGTGATGATAACAGAACACATCTGCATTAAAAAAAGAGAAAAACACAAACACATTACTTAGGCAAATGAAATGCCTAAGTACTTGTAACATGGGAGTGTGGTACTTCATTGTTTAGGTTTAGTTTGTTTAAAAAGGGACAGTGCAAATTAACAAATACACAAGGTATAAAAATGCCAGAATTAGCCAGGATTGTTTGTTGATCATGAACAGTACTCTGCAGCTTGGCAGCTGTCTTGCAGGTGTTGCACCATCCACCATTATGTCCACTAATGACAAGCTCATGTTAGTTCATACACTATGTCACTTTAGAAACATTGATATGACAAGCCTATGTATGAAACATACAAGTGTACCTTATTAGTGGTTTGCAGAAATGGGCAATGCCCACATTTTCTTCTGGCGACTGCACTGTGTTCTTACATAGGGATGGATGATGGCAAAACTCAGAATGGTCGTGTCAGTCAGTCTAAAACCAGACAAATGTTGTGGTTGACCTTGTTTCATCTGCAGTTTGTCTGATTACATCACAGTTATTTATTTTTGCTTAGGAGATGCTGTTTATTGGATCTGCAGCACAGCACATGTAAGTGTATAAGTGCATAAGCTTAAGAACAAACTGAATGAATCAGTCTTCCCTCTCTGCTTTCTCTCTGCTGTCTGTGTGTCTGCCCTCTTCTCATTCTCTGCTTCTGATCTTTTCTACATAAATGACAAGTGTTATAATTACAGTCATGTTCTGTCTCCATCTGCAGTTTCACAGAGGAGCTCTGACAGCCGAGCAGGACTTTGACACTCCCTCGGCGCTAATGCTTCACAGCCTATCATTAAAAGAGACTCTGGGGCGGGGACAAAGCCGGGTGAGCGTGCATGTCATGTAACTTCTGACATTATGATTTTGAATTTGGCTTGTAGTGATATTTCAGTTACAAAGCTATATTTGTGCAGGGAACGTCAGTGGAGTGTTTTTTCTCAGCGTGTCACAGGCACACTGGCAGTTAGTGGCTCTGTACTTCACTTACAGTGGATGTTTCCCATCATAGAGGTTTTAAACAACAGTTTCATCAATAGTATCAACCTTTTAAGTCAGCATTAAAAACCACCACAGCTGAAAGGACAAACAACCACTTTTTTCATTATGTTGCATTGTCTTCTTAGCTTATATTGGAGAAGGAAATGTGCTTGTTTGCTAAATGGCAAAAAATGATAGCAGGCAGAACTGGAAAGCAGTGACTGAATTATTCACAGAGGCCTCCTCCTCCACAAAACATACAGAAACAGTAATCTAAATCGTTAAAAACACAGAATGAAGCAGTTTCATGTCACAAATAAGTTAGTTTATAGGCTAATTACTACGGTTGCCAACGTTAAAATGCAAAAATGTGAGTGCCAGTGTTTGGTTTGTCCCTTCTGGGCTACTGTAGAAACACGTTGGTGAACATGTCAATCACCATAACTGAACACCAGCTCCCTATGTGCATATGAACAGCTCATTCGAAGGTTACGAAAACATAACAATTTGTATTTTAAGGTGATTATACAACAAAGAAAATATACCTGTTAAATTATATTTCATTTCTGCTAATATATCTCCCTAAATCTTACACACTGGACCTTAAGTGGGTGTTCTGGTACTTTCAATTATATCACACGATCTCGCTCAACAGACTCATGACTAATCAACTAATGAACAAACCTCACGAATAAATCATGCCATTACCAATTAAAACAATATTTATCTCCTTTAAACTAAAATCAGACTGAAGTTGAATCATCCCCCATTACTCCAATAACTTAATTCATGTTCATGAGGATTAATCATCTGCCCCAAACCAAACTGTGACATCACCTCACCCCTGCAGCCACCGTCTTTCTGTGTTCATTTTTAGATTAAACCCACTGCTTTGCATGACCCAGAACACTGTCACAGGTACTGAACCCTGGCTCTGTTGTCACGGGAACATTGTGAGGCCTTTTTATGTCGACGTTATTCAACATTTGATACAAAGCTTTCTGCCTACCTGAAGCTGTAATTCAGAGCGAGGGTGAAAGCAGCTTTAATGGCAGCCTCAGACTGCGGCCTAAGCTCTGGTATAAAGCCTAAAAAACATGTTTTTATCTCTTATTCTGAGGAGCAGGTTTGGCCACAGCAACAATTGAATAACCTCTATGACGCACAATTTGTACTTTCTCATAAAAACACACACACGCTCCCATATACTGAAATGTGTACTCTGCAGTCATGGTGTTCCTCATCGGCTTGTTGATGAGGAACACAATCTTCCAGACCAACATAGTTACCAACTACACAAAAACATGTTTCTTGTAAGACACATACACACAGGCCCCCTGACATGCTCACACACCCACACACAACTCATCACACAAAAATACACACACACACACACACACACACACACACACACACACACACACACACACACACACACACACACACACACTGTAAATACAATTTCATTGTTGGACAAGGAAAACAGTTTTGAATGTTCTTGACTCTGCTCAGGGCAAATGATGTCATCATGCTGAAACAGTGCCCAGCAGCTCATTCACTTATTAACTATATAAACATCCACTTACACACAAACACACACACATACACACACAACCACAAACAAATACACATTCACATACACACACATACACAAAAAATAGCCTTTTTTCTTGAAATGTTGCACACAAACATCCCTCTCTGGTTCTCTCTCTCTCTCTCTCTCTCTCTCTCTCTCACTGACTCACTCACACACACACACACACACACACACACACACACACACACACACACACACACAACCATTGCCATTAGTCACTTATGATCTGAGCTGTTTTAACTGACAGGACAGCAAACAGCAGGAAAGGCACCCATCGCGCCATTTGCTGAAGCTCTATGAATGCCATAAAACATCTCAAACTAACATTAAGGTGATAAACCTTGTTGGTTCCCTTTCAACACACACAAACCCCGACACACGCGCTCACACACATACACCCGCACACACTCATTCATGAACAGCCTTTTCCGTTTCTTCTTCTTTTCAGATGGAACTAATTTGACCTTTGAGCCATTTTCAGCTCTGCCACAGTTCAGTGCAGCATGATAATGGCAAGATGTCCTTTAGTCCTGTCAAACACACACACACACACACACACACACACACACACACACACACACACACACACACACGCACACACGGAAAAGAAAAGGCCTTATAAATTCATGTTCACAACATCATTATGATGGCAAATGGGATTTAGTGGAGTGTAACACACACATAGTTAATGTATATGAACCTTCATACTTACATGAAGGAAGATACACATATCTATAAAGGTAATGAAGCCAGTAACACACAGGCACATCTTGAAATTTAAGACATTTAAATTATTATGAAACATTCTCCTCTTTCAACCTTTTTGAATTCTCAGATAATCAAAAGCTGACATTTTGTCACGCTCCTTTAAGTCTCGTAGTGACTTAAAGGAGCTCCTTTAGTGTATCTGTGTAACACACAGCTGAAAGATGTTTTAAAATATGGTTAATGTCTTGAAACAGCCACAGTAAGGTTCAGGCCTCCTGAATGCCTCCAAAATTCACTCAAACGCTCCTAGTTTGGCATTTCCCGAGAAGTGCCCGGCATTTTCAGCTGTAAAAAAACGCTTTGGTGGACAAGTGGCCTAAAGGCAGCCTTTTGGCATCAATGCCGCACACCAAGGGGTGTGAACAAGAACAGGCTGCCTATTTAAACCCCCAGTCATTTGACAAAGCCAGTGAACACAGATCACCGCACACACAATTATATGCACGTGCACTCATTCACTCTTGCATGGTTCATTTCAGATTGTAATACCTTGTTCATTTGATGGCATATATGGTCTCTTTCCCTGATTTTATGGCTTACAGGGCTTTCAGCAGCATGCCTGAGTGATCCCACACACAGCCCGTCCAGTCAGCGGGGACAGTGATATAGAAGTTCTGTCACCAGGTACACACACACACACACACTCTTGTACCTATACACTAATGCAGGAGAGATCAAGTTGTCAATACCTGGACTGAAATTGCTTGGGGGGAAGGGTTTCCACATCTTCGGAGACCTTGCACTTCTTACCTTTTAGACACACATGCACGCACGCACCCACGCATGCACGCACGCACACGCACGCACACGCATGCACACACACACACACACACACACACACACACACACACACACACACACACACACACACACACACACACACACAACATGTCCTTGGGAACAGATCTAAGCAGGTGAGGGGAGGGCAATAAAATGTGAAAAATTGGTTAGAAAAACACATGTGCTCTGTGGCGACGCTCGGCAGGAGAAGGGAAAGAATGAGAATAAAGAAGAGACAAGAAGTAGCCAAGATGCTGCACAAAGGTCATCTGAATGGTATCAGTTATTGGATTTGATATTTACCCTGAGTGCCAGGTTCTCTGTTAATCCTACAGTTGAGTGTCATTTCCTCCACTGATCAGGGTTCACAGTCCAGCTGGTTTTCAGGTTTTGTAGTTTTAATTCTGGCAGCGTAATCAGGGAAAATGCGTGTCTTAGCTAATATCGGCTGCTTGATCAAGCCTCCCAGTTCCCATTTTGTCAAGCTCTTTGCAGTTCTGCCCTGGGCGATGTTGTTAGTAAAGGCTTCTGCTAAAAGCTGCCTGCAGGGTTGTGTCCACATAGTGCAAATAAATGTGAAAATGCCATTTATGTCTTGAATGTTTCCATCAACACTGACATGCTAAAACAGTAGACATTTGCTTGCAACTGCTTTGTTCCTCAACTTCAGCTTTAGATAGGGTGCCATAATTCCTATATTAATAATGCTTAACTAACAATAATTTGGTGATTTGATCAAGGGTTGTTCTCTAGGTGCTACCTGCTAACTGAGTTTTTGTAACATCTGAGCTTCTGTATAGAAAGGCATGGTCAAAATCTTTTGCAACCATTGTGCAAGTTACCTGTTGTTGTTTTTTTTAATCAATTCTTTGTTATATGCATTGAACGCTTCACAAAATAATTATTCGTACTAAATGGCAAAAATAAAAAGATTTGCTTTCTTTGTATAACTTTCTGCAAGTCCAGCTTGGTCAAAGATGCCAGTAATAATAAGCTTAAATTAGATTTAGTAAGGGAAGTAAACAAGAAATGTATCGTATTTATTGTACTTCTTATCGTTTTCCATTTTTCAAAAGACATTTTTTGGTATATTATTTATATTATCACTTTGTGAAATTGCACCAGCTAACATATCCTGGACCAGATTCTCCACCTGAATCAAGACCAACAAATGACCAGAATGTATCAGGACTGAGATGAGGCAGAGACTTTGAGGGGTTGAGACATAGTTACCAGACCAGTCTGAGTCCAGACTAGTCTTTGTCCCACACTTCACGATAAATTGTGGAACATGCAGGCTGTAGGCACTCCTCAAACTGATCTGAAAGATCCACATTCCAATAAAAACACCCACAGAAAAAAATAAAGATTCCTCTTTATTCACCTCTTTTTATCACCATACTGTAATTTTAAAAGTATGAAATCACTTGATAAAATAATCATAACACATTGCAGAGGTAAATTTTATGTATAGGAATTTTCCTTTGTTTTTAATGAGCAAAAAGACAACCACTAAAGAGCTGCAATCAGCAGTCTTGAAGTCTTGAAATAAAATCCAGACTCTTTTTCTGAGACCAAGATGAGTCTGCGTAAAAATGTGGTCTAGTCCACGACGAGAACAAGACCTTCAAAAAGGGGTTTTCAGACCAATCTCGAGACCAAGATCATACTGATCATGAGTGCTACAAAACTGCACTGAACACACTCAGAGAAGAAACTGGCATCAACTCTTCATCAAAGTACAAGTAGCCAAAAAGCCGATCCTCCAAATAGGCCTTTCTCAGAGCAAACACGGTGACCCGACAGGGGAAAATGTACAACCTCTTCTACTTAAAATAATAATGATTGCTCTGTTCCTTTTAAGTGCCCCAGTAAGCGATGATAGTGTGACCATGTGCCAGCATGCAAAATACCAAGAGCAATAAAAACAAGCAGCTAAATGGAAATCAGCCATCATCAATGTTAGTATTTACACCTGTGCTTTTCTTACCGTGACATGCCAGAATGTCTTCAGTGAACAAGACATATTATTGAAAAAAAAGAGCTTTACTGGGATTAGTATCTGCAGTACAGCATTTTAAATTGTAATCCCTCGCACTGATTGTTCCTGAAAGAAGTAATCCTGTAACGTGTTACTTTCAGACACTACTTACAACAAATATGGGTAAAATATGTCAATATCCATGTACTTCATTGGCTGGCAAGCAGAAGGTCATCCGTGTTGGTAACAGATGTTTCACATGTTGTAATCACACACACCTGAGTTCCAGCTCTTCATGTGACAGAGTTTTAATGATGATTGATTCTTTATGAATTCAACAGTCGTGTACATAACCACACTATAACAGTCGGGAATTTGAAATTGATATAAATGTGGTGTGAATGCAAGGTCAAAAAGACAAAAAAAATCACTTTTAATTTCAGTCATTTAGAGTGGACAGCATGCAGCTACACATTATTATAATAAAAAAATGTTCTTATTACCGTGTCACCTTGTCATGGGCTCAGTGCCATCCATGATGATACTTTTGTAATTATTGTCTGATAACCAAACCCAACTGTTTCTTTTGCTGAAATGGGTTTTGGCATGATAATGCAGTGTGGAATTGATGTGGGGCCATTCGGGCTAATCAGAGGCTGATTTCTATCTGCAACAACAGGTGAACGCAATTAACTACCTGGCAGGACGGGAAACCAGAAGCACACAGTGCAACAGATCAGAGGAGAGGAATCCTGCTCTGGTGAGTCCCCAGGCTACAGATCCCGCTGACTTCATACATGACGATATTCATAATATATATCAGCTGATTTATTAGTTTATGGATGCAAAGCCTTTTTCAGACTGCCAGGCCAAATCTTTTTTTTTTGGCACATCCAGATTGTATTTAGAAGGATTTTAGAAAGTCTACACAGAAAAAAAACACGTGAAAAAAGATTTCTACAATTTGGATCCAAACCACATTTGGATTTGGATTTGAGAAGTGACTCCAATCAGATTTCTACACATGCATCTTAGTCCAGACGCTATGTCTCTTGTGCCACTTGCAATGCAACACACAACAGCAAGGTTGAATTCAGAATAACGGAAAGTGCTAAGCAGAATCCATGATGCTTATAGCAAAGCATTATGGAGGACAACATGGAGAACAGTCCATGGAGGATCACAGAAATAAATTGTCTGAGACTGGTATGGTTGTTTGGAGGACAATATGATGGATCTTCATTTATTCTTCTTCTACATTGTAAAGCAGCATCACCAGGGTAGCTATTTATTACTGGCGCCTATGACGTTACGGCAGCAACACATGTAGATAGATTGCAATGTGCTAACATACAAATCTGATCTGATCACCTGCAAATAACGGTGCAGATAGTCAATCTCCTTTGAGAAAGAAATCTTATTTTCCTGCAGTCTGAGCATAGCTTAAAGGCTTATTTATACTCCCTTTATGTATGAAAATAGATCCGTCCATTTCAAATGTTGTGGTCATCACTGCCCATGTCCACGTGTCCTCTATGTTGGCGCAGATACATCCAATAGATGGACTCAAAAGATTCTTATAACATCAAATATGGCCACAGTAAAGGAGGTCTCAATAATATACCTTTTAACAGAGGTAGTGTTGTAGATGGTGGTCACTGTGAGGCCATTGAAATATATTACAATGTGTCGGCCTAGAATTAATTTCACTACATTGCAGATTCTGTCTGTTCCGCCATTTTTTAAATGTCTTTGTCCTTAAGTCCTGTATGGCCTGGACTATGTGACACTGCCCACATGATCTCCAGTAATATTGCTTTATTTTTTCCGTATTCACAAGCTTACAGAAATGTGCACAAATACAGAGGAAATGGACACAGATTCTGGACAGAAAGCTTGTTCATGTCTATATGCACATCTTAAGTTGAGCATAAATGAGCCTCAAGAGTGAGCATATGTCTTTTTTTTTCTAAGCAAGTAAAAATATATTTAATTCTTTCCTCATTACACATGTTAAATAATTGTAAGATCCCAGGTTCTTCAGATCATTCTGGGTTTGACAGCTATGGTCAAGCATCATCTCACCTCTCAGTCTTGCCCTCACTCAGCTCTTTTCTTTATTTTGCTGCATATTGCAATACAGCAGCATTTGTCTTGTTGGCATGGTTATGGGTAAGTTTTTCATTCAATCTCTTTTTTGTTTTTTACGTTTTAGTGAGCCAAAGACAATTTTCCACTCTGGCAGACAGTATGTTTTATTCTGTGGTGGCAAATTCTCAACGTCTTACCTCATCTTACCACAACTTCTTGGGGTAAAGATGGATAATAAGTTCTTACTAAGTAGGTCATGCTATAAAATTAGAATAGATACAGGGTTGTTAGAAAATGCCAGCAGTATAAATTATTTTTTAAGTTTCAAGATTGTTATATTCTTGTTGCCTGACAAGACATTTTATTCCTCTTTACCTACTTGTTTAAACTGTACTGGTACACTGTAAACACACACATGTGAAAGAATTGTGCAGTAAATTGTGTGTCATAATCTAAAGCATTACCAAAACATCTTACTAAAAAGCAAACAAACAAACTAGCTTTGTAGAGGTTTTAGCTGCGGGCTAAAGACAAGTCCATCCACATTGGTGCTAGTCATTACCCATGAATCATTGGCTTTTGTTGGATGTATTATCCCATCATGTTTGAGAAGGAGGGCAGGAGTTATATAGTCAGAGAGAAATACATTTTAAGCCCTGAGTGTGTGGGAGCCATTAGCCGCAGCGCCATGTTATTATGTGCCTGTCACCTCAATGATAAGTGGAGCTATTGTGGGCCGCACTGCACAGTATATGTAGCATTTATACAGGACTATTAGAGTAGAGGCAGAACATCAGGTGTTTGAGCATTGTGTTTTGAAAGTGTGATCTTTCCATTGTCGCAACTATTCACTGTGTCTATCAAAACCAGTTAACCGTTTCTCTCTATGGAAATATAGCCACCCCTCCCTAAAGTGCGTTTGTGTGCAATATGTGCATGACCTTTCAAAGCTAATAAGCGCTTCACTTTGTGACTCGTTAACAAAGTAAATTTCAAATGGTCATCAGCTGACAGCAGGTGGGAAGTTTTATTTCAAACCTTTCTAATTTCCATTTGGCCATGGCTGACATTTATCTTATTTATTGTATGATGTTGTTTATTGGCAAACACTTTCTGCATTACAGTAACTTTAAAAACTGTAAGGACGAATACATTTCCTGAAATTTGATGTTCTGTTGTACTTTCAAGGATCAATATATCTTAATTTGCATAAACATATGCCTTCCGCCAGGCAAGTAAAATAATAACGTGTCAACTTTTCCACATTTATTGTTCTTTGTGAATAAAGATACTGCCTTTGAGGGGCCCCAAAACAGAAAGAAAAATGTCAAAAGCTGTTCTCAGTATGACTAATGTACAATATGCACAGCACTTCCACCATTTCAATGCTGTCGTCTTGTTTCGTTCAACCAGGACATTTTGAGTGGTTATTAAGTATGACGGCTCAAAAAAAGTGTTGTAAGTCTTCTATATGAAGCCCTTTCCTACTTTAGTATGTGTCACTGCTCTTTCATCTGCACGTCATCTTATTCAAGTACATGTGTGCTCATGCACTGGAGATTTGTGTGAGCTCAACATTGTTAATGAGTGTATCTCAGTCAGACCAAGGTAAAAGTTGTTCACTGTAATTATACATGGAATCTGAATCAGTCGTCACGCTTAATCGTTGGTCAGGGAGGATTATTACATATGATAATCAAATGAGCAGTGTGGGGAAAAAGATTTGATAGGCTTTAAAATTTACAAGGACACAGTGTGAGGCTATAGATAGAGATAGAGACATTAATACAAAGAGTGTGACTTGAAAATGTTTTTACTGTAGCCTTTTTAGGATTTTTATGGACTTTTGTACAAACAGACATAGTCCCCAGAGGATGAATCTCACAGACTTTGGTGATCCCCTGACCTTTACTCACTCTCCACAAATCCTCACCAGATGTCAAATTTTACTTTGGTGAAGCATGACCCGCTGTAGTCTGCGTCTGACTGGCTGGTACTCATTTCCTTTGTTGGTTGGATCAGTTACATTTAGGCATGAGGAATGAGATAGGTCGAGTAGAGGGTATCTTGCCATCTCAATGGTATAAAAAAATCACGTTAGGGTCGACTGATGACAGCCATGAATCTTTCTTACTACAAGCAGAGTGTGTTGTTTTGGAGCAATGGCCCTTCGGAGTAATGGGTGTTTGCTTTCCGGATAGGAGGGTGTAGGACAAATGGGCCTCAATGGGACATTTTTCTGAAAATTGGGGTTTCAGAGTAATAGGCCATCGAAACAGTGGAATTGCACCTCACAGAGCTGCTAGCATGGCTGTAGACTCTTAGTCTTGTTAAATGAGGTATGTCACACATACAGTATGTGGTGTGTATCTGGATAATGCATCAACAGTAAAGTTGCCTTTTCACAGGTGTTTATTTTTACACACACATGTTCACATGTGCTTACCAGTTTTCTGGCTTTTGGTGAGATGACACCTCACAGTACAGCTATTTTGTTTTGTAAACAGATACAAATTAATGCAACATGATTACACAAATGTAAGCAAGTAGAACACACTCAGTCATTTCTATTGCCGCGATTGTTTTGGCTGATTTTGTATTGTTATTCTCCAGCAGTCATGCCTGTAGGGGGCTGGGAAGCAGAATTTAATCTAAAAAGAATATATTGCTGATATGTGAGCTGTGAAATATTCATTTTCCCCTTCCACATTATTGCCTCATAGAGAGGAAAAAAATGCAGCGAGAGACACAAGGACTGAACTCTGTGTGTCAACTTTTCCACAGACTATTCCAGGATTTTATAGCATTTCCTCTTTGCAAAATAATACACCAGATGTGCCAGGTGAAGCCATCTTATATTTATCTTTTTGCAGCTTTTCTGCTTTATTGGCCTTATGTCTGCTTGTTAAAACCATAAATTCATGGACACCACACTGCAGTTTTATGAGCAACCATTGCTTTAATTAATCAAAACAGCCATAAATATAAACCATAAAGGAGATCACTGAATCGGCATAATTTGTGTAGGTGTGAAGGTGTTGTTGACTGCACTGTATAGATTAGGAAGTTAACTGCTTCTAGACCTCTAGACATCATGCAGCAACCGTACTCCTTAATCAAATGGGTATAAAGTAACTACATTACTTAGGCCTATTTGCAGCTAAAAAAAATGCCTGTATGTATCAAAGATGTTTCCCTATGGCCTTGTTCTATTGAACAGGATTTAAGTCTAGGATTAAGTGATGCACTCTGATGCTGCAGGTTAAGAAAAATGCATGTTTTTCCTTAGATTTTGTTAAATTAGTGCATAAGAAGCATGTTTTCTTCTCTCTCTCTCTCTCTCTCTCTCTCTCTCTCTCTCTCTCTCTCTCTCTCTCTCTCTCTCTCTCTCTAACAACACACACACACACACACACACACACACACTTGCCCTCTGTCCTTGGTGAATGTAGAATTGCCACAAAAATAAGATTTGAGGATTAGGATAAGGCCGATTTTGGCTCAGTGCATGGACTGCAGCTTTACCGTGCAGACACAGGTTTAATGCTGGGTGACTGACTCCAGAACAGCTCTTACAGTAGCATTACACATGCACAAACACACAGATATACTCACACACAGCCACACTAACATCCAACACACAGGTATCCAAAAGCACACTTGCAGACACACATTCTCAGATGATCTAAGGCCTAGGTTAAGGCAGTGAGCTTTAAGAGGATTAACATAAGGTTAATTAGCATATGGGTAATTAGCATAATGTGATTTTTCTATGGTGACTGATTGACATTCCTCTGACCCGTCCATTACATAACTCACTGTTTCCTTTGTGCACAGCCAAACTTTTCTGGCAGGAAAATAACGGAAACGTTGCCAAAAGATTTGCCTGAAACTCTTCCATCAAATGTCAACAGGATGAGAAAATCTCAGAATAAGACATTCATAATTTGAATATTTAATAATCTTGCAAGGCACAGAATGGGTAATTTTGCATATATATGAAGTAAAGCTATGTGAAGCAATGTGTTTGAGACTGACATTAACATATGGCGAATGTCAGAGTTGGTAGATGGTAAATCCACTGAGAATCGATATCCAGCTCTACTGCTCAGCACAGCTTTTCCCTCATTATTTTTATTTATTTTTGGCTGCACATAAATTATACAGTAAATGGACTGGATTTATTTATATTTATATTATATTTAACATATTCATACACTACTGGTGGCCTGCCTAATGTCTCAAGGACACTTCAATATTTGGATAGGAACTGAGGATTGAACCACTCTACCTCATGAGCCACAGCAGCCCCATAAGTATAGTATATATGGACTTTATGGGTCCTGCTTCAGTCGTCGCCCACATAGGCACCCATTCACCCATTACCAACAAACAAGCTGTGACACACCCTCTGCAGCTCACTATTGACTGCCTAGGAGGAGAAAAAATGCCCAGTGAAAATGTTCAACCATTTAGGTAGCTAAAGAACCAGATTGATATGCTCTGTGATGTTTAGTCTCTACATGCTTTTCTCTGGCTACATCACCAGCAACCATAAAAACAGTTACCACAGATATACTGACGACACACCACTTTTCACTCACTGCTTATATTAGTACATGTTGATTTACATTATATCATTCAATACAGCTGAATATAATAACACATCTTCTGCTGTCCTCATGGAATACATTAGGCACAATGTTACAAATTCCACAGTTATTTTTATTCATGCAGAAATCGATTGAATAAACCACTTAATGAAATAAAGACACTACTCAAAGCATTTCTTCACAATTTAGATGATGATGGAAGTTTTTGGGCAGGATCTTTGGGTAAATGTTTTTTTTTTCTTGAGGCTAATGGATATTAGTTGTCAAGTGAAATTGTACTGATGAAGTTTGTATATTTGTGATATCGGTTGCTGCTGCTCTTTCCCCGTGGACTTACCACCATGAAACTGGAGACCTTTGAGTTATAGTGCTTACTTTCAGAGCTGCTGTTGGAATTGTGCATTCATCTACTTCTATATATATATATATATCTGCTAGTGTGTTAAGAGTACAGAATGGGACATCTTGTCATTATCATGCTGTAATGAACAAGGTGATAGAGCAGCAAAACTGCTCAGAGGTCTCAACATTTCCATCTGCTTCAGAGGAGGACCAACCAGGTCAATTGGAAAGACAACTGAAAGACAAGGTGATAAAAGTAGTAAAGTAGGAAAAAAAGCAGAAGGAAACTGTGCCTGAGAGTCTCTTTAGAGAATTGGGTGTCTAGTCAAAGGCAAATTAAATACAGTGAAACTAGGCTGGCATTTATGACTTCATAGGATAGCCCTACATCCTTGTTGAGTGTCCACATCATATTAGCTATTTTTGTAACACCAAAGTTCTGTTCTCATTATATTGAGAAACATTTGGCACTTACTTGTACGTCCTACCATTGCAACCTTATATTCCTACTTCATCACTCTTTACACATTGTTATTCAAAACACGTTACCCACTATCTTTCTTACAGTTTGTGTTTAGATTGCAGATTAAACTTTCTATGTGGCAGAATCGTAGAATACTGTTAGTACTGATATAGCTGTCATCACTGTGAGGATTTTGTGTTGATGTGCGACAGGATTCACACAGGAAGCACAACAAATCTAGCTGTCTATGATTAGACCACAATGCCTTTTACCCATAGGGCTCAATATCCCAGCACGATGAGATTCATTCACTGGAGGGGCTGCACTGTTTGTGTGTGTTTGTGTTTGTGTGGGTGTGTGTACTGTACTTTCATTCTTATAGTAACAACACTGGATTTTTATGTATTTATTTTCTTTGACTTTACCTATATAACTTCAAAATAATGGTAGATTTTGATGATCCTTGCTTCTGTCAGGGTATTTGAGGACAGGATAGGGTTCTGTTATATAACATAGGTTCTAAAAAAATTATGCAAACTGCAGACCAACCTTGCAATTGGGTTTACTGTTCATTCCATTTTTATAGACATTTGGTACCACACAAAATTTGGGAAACAGCATGAAGCCTGTTGAACAATTGCCACCAAGACACACATAACAAGTTGTGGAATTAGACAAAGTTAATGACTAGCTAACTAAAATGCCATAAGCAGAGAGAATATTGAAATTATTCATTTATGCTGTTGTTGCTTCACGTCTACTTTATGCTGAAATGGACAGTAGTTTGCTGACAGATTCCAGTATCATTATAAGGTTGTAATTTGGCAGCTTTAATTTGGCAGCTATAACAATGCAATTTAACAATGTTTTTTTTTTCTTATTCAAATTTTAGCTGTGATGGTTTGGAGTTCATATTAGGACAACATGCTGTCTACATGCATTTTTAGTTGTATTTTTCAGTTGCACTGCTGCCTTCACAGGTAACATAATGGCTTACATTCCACCTGTGCTGTGTGCACATACCCATGCCTTAAAACGTCTTTTAGGCTGCAGATCTATTTACCACAATTTTACGTGACACAGCAATGATTTTTTTATTGGTCTCTGAGTGCAACCAAAACTCTGAGTGATCACACAGCAGTGTGGAGACACCAACTTAAACTGCTGCTGTACTTCCAACATATTCTCATTCCCAGGTCAACACTTTGTTGTGCCCCTCAGCGTCCGACAGCAACGCACATGGCATCCTTAAGCGTATCTGAGTGATGCACAGCTGAAACACATTTTAACATGTTGCCAATGTCGTGAATGGTTGCGGATAGGTTTAGAAAAAAAGATCTTGTATTGAGCTAAAATAAGTACGTTAGTTATGACATGTAACGTGCAGAGATATGTCACTTGAGTCAGTGCCTAATGACTGTAGGTATATTATGTAATGTTACCTAATAATGAAGACGTTTGGTTTCACACTAAAAGTCGATATGTAAATTAGGCAACAGCAAGGTGTTGTTTGAAATGGTAAGTATCCTCACTATGAAAGATGTTTACTTTTTTCCTGCTTTGAGCTACAGAAAGGCAGCCTGCTCTTTGAGCTTTGGGGGGGGCTCATGTGTTTGTGTTAAAATGCTGCTCATAGCAGCGGATAGATTAATATTGGAGTTAGTTCTAAGCCTGGTGCATCTCATAAAGACGCTAAAGGGTGCTTTTGGTGTTGATATCATACATAGACCGAGGGGTGTGAAGGAGTATCATCAGTATTTGATGACCTGGGAACAAGAACGGACTGGCACTGCTGATTCCTTTCATTTCCTCTTTCTTTCATTACTTGTGCGGCTAACATGTTGGAATTTGTTGAAAAGCAGCAGGTGCTTTGCAATGACCATCCACACACAGCCATACATCAGCAGCAGGTGAATTGCAGTGGTGCCAACCGCTGACTGATGATTTCGTCTATGAAAATCATTTTTTACATTTCCCTTGAAATGAAATTGAAGCATCTGTCACCATGCCTGAGCTCATCCCTTTAACTCTAGCTCCCTAACTTTCTCTCTCTTTCCATTTTGTCTTTCTCTCCCACTTTCTATCCATCAAGTCTTACTCACCTCACTCCATCTTCATTCTGTTCTGTTTTTGCAGGACCATCTTTATTTCAATCTCACTTGTCTTTACTCCTTTGGGTCTTAGTGGCTTCATATTTTCAGTTTTTACTCACTTACATTTCTTTCCTTCATTGACTCTCTTTCCTTTTTTCTTCTCATCTACAAGATCCTCGCCAGTCCCTTTCCCCATCGTTGATTTTGCATCCCTTGTTTTTTCTTCTTGCTCACCCTGTCCCATCTCTCTCTCTTGTTTCCACACTTTTACTTTTTCCTCCATCTCTCCTCCCTTCCCTTCATCCTTCTCTCAAAGGGAGTAAACAGGCCCATCTATCACCTACCTGGTCGCTTATGGATGCATGGATCGGGAGCTCAACTTTTTCAAATTATTTTTCTCTCAGCATTTTCACAGTAATTTGTCTAAAATCCTGACAGCTCAGCCACAAAGCTGCGACACAACAGTGGAAAACAGACCTGCTGTTTGCTTAATGACATCTAGTCTAATGTGTCTAATTTGCAAGCCAGAGATGATGGCTCTTAAGTACCTGCTTGTTCAGTTTGTGCAGGACTGACAGTCTGGACATCAAATTAAAGCAATAAAAAAAAGAATAATGCATGAAGCAGAAATGAGATGTGCAACAGAATAGCACCAGGAAATAATGGCAGTGAGAATTCGTGACTATGGAAGACATGAAATGTGTTTAATGCAGTCATCTCTGGACAACAAACAGGTTGTTATTTTACTAATGGCTGTCAGTCTTTCCACACATTCACACTGTGGAGAATAGGCAACCAAGGAGATGAATCTTTTTAAGAATTTGACAAAAACAACCAGAAATGCCAACTTGATGAAGCATTGGCTCGTGTTCTTCCTCAGAGTCAGACACAAAGTTTAAATAAGTGACATTTTGTTGTTCTGACTCACGTTTTTTCCAAAATTTCTCTACAAAATACAATCCTCATGATCTTATTCCTTCACAGTTGGTGGATTAATTCCTGTAGGAGCAGGTTGTGCTGCCAAAACACATTTACTGACAAAACCAAGTTCCCCTGTCACTGTGGTACCCAAATGGTGGCAGCTGTCGGGTGGATTAACAGAGGGACGCTTGTAAACAAAAGATTGTGGTGTTAACCCAGCCCAGTATCCTGAGGAATACAGTAACATTGCTTCCATATTGGACAATTATGTACTTCAGAATTTACATTCAGTGCCATTGTTGAGAGCCAGTTCAGGAATATTCACATATTAATAAAGTGTTTTTAGTTACTGAACTGTAACCATTCCCTACCCATTGTCACAACTCCTTCCGGACCTCTCAGTCTTTATTCATTGAGTTTTCTGTTTGGTTTTACATATAACTTTCTTGTCCATTCAGAACTTACCCCCTTTTGCATAAGTTTTGCATTCCATTATTGTTGTTGTTTACCAGAGCATGTGAGTGAAATGGAGCATGAGCGAAAGCGCAGAACAGAATTTCTAAAAAGTTGGACCGTTGCCTTTTCTCCTGCTTCATCCTGTTTCAGTTTTGCTTAAGCAAAAGTGCTTCAACCTCTCATCATGAGGTTGAAGCATTCCTGATCCAGAACGCGTCCGTAACATTGCGCACACACAATGGAATGGATGCAATGGAAAGGCAAGCCCCTTATACATGGGAGCGGCCCCGTATGAGGGATTTCTGGGATGTGATAGTCCAGTTTCACAGAGGAATAGTGGATACAAAACTTGCGGATGATCCACTCAGCTTTTGAAGAGTCATGTGTTGCGATAACACCTCTTGCAGCTCCTGCTGCATTATGTCCGAGGGAGCCAGTTCCTACTGACAAGCACATAGCCATAGCATCATGTAACTTATAAAAGCGAAAAAAGTTTTTCCATTGCAGTTTTGAGAAATATGGCTTTTTTGATTGACCGGAAATACCATCTCATGCGAGTAAGACATTTTTTTATGATAAATGGGATTAATGGAAACCCGCCTAATGAGTACAGAGCACAAATTCTCACCCCTACTCTCCTCTCGCATGCTCTGTTTGTTACCTGCAGATTTTGTTTGTTATTCTGCAGATTTTGCTCCTGCAGCTGCAGCTGTGGGTGCACCTTTGGCATGTCTACATAATTATATTAACATGTCTCTCTCTCTCTCCAACAATATGGTACACAGAGTGTAACACAGATCTTGTTTTGCTATTCCAGAGGCTGTTGATCAATCTGGTGTATGTGAGGCATTAGTACCTTTATCACCCAGGTGTTTTAAACCCCATCAGCGTTCAGCTAAAACAAACATTTCATTTGATTACTTGTTGAGCTCAGTGAAGTTGCCCCGGAGTATCTCTGTTTGTGGTTGTTGGGGGCTCGTCTGGTTTAAACATAGAGGTTGAAAAGCAGCTGTGGGATTCCTCTGTTAGCTTGTGTGTGTGCACTGAGTTCGGTTATCACCATAGCAATAACAAGGATTTATTGTTTAATTGTATGTGCAGGCCTTCCAGCGTCTGGACTTCAGTGTTAAGAGTAAGAACAAGCCGGTGACTTTTAGTTGCTATTTGAGGTTTTCTGTAACTTTAAATGCTTTGCTTTCCATCGCATGCATACTTTACAGTATAGATGAGGACAAAATTTGATAAAAGTCATGATCCCTGCACCTTTATAAAAAGTTTTCTCGGGGCTTGGTATGCATAGGTGCACCAGCAGGAGAGGTAAACTAGGTAAATTGTCCTCTCTTAAAATTCACTGTGTTTTTTACTTGGCTCCAAGGAGACAACAATGACTTAATGACTGAACTGTAGTTCTAGGATTTGTTAATCTTCTCTTTAAACGCCCACTCTCAAACATTTTCTTTATTGCACGGACTTGTGTTTCTGTTTCTGAGCAGCCCAGACTCTGCTGTCTGTCATGTCACTCTTTAGACAGGACTGGAGATGTGTGCTGCAATCAGTAGAGGGCAGAAGACAGCTGTGGAACACACGCACACACACACACGCACGCACACACACATTTATATATACAATCCGATCCTATGTCTGACCCCCACTCACACACATCTCACTCACCGTCCTGCACACGAACACATGCAGGTAGATGCAGCTGACAACGCATGTGTTTATCATGTAACTTGTAACAGGGGAAATGAAAACGCGAGTTGGTGCTCCGAGGCTGGCTCCACTGTGCTGCGGCTGCTTGCTTCAGTCACACTGAGATCAACTCATTTCACAGCTAAATGCTCAGATTGAATCTGTGTGTGTATTTGTGTGAGATGTGCAGCATCACCTCCTCTCTGCAAACATCATGTTGATGATACGATTATGAACCCCTAATATGTTCAGTGACATTTTGGAAAGCTCAGTGCAAATGTTTTTTCAGATTAGCATTTGATATTATTTGAGTTTCAAAGCTAATGCTGTTATTTCAACACAATTTCTGTTTGTATTTGTCTACCCAACTGACTACAGAATCTGCAGAGACTTGAGATGGATGTTAGATGGTTGGATGGATGTTAAGTGCATTTAACCCTTTGAAACTTGGAATGACATTACTTTTCTTGTGCTTTTCTTGTCACTTCCTTGGTTTACTTTTTTTGGAGTCTTTTCTTTGTTTTTTCTTTTTTTTGTTTTAGTAATTTTTTTTGTACTTTTTACTAATTTCTTGCATGTTTTTGGATAATTTCTTTTGTCGTTCATTGCCATTTTCCCATTTTTTTTGAAAGAAATCAAGCCAATTTGCGCAGGTTTTTAAGGGTTAAGTTTCATTGGCACAAGAACTAGATGTGTGGAGTCCTCTTAACATTTCTCTCTCAAACAAACAACTGAAAGCATGCAGTACAAGGTTTGCTTAGTCTCATTGGAGCTGATGCCAAAGTGTAGTGTTGCCATTCTGTCCTATTTTGAGGTTAAATGCAGAATAGCAGGCGTGATGAAAGAAAAAAGGAAAGTATCTGCTGAATGTGCTTCAGGTGGTGCCTTGACTCTGATCATCTGTTTCTCTTTGTGAATTTGAACATTCAGTTTGTACATTCATAAATATGGATTTGTTTGGTTAAATTGTGAAAATGCTTGTATGAATCCCAAAGTGTGTGAGTGAGTGTGTGTGTGTGTGTTACCCTGACCTGGTTTGAAAGGCCGCTACACACATTTTCCTCTTTGGTTCTACAGAGGCCGCTGGGGCAGAATCTGTGACTTCAACACTGATTAATATTTGACTCAGAGCCTCATTGTTATTTTACTCTCTTTTAGACTTTGGCTTGACAGTTTCCAAAAAAGAGAGGTTTGCATTTGCATTTTAACATTTTAGGTATTCGGCAGATGCACTTTTCAGCTGGGATTTAAGAGGCAGTAGTAGAACAAACTTCACTGCCGAAACTTAACTTGCAACAAAAAGGGTTGTATAAAGTATAACAAAATGATTCTTTAGACATGGAACTATAACAGGACCTTTTAAGCATGGAAGCACAGTTGGACTGTAATACTTTATTTTTGGTTGAGAATGAGAGTGAGATGGTGAAGATGATTCATTCATGATGCTTTCTGCGTAGCATGCATAGCTGATGTTGTAGTGGTTTTGCATTTTTACATTTGCACCAGTGGCCTTTAGCACTGCACTACAAAACTTTATATATTTTCGGATCTTAGTGAATGTTGTGTGCTTTTACATTAGCATTAATGATTGGATAGGGAAGTGTTGTCCATCTACCAAACAACACTTAGGACTGCTCAGTACTTTAGGTTGCCTCTGGATATGAAATGTGCAATATAAATAAATTGGCCTTGCCTTGCCTCAACCTAACCGTCGACACCTTGTCAGTCAAGATCCTCATCACCCTAGGTCAAGAACACAAAAGGCTTCCCCCAAGGTTATTATAGTAATGCCAGGGGCTTCTGCCCAAGCATTAAAATATGACAAGTAGGGAGGGTGAGGGTGAGATCAGGTTAAAAAGTCAGATTTCCCTCAGGAGATGGTGCAGACCAAAACAGAGCTTAGAGGAGAGTGAATATTAGACTCACTGTATATTCATCAGCTTACCAGACACAAGACTCCATATAAAATGTTGCTCTTTGTGTTGGCAGGATTACCAAAACAACTCTACGAGTTGATAACATGTCAATGTTGTGTTTACAACTTGTTCCAATGCCCCTGGGTGGCCCCCCCCAAAAAATCAATTATTGTTCATTTAAATGAAAATTTGCCTCGCTCACACTGTTTACTTATTCATTCTTGCATCGATACATTCCTAAAAACATGATCTCTCTTCCTGTCCATCTTTCAGTCATCAGTACATTGACTCACTGCATTTTATTGTATATTCTCTCTAGGGATGGTCGATGTGATATAACATACCATGAGAGGACCACAAAATTGTAATTTCTCAGTTATAGCTATCCCACATATTGCCAATTAATCACCAAGCTTTATGGCAATTTGATTTACATGCTTTTTTTGCATTTATGTAATGAAACATCTAGATTTTTCATTTAATTCACCCCATTTTTTATTCGACATTGCCAATTGGTTTCTTTAATTTTCTGACAGTGTATTACATTATGATTAATACTAATATAACATGATATACACTGACTGATGATTTAATCAACATCACAGTTCCCACCTCTTCCATGCCTTTGCAGAATTAGACATAACATGGTGTCAGTGGATAGAGTCTGGTAATTAAGCAATGATAAGTTTCATAATTTCTGTCGGCTGATCTTCACTGATTGCCACTTATTGACAACAGATTTTAATCAACTCATAACAAAGGTCACAGCAGCCACAACCCTCAGAGAGGCATCAACGCAACTAAAAACTGAATCTATCATACAGTTTTCATCTGTGGGAAGATTAGAGAGGACGGAGCAAAAATAATCACGTTTTCACTTGAATGCGGAATGAAGCAACCGGAGGAATTACCTCTCGAGGTTCAGCGCTGTTTGTGAGGATGTTTGTCTGCAAAATTAGATATTGATTTTCTCCTCTTTGTTGCTCTCTGGATCTCTCATGTTCGCTCTCTTTCATCCATTGGCTTTCCTTCACCAGTCTCCCAGTCCCTCTTCCCTTCTCACCTACTCTCCCCGCACTGCCTCTTTCACATTAACTCTAATTAGCAGTTTCTTCTGTTGTCTAATTGCTGAGCCACAAAACATTAAGGAGTCTTTCCTGTAAACAAGCCTCATCCTCCTCTGAACAACTCATAACCCAATTTGCTTGCTTCACAGGGCAGACATATTTGATTTATACCACATTCACAGGTGGGTCGCCCTACTTTCGAGAAACGAATGTAAACAGAAGCAACCAGTCTTTTTTGACAAAATCGTTATGCTTTGCATCCCTGGGGGGCTGAGGCGCTGCAGATTTTCCTCTAAACAGGGAATGGCTGATTTTAGTGAGTAGTTCCTCTTCTGTGGTTGCAAATCAGTAAAATGTGAGGTTTATTTTTTAGCTTGGTAGGAAAATCTGCAGACTTTCACCCTTTTCACTCCCCGAGCATGAATTAATTGGACTATATTTTATCAGTTGTGCTGTTTTAAGATCGACCACACAGGATAAACTACAGATTGAAATAGCTGATCTCTGTTAAAGAAATACTTCAATGTTGGAAATATTTCTTTTCATAAGACTGGGCTATGATTGCAGTGGAAAAATGCAAATACTTTTGAAATTGGTGCTACATGACTAGAGTAAAGATTTCCATTTCCGTTTAGCAAAACATTGCATTAAAATATGTTTTTAAAGACATATTAGGCAAGAAATAGGCAACAGAATCTTATTTTATATTTAACCAGCATTTAACCTAGTTTTGCCGTTTGATTGGAGTTTGGTCTGAGTCTGAGATCTTTAGGATGAAGTGCTTTGAGTCATCTGCAGGTTTTGAGCTGAGAAATAAGCAGGTAGATCTGTGCGTTGGTAAGATGGAAGAAAGTTTACATCATTTCATTCATACATACTACCCACACTGTTTTGATCAAAGCTGGATGGAAATCGCTAAAGTATCTTTTTAAGTGGAAAAACCTGCAAACTCCCAGTCCTCCATGGACATACACAGAGAGAGACCTCTGATTTATTCTCTCTCCAGTGTGCACGGTGTTAAAGGTGCAGATGCTTGCTTCAAAATCTTTGTCCGTATCTTTTTCATTCTCTGTATCTTTCTTCTTTTCACCCCGTCTCCTCTTCACATACTCCACTAGTGCTTACTCCTTCCAAGTCATTCGATATCTCTATTTTTGCTTTTTTCTCTGTCATTCCTTCTATATCCTCTGTTCCTCCTGTATCCCCTTGTGGTTGACCGTTCTAACACTCCACCAGCGGTGCAACATTCATCTATACGTTCCAGCTACAAGCAATAATAATGTCTTCAGGCCAGCCAGTTCCCCAAAACCTTCCATTCATCTATAAATGTATGAGCAGCCTGGCAGGTATGTGTGTATGTGTGTGAGAGAGAGAGAGCAGTAAATCAAAGTGCTGTGTGTTAAGCTCCTGCATGTCAAGCATGCTTCCTCCAGACACACACACAGCAACAGCCATAGCTGCAGAGGTGCACACATACATATTGACACACACACACAAGTTGAATCACATTCTCTCTCTCACACATGCAGGCACGCATGCACACACACACACACACACACACACACACACACACACACAAACATGCACACACACACAACTGCCTTGCTGTCTGACAGCTATCAAATGGAAGGCAAAGTGTATCTCAGTAAATACATATGTATATATAGACTATTTTAATCTATCAGGCGAGTGTGACAGGCCTATTTCCCCCAAGCCGCAGATGCTGATGGTTTTGGGGAATTCAAAGCAGGCTCAATTTGTCACGTCCACATCGGTCTCCAGCCTGCATTACTAACCACTTCACTATAGCGGAGCAAGACAGGGCTTCACACGTCTGAACATTACACCATATCCTAATTTCCTTTAGTGTCAGCATCGTCGTTTTTCTGATCTGAATGTTATGTCTTAGCTATTTACACTTCGACATTCGAGTTATCACAGTATGACATTTTTTTTAAATCTGCATGTGAAAGTGCAGCTGTATGAAACTTTTTGCCTTGAGATGAGAAGACGAGTATTGGTAGGCTGTCCACACCCCCAGTGTTTAGTCACGCCCCTACACTTGTCACTCATCTCGAGGAGCTGTCACCTAGTCTGAGGTTCATGTTAGCAGCATCCATAAAGCCTCCACAGACTGCAGATAAAATATGCAGAACATTTCCTCCCTCAACCTGAAGACGTACATGCACATTGTATCTTTGTGTCATTTTTACTTTTATTTTTTTTTTAGCTTTGTAGCTTACTTTCCTTCCACACAGTTAGACACACACAAAACTTAGAGCTACTTAAACCATCAAACAGCTCCGAATAGTAAAGTTCAGTTTTAAGTGCCTTCCTCAAGGGCATAGGTGGTGTACAGACATCAGCAGCACATGAAAAAAACACAAAGTGCTCTGGCAAAAAAAAACCAAACAGATTATCCTTGTTTTCCAAACAATGCTGTATTTCTACAATTCATCTGACAACCATCATAGTCTTACAAATCATTTGGTGTCTCATAACCCGTTACCTGAAACATCCTGCACACATCTGAGAACCCCTTAGTGTTGGATCCTTCCCCCATAATGTAGCCAATTACATCTTTTTATTAACACCTGCCCTGTCTGAAAAATGCACACACCTCTAGATCTCAACATCCCCACATTCTGCTATAAGTTGCAGTTCTAAATTTGCTGTCTCATGAGTGATAACGCTGATGATGTCTTTCGAGTCAGGCTGTTCTCAAGCACTGTTCGCATATATACCTACAAAAAGTAGTGCACCAGATTTTGTATATGACCCGCATAATCATGAGCCAGTAATTCATATATAACCCCCATAATAGTGACGGCTGCGATAATGTGACAAATGTGCTGACAAAAGTTAAGAAGGAAGTAAGAGTAAAAGTCTGCATTGGGAAGCAGATTTGAGTGGTGGATAAGTCAAACAAACACAGGACCTTCCATCAGGAGAGTGGGGTTTGGAACCATGCGATAACCAAATGACTTTGAGTTATGACGCCCAACTATGTGTCCTAAACCTGACCTAACTTATTTAACTTTACCCACCTAAACCCAACCTATATAAACTTGTGTTAATTATGTCACATGATGACGCCATCTTTGGGGTTCTAATTTGTTTTAGATTACTGAGTTCAAATGGAACTTGTGTAGGCGAAGTTGTGAACTCAGAGCTTTTTACAAAATTTTCACCTATGAAATCTTAAACACCACATCAGGGAGCCGTTAATTTGGTCACTTCTTTTCAACACAGTAAACACAACCCCATTCAAATGCAGCATAGCATACAAACGTTGAGTGTACATTTCTGTAAGATGTCATATAAACTGTTGTATGCTTGAGTTGTACTCCTGAGTGTAAAAGCAATGGAGAGAGACTAAAGCTAATTATTTCTTAAGAACATCATGTAGAGAGGATTTAAGAACACATTTCACATTTTTCTTAAGTAACCTGCTTTCCCTTGTATTTCTTGTAAAGCCTCTTCAAAATCCAAATGAGTACAATGCAGGGAACATGAAATCTTGTACAGTGGTTACATCTGTAGTACTGCAGTCTATGTGAATGTAATACTGCATTTGGCATCATCACCTTAATGAGCCTTCGCCATCTGCTGCAGTTTCTGTTCACCTTTTTGGACCCAATTTGATGCTCAGCTTAGCAGCTACTGAACTGTTGAGTGGAATTTTAAGCCTTTTTTGTCTTCATTTACATTTGTATTAATTTAACATTTTAACCATTATATTAGCTTACAATGTCCTAATGAAGACATCAGTGCAAACCAGCCACCAGCCTATTAATAAAATAGTTTTAGAATTTATTTTGCAATCCTGCTATGTGAAGTTACATTCAAATACAGCTTTTGCTTCGGTTCTTGAATGCAGCCTTTAATCGAATCAAATCAATCAAAAAATAGAGCTGCTTGACAGACAGGCAGACAGACAGATTGCCTCACTTTGCCCAACTGCTATTCCTCTCCTCCACAAACACAGTCAGAACCTCCTGTCACATCCCGCTGCACAACATTTCTTTGTCTTATTACTCACTTTTACAACTGGTTTCCTCTCTCCGACCTCCCTGTCTTTTTGCCTCCTTCTCTCTCTCTCTCCATCGGGACTTTATGAAGTTGAAGTAAAAGCTGGAGCCGCCTCAGAGGACGCACATTCCTACTGCTGCTGTATCTGAGGCCAAATATATAAAACACAGACTGATATAGACAAGCAATGTCCCGTGTCCTCAGAAATTGGATTCCCCTCCAACCTCCTCTCACTTCTGTGTGTCTCTCTGTTTCATCTATCAACAGAGTCACACACAATTCAGCTCCCTAAAGTACACAACATCACAGAAGACATTTCAGAGTGAAAATAGTTGAAGTGGCCAAAATACAATAAATATTTAGGACTTTGTCTTTAGGGTGTTGATGCAGAATCTGATGGACATCTTTAACATTTTTACAGGACATACTGTAGTGACACTGATAGTTCAGAGACAACAGCACCTCACATGCAGTATAAAAGGGCAACCAGAAACTGATCTCTCAAACAGAAGTCTTTCTAACTAAATATCTCTCCTAAATCATACAGAATCTACTGAATCTTACACAACACTTAATTTTTGGCAACCAATCCATATTCATAGTGGCTATTCTTGAAATTCACTACTGCTCAGTGATATAACACAAAACTAATGGCTCTAAGGAAAGGTAAAGTTTTCTGCTCACACCTCACATATTGCCAGTTCTGTTTATTTGTTGTTGTAGTGCCAATCCCAAATTATTTCCTTATTGAGTGCTACAGAGAATGGCAGAGTGTAAGCAAGTGCACGGGGCTGCACCTGAGCCTCGGCCCAAGTCAGTTAGCCCCAAATCACTTTTTTTTCCTCAAAGGACATTGCCATCTGTGCAACTTACAGCACCCTCTGTCATCAGACATTCATTAGTAGTTTGTGACCACCAAGAACAACACTGCAATGAAAAAAAGAGTCACTACAATGTTAATATTTTTGTAGCTTAACACATGTAAAAAGGCATCTGCCTTAACTTAATAAATGACTGATTTCATGAATGACGACCCAAACTGAACATGCACTGTTGTTTCATGACCAACAGCTGCATGCTGGGTCTGGCTAAAATGCTGGTGGATCATCCAACAGATACTTTTACCCTCAGTGAAGAATATGCCAACCCAGTCCCCAGAAAAAAGAATCTAAAAAATGTTGTCATTGTAAGTTTCTGCAAAGGGACAAGGAGGATGAGAGAATTGGTCATATTCGCTGTGGCATTTAATGAGAAATGCAGTCGAGTGCCATCAATTGACACGGTTGATGCGTGTTGCAGTTAAGGCTGCTTGATTGATGCATTTATGCATGTTGCACCTACAGTGGCATCCACAGACATTTTTATGCATTGTGCTTGAGTTTTATGCCGTGTTCTGGCAAAATCTAATAAAACTATGCTGATAAAGGAAGTAGTAATCTGTTGTATGCATAGGCTGCTTAGTGTCTTTCTATAGCGAAAGAATTTGCATTAGATTTGAATGGGACAAAAAGCCCGGTGGTGTGGTTTTCACCTGGACTCATTATGACATTGTTCCTCGGGTCATTACAGACCTTTAACTGTGCCTCTGTGCGTGTGTGAAAGTGAGAGGTCTGTTGTCTGTCAGCATGGAAGTCTGAAAAGACATGATTCATATTTCATGCCATCATTCATTTTCATTGCCGAAGCTTGTGTGTACTGTCAGCTCTTTCCGTCCCCTATCCTGAGATGCGTCACCCTCCATAATATGCCTGCAGAGACACTTTACAAAAATGCTAATGTGCACGATACCAAATGTCAAGAAAAAGGTCACCTCACTGTTATAGACTCCCACCCATGAAGTGAGGAAAAGTCTTTATCTGAAGCTGAGTGAACCTGATTTCACTACTCACACTGCCGAACTTCATTTGATTCATTGAGCCATTTGCACTTTTGTCTTGCAGATCTGAAGTGTCTGCAAATGAGAAAAAAATGGTGTCAGGACTTCTTTTTTTTTTTTTTTTTTAAAAGTGTTTTTATATATATAAATAAAAAAAATGAATACAGACTCAAACAAAAGGTGAAAACAGTTTTTCAATATTATCAGGAAATGAAAGAAATGCTCTACGAAAGATCAAGGCCAGATGCTGAAAAATCTGTACATGCACAAAGAAAGAAATGTATTCACATCATTTTCTTTGAATTATTAAGCCTTGCATATACACCCACACGCACACACACACACACACACCACACGCTGCTGCCTTTGAAGAAAGTGATCTAGTGCCTGAAAGGACAATTAGTGTCTCACAGAACTGGAAGGTCACTGGATTGATCCCCATGATGTTGGCTGAGAACTGTTGAATGCCCCAGCAGGCAGCGGTGCGGACCTTTGACCTCTATGGTAAAAAAAAGATCCATCTTGATTGCCAAAGTGACACAGCGCACACACACAGTCCTATTGGGCAAAGAGAGAGAGCTGCTTTTGTAAACATACCATAAGCTTTGACACATTTACCCTTTTAGTTTTTACCTCTATTTGATTTGCTTTGATTTTGACCTTTATAATCATAAAAACATATATGTCTCAATTAATAAATGCACACCATTGTCTCCCACCATACACACCCAGGCAAACGCAAATGCAAACCCACAAACACACAAACACACGCACATGTCCACACACATTAAAAGTTGCGGCTTTTCTCGGATTCTGTGGCCAAAGACCAATCATGCAAATGAGCTTTGCAGATAGTCCAATTAGAAAAAGACCACAGGGGCAGTGTGGGCGTCAGAGTGTTTGTGTCCAGCTGAAATCCAGCACTAGGTGGGTGGAAGGAGGAGGTAATTTTGATCAAATAACCACAGAGCATGAGAAGAGGAGGCTTATGTTGCATTCAGATGTTAGTTGAAATGTTTCAGGTTCAAGAGAAACTATTTTGACACCTGTGACATGAAATCAAAACAGTCTTTGTCCAAATGGAGGAGCAACAGCTTTGAAAGATGAAAACTGGAATGATGAAAACATATTCAAATTAGGTTTTCAGTGCAAAAACTGTAATTGAAAAATTAATTCAGTGTGCTTTTTTTCATTAGTTATTGGATTTTATTTGAAATTCCTCTCAATGCTCCAAAGTACATTTAACGCCTCATACCAAATTACTTTTTAAGCAATTTCCCTTTCGCAGACAAATATGTTGTAGTAAAATCTTGAGTGTTTTAATTTCGTTGGTGTGCACTATTGGGACCTTTCGTTTAGTGATAAAAATCAGTCCATGCTGTATTAAGTCAGGTCTTGCAAGTAGTGACCCAGCAAAATCTCAGTCTGCAAAATATTATAGTGTGTAAAAACTCACATCTTCACCTCAAATCTACACTAGTTTCCCAGTATATGGTAGACATAAGAAAGACTAGGTATCGCCAAATGTTAGTAATTGAGCTGTTATACCTCATGACATACAGAGAGTCAGCCAGTGGTACAATACCACTGGTTCAGAAACTGGTTTAAACTGGCTTTGTGTTTCTCGCCTCTCATCCCTGTTCCATCAGGGAACCAGCAGATCAGCACTGTCAGCAGTGTGGCTGTGGCCAAGGTCGAACAGCAGCTCATCAGTGTGTGTGTGTGTGTGTGTGTGTGTGTGTGTGTGTGTGTGTGTGCGTGTGCGTGCGTGCGTGCGCGCGTGTGCATGTGCGTTTGTGTGATTTAAGCTTCCTGTGGGTGTGCACTTAAATGTTGATGATTGAGTCTGTGCATCTATGCAATTGTGTGTGTGGGTGTTTGTATACGTTTGAGACCAGTAGGTGATTGCAAGTATCATATTAACATATTGATATTTCACTTCCCCCTTCTGAAACATTTGATTACTACACAGCTGGATCAGTTGTTTCCTTTCCTGCTGGTTAGAGATGTTACCAAATTTAATTAATTAGAATATCCATATGTCTGCTCAGCAGTTTTTCATCATTTATGTATCCATCATTTTATTTCAACATTTAACACACTTCAGATTTTTATCATTTACTGCTTATCATTACAGAGATATGTACACTGTAAAAAGGATAGCTTTGCCAATTTTCAACCGGGTCTGTGTGACCATGGTACTGGGAGTTAGTGCAAAAAAAATCTGTGAAACCCATCATTTTGCATCATACGGTGTATATTGGCTGGCGAATGAATGGGAAGTCTGGAAGCTGTCGGGATGGGGGTTACCTTAACATAATTTATCTGCACACACTCACCAGACTGCGGGGACATACTGTATATCTGTACAGTAGTACAGATATAGTATTACTTTAACTCAAATCATTGTGGTAAGCATAATAAATCAAAATGGCAAGGAAGTGGACGGTTTTCTGCATGCCATCCCGAAGCTAACGTCGTTCTGGATCCCTTGTTGAAAAGTCTATGGGATTTTTCCATGGGATTTTGGATCTTTATAGAAAATGAACTCACATTTGTTCACATTTGTTCAGCAAGCTAATTTTCACAAACAAACACAACTTTTAGGATATTTGAAGCCTCAATGCCATAGCCAGAAGTAAAAAGCTAATGTTAGGCTCAAACAAACTGGTTGTGTCCCTATCGCTTTGAGGCTTTAAAGCCATGTTTGGCGTGATGACGTTCTGTATTGTCATTTAGCCACTTGTTGCATTGTTTTCAAATGTTAGCTACAGTAATGTTTGTGGTCTTTAACACTTTATGTTAATGTGACCATGACTGTTAATGTCTCATAACAACCTAAAATGCCTTTTAATTGAAGAGCGTATGTCATCATGTTCCCAGTATAAAATAAAAGAATAGTCAGTTAGCTTGTCTTCTCAAACGTCCTCGTATTTTTGCCTTGCTCTCCTCTCTGTTTTTAAAATACACCATTGGAGAAAATATGGCTAAAGCAAATAGCAAGTGAGTATACAGTACATACTGCAACATATAACACGATGTAGATAAACTGACTCTTACAGTACAAGCAGCCATGATGTTCACTGTGATTGTTCACTTTTCTCAGGCAAGTTTAATATCTCTACAATCGGCTTCTCATATGAAATGTTAAATTAATAAGAAGGGTCTGACTACTTGGAGTGTAGCCTAGAAAAGACTCAGAGAAAATTAACCAATCTACCACAACCAATTGCTCAGTGAATAATATGGACTTTTCTAGTTCAGTAAAATTGATGTTGAATTTGCATGCAAATTACACAAAACCTATAGGGACTGGACTTACTGGTTTCCTGCTTATCACTGCTGGTACAAGACATGCTTTCTGTGTGTGTGTGTGTGTGTCTGTGTGTGTGTGTCTGTGTGTGTGCGTGCGTGCGTGCGTAAACTGTGCACTCGAATAATCTCACTTTAATTCAGTTTCCGAACAGCCAGTACGATGCCAGTCTGATTCATCCGGTCCTCACATCAAAAATGACAGCTGCAGATATTTTGGATCTGGCTTTGAAAGAACATATGCGCATGTTACGGGTGTCATTCATGCCCGCTTGGATGAGGATGTTTTTTGTGGGGGAGCTGCTGTCCAGTTAAGGCTGTGCAGTTCTTGGGTAGATGAAAGACAGCTGCATTGCTATACTTGCCTCAGGATGTCTCTTTATACCACTGATTCACATGAAAAATGGATGCAGACACATTTTTGACATAAAATTGTCCTCCAGCAACACTGCATCACAACAGCCGACATAAAGTACATAATGTGTTGCTTCTCTTGGTAAAACTTCTTTCAGATTCACTTTTTCTGATGTATGTACACACCTTTACAGAAACCTTTTCTTTGAAATGTGTTGTGTAAAAGCTGCGCCACCTATAACTGTATCCTCCGTGGTGATTATGGGTAATTTAGTGACGCAGATTCCACGAGGCGCAGCCGATGGTTCATTTTTACCTGTAATTACAGCTAGACTGGTGAAGTGCTGCTTGCAGTTCACATTACTGTGATGAAAGGCATCAACTGAGAAAAAAAGTGGTTTAGTGACTATTAAAGCCTCTCAGGTACTTTACTCTGTCTACCTACAACTCCCTGCAGTGATTGAAAACATCAGCAGCTGGTCTCCCATGACGACTATAAACTGAGGTGAGCAACATATAGAGCTTGTTTGTTCAGCAGAGATCCATATTGTTTTGGACACTGACACTCCGCAGAAGCTTTGGAAAAATGATTCCCAATATTTATGATTTTGACCATGCTTTTAGACATTGTTGTGTGTCCAAAAAATGCAGTGCAAATTGGAATTTCTACATTTCTGTTTGAGATTGATCAATAACATGAGATACAGTTTGTTAATTAGTGGATTTGAGAGGTTCTTCGTGGTCTTAGCTAACTGTTTCCTCCCACTTTCAGTCTTAATGCTGTAACCTGAAAGCATTCTAGCTCCATATTTAAAGGGTAAATTGAGTTTTGTTTTTTTCTTTATACCTGATCCCTATTTTCCTCTTTTATGGTGTGAAAGCAACAATTTTTAAAACAGGTCCAGTATTGAACGAGACCACTGTAGTCAGCAGTAGCAAAGCAGTTAGCAATGTAACCAATCAGCGCATTTATGCGCTGTCAGTTTGTGTCCACTAAAAGTGCTTGTTTTTGCCACTGACATGCTTAGAGTATCATACGAGGTAGCTGACAATATTATGAAAGTATCCCTACAGAGATATGAATCTTCATCGATCATTTTCGTTTTACCAGGAACAGCCCCAAAGTCACCTAACCCACCAGACTAAAAAAAACCAACCAAAAAACAGTTTGTTTTTTTCAACAGTGGGAAGACAAACTAAGATAGCTTTTGGGAGGTTTCTTTTTCGTTTGTTCCTTTCAACTATGAAAGAAGTGTGTTTTAAAATTATAATATTTCTGTTTATATAAGCGGAACCTGGTGGGCTTGGTGTTGGCTATTTTTGGGCTGCTTCTGGCTAAAAAAGAAAGAAAAGGGATCTCACTCTTAAAGCAAAAAGGTCAATCTCTGTAGGAATCCTTTCCATAATGTTGTCAGACCCGAATAATAATGTGAGCCTGTCAGTGGCAAAAACAAGTACCATCAGTCAACATAAATTGGCCGGGCACAATTGCCAGGAGTGGTCACACTGTAACACATTTACAAAGGTTATCAGCGCAATTTGAAGGTATACAAAGGAGTATTGTCCTAACTCGCTGCCACTGACTGTGTTTAGGATTCTTTAGTTGAGATGGATACCTTATCACCATCAGGTTTCCCCCTGGTTCATGTATACCACCGCTGGGGCTCATGAAGGCAATTTAAATTCGGGCCAGTGGTCCTTTAAGACACACTGAGTTGGAGATTTATTCCACTTTAACAAGGGTTGGTGTGGTGGGTGGTTAAATTAGTGGTTTCTTTCTCTCATGTGAAGCTCAAATTAGGTCATGGTCTTGCCCTCCACTTAAGCCGGGTAGCAGCTTGTCAACTTTACTGTGTGCAGAGGGATTTGTTCAGTTTTAACAAGGGCAGTAGGAGGAGGCCAAACTGTCAGTTTAGTATTTCACTTTAACCTCCTAACTGTTAACAAGCAGGCCGCATTTAATCATTTGCTGATGATTAAAAATAGAATCAGATGCTGGAGAAGTTAATACATTTAAATAAGGATTGTCTTTAAGGATTTGGCTGACTGCATGGATTAACATCATCAGCACCATTTCTTTAAATTCTGAACTCAATAGAGACACAATGGCTTAGGCACAATTGGATAGTGAGCTGCCAAGCTTTCTCTACCCTCTTCTAAACTATAGCCATTAAAATAAGTAAATCAGTTGAGGTGCAATCTGTCTGTGGGACAAAATTATGAGATATAAATAATTTAAATGATTACATATACGTGGCTGCGGGTTCAATTCCGACCTCAGCCCTTTGCTGCATATCATCCCCTTTCTCTCCCCTCTTTCACTCTGTCTTGTCCAACAAAGCCCCCCAGAAATTCTAATAAATAAATAAATACAGCGGTTTTGTTGTCGATTTTGGCGTGAAAAGAATGCCAAAAGCCACCTTGTGCTGTGTTATGATACGGCACTGTTTGGTTGGACGACACCTGGTGCTTTTGTATGATATGTGGACGGGTGGCGTCACATGATAATGTGGCTTGACGGAACCTGTCTTATCCATAGGATTCACTGCTGGACCTTGTCAGCTTGAAAGGCTGCCAATATGATATAATTTAAGGAGCGCAACCTTATAGGCCTCATAGGTCAGTTATTTCATGGCAAGCCCGTTCCTTAGGAATTGCATTCATACACTCCTAAATGGTTTTGTCAAATACATTTTGAAGGACACGTCATTGCTGGCTGGATAATGATCACTGGCAACAGTAGGTAGGTTATGTTCTTGGAACAAAGTGGAACATTATAATACTGTTGGAAAGCACTTGTGTCCTGTATGTGGCTTAGGGCTACAAAAACTTGCCAAGATGAAGGTTTTAATTTTGGTTGAACAAAATAAGGTGAACATGTTCTGTCCTGTTTTTTTGATACTGTGTGATCTTCTTTTTATAAAATACATAACCAGTGACAGTCTTTCAGAGTCTAAAAAAATACTCTATTTCCAATGAAAACACCAAAACCAGAAATGTATCCACCAAGAAAAGTATTCTAGCTTTTTCCTCAGGGCTCCATTGTCCAGCAGCCATTAAAATCACATCAATGAGCCACTTTGTTGTGCTGGGTGACATGTTTCTTTATTACAATAAACATAAGCACTATAGTTTATTTGAGTCTATCATATATATATGCCATCATGCCTCCGTAAAGACTTTCTCTTTTCTTCTGTTGGATAAACTTTTGCTAAAAACTTAAAGAGCTGGCAGTTATAGAGTAGTGGAGGAATGAAATAAGTTAGTGTTTTAGCACTTTCGGCTCCCTCGTCTTAAAGTCTATGGGTTTTTGAATTGGTTTTTAGTTAGATGCCTGAAATTAAATCTGTGGTTAACACAAGTGTTTTGTGCTATGACATAAAATTAATCAGTAAATACCCCGCCCCTAAATGTTGAAGACTCAAAATGTCTTAAAAGACAGCTGCTAACAAATGGCTAAATTATAAAATACAGAGCATTATCACACAGCTTTACAGCCTCCTTGTGGTGTAGTTTAATTGTAATCCAACTACACCACGATTACATTAGCTTTTTTTTAACTTCTGATGATTGCATTTACTATTATAAAGTTATGAGAGTGGTATTTGTGAAGATTATTTTGCTGAACAAAACATTTATCATAAGAACTTGTTTGCCACAGAGCTTATTCTCTGCATTAATCCAAAATCTGAGGGGAAAATCCCATTGGCCTTTTGACCAGTGTATCAGTGCAATGCTAACTTCCATGTTAGCCTACAGAAAAATGTCATCCCTGCACCACCTTTCAATATTAAAGCAAATATTTGTGACCCTTTTAAAAGAAAAGAAAGGATCACGTCTTGAATGAATTGGTGTAATACCGAGCCAAGAACAGAACAGGGAAGTGGACTTTTGTGTTGTGACAGTCAAACTAAAATAATCTGTTACTCTTCAGGAATTAGAAACTAATTAAATCATGAGTGAAGCTGACCAATGTTAATCAAACTAATGGCCTTTAGCAGGGTTTTTTTTTCTTCGTAATGACTCCACTCAGTTTGTCCTTCATACATCCCTCTTCACACACAGACCCTGCGACAAAATCTCTACAGGTTCAAGAGTGACTCTGCTCAACATTAGTCAGAGGTGTTCAGACACATTTCTCTGCTGCTTCTCAAAGGATACTGAGGTCTAATGCAGCGAAACACAATTTAGATAACTGTGACTTCATTAAAGAGACAAACTATCACCTTCATGTTCTTTTAATAGCTCCATTATTTCATTTAAAGTCCACACAACCTGAAAACAAATGAATAAAAAGCACTTGTGTAAGTATTATCTGTCTGATGGTGCTGTTTGCTCATTTTAATTATTGTCGCTATTACGTGAAATTAAATTAAATGTGGTTGAGTGCAGTAGAGAAGACAATAGAAAATTTTATAATATGTATTTTTCTGGGAGAGAAAAATCACATGATTGACATGTTATTTAAAGAAGACACAGTGGGGAGAGCTTCTCCTGCTGTGTGTGTGTGTATTAACGCTTACGACTGCATCCCGCGGTGAGTACAGTACTTCATGTCTGTACGCTTATTCTAATCTGTCTCTGGGGTGTTATTATTTTTGCATGTGCTCTGTGTGTGTGTGTGTGTGTGTGTGTGTGTGTGTGTGTGTGTGTGTGTCTGTGTGTGTGTGTCTGTGGTGTGTTTTTGAGTCCTGCTGTGTCAATATTGTTTGACGTTTTTTTTTAAATGGACAGGGATGATGAAAATGCATCTCCATAATGTGATCTTGCACACATCTGGCCAATTATCAACAGGAAACCTCCCATCTGTCTGCTGTCAAAACAACAGGCATGCAACACACGTCTGCATATACTGTGTACACACCTCCACAGGTACTGAGACCACACACACACACACACACATACATACATACACACACACAGCTAGTTACAGTGACTAGAATGAGAGAGAAAGATATTCATGATGAAATCAGAATTTCACCTTCCATCAACAAAACTTGAAAGGCTTTGTTCCTCCTGACACACACACACACACACACACACACACACACACACACACACACACACACACACACAAAGATGACATGAATCCTGCTTTGACAGCCTCACAGACCCAAGGCTAATAAAGCTTCATCATCAGGACTTAGAGGAATAAATTTCCACTAATCAGCAGCAGTATCAAACTGGAACCTCATTAAGAGCCTTTGTGTGGCCTCCATCAAAGTTCAGAAATTTCTCTCTCTTTCATCCGTATCTGCCCTCCGTGACCCCGGTGGATCTAACAGCCAAAATCCGCGAGGGATCAAACTTTGCACCTGCTCAGTCTGTTCCAGGGAGAGAACAGCTGGCTGCTGATAAGCTGCACCCACAAGGTGTACGTGATCAATCAGTCATGAGAAATGCAGTCATTATCAGAGTTCAGCTCTGGAGGAAATAGTGGACTTCAGCCAAGTTTTTGGCCGGTGGGAATGAGAATGAGCTTGTCAGCAAAGAGACGGTGGCCACATCTGGACACTGCATGCTAATGATGTTTTAGAGTTGGCATTGATTGTTAATATGATTTTGGCATGATGACCAGAACAAGTTGGACCAAGTCCGGTCCAATCTGTTAACAGTCTGGAGATAACAGAGTGTTGTGTTGGACAATGAATTACTTTTCCTCCGGTTCAGCCGCTGCCCATCATTCATTTAGATTATTTTAAGCATCTCAACTCTCAGGAAATCCATGTGGCTCTTCAGTCAGACAGTTGCTCTTTATGTTGGACCAGACTAAAAGAAATCTGATTATGTTGGCACAAACAATTGTTTTGTGTTAAGTATTTAGGTTTCAATAATCTTAAAGTCTGCTTCCAGTTTAAAGGGGCATTTTTGAGTCCATTCTAAATCTTAATCTAATATGCGGACAAAATTTGACCACTTTAAAGATTCTCATTGTAGGTCGCAGTCAGTCAGGAGTGTCTGCTGCACTGATGAGAGGATTAAAGCCATTGTTCTTCTGTTAATCATGATGCGAGCAGAGGTGTTTACTGTGCTAGTTTTGTATTACTCAATCTTGTTTTTTTCGGTCTTGAGAACACTCTAAGGACCACTTTTCTTGGTCTTGGTCTTGGTCTTGGTCTTGTCTCAGACCCAATCAGACTTTTACTTGGTCTTGTCTTGCACTCTTACAAAGGAGACTGGATTTTAGTTCAAGACCACAACTGTAGGGGCATCACTTAATGCCTGTGCAACAAAGGAATGTTGAATAAGTTATAAAACAAAAGAAAATTCCCATACATAAATTTCTGCCTGCAATGCCTTTAATTATTTTATCAGGACATCTCCCACTTATGCATACACACATATGAACAGTGCGGCTAACAGCACACAAATGGAGAAATCTCCAATTGTTGGTGGTGTTAGTATTTTTATGGGAATGTGGATTTTTCAGATCAATTTCAAGACTTTCTATGGTTTGTGTGCTCCACATTTTACTGTAAGTGTCTCATGCAGTGCAAAACTTGCATTGATCTGGTCTTGGTCTTGACTCGCTCTCATCCTGGCTTGGTCTTGGTGTTGCCTGTGTCTCAAACTATCAAAGTCTTGGTGTTAATACACTCTGACTTGGTCTCAGTTGTGCTGGTCTTGACTACAACACCATTATTTTCTATTATGCTACCTTTCAACAGTTTTGGCCACACTATAAAGGAAGTAATAACTTGTGTAAAGCCTGTAAAGTGAGGTCTTCTGTTATTTTTACATAATTTTTCAATACGTCCAATGATGCTGGGACAAATAGACAGTCAGCAGTGCAGTCATCCAAAGGAGTTGGATAAGAGCAGGGATTCAGAATTAAACATGACTGTCTGCAGCCTCACTTGTAAATTGAGTCCCACAGAATGTGACAACAACACATGACTCAAGTCACTGAGGGGCAAAATAGGCAGAATCCTTCAGCAGGAGTTTGGCTGAAGACTCTTATCAAACCACACGCACAGAATCGCTTCTTCTCTCAGTAATAACCCACAGAGCAGCACCCAAGCAGCTTTCAAGCCCACAGAATAAGACCGAAGGTTAGTGGAGTCCCTGATGATAGCTTTCCACTTTCTTGTCACCAATAACAGTGTTAAGCAACAGTAAGCGGATGAACTTTGGCCTTTTGGTATTTCTTTTACAGGTGCTGTCCCTGCAACAGATATACCTAATGAGATAATCAGAACTGCACTATGTTTACCTATGCTTGAAATAACTCACTTTTTGGGTTGGTTAGTATTCTAAATGTTCCTAAAATTTTATCCCAAGCTAAAAATCTCAAACTTACAATATCAAGTCGTCTGTCTAAAATGGATATTTTTAACTGATATGAACTTCTTTCTTTACTTGAAATCTGTCTTCTTAAAACAAGAAACAACACTGTTTTAAAATTAAAAGTGAATGTGATTTGATTTTACTTGATTTGGAATATACAACTTAATTTGCATTGGAAACAGTGAAATAGTGGAACTGCATTAGCAAATGTTTTTCGAGTTTTCAATTGTTTTGTATCTTGTTCTCCATTTTTGGCACTATCATAAATCTCACATTAAAGTTGCAGATCACACGTATTTACTGTGGGTGCACACAAATTAAAATTTGTAGACAAAGGCCTGATCATAAGAGTTAATATTTCGCATACTTAAGTTTAGGCTCAGCAAGTGCACCTGAAATCACCAGTAATGTTCATTATACAGATGTTTTGGTTGTATCGTTCTTAAAGGTACAAAATATGTATATGTTCCTACCTGTGTGAGTTTTGTGTAAAGTGTAATCACATGGCATCACAATGTTAATACACTTTAAAATTAGAGCTGTAGAGGAAAGTTGTGGAATAATTAAGATGGAGTTTAGCTGTTGGCTCAGAAATGACTTCTGCTTGCTTATTGATTGTGTTGTTGGCAGCGTGAGAACAGTGAAGATTTTTCTTATAGATATTCATTCATTTTCATGCTGCAGCCAAACACTGCATAAAAATGTCTTTTATCAGTTTGATTGTTTGTCCTTACAGTATATACTTTTTCAGTACCTTTACTTTATCTCACTATATACCTAAAACTTTCCATACTACCCTCATCCATCCCTTCTTTCCAGTTTCATTCTGTCGTTCATTGCAATTTTCCATCTTTCCTCCAAATTTAATTTTGTGGAGAGTCATTGCCTCATTATTTTTAAATGGCAGCTGTCATATTTTGAAGTGACACATCCTCTTTACTCCCAACAGTTTCTTGTCATTGTGAATTATGAGAAGTCGATATTCTTTAGGCTTATGAATAGTGCATGATGTGGTGTATTAGTGTGAATGGCGTCTGGGGAGAGTGTGATGAGAAGGCGGCACAGTCAGTTGAATAATGCATGCTGTCAATGACCATTCATTTACATCAGTGATTATTGAGCAGCATGTCAGTTCACCCTCAATGTCTTGACTAAAAGTCGCATGTTCTCCTTTAACCCTTTACACAAAAGGGAAAATTCGCCACCTGTTATGAGTACTACCAGTCAGTGTTATTGGTAAGTATAGTCAAATGAAGCAATAAATTCCCCAGTGCATGCCATACTGACAGAGGAAGCTGCTTCTTCTTGCAGGGCTGTTGCAGGAGTGCCTACATGGACACATACCAGGATGCATTGCAGCTTCTAAAAACATAGCAACTACAAGCTTGTAGCTCCCTTTAGCCTACTGTACTTCCAAAACAAGGCATTGCCGGGGTTGTATTTACTTGTACTTGTACTTTTAATATTGCTACTTTAACTCAAGTAAATGATCTAAGTACTTCTTTAACTAGTGGTCAATACTAAACTCAAACCACTCATCCTCAAAGTAAACATCTTTTCTTTAGTTTTCAGAAGGACGTCTAACATTTTGGAATTGCATCAACACTTACTTCACACAGAGGCTTTGACTTTCTGTTTAGCAATCCTTTCACGTATTCATTTGACAAACTTCAGAAAAAATGTCTGAACTTGATTCATTCGGTTGAAAATTATGTGACCAGTGGCTATGTGGAGTGTTTCCTCCAACTGAGCAAAAGTCTGACCGCTTTCAGAAAGTACAACTAGATATTACATCTATTTCTGCCACTGTGGGTGTAGAAATTGGTCTTTCTGCCTGTCCTACGGTGCAATACATTTCACCCTGAATTATTGCTGAATGTTGGAGGCTCTTGAAATAAATATTTGCTCTTTGATCCTGAAAGACTGGCAGCACAAAATCACTGATGTTTGGATTGCAAAACACATTTTTTTCCTACTAAATTGCCAAAATATCTTGTTATGACATGTCGTTGCTGACGTGTGTTTGCTTGATTCTATTTGCTCGTCTTCATGAGAGCTGTAATTTTGTGCATTTCTTTGGGTGTGCAGGTGCAAGTGTGGATGAGTGTGTCAATGTGTGTGCTTGTTCTGGTTCTAAAAATGCATTGCATATTAAGTTGTGTGTGTGTGGGTGTGTGTAAGAGAGGGAGAGAAAACCCTGCCTCCTGACAGATTGAAAGTTCATCACTGCTTTGATCCAACTTGTCACAAACAAAGACACACACAGTTATTACACTGATCTACTGTAAGTAAACCTGTGTGCAAAAAATACAGAAGAACACAAACATGCAGATGCACATCCACCTCCTCTGTTTAATTACTAAAATTTCTGAAAAACATGCTATAAAATCTCTACAATGTCTTGTTTTTCTTTGTGGTTATGGAATGCATATTTTCATACTACCACTCTCACCACATTAACATTGTGTGCCTTTCATCTGATGACATTTTTAGGATTTATTATGCAGTTCATATCATATGGTCTGTACAACTGTTTGTATGATATCTTCTAAAAAGTTAAGCACACATTTCATATATCTTACAAATTTGTGCCCCTAGCAGTTAGGGTAGGTTTAGGAAAAAAATCATGGTTGGGCATTTCTGCGTTATGTGATATGATAATATGACCCTGTGTAACATAAAATAATTCGGTATCAGGCTTATCACAGTATTATAGAATACCAGGGTATTTAGAAATCATGACATCTGTTTTTCAGTACCATCATAAATACAGATGCTCCTCTCTCTATTAAAGTTATTGAATGTAGTGCACAGCACAGACCACAAGAGCTCAGTCTCTGGTCTCTACTGGTGGTACAGGCAGCTGAGCTGAAAGACACTGACTGCGACGCCTAGTGGTGGACGGATAAGTTAAAGAACTGTAAACAGCTAGCGGCCAGCGTGGGAGAATAACGACATGTCTTTTATATACATATAACTTGGTGAATTAAGGATTTATTTTGACCAAACAGGAGCTGGTGATTTTTGGAAGAGTGGACTTTGTTTCTGTTGAGCTTGAATGAAGTGTGTTTATGACGAGTTAACAAGACAATTAAAACTCGTCAGTCGTCACTGCCTCCTGGCTCACAGTTATTTGTGTTATATACAAACTGTATTGTGTTACATAGGTTTAAGTATGAACTGTGGATGATAACACCACAGGTTGTTTGACAGTAACAATATAATTTTGAAAAAAAAATTACATTACTGCAACTACATAGTGAGTGATAGAGTGATTTTTTGCTCACAGAAAGATGAAAGGCTTCCCACTTTGGACTAAAAAGTATTTCAGGAACCTCGAGAAAGCCCCCCTAAATGGCACTTTCTTGTGTCCATCCTCAATTTTGATCTCTCTACCATCTTTTATCTTTTTTTATTTTTTCCCCTCCTTTTTTCCTTATCTATTTTTATTCATTTTACTTTACCTCCTTTTATCTTAGACTTCTCTGTGACTAGCATCCTTCCCAGTCTCCCACTCAATCTCTCCATTCCTTCCCTCCCTTCCCCTCCTCCCCTCCTCCCTCCCCTCCCTCCCTCCTTCCTTGGTTTGTTGTAGTCATTGGTATTCTGTACACCACCAGCTGCAAGGCCAGTAATCTGACAGACAAAATGTCTGCCGTACTGTGTGTTTATTGTGTATGGGTGTCTTCTTAAATGTGTGTAAATACCTGTGTGTGAGACTAGATGGAACTCTGTGTGTGTGTCTCTTTGTGTGTGTGTATGTGTGTGTGTTGATGTGGGACTGATCAGCCGCAAACAGGCAATTCCTCTTCTGTCGCTGGAGTCCATTAAGTCTCCACCTTCTATGCCCGCTGTGTGTGTGTGTGTATGTGTGTGTGTGTGTGTTTCCTGACAAATGCACTTTACCATTGTGCAGGTAGAAGGGCACTTGGACCGAAGGGTACATTTGTTTGTTTGCTGGTGCATGTGTGCAAATATACTAAGACGTGTGTGTGTGTGTGTGTGTGTGGTCCTTTCTGTGCACTCAAGTGTGTTCTATGAACTGACAAGTATGTTTTGGTCAGAGTTTGGAACCCTCTGTTCCTTTCAAAATCACTCTGCAGAAACAACATGAAATCCAAAGTTATTTCAAACAATTGTCAGACAGTTACTTGTGTAAAGATTCATATGATTAATGAAGAGTGATTTACGATGAACTCCCAAAATATGAAGCATAGGACATATGCCTCCATGGAGTGCGGTCATGTTTAGAGGAAATCCACTTTATTAGGGAAAGATGACTCACTTAACTTTTACTTACCATTACACTAAACAAAAGTCTTGCGGTATTCCCACTGAATGTGAGCATTAAATTCACATTGCTAAAGCATCATTTAATGGTTATCTGACTGTTGCAGGAGACAGAGGAAACATGCATTTGTCAGTTGGGGCATCTTTTCTCAATTAAAATCCCATTTACTATTGATGAAATTCAAGCATCTTGAACAGATTTGTCAGCTATCAGATATTATAAAAAAAAGTGTTAATACAGCCAAGATTGATTTGATCAAACCACCTTGGGATGAGGCTTGAAATTCATTTTAGTCAGATGTAGAAAAAGTGTAAATGCAGCTGTCTTGCTACATCATAATGTCCCAGGTGACTATTCAACAATGAATTGTCTCCTCACATGAAACACTGCTGTTGTGCACTTAGTGGGAATTACGATTTCAACATTTGATGATGAAGAAGATTACTGTCTCTTTTTCTTAAACATAACCACTAACATCTGATCACAATTTTCCCCCGCCAAAACATCTGCCAGATTGTTTGTTTGCTAACATGGTTAATGCTGTGTCTCAATCCAGGTACTTCCGTTTGTGCACTTCCATGTAGTGCACTGTGTAGGCTACACTATGTACGTAATGCATGTTGTCTGAAATCAAACACAGCTGCTTGTGCTTATGGGAAATGACGAAGGCAAAATTCCTCTGTTTCTTCTTCTTCTTTTTAATTGTAAATTGCAACTGGATGGAGCATTGCCACTGACATTTGACTGCTATTTTCACCCACCAGAACATGTGCCAGCTTGTTTGCATGTTCACTGGAGCAACTACAACTGCTGCAGGTTATATGTGCTAATATTTAAGTAGCAGAGACATCTTTAAAGTACTTGTATTTTGCATAGCAGTATTCTCGGACTGTGTGTTGTTTCATAGTCAAATCAAGTAAGGCTGTTGTTGAAGAAGCTAGTGGAATATACTCCCAATGTTCAGCTGCTGTGTTGTTGTCGTCATTGGCAAAGGGACTTAAACTTAGTTCCAATTAACAGAAATTAATTTGTCTGATTTAAATAACAATGCCAGACAGGGAGTCAACAGTGCTGCTTTTCATTCCAACCTCACACACACTCAGTTAAATAGTTTAGTTAGAATATTCTTATCTACAATCACTATTTTTACATTTAGTTTTTGTAATTTTGAATTTACCAATTACTTTATTATTTACAGATTGGTTTTCCTATAGTATGTTAAAAAAAAAAAAAGCATAGCTGAGTTAAAGCAACCAAACTGGTATTCCTATGTGAAAACCATTTCATCTTCCATAATAGCTGTCTCACCTTACCTCGTTATGTGTCACATCATAAAATAAACAAGTGAATGTGTGAAGTGGGACTCTCTTTAGTGTATGTGCATCGCCACATCAGCAAGTTCAGGGCTTTAACTCCTTTGGTGGCAAATTAAAGTAGATTTGCGGTACTTCTGAGGCCTCCCCCGCCTAAAGAGTTTGACATGTGGTGCTTCTGTGCAGATATGCAGAGAGATTCTATAAAAACATGCATACAGGGACAGACAGAGTTACCAGTAAGCATTTTGTTAAAAGAAAAACAGAATCGCACCTGACATTACTGAGGAGTTGCTCTGAAACCTGACTGTACTAGATATATTAAATCACAGATAACAGCTGTGAAAGGTCCCTGCTGCACTGACTTTAAATGATTTGAAGTTACCATTGCCTGTACATGAAGGAAAACCCACATTGATAACTTAAAAGCAATTTCATTTGACACTTTCTGAGAGGAACTATGTTGAATACGGCAGATTCTTGTTATGCCTCGTGTGCATAGATTGAGCTTCTGACTGTGACTTCATGAAATGGTTAGATTGGATAATATTGTTAGGTTGGAGTATCATGCCTTTATAGTTTCTGAAACCTTAGTTCAAAACGGAGAGTCGCCCGGCAAAAAGAACTGCCTCAACCCTACAAGGCGCTATAGTGGCCATATATATTTATAGTTATAATCAGGCCTAAATATACTGGCCCATCTAGGCTACCATTCAGTTATTAAGAGCACTAGTGGCAGAGGCTCCGAAATCAACTGCAGTGAGAGTGAAACTTAAGTGTTCATTAATTCATGTAGAAGCAGGGAAATTAGACCCTATTTGAGCGCGGGGGAATATTATGAAATCATGGTCCAATTGGTTTTAGACAGAGAATCAAAGCTCAAAATCAGATACATGCAAGCACATATTCATGATGGGTTATTTGTTTTACACTCTGATCATTTTGACAAAATCTAAAATAATTGCTGCCCTAATAAAGTTATAGATTTGTAACATCATGTCTCGCCAATACACACAACCATCAATGCAGCCCCAGCAGCTGTGTTTTAACACAGGACTGTTTTTGGGGTGAACAGGTGCAACAGTATCCAATAACTAAAGGAGGATCAGAGAGACGTTAATCAAGCAATCTGCACACATCCACACAGACCTGAGAGGAAGTCTAATCAGGCAGGATGAGTGAAAACACCTGTGTGGGCTTTAATCTGTACAATTAAGTCTGTAGTGTTTGTGAGCAACACCTCGCTGCTGGTTAAGTTTTTTCCCCATGTTGGTAGCTTTAATCATCTTTCAACTTTTCACTTCTAACCATAAAACAAACTGGGAATCAGCCTCATGTGCTGTGTTGAGCTCTAGTATGTGGCTGCAGGAGCCTCGAGGTTGTTTTGGCCCGAGGCTTAAAAATTACTGAAACTCTCCTTTAAATTCTCCCACTGGCTGATTTGCGCACTGCAGATTCGCCCAACTTACTTAAATACAGTTCTGGTTATTTAAACTTAGAGTAAAACACAAAATGTTTCATAGAAAACAACCAGAGAGATCTCAGCGCAGAGAAATCTGGTCTCCCCAACATTAGATATCTGACCTTTGCCACTGCTCCTTTGGTGTAAACAGACTGAACAAATCAATACACATGAATGTTTACTTTTATGTTACACTAGAATTTCTGGGATTACATAGTCTGCATCATTCAATAAGGTCATGTTTTTGGTAGAAAATGTGCGTGTGAATAGTGCAGCTATGTTTGTAATCTGAGTCATGTCGTGAAAACAGCAGCTTCAGTCATGTTTCATTGTTTTTCCCTGATTAGCTCACGTCTACGTGTTTTCTCAGTAAAATATGAGGACACGGTGACTTTGTCAGGCTGTGAGGACAAAGTGTGTGTGGGATGATGTGCCATGCACACTCACACACACACACACGCACACACACACACACACACACACACACACACACACACACACACACACATAAACCCTATCTGTCTGAATGCATTTGCACACTTACACAATCAAACAAATGCTTTCTTTAGTCTAGGTGCTGTCTTTCCTGTGCTAAGTCCTTTTGTCAGGCAAAAAAAAAAATCACACATACACACACACTTGCATCCACACACAGATTCCCTCCCTCTGACATCACTTGAACCATGGAGGAGTTGTGTCTGCCTTGCGTCTGTTCTTGTTGATCTCATATGACAAACAGTTAGATGACAGTTACGTGGCTGCGAACATTAAAAAAAAAACAGTTTGATTTTTGTGTGTATGTAAGTTATGTGTGTGTGTGTGTGTGTGTGTGTGTGTGTAAATGTGTTTATGCCCGCAGCCACTTAGTTCTTCTTGTATGCGTGTGTTTGTGTGTGCCTATGGGTGACTCTTTCATTGAGCCGTATTTCAATGGATTATGATGACAGCTGCATTTGTTCGGGTTTCTTCCACAAACAATGCAGCTCTCTTTGAACCAAAAGCCAAAAGTGACCAAGAAGAAAAAAATGTTATTCTAACATTAACAGTAATTTACTTTAAATAAATAAAAATTATACAAAATAAGTCATTTAAAATGTAAAACAACAAAAAATAAAATAAAAAAATAAAAACAATTCTTATGTTGATTATAATATATAATAGAACTATAACAATCAAACAGCTTTAGGCCCCCCACAAAAGAAAAAAAATTAAAATTTCATTGTGCACAATAAAAATCCAAGCATAATTAAGAAGCCATTACTGTAAGATCCACCATGACTGTTTTGGCATTTAGACCCAGTATGAGTTTGGGGCAGCACCAGAAACTTATTTTAGTCAACTTTAAAAAAAAAAAATCACTATTATATATGCTCTTTTGCTGTAGTATAATAATTTTAACCCTGACTGCTAGACTGCACAGGTGTGACCACACTGGCTGAGAAACATATGGATGGGACTGATTACCAGAGCCTGCTGACACTCTTTTATTCTCAATATTTCAGGACTTTTACTGGCCCTGCGGACACGCTGCGGCAAAGAAGTGCCTGGTGGGATTGGAAGCGTTACCTCAGGCAGCTTTGGACACTTGCTCTACCCGGTGAGTAACAGAAAGAAGCAGATGAAAGTGTTAAAAAAATGAGTGAAGCCGAGGAGTGATGGGGTCAGTGAACCACTTGAAACTAGACACAATACTTTAGAACATGTTACAGAAACTCTGTCAGTACACACATCCTCGGATCAAAGAATATGTGTGTGTGTGTATGTGGGGCAACACAGTAGTGATCTTTACTAAAAGTGTCGTCTTTACTCACCAGTCTATATGTGTTCTTGTTTTTACGTATGCAGGTTTGTGCATGTGTGTGTAGGGTTGTAGGCCAGTGAATGAGAAGATGGATTATTGATCTCGGACTCCCACAAAGCGGGGAAAAAGCAAGCAAAGGCTCAATCTTCATTCAACCTGAACACACACACACACAAACACAGAACAGATGAGGTTCAGCTTCAGTGAAGCCAGCAGACTTTTCTGTGTCAACATGCTGTCAGCGCTCGGTGTTGATTTCTAAAATAATTCATGAAAAAAAAGAGGGGAAATAAAGGAGACAGATTTTAAGCAGCATGACAAATTCACGTCTCCAATGTAATATCCACCCTAATCAGCAAATATAACAACTATTACAACTCTTCACTGGCTGTTTCTCAAGACATCCTGTATGGAAATGATTAAATACACAATTTCACTCTTTCTTCAATTTCCTCTTTATCCGTCTCTCTCCAGCTGTCTCATTACTCTCCCTCTCGCCTCAGCTTCTCATACTCCCTTCTCACAGAAACAGCAACTCTGCAATTTCATTTTGCTTGTGGCCACCTCTCCACATCCATCCCTTCCCCTCTGCAGCCCTGCGTGAATTCATTGTTGTGCTTCAATCTCTCACTTCCAATATTTTTTTTTCCCATCTGACATTATCTCTTCCTTTCTTCTCACTTCTCATTCAGATTTTCTTCTGCCTGTCAGTCAACATTGTCATTGCAAAAAATCTTACCAATTTTTTTTTTTTAAAGGAAGAGAAGATTATTTGAAAATAATAAAAAAGGCGAAAAAATGGCTGGAAAACTATATTTGTAATTATGATCATTTTTTGTATTTGAAATTCGAGGAGAAACCTAATAAAATAAATGACAAATACATTTATTCAGCACTTTTTCAAGGTAATTTTCTTTTCTTTTTTTAATTTTAGTATTTAGTATTTTTATTTCTATTTTTGCTTTTTTTAGGTAAAGCCATGTCTTGTTAAGCTACTTGTTGGCTTCCCCCCATGTTTTTGAAAGAAATCAAATCAATTTGCTCAGTTTTCAAAGGGTTAACGCATTTAATCCTCCTGTCTTTTCTTCCATTCATCAAAAATGATCTCTTCCTCTCCCCAATCATTCCCTCCATCCCCTTCACTGTCTTCCAGCTGGCATCTCTCCTCTCATTTCCATTCATCTGCTTTCCTCCGTATCACCCTCCTCCCTCGTCACCTTCCCTCCATGATCTCTGACAGCTTACCTTACCCGCATCTCTCTTTCCCAGTGTCCTTCTGTCACTTATTCCTCTTTTTAATCTTTTGGAACTCTTTTCATCAGCTTATTTCAATCAGCAGATATTCAGGTTGTGACTCACAGAGAAATTTTCATCATAATTTTTGTCATGTTGTGAAACAGCATGCTGTAAATGGTCATTTTTTGACATTTTGTGACATGATTCTGGCCTTTATTTGTTTCTATAGTACAGACAGCAGAAAAAGCTTTTGACTTGTATTCACTCGTCAGGACATAGTTGGACAAGCTGTGGGAAAGTCTTTTAGGTTAAACTGGGCTTTATAACAATAAATGACTATATGATGCAGAACTCTCAACAGAATTAAAAAAATGTTGGTGTTTTTGCTGGGAACAAGTGACTGGAGCGTAGTGTGAACAATAAACAAAGAAAATGCATTTCTGATAACTGCTAATATCTCAATTAACTTAGCAAAATTAATAATAGGAAATTACAACACATAGTGAGTGTCCTGCATCACAAACAAAGTAATAAATGAAATGAATGAATGAGTGGTGGCACGCAAACCTGGCGATGTGCCAGTACGACACATATTGGTCAAATTAAATTCAACAGGCACCTCTAAACAGCCTCATATTCAAGGGCAAAAGACAGGCAACAAGTGGACTTACATGTGCAAGATCTCATCATGTCAGTATACGTTTGAGAGGGTTAACTCAGATGACATGACTCGTTGCTTTCAGATCCTTCCTACTTGCTTGTGGCAATGTTAACTTACACCCGCACATCAGGGTAGTTTATATAGAGTACATGATTGGATCTTGAGCGGAGAGTGAGAAGGCTGCAGTCAGAGGAGACAGAGGAAAGTCTTTACAGTAAAGTCATTCCTATTCCTAGGTTGTCATATACCAATGCTTTGTCATGCTCCTCATCATCTCATAGTGAAGCGTAAGGCTCCTTTTACAGCAAATCTATGTGATGCACAGCTGAAACACATTGTAACATGTGGTTAATGTTGTGACGCAGTCGTGGTTAGGTTTAGAAGAAAAATTATGTTTGGGTTAAAATAAGTATGTTTGCTTTGTAACTCATCATAGTGGCGTCAGTGCACGATGACTGTGCATAAGTTGTGCTACGTTATGTTAAAACAACATTGACGCTTGGTTACACATGGGACGCAAAGTGTGATCTTGCATTAAAGCCTGGTTTTGTCCCTCCAGCAAAACTTCCTTCCAACATATATGGATTTTCTTGCTCTTTATACTATGTCAATTGTTCTCAGCTTTAAGTAATACCACAGATGGGTTTACATTGGAGTTTGCTGAAAGACCGCTGTGTGCTCATAAAGATACCAAGGGGCATGAAAAAACTGATATCAAAATGTATTTGATGCCCTGGGAATGAGAAGGGGCTGAAAACACAGGGATGAGAACCTACTCTCATTCAACGAAAGCATCGGCTGTTGTGAATATGTAAAGTATGGTCCTAAAATATCATAAATCCCTCACTTTTTCAAACGTATTGTCCAGAAAAACAATCTCAAGTCATATTTGAGAAAAAAATCTGATCATAATAAAGACTAACATATAAAATATATTATATGATACTTATGGACATTTCGCCTGCTTAATGTGATTAAACAAACAGATTGAGGGTAAAAACTATAAAATATAGAATTTATAAAAGTGCCTCTGATAGCAATAACACTTAAGCTGTAAATGTTTGGAGCAGAAGTTTCAAATAATGCATGACATAAAAGGGATTCATTCCCATCTTTAAAGTGTAAATTTGCAACTAATTACAACTTAAACTCTTCAACTCTTCATGAGCTTTATGAAAACCTTACTAATGACAAACCCTAAATCTGTGTTCAAATTAATGTTACCGGTTAATCAGTTGATGACATTTTCAGTGTTTGCAAAGAAAAAAGAAAAAGAGAAACAACTCCACAAATATTACACAGGATATGTAACACGCTCTATAGTTTTAACATATTTCATCACAGATCACAGCTGAAGTTTACAGGAGCAAAACAGTGAACTTAGGGGTATCACAACATAACTGGCGATAATCTTAAACTGCTTGGAAAAAACAAAAATTCAGGTATTTCCTTTTAGGTCAAAACAGCTATTTCTCTATGCTGGCTTCCTTTGCCAACGTTTGTTTGGCTAACAAAGCTGAAAAACCAAGCGATGACTGGCGTCTTCGTGTGAGTGCTGACTTTATTTTCCTCCTGAATGCAACCACTGCGTTAGAGCTTCAAGTACTGGATTGCATATAGGAGGATTACACAAATCTGATTTCGAAAATGGGAAGCTCTTGAATCTCCTTAAAGTAATGACATTTTGGAGATGCGAAAAAACAGCTGTTTACTTGAGGATGTTTGTCAGAAAGCCACTCAGGGAGATAAGGGGTTGATTGGAAAAAGACTTTCATTCGAAATATACAAGATACAAAAAAATCACATTGGGGGGAACATTGCTGGTGTTTCTGTTTAAGTTTTATAGTATCTAAAAACATTGTTTTTGCCTTTCATTGTTTGTCTCTCGTGCATCTCCATCACATGGTATTCTCAGTCTAAGATAACAGCTGGGAAGAGTTATTTAACTGTTGAGATATGTTACCAGTTAAACAAGATGAAGCTCACACAGAAAAAGGTTTTTGTATGTGATTTCCTTTCAATAACTACTATGTTTTATTTCTGTGTACTGCATCAAACATAAAACATTTAAAAATGATAGTTTAAGGAGCATAAACTACAATAACTTCCATTTGTTGCACTCTAAAGTTCCTTTTAACACTACAACACTGCAGGTGCCCTTCATAAAACATCAACACATGAGAGTTTTTACCAAACCCCAGTTAGAAACAGTATTCTGATGTTGACATGACATTATAAAATTCATTATACACCTGGTCAAGAGCCTGCATGCTGCAGTAATATTAAGAGACACCAGCAGACAGACAGGCAATTTATTCTGTTGATTATTCATGATGGATTGGAAAGAGTGCAATTATAAAATACTCTCAGATAACCTTATTTTCACTGACAAAGCAGGAAAACTGAGCATGCATGATCAGAGCCGCTCAGTATGTGACAGCACTATTATAACTTTACACATCTGATTGCACCTGCAGTAACTCAGCATGACAGCATGTTTCATCTGTGTTAAAGTGACCTGAGCTTATAGCGTTATGGAGCATGACAAGGAGATAACTAAATCCATCATCCGTTCCTTCAGCATCCCTGGGCATCATTCATACCATAAAAAGTACCTTAGACTGATTCACTTTTTTTTTGATATTGTGCATTTTTAATTTAATTGAGTGTGTGAATGCTTTGAAGCTTGAGGGGAAAGGTGGTTAAGTCTAGGAAAAGAAATCTCAGAAAAGAAACATGGTGAGGATGTTCCTGGAAAAGACCCAGCGTTCACACAGTTCTGAACACTGGTCTCCTGGGGAAAGTGCTGCAGTTTGGGTAGTAACAGCCACCCTAACCTGCCTCCTTATTACGATCAGTTCCTCCTTTTCCTCCCGCGTCAGTGCATCAATCATGTGATCGCAGCCTTCCTAAATGCATGGGTTTAACGCAAATTCCTGGCTCATGATGACGTAGGATATATGGAGAAATTTGGATTCATTATTTTTTTGTAAAAAAACGCACAAACAGTGCACAAGAACAGCCTGTGATTCAACTGTAGGATCACTTTTGAGGATGTAGTTTGTGGTGCTGCTGAACTGTATTAAGTTATACTGAGAAGTTTTTCTTATATATAGTGGATAATAATTCACCTCGAAATTTTAGACAATACTTTTTAAAACATCTCAGTATTCATGGCACTTTCTCATTATTTTGAAACTGTGTTTAATCTTAAAAAGCAGTTTCTTCCTGTGTGCCATGAGGATTCAGTCAGTTATTCACAATTCACAATTCAGCATTTTCCAAAAGTCTATTTTCAACCAGACTGAATACTTGTTATTATGAGGAGCATCTTGATCCAGCTGATGTTTTCATCTGAATTTTGCAATTATTCTGTGAAGGGTGGCTCAGAAAGCATTGATAGTTCAAGCTGTTTGAGAAACAGGTTTGGTAGCATCTACCCCTGCATTTACTTGTACTTTTTAATTAAAAAACTGCAACCAGAACTGCAAGTCAAAAGGACATATGTCCAAACTTGACTCATGTTACTTACCTTCTATGTGTGGAAGTGCATTTATAGGACAAAACATCAGGTTGCATTTCATTCCTTTATTTACCTCAGATTTAGCATTACCAATTCTATTCTACATTTGCTTATTTATGGAAGGCAGTATGAAGCAAACATTATTATGGGCATTGCTGTGATATTTATTCACAACACAATTCCTTCTCCAGCAATAAGAGTCAACAAGACCTTCACATACACACATTGCAAAATGTGAAGAGGAAAAACAATTCATGTAATTCATTTTTGAAATTGAATATTTAAAAGATGAAGTCTGCTGTTTGCCAGAGAATCATTATTCCTGTGAGTCTGTGCTTTTGCATTACAGCTGCTGACATGTTCTCTGTTGCAAAAAAGCAACCACACACACACAAACACACAGATAAATACAAGGCCACAGTTCTCAAGGTCACCCACCGAACACACATACACACATGCACACACAGACTGGAATGTGTCGGCCAATGACAGCTCCACTGGGAGAGCATGTGACCTCTTTGTCTTTCTTTCCTGCTCCCTCACTCTCCCTCTTCACTCCCCTTATTTACATATTGTTCGATACCTCTCTCTCCTTCGCTTTCTCTCTCTCTCACTTTCATTTTGCAAGGCTGTCTTCAAGGCTGTGTGCGTCAGGCTCTACTAAGCGGACTGCCACCGAGCAGCGCTCCCCTGTCACTGGAGCTTACCATGATGAATGAGAGAGAGAGAGGGAGGAAGGTGGACGAGGGGGGTTGTCGCTCTGCCGAAAAGGAAGAGGGAGGGAGAGATAAGAGGGCAACGAATCAGAGTGGGAGAGGGAGAGAGAGATGTTACTAGAATGAATGGAAAGATGCAAACTCACACATTCACAAACATGCGTTTAGGAGGCTGCACGCGCTCCACGAGGTGGAGCTGTAATCTGTCACTTAGCTTTTCTTTACAGTCATTATTCACGAGAACAGGACTGTGAACCAGTAGCATTAATTTAGAGATTAGATACAAAACAAAAGGGAGCTATTTTCCTTATGTCTTGTATGTGTTGCGATTTGCTTATTAGCAATGTTCTTTTTAATTTGCAATATATGCAAGGGGAAAAGAAGTTGCAATGTGCTGACTTCTCTCAGCTGCTGTAGTTGTAAGTCTCTACCCGCTTTTTCAATACAGAGATGGACTGGCCTAGTGTTTTGCCAAGGTCTGGTAGCATTAAAGCTGCCTGGAAATTCTAATGTGGTGATATAGTATGCTTGCCCAGGAAACAGTCAAATCTGCGAGGTCATGTTTCATTTGCTCTGGCAGACATGTCTGGTCCCACTCAACTTTTGACAGATTTCCAGCAGCCTGTGCAGTGCTGGGCCAATCACAGCCTTTATGAGAAGTGTTTAAGATGAAGGGTGAAAATGAGCGCCACTGACGCAGTTTTGAAAACAGCCAAGATGGCTGCAGCTGATGTAAAACTTTCTGTTGTAGCCGCTATCGCATCAGGATTATCACTGTGTTTTCATTCCACCTCCTCGAATACTGTCAAAATATCACTTGATAGGTACCCCAATGACTCGGTTTTGGACATTTAGGGATAGTGCTTAAATTTCCACTTTTTTAAAATAAACATAGGTAAAACAGTTTGTTTTGAGGTTTATTTCCTAAAGTTTAGACATCAAAGGTGACACCATGGTTAGGTTTAGAAAAAAAACATCATGGTTCAGCTTAAAGTGATTACTGTTGTTACTATAACATCCCATAAGATAATGTGACATATGTCATATGTCACTAGCATACTACACATACTAGCACACTACATTGGTAATAAAATAACTTGGAAAATAAACAGCGGCCTTCCGGGTAAAAGTCCCAGGTGTATTTGACCTATCCATCTCCCAGCAGTTTGTAACGCCGCCGGCAAATATCGTGCATTTCATGTCATGCCTCTGTGCGTCAGTGTTTGACAGTGACATCCATTGATAAAGCTGCACTATTAGTCAAACGTGGTTGTTGCCCACTGCGTCAACTACTGGTGCTGTCCGGTGCATAATATCAAGGCAAGAGTGGTGCCTCTGTGTATTAGTATCTGACGCTGAGATCACTGACAAAGTGCTGTTGTTTGACAAGTTGGGAATGAGAACTGGGTAGGATGGTTTGTTTTCTCCAAAAGAAGAGCAATCAACAACACTTAGAAGCTTTTCTTGAAAAGGAAAGATGTGTTTGTGATATTGCCAAAAAGCTTTGGCAGAAGGTTAATATACCAACTTGGAATATACTAGCTCTGCGTGCTTTTTTTCCCACCAAATGCTGCCTTAATATGCTGTGATTAGCAGTCCACACCGGCTGGACCTGGTCTCTGGTTGCTCAGCGCTATGTCACATGTTGATAACCCCTGACAAGGCCCCTTGGAAATCAAAGAAGAACTGACAGGTTCAAGACTAATTCACATATTTGATTTGGTCTGGCAGTGTCAGGCTAGCAATAATCTGGTTATCTTGTATTGTTGGGTTTCCCTTCTGCGGTGTGTTGTCATGGGATCCTGATTTTGTGCAGCAAATCAGTTTTAGTCAGTGAAATATCAAAATGTATATACTAGAATGTCAAGTTTTATGAATGAAGGGAAATGCACAAAGATCACAGAGCGTTCCGGATAAACGTGGGAGACAGACAAGGCTTCATTACCAACTACCCCAAATCGTGAATTTTCTATCAAAACCTGCCCAGCCCGGAGATATATTCTGTCATAACCTTCAAGTAGGTTGTCAAGTCTTTTCCTTGGATGAGTATGAAGAGAAGCACGAGGAGAAAAAGCAGCATCAGCACACAGAAATGTGTTACAAAGGCCTTGATGCCAAGTTGTGAACATCAAAGCGTTTCAAGCTGTTTATTTTGAGAGTGGGTTCTTTATTCTGGATCAAAACAGCTACACACACACACACGGGATTACTGTTAACTGTTCTCTAAGTGGATTTTTGCTCCGTCATTGCTTGGCACCTCAAGAGTTTCTGTTTTTAAGAGACATCGAATAGATAAAGACTAAATTGGGGATGAATGAATGATGTCTGCAAGGTGAGAAATGGACACAAGATTAATGCAAAAAAGATGAAAGCTATTTGTGTCTTTTATTTGGGTGGTAGTTGTACCAGCACACTACAGTGTCATGATGTGCATTCAAACATCCTTTCAATGTTTTTCTGAGGTCACAGATTCAGCACATACTATTGTCCTATTTCCTGTCTTCTATCTTGTGTATCAACCTTGACTTCTTTTTATATCCTCCATCTGGTGTGTGCTACAGACATCAAATGATGCAATGATGCAACACTTCGAAACATAGCCCCCCTTTTGTGAGACATAGCCCCTCTTGTGTAAGGCCACATCAGTTCTAATGAACTCTACATCTAATGAAGCCTTTTGGATGTGCAGTAAAATGCTTCAACTCAGCACCCTCAATACAGTTCAGTGGTCACTGTCTTTTTGAACTGAAAATATAGAAAAAATATGTGATTATTATACGTATATATGATATAGCAAATAGATGCCTAACAGATGAAGGGCAGATTGAGGATGCAGAAAAGGTGTAAAGGAGATGTAGAATAGATGCAACATAAATATAGATTGGAAACAGAGTAGACATACGCACGTCACCATAGTACACTTCAAAAACTCTGAAAAACAGCTCAGAGAGAGTGCGTTTAACCGTACTCTAGTCCATTGCTGTCACTGTATTAATAAAATTTATAACCATGTGTCTGAAATCAAAATTCAGAGAATTTTTGACAAATTAACCCCATAGACAGTGGCAATTCTAGGCCCGTTTCATTGCTTTTTTGGTTACACCGAACGTATTTATGACTGTTAGAGGTAACAAGCTGACTGTCCGAACAGTATCCAGCTGTCACATGGTAGCAGGAAGGGGACCCACTCAGGGGCTCTTGGGCAGCGGCAAAGCACTATATAGTGTGAGGTTAAAGGTCATTGCCTAATTTGCCAATACAAGTGGCCATCTGGGGCCCCTTTTCCCACTTTTTTGGGGTGTCAGTTAACATTTACCTGGTTTGCCTCTCCTGATGATGCACCTTAGCCCATAGACTGTATACACAGAGTTAATGTAGCCACTTTGATCCAACCCATTGGTTTGTGACTGCCATTTTGAAGACTCAAATTTCGCATTTGGGATTCATATTTGGATGAGAGGGTGGTGATGTGGACTAGCGAGGGTAGATCAGACTGAGAAGCCGAGATGACACTGTTATGGTAGTGACTTAATAAATCAGGTGGGAAGAAGGATCACTTTCTCTTAGAAAATAGATGTATTGGACTTCCTTTGCAACAAGTTGAGTTGCCCCTTGTTTTCTATAAGAAATAATGCTGATTTTAGGGCAGTTTGCATTGGCTTCACTTACCAGACCCAGACATAACCCCTAGATTCACCCAGAGACAGCATACAGTATGTGTGCTAAACACATTCAGACACACACAGTATAAATTTTTATAAATTTTATAAATTTTATATTATAGAAACATTGAAATTGCACACTTGTTTTAGCGCTACCACATACATGAATACAGCGCTCACTAACTCTGACTGTTATTCAGTCTCAAACATACTGTAGATGTCTCTCTTAGAGACACACACAGACACAGACACATTTCCATATGTACACACAGTTAAAATTAGTATCAGTGCTGTCTTATCTACGCAGGCGGAAAATCAGGAGAAGTGACTCTTGATGAAAACAGCACATTCATTCAATGAACCGCCAGGAATTATCACTAAAACTGAGAAATGATAATTAAAAGCTAAGATGAAAACTGACAGACAATAGGGAATAGAAAGTTAATAGGCTCCTCGGTATGCTAAACCACTCCCATTTCTGCTCCGCATTCTGTTTTAATATGTTCAGTACTGTACGGCCACACTCACAAACACAAGGACAAGCACACAAAAGTGTTAACTGATTACAATAATTTGCAGAGGAAGAATGTTTAATTATTTTAGGTTAAAATTCATGTTTGGCTACTTACATCTTCATCATATAAAGCCACAACAAAATCAATTAGAAGAATAATGGTTATCACAAGCTGTAGACATGAGACTTTAGTAAGACAGTGGACTGTATAAAAATAATGGTCTAAACACCTATTGGTTGTGGACTCCCATTTTAAAGCCTTTAGTTTGGCATTGTGGCCATCACTATCTTGGATCTTTAGGCTAAAAGTGACCCAAGGTGACCATATTTGGTGAATTTAAACAGTTGTGTGTATAAAATTTCACCCTAAGCTGCCATAAATGGGAAATTGATGGACATAAACATTTTTTTACTTGTACCAGGCTGTAAAGGGGTTTATTTCTGCTGCTTAATTGGACATTTTAACATAGGGGATTGAGTCATCCTCAAGTAATTATTCCAGGTACTGCAGTTTTTAGCACTTCCATGTTGGCTTCACTTTTAGCCTCAGGGACTGCTGCTTAGTCAGACCAAATTGGATGATTATGAATGAGATTTGACTTAAAATTGCCTGCTTTAAGCTTCAACTTTGCTTTGGAAGACTGATTTGACCTGGACTTGCCTTCAAGGTCTTGGAAGAGACAAGAGTTGATTTTGACTTTCCCCAAAGACTCCCAAAGAGCAAAGCTTTAAGCCATGCTGTCAGATAAAGTGCCAGTAGGGGGTCAGTGTGCTTTAGACAAAGCTGCTCATTGAATGATTGAATACTTTTTGTACTTTACGAAACCAACAATCATGCCCACTTCACCCAGTGATTGGCCAAGTGTGAAGAAGTGAGACAATATAAAAGATTTGAACTTCTCTCCCTTTAGCTGTTTTACAAGTCAATAACTCAAGCTTTCGTCTCTGATATAGACTAACACACATCGACAAAAGTGAATCTACACAGATACGCACATGCAAAGAGGTAGGCATGCACTCACTCTGACACACATACAAGCAAAATTTCGCAGAGGTGAACACAGTGTAATGAACTCTGCCCCTCTCGTTCTCTCCATCTGTTCCTTCACTGCACTCTCAGTTGGAGACAGGAACAGATTCATTAAAATCTCCCACAAAGTTTCAAAAATAACTGGCCTTGCTGCTTCCTACCGACCTAACCTCATCACCAAAGCCGTCAATCGGAAAGCACCTACTGCTCAAATCATTCACTCTATTTCCTCCTCACACGTCTCAACTCGGGTCCCCGTAGACACCAGCTTTCTATTCTCCAGAACACCCAAATTAAAACCAACTTCACATAACCATAAGAGAGACATTAAAAAAGAAACCTCCTGAAATCTCCTCAATAGTGAAGATCTTTGAGTTAGTGTATCATATTTCGTGGGGTCGACCACAGTGCAGAATATCAAATAATATTAAGGTTTAACATAGCTTGAATACAGAGCAGGTAAACATCATCCACTGACTAACTTAACTTTGTATAAACTGCTTCAGTGTACATCAAAGCAGACTGTTTAAACATACACCTGATGGTCTGATGTTGCCCCAAGTGAATAGTGTCAAAGGAGGTGATCACACCTCCAGCTGCTTTTCTGTTGGTGAAACCAGATAAAGTGTAGTTGTGTTGCAGTTGCTACATCAACTAGTCAACTCAAAAGGACCTCTTTATTAGTGTCTTGGTAATCTGCTATCCTGCTATCCTTAAATAGTTTAATAAACTATATGAATAAATTATTGTGCTCTTCTTATCAGCGACTAAGATGCCCGGGCCCCACTTCCTGCGTTAGTAATTGAGTGCACAGTACGTTACCTCATGATTTTTATTTCCGTTCCCTCTGTTAACGCATAGAGCAGCCACTGTGTGACATGCACAGTTGAAGCAAAAGTCTTTTGATAACCATATATGTTGACAAGATGGCGCCGCGGATGGCTGCCTCGGTACTTTGCTCTCTAGTACTCTGTGTGTTTTTGTGTTCTTTTTCGGTCTTCTGTTGCCCTTCTCTGGTCACCTTCACCAGAGAAGAACTTCTAAACATTAGACATTCCACTACTGGTACTTTCTCTCCGGATTTCATAGACCCAGAGAGTTATTCTGAGATTTTGGTCGGAGGTGCAGCGGCTCTCTATGGAATCTGCCGAAGACGCAGACGGGGGAAACGCGCAGGAGCGCTCGTCAGGTTGAGACAGCGAGGACTTCGTGCGCCGCTCCCGTCTATACATCTGGCGAACGTCCGCTCCGTGGCAAATAAAATGGATGAGTTGCTGCTTCTCAGCGCCAAAAACGGGGACATTAGCAGATCCGCCGCCCTGTGTTTCACTGAAACCTGGCTCAGTGAACACATCCCAAACAGCGCACTACGGCTGCCGGGCTTCCAGCTGTTCCGAGCGGACCGCATCCCAGAGCTGTCGGGGAAAAACAAGGGGAGGAGGAATCTGCTTCTATATAAACGAAGGTTGGTGTAAAGATGTCACAGTGTTGAAGAAGTCGTGTAGCCCTCACCTAGAAACACTTCATAAACTGCAGACCATTTTATTCACCGCGGGAGTTTTCCTCGTTTGTTCTGGTCGGAGTGTACATCTCACCTCAGGCCTGTGTAACTAACGTGTTACAACAACTGGCCGACCAGATAACAGACGTGGAGAAACAACATCCAGACTCCTGGGCAGCATCACATCGAGCACCCGGTCCATCAGCACCGGTGCCCCCCAGGGGTGTGTCCTGTCTCCGCTGCTCTTCTCCCTCTACACTAACGACTGCACACTCAGGGGACCCGTCTGTGAAACTCCTGAAGTTCGCGGACGATACCACCGTCATCGGTCTAATCTGGGATGGTGATGAGTCTGCTTACAGACAGGAGGTGGAGCAGCTGGTCCACTGGTGCAGTCTGAACCACCTGGAGCTGAACCCGCTCAAGACTGTGGAGATGACAGTGGACTTCAGGAGAAACCCACCCACACTCTCCCCCCTCACCATCCTCAATAACACAGTGTCTACTGCGGACACTTTCAAGTTTCTGGGAACCACAATCTCCCGGAACCTGAAGTGGTCCTCTCCACATTGACACAGTCCGGAAAAAGGCCCAGCAAAGGTTATACTTCCTGCGACAGCTCAGGAAGTTTAACCTGACAGGAACTGCTGATCATCTTCTACACTGCCATCATTCAGTCTGTCCTGTGCACAGCCATCACTGTCTGGTTTGGATCTGCCACCAGACAGGACAGGATTAGACTGCAACGAACAATCAGAACTGCAGAGAGAATCATTGGGGCCGACCTGCCCTCCATCCAGGACCTTTACCGGTCCAGGATCAGGAAACGGGCAGGCACCATCTCTGCAGACCCATCACACCCCGGTCACAAACTGTTTCAAACTCCTCCCCTCTGGAAGGCATTACAGAGCACTGTATGCCAAGACCACCAGACACAAAGACAGTTTCTACCCCCAGGCTGTCACTCTGATGAACTGTAAATAGTCAGAGTGTCAGGAGAGAAAAACAAACAAAACAAAACAAAACAAAACAAAACAAAACAAAACAAAACAAAACAAAACAAAACAAAACAAGCACAAAAAACAAACAAACAAAAAAAACAAAAACAAAAATATATATATATATATATATTTATACTACCTCATGCACAGTGGTTTTTGCACTAAACTGTTCATACTGTATATTTTTGAATTACATACTGTACATTTTGTATATATTCTCTATCTCTTCCTTTTGTAAATACAATTACATGTCTATGTCTGTCTTTTTTTCTATTTTTCTTTCCCTAACTTATTTCCCTCCCCTGTACTGTGAGCATTGCCAACCCGGAAAAAATTCCTTGTTCCTCATTTGTTGAACTTGGCCAATAAACGTGATTCTGATTCTGATTCTGATCATGTCCTCCTTTCACTACAGGTTTAATTTCTATATCAGTCACAGACATTAAAAAATATTAACATTTCTTTTGAGGTTAACCTTTCTCGTTTCTGTTTCACAATATAAGCCTCTGACAGTGTTTCTGTCGACAGAGTCCCTTCACTTGTTAACACAGGGCTTTTCATTGTGAAATGTTGTCATGACCTCTTGTTGATAATGCAGTAGCTTGCATGGCTTCATACATGAGTGCAGTATTGGCTTTTAATTGTGGTTATACAGTAGTTAGAGCAGCAGGCGCTCTGTAGCAGCGCCGCAGCAAGAATGCTGCCTGTGTAAACACCAAACTTGTGAGACCTGCAGCAGTTCAGCGAGGTAGCTGTCGTGCTGCTGATAGGGGCAGTGTGGCCCGGGCGTATGAGTCTGTAGCTATAGCAGCTCTTTGACGCTGTATGTTGGCACAGTGGTGCTTTAAATGGAATGTGAGTGTCCGCTTGGTAATATAACAATGACTATGCTTACATGCTAATGTTCACCATTTTGAACACGATGCACATCTGAGGCTGAAGGAAATTTTAATAGTTTTGCAACTTTTTGTCTGTATTGTAATCCAAAGTTAAAGACAAAGTTAAATTCTGACTTTCTGCTGGCTCTAAAAAAAATTCTTGAGTATTTCTAGAAGTTATTTCAAGATACTTTTGGAAACTTAATGCACCATGCTTCTTGGCAGTCCATCCGATATTGTAAGTGTCAGAACTTTTTACTGTGAAACAAAAATGTCAATGCTAGTATTGCTATAAAGGAAAAATCAGGGGATGACCAAAGTCAGTGTCCTTCCTTCCCTTGGGAACCATGAATGTCTGAACCCAATTTCAAGGCAAACTGGTTTAATATTTGATGAGACTTTCCGCCTAGACCAAAGGGGTGGACCGATATTGAGATCCCTAGAGTCCTCACCAGGCCTCAACTGGCACGTCTGAAAATGGATAAATGGAAAGAGATGCTTGCATCAATGTGCCCAACCATCCTTTAGACCTTTTTTGGTATTTCTACTGAAATTTGCATTGCTAGAGTACGACAGGAGGTTGTTAAGACACAGCAGGGATGCTGCAGTAGGTTGAAGTTGTTGGAAAATACCTGTTGTGATATCATTGATCAGATGTGGCTAATGTGCACAATGTTTCAACCCATAAAAAGCAAAGCAGCAGCAGTTACCAGCTCTGTTATTCTCTCACAATTCATCATTTAAGAAAAGCTTTGTTAGTTTTCCCAAAATCACCACTCCACCTCTGAATAGAAACTGACAACTTATTCATGCTTTTGTTGTTGTTGTTTTGTGCTGATACCATTCCTTTGCATCGTTGATTTATTGCTGTTTGTTGTGAATGAGATTTACTCTGTCAATGTTGTTTTTAGTGTGCCATAGCCGTGAAATACAATTTCCTCTTGAGGACAATTAACTTCCTGGAATACAAATGGAAGATTCACACATGTGAGTGTGCGCACACATACACACACACACACACACACACACACACATGCACACACACAAAGAAAACTGCTCCATTCTTAGTGTAATAAACCCACTCTGTGGTGGTACAGAGCTAATTATAGCAGGTTTTAATTGCTTTCCGGCTTTAGAAGTGACTTCACTGGCAGTCTCTCTCTCTGTTTCTGGCTATTGCTTCACGGTGGCATCAGTAAGCCAAAAGTTGTGTGCGTGTGTGTGTGTGTGTTTACCCATTTGAGTAAATGAATGGCTGTGCTGTGTAGTAAGAAAAGGGATAGTTTGTGAAAGAAGAAGAGAAAGAAGGTGTGTACACCTTAATGATGTGTTTGTGCGTGTAATGAGCAGCGGCATGCTGATTTAGTTTTACTTTCAATGTTAAATGCTTTAACTTATAAAAAACAAAATTTTAACAATCTTGCACCTCCCTCTAACTCTTTTTGCTCCTTCTTATTTCCAGATGCTTTGTCTTTCTCTTCACTATATGTCCTTTTTTTTCTAAACATTCCTGTCTTCCTTGGCCTCCTCCCGCTTTCTGCTACAACCTTTTACTAAATGTTTCTGACTTTACCAATTCCCTTTCCTTTTTTCTTGTAGCTTTGATCAACTTTCTCTTTCTCTCTCATCCCTCCTAAAGTGGTCCTGATATCATTTTTTCTCTTCCTCTCTTTCCCAATCTCCCCTCTCATCTATTTCTATCTGTTTCTCTATCTCTGGGGACTGCAGGAGGTAACAGCAGCATATGGGCTTCTGGCAAACAGATGCAAGTTTTTGAATGAAAGAGGGGGAGAGCAGAGAGGAGATAAATGATACTGAAACGCCATATCTCTCTTTCAGTGCCACTGTCTTTCATACAGACACTGGCTGACATTGTATTGTTTGGTTTTCCACTGTGTTACACTTGTGAATTGAGTTGTAGATGCCATATGCTGTTTTTTATGCACAAACTCAAATTGTGATTGTGAGAATTTTGGGCCCTCAGTTGTCAACAAACCTGTTATTATAGTTGTTATCACATCATTCCCACTTGGCACCGAACGTTAGTATGATATCAGAAACACGTCGGGCTCATACGTCAGACAGACATTACATTTAGTCGGAATGAAAATCCTGTTGACAATATTTTTAAATGTCTAAAAATGTTAGAATTTTCCGTTTTGTGGATGTAAACATCATGACGCATTGCAGACGTTAGGTCTTGTTCGCCATACAATACAAGTAAGTGCTGTGTTATTCGTCAAGATGTCACTGGCGTGAGACATTTGGAAGACACTGGATTTTGGTAGCTTAATGACAGAATTTAAAACCAACAAAATACCAACATCATCTGTCATCAGTATTCCACGTCAAATTGACGCTGGCAGAGACGTTGTCTTTGATCCACCAACATCACAGTCTAAATTCAACCAAATATCAACGTCTAAAGTGTCCAGCTGGGTTTATCATGTCTTTCCACCACTTTATTCAGGGTTTTTCTTTAAATTTGACACATTTGTGCATTTAGATAGAGACATTTGTGTGCCAAGTTACATCAGAATATCCAAGAAAGTGCTGCTTAAGATGCTCCACTGATAAGAAGTTTGTGATGAGCTTATCCTCCACAACTTCATTGTATTCATGCAGTCTCAGTCAAGACAATTTCCTTTCATTTTTGTCAAAATCTGAATATAGTTGCTGGATCTGGGATACCTGGAATAACAGACACTTTTTTCTAATGAGTAAAATATACAGATTACAATCCTGAGTTGTCCCAGTCGTCATGGGACTGCAAATCTAGTTGTGTTTCCAACTTGAAGCTGCTCAAATATACCATTGCTGCCCCTTCAAACTGTTCTGTCCCCAACAATTATGTCCTAAAACTGTCTTACTTTATTGTTTTTCATGAATAGATCAAATTCTGATCAAACCTCCTCTTTGCCAAATGGGAGTGATTCATCAGTGAATTCAATTACTGCCACTGGATCGATTGGGTATGCCCTGCACAATGGAAACCAATTGGATTTCCCCCAAAAATGCAAACCCACCAATCTCTCTCCCATGCTATATTTAAGCAAAGTAATGGTAAAGGATCTTAATTAGAAAGCTTTTAGACTGCAGTGGACAGGCTCGGGACCAAATGAAAATGAATTTGTTGTGTGTACATTTTTACAAAAAAACTATCGCCTCAAGTAAATGGCTGTGTTTTATTTATTGCTCTTCATTGGCTGTTTTAGGGCTAAAATCCTTACATAGAGGTTTATTTAATAATCATCTTATGTTGTAATAAATAAACCGGCAGGCTGTAAAACAAGTGCTATTCTGTCATTGACCTAGATTATTGGCAGTAAGTTTTTCTCTCGCACCTCAGACATTTAAACCAAGCTTTACATCTGTGTACACAGTTTTTCCAGCTCTGCCATCATTTCCCCTCTGAAAACACTGCACACATACCGGAGCACTTTGTGGTTGAAAAAAGCTACCCAAGTATTTCTGTCAAGTCATGTTGAATATTTTTTTAATTGCGTCTTAAAAGCAAAAGCTGCTCACTCAGGCAGAAAATGGGTCATTTTCCTCATCAGCTTTTTGGCAGCTCGTATAGGACCATTAACCACAGATTCAAATTAAGATTGTATGGTTTGGTATTTTTCTGGCACCAAGAAAAATACCATACAAAATGTTGGTTTTGTAGGACTCTTCATCTGTTTTCTGTGGGTGTTTTCATATGAATATCTTTTAGACCAATTTGTGGAGTGCCTGTTGTTTACATGTTCTACATTTTATTGAAAGTGTATCATGCAGTGTGGGACTTGCACTGGTCTGGTCTTGGTCTTGACTTATACTCAAAATCTTGGTCTTGACTTGGGCCCAGTCCAAATGGACACAGGTATTTTTTGTAAACAAGGTTTTTTCCCTCCTCTGTTCTCAAAAAAAAAGTAAAAAATCTTGTCCACACACTCTGTTATAAAAACCTCAGCCCAAATGTAAATGCAAAAACACAGCTGACGCACTGTCAAGAGCATGCCAAACCCACAGGTGGCGATATAAGCATAACCCCGGAGGCAGGCAAAGTGGACAACGGCAAATAAGCAGCCTGAAAAAAAAAGCTATTACCAGATAGCTACCCAGAGTAGTGACCTCCATAGTGCATTCTAACACCTCTGTTCCTCAATATAGTGAAAGAGTAATTGTATGCTCACCAAGGAAGTAGCAGCGCACACTCTGACGCTCTGAGTCAAAAACTTCCTGTTTACATGTCCACACAGAAAACAAAGTTTCTGAAAAAAAGCAAAATTTAAAAAACATACCGGGTCCATTTGGACGAAGCATTGGTCTCAACCCTTCAAAGTCTTGGTCTTTTCTTGGTCTCAGTTCAGGTTGTCTTGACTAGAACACTGATGACTGCACAAGTCCAGGTGTAGGTCACTGAAACTGTTTGTCTCCCATCATTTTGTTCTTCTTTGACTGTTGTCTACAGACATTTAGGAGTTAAGACAAATAATGCAATGAAGAGACCCCAGTATTTGAAATCTTTAAAAATTCAAATCACATTTTTTAAAAGATGCAGAAACATACTCACATAAACATTTCACATTGCACATACATAAAAACACACTTTGTCTCCCCTGTCTCTTGTGTCTCACACTGAATACCATCTACAAAAGAATGGTGCAAGCAAGTTTTCCATTTGATCTTTAGCCAAGGAGAGGGAAGTAGCATTTTGAAACAAGCTGCTGTTGTATTTTTTATCAGTGAAAGTGTGTGTGTGTGTGTGTGTGTGTGTGTGAGAGAGAGAGAGAGAGAGAGAGATCTTAAAGTAAACGGCTGACACTGCAGCATGGACTGCCGTTATGGTTTCTTTTAACATCTTCCCCTTTCCCTTGTCGTTTAATTTGATGAGAGAGAGGGACCCAGAGAGAAAACGAACAAAAAGGTGAAAAGGAGAGTGAGAGGGAATAATGGGCTGAGCAGAGATGGAGCAACATAAAGAGAGATTCAGAAGAAGACACAGAAAACGCAACACTGAGAGAGGGACACACGGTGCACACACTGATTTGGTTTTGTGTTCCCAAGTACTGCACCAGAGATAAAAAAAAAACTGGGTTTGACAATGATTACACAGCTGATGCAACAAACTGCGACACATTTGTGGCATTTTAAAATGTCAGTGTAGATGTCAGCCTGATTGGCAGTCACCCTGACGTGGCATTTCACTTTACTACATTATTCAGCATCAAAGTGACAAGCGCAGACGCTTCTTCTTGTAACTCCAGAACAGAGGGAATTCATTATTGAACGGGAACTTCTGACTCTGCATTTTCACTGAGGAAGGGGCAGCTCCAGCAGTTCAAGCTTGAATAAGTCATTGCTTTTGTACAACGAATACATTTTTTTTCACTCGAGGCTTTGCAGTTGCATCACAAATCAACCTTGGCCACTAATAATGTCGAAATAATAAAGTCAGATATGGTACCTAGGTTGCACGTTTATCTGTTTTAAGCCCGGTCTTGTCTAAAATGTTGTCCTCCTGTTTTTGGAGCTTGTTATCAAACATGCTGGCTATGTCTGTGCCCTTGTTGGAAATGATCAACACATAACACACCGGGTACTGCACCATCATTTCATTTAACAAGCATCAAACTGAGCTTCAAATGAACCAGGCTGCTGTAGTGACAAATTATAGCTGGCGAAAACCTGCATGCTGTCATGATTTTATCGGTGTCACCCTCCTCCACCTGGTATCTCATCCTCTGAATACTCTCTGTAATTTCTATTCTAACTAGTAATAATACTAATAGAGGTTGGCTCACGCCCAATTGCTCTCTCCCAAACCGATCCCGACTCACTCGGCCTTTACTGAAAAGTGTCACTTCATATAACCGTTAAAGCTGCAGAGGAAATTTTACATTAAACTGTGGGTCATACACTTCCAGGATTGAGGTGGTTGAGATAATGTGTCAGCCTCCATGTGAACACGGTAGAGTTAAAAGGGTGAGTGTGGAGGGTCGTCAGTGAGATTCATCATCTGTCATACTGCCTCTGTTACATATTCTGCTGCTTGCTTTCACTCTTATTCTGACCTATCTTCCTCCTGGTGCTGTGTATGTTTGCATCATTTTCATCCTCCATCCATTAACTCCACCTGCCTATGTCCTGAGTTAAATAAACTCACTCATTATGTGTACATAGGCCCTTGGGAAGCTCCAGAGACTTTGGGATCTAATACCCTCACTGTTTATGCAGTTTAGTGTGTGTAGAGTATTGATGCAGCTGCCTGTGAGCCATTAAGAGGAACGCTGGAAGAGCAGCCAAAAGTTTGAATTTGTTTTGAAAGAAATGCACATCTAAAATTAACATAAATCCTCCTAAATTAGACTCAAAACAGCATAAATCTTAAGTTTTTATTCAAATGTTTTGTATATTAGTTCTAAGATTTGTAAAGCAACATGTAGTCATAAAACTGATGGGAAATCTTTAGAATTTGCAGTGTAACTATTAAAATGCAAAGTTTGTCGAATAGGCCTGAGGCAATTCATTGACAAAAATCAACATCATCGATTACGGAAATATGTCGATGTGTGTGTGCGTGGCAGTATAATAAGCTGCACCCAGTCAGTGCATGGATTCTACTGTAGAGCGAGCTGCAGCCCAAAAGCCCCAAATGTCTTCTCAAAGGGCGACAGCATTTTGGCAAGACAGCTGCACACAGCGCCGTCCTGTCTACTTTTTGTCTTCTCTCAAGCATGATATATGAGGATTACTGTTATATCATGCTGTTGTTACAGTCTGTAAATCGTTTTTGTTATTTTTCCTATACTGATGCAAAAATACATTTGCCAGTGATTATCTTAACTGCATATTACTCCAGTGATGAAATAAATCCATGTCATAACCATTTTATTTTTCAAGTCAAGTACTGAAGAAAAGATAATCTACTGATTTTCCAGTTCAAGGAAAGGGCTGCTGATATATACAGTTATTAAATGTGTGCGTCACAGCATTGCTTTCAAATTTGAAGTCCAGTATTTTTCTGATCAGACATATGACAAATAGGGTCTATGATAATAATTATTATTATTTTCTTTAACATAATACAAAAGTGACATGGTAAAAAATATACTGCTATTAGAATTAATTTATTATTTAAATAATAAAGAGACGAGTATGTGATATTTATTTTTGGGTATATTTTTTGTTATATCAATCGAGTAATACAAAAAATAATCTTTAGAATTACTGATGAATTAGTTGTTAGATTAGTCGAGAAAAAAATAATTAATATGTACGTTATATTCCTCAGCAGAAATAACATTACTGGCAGCATATTTTCTCTGAGTGGTGTTAACAAGTCTGCAGATGCACATCTGATCAACATGACAGTTTCAGCAAGAGGGACGGAGCCTCATAATGAGGCAGAAAGGAGAGTTTTCATCTCATTATATGTGTCTGACAGGTTTAAGTGAACTTTGATCTCCCTCACAGACTTCTGCATTACAGAGATTTATCTTCTACCTAATGTTTACCATTCACAGTTGTGTCAGATGCAGCAGAGACTTGTATGAAGGCTGTCACTACTTATGTGACTCACAGCATCAGTTAGCATCATGTCATGCAGTTGAGCAACAAAAGGGAGGTGTTCCTTCACAAATAATCTCAGCTCAAGGTCCATGTATTAGCTTTTGTTTAGAGACTTTCATTTCTGGAAGGGAATGGGATGTTTGATTTTGAAGAGAAAGAGAAAGCATTGTAGGTGTAGATTTCAGAGGAACACATGGGACAAGTCTCCCTCAGTGACCCCCTAACCAAAACACGAAATTTGACAAAATCAAAAACATTTCCACTATTGATTGTGCAGAAAAGGCATGGATTTGTGCATAAACATTTACCATAATGTAGGAAATTAAGATTTTAATGGTCCAAAACCCCTGTTTTATATGTGTGTCCAAACAATCTTGAAACAAAACCCTCATCTGTCAGAGAGGAAATGTCCCTCTTAAATATTGGGACTTAAGTAAAATAAAGTAAAAAAAGTTAAATATTCTACATGTATTTGTAATTTATCCTACTAGCAATTCTGTTGTAGTTGCGGCTCCCTTTAGTCAGGCAAACCAACATACGCCACCTTTGTGACACATGGCGTCACAAACCCCTTCTTTTTAGCTGATGATGGGTTTCCCCAGAAGCCCCTTAGAAAAAAAAACACAGAACTCCTATTACACACACTTAATACATTAATAGTGTGGAAGTATGTGCACTGAATTTAAATGTTACACATTATGCATTCATGCTTACATGATAAAATACTTACCATCAATATATGGTTTGTGTGTGTGTGTGTGTGGGGGGGGGGGGGCTCCTTTAGACAGTAATCTGTATTCTTCTCCTCCTCCCTCTTCAGAGGAGAAAGCGGTGTCTTGCTAGGAGCACTTAATGGTATTGGATGTTTTATATCACATGCACGCACACACGCACACGCACGCACGCACGCACACACACACACACACACACACACACACACACACACACACACACAAAACAGCCTCTGCTATTACCCCTTATATCCCATCATCCATCTATACAACACTCCATCTTACTTACTGTACCGTTTCTAGAGCCTCTAGAGCTTCAAGAGCCTTCACCTTTATACTCTCTCTGTTCTTGTCTTATCCCAAATGTACAAATGTAAACATCCGATGAACACTTTCTTGGATTTTATTGAAATTGGTGGATCCTGCTGCATCTCTTGTGTGTTCTGTGTGACATTGGCTGCTGTCTCATTAACTGGTTTCGCTCTAATGCTCTGTGTGAGTGTTTTTCCCGTGATTCTGTGTGTTTGTTGCTCTGCAGGGAATATGCATTGTATGTCTACACAGCTGTCATACTGGCTCTCACCGTATTTGTTTCGTGTGAGTATGTGTGCATGCATGTGTTTACAGTTTGTGGATGTGTTTGATCTCAATTTAAGCCGATGTGAGGAGTCTCTTCAGCCAACTTAACCCCCTTAAACCTGCTCCCACCACGTCTGGCTGAGAGCTTGTTGTCCTTGGCTGGCATTCAAAGCTTGCTTTGTCAACGATGCAATATTCAGTTATTCCAAGCATTATTGCCGTATGCAGATCAGATGACAATCAAAGAAGGTATCAGAAGACAAGTTGCATGTTGCAATTACATGTAAAAAGTAAACAGAACTAATGGTAATAAATCAAGAAGTTCGGTGTCTAAGCTTGCATCAAGAACTCTGATGTGTTCTGGTGTCAGGTACACTATAGTTGGAGTTTAGTTTGTGTTGTTTGGCCCCTAATCAGAAAAAAGACCTTCTTTTATGGAAAGCCCAAAGAGTCATGATCATCAAAGAGCACTTTTTGGGTAACTCTGGTTGTTGCTTGTTACACCTGCTGTTTTCAGTTATCTTTCAACATCCCATTCTTAAACCCAGGTCATCAAATACAGATGTGTCTTGTCCCTCGGCATCTGATAGCAACACAGATGCGGCTTGGAGGTAGAGCGGGTCGTCCTCAAATTGGAAGGTTCAATCCCCGGCTCCTCCAGTTGACATGTCGACGTATTCTTGGGCAAGATAGTGAACCCCAAATAGCTCCTGAGGCTGCATCATCAGAGTGTGAATGTGTATGAACGGTTACTGAGTAGCAGGTGGCACCATGTACAGTAGCCTCAGCCACCAGTGTGTGAATGTGTGTTTGAATGGGTGAACGTGACATGTAGTGTGGAAGCGCTTTTAGTGGTCAAAAACACTAGGAAAGCGCTATGCAAGTAAAGTCCATTTACCGTTTACCCTGTAGTGTATCAATGCGACGCACAGCTGAAACATGTTGAAAGACAAAGTTAATGTCGTGAAATGGGTGTGGTAAGGTATCAAAATTATTTGGTTAGGTTTAGAAAAAGTCATGTTTTAGGTAAAAGTAAATGTGTTTGTCACAAAGTAATAATGTGAGTGATGTTTGATGATCATGCAAAAATTACTTAATGTTACGTTAAACACTTGACTTTTGGTTTTGCGCAAGCATGATCTGATGATGTTACCTAACACAAATTCTTTGTCTGATTTTAAGATGCTCCTCACAGCGTTCAGCGCTTTCGACCAGCAGTTCACACTTTATTACACAGTATGTGACAAGTGGTCACACTGAGGTGATCCTCTCATTCGCTGAGCCAAACTCTGCCAGCAGTGGCCAGCTGGGACCTTGTTTGTTTCCCAACATTTGTATGCCGCTTTTCACCCTGGATAATTCTGGAAAAGTCCAACCCCTGATAAGAAGACCCAGAGCTTTGTGCGCCCAATTACAAATATCCCACACCACCTCCTGGGCCTGGATCCAGGAAAGGGACCTTGTTCCCCTTAAGGGTGAGCTCTTGTTGTCATGCTTTCCCAAAGGAATAAATTAATCATTCTTTGGATTGCCTCTCGCCTTGGACAAATGTGCCATGGGAAACCCTGCTGAGAGTTAATTCTCCAGACAATACAGCTGCAAGCAAGCACACAAACTTCTTCACTGGGATAATTACAGAAGGGATCTTCAGAAGTGTCACCTCTTCAGTCTGGTCCTTCCTCCTTCCTGTCCTCTGTCTCCTATCTTAAATCATCCCAATTCGCTTCACAGAATACCTCACCTGAGGCTGCATCACACTGACGAGAGAGAGCTGGGAGATACGAGAGTATGTGAAGGAGATAAAGAGCGAATAATTTAGACAGCAACATGGATACAAGCATAAAGTATACTGCAACATGCTCATGTGAGAAAAGAACCCTGAAAGAAAGAGACACAAAAACTGAGACAGTTTGGAGAAGACACTTCGTTAAAACTAACTGAGACAAAGACGGGAAAGGTTTTGAAATGTTTTTTACATTGAGGGAATCATTTCCACACTACTTCTGTTTAACACCATGAAACATTACAGATCAGGGTAAGAAATTTGAACAAAAATGCCCTTAATATTTAAGAGTCACACTTTCACCCTTTTTGTCACATTTAAGCATATTCACATTCATTAGTTAAGGTGTCAGTTAGCAAGATGCCACAGCAATAGTGAACCAAAACATGCCAAAATATAAATATTATTTTGAAATGATGGAAAATAGATAGAATAATTGAGTGCCCGTGTATTATTTCATGATAACATAAAATCTCTTCTGTAAAGGATACAAATTTGAGTAAAATTTTAAGATCAGAGTGGCAAAAATGTACTTAACAATTTTTCATTTTTGTTTTTTTTACCTTACTCAAGATAATAACTCGAGAGTCCTCATTATATTGATATAAAGCAGGCGCTTACACTCCACATATGGTAATCAGTGATGTTTATTCAGAGATTTGTGACATGCATGATAAAATGCTGTTATACCTGATGATTTATCCGCTTGAGGCGATGATTGGCGTGTGGGATCTCCGTGGTACATTGCAGGTAGCAGGTCTGAAGCATCATCAGTACAGACCCCTGCAGGAAACTCCAATGGAGAGATCATAACATCTGTTCCATATGCAGAATATTCTGAACTGTTAGACCTAAAATATTCAGAAGTTAATCCCCCTGTTTTGAACACCTGCCTATAGCAGTCACATGCAATTTCTAAATGAGCCTCTCCTTATCAATCAACTTTAAGGCATCAAAGTGGTCTGATGACGATCTTCTACTGCTCAACATGGCTGTGCATTGTATGAAAATAGCTTTAGCAGTAGCTCACACAATTTAACAGTTCACATGAACATCTAACCCCACATGTGTGACCATTTGGAGGATCTGAGCATTCATTTATGAGGAGAGCATTTTCTGAATCTCTTTAACTACTTTGAAACTGAAGGCAGAATCATACTTTCCCTCCATTTTTTAACTTTAAGTCTCTCCCTTATGTAAACATTGCATGTTATATAGACAGAAACAACATAATTTAAGACCTGCAAGTTACACTTAGGGTGTTTCATTTCTTCTCCACAACTTCTGCAAGACAATCCAGCTCTCACAGGTGTGTGGTGTTTGCTGATTAGACTTCTCCCCAAGATGTCTGTGCTGGTGCAGATCAATTTGCCTCTGTGCCACAGGCAGCGATATTGTTGCAAATTACATTTTTGGTTGGAACTGCGCAGTGCACTATGTCTAGTTTGCATACCATTCCTTTAAGTATTTTACTATTATGAATAGCATGCATCAATGGGAGTATGTGACGCTGGTTAATTAGCAGTAACACTCAGAAAGGTCAGGAGTTCATGGACCGGATAATGGAGCTCCATTTCTCATGCGTCTAAGTAGTTACTGATGCCTACATCTTTACCACAGCAACCCATGCATGCAGACGTTATTGATGTCTGGACACACAAATCCAGTCTGGTCACTTACAAATAAGAGTACACATAGTTTGTATTAAAGATCTGATTTTAGAAACAAATCTGATTCTACAGTCTAAATAAATCTCCTACAATTTAACACACTTTTCTAAAATTTCCTCTCGTTGTACTTTGAACCACTGGAACGAATCAAATTTGTCCTTAACAGCAGTCATTATGGTTATCTGAGAATAATGTGATTTTTATGGACATCTATGATTCTACCAAGTGGCAGCCTCTTAATTCTCAAAAATGAGGCCAATGTGCAAGTGCCAAAAATGTTTCAATGTCCAGCGTTACAGCAGAAATAAACACAATTACAGCTAAATACAAAAGAACGGTTTTGGTCTCTGTTGTTAATTTAAACATCCAGAACAACTGTTCGGGGGTAAACTTTCTTAAAACTCACCTGTTTACATTCTGTTGAGCCAAAGAAACGCATATTGACAAGCTTACAGGCTGTCTGTGAGTCGCTGCTACCAGCCGCTACCCTGCCGGTGCTTGTTGATGTCATTTGATCTTATGCAACAATTTATTCAATTCAAACAGTGCACCGGTGTCTCTGTGTGTAGAGACGTGTCCAAAGATAAATATATAGGGAGAGTTTTGTAGTTTTAAGTATTTATTTGTGTGGCTGGAGCCTAAATTAATCAAGCTCCATTGGGCTAGCCTACATCAGCTTGAATTCATGAATAAATTATATTACATTTATTTTCTCAGATGCTGTAAATTTACTATTAAAACATTTTAACCTTCAAATTAAGAGGTTTGGTCCCCACTGTAAACACTTCAAAAGATGTTGGAGGGAGGAAAAGACATGAGTGAGAAAACAGAAATGATGAGGTAATAAAATAGGGAAAGTAAAAACGGCAATATGAACAGGAGGATAGGAGAGAAGATTAAAAAATACAACAAGACAGATGAAATGAAGAGGCTTAATAAGTGATTTCATGAGCCAAGTGTAATTCTATATTCTTCATGTCCTGGCTGGGAAACCTTAATACAACATGGATGAATGTACAATGAAACATTTCTAAAAATCAGGCCTCTTTTAGCCCTTTGAACCCAGTCAGTGGTTGACACATTAGCTGCATGTTGCTGGCTCAGTATCTTTCATGTAATCCATTAATCATCATGATCATTATCATCATGGCCACAGGCAGGAATCAATGCACTGATGGCAAAGTGTTTAATGGTACAAAGAGGATAAATGATCGTGAAAGCCAAGGTTTCATTTCATGACATTGCGCCGCTTCCAAGGCAGTTAGTGTCTATTTCCAGAAAGCAAGGCTAAATGTCCAGAGATAAGTCACTATTAATCCCTTAACATGTTTCACCTCGACTCATTTAGGGATGGCTGACTCAGCAACATCCTGCTGCATGGGCCCAGAGTTTTAAATGTACATTATTCTGAGTACCTGTGAGTCGACATGTATACATTTTACATTTTACCTTTTATTCACTATTTTTGGTGGTGAAGGAAGTATCTTAAAAAGTATTAGATGGTGTGCAGAGTCAGTTATATAGTTTATGTAAGGATATTGAATAATTAATCAAACACACATTAAAAGTCATCAAGAATAATTAAAAGTGCACTTGTCTCTGTTATTGTTATGGCTGCACAGTTTATGACAATTAATGCTATTATTTTAATTTGCCACAGATAAACACAGCATGTTGGTTTGTTGTTCATACTGTCCACTACAGACAAAAACATCTCGACACTGATGCAAGACACAAACACCAATATAAGATTCCACTTATTAGAAAGACTGAAGTTGACATGATGCACAACATCATGCATTGCATGAGTAATGTTTAATTCAGTTCTTGAAGCATTTTGAAAGTTTTAGCTTGTTAACTTTTTTTGCAAGACACCTGTTGTTCTTTGACTTACAAAAGTCAAACTCTCATCACCTGGTGAAATAATGTCACTGCCATTAGCCAACAGTCTGAACACACCCCACAGAAATGTCAGTTATTCTGTGTTTAAAGCAGTAGTAGTGGTCCCCATAAATTCAGCTTCAGGACCTTGGCTCAGAGGGCTCTGTTTGCTGATGGGTGGGGTTCCTCGTTTAGGAAAGTAGCATCAGCTGTGCCAAGCCTCAAAGCCTCCTTTCCCCCTGAGCCTCAGGTTCATTTCGGTTGTAAGTGTTCAGGGTACAATACTTAGTTTCACTTGTTGTTTGTGTGATTTAAGAGAACTTTTTTTATTGGTATATCCCTTTCTTTATGTGTGTACCAAATTTTACCTTTGGCTGCTGATGTAGGTTTTAGTTGCTTTTACATTCACAGATGTAGTGAGGTGAAATTTCACTTATTTTCACACAAATTTCCTTTGGTTTGCATTGAGTCATGAGAGCATGGCACAAACTGAAACCCTAAAGCTACAAAGAGAAAAAGGTCACTCAGCCTTTGAATATGCACATGGAAGAACATCAACATTAAGTCTCTTGCTGCATCTTCAGCTGCCTTTGTGGGCATCATTGCAAAGCATATTTATAACCACAGATTTGGTTTTGAGGCGGAATCCTGGACATAAACAATAATTACCTTTGTTGTATGTATTCAAGTTTCTCATGTACACTAATTTCTGAGGGCGTGGAGAACATGTGCAACATGATAACTCAGAGTAACGTAATGCATGTTGCCTCAAGGATCAAGGATGAAAACCAACAGAAAAATCGAAAGTACAATGCCGCCTGAAGACACTGATCAGGCTTTTTTTTTTATATAGGAGTGTCTGATGACACAAATAAGGATAGAGATCTAAAGTAAACCTGGAAGCTGCTTGACATCCTCCTGTGTCCTAAACATAGATAGATAGATAGATAGACATATAGATAGATAGATACTTGATTATATGGAGGATCCCACATATGTTTCTAATCTATAATGCTGTCCTCCTGATTGTTCATACTTTAAATTATTAACGTTATTTTTTGTTTATTCTGTACAGCTGACATCATGTCTATTTTATTATTATTTTTTTCTTTCTCAAGAACCTACTTAAGGGTGTCAAATCAAAACTTATCCTCTGTCCACAGTCCTGTTGAATTGGCAGCACCTGAAAACACAGTTTGAACTTTGAAAAGGAGAACTGGAGGCCTTAAACAGTGCTTGCTAACTACCAGTTTAACTTTTTGATCAGAGTTTTGCATTTTATAAATTGACGTGGAGACAGACGTGTGCCTCAGCTGTGAACCTCATTACCACGGAGTACACAGGGGAGGCAAAGGGAGTTGGTGAACAGACAGAAAAAAGGAGAAGTAAATGGACAGATGGAGGAAACGGGTCAAATAGGCAAATAAGCACATGGAGAGAATGAAATGAGTTTAAATGAGGGCGAGAGGAATGGGCAGCAAGTGGAGGCAAAAAACAAGGAGAATACAAGGGACGTGCATTGATTCATCCATAAAGTTAATTATTAGCTTCAGCACAGAAGCAGGTCTTATTGGCTTTAAGCCTTTCTACGGTGTCTCTCCTGTGAAACAGCTTGGCTAAACTTTGATTAAAATACAGGTTTATGAGGGGAAAGCTTTAAGTATACAGCAACGAGTGATCTGGTTCTCATGGCCAAAATGACGCCTTTTGTATTCTTCAAGATATGCAAATTCGATCATCTGGAATGATGGAATATAAGAGAGCGTGTGTGCGTGCATGAGTCCGTCAAACAATAATCTGCAGCAACTCCACCGTAACAATGAAAAATGGATAATACCATTATGTTCTGTATGGTTCTCCCGCTTACAGAAATGAAATGAAATTTACTCACCCAGACCGTACAATAGCAGGATTTGATGATACAGCAAGTTATTGATTTGAAAGGGAAATAAAGCAGCAGAAATGTTGACAAAATGCATAAAAGAGACAGATTATCCACCTAAACTCTGTGCTGATGTGGACAGTAAACTTTAATGGCTTATTGGAACTCTAATACAAATATTTTCCACCATTTTATGTTATTTCTGGCATATTATGTCTCTTACTGAGAATGAAGAACGTTACACAAGAAGTTGATTGACAGACTACATTAACCACATCTTTGTCACAATAAGTACGTAAATTACATTTGATATTTTGATTAATTACTTAGAGCATTAACAGTGATCACAACTCTGCCCTATAACCCAAAAAGTCCTTCAGATGCTTCCACATACAGTAGCCTCATTAGTTAAAAACTAGAAATATATCTTGTAAGCTGCAACAACAAATGGAGATCAAAAATAAGTCTGCTGTTTCTACAATGTTGCAAACTGGAGATTATTCCTTTTAAAAGCAGAACATTTGTCTGATGGTTAGAGTCTGCGGGAGAGTTTTATTCACCTCTGCTTACAAGATGCTATCACTGCAGAGTCTTATTACTAATCCTACACCACAGTGGGAAAATAATTACCTTGTGAATTGGTGTGTTGTGCATGCTTGTTTGTGTATTTGCTTTTCCATTGTTGAAGTATCCTGTATGCCTATGCAATTGTCTGTGTGTGTGTGTGTGTGTGTTTTCACCCAAAACAGTTAGCACATATTTTAACTGTGTTTGTAGATCTCACACCAGCCTTTCAGGCTGAACTCTAAACTCTTTACCTCACTTTTACAGTTAATAGCCCTTTAACTTGAATTAGATACACACTCATACCCAGTACACAAACATACTGTACATAGGCACACATACACAGATGCACACAGGTTCATTTTCACACAAACACACAAACACACAGAGACAGTCTCATTTTTAAAAAGTTGTGCACATGTTCGCTGTATACAATGATTCAAACACACCTCACATGTAAGACGAGAGCTAGAGAGAGAGAAATCACTATTTGAAAGCTCCCTCCTACAGTGAAGATTACGTATTTGACAGGATTAGTGTCCAGATGTGCGGATCAATTAAAGCAGTTGGCTCTTCCACCAGGACTAAAGGAGATAACCACGAGATAAAGAATGTTTTGATCAACATTCGTTCATTTGCAGTCGTGGAGTTGGGATTAGGCAACAGACTCATGGACAGTTATGTTTAGTAAAAAAGAGGCATATGGTAAGGTGAAAATGTCATGTCCTATCCATACCTTTCTTTTGTGTGTGTGTGTGTGTGTGTGGTGGCATTATGTGTCTAAGAAGGGAAACACAAGAAATGGGGTGTGAGAGTTAATAATGATCAATTATGAGTTAATAATGGTCAATAATGAATAGAAATGAGAACTGAACTCTGTACTTTTAAGAATATTGACTGAATTGTATCAGTACATCCAAGTACCGATTCACGTTGAAAAAATCAGTGCCCAATTTTGGTACCTGAGAGCACATCTGGATGAGAGCACAGACATGAGACAGAAGCGCTGGACATTGTTGCACGCCACCTTTCGGCACCCATAAGGCTATTCAAACAGGACACAGCGCAGTTCGCAATCTGCGGCAGTATGTTCATCATCTCGTCTATTTTCTTTTCTTTTTTATTTTCGAAATAGCTGAGTATCACTGCTGTTGGTGATTATGTTTTGATAATTACATACTTATTCCCCAGACAGTGTACAGACACACACATACATATATACACACATCCAGGCAGAAAGACTGACAGCAGACAAAGACAGAAGATTACCTTTATGTGTGATTAGAAAGTAGCAGAGGAGCAGAAAGAGAGAAAGACAATGTCACCCATGCAGCTTGTTCAAAAGTTTAATTTTTGCTTTCACAGAGAGAACGAAGGTACCGTTGGGTACCAGTACTGAATCCTTGGCAATGGCAATTTTTAAAATGTGAGTGAATACAATGAGCTCAAGACAGTTACATAATACACAGCCTCAAGAAAGTTTTGCAAAATTTTGAAAACTGTAAAGGCTTACCCAGCAGGGTAAGCAGATTTACTCAGCAGGGCAGCAAATCACTCTATTGTGTCTGATCTGAATGACAGAGCAGTGTAGAAACTGCACTGAAAATCTCAGTTGGGTACATTGTGCAGCTGTCATTTCAATTCATTTTGGGACACGTGTCAAGTTTTGTCCTCCATAGTTTTATAACCTGCGTTTGCTTCCTGCTGGTCTGTGTGGCATTTGGTACAGATCAAGGATGGTGAGAAACTGCACAGAGCCCTTAAAGGTACCTGACCAGTTCTGTGTCTAGTTTGCCCACCTCAATGATAGAAACATTTTTCAGTCTAATATAAGGTAACCTGTTTCACCTATGTAATGTTTTAATGTAATGCTTCATGTAATGTAATTACAATTGTAATGTAATTGCAACATTTTGTGTCTGGAGTGTGCTTTGACCAACAAAGATTAGGTCACTTTAAATGTATTAAGCGTATTAATCCTTGAGGTGTAAACAAGACTGTCCCAACTAAAATGAAAAGCTCCAGTCTGAAACTGGCCGAATTGTTGTTTCCAAAAACAGCGTGTTAACACGTTCATGCAGCAATCGAAAACTGTGAAAGTCCATAGTCTCTTGCTGTTGGCAAGCAAGCTCACTGGGGACTGAGGTAGCAGGAAGTGCTAGGAGTGCTTTGCCAGAGGGGCAAGCATGGAATAAATGTGATTATTTTCCCCTTCACCACTTCACTGGACAGCAAGTATGAGGGAGAGCTGTTGCTTTAAGTACTGAGCTGGCTAAATGGCAGTTAAGAGTCCTTAAAGAGATCCTCCAGTGTCCTTTGCTTTGGAAGTTTGTTGAGGTCAGATCCCGTTGTTTCCCCTTGGTCAAGTGTTCCTGCTTTCTATATGAGACTTACTTGTGGATTTACAGCTGTTGCCTGATAATAGCAAGCTTTGGCAAGCCCTTGGTTAGAGACTGTAACAGCTCCCGACAGCTGGACTGTGGCTCTCTGATCAGATGATGTTCAGCTTACATAAGGTGAAAACATTTGCACTTTAGTTGGCCAGTGTGTTGCACATTTGCATAGTGTTGAACTCGGCAAACACACACAGGATGCAACTGGGAGATATGGTTGAGTGTTCTTTGCAGTTAAAAGAAGGCACACTTTGAAAGATACATGCAGGATTTGCTGTTGCCAAGGGCAAAACCTCTGCATTTATCAATGCCTGTGACATTTTTTGTGTTTCTGTGGATGTTTGTTACTTTACCTTTTTACATGCATCTGTGCGTATTCATGCAAGTGTGTGTTTGTGACTTTGCAGTAGTAGTCAAGGTTGGGAGTGAATTATATTCTTTCACGCCCGTACATTCATCACGCCTGCTGTATCTCATCTCCCACACGTTCTCACACACAAATTGTCCCACGTCTCCCATGCTGTGCGGCCTTGGCCTTGGACATGGCATGACACCAGTAGAGTGAATACGTACAAAATTCAGAGCTTTGTGTTAATAAATTAGCTACCGTGCTTTCATCTCCACAGTGAATACACGGTCAACACAATTTCTGCTGCGTGAAATACTGAAAGAACTGTTTTCAAAGCACGCTGATAGAGATAAGGGTGAAATGACAATATCAGAGGAGAAGATCAGAGATGAGGAAAGATGAGAGGAAAGGACAGGGCACAAAGGACACATGAACAGAGAAGAAGAAAAGCGAAGAAGATGAGAAAATGTGGATGAATAGATCAACAGAACTGAGCTGAATCAAGAGAATTTTGTTGTGTTCACTGTGTTGGCTGGTTGATTTTCTGAATACTTTTTCGTGCACTTTATCAGTGGTCATTGTGAGTTAAAGTTCAAAACCTGACTGTGTGTGTTGTCTGTGGGTGTTAAAGTAAGGATAATAAGTTGCATTTTCTCTCAGGGTCCACTAAGGTTTAATCTAGAATATGTGTGATTATGAATGTTGCTTTCATCCACTTGACTTTTAGTTTGTGGATTATATTGGCTATTTGAGCAATTCTACAAGTTAGAGGCAGTGATGAAAGAAGCTTTAATGTAATTTACCTAAAAGTTCCCAGAATCTCAGAATAGTGGTGGCTGAGCCGACTACTAGCAGCTAACAGCGCTAGCTCCAGAAACAACGCTAAACAATGGCACTGTTACTGTGCCAGTCTTTGGTACGTGTAGTTAGTTTTAACTCAGCTCAGCTAACCACCAGACCAAATTTCCCTGTCTTCTCTAAACCACTAAGCTTTCAGCAAATATCACAAAAAATGGTTCTTTGCCTTTGCACAAAGCCAGAGGCACAAACTGGGACTGAACTTTAGTAATGAGGTTATTCCTGGACATGTACCCTTTACTGTACTGCTATTGGTTAAATGTGTATTTGTGTTTTTGAGTGGTCTCCCCTATGTGCATCTGTCTTAAACTCTGTGAACGTGTCACTACTTTATTGTCACAGCCTTCATGTCCTGATGCTGCTACATTCACCATCATTCTCAACAACCGTCTGTGTCTGACAGCTCAAACAGGAGCCTTTTCCTCCAAACCCTTTTATAACCAATCTTTCCACTTGATGATTTGGTAAATAGAAAACAAGTCTGTAATCTACAGCACAGGATTATTACAGGGCAAACCACCTATTGGCTGGACGTTTGTTTGTCTTTTTTCTAATGTCTCATCTGACAGGTGCAATTTATTGTTCCTGCATGAGCAAAGCCACAATATTCTCTGTTATACCCCACTTTTCCCTCCGTTCATTCTTGCTGGGTGAGTGAAGGGAGTCAGCTCATTCTCATTTCCAGGGCATCAAATGCTAACATTTTGTCACGTCACTCGGTGTGTAATATTGACACCCAAGGCAGCTTCTAACGTCTTTATGAGCTTCACCAGGCTCTCAACTTGCTCCAGTGTAAACCCCTCCACGGTAATACTTGATGTGGTATAAAGGGCAAGACAGTCTGCATATGGCAGGAGAGAGGGGAGGCGGATGGATCAAACAATAAACAGACTTTCCTTCAGCAGATCACAGTTCGTGTCCTGTGTAAAACCAAAAGTTTGTTTTTCAAGGTAACATTGCACAATTTAGTTGCTGTGCACTGTTGCTCACATCAGTGCATAAGAAATGCGGTTAATTTAAGCCAAAACATGATCTTTTTTCTCAACCTAACTAAGTAGTTTGGTTGGTGTGTTTCAGCAACACATTCTTATCCCAAATGATGAAATATCATTGCTTGGTCAGCACCATTAACGTCTACACGAGATGTGCTAGGCTCAAACAGAAGCCTCTTCCTCCACTGTGTCTGTTGCTGACTTTTTAGGGACGGCGTGTCAATATATGACCATTTAATGCATTGTATATTTTTGCTTTAGTTTTTACAGGAAATGCACAGTGTTAGTGTCAGTTAGTGTTTCTGTCTGATGCCGAAATCACTGACCAACCAGCAGTACTTGACGACTTGGGAATGGACACAGTTGTTTTAGCTGCACATCACATAGATACACTAAAAGGTGCCTTGAGCATCACTTTGAGAAACCAAGAGGTGTGACAAAGTGTTTGACAACCTGGTAATCAGACCAGATTCGGATAAAGTTTTCAAGTGTGCTGTTGTTGTGACAAATAGTCACATGGGTTTAAATTGTCTTGATGTATTAAGCCAAAGCTTGGACTTAAAGATGTTTTTCTTCTTCTTGAAGTGGCTTCATCTCCTCTTCTGACTGATGGGGCGTCCAAGGCATTTTAATGGCTTCAGATAAATCCTCCTGGTTCAATAACAAAATGCGAAACAGTCAGTTTGAGTCGGTACATTCCTCAGTTGAATGACTGAAAATCGTATTAGTAACAAGGGTTTAAATGGCAATCCAAGTGCCAGCCACTGAAGTCAAGCTGATTTAAATTTGTCTTATTTCTCTGAAAGCATCTGATTTGATCTGATCTGAGCATTTACCAAGGGGTAGAGAACAATGGGAAAAAAGACGGCTATTATAATTTTTGTTGGCCAGTGAAAGACAGCTTTTTGTTTCTTGCCCTTTCACTGTGTCAGTCAGGGCCAAACATGGAATTATAGCTCAAAATGACTTTACTGTAAAGTTCACCCCTACACTGACAAACAGCCTGTTTTTGCTTTCACAGTTCCTTTTTCAGAAAAACATCCTCTCTCATCTTATCATAGGCGGAAAAGTTAGAAAAGGCTTTGGACTGGGATTATGTGACCTTTACCAACTCCGTCTGACTGCCTGTAAGACTACTTCTCTAACCTTCCTTGTATCCGAGGATTTAGGGAGTAAGAGATGATGAAGGCAGAAAAAAAATGGTTTGATGCCCCCCAACTGGCTCTAAGCCTAAATCTCCAGCAGCTCTACCCTCAACTGGTATTAAAAGTTGCTAATGTCTCATGTACAGGGTTGAATTTAACAACGATATACATGACGGATGGAGAAATCCTTTTTAAAATCTTCTATATAATGTTCAGCGAGGGGTCTGTGATTATTTAACGTTTTCTAAGCCTACCCTACTTAGCCTCTTTTTACTGACTCTGCATGATGTGTGCTCTGGACACACAAACACACTTATCATATGAGCCCCTGCTGACAGATGTCTCTATGCAAATGTCTCTTCACAAACACAATAAAATGACAAACACACATTCGGTTCTCATCAAGTTATATCTTGATCTGGGATGTCAACAAATGTTTAACTCAGACTGCATGCACATACATTCAGATCACAGCAGGCGATTTTGCTGCGTACTTCATGCATAATGCTTTCCGCATTATGCAATTTATGCACACACTGAAAAACATGCAAACATAGATCTTATCAGTCAATTTTGGTGCTCACTTTATGCATGGCAGAAAAACATACATTCATTTTCACAGCTGACAGAATCAGTCTCCCTCTCATACATCACACGGGAATTCAGCCTGTCTGTTTCTTTGAAGCACACATCGGTAACACACAACCCATTTATTAAAGATATATTCCACCTCCAACATGTCATACTGAACACACACATGTTCAACACGTATCTGCTTCTGGCAGCTATTGTGTGCTCTGTTAGCTCTGGTCCCTATGGATTAACATGTTGTTAGCATTAGCCACTGAAAGCATTGAGCTGCACACCACAGAGGAGACACTTGTGCCTGTATCACTTGTCTTGTGTGTTTGCACATGTACAAACACTATGTGCAGTCAGAATCCGTAATTTGGCCCTGTATTGTGTGAGTCAGTTAAATAATGTTCTACTTATTAGATAGATTAAATAATGTTCTACAGATTACAGATTATCGCCCTAAGGCAACTTTATTCTGAAAAGCTCTTGGCCTCTGGCAGACTTTTTTCACAGTCACAATAAAGTTAAATAACCCTGACTTTAGCCCGAGGCTAGCTTGTTTTTCTCCTTGGGAGTGAAATTAGCTTTCGCTTTGCAGGGTTAATGTTACAGCTGTATCAGTTAACCCTGATCTAACTGATCCACTGTGAGCGTGACTGAGATATTAATGTATAAGTCTACTACACACACAGAAGAATAGGTCATATATCCTTTGAGTATTATGTTATGTTGCTCCAATTATTGGCATCCACAACATTTTTTTTAATTTGATGAATCACATGTCTTATTACAAGCCTAGCATAATTGTTATATTATGCTGTTATGTCTCACACAAATTAAATAAAAGAACTTATGTTCACAGACAACAATCCATTGTGGTTGGCAGGTACCAAAGGGAACAGCATATATGTGAATTGCTTTGGTTTCTATTGTCTTTTTACAGACAGGTTGAGATAATGCTAGAGACTGAGGGGCATTGCTGGATAAGGCAATAGAGCAGTTAAAGCTAGAGTTAAATTAAATCTGCATATCAAACCTTGGCAGTGGTAAACCAAACTGCTGTTTATTAATCCCCTGCAATAAATAAATTTGATTTCCCACCCAGCCACTAAAACATGTTAAAAATGTATTACAATTTATAAGAATAAACATACTACTGCCTCTATCCTGATTTTAACACTGCTGAAAATACAAATACACTTTTTTGCTAAGGGTTAGATGAGAGGATTAATGTCTTTCTCACCAGATAAATGCATTAAATATGGACCCAGAACCAGGAGATTACCATCCAAAAGTTACATTATGTCTGATAATACATATTAACACAAGTCCAAAATATCATTACCAAAGATAAACCAGCCTATTCATAGAAAAACAACCTATTTTATTTACAGCACATAACATTTATGACAGGCTTACTGTTACCTATGAATCCTCTTGCAATCACGTGAGCTAGCTAACCTATGCTTAGTCACTGTGCAGCCCATATGTATGTTTACCATTAAAACATGATGTATTAATATAAATTTGTCAATAATTATTGTTTTTATATCTTAGTACTGTATGCAACAGAAAAAAAGGTTTATTTATATATTGTACTTTGGGCTGCCCTACATGTTATTGTGGGCTCAGTATTATGCAGTGAAATTTTAAATAATAAATGAAGGGGCCCCTGCACCGTCTCTCTTTCATAAATAGTCCTTGCCAGGAAAAAAACAAAAACCAAAAAATGTAAGAGCCCTGGAATAATTAAACAATGTACAGCATGTTTAACTTGTATAGTAAGCATTTAAAGGTGTTGGTTAGATCATTTTTGAACTTTGGAGAAACCCAGAGCTGTGTTTATGCAGTGCTTAGCTAACTTCGGTTGTACCTTTGTTGACGGACAGCCATGAGGGGCTGTATTTATCTTCTCAACTTGAAAGTACATACACATACCTCCCAAAATTAACTATTTCTTAAACATTCTGCCATATGTGATTAAAAGTCAAATTGGAGATAGAAACGTGTATTTTTAATAAACATTTCATCAAAGTTTGATGAATGAACTTCAGTCCACAAATAATGAAACGGCATAACAACTTTTGAATCTGAAGATATATTTGACTGCATATTTTATCTTTAAGAGTAAATAAAGAGAGCAATAGAAAACTTAAAGTTCAAAACTAACTGAAGTTTCCACCTTTACATACAGTAAGTGTCTTTAATTAATGCACTTGGTGGAACTGAAGTGTCCAGTATTTTGCTGCTGCTTATGTGGATTTCATGCTAAGCTAACGGCCTCAGGTTAAAGTGATCAAAGGGCTTTCTGCTTGTCTGGTTGTGTGGGAGGTAATGTGGTGGCGCAATATATCAGCACTGAGACATTACTGACCTCACCAGTGCGAAACCCTCTGCTACTGAATTAGTCCGATTTTTATTATCTGAGGTTGGTCTGCCTGCGTCGTCTGAGAAATCGTTGCCAGTGGCCTTTGCTCCTTCAAATATTTGTTTTTCGATATTAGATTCCTCCTGGGTAAAGGTTTCATCAACTGGCGGTCATTTTCATTGTTTTGAAGAAGTGGTCGCAGTGGAATAATTCACCTGTGCTTTCACCTGCGTGTATTAAAGTTTAATTAACTTAAAAGTTTTGTTGAGGGCCGTTCCTTTCTTACTTACTGTGGAGATTGTCATTCTCTAAATTATCCTTAATCTTGTTAAGTCTGGCTTCCAGAGTACATCTTACATTACACCTTTAGTGAAATTATACAACTTTATCTTTGAGTGCAATTCCACTTGATTACAGACAAACACAAGACAGACTATATATTTTTTTAACTGATGATGATATATGGCATTAATTGTAGGCTATAGACCTAGTGATGCACCCCATTTCTCAAACTTTTTGTTAAAATGGCAAAACTACTCTGAAAAAATCTAAAGCTGTTTTGCAGCACAGCACAGTCTCAATCAAAACTCACCAAATACTAATGCCTGGTCAGGGGCTCTATGGGTCATGACACTCTAGGTACCTCTCCACCGTCAGTTTTGGTGAGTTAGGGATGGCGTGTTAGTTTCATTTGACTCTTTTCAAATTAAACATCCATTAAAGGTATTCTTCATTGCCAGGTTTAAACAACAAACACACTTGCTTGGGTTAAGAAACAATGAAATGTTGCATGATAGAAATAACTCATTGTTGACTTTTGGTCTCACGTGGGACACAAACAGAAGTCTCCTAGGTGAAAGTCCTGTGTTTGAGAGTGTGTGTTAGTGAGTTTGTCTCATATAGACGCTAAAGGGTGCCTCTGTTTATTGGTTGCAGACGTTGATATTTGACGAGTTGGGAGTGAGTATTGGTGAAAAACTGTTCAGGTGACCTGTCAATGCCCGATGAAAGATGTTTGAGAATGATCCTTAACCCTCACCCCTAAAAGACGTCAGCGCAACACTTCTTTTAAGCCATGCCATTGGTGCGACTCTTGGGATTAACAGTATTGATTGATCACTTTGTTCTAGACTGAAATATCTCAGACTATTGGATACACCTTGAGCTTTTACCACAGACATCTGTGGTCCCCAGAGGACAAATCCAATTGACTTCCCTTAACTTTTCATGAAACCTTTCACTTATTCACGAAAGTTGACATCTGAACATCCATTAGATGGGTTGGCATACAATTGGGTACAAATTTCAGTGGCTCAAAGAGGATGAATTGTAAACGCTTAAGTAAATCGTCTCGCTTTTCCCTTTGCATCCCCATGAAGTTGACATTTTTGACCCCAAGTGAAATTGGCCTGAATTATTATCTCATTACAGCCTTGCTCTTGTGCCTGAGTACAGCTTCACAGAGCTGCTAGACTCTTAGTCATGGCAGTTGGCCACTGTACTTGTAATTGGGCAGCGTTGTTCACAATAAAGATTATAAGCTTCAGCTGCAGTTGCAGTCACATTTTCAATCTCAGGATAAAGATGACCAAGTAAATAAAACATGAAGCACATTTCACCTTTGACAAATGAGGGACAAATGATCAAAGTCAAAAGTTAACTCAGAGGAAATTTGAATTGCTACTTTTACCATTTTGTCATGTTGGTGCTGTCTCCACCACAATGAAAATGAATCATGCAGCATTGCCTGGAATAAATGACAATTCTTATTCACAACATGCTGTGAGAAAACACTGGCTGCAGACACATCTACATTAAAACCTCTGGAGCATCGACTCTCGTGTCAGTATTATGGCCATTTGCACGACAATATGTGCGTGCAAAAGTTATATTATGCATATGTATACATGTCAAGTGTTGCACATGTGGGAGAATAAATGAATGTTTGTCACAGTGTGAGGGAGAGAAAGTCTGTGTGTGTCTGTGTGTGTAGCTGTCCACTTGAACCTAATCACTATCATTGTCTCTTGTCAGGATGGTTCTCCACACACGCAGACACACACAGTTTGACACCACGTTAACACCGATGTCATGCAATCTGTAGCCTTGTGTGTGTGTGTGTGTGTGTGTGTGTGTGTGTGTGTGTGTGTGCAGCTCCTCTGCTTAGAGACTGTGAAGAGCCAAAGTTAGTCAGCTCAATAGCTCTAGCCTGTGGCATGTCTGTGTATCTGTGTATGTACATGTGCAATGTGTGCGTGTGTGTGTAGTCAAAATGACGTGGAGTATGTGTATTTTCCATTGATGTTATGCTAAAGCCGATGTGTGCTCTGGACACACACTACACACATGCCCCTACTCCAACACTGCGGATGTAGCTCAGTAAATATGGGCTGTGGCCTTGTGCTGACATCCTGTGCGTGCGTCTGGTGTGTGTGTGTGTGTGTGTGTGTGTATGTTTGTGTGTGTGTGTGTGTGTAGGGCAGTGACTCAGGGAATTAGTGTATGATTTCCCACGGTAAATCCTTTGTCTCGTCCGTCTGACAGATACAGATTTTAATCTCCTCCCCTTCATCCCGCTTCTTCGTCCTTGTTTCTCTTTCATCATACTTCCATTCAATTTCAGTTCATTTAATATATGCTTCCAGGAAATAACAACACAAAAGCACTTAGTTTGAAAACAATAAAAATCATAGACGGTGATTAAAGTGACGATAGCAACAATCAACGACAAGCTTTGTAGAAAATTTAAACTTTCTTGTCAGTATGGTACGCTTTCTTCTCCACTCAAATACATTGTAATTAAAGCGACACGTTGCCATTACTAACAGACTAAATTGTTGTCTTTGTTTTCTCTTTTTGTCTTTTCATTTTCACCTCATTCCTCAATCTCTTTCTCTTTTTGTGGTGTGTATTCACCTGAAAATATAAACTATTATGCCTTTGTTACCTTAAAATGAGCTGTTTATTCACTTAGAGAGCGTGTCCTCTGCTACAATGATCCCTCTGTTGCAACCTCGTTTCAACAGTAGCTCAGAGTGGACAAACTTAACATTTGCTCTACATAAGGATGTTGTTGATAAGGATATTAAAATTTTCGCATTAGTAGTTAACCATAGTTAGTAGCCCCTTGTGATGAGCAGTGTTTGAAAAACAGATTTTTTTTATTACTGATCTAAAACACCAGGTCTACTTCACCTCTTGATGAAACTGTCAGCTCATAAACATGTTACTGAAATGATACATATGAAATGAACAAAAGTAATGTATCTGAGGTTTGCAGAAACTCATAATTCCAATATTTTCTTCCTGGCAACTGGGCAGAAATTCAAACATTTTCTGCAAAAATCATAGTGTCTGCAACAGTTGTCAGGGCTGCAGTCTATTCTGCTTGTGAACAACAGATACCTCGTGTGTTTGAGGGTCAGGATCCATTTAAAGTGTAATGCCAAGCCACAATGTTCACTTCAGTCTGGCAAAGTTCAGCAGGCATTTTCTTTAGAAACAATTATATAGAAGCTGGAACAATAAAAGTTTGACAGCTCACTTAGACATCAGTGCAAAACCTTTCTAAGCCTCATGAATGCACCACTCACTGTGCTGTCATCTGTCTTTGCTCTTGAATTTCACATATGCAAATATGCACAGTTGTGGAGTCATTTTTTCCCTGTAGTTTCGTGACTTCTTTGAAAGTTGGTCCTTTCGGTTAATTTGAATGGGTGCTTTCTGGCAAAGATCTGAGTCTGACTTTGCAGTTATTAAAGCAGTTGAAATATCACTTCCAAACTGTCAACTTTTCAGTACCCTCAAACCCACTCAGGCTCCTTCCTCAAAATTTCTGACAGTTTCAAACGGCCTCTTCCTGAGTTGAGTCAAGGTGGTAATGAAACAATAATGATGAGCGGTTTTACCACATCTCATTAATCTGCGGGTGACTGGAAGAACAAACAGATGGTTTTTATGAGGCTGGTTATTTCCCAGAGGTCTTAAACATATTGACTGTAGCAGGATATGACATACCCTTTATCACACTTTTAACGTGTATTTTTGTGTGGCATCTACAGTGAAGAAAAACATAAATATTTCCACCTACACAGCAGTCAGTCATTAATACTGAAGATGCTACAGGCATGAAGATAATGCCTTCAATGAAGAGTTTCTGGTTGTTGGATTGAGGATACATAAGTTTTCTCTTGTGTGAAATGATACTTCTGGGATGTCAGATTTGACATGGTGAAAATGGTGCCTATCCAGTTGTATATTTAACTTGCATGGTAGCTGGATTCTTGCAATATCACCAGGTCAAGCAAGAACTGTGGGGTCATGAGATCACACAAAAGTCCAACTTGTCCGGCTTGAAGTAATGCATTTGTGTCTGAACCACTAATGGTTTTGACTGATCAATGTCCTGTGAGGAGCCACTGGCAGCTGTGGGCGTGGTTTAGGATTGTTTGATGGACAAGAGTCTGACTACATGTATGTAAAATTAAGCTGTGCAACTGTTTTAGCTCGATTAGGCCATTTAACTGGACTGCTGTCCTTGTCTCAGTACACAAGCAGCGGGGGAGAATGGATTTTTTCACTAGAGTATGTCCAACTCCACCACAGATGGCGGGGATGTGCCGCCTTTCAGCTAGTTGCTATTGGAGCTTCTCTCAGTTGACCTATTATACCACTTACCGCATAAGCTGGCAAGTGGAAAACAAGTTGCATGTGCAACGGTGAAAACGAGGATAACTCTTCAGCGCTCTGAATTTTGTATGTACTCTAAGCTTTACTTGGTACCTTTGTCTTGTTTTGTTTTCTTTCCTTTTCCTTCTTTTATTTTTCCCGGCTTTTTTGTACGAATTTATGCTGTCAACTTGTGGTTCAAAGCCGAGGGCAGGGACTATGGAGCATGCGCAGAATGCCTAGGCCAGTTCAGTTCAGTTCTTAGTACGAATATTGTCTTTTTTATAATAAGAGCAAAAATTAAAAAAGTATTTTCGTGAAGTGCCTGCCCTTTTCCAAACAGTTTCCAATGACAGCTCCTCAGATGGTTCTGTGTAACAAACCATGTGGCAGGTGGGGTTAATAGTGCATGCAGTATCTTCTGGTAAAGGAGTAAACCTAGGAGGTTGCTCATCTCTGTAATCATCGATAAAGCTGGCAGTGATGCTTGTTTGAGCTGTAGGCGAATATCACCAGCTGTACTGAGAGCACCTTCAAGGGCATTTTGTGCCCTTGAAGAAGACAAAATGGTTTCCTTTAGTCAAAATGTCCCTGATTACCTTCATTATTTCTACAGCATAGCTGTGCTCTGTATTGTTTGAACATACATTCGACCATTGAGATTGCTTTAAAATCACTGGATTTATGTGCTTCCAGCCCTCTACCAAGACGCTCTGCAAACTGGGATTTTGCCCGTTTCATTGCTCTGCTGTCTTGTTACAACAGCTCTGGCTGTTCTCAAATCAGCCTCGTCCCTTTGGTTTTCCCCCTGCATGCCAGCTCTGATGTCGCTCCAGTGGAGGATCTTCCAGAGAGGCCAGATTGTCCCAGAGGCTGCCCTAGGCACAGTGACGACAACTGGGCAACTCTGCCAGCCAACAGGCCCCCCTCCTGGGAGCCAAGATGCAAGCGTGCACACAGACTCTCTGGGAGGGCGAAAACTGACACTGCTGGGCCTGATAACATGCAGCTCACACAAAGAGCTCCGGCTGACATTCCCCTCACGGCAGTGTGACATGTTGAAGTGTCTTTCTCTCTCTGTGTTCAGTGCGAGCCAGGAAGCACAGTATGATAATTAGATTACACTCATTCATGGGTACAGTGAACCACTGAAGGAGGGTCAGTGAATGATCAGTGAAACAAAGTAGGAACAACTGTCTCCTGACATATTCATGGCAATTTTACAATATCCTGATTATAAATGTTTTGTCAACTACCATCATCATTATGGCCTAGCTTAGTTTAAAGCTGAAAAAGCAAAAAGCTGCACTAATCATTATCTTCATTATAGATATGGGTCAACACAAGCAGCGTTAATGTTTGTAGTGACGAACTGACAGAGAATTATCAGCTGACTTTGCAGTTTCCCTCTGCTCTACAGAACATTTTACCGTCTCAAAGCAGTTATTTTGGTTTCACAGCCAAAATCTAAATGGTATTAGTTCAGTCTCACCACTCTCGTCAGCTGTATTCAGTGAGAAAAAAAACCTCTGACAAACCCACTGCCCCCCCTTCCCAAACTGGGCTTATGACAAACAAGATCTCAATAGATAGTTCCATTTAACTGCATAGGTGGAATTAGGTTCCTTGAAGCAGCTTCCCCCAGGACCCCAATACATTAGTACTTTTAAAAAGCACTAATTAAAACAGGAACAGAGGACTATGATAGGGAGCCATTAGGAACAAATTGATTGACAAAGTCATTAAAATTGGAACGACAGAGTAAAGCCCCTGTGAGATACTACAAAGTATACCTCCGGGGTCTTCAGGTACTCGGTATTGCTTTAACCCTTTAAAACCTAACAAATTTGGCTTGATTTCTATCAAAAACACGGGAAGAAGGGAATGAGCAATGAAAAAAGAAATGACCCAAAAATAAGCATAGTAAAAAGGAAAGTATGAGAAAATTACTTTAAAATTATTTAAAAAAACGAAGTAATTCTGCAACATAAAATTAAATATGTAATTATGAGAATTAGAAAAATCAAAAAAAATTCTAAATCTATTAATTTCTTGTAGTTCATGGAAAATTTCATGCCGAGTTGCTCTCTTCCCCGTACTTTTGAAAGAAATCGCACTAATTTGCTCAGACTTCAGAGGTTCAAATTCTTGCACAAGGCGCCTGAAAGCAGCACGGAAATGTGTGGTCACTCAAGGTTTCACACAGTTAACCGAATTTTTACATTAGCTTCTAAGCAAGGTTTTTCAGCCTTCCTGGTTTCTGTAAATTTAGCTCACAAGGTCAAGTTATCATGGGAATATTAGCATTGCATCCTGTGGTATTATTACGCAGGTTGTCAATTTCCTATATAGAACTGATATTCTGCAGATTTTATCATACTAATTAAATGTTACTATGACTCTTGGGAATCTCCCATGACCCTGTCTGCTTATCAAGTGACCTTACAGGGGGTGTTGACCCCAGGGTTGAAACACCTCTACAGTAAGTAAAACATCATGTTGATAGTTAGCTGATGGTTGCAAAAATAACCTAACGAAGAACAATCGATGGCAACATTTGTATTCGTGTTGCATTGAGATGATTAAGTTTGGAGGAGAAAATTCTCCTTTATGTCATTGAAACTCGTTTGCACACATCAGGTATTAAACACGACTAAAACCCCAGCCAAGGAGGCAGGATTTACAGTTCAAACCATTTTTCAAAGCAATACTGCATTATTAATTATGCATTGATATTAATTTTGACTTTTGGAAAAAAAAGGCTGCCGAGGAGAACAGTTTAACAGAGAAACAAGGGCGAGAAACACACACACTGTGACGGTGCTTTAGAGGACAAATCTAGTCACCTTGAGAAACTCCTCGGGGCAGCGAGCCCTTCATGTTTGTCACATGTTAAACCTGCTGTGCCGCAGCTTTTCCATCCCGTCGTGCACATCCAGGATTCCCGCGTAGTGTGAAAGAGGTGTGCATAACATGTCCTGAAAAGCGTGTTCGTGTTCAAAGAGTGTCCGAGCCTACAAACATGCTCTGAAACCTGTGAAGGGTAACTGACCTGTGTCACCGTACTCAGCATGTGTGTGAGCTCATGTTTCACACACCAGGACCACTGCTGACCTCTTCATGTGTGTACGTGTCTGTGTGAACTGTCAACACTTGGAAATTAGATCTTACTTACTGAGCGTCTCTGGTGGCATGTCGGGGATCTTTAAATGACCCGACCACACGTACCTTTTACAAGTTTGCAGCAGTAAAACACATAATTAGCTATGAGTGAGGAGAAAAAATGTCATAGTTCTGTTAGGAAATCTTTGTATGTGTGTCCCATATGAAAAAAAATGTCTCCTCATTTTATTGGTCTCGCCTCCACTGCAGCTGTTGACTTTGTTATCAGCTGGAAGCAAATTGAGCTTCAACTGTTCTGGCGATATGAGAAAATTGAAATTGAAACTTCACATTGCAGACAGCTGATCTCGCTGTGGGATCCAGCCTTTTCAAATCTGGCATAACATGAAAACAATATCTTGGGTGTTGTTGTTTGTGTCTTGTGATTAATTACTCCATATTTAACAGAAACACACACATTTCAAACTATTCCCTGTGGCTCTGGTTTGACAAAAGCTTTAATGATTTGTGTAAAAGCTGCAGGTGCAGCTTGTGATTGCGTATCATCCAAGTTCAGCCAGAACATCCGATCTGTAACTTGGAACTTTTTCTTTTTTTGGCTGTTGTGTTGGAAACGTTTCACAGTCCCGAGGTGACAGCAATGTCACTGACTCGGCACTCACCTCATCTTCAACTCTAAGTATTTGCTGTATTTTTTTATTGTTATTATTTTTAAAGCTTATTTATCATATTTTTTTTGGCATTTCTTGAACCTGATCTTCGGAGGGTCACAGAAATATTTTCTGAGTGCTGCAGCTCCGACCCTTCACCTCCTTACTTCTGATGGCTTGTAAGAACAGTGAAAGTTAAAGTTGGATTTTTTTGGACTTTGGATATAAAAGAGGTGCATATAAAGGCATAGAAATAAAAAAGTGCCAGGACACAGTAGCAACACCCCAAACCCTCAGAGGTTTGGGCTAAGCTCCAAAAATCCTTAAATCCTAGAAAAGCCCCAGCATACACCTGACCTATGCAGGACTTCTGTTCATATAGGCAAAGATGAATGAGGACAGCAAAGGTCAAAAAACAGGCAATTATTTTATTAAATATACCAATAAATATAATTCTAATGTTCAAGTTTGTAAATGTTTGTTGTTATCAATAATTGTTAAGAAATATCTTATTTTTGTCCAAATCTGTTTAAGAAATCATCAGAAACTATTGACACTCTTTGACCTGACATCAGTTAAACATATTATTTATGTGTTCAAAATTGTTTGAAAACACAGATTTTAACCAGCAGCGACAGGAGGGGGAAAAGGGATGGAAAGAAGAGGAGCAATAAGGGGGATGAGGGACGTAGACAGTATCTACTCTAGTGTGTCTGACGCTGAGTCATCAGACAGATAAAAGGACGTAGACTGGGACAATGCTGAAGAATGGAAACATACAAGGTCAGACCAGTAAACACCAACAGCAGACACTTGACATGACCTCTCATTTGTCAAGGACATGAACTGACTGACCTAACTGCGATTACTTGCTTGCAGTCTATTTCTGCAGCTGTGTTTGAGTTTATTCTCCTGCTGTAGTACAACTACTATATGTGCTACTTAATGTCCAGACAGTTTTTTTCCTCAGGTTTGTACTTTCATAAAAGTGAGCCATCTAAACTGATTGCTGAAATAAATTACAAAGTTAACTGCATTATATTGAGATTTTTAACAATCTTTTTTCTGTCCTTTCCAGATTGGCTTGGGATCATATAATTGGTGAATTTATATTAAAATAACAGAAACAAGTGTACATTATGACAAAATTGTGTAAAAAGGATAAAGATAAAAGGAGATTTTAAAAGTGCCTTAACACAAGTGTGCTGTGGATAAGCTTTTACTTTAGTTTTGCACTGAAGGACACCAGCAGGACACAACAGATGCACACTGCTGTCTCTTGAAGGTTTGCCAGCAAAACAAACGTCTTCCATTGGGATAAAAAAAAGAAATAAAAACACTCACTTGTAAAAATTAACATTTACTTTAGTTTTTAATCCCGCTGGACAGTTCTGATGAAGGTCACTGAAAGTTCAAGATCATCATGTAAAAGTTTTGACTGAGTTCATTCCACTATTGTAAGAGATGTAGACATAGTTTGGGTTTATTTGGGTTTTTTGGGGTACTTTTTTTCTTCTTTTTTTCACATTAAGCAATTACTGCAGCCTTAATATTGCTTCCAAGGTTTCTTTCTTCCTCCGTTTCCTTGCTTTGCTTCCTCTCGTTCTCATTAATGGTTTCTGCTCTGTGAATATATTTAGTTTGTTCGTTTAATAGAGCGGTTTGAACCTTTAACTCTGCTGTATAATTCCAGATATCATATTAAAGACATTTGAAACCCTAGAAGTTTATATGAAATAAATGTAGGGGATAAAGTAATATAATCATAATTACAGTTTTGTTTTATTTTTAGATCTTATACCACAGTTGGGTAACCAGTAAATGACCTCTACCTTAATGTTTCTACATATATTTATAGCATGGCCATGTGACAAGATAAATTTACCTGAATTGATTATTGTTTTGCATTAAGGGGAAGGAAGATGAAGCTCAGGTTCACTTAAGAGATCGATACAGTATCATTTAATGCATTCCCTTACAAACTCAAGTTTATACACTGACGCAGCTCAAAGGTAAGCAATAACTTTAAAGGCTCTTCCAGTTTAACCCAGTAAACTAAGGTGACATGTCCAAATCATTATGCAAACTGGACTGTACGTGCATGGGCAGCTTATGAGACATCGGGCCCCTGGGCACAGATATGCAAAAGGCCCCTCCACCTCTCCTACATACAGTGTAAGAGCACACCCTAACTATGTGGGTTTGCTTCTTTTTTGTTGTTATTTTGTATCTTTTTGTATTCAATATGCATCTTTATTTTATAATTTTTTTTCCACACTCATTCACTTGCTTGGCTTGACTTGGTTTGACTCGGCACGTCAGCCCAGCGCAGCAGGGATTCACATCTCTATTACAACAGGGCTACCCTCTTTAATGATGATGATGATGATGGCTCTTCTTTAGTAATTTAACATGACTCCTGTAAAGCTGAAAGCAAACATGAAACAGTAGACTAAAGCACGTATCTAAAGTCTATCTAAAACAAACAGGATGCAGATCAAAAAACGAAACCACTGAGATTCAGTTAGAAGATACGAAAGTACTGAAAGATGAAAGCACAGAGACTTTTAAAAATGTTTTTCACTCTGGTCCTCTGCACAGACAGATGTGACTTGAGTCCCGCTACATACACACTTATTTGACAGGAAGAAGGGGGCTGTGGGGGTTGGCTGTGGTCAGCGAGATGTCTCCGCTTCCAGCTTGGAGGTGGTCTGGTGTGCTCTTGGCCCTACTCCAGAGATGGTCCATTTCTGGCGCGGCTTGGTGCCAAACCAAGTGCTTTCTTGGTAAAATAGATGGAAAAACGAATGCACCACTTCAGGTTTTGTCCTTGAGCAAGAGATTCAACTCTTTACTCCAGTAAAGTTGCTTATAGTAAGACTGAGCAGCCTTCAAGGAAGAATGTGAGAAAGTCTGAATCTTGGGCACGTTGGAGCTGAAAAGGGCATTATGCTCAGTTCTAATCTGCCTGGATAAAATGAAAAAGGCTAAAGAAAAACTGACATTTTTAAAGTTAGCAAGAGGTAACTTGAAGGACAGAGGTTCACCTTGGTACAAATAGCAGCTGTTAATGGTGCAGTCAGGATGGAAAGCGAGGGAGCGAATGGGCAACTTCTCCTCGAGCCTCTGCACAACAAGAAACTTGATTCTGGTTCATCACTGAAAATGGCCACCTGTTAAAAGACGCTGACATTTCTCTTGTCACTGTTTATTTCTCTTAACCCTGCTTTGATATCATTGAAAAACATTGAAAACAGACATTAAGCAACACGGCAAAAAACATCCTAAAAATAATCAGAAATTGGTAGATTTAGAAAATTATTTTTAAATAAGCTCAGAGACCTATATTTAAAATAATCAGAATTATGTAATTATTGTAATTTTTAAGCAGTTCAAATCTTTTTTTTATTTCTATTATACCATTTTTTGTTTGTTAATTTGTTTTGCAATTTCCAGGTAATTTTCTATTTCGTACTCATTTCTTCTTCCCATTGCATTCTTCTCGTGTTTTTGAAAGAGATCAAGCCAATTTTCACACTTTTCAAAGGATTCTGATTTTCTATGTCCTGGGCCTGAGAGTGTCCTCAGCTAGAGACAGAGACTCACAGAGATAAATACACAAGTAAACATGGATAAACAAAGAGTACAGGCACCTTTGTAAATAAAACACATGAAGATAAAGCAATAAAAAGAAAGAAGTAGAAAAAGAAAGATTGATCCTTTTTTTCATAACAGTAGAAATGCCTCAGGCTATGGACTGTTTCTCTATTAAACAGCTTTCTCTGCTTTTTCATGATCTTTTTTCCTTTACCCACAAAACTCAAACAAACATCCCTCATCTTACTCCTCCTCTCCTTATACGTGAGGCCTGTTATAGCCGCAGTGCTCATATATACTCCCATACTTTTTATGCTCTAGTGGCCGCCATAAAAAAACTCCCCCATCCTGTATATCTTTCCTGCAACTATCTTCCTCCAATTCTGCAGCAGCCTCTGCAGCCTTTTTCTCAGCGAAATGGTGAAGACACGGCTGAATGGGATCCTTTAACGCCCATTGATTATAGCACTTCCCCTCAGACCTTCAGTTGCATCTTCCGCAGGCTGAAAAGGAAACAAAATTGAAGCTTTCCAGGCAATTTTTCTCATTTTGTGTCTTTAAAGGAATACCTAATGCACAAAATAACTGTTTGTATATCAGAATTACTCACTACATGTTACCTTGAATTCATGTAGAAAACTTTGTTTTTCTGCTGTATCAATGTGAACGAAGCATCCAGAAAAGGTGAATATTATTCATGAATTGAAGTAAACAGCACATTTAACAGCAGCAAAAACTACATCAAAACATCAATTTACAAGCTCTCACACAACTTAGGCATAATTCAAGTCTCATTTATCTGACTGTATGCTCAGTGCTTCCCAAACACGTGCATTTTTGGCTAAAATGTTACAATCTAAAACATGTCTCATGCACAGCCTTGTAGCGTGTGCATACTCAGGCACACTTAGGGTGCTTTACTCGTAGGTGAAAGTGTTTTGTATTGAAGCGTATCAGCAAATATGCATGTGTTTGGGAAGTACTGAGGTAGAGCAGCTTGGTGTCTAATCAGATGGTCAGAGGTTTGATCCTCAGCTCCTCCGGTTAACACGTCAATGTATCTTTGGGCAAGATACTGAACCCCAACTTGCCCCCGATGCTGTGCCATTGGAGTGTGAGTGTGTGTGAATGGCTACTAAGTAACAGGTGGCACTTTGTACGGTAGCCACGGCTACCAGTGTGTGAATGTGTGTTTGAATGGGTGAATGTGACATGTAGTGTGAAAGCGCTTTGAGTGGTGAAAAGACTGGAAAAGCAAGTGCAGTCCATTTACCATAAATGAGACTTTTATCAGCCTGCATGAGTTGAGTGCAAGTTTGTAAACAAATGTTTTGATAAAGTTTTGCTGTTGTTAAACACATTCCACAATGACTTCAGTTCATACACATTGTTCACTGTGGAGGCACGCAAGGAAAAAAAAATTATGAATTCATGGTAACACCATGTGAGTAACTGATGTATAGTCATTTCAATCAGGAAAGACTTGTTCTGAATGAAAAGATTATGTATTTATATGCACATATAAGTAGGATGGCGATTAGTCCCAAACTTGATGACATATGTTTAGGAGGGTGATGACGCCATAGTGCAACAGGGAACCGCCCTCACGAAGAGGGAGCTGATGTGAGGAGGAATGAACTTAGATGAGCTTGTCCCAGGCTGTGGACACTTTGACTGGTGGTGCGTCGGGTGGAGGAGGATGTGATGATTGTGCCTAAATTGACACGTGATAGCGACAGAGAGAACAGAGTTGACGTTAAGAAGCAACATGATTGGCTGATGGAGGTCATGGCAAAGATTGATAAGTTAACTAGGGAGTGAACGGCCATCATCAGCTGACTGGAGGAAGCAGTGAGAGTGAGATGGACAGAGGATATTGGATAAATAAAGCTAAAAAAAAAGTTTTAGGGGTGAAGTATTCTTGTAACTCTTGTATATCCTTCAATCTTGCACCTTGTAACACGACTGCCCTGCATGCGGCAGACTGTTGGCAGGTGTTTGCAATCACCTGGCATTTACTGAAGTGGAAACCCTTAGCTTTAGGTTACACCTTGAAGAAAGCTGTTTGTGATGCTTTGCATGGGTTGTACCTAGCGCCGTCAACACGTTAATCACGATGTGATTAAAGTTCATCTGTAGCACTACGTCATTTTTTCATAATGGCATTAACTGCCGGCAATCCCATGATGTACCAGTATTTTATATGTTTTTTTAATATTTCACTGTGACATAGCCATCTGATTTAAGGTGTTTTAACTTTTTGCTACAATAGTGCCTTGGTCCTTTTACCTTTTGTGTTACCTATCAAATAGCGCCTTCATAACTGAACATCAATGCACCTCAGATGCACCTTTTTTTCCCTTTATTTTCTTTTATTCTATTTTAAATATGAGTGATGTGCCTGCAAATGTTGCATTTTTTTATAATGTCAGCCATGCAGTTCTAGTGGAATGGGTTTATTATGTGAGAGAGCATGTATAAATCAGCAAATACAGTCTGACCTTGTCACTTGTCAGCATATAAACAATAATTTTCATTATTTTTTTCAGTGTTTACTTTAAATACTTAAGAACTCCATTTTCTCCTTTCTATCATCCCTGTTGCTATGACCACCTGTTGTGGTAAATACAGTGCAGTGGAAGAAAACTGCGCTCGGAGGGAGATCGATATCTCTTACACAGGGATGAAGCTCTGTTCAAAAACATTTTTTCAACAAAGGTTTATCAATACAGTTTAAAAAGATAGTGGATCTTTATTGAATTCTGTGGGGGAGAAGAAAAAAGGACAAGGACAAAAAAAAGGAATGCAATACAATGAAAAACATAAGAAACAGCAGGAAAACACTTGTAGTATGTCTGTTTATTGACACTATGCATGGTTTAATCAATTTCTGATGTTTTTACCGCTGGTGTTAACTTTTATCCTGTCCTTACATGAAGTTATTCTAAAATTGAACCTGAGAAACAGTTTTATTTAACGGATATTTTGTTTTTTACACGCTCACAACCCCTTTTTTGTCTAAGAGCAAACTTTGATAATACTTTGCCCTCTGTAATTATCGTGTAGGCTAGTATTAGCCTGAAGCAACAAAAACAATGATTTTTTTGGAACACAGATGATTCAAGTCATTTTTCTTATGGTTAAATTACAAATTGTAAAAGACTTTGACTTGACTTTTGACATTTTTTAATGAAATAACACCAACAGGAAAATTGAAAGAAAGAAAACTGAATCAAAAAGATAGTGTGCTTTTATGCTTCTTTTTTTCCAAATACTTTGTGTATTTTTTTACACACACACACACACACACACACACAGCAGTATTGTGGAGAGCGTGCACTCGAGTGCTTCGCTGATCAGATCTGACTACTCTACAGATCAATAGGTTTTTGTGCTGTACACCTCTCTGTTTTAATCTATTACTGACTCCACTAACTGACATCAAACACTTTAATGTCTACTGATAACAATGTGAAACAGAAATAGGGGAAAAATTAGAGAGAAAGGGAAAGACACAGGGTGAGAAAACAAATACACTCTTGGAGAACGAGAGAGTCAGCTTGAGGACCTGGAGGGACGTCAGGAGACAAAAGCAGTGCTGGTGTTGTATGGAAAGGGACAACAAAGGCAGTAAGAGAATGCAAACTGTAAAAAGAAAAAACAAAACAAAAATAATTTCAGAAAATGAAGGTGCAGATACATCAACATAAATTTTTTTAAAAAATGAAGAAAACTGAGAGAGCAGAGAAATTGAAGATGAAAGAGAAAAAAAGGAGGGAAACAGCCGATTGAAAACGCTCATTAATGAGAAATGAGAGACGCCACTGCGGAACAACTGCCATGAAAATGCATGTATAATGCCACCTTTGTGTTTTTGCTTTTGTGTCAGCCGCATTCCCCCGCTGGCTGCCTATCAGCGGCGTCTGATCTGATCATTACAGTGTGATAGTTTCAGACGTCTCTTGGTGTCCACACTTGGCCTGAAAATGTCATTTACTCTCTCAGAGCTGGATTCATCTAAATCTGTGCTCTTATTACTTTCCTCCTACTCCTTCCCCTTTGTCTCGTTTGCATAGCTAATGTGCATTGTGACTGGCTGGCATCCAGAGAGTTTAAGAGATTTAGTCCAAAATGTTACATAATCAAAACTGCAGGGATAGACCGAAACTAGATTATTAAAGATGCTCATAGAAGACAATGAAGTTTAAATAAAATAGCCATTCATTTTAATGCTTATCTCCATGGGTGCTGGGAGTACTACCTTGAAAATGAGAGACCACATTTAAAAATCCCCAGATTTGCCGTTGCAGTTTTAAAACATGCAAAAAAAACCAAACACTGCTATAGTCCTCTGAAAACATTTTCTAATTCTGCACAGCAGAGTGCAAAATAAAGAGTCCCGGTACTCCTATAAATTTAGATGCTATCCACGAATGCGCTGTCTAATATACACAGGCATATGAAATGTAAAATATGGCCACAGGCAGTCACGAGGAGCTCCTGAGCTGCTGTTAGCTTTGTGGTGACATCAGATCTCACTGAATGTACCAACATATTTCACATGTTCCCTCATGAAATGTACTGATGAGGTGAATCCAGGTGAAGACCTTTACATCTTCCTGATCATTTAATTCCTATTGAACTCAAGACGTAGGAAGAAAAAGAGGCTTTTAAGGCTGTGGAGTTGTGGGTTTTGCTGTCAACTCACTATCAGGATATATAACGTTCAACAACTCAGCCCCAAATGACCATTTGTATGTTTCTAACATTCATTTGTGACGAAAACTCATACAGTTTAATCAAAGTCCTGTTTCAGTACTTTCCAAACAGGCAGTCCTTTCCAACAAAGAACTGAAGTGACAATGAAGCGCATCTATGCTCTTTAAAGACAGACTCCACTGGAAAAAAAACAGTAATTTTACCTCACTGAACAGGGAAGCTGCTGGTCAGCAACCGTCTCGATCAGTTAATTTCTTCTGTTGGCTATGACCAAGAATTTTCTGTTTTTTGATTCTTCATTTACCAGAAACATGCAACAAGAACTATGCTTTCTTCACACAGTCAGCTTTAAGTACCCTGTTTGAGAGAAAACACCAGAAAAAGAGATATCTATCTAAAGAAAAAGTCAAGCTTTGAGTTTACTGTAGCAGCTCATCAGTGTTTGAATTCCATCTTAGTAATTTATTGTGTCGAGTTTTTGTGTCTATGCATTCGAGTCGTTCTCATGGTACCAATAGCAGTTCTGTCAAAATCCAGAGGCAGTTTTTTTCTAAAACAAAGTTGTATTTTATCTGAACTCAGGTGCAGACTAAGAAGCCATACCACCTGAATGAAATGGTCTGAGATTGGTTCTATGTGGTATGTGTACATTTCATTATCCCACTGGGAGAAACTTGTTTGAAATTAGCACATCATGATGACATAGTCAGCAGCATTTTTGAATTGAAAATCCTCACTGATGTTTGAATGTCAGTAACCTACATACATTTCCAAGTACATGACTTTATGTTATGTGCATAATGTGGCAAAAGTATTCGTTTGGCGTTAGATATCATACGAACCTTTATATGTGCTTTTTTATAAGATACCATATAATCTGTTGTATAAGGAAACAGTGCATTGTTTTCATATTCTTTGCAAGGATTATGAGAGATGGACCCTCCTTTTTTGATTTTTTTCTGCTAGTGCAGATGATCAAACTTTCGTCAGGATACTAATATTGTTTCACGTACCCATTTTATGTTCTGTGCTTTTTTGAGTATATGAAGATGAGTGCCAAAATCGTTTTCTGACCATTTACCCTTTTAAAAGTGAAGAATACACAAGACAACAGTCTGAAAGCAAAAACTATTTCATTCTAATTCAGACAAAAAACAAACCTAGTGTGAAACTGTCCATAGTGTGAGGAGGATACGTGACAGAAAAGCAATTTTTTTTCTTTTCTGTATAATTCCCTTCACATTACTGCTGAATTTTAAAACACACTCGCTACCAAAGAGGTGTAATGAGCATTAAATGAGCAGTTTCTCTAAACTATCAAGCGGGTAATAAAGATAATGAATAGCTGCTAAAATGAGGCGACTTTATGTGTCTGTGGCGTAGGGAACCGTCCCATCTGATAAAAAAGATGCAAGACATAGACCCTCCTTCTTCCCAATTATGGCTGGAATAGTTTCCAAAGTCCTTTGTGTTGCCTGTCGTCCTCTCCCCATTACACACACACGAGACCTTTTCCTAAACTGACACTTTAATTGGTCCTGAGCCACAGTGAGAAGGAGGGCTGACATGACACTTTGGCTAATGACATAGTCTGTCCTGTTGAGTAGGGATGGACACACACGCACACTAATGAGGAACATGGGTCCTGTCTAAACTCAGACACCCAGAGTGGATCAAAGCACTAAAGTTTCACTGAAATGGGAATTTGTTTTATTCACACTAATAAAGTTCCATTCGACAGATGTTTGTGCACATACACACACAGAGTAGGGGTCCTTTCACACACACACAACAGCACTGCAGCAGACTTCCTTATTCATTTCGATGAGACATCTGCGTCGTGTTGCTGCAGCAGGGATCCCAAAAATGCAACCGTAAGGCATGATTCTGGCTCAGCTTTTGCAGTGTCATCTGGAAATTTGGGTTGGCCATTCAAAGCTCACAAAACACATTGAAAACAATAAATGCTATTGTGCCTGTCTCTATAAAAGCTTAACTATCAAACCTGGCAATCTTATAGTGAAAAGTCACTGCACTTGAGGGCACCTGAGGCTCAGGTCCTAGAGTGAGTCGTCTAATGATCAGAGGGTTGGTGGTCTCCTGTCCGCATGTCGAAGTATCCTTGGGCAAGATACTGAACCCCAAATTGCTCCCGATGGCTGTTCCATCAGTGTGTGAGTGCGTGTGAGTGTTTAAAAATTTAGCAGCAGGTGGCACCTTGTATGGTAGCCTCAGCGAACAGTGCTTGAATGTGTGTGTGAATGTGACTCGTAGTGTGAAAGCGCTCTGAGTGCTTAAATGACTACAAATGTGCTATACAAGTGCAGGTCCATTTACCATTTACCTCACTATTGTTTGTCAAGAAATAGTTACACAATCTATAGAGAAGCCCCCTAAATCCACACGTGTAGTGATTTTAACTTTCTTTCAGTGTGTGTTGGGATTGAACAAATAAGATACATGTTAATAAAAGGAGCTTCTGTTGTTAGAGGCCATAGGTGAAATTTCAGACGTATTGAAGGCCTGTACCTGTGCCTGTATTTTTTATTTTGCTGTGTTTGGGACATTATTGGGCACAGCACTCATGTGAAGTCGGGACTTTATAAACAGACAGCAACCAGGTGTCAGAGCATAAGAAATAGGCATCAAAGAGGAAGCTACAAAAGTTGCAGTCACAATGCCGAATAAAACACAAGTAGGTGTAGCAAACAAAAGCGACGCTACGATTGGCTTGACACATTTTTTTTGATGTAATTCTGTTGGCATTTTAACTATGATTACTTAAAAACTTTAAGGTAGACCAAGCCAAAATATTTAATTCCAAGTTAAACCAAAATTTAAAAAAAAAAAAAAATATATAAAAACCTTGACAATCAGGTGCTGCACACGGACCACACTGGTTGCAAATACAATAAATGCCTTTCTTTTGATAGAAAGTCTTGCCCATATGTCTTGCTGGCTAACTGCAAAGTTGTGGACAATGTGTTAAGACAAATGAAACAGAAACAATATGAATTTAATTCTGCGGTAAATTTGTCTCTGTGAAATTAAAAAGTCAAACAGCCTGCAATGCAGATCAGTTTTAATCTGCACCACATTTTTAACTTTTTTCCCATTTTCTCTGGTCTTTTCCTTATCTGTCCTGAGGGGTTTCTGCCCCGTTGGAGGCCTGGTGAGAGACTGATGAATGGACACACCCCACTGTGTCTCTTCCAGTCCGTTCACCACAACCAGCGGCCAGAAACACTAAGAAGACTGTAATCAATCATCCGATATTACTGCCTTTAATGTGCATACACTCATTCATTTCCTTTTCTCCACTGAATTTTTGTGGCTTCGCTGCTTTCTGAACTGCTCATGCTTTTCCTCTAGAGTATCCTTCCTCCGTTATTCGTTTCTTTCTTTCTCTGTCCACCTCTCAGTCTGAATTCATTCACTCTTCTTTCATGACTCACACCCTGCCAGTCGCATTTTGCTCCTCTCCGCAGAGTGTGTGTGCGCTTACTATTTCTGTCACTTTTGTGTGTACAACCAAGTGCAAGACTATGAATGCCTTCCAGGAGACACTGTCTGAAGACGTTCCCCATTATCTCCACATTTAAACGATTATCGCATGTCACCCTTTAAAATGACAGCGGGCATTTTTAGCATAGCTGTGACCGGAGGCACATATTCTCATCCTAAGTCGTCACATATTGGAGCTTTTCAGTGGACTGCCACGTCTAAATATCACATTTTAGGTATTCTTCTCTCTCTGCTTTTGTTCCAGTAAGCCGCTACTGTGATGTCAGCACAAGCACATGGTGCGATGACGCTACACAAGGTTATGTTTTGGCAACCTACACCAGGACATCAACAAACACAAATGCTGGCATGGATGGTTTGGATTAAGGGAAGGAGGCACATTGGTAGGTGAAGAAAAAAAACATCACATTAATATGGGAAATGAACACCGAACACCCCATCCCGTTCTCATTCCGAACTCGTCATCCACTCTGTCAGTGCTTTTGGCAAAAGAGCGTGATACCAAAAGCCAGCTTCTGCATCCACCTGGAACGCAGCTGGACAAGAACGAGTGGCATTGATTCTGGTGAATGGCCAGATGGCACCAGATGTGTCCACATTGTATATGAACAGGTGGCTTCACTTGAGAACATGGCCAAATGGAACTGATTGCATGCGCATGAAATGCTGGAGGACGATTTTGTCAGGTTGTAATGCTGCCGGTGATGATGTAATATAGGGACCGCAATTCGACTTTCATGCTAGAGTCCAGTGTTTTTTCTTTTCCTACACCGTGCCATGTGCCTCTTATGCCTAAACCTAACCATCCGTGGCTTTATCTCCTAACCATTGTGATGGTCCGCTTTGGTTGCCACGTGATCAACGTTTGTAAACATAACAACGTGCTGCGTCATCCCACCATGTGCATTTGTTGACATAACAGCATCCCAATTCTGGGTTTTCTTGACCCATCCACCTCCCCTCCCGCCCTCGCGCTCCTTATATTATGTTGTTGAGTTTCAACCTGAAGCCATCATGCTGCGTTTCATGTGCATGCGTTAGGTTCTGTCTGGCTGTGTTCTCAAGTGACGCCATCCATGCTTGTATTGGGGGGGATGCAGCTAGTGCCAGCCGGCCATCCGTTGGCATATAATAACACTGTTATTATAGTTCTCACTTGACACCGTCCAGCAGCATTTCATGCACATGCAGAAGGTGCTTTTTGGCATTGTGCTTTTATACCAAAAATACCGACAAAGCAGCGCTATTTTATAAGTTCAGATTGAGAATGGGCTGGACTCTCACAGCACTTTGTTAAGAGTTGTAAGCTCAAGTCTCAAGTGGTAAATAAATGCAACACTTTCTGCACCAAAAAGAAGGACACAGGGTTGCAAACACATACTTTTTAAATTTGGTGAATTGAAATGTCCATTTGTGTGTGGAATGGAATATTTATATTCATTGCAGCATCCCCGGTTGAAAATGTCTTCACTTGAGCAGTAAAATATTGCTTATTTTCAAAGCTGTATGACTCCACTTTCTCAGAGACAAAAGGAGAAAGGAGAGTGGCCTGAAGGAAAATCACAGAAATAACCGCACTTCCAGGTTTTAAAATGAGTCCAAGTAAAAGCTGTCACAGACATTAAGAGGCAAGCTCCACCAATACATGCACAGTCTGTGCAAAAGCTATCCAGCAGTCACAATAAAGTGCAAATAAAGCAAGAACATTTGTTTCAAACAAAGTCTGAGCACACAGAAAAAGAGTAGACAACTAAGGGTGGTTTGTTATGGTAAGAAACAAAGAGACATAATCATTATTCAATATTATTTTTCTTTTTTCAACATTTCCCCCTCCTCCAAGGAAAGAGCAAACGATAGCTTCTGTGTGTGTGTTTGTGTGTGTCACACTGTGTGAAGGCTCGCCAGTTCCTTGTCCTGACACTTGGGTTTATTCTTAGATATCGGGCTGCTGGAAGGTACAAAGACCTGCGGGGTGGGCGGACACGCACACATGCAAAACATGTACACAAGCACTGACGAAAAGACGCGCACATACACTCACATGCACAGTTACACAGAGAGTTCAGTGGCGTCTGTCAGATCTCTGTCTCTCGTTGCGACAGAGCTGCCTCAGTCAACCCCAGTTTGCTTAACCCAAGGTCACCTCTGAGCAACACACACACAAACACACACACGCACACAAACAAATCCGTTACAAATCACCACTGTTTTTTCTTCTTTGTCTGTTTTTTCTAATTATTCGGGTCTTAGTCTCATTCAATACTTCATATTATTCCGTCTTCTCTTTTCATTTCGAAATCTTTATCATTTTCTATTTTCTCTGGCAACCGTCTGTGTGTCCCGATGTGACCAAGACATTCTAGTATTTGGCACTAATGGATGATGCTTAAGGACACAAAAGAGGTCCCATTTTAATTTGGCAAGTAAAACCCAAATTCCACTTCCACTGCTCTTAGTAACTGAAAAAATGTCTTTGTGTGGTCATAATGTTAATTGACAATTATTATATTTGAACCAATGTGACAGCAATGACAGAGGGGCAAGTGCAACATACTTTTCAAGAAAAAAACAGTTTATGGTAAATATCCAAACTGCAGCTTCTGGGGCTGAAAACTGTCGCCATTACAGACGTGTTAGTACAACCCTAACAAACTTTGACTTGACCTGACTAATTTTTAAAGCACTTTGAATTGCCTTTACGCATGAAATGTGCATTATTAATTGCCCTGCATTGCCTTGCCAAAAACTGCAGTTCTTTTAATGGCCACTTGAGGCGGGAACCTGATGTCAGTCAATCCCCATTGATGCACATGTTAAAATGTTAAAATTACCAATTTTAGAGTTTTCCCACAGTTCAGTGCCAGGGCAGTAAGTAGTGTGTCCTTTCTTGTATATCAAAGTTTGCTCCTGCCACAGACGTACAATTAATTTTTGCCTTTACAATAAAGAGTAACTAAACCCAAACCCCTGTTTTTTCCATTTTAAAAGCAATATATAGTGGTATTTAGCAATGTAGGTAGTTGATTCAGGTTCAGATCTTGACATTTGAGTGCACAATATAAAAATTCGACATATTATGTATAAGTATTCACAGTGACTGCCCTCTAAAGGTTTAAATGTGCTACTGCATCTGAATTTTGCTATCGATTGGTCCTGGTAGCAGAAGACTATTTTTATAAGCAACCGAGCCCCCCGTCGCCACCCTGTCACCAATCAATTACTTTGTGTTGAGGGATCGGGAAGATGCTGTGGATTGAGAGGCGGCACGATTTGGTGACTACTCTTTAACCCTATAAAATCTGGAGAGACCTCACTTTCGTTGTGCTGCTTTCAGGTGCCAAATAAAACCTACGAACTCTGATCAGTTTGGTGCAACATCTTTCAAACAAATGGGGGAAAAGGCAGTTTTTGAAAGTTATCAAGCCACTTTCTCAGGTTTCAAAGTGTCAGTCATGACTTGAACCTTTCCTTACACTCAGTCAAGTTTTTTCATTGCCTAAACTTAACCATGCCTTAGTTCATTTGCCATAACCACAATCTTTCCCCAACCACGATCATACCTGTCATGGCCATGCACAGATTAGATTTTGAAAATGTTGGCATTAGATGTAAAGAAAACATTTCAACATTTTCCTGGGTTTTGCATTCAATTGCCCAGTATCTGTGGTCTTGTCTGGCAATAAAGTTGTTCATACCGATCTCTGAGAACCATATCTTTATGGACTTGGCTTTGTGTACAGGACATAGTGTTGAAACAGGAAAGAGACTTCCCTAAAGTGCTAAAATGTTTGAAGCACACTATTGTTTAAAAAATCATTGCATGCTGTTCCATCAAGATTTCCCTTAACGGGAACTAAGGGACCTCACCAAAACCATTAAAGGCAGACCAAAAGTACACTAATTGAAACTGGGTAATTTGGTCATCTCCTGTAACACCAACTGTTAATAGACTTGTTGCAAACAATCTGCTTCCCAAGTATTTCATTCTCATTTCCCCCATTATGTCTCTCTCCCTCTACCTCTTTTTCTCTCCTTCGCTCTGGTGTGATCAGTCATAAGTAGGGTGATTAGCAAGAAAGCAAGAGGGAGAGTGGGAGTGAATATGACAGAAAGATGGAGAGGGACAGAATGATAGAGATGGGGGGGGGAAAGAGGAAGTCGGAGAATGAGTGAAACCCATTACAGTGGATCTAAGCAGAGATTTATGTCGGCCAGAACTTATTACAGACGAACAGCAGATGAACAAAACGCTGCGTAGAGAGAGAGCTGGAAGAAAGCCATACATAATTCATCGGATTCCTTACAGCTTTCACACTCCTCTTCTCCTCCCAACTTTCTTTGATATATCTCTCAGTTCTTCCTCTTTCCTGGGCTGTTTTTCTTTCTTTGACCTCTCCTGTGCTTCTGCCCTTTGTTTATTCTCTGTTTGTGTCTCTCTTTATCTTCATTTTTCTTGATAAAAGGCACTTTCAAGTCTCTGCAACCTTGTCCGGACTCACATACTCACACATCTGCCTGTGTCAGACAGTCCCTTGAGATAGTTAGTATGCAGCCATGATACAGATGTCCCACAGCCACCAAAACAGCAAATATCACAGAGCGGACTCAAGCGGTACATCCTGGGCATGTGAGGACATTCCATTAACTCTGTAATTTAATATCCCCTCATCAGAAACATCATCCTCATACCCTGAAGCAAACCTGGTCCAAACTCTTACTACTCTTATGAATTTTTCCAAAGATGTCTCAAACACGGTGCTCTAATATTACCACTTCTCCAGGATTTCTGTCTTTGTGAGGACATCAGATCAGTAGAAAATAATTAAAAACATGCATCACGCACGCACACAACCTACATCTGGGCCGACCCGAGGCTCTGTCTGAGCAGTCTGACCACAGCGTACGCGGTGACAGGGTTTGTTTCATGGCTGCCGACAGCGAGAGCGTCAGGGGGTAGATGACATCATCGCCCAGTCATCAGGGTGAGACGGGGTTTGAGCCGCAGGGCTGACATTACACAAGATGCTTTTCACGAAAGCAGCCACACTTTCTTTCCTTAGTTTGATCAATGTAGTATGCATCTCCGCCATGCTTTTAAACATGTATTTGTTGTGTGTTGGGGCACTCTGGTCATCATCATAGACTGTATGATATAAAGGACATAGTTACCATGACGTCCCTTACTGGTTTGTGGACGTTTTGAAGCCTCAGGTTCACCATTTTGGTTGTCACCATCTTGTTTTGTTTATGCCAGAATTGACCATATTTCAGCCCTTTGTCATTCCATAACATAGTGCTGCTTTGTGCGTGACACCTAAAGACACCTTTCTCGTGCACATGAAACGCCTCTGGATGGCGTCACCTGATTGCCAAACAGATCTGGTCGCGCTGTTATTATACAGATGGCAGGACAGACCGCTGTATCTACGTGATATGCGCTATGGCAGCGTCATGTGAGAATGTAGCTGGACGGAACCTGTTGCATGCGCATGAAACACAGCAGGACTGCGTCAGGTGGAAACACTGGTGATATGACGTAATGTAAAGAGCATGTGCCAAGTTGTGCATTTGTTGGCGTGTGTGATGTTGTGTAAACACAGCCACGTGCCACATCATCCCACCATGTGCATTTGTTGACATCACGGTAGCGGCATCACAAAATGTGGACAACAGACGCAGAAAGATAGGCAGCTCATAATATGTAGATGCAAAAGTCCAGTGACAAATGTTCAACATGTGTCGAGTTGGAATGAAAACTTTTTACCCTCCCCCTACCAGAGGTACTAGGCACTGGGGTCAGTGGGGATTGCCTCACATTTGGAGCCAGCTTAAAGAGGCCTTTGAAGGAACTGCAGTTTTAGGCATTTATGTACTGGCTTCATTTTTTTGGCCCAGGAAATTTGACATATTGTGACCAATTCAGTGAATATGTTACCCAACATCTGCCTGTTTACATATCCAGCACAGAATAACATTAGCATTCGGGTTTGTTGACCTGGCAAATGTCAAGGTCACTGTTTTAGCTCCATTTTGGTCTTCACCAAATCCTTGATTTCTTTGGGGGGTCTTTGGCAGCGAAATGCTCTGCTGTGCTCACCAGCTAGTCCCTAACTTCATCAAAGTTGACCTTATTACCTTACACTTATTATAGCTACAGCTGACAGCAGACTAGATATTGAACTATATAAAGATGATAAATCTAGCAGAAAGGGAGGAGGTAAAATATAAAGGAAAAAGAGGGTGTGGTCATAAAATAAATATGTTTGGGGAAAAGCACAAAACTCTTACTTTTTCCATGCAGCACTAAGATCAGAATCGTTTTTTTTCCAGATAGTTTCCATGTTTAAGAAAGACAGAAGTCCAACAGTACAAATTTTAAGCAGCTGAATAAAAGTAATTGAATAGTTTAGCCCTCTCTCACCGAAGAAAAATAAAGCAAGATTGTGGCAAAAAAAAGAGAAGCTAGGACTGAATGTGAGATACTAGGACACAACATGCTGTATTATAGAGAAGTATATATAGTAATAGAGAAGTATATATAGTATATACATATAGTATATATGTAATGGGATAGCAGTAGGTGTGGAAAGAGGAAAGAAAATACACATGCATAGAAAATCTGTCAGACAGCATGTTTAGTTTGGTTTGCCAGCATAAAGATGGCAGTGAGAGATTTATAAAATGATTACGATGATGGAAACCTGCAGGTTTCGTGTTGACTGCGGAGCACGTGAATACTGTAATCGCATGAGCCGGATCAGTGCGGGATGTCAGAGAGTTTGTGACACAATGAACTTTGTCTGGGCCAAAGTCAAGGAGTTTTTACATGTTGAAAATGGCCTGGCCATAAAATTAGGTGCTTAATGATGTGATTACTAACAATTACTTAGTGAACTTGGTTAGCTGTTTATTTACCACCTGGGTTATCACCTCTCACATTGCCTGGTTTAGTAAGAACTCTTTTCTTCCTCTTGTCAACCTGCCTTTTCAAATAGCAGATTTTTTAAAAATGCTCTTGTGCAGATTAAACCCTTCCTTTTCATTCAGTTGTTCTGTTGTTGATCCGTCTTGGCATTTCTCTGCAGGCGATCATGAGGCCAGCTGTCACTGACAAACCAGGACCCTTCAGCTACAATATCCAGAGGAGACAAGAGACCAAAGCAAGGTTGTTTCCACTCTTCTCTTTCTCTCAGTGTGTACGAGATGACGTCCTTTCTGCACATCTTCCTTCAAGGTCATTGGGTGTTCACATCCTGCAGTTCTGTTGTTTTCTCCAGACAGAACATATCGTACATATTATCATTGGCAGTCTCTCAAAAGAGCCGAAATCACAGAAATACAGAATGTACAAATAGAGCATACATTTATATTGACGGCAACTTCATCCATGTGTTGCTTCTTGTGTTTGTTTGTTTTCTTTCTGACAAAGATAATGAATTTCACTGAGATACTCCAACAACATTTTCAAGCAGCAAAACCACACCCAGTCCTAAAATCTTTTTCTTCTTCATTTTTTACTTGTTACATAAAATTTCTGTTTTTTAGGTGAGTGTTATGGTGATTGACACTGTGAGGCCAAAAGTTTATCCCCGCTCCCTCATCAGTGGTATCACTGTATCGGCTTTTGGGACTGACTAATCTTTCTTGGCACAACCAAGCTGATTAGCTCATTTCCAAAGTGCTAAACCAGCTCATTTTGTGCCCCAGACAGACTATTTCAGTGATGAAAATATCACTTTAAAGAAGCAAGTCTGACCACTGTACTTATTCTTGTCAGATAGCATTAGTAAATTCAGATTTGTTTTACATTACGGTATTATAAGTTGGGCTGCATTACAGTGAATATCTCTGTGTGAATAAAATACAGTAACATTGTACAATGAAAAAAATACATATAATTCTTTCAAAATCATAACAAAGGCTTTGGTGCAGCAGGTCAATACTAATATTGTGAAAACTCAATGTTTTAATATTTCAATATGTCAAAATGTCAAGGTAATAAAATTTACTCAAGCTAAATAATTGGGCTCATGGACAAACCCCAGACAATATTTAGACCATGTGACACTAAAATGCTCCATAGGAACAAAATATATTGATAATAATAGAATATTTATGTTATATCAGCATCATTTTAATTTTAATCTCTATAATGACATTTTTTTGGGGGGAAATTAATGACTTCAATTAATTAATAGTTTTAAATAAATCCAAATTGCCTAAAATATCAAAATATAATTATGATATCTCATCTACAGTGAATTTGCACTCTTAGCCCACTGAGTATCACATGTGCTTGCACTAAATGTTGCTTAAATATGATCAGCTCCATTAATACATCTCGTCTTTTTAGGGCTGGATCGAAGTGTCTTCAGGATGGCCGTCTGCCCGTGCCGCTCTGACAGAGACTGTGAGTTCTTTTTCAATTTTAATACGATGAAACAATTGTAGGAGGCACATATTTAAAAACAGTTTACAAAGTGCTTTGACAAACAAAGCAAAGCAGAAAATGGGAAACACAGACAGTGATACAACAACAGAAAGCCAAACAAAAAACATTGAACAAAAGCAGATAAAAGTAGGGTAGAGTTAAAAAAAATTTTAAAAAATTAAAATTAAAACCAGAGGACAAGACGTAAAATGTCTATAAAGTAATACAAAGAAAGAAACCAAAAACAATGACATAAGCAATAAAAGCGATAAAAACATTAAAAGGAAATAAAACGTTAATTACAAAGGTAAAATTAATGAACAAAGAATAAAAAAGAAATAAAAAGACGACATTACATAAAAGCGAATCTATAAAATTGGGTTTTAGGAGGTTCAGATGGATGGATGGGTCTATACATAATAAACTGCTTTTGATTTTTTCAAAACAGAACCACGATTGTTTGGAAGGTCTCGTAGCATTAACAAAGAAGCCATTTTAACCCCTAACAACGTTTCTGTCTTATGATCTGAATGATTAGGTGCTGTGCTTGTGTTATATCAGATGCTGACATAGACTTGCAAAACAGACATTTATTTATACGAAAACGCCACAGATTATCCCTCCGAGCTAATTACTGGCAGAGGAGATAAGAGGACCTCCTCCTGTTAGACCGTCTGCCGGGGGCGAAGAAATGATTGAGTGAGTTCAAGAAAGGAGAGGAAAGAGATAAATACAGACAGAGATGGAGAGAGAGAGCTGCCACAAGTTGCAGTGTTTAAGTGATGCCTAACCTGTGCGTGTGTGTGTGTGTGTGTGTGTGTGTGTGTGTGTGTATACCTCAAATGCTCACACTCTTTCTCCATCTCTGCCTCTTCTCTCTTAATCCATCTCTCCATCATTCCCCTTTCCCAGATCTCTTTCCTCCCTCCAGCTTTCTCTCTGTATCTCTTTCCACAGACTGCTGCAGTATTTATCTACTATAGGAGGCACTTTGCCACTCTGCTCCAAACTGTGTGTGTGTGTGTGTGTGTGTCTGTGTGTGTGTGTGTGTGTATGAAATGATTGCATAACAGCGCTACAGAAGCTGCAGGGGGGTTTGGAAGGGCTTGAGGATTAAGCAGGGTTTTTTTTGAGTGACTTGGTTACAGTGTATGTGGAGGCTTTGTTTAACTTGGATCATCGCTGCAACCATCAATCATACATCCTACTGTACCATCACGGCTTCCTACTTCCACTCAGCCATCACATACGTACGTGGTATTTCTATGCATTTGTCACTTCATCCCACTACATGCATGAATTTATCATTCATCTATCCCATTCATCAGTTTGTCCACTCATCCATTCATCTCCTCATCCATCTAATAATTGGATAAGTACCTATTTAACCCTTTATTATTTCAACTTCCTACATCCTTTCTGCCTTTCCATCTCCTGTATTCTCATATATAAAAATGACAGTGGACTCGCTGGTTGTGTCTTCATACTTGGGTTTCAGGGTGAAAGATTTCATGTCATCTCAGATAAATCCCATGCTGTTCCTAGTGGACAAAGTGTTGTTGGAAGACCCAATGACCCTTTTGCCATTTTCTGTCTCATTTTCTAAATGCTTTTTCAGTCCCTTTTCCCCTTTTCTCCTCTCCTACTCGAGTAACGGTGGGCGTGAGGCAGAAAGCTCAGACGCTTCCTTTGCCTTAAACCTTCTTATGAGACATATATGTGGAGTGTTGAGCCATGACCCAAATGGATACACACAGAATAGAGGATTATAGCAGCGAGAGAGCGGAGTGAAGAGGAGTGGAGAAGCACGGCTTGCATTTTTCATTTTGTGCCTCCAACAGAAAGCCATTGTCCTGATTGCCTAAAGCCTTTTATGTCCATAACCAAACATGTTATCTACTGTTCTGATTCTTTTCTCAGGGATATGATTTCTTTTGCCGTTAATGTCACACTGGATGTGACATACATTTGAGTGTAATTGATTTATGTAGATAGGCATACAAGCCTACAGACCACCACTTGTAAGCACTTTAATGTATTTATGCGATTGTCCCCAGGAGGGACATGTTTGGATGCGTACAGATTTTGGAGGATGCAGGGGACACATCCTCATTCTCAGTTTACAATATGCGCCCCACCTAATAAAAACCTTAAAGTAGTAGAGGACATTTACGCAATAATTAAAGCAGAAAATGCACACATTGGTGCATAAAAAATCAAAAGGAAGCTAAAAATTAGTGCATGCATTGATTTTTTTTAAATTAATTTCTTCTGCATTGAGTACTTTTACTTTAATACATTAAGTACATTTTTCTGATTATACTTACTTGTAACATTTTCAATGCAGAAGTTTTACTTGTAGCAGAGTATTTTCAAAGTGTGGTATTAGTACTTTTACTTCAGTTAAGGAACTGCATACCTCTTCCACCACTGGGTAATAGGTCATAATAATCATCTGCTTATAGTGATCAATTTGACCTGGAAATACATGATAATTACAAGCAGTTTCCACTGTATCCAAAATAGAAACATGCTATTCCATATCAGGAAAATCATTCAATGCAGAAAAAGGGGGTGTTTAATAATAATTCAGGATGACAAGAATCTGAAATGCATTCAGCAGCTGTTACACCTGCCATATATATTTACTGTAAACATGTGCAAGTTGTTGCATTAAGTATTCTGTTTGAAGCTTTGCTGGATCTTGCATGTATTCTCACGTGAGTGCATGTAAATCTAACGCTGGAGTCTGCACTGCAATCATGTAAACATACTCTGTGAGATGGTTATTTTGTTTGATGAGGATCTGCAGAAATGGACACACACATGTGCACAGGCACATGCACACACATCAAAATATGTAGAAAGCAGTTTTTGAATTTCATTAAAACGTAGGCTGTTATAGGACTTTGTACCCCTGCATGCACACTGATACACATTCACCACTGTATGCTTTGTATTATTTTATATATCTATGATGTTGTAGCAACTGTGTTTTGATTTCATGGTCACACACCCACACACACACACACACACACACACACACACACACACACTTCCACAAATACTCAGCAGTGCAAAATGCTGTGCATTGACGCCATCATGCCACACTGTAGTGCTTTGGTATTATGAACAACCACTCATACATTCATCTTATGAATAGGTGATCAGTACAGTTTGTAATATTGCTGGTGTTGATTTGGCTCTGGACAGCGTGTTACAGCGATAAATATGCAGCACTTTACTGTGAGAGGAACTGACTCCTTCAATGATAAAAAGATTTTTTGGCACTGTACATCGTGTATTTCAACCCAATGAGTCACCTTCAGATTTTAGCTTGCAAATACCTCCTCTTTCCAAGTGATTTAACTTACAGTTTTTGTGACTGATGCTCCTGCAGTGTGAAAACCAACCGTTTGCCTTTTGTGGAAAAAAAACCCTGTAAAAATAGTGATAGTAGCAATGACAGACAATTTAATATGACTGGACCATATAGCTATAATGCTGCAGGAGGACAGCTGCTGTTATATAGGATTATTTGGACGTATCCTTATGCTAATGCATAATGTGCATGTGTGTTAGACTAATCACTTGCCTGCGGCTCTTTTTTGATGTTGCTATTTTTTTCATTCTTTTTTTTTTCAAACCAATATAAAAAATAATAATAATTATAATTGTTTTGTGTAGTGAAGTGTGCAGTGAAGCCTCGCTATCTCCAGTCTTCTTACCAGTTAAGTTGGTGACATTTTCAACAGAAATGTGGCGTCAGATGTGACACTATCTGCTCCTTCACTGGTGTTTAAACCTGTAGAGAGTTATGGATTGTAGATTGAAGGTGTTTTTACATGTGTAGCTTAAGGTAATTTCTGTGGTCTTTAGTATTTGGAATAATGTTAAATGTCACACAATTTAACCTCAGAACATGAAATGCAGATGAATTGTAACACCCCTCAGTGTCTCATAACGACATGCAGATGAAATACATTTTGACACATGGCTGATGAGGTGAAACAGTTGCAGTTAGGTGAAGTTAACAAAACTACTTGGTTGGAATTGATATTTGGCGCACTGGGAATGAGAACTGGCAACATGGCTTTATTGGATTGGATCAGTTGGACTGGCTGGTTGGAGCCTCTGACAGCACAGTGTATAGCTTATACTTTACTTTCACGCCTACCATGAAGACTGAGGAGTTGTGTAGATATGCTGAGTATTCTGGCTTTTTTTGCTGTTAAATCTTTGCAGATTTGTTTAAAAGCGACATCACACCTTTTGTTTCCTCTGCTCCCTCCCTCTGTGTCTGAATGTGATGAGAGTGGTGACCTCCAATTCCACTTGATCGTCCTCACTAATCTTGTGCCCTCACCTCTGAGCACTCTGCTGTTAAGCCTGTGTGTGTTGTTTGTGTTTCATGGATTAGTAGAAAACCAGAAAGACTGTTTGCATGTTTGTTTAATTTAGAGCATTTAGATAAAAGTGATAGGGGCGGAAAAAAACAGAAACAGAGAGAGAAAGGACAAGGTGATCCTGCTCACTCAGCACCATGGTAACAGTTACTGTGACAGCCGGAGGGATGGAAACGATAGGATGGAAGCTGGGAGATTCCTGAAACGGTTGGAAAAAATCCTCCCTCTAGTTATCCGTCTGTCTCCGTGTCTCTCCCTCCTGGGTGGGGGGACTCATATTGCTGAAGCCCCTGCCTCCCTTGGGAGCTCCCGATAATGGGTAGTTGCCAAGGTCACCAGTACTCCAAACCAATCAAGACAAGCCTGTGTTCCTCCCTCTTCCTGGTTCTTAGTAATTTGACCCCATGTTGCTCAGGGCAGCCAGTTCACAGCGGCTGTTGTGATCTCTCCAGTGACATGAAAGTCAGGTCACGAATTGAAATTAACCGTTGGCGATACTTGAAGTCATGGAGTTGGTCCCTTGGTGCTGCTAGCATCCATCCACACTCCACTAACACAGACAATTAGAGGACACACACACACACACACACACACACACACAATAAAAAGGCAACAGCCCAACATGGAAACACACAACGCTTGCAGATTTCCTGTCAGCACATATTTTAGTTGTGATGATATGTAACTAATATCTTCACCAGACAGGCAGAGCTGGGCATCTTCCTTGTATTTTTATCACAGTGTCTTCAATGTTGATGTCAACATATCAGATAAGTATAGTGTCAATTAACCCTTTGAAGTCTGGACGACGTCAGTTTTGTTGTGCTGCATTGAGATGTCCTCTGCATTTAAACCTCGGAATTTGGTTTGAGATCTTTTTAAAATGTGGCTTAAAGGTAACTTGACAATAGATATTCTACAAAGGTGTAAAGCGCGTGACCTGAAAATTAAACTTAAAGAGATGATGTCAACAATAATGAAAACAAAAGAAGGAAAAATTTTATATAATTACAAAGACAGTTTTCTGGACTTTTTTTAAAATTAGTATAATTATTTCGGGCCGTTTTATCCATATGTCTGTCTGTCTTTTTCTTTTTTTTTCTTGCTAAATTTCAGATAATTTTCTTGTAACTCATAACTTGTAGCCTCTTCTGTGATTTACAAAGAAATCAAGCCAATTTGCTCAGGTTTGAAAGGGTCAACAAAGGTCAATATCTCATCTACCAGATGTAGGACTCGATTGATGTCATCTAAATGTCAAATTAAGCTAATGCATACAAATAGCTTTGGACAGCACAAACGTGTCACCACGGTGTGTGCAGGCCAGTTGAAGCAAATTGCCCAATTATTATAAGTACATTTTCAAAATGCCACATCGTCACAAAAGCATCTTCTACAATTTCCCTGTAATTTCACAATTATGTCCCAGATGTTTCCTTGAAAGAACTTTGTAATAGAGGAAATTAACACGGCGTTCTTCTGAGACACTGAAAAAGTCTAATTATCTGCAAGCAGAATATACAGTGTACTGCAGGTCAGCTGAACATGCAGAGATTTTTCTGCAGGCAAGAATACAATTTAACATTTATGATGACAATGTTTTAAAGTTCCAGTGTGCAGGATTTAAAGGGATATACTGGCAGAAATGAAATATACTATACTAAGTACATTTTCTGCAGTGTATAATTGTCATGTTTTTGTTACCTTAGAATGAGGCATTTACATCTACATAGGGAGCTGGAAGTCGTCTACGGGGATCGCCATGTCCACCGCTATGGTTTACAGTAGCCTAGAATGGACAAACCAAACATCAGCTCTATAGGGCCATTCGTGATTTTGCATCAGTCATAATAGTTATAAGCTCTTCTGCAGCAAGCAGTTTCGAGAAAACACTGATCTGTAAAATGAATCTACATTATTCAGGTTTTTTTTTACTAGTTTAAATCACCATGTCATTTTTTTTAAAAGAGGAAGAGACCATTGTGGATGATTCGGCTCCCGAATGTCTGGAGGGCTACCTGGTTGATTCTGCCAGTAGCATATGTTTGTCTCAAAGATTAAGCCATGCAAGTCTAAGTACACACGGCCGGTACAATGAAACTGCGAATGGCTCATTAAATCAGGTGGAAATTATACGAAAAATTAGAATTACAGACCCCGAAAATAGTGTGTTCAACTGATCTAATGAGATATGAGTTTGTTCTAACACAACACAAACATGTCCTGCACACGATATGCAGTGATGTTATTATTTATTTTAACTGGATGAAGTCTTAACATAATGCGCTGCTCTTGTGAAAACAGGATTATTCAGCTGCACACAACTTAATTATATTTCTGTAACTAAAGTAATTACAGGTATTTCTGAATAAACATTTAACAACAGTCAAACTTCTCAACTATATAAAGAGCTATGCAAGTCAAGAAAGATTTTTTTTTCTTTTAGGGATTGTAGGCCTTTATGAGACAGCTGACCTGACCCTAGAAGGATGACAGGAAATGAAGGGACAGAGAGACAGATACTAACATTGAACAAAGGTCCCCGGCCTGACATGAACACCAGATATTTCGGTTGATGGTCGGCACCTTAAACTTGCAGCCATAAGGGCGCCACATCAAGAATATTACACCAACCAGATTTAAGCATTCTCAAGGGTATATATTCCTAATGATTGCTTGCACATTTTCATATGAACTGGCCTGACCTTTACACCTTTATACATTTCTACTGGGCTGTTACTCTTGATGGTTAAGGGCATATTCAGCTCCAGGTATTCCCAGTTATGACTCCAGTATTTGTCCTCTGGGACATGAGGAGATGACCTTGTGATCTTTGTCTTGATTGGATAAGAACAAGTATGTATTGGCTTTTAACATTGGATTCCAAGGGTCAAAGGCTATCTAATGACCTGTCTTCTTCAATATGACTGGTCAATATAGCAGAATGTCTAAAGGCCAGGGTGTCGGACAGCTTTTCAAGGAGACTTCAAAAAAAATGTTCAGGACCTTTTGTACATAGCTGGTGCTACATACCAACATATCTACCAGCCTGTAACTATTTAGGGGAAAACTGCAACATAACAAGAAGGACAGTTATGTTTGAAACCTGAGCACCTTGACTTCTTTCAAAAAACATGGGGGGGGGGACGAGCAACTTAACAAGAAATCCCAGAGTCCCAAAATTAGCAAAAAATTAGTCAAAAGTTTAGAAACCAGAAAATAAGTTAGAGAAAAGTAAATTAAAACAAATAAACAAACAAAAACAAGAAAATGACCTCAAGAAAGTCCCAAAAAGATTTTTTCTTTTTTTTCTGTTGCATAATTTTAAATATATTTAAAATATAAGTAAAAGAATGATAAATATTGAACCATCCAAGGTAATTTTCAGATTATTTTCTTGTCATAATTTACAAATTCCTGCCAAGATGCTTTTCATGTTTTTCCTGTGTTTTTTAAAGGAATTAAAACACATTTTCTCAGGCTTCAGAGGTAAAAATGATTGTGTAAGGTGTCTGAATGTGGCACAAAAAAACTGTTGTTAATCCAGGTGTCAAAGTATTAATTAGAGATAAAAGGAAAACCACTAAAAACTGAAATGGTTATTTAAATTCACATATAGAAGTCTAATCTTTGCTTATAGCATGACACCACCATTGCCAATAATCTATAAAGCGCCTCTTCCTTATACATAACATGTTACAGCTGCATGTATTTATGCCAGTCTGGATAATGATGTCAGCCAAGTGTCACTGGCAGAAATAAAAGAAGAAAAGTGATCTGTCCTTATGGATTGAATGAGAGAATGCATAAACCTTACATCTGCAGTGCCAGAGGTTTAAATCTGCCTCATAACACCCTTTTGTCTCTCATTTCCTCTCCGGCTCCACTGTATACCAGCCAATAAAGCAAAATCGTCATAAAAACCCCAAATAAAGTGCACAGAATAGAGACCATTAATTTGCCCCCTGTAATGTCTCTGTTGATTACGCTCCTGTATCTCCTCCAACCTAACCGGGTGGATAATCTTTTACACATGAGCGCTTTAATTTAATTGCATTATTTCAGCGTCTCCCTATTATGCTGTTACATTAGTGGTGTATGATTGTACTCATTCATTTCCCTGCTTCTTCTCCCTAGTGGGAAAACACAAGTTTGACCTTGAGAAGGTGCACTTTGGTTCAGCAGATTAGGACGTGTTGCCTGTACTGCGTGAAGACGTGGGGAGGAGCCTGGTTCAGAGACCATCTCATCTCTCTCTCTGGGTTTTACTTTCACTCTACACAGTCTGTAGCATTTTTGCTAAGGAACCTATCATTGACCATGTTTGCTTTGAATTTTGTTTCAAAAAACATGTTTAGCACAGCTTTTACTGTCTAGGAATGAAAGAGGAGGAAACACCATATTAATAAGCACACTTTTCTGTCTCAACCGTATCATCTCTGAAAAATACATTTTGTCACATTTATCAGGCTCTAACCACTGAAGCAGAGGAATCATCATTTGTAGAAAGTCAAACTTAATCCGTTGGCTGATAAACCTAATCCTTATCTTATGCATTTATTGAGCCTATTTGCAGCTTAAGTGGGTGTGTATGTGCAAAAAAAGAGAGAGGGAGAGATGGAGGGAAAAAGAGATTCAGTATCTGACACACGGTATCTGGAGTGAACGAGGTAACAAATTAAGCCAACTTACCAATTAATTTCTGTCTCATTGGGGCACAAAACACAGCACTCTCATCTTCATTAGTGAGAACAGAAAAGGTAAAAGCTGCAAAAGTATAACAGGCACAGAGTAATACACAGATGTATAGAGTTGCCCTCCCTTTGACACCATTACATAAGAAATCTGCAGGATCAAAAACAAGCAAACTATCAAGACACACAAATAGATGCACACACACACACACACACTTAGCAGATGAGTTCACTGTAGCACTGCAGAGCAGCAGAACTGCAAAGTAGATGGAGGGAAAAAGCTGGTGGTATTACCTGACATGCACATTGATTTCATGCTATCCTTGAATCACATCACCTTGCTATCTTTACTGTTTTACAGCTGGTGCAGGAAATTTCTATATAAGAAAAAAGAAATCCAATAATTCAAGTTTGCTCTAAGGGTTTAGGGAAAAATGTCTTTTTACCGGTGATCTTTCACTTTGAAAAAGATAAAAAGGGATCCATCCAGCAGGTTTTTATGAGACTAGAGCAACATGTCTGGCTTAAGCTTTTGGCAGAAGTGTTGCTCTTTCATTGTGTACACCAGCTTTAAAGATCTCATAGAAGTATTTCACTGCTGGAAAGATGGTCTTCTTATGAAACTAGGATATTTCTATTTAGCAGAAAGATGCAAACACTTGAAAATGGTGCTACATAACCAGAGAGAATGGAGAAAAAGGCTTTGGCATTGGTTCAATATGCCCGGCAGCTGGTAATAAACAATTTCAAAATTAAGCAGTAAGCTAAAATATGTTTCTGAAAACATTTTTGCAAGAAATAGGTAACATATTAACAGAATCTTGAGTCAGACTTTATCAGCGCTACTTAGTTTTACTGTTTCATCTCAGTTTTTCAGCTTCCATTATCAATAAACATGAAACAGTATGGTGCTCGCTTCATGTCAGCTGTCAGGTGAAGCAAAACACGCCACCCATTGGATTTTAGCTTACAGATAAGCAGGGAAATTTGGGCGTTGGTAAGACTGAGGGAAGGTTAACATGATATTTCACACATACTACCCATTCTGTTGTGATACAAAGCTGGTTGAAATCTGCAAAGCATCCCTGTAAGTACATATGAGTCCTAAAAAAAGTCGAAGTTGACTTGGTTTCACTTTTGGTGAAAGTCCCGTGTTTGTTTGACCCATGATACGATACACGATACGTTACGTTACGTTACGTTACGTTACGTTATGTTACGTTACGTTACGTTACGTTACGATACGATACGATACGATATGATACAATGCAACTTCATTGTCAGTTCACACTGAAATGCATTTTGCATCCTCAAGCAGCTCCACTCAAGAAGCATTCATACACAAGAAGAATTCATACACAAATTAGATACGCAATTATACAAAGAGCACATACCCATAAAACAACACACCAAACAGTCATAAACGTGGACATCATCAAATAATATCCTCAGACTCAGATCTTAATTAGCAGCACACTGATGTGATACATGTACCTCTGTTTATTAGGATGCTGCTCTTGAACACAGCACCAAATCTGCCACTTCATTATCTGCTTTCTATCTCGTCTTGTCTCTATGTCTCCTTCTAGCAAGCTATCATCCTGTATAATTACAATAACTGCTGAATTGTTTAAACTGCAATTATACACATTACAAATACACCATTCTAACTATATTTAACAGCTTTGAATTTTAACTAGAAGATGCTGGATTGTTCAAACACAGTGTTCAGATGGTGCCAGCTGTTTATTATGAGATATGTGAGAAGTAGATGAAAATGTGTAAAAAGGCTTTTAATGAATGATGAATTTTCATGAGCATTTATGACAGTTACACATTTGTCTAATTATTTCTCACCACTTCTCTTGCTGAATGAAGAGGGAATTGTATTTGCATTTCTGAAAGGATGTTTGTTCTTTAAGATCATTTGGAAACTCTTGCTCTATCATTCTGTTTTGTACCGCGTTAATTGACAAATGGCGTTCTTGCATCGGTTAGTTTGAAAAGCATTTTGTCTCATCTCCTTTTTTAATGTATTCATACCAGTTAGCTGTCTTTGAAACTCTCGCACACTGCAGCCAGTGTTGTGTCATGACACTGTTTTGATTAACAGGTGTTTTGATTAACATGCAATGTAATTAGGATCATTCACACATTACAGACAGTGTTTTGCTTTGCGACACTCTTTGATTGATGTGTTGTTTGTGAAGATGCAGTGTCATTTTATGTAACTTGCCTTGCATAATCTTACATTTGAAGGTAAGATGTCACGATAATGCCCTCATTATTTTAGCTTTCACACTTTCAAATTCAAATTAGGGGAAGAGACAGGACGGAGAAGTTTGATTTATGGCTAAAGTTGTTATTTTAACAAACACATTTGGAGTGAATATGAACTGCGTCCTGCAGAGGGGAAAACACACAGATGTGCATTTATCTGTGTTATACATTATCTAAAAGTAAATCTGATCCTCACTTAGGAGAAGGCGCTACCTATCTGTCCCTCAATAATGAGGTAATCACACACACATTCATCTTTTGATCTTCTGAAATTTATCCATTGCAAACACACATACATACATTCTTCTTTTCTCTCTAGCGCACAATCCCTTAAACACACATCACATTTTTATCACAAACACCTATACAGTGCAGCTGCCTCTGTGCCAGTGATAATGAGCTACACCTTCTCTCTGTCATGTTCAGTTATATCTCTTGTCACAAACTCTGTGTGTGTGTGTGTGTGTGTGTGTGTGTGTGTGTGTGTGTGTGTATGTATGTGTGAAGAGACCATTTACGCTCTTTTCAAACTATTCATTCAACTGTTTTTCCTGGTGAATGACAGAACATTTCTGGCTTTAAAGGGGTAGTAAGCAAGGCTCTGCAGGCCTCCTTTAAAGGGACAGTTCACTCCAAATCAAAAATACACATTTTTCCATTTACCTGTAGTGCTGTTCATCAATCTAGATTATTTTGGTGTGAGTTGGTGACTGTGGGAGATATCAGCTGTAAGAGATGTCTCCCTTTTCTCCAAAATAATGGAACTAGATGGCACTCAGCTTGTGGTGCTCAAAATAAAAAATGCATTTCAAAACCTCAACAGCAATGTCTCTTTCCAGAAATTGTGACCCAGTTACAAAATATAATTCACCGCCACTAGTAAGAGTTAATATATGTATTTGACTTGACTTGGGGGGTGAACTCTCCCTTTAAGACCTATAGTGGAATGAAAATTTCCACAGTAGTAAATTAGGACACAAATCTGACCAAACCAGCGTATTTTTGATCCAGCATAATATAGAAACTGATTATTGCAATGTTATTGAAGAATTTCTACCAGCTCATCTTTGTTGTTGCTGTGGAGAAGAGAAGCGGCCGGCCTCCCACACAGCATGAAACATCTCCTTCATTCTTGTTTGGCAGCCAGGGAAAATAACGGTTCAGTCCTTTTCTGAAAAGTTCAACCTTCTCAGAGCTTTTGAAAGCACTCTGCTCTGCTGAAACAGCTGCCTGATGCTGTGCTTGTTTCAGAGCACCCGCATTTTGTGTGCCTTGTAGCTGCTTTCCTGGACACATAAATAAGAGTGGTGGATGTTTTTGAAAAATAATTTTATGTGAAGAGAGAGCTGCTGTGCTGAAAAATGAAAAGGGCAGAGGGATTTAAAATCCATTATTACATAAGAGCTAATAGCAAGATTTTAAACTAGAATTTCCAACTAGTCTTAACTGATGTCCATGTAATATGTATAGTCTGGCACATTAACATGAATGATAGGTGCCTTCAAAGACCATTCTTACAATATATATAAAATCACCATTTTAAACTGAGCTTTCACAAACTCATGTTGGCTGTCAAACCCTCACAGACATTTAAGGTAGTTGTGGGATAACATCAACATCAACCACTATAACTGTGTTTCACTGCCCTCTCTGATTCAAAGTTTCAAGTCTGTTTCACCTCTGATGGTGTGTTCAGAGGTGTCCTCTGTTGAATCGTATATACTCTTAACAAGTGAAGTAAACCTAAACATCACATTACAGTAGTAAGAGATTTTCAGCCGCTGGTAACTTGTTCTTTCAAGGCCCTGACACACCAAGCTGACAGTCAGCTGTCAGTCAGTGTTCGACCGTCAGTGAGTCACAGCGGTATGTCCTGAACTGTTGGCAGTAGTTGGATATTGGCTTTCTTTCTGCAGATTCAGCAGCGGCGGAGTCTGTCAGTGAATGAAATCTCTTCGATTGGCAGTTCAGCTCAGCGCATGAGAAGAGAAATAGAAGTGAGGAAAGTTGTGAGTGCGAAAGTCAAGAGGAAGTGAGGACCAAGCAAACTTTTTGTGTAAGCTAAGATTGTTTTTCTTTGGCCATTGAGTTCTTTAGCAGTATTTGTACTGATAGTTTGTTATGTTCACTGGCACTACGTGAATATGCTTTGCTCCTTTGTTCCAGTCTTCCTTGAAAGACTAATACAGACTACTGCCACCTGCTGGTATGGAGAGGTTTTTCTTCCCACACAGGTGCAGAGCGTACATGTTGGTTGGCTGTTGGTTTGGTGTGTTGTGCAACTTTTTGGCCAAGACATGGTGACTTGAGGGGACGCAACAATCAGCTTTAGTTGCTACTAGTTTTTTGACGTGTTTGGTGTGTCTGGGCCATAAGAGCTCGACTTTCCTTCACCTCCAACTCTCTTTTTAGCAACCTGTTGATATGCCAATATAGCCAATCACACAATACACGTTCTGTTATTGACTTGTATTTATGATAAGATTAGCTTAGGCTAACAGGAAGAAGTTGTTATCTTTTTGGTGTTTTATTGTTACTGATGAGCTCATTTGAAATTGTCAGGCAAAACTAAACAAAAACGAAGAACATTTCATCAGCATTGTCAAATTACTTTGCATTATCACATAAACATATTTGCATAGCCGGCTTCTGTCAAATGGGAGACTGGATAACATTATACTCATAATACAGAATGATTTATCATTTTATTGTGGACAGAATGTTTCAAGGTCTGACATTTGAATTTACAGGATGCTTTGAAGAAACGAAAAGAGTGGGTGGAAAAAAAGAAAAATAGCACTATTCCCCTATTATTTCTAAACGCTTAATCATTGCTATAATAGATGCAAATTACTGAGGTTTCAAGACATACATGTAAACTCTACATGCTGCCAATTACAGAGAAAAAGACAGGGTGAAAGAGGGCAGACAGGAAATGAAAGGAACAATTATGCAGTGTAGATAATTAGAAAATATGACAGTAGGAATGCAGGAAAAGGGAGAGAGGGAAAATGTGGGAGGCACAATCACTTAAATGCAAAATGAAATTAATTGAATTACATTTGTCTTTACCATTCTTTTTGTTTTTTTAAGGATAGAAATGCCTTGAAGGCTATCAGTGTACTCCAAAGACAATCAAACCTGGCATGTTAATGGTGGCTTAGCATCAAAAATTAAACACTGCTTTTGGCTTCAGTCTGTGCATTGTGTTCAGGCTGGGCATCGAAATATTTCCAGAATTTCATAGCTGCATTCATTGCCCTTTAGTGCACAATAGGACAACAAATGCGCAGCTTGTTGTTTTATGTATGGGCCAGATTTTCTCATGAAAAGACCTTCAAGCCACTACAAAAACAAATCTGATGTTAAAGCAAGTAAACCACATTTGTTTGCGTTTTTAACACCAGTTCAACACTTCAAATTTGTAGATATACTGCAAATCTTTAATACAGTTCAGGAATGCTTCAGAAAGTCACTTCGTATATCTTACACCGGCCGACTGATTGACATTTTCTCAAAGCATCAGTATGCTTCAACTGAAGTGTTTTTCCAATGGTCAAACAGCCTCTGAAAAAATGTCAAAAGGTGTCAGACGGATCACCCAATTCTGACCTTTTTTAACTTCCTGAGGCTGAACGATAACACCCGCTTCACTCAGTGATTAGCCAGGTGATAGAGATGGCGTGGTTTTTTCTCAATCAACTTGTTTTTTTTTTTTTTCTTTAATCCCATCAGGCTGTTTGTCTGAGTTAAAGACTGTCAGCCTCTCTGCTGGCCTGGCCTGCAGATTGTTTGACTGTCTGGCTGTTTACTTCCCCGGCTGGCAGACTCGTTTATATTCTACCTGCCAATTTCTTCTTCTTGCCTGTCTGCCTACCTACCATCTGTCTATCTCATTGGTTTATATTGAGGGGAAAAAATAATATTATATACAGAAAAAAATATTACCAATAGATATGCCATTCTTGAAAAATGCTGTAATTCAGCCTTCTTCTAATATGCAATAAAAACCTTACATTATTTTGAGCTGTGGCTGATCATTCTCATGTTCTGACACAAAATGTTTGGTGTGTCAGACTGCATTGGATGCTGTGCATGAAAAAATTGACAAATCGTGAGCACCTCTTTTGACTGTAGACTATTGCATTTTTGAATTGAAGCAGAGATTTTTTTGAAAAATGTGTTTTTTATAGTGGCGAAGCAGCATCACTAACTATTTAAAATGCCATTTTATACCATGAGTTCTGGAAAACAAACTCTGAGGAAGGACAGGGCAAACTGGTTTATGTGATGTGATCAATATATTACAGTTGCAGACTTTGCTCTGCAGAAAAATGGCCACTCTGGTGTTTGCTTTGTTGAAAAAGCTTTCGGTAAACAACATGCTTACTTTCATCGCCGAAAGCAAGGTGAAGTGTGATGTAATTGTAGCATAGAGGGGTTTGGATTTCAAGGGTGAAGTGTTTGACTTCAACAGAGACTGTGGTTCGTGAGCTGTCTCCCGACCAACAGAGATAATATGTGTCCAAGCAGCAGGATCCAAACATGGGGTGGTCCTTCTTTATAGCAGCAGTGGAAAGAAAACTGTGGTTGGTCCATTGACTTTTCCTCTGTCCCAATACCTCCCATGTTTCATGCTTGAGATGCTCTAAACTTCAGTGTTGTGAGGAGGTGTCTGTGTCAGACACAATAACCTGTTTTGTCTTATCATTGACTTCTCAGACTTATTGTGAACATTTTTTAGGTTTAGAAGGACGGATTTCATTGGTGTGGTTAATTTCCAAGAACAATTCTGAATGTTAAAGACTTGCAAAGGCATGCCTCTAGGCTTTCTCTCTTTTTTAAATATCTTAGCCCATTCTCATTCCAAGGTTTTCCAAATTTCAGTGATTTTGGCACAAGATACCAATGCCAAAAGCTATCATTATTGGCGGTATGATATGCTGCTGGGCGATGTCGCTTTGCAATATGGCCGGATAGAACCATCCACTGTGTTATGATACCTGGCACCTGGCGCAGCAGTTTGATACTAGATTTCATTTTAGTGGATGCTGTTTTCTAGTCCCCTAAACTATAAATTGTTTTAAGGCTTGTATAGGCTACAGTAAAAATCTGCCCTTACAAAATCCTACACGTTTTAATTCACAAACAATTTTCCTAAACTTCAAAGTGTTTTCTCATTATTGTTTACTGGTGGATGACTTCGCAGTTTGTTGCTAAGAAGGCATTTGGTATAATGTTCAGTTCTCCAGCCTCCAGCTACAACTTTGTGTTAACTTTCCTTCAACTCTCATCACCCTCAAACTTTGGCTTTTTATTCACCCCTCAAAACACACTCAGCTCTTGAGTTGCTGTCACAATGAGTGCTGGACACACTGTATTTGCAAGCCAAGGATGAAGTGTGTTTCTATGGAAAAAGACGCTTTTTTTGATTTTTTTTTTTTCCTTTGCAAACATCATTTGTCCAGGAAAGGTTGACCAAACTAGAACAAGCCTTTTATTCAAGCACCATTCTGCTAAAATGAATGATGTTAGCTCAGTGTGTACTGAGGTTTCAGAATTAGCAATGGGGTTACAGCAATGCCACATTGCTATTAATTTAACAGCTGCTACTTACTGCTGTGGCTGTTAGTGTCAAATTAAATAACATATGATGGCAGTTTTAAATCCCCTGTTATTAGTATGGTTTTAGACTAGCGCCATCAAATATAGAGGAAATTTAAGCTCTGTGATTAGATTGGTTTTTAACTTCTTACCTTACAGTTTGTATGTCCACACCTTTGACATCTACCTATTCACCAGAATAAATGTCGCTACTGTATGTTTCTGCAAACCACAGATATTTCAGGTTTCATATGTAGGGGATATATTGAAATTTTACACATTTATGAATCAATTGTCAATTGCATGCGATGAAAGCATTGGCTTAAAATAACCGGTTTTGTCACTAAAACAGAGACGAAAATGTCCTCTTGTAAAAACATTATGCTTTTGTTGTTTGTTGGCCTCAAACTGTGGTCTCCTGCTGTCTGCTAGTTGTCATCCGTATTGTCTAGGTGTCACGCCACCGGCCATTAACTTCCTCCTCTTCATGAACGGATCTTTTTTCAATGAATTCTGAACAAAGCAACATATTCTCATAGAACATTTTTAGGATATCCTACAAAAATTCACACACAACAGTTTTCATGATATCTTATGAATTGGTGCCCCATGAATGACGTTATGCAGGCCTGCTTATCATAAATTTAAATGATTAAGGTAAAGTTACTGTGGTTAGATTTAGGAAAAGAAACATGGTTAGGATGTACTATTAAAGGATTTAAAGTTCACTCAAAGTTCACACCGTTCCAATTATCATTCTGGTAGAAAGTCTTCTGTTTTGTAAGCCATTCACTGCACTAACCTGCCACTTAAGTGGGCCGCTTGGGATCAACTCCATCTATACTCCCATCAGTGCGTGATCGCAGCTTTCCAAAATATGTGGGTTATGCACAAATTACTTGCTCATCATTATGTAGGATATATACAAATTTTGTTTCAGTGTACAAGAGCAGCCTGAACTATGCCCCTTTAAAAATGCTAATATGATACGTATGTAAAAATGTAACATAAATTAGGTTTGCAGAAACATACAATGCCAACATTTTATTCTGGCAATTGGGGTGTTGACATTTACAAACCAATTTTCAAATGATTTGTTTTTATTTTGCACGGATGATTCAACCAGCAGAGTTTAATGTCCATCCAAAATGAGAAGTGCCCCTGCTGAGAGTCACGTAACATGTGCAATGGAAATACGCAGAAACAGAATAAATGAATGCAAAATGAAGAGATGGAGAAAGACTTGCAGATGCTTGACACGAAGGTCACAGAGTCTTTCCTATAGTTTTATGTCTCCATTTACCCCTGATGACAGTGTGTCAGCTGTTCACCTCTCTCTAGCACTCTTTCTGTCTCTCTGTGGATTGACAGCTGGATCATGAAGAGTAATTGCTCTTCTCCTTGTAAGTTCATACCAAATTGTTTTACCAGCCTGTCCCATCTGATATCATCTGTCTGTAATAACATTTAGGACTTTGTCATCGAGAATCCCAACAAATTGGCTGATCCATGTCTTCATCCTGGGAAGATTAAAAAGGCTAATCAAGCAGAGGAAATGGTGTAATGTTCAAATTGTGATTAGATACACAGAAAAATTAATAATAAGATTCTTTAATAGTTACCCATGGTCAAATGATTTCCTCAAAATCCAGAGGATGCATTGAAGAATAAAAAAAACAAAAACATCCTGCAGTGGAGTGTGTGGTGCTCATAGATGGTTGAATGTGTTTGTGTGAATGAGAGTGAGTGAAAAAAAGTCCCTTTTCTTAACGAGTCTCTCCGTGTTCACTGACGCAGCTCAGCACTGCGGTGAGTCACAACCTTGATCCTTGTGTCAAAGGAGCAGCGACAGAAATGCCACAACATGTCAGCTGAATTATGAATGAGTGTACAGCAAATCATGTGTAACTCACGCACATGGGCACACACATGATCGTCAACACGCAGAAACACAAGCACCAGTGGCAGCGGATAGATCAGTGATTGCTAAACACTGACAAGCAGACAGCCACACACCAGCAAACACACACATTACTGAATGCATGTGCACACATTATGCAAACAGCCCCCTTCAGCCTCGCACACTGCTAATGGATTCCTGTTATGTTGCAGTGGTTGGACTCGTGCTTGACATACTCCTGCACTTAGGCACCTGGGTAAATTGTGCACGTTACTTTTTGATTTGTTTATAATAACCAGCCCAGTCGCAAGAAGAAAATGTTGGCATTGTATGTTTCACAGATATGTTACATTTGTGTGGTTCATGTCAAAGTGAGGCAGTTGAGATTGCATGTTTTTTAGCTGAGTTTCTCATCAGTAGGAAGAGGAGATGGTGGGGCGAATGAAAGCACAACAAAAGCAGTTGTTTTTTGGTGACACCACTGCATTTTTATCAGCAACTGTGACTCCAAAACTTTTTTGATAACACATCGCAGCATTTCCAGTGGCATTTGTGGTATCACAAATGGATGTTTTTTTAGTGAAAGATTGTGACATTTGCAGCTGCAATTGTAGCACCAAAGCTATATATTTTATTGACACATTTCTGTAATTCCAGCAGAAATTCTGATTTTTTTTTTTTTTTTAACAACATATCAAAACATTTTCAGCAGTGACTGTGGCAACAAAATTGGGCCTTTTGTAGTGACACACACCAGCATTTTCAGCTAAGATTGTCGAGCCAAAAAAAGGTACAGTATTTTTAGCGCCACATCACGGGGAGTCTGTCATTAGCTGTTAACAACTTTCCCTGTCTTTACTATAGGCCTTTTTTCAGTCATCACCTGATTTCCTCACCTACCAACTCACCTGTTCCCAATCTGCTAATCAGCTCCCCAGCATATATACAGTACCTGCCACTATGCAACTAGTTTCCTTCCGAGTTGCAATCTTACCTGCCTGTCTAGACTGATCTCTTAAAATTGCAAACTTTGAATCATCCACACATTAAACTTTACCTGCCTTGTGTTTGAGTCCATTAAGTATGAGTCTATTACCTGCAAGACTGAACTTTTACAGCAGCTTTTATGACCTGAAAGTTCTCACCGTTACACTGCTGATTCCCTCATGCAAACACGCAGCTGCAGCTCACTCCCAGAATCTGACCTACTCTTATGTGTTGAAGCTTTTTGAGTCCCAAACAAACCATATGTTTCATAGGGTTTATTAT